>NC_044568.1:71388364-72588364 GCF_007565055.1 Rhinopithecus roxellana | reverse complement strand
TCCTTCTGTTTAACTCCATGCTGTGGAGACAAACCCACCTCTCCCTGAGAGGGTGCTGGACTATGAGATTGATTGTGTGTCTGGTTTAAATTATGGTAATTGTGCTGAATTTTGTTGGTTTAAGACAGAGTTTTGCTTTTGTTGCCCAGCCTGGAGCATAATGGCGTGATCTTGGCTCACTGCAACCTCTGCCTCCCAGGTTCAAGCGATTCTCCTGCCTCGGCCTCCCCAAGTAGTTGGGATTACAGGCCCCCACCACCATGCCCAGCTAATTTTTGTATTTTTAGTAGAGATGGGGTTTCACCATGTTGGTCAGGCTGGTCTCAAACTCCTGATCTCGTGATCCATCCGCCTTGGCCTCCCAAAGTGCTGGGATTACAGGCGTGAGCCACCACGCCCGGCCTCTGTACAGTTTTGTAAGTTGGGCTGGCATGGCCTTACTTAAATGTTCAGGAAACTGTTAAGTTAGTAGGTACAATATTTAATGTTAAGTTTGTACAGTGGCCAGATGCCAGAACTTTTGGACAAGTGAGTTAATGTCCACCTCCAGTCGTTAGCACTTGCTCTCAGTGCTTGCATGTAGCAGGGCAAATGCTTGCACGGCAGGTGCACGGCAGTGCCAGCCAGGTCTCTCACAGGGTGGTGTGGACACAGATGACTCTTGGGTTGAGCACACATGTTGTGGCTTGCATGATGAGCTGAACTGAACAGTATTTCAGGAAGGAAGCCACGTGGGGGAGCTGAGAGGTGGGCGGGAAGGACACAAGGGAGGGATCTGGATCCTTGCAGGTACTTTCGCCTCTTGTTCTATTTGAAGATTGCAGCTGGGAAGGTGCGAAGTTGCTGGTCCCAGAAAAGCTGCCCCCTACCCTGGTCTGGAGCCCCTGTGAGCTGGCGTAGAGTAGGAAGGGGCTGCATCGCAGCTGGGTCCTTCCCTGGGCTGCGTGTAATACGGGTAACACCCCACGGAGGGCTGTTCTGGGGCCCAGGGGCCATGTCAGCCAAGGTGTCGTCTGCCGGGTATTTGGAGAAAGCAGGGAAAGGTGTCGGTGTCCAGCATCCTGGTGCAGAGAACACTGCCGAACCAATATGAGAAGGCGGGGAGACTGCTTGTCTGGCTGGGTTGACTTCCTGGGCGGTCGGGAGAGGGATGTGCAGACTGTGGCACTGGCGGGTGTCAGTGACCAGACGTTGTGGAGGTGGTGGGGAAGAGGAGCAGCTGTAGGAAGAAGGCCTGCCTACCAAGACCGTGGTCTGTGGGCACCCTCAGGGCAGGAGCTGGGTGGAAAAGGGGCCTCTTCGGTCCTCTCGAAAGCAATGTAAACAGATGGCAACAGGCTGCACTCGCACTCTGAGCCTAAGGTAGGGAGGAGGCTCCTGAGCCAACCTGGGGATGACAGCGCTCTCTTGCTGAGATCAAGATTTTGAGTACAGCAGAGATTTCTGGACATTTGTCCTTCAGAAATTAGAGGGACAAGGGCATGGGTGCTGTGGAGGGGTAGGGACCCATGGGTGTGGGACAGAAGACCAGGGAAGGACCAGATACCCTGAGTGCCTCTGCCCACCAAGCTGCTGCACGTGGAGGTAGCAGGGGAGGTGATCCAGGCGAGGCGGGATGGGAGGGGCTCAGGAGCAGCCAGGCCCTAGTGCTGGTGACGAGGGGGGTGGTGGGCAAGGGCATATGGAAGGGTCTTCTGACCACGGTGTGCAGAGGGCTTGGTGCTGGGGGGCCCGGAGCGGTGGAACGGGTGCAGGAAAGAGTGGGTCCCATATTCCCAGATGGCAGAGTGGAAGCAGAGGCTCTCGGCCCCCAAACAGCCTTCGCCGTCTTTACAGTGAACAGAGTCTGCAAACCAAACTGGGAAGGATTTGAATCCTGGATGGGTGATGTGGGCCTGGCTGCGTAAACTGGCCCTGCCCATCCCATGAGAGGGAAAGCTATCCAGCATCTTTTTTTTTTTTTTTTAATTTGTGTTTTTTGAGACAGAGTCTTGCTCCGTTGCCCAGGGTGGAGTTCAATGGCGCAATCTCAGCTCACTGCAACCTCTTGAGCCTCCTGGGTTCAAGTGATTCTCCAGCCTCAGCTTCCTGAGTAGCTAGGATTACAGGCATGTACCACCACACCTGGCTAATTTTTTATATTTTTAGTAGAGATGGGGGTTTTACTGTGTTGGCCAGGCTGGTCTTGAACTCCTGACCTCAAGCAGTCCACCCACCTCAGCTTCCCAAAGTTGGTGGAATTACCGGCATGAGCCACTGTGCCCAGCCCAGCTTAGCATCTTTGGAAAAGAGCAGAGGGCTGGGCGCGGTGACCCACACCTGCAATCTCAGCACCTTGGGAGGCCAAGGTAGGCGGAGTGCTGGAGCCCAGGAGTTTGAGACCAGCCTGGGCAACAGAGTGAGACCCCACCTCTACAAAAAAAAAAAAAAAAAAAAAAAACAGGCCAGGCGTGGTGGCCTATAATCCCACCACTTTGGGAGGCTGAGGTAGGTAAATCACGAGGTCAAGAGATTGAGACCATCCTGGCCAACATGGTGAAACCCCGTCTCTACTAAAACTACAAAAATTGGCCGGGCGTGGTGGCTCACGCCTGTAATCCCAGCATTTTGGGAGGCTGAGGCGGGTGGATCATGAGATCAGGAGATTGAGACCATCCTGGCTAACATGGTGAAACCCTGTTTCTATAAAAATACAAAAAATTAGCTGGGCGTGGTGGCGGGTGCCTGTAGTCCCAGCTACTTGGGAGGCTGAGGCAAGAGAATGGCATGAACCCAAGAGGCGGAGCTTGCAGTGAGCCGAGATTGCGCCACAGACTCCAGCCTGGGTGACAGAGTGAAACTCTGCCTCAAAAAATGTGTATATAAATTCAAATACAAACATTAGCTGGGCTTGCTGCCACATGCCTGTAGACCCAGCTACTTGGGAGACTGAGGCAGGAGAATTGCTTGAACCTGGGAGGCAGAGGTTGCAGAGAGCCGAGATCGCGCCACTGCACTCCAGCTTAGTGACAGAGCAAGACCCTGTCTCTAAAAATAAAAAATAAAGAAAAGAGGATGGAAGAAGAGAAGAGCCGAGACCTGGAAATGGGCAGGTACTTTACAGTTTGTACAGCGGCTGGATATAAGAACCTCATGTCAACCCTGAGTGAAGATGTAGGCCGGGCGGTCAAGCACAGCACTCTCCAGCAGCTCCGACAGCATGGGCCACCCGGCGGGAGCCCGTGTGCTGCTTTCCCTGCCCTGGGCCGGCGGCTGCTGGTGGGCTTTCGCCTGACTTCCTGGATAACAGTGTTGTCTGCCACCTGGGCACAGCACCACCTGGGCACAGCAGGGAGAGCCTGTGTGTCAGACCTCACTGGGAGGGGCGGTAATAGGCTAGATGACATCAGAATTCAGGACTCTGAACACAAACACAGTGACACTGATCAGGGTTGCCAAGGTGCTGTGTTTGGGTCCAGAAAATCACTGCTGCAGGGGAGGGGAGTGCGGCCAGAGCCCAGGCCCCCACCCCTGCCGAAGCTTCCACTGACAGGGGACCCTGCTCTGCCTGTGCCACCGGCTTTGCTCTGAGGGGTGTCTGTGTCCTCAGGCTCTGCCAAGGCAGTAGCAGGCTGATGTCTGCCCATGTCGGCCAGCCACAGCCCTAGTGGTTGCCCACGGAGGCTTGTGCCCACCTGATTCCTGCCTGAGAGGAATCTCTGGGTCAGCCGATGCCAGCAGGACCCGCGTCTCCTGGTCAGCAGGGAGGAGGCGACTTCCCTCGGGGCCATGCCGTGCCTCCTCTGTGTGCACGGCTGCCATGGCTGCTTCTGTCCATAGGTAGATCTGTGAAAATGCACGCCCCGGGCGTTCGTGAGTGTCAATGTGGGTTCAGCAAGGTTTTGTTCCCTTGGGGCATCACACTCCTTTCCTGTCGGGTTTGGGACTCACATGGCCCCCTTGATGTTGGAGCCTCTTCAGGCGGCACCTGCGTCCTGGGCTATGCCCTGAGTTCCTGGAGCTCCCTGCGTCCTGGCACAGCCTGGTACTTCCAGCAGATGTGGTTCCTGCCTGCCCTGGAAGTGGCCATCTCTCTAAAGAGGCTGGGTCCTCTTGGTGGGGAGAGAGAGAGAGAGTACGTCAGCTTCTTACATTCCGTTATTAAAACTTGAGTATATGCCAAAGAGTAATAACAACAGTAATAGCAGCAAGTGCAAAGCGTAAGTAATAAGAATGGATGTCACCTAACCTGCTGACTTTAAAATACTGTTATGTTGGACTTTTTAAAAGAGCTTTTGTGCCAGCCATGCATGGTGGCTCACGCCTGTGATCCCAGCACACTGAGAGGCTGAGGCAGTCTGATCAAGAGATCAAGACCGTCCTGACCAACATGGTGAAACCCCGTTTCTACTAAAAATGCAAACATTAGCTTGGTGTGGTGGTGGGCACCTGTATTGCCAGCTACTCAGCAGGCTGAAGCAGGAGAATCGCCTGAACCTGGGGAGGCAGAGGTTGCAGTGAGCCGAGTTTGCACCACTGCACTCCAGCCTGGGCGACAGAGTGAGACTCTATCTCAAAAAAAAAAAAAAGCTTTGGTGCCTGAGTGCATCGCATAGACAGTTTAACCCATAAGTCATTATCAGCAAGTGGTGACCGCTCAGGTTTTTGCCTGTGGGGGAACAGCAAGGTTTTGATTCCAGTCTCAGTGTTGTGAAGAGTTGGCAGTCACACTGTGACAGAGCCTGGTGTGTGGCAGCCGCGTGAGGCTCTCCTGGGCTCCTCTGGAGGCAGGGTCCCTCCAGCCTCCCAGGAGCAACCTGCCCCTCTGTCTGCCTCTGCATTTAACCCTTAGCCTCCCTGCTGAGCCGCCTCCTGGTCATTAGCGTTGAAGCTCTTCCCTCTTGGTTTAGTTTTCCTCACTGTGCCTACTGCTCGTGTCTGGAATAGAGATAGAAGATGTAGCGCCCGTGTGTGTGGAGCTGGTTTTTTAAAAAAACTGTAATACCAAAAAGTATGATTTTTTGTGTATTATCCACACCATCAAGGCTGTATCACTAAGTATCTGCTCATTCTGAAAGCATCCGTCCTTTCTGAATTGAAATGAAAGAACAGGAGAAACCATTTGTGTCCAGCCTGTTCGAGGTGTTACATTGGCCCTAGCTGGGCTGGGCAGAAGGCTGTTCTCCCCGGAGCATCAGTGTCCCCACGTCAGTTTCCAGAGCTGGGTTGCCGCGGTCCGGCTCAGCGTGAGTTTGCTCAGGTGTGTGCTGAGCGCCCCTGTGCACTGGACTCTGGGCAGGGCAGGTCCCCACCACACCCACGTCAGGTGGGGCGATTTGATCCTTATTGGGACTGTTCCCCCAGTCTCAGTTCACCAGGGCCACACGTATGGTGCCCAGACAGGAGATTCTAATGAAAAATAGAATTGTAATCCTAAAATTACACAAGAGGGAATGCTTATAAGTTTATCAAATATTAAAATATGACAACATAGGACTGGGTGTGGTGGTGCACGCCTCTCATCCCGGCTACTTGGGAGGTCAAGGCAGGAGGATCCCTTGAGACCAGGAGTTCAGACTAGGCAACATAGCAAGACCCTATCCCTACAAAAAAAGTTAAAAAAAAAAAATGGGCCAGGCACGGTGACTCACGCCTGTAATCCCAGCACTTTGGGAGACCGAGGTGGGTGGATCACTTGAGGTGAGGAGTTTGAGACCAGCCCGGCCAGTATGGTGAAACTCCGGGCGTGGTGGCGCATGTCTGTAATCCAGCTACTCGGGAGGCTGAGGTGGGAGAATCACTTGAACCCGAGAAGGGGAAGGGGGAGGTTGCAGTGAGCCGAGACCGTGCTACTGCACTCCAGCCTGGGCAATAGAGAGGTTCTCCGTCTTAAAAAAAATAAAATAAAAGTGGCCGGGCACGGTGGCTCATGCCTGTAATCCCAGCACTTTGGAAGGCTAAGGCAGGCGGATCACGAGGTCAAGAGATCGAGACCATCCTGGCTAACGCGGTGAAATGCCGTCTCTACTAAAAATATAAAAATTAGCTGGGTGTGGTGTCAGGCACGTTTAGTCCTAGCTACTCGGGAGGCTGAGGCAAGAGAATCGCTTGAACCTAGGAGGCAGAGGTTGCAGTGAGCTGAGATCACATCACTGCACTCCAGCCTGGGTGACAGAGCTCTCAAAACAAAACAAAACAAAACAAAACACTACTGATTTGGAGACACATTTAATGATTAGTCAGTGAAGTGGGTATGCCTGATATCTTAAGTATGTAAAATAACCGTGGAGTCAAATATGCAACGTTAGCAGTGGTCATCTCTGTTTTTGTTTTGTTGTTTTTTGTTTTATTAGAGAGACGGGGTCTCACTCTGTCTCCCAGGCTGGAGTGCAGTGATCATAGTTCACTGCAGCCTCAAATTCCAGGGTTCTAGTGATCCTCCCACCTCAGCCTCCCAAGTAGCTGAGACCACAGGCATGCACCCCAACACCTGGCTAATTTTTTAATAAATTATTTTTTTATTTTTGAGACAAAGTCTCATTCTTGTCCCCCAGGCTGGAGTACGATGGTGCGATCTCGGCTCACTGCAACCTCCGCCTCCCGGGTTCAAGCGATTTTCCTGCCTCAGTCCCCCAAGTAGCAGGGGTTACAGGCACCTGCCACCATGCCTGGCTAGTTTTTTGGTACTTTTTTTTTGTAGAGATGGGGTTTCACCATGTTGGCCAGGCTGGTCTCGAACTCCTGACCTCAGGTGATCCACCCACCTCGGCCTCCCAATGTGCTGGGATCACAAGCATAAGCCACTGTGCCCGGCCAATAAATTATTTTTGTAGTGATAAGTTCTTGCCGTGTTGGCTAGGCTGGTCTTGAACTCCTGGGCTCAAGTGATTCTCCCACCTTGGCCTCCCAAAGTGTCGAGATTCCAGGTGTGAGCCACGGTGCACAGCCAGAAATGAGTCTTAAAGTGGACATGCAATTGGGGTTTAAGCCACACTAAGCTGGATTTGTAATCATTGAAAATAATCTGAGAGCTACAGGATCTGCTCCTTAAAAGATGGGCAAGGAGGCCGGGCGCGGTGGCTCGCGCCTGTAATCCCAGCACTTTGGGAGGCCGAGGCGGGTGGATCACGAGGTCAGGAGATCGAGACCATCCTGGCTAATATGGTGAAACCCCATCTCTACTAAAAATACAAAAAAAAACATTAGCCGGGCGTGGTGCCTGTAGTCCCCGCTACTTGGGAGGCTGAGGCAGGAGAATGGCGTGAGCCTGGGAGGCAGAGCTTGCAGTGAGCCGAGATCGCATCACTGCACTCCAGCCTGGGTGAAGGGTGAGAGTCCCTCTCAAAAAAAAAAAAAAGATGGGTGAGGAGAATTTTTTTTTAAGAGAGGGTCTCGGCCGGGCGTGGTGGCTCATGCCTGTAATCCCAGCACTTTGGGAGGCCAAGGCGGGCGAATCACAAGGTCAGGAGATCGAGACCACGGTGAAACCCTGTCTCTACTAAAAATACAAAAAATCAGCTGGGCGCGGTGGCGGGCGCCTGTAGTCCCAGCTACTCAGGAGGCTGAGGCAGGAGAATGGCGTGAACCCGGGAGGCGGAGCTTGCAGTGAGCTGAGATTGCTCCACTGCACTTAAGCCTGGGCGACAGAGCAGGACTTCCTCCCAAAAAAAAAAAAAAAGAGATAGGGTCTCACTGTGTTGCCCAGACTGGTCTTGAACCCTGGGGCTGAAGCAATCCTCCTGCCTTGGCCTCCTGAGTAGCTGGGACCGGAGCTGTGTTTTTTGTTTTTTGTTTTCTTAATGTTCTGTGTTTGGCCAGGTGTTCTGTGCCAAGCGTGCCTGCTCTTTGTAGACACGAGAGCCCTTTTGGCTTGTTGTGGGTTTTAAGGCGTTAAGTAAAAGCTCTAGCTTCACAGGAAACTGGTCCACAAACTGCTCTAGAATTTCTTCTGACATTTGGCATGCTGGTGTAGACAGACACATTTGAAATTTGTTAAGGTAACTTTTCCTTCTTTTACTGTCCTCAGGCAGGCAGGTGCCGGTTTGCCAGCAATGGGGTTGGTGGACATGGGTCATCCTTGTTTCAGAAGACATCCGAGGGCGTGGCATGCCGGGAGCTTGAATGAGGAGTGCCGGCCCGTGCATAAATGATGTCCAGCCCCAGGTCTTCCGGGACAGGCAGCGTCTTCACGTCCGGCTCTGATGTGTGTTCAGGCTCTCTTGTAGGGTAATCCAGTCCCCTCATCCTTCAGAAAGACCTACTAATCCGAATTCAAGGCAGATCAATACCCTGTGGGTTTGTTTTAAAATCAATTTTATTGGGAGATGATGTCTGTGTAATAAATGTACTTTCTTTGCATGTACGGTTCTATGAGTTTTGGCCCATGTAGGTACCTATGCAGCCAGTACCCTCATCAAAATCAGGAGCACTTGCACCCTCCTCCCAGAAAGCCCCCCAGCCCCCAGCACTCAGCTTCCATCACCATGGGCTGCTTTTTCCTGTTCCGGCCATCGTGGACAGGAAGCAGATCCTGGTTTCTTTTGCTCCGCAGTTTTGAAACTCATTCATGATGTACGATGTAGATTCTTCTTTTTTGTTCCCAAGTCATGTTCCTTTGCACGAATATACCCCAGTTTGTTTATGCATTTACCTTGTTGATACACATTTGGGTTATTTTCTGGTTTGGGGTATTATGAATAATGCTGCTATGAACGAGTTCTTGTTTTTTCTTTTTTCTTTTCCTTCTTTTTTTGAGACTCTCACTCTGTCGCCCAAGCTGGAGTGCAGTGGTGTGATCTTGGCTCACTGCAAGTTCGGCCTCCTGGGTTCACACCATTCTCCTGCCTCAGCCTCCCAAGTAGCTGGGACTACAGGCGCCTGCTACCACGCCCGGCTTATTTTTTTTTTATTTTTTTTTTTTATTTTTTTTTTTTAGTAGAGACGGGGTTTCACCATGTTAGCCAGGATGGTCTCCATTTCCTGACCTCGTGATCTGCCCACGTCGGCCTCCCAAAGTGCTGAGATTACAGGCGTGAGCCACCGCGCCAGGCCTAAAACTTTTTTTTTTAATTATATTTTTTTTGGTAAAATACAGAAAACATGTCATTTTAGCCATTTGCAGGGATACAGTTCAGTGGCACTAGCACTAAACTATAACTAGAATACGCATGAGTCCTTCTGAAGGCGTTTCTCTTAGGTAGATATCGAAGAGTGGAATTGCTATCATACATGATGAGTGTACGTTTTATTAGATTGCCCAGCCTGGGCAACATAGTAAGAACCCGTTGCTATAAACATATTTAAAAAATTAGCCTGGGGCTGGGTGTGGTGACTCGACTGTAATCTCAGCATTTTGGCAGGCCGAGGCAGGCGGATCACTTGAGGTCAGGAGTTCAAGACCAACCTGGCCAACGTGGTGAAACCCCGTCTCTACTAAAAATACAAAGTTAGACTGGTGTGGTGGCAGTGCTTGTGGTCCCAGTTACTCGGGAGGCTGAGGCAGGAGAATCACTTGAACCCGGGAGGTGGAGGTTGGAGTGAGCTGAGACTGTGCTGCTGCACTCCAGCCTGGGCAACAGAGTGAGACTCTGTCTCAAAAAAATAAATTAGCCTGGTGTGGTGGCGCACACTTGTGATAGTCTTAGCTCCTCAGGAGGCTGAGGCAGGAGGATTGCAGGATCCCAAGGTGGAGGCTGTAGTGAGCCATGATTGTCCCACTACACTCCAGCCTGAGCGACACAGTGAGACCCGATCTCAAAAAAGAAAACCGTTTTGTAAAGGTGCCCTATGGTTTCACATAGTCCCATCAGCAATGCATGAGAATTCCAGGTGCTCCACATCTTTGCTAACTTTTGATGTCAGCTTTCCATCTTTTAATTAATCAACTTTATTGAGGTGTAATTTGTGTACAAAAATCCCCTTTCCAAGTCTGCAATTCAGTGAGTGCGGACAGGCATGCCGGCCTGAGAAAGCATCAGCCCTCGCAGCCTCGCCCTCTGCAGGCCTCTCACACCCTGCCCCCGGCCTGGCAGCTGCTGGTCTGTGTCTCTGTAGACTCATCTGCCTTGTCTCGTTTTCACGTAAATGGAGCCACGCAGGGCGAACTCTCCTGTGTCTGCTGCCTTCTTTCCACATCTTCTGGGTGAGCTTCGGCCACGTGGTTGAAAGCGGTTGCTCCCTTGCTTCCTGCGCTGAGTGGCCTCCGTGTGCACGAGGCTGCAGTGCGTTTGCTCCACTCTAGATGGGCTTGGGATGGTTTCCATGTTGGGTGATTCTCGCCGTGCTCCTGTGAGAAGTCTCAGAGGCGTCTGGTGAACACAGGTGCCCGTTTCTGTTGGGATGTACTGAGGAGTGGAAGCTGGGCTGTAGGACCTCTGTAGATGCTGCCGAGCCATTTTCCAAAGCACTCACCCAGTTTCTGTCCCACAGGAGGGAGGGAGAGTCCTGTCTGTTCTAAGTCCCGCCTTCCTTTTAGCCATGCTGACTGCTGCAAGCTTGTGTCTTTGTAACAACTATAGAATGTTTCTGTTCTCTCAGTAACTGTTCCCCAGTGGGTGGATTTTTAGTTTGGATCCAGTTTATTTCTAATCAATACAGGGCCACCATAGATGGCCTTCGGTGGTTTCCACCTTTCTATTCCTTTATCTGTGACTGCTGTCACTCGTCCTCTCAGTCCTCAGTCCAGTGTGGGTTTCCCTGGCTGGGGCATCGCTTTTTGCAGGCCCTAATCGAGGTGTTGGCTGGGGCTTTGCCTTCTGAAGGCCCTAGAGGAAGATGTTCCCTTGCTCATTGGGAGGTTGGCAGAATTCCGTTCTTGCTGGTGGTAGGACTGGCAGCAGCACCTTGCTGGGTGCAAGCCGACCCTTTCCCGGTTCTCCAGGCTGCCTGCATTCTTCACAGAGGGCCCTTGCCCGTTTGCAGAGCCAGCACCGGCGGGTGAAGTCCCTCTAGTGCTTTGACTCTCCTTCTATCTCATCTGTAGCTCAGCCGGGAAAGGCGGTTAAGGACTTGTGTAGTTAATTGGCCCCACCCAGATAATCCCGGATGATCTCCCACCTCGAGATTGCATACCTTAGTCCTGTCTGCAGAGTCCCATGCTGGCAACTCAGCAGCAAACAGCCCCTGCACTGTGCCCTGCAGGAACATGGCTGCTGGTGGCAGGCTGGCTCTGACAGACAGACTGCCATGTGAGCCACTGCCACGTGAGCCAAGGAACCTCCACTCCCGAGCCGAGGGTGGTACACAGGCTCAGCAGCCAGCCTTCCTTGGCTGCCTTACAGCAACTCTGCTGACAGTCCCTGGGCAGATCGGCCTCCATGGGCAGGGGCACAGGTGCCATGTCCACTCCCCCAGACCACCAAGATGTTGGTGACTGTTGAAAACAAAGTCGCCTGGGCACACTGGCTCACGCCCGTCATCCCAGCACTTTGGGAGGCTGAGGCAGGCAGATTAACCGAGGTCAGGAGTTTGAGACCAGCTTGGCCAACATGGTGAAACCCCATCTCTACTAAAAATACAAAAAAATTAGCTGGGCTTGGTGGTGGGCACCTATAATCTCAGCTACTCGGGAGGCTGAGGCAGGAGAATCGCTTGAACATGGGAGGTGAAGGTTGCAGTGAGCTGACATTGCGCCACCGCACTCCAGCCTGGGCAACAAGAGTGAAACTCCATCTCAAAAAAAAAGAAAACAAAGTCGCATCTGGTAAAGCAGACAAAAAAGAAAAAAAAAAAAAAACGAAGTTGCACCTGGTAAAGCAGATGCCTCAGTGACGTTTTCAGTCCCCTTCCTCCCCCTCCACTGCCCGTTTTCAGATAGATGCTGTGAGATCCCTCCCAAAGGGTGCCCGAGTCTGCACCAGGCAATATGCTGTGCCCGTCCCCACCTCCCTCCACACCTTCCTGGGCGCCCTCCACGCCCATGTACTCGCTGGTTCTCACGCTGCTAGGAAGAAGTACCCGAGACTGGGTCATCTGTAAAGAAAAGAGATGTAATTGACTCACAGTTCCGCAGGGCTGCAGAGGCCTCAGGAAACTTAGAGTCATGACGGGAGATACCTCTTCACAGGGCAGCGCGAGAGAGAATGAGTGCAGAATGAAGCGGGAAGCCCGTTCTAAAACACCATCAGGTGTGGGGAGAACTCACTCACCCTCACGAGAACAGCACGGGGGGAACCGCTCCCATGATTTAATTATCTCTACCTGGCCCCGCCCTCAACCCCTGGGGATTAGTCAAGGTGAGATTTGGGTAGGGACACAGCCAAACCTTATTGCTCCTGCTCAGCTCCCACCTGGCCCTCTGTCCCCTGAGCCTGCTCAGCCCCCACCTGGCCCTCTGTCCCCTGACCTCAGCTCCCACCTGGCCCTCTGTCCCCTGAGCTCAGCTCCCACCTGGTCCTTTGTCCCCTGAGCTCAGCTCCCACCTGACCCTCTGTCCCCTGAGCCTGCTCAGCTCCCACCTGGTCCTCTGTCCCCTGAGCTCAGCTCCACCTGGTCCTCTGTGCCCTGAGCTCAGCTCCCACGTGGCCCTCTGTGCCCTGAGCTCAGCTCCCACGTGGCCCTCTGTGCCCTGAGCTCAGCTCCCACCTGGCCCTCTGTGCCCTGAGCTCAGCTCCCACCTGGCCCTCTGTGCCCTGAGCTCAGCTCCCACCTGGCCCTCTGTGCCCTGAGCTCAGCTCCCACCTGGCCCTCTGTGCCCTGAGCTCAGCTCCCACCTGGCCCTCTGTGCCCTGAGCTCAGCTCCCACCTGGCCCTCTGTCCCCTGAGCTCAGCTCCCACCTGGCCCTCTGTGCCCTGAGCTCAGCTCCCACCTGGTCCTCTGTCCCCTGAGCTCAGCTCCCACCTGGCCCTCTGTCCCCTGAGCCTGCTTAGCTCCCACCTGGTCCCCTGTCCCCTGAGCCTGCTCAGCTCCCACCTGGTCCTCTGTCCCCTGAGCTCAGCTCCCAGGTGGCCCTCAGTCCCCTGAGCTCAGCTCCCACCTGGCCCTCTGTCCCCTGAGCCTGCTCAGCTCCCACCTGGCCCTCTGTCCCCTGAGCTCAGCTCCCACCTGGCCCTCTGTCCCCTGAGCCTGCTCATCTCCCACCTGGCCCTCTGTCCCCTGAGCTCAGCTCCCACCTGGCCCTCTGTCTCCTGAGCTCAGCTCCCACCTGGTCCTTTGTCCCCTGAGCTCAGCTCCCACCTGGTCCTCTGTCCCCTGAGCCTGCTCAGCTCCCACCTGGTCCTCTGTCCCCTGAGCCTGCTCAGCTCCCACCTGGCCCTCTGTCCCCTGAGCTCAGCTCCACCTGGTCCTCTGTGTCCTGAGCTCAGCTCCCACCTGGCCCTCTGTCCCCTGAGCTCAGCTCCCACCTGGTGGTCCTCTGTCCCCTGAGCTCAGCTCCCACCTGGTCCTCTGTCCTTGCCTCACCCCAAAGGGCTGGGCGCCGGGACCGGCAATGCAGAGGCCAAGCCTGGGAGGCCCAGGATGCTGGCTTCAGGCTGCCAATCCGTGGCCCTCAGTCCCATCAGGACCCTTCTAGACAAATGGTTGTGGCATTCCCTTTACCATCCTGAAAAGAATGAAACTCGACTGGCCATGGTGGCTCACGCCTATAATCCCAGCACTTTGGGAGGCTGAGGCAGGTGGATCACTTGAGGTCAGGGGTTCGAGACCAGCCTAGCCAACATGGTGAAACCCCATCTCTACTAAAAATACAAAAAAAATAGCTGGGCGTGGTGGCGGGCACCTGTAGTCTCCCTACTTGGGAGGCAGAGGCACAAGAATCACTTGAACCCAGGCGGTGGAGGTTGCCATGAGTCGAGATTGCACCACAATTGTGTGGCAGGTCATACCTGTCATCCCAGCCCTTTGGGAGGTCAAGGTAGGCAGATTGCTTGAACCCAGGAGCTCAAGACCAGCCTGGGCAACATAGTGAAACCCCTGACTCTACAAAAGATACAAAATTAGCCAGGTGTGGTGGTGGACACCTGTAGTCCCAGCTACTCAGGAGGCTGAGGTGTGAGGAGCACATGAGCCCAGGAGTTGGAGGCTGCAGTGAGCCTTGATCACACCACTGCACTCCAGCCTGGGTGACAGAACGAGACCCCTTCTCAAAAAATAAAAGCGTGGACTGATGAGGTCAGAGAGGTTTGACTGTTTGGGAACAGGGGTGCTGCCATGGCTGAGTAAGGGGCCATGGGAGCCCCTCTCAATGCCACGTGAGGGGACGGGGAGGTCAGGCAGTGCCTGGTGTGGTTCCCAACAGCAAGCACAGGAGATTTATTCTCTGGGAAAATTGAGTCGTGGACACCAGACGCCAGGGGGCATGGTGGGGGATGGGGTGGCGGGGGACAGGGTGGCGGGCAGCTGGTGGCCTGAGCAAGCCTCCTTACCTGGAAACCCAGTCCCACTGGCATGCAGATGGGAGCCCGTGGCAGGATAATGGCAGGATAACCGTCAGCCCAAAAGAAGTAGCCTCCAGACGTTGCCGGGAGCCCCAACTTAGAAGCCAGAGTCACCAGCTTCCTGGTGGCTACTTAGGGTCTGTCCTTGAGGGTCCCCAGAATGTGAGGAAAGACCCAGACAGACAGGAAAAGAGCTCAGGGAAGAACATTGTACCAATGGCGTCGTCAGAGATGCCGCATCCAACAATGAAGAGCCGGACGCTGCCAGAGGGGAATTGCTCAGAGCACCGGAAGGAGCTTTTAGAAATTATAAATAAGCAGCATATTTTTCAAAAGCCATAAAAGGGCAGAAAAGAAAGTTGAGGACATCTCCCAGAAAATAGAACCAAAAGAGATTAAAAAACAACTGGGCGATCCCTGCAGTGGTTACCCTGGCTGGCGCGGCTCAGGATGGAGGGCGGGAGCCTCTGTGGGGGAACTGAGGCACGTCAGGATGTGTCTCCAGACTGCAAGGGCCTCAGAATACGAAAAAGACCACCCAGGACAATGTGGGCAAAGAAAATGCCTTAAAAGCTTTTAGAAAACAGAATGGGTCCCACAGGAGGGTGGGGACGTGAACAGCACCGGCCTGGTGCCTTGGGCGCCAGGCCAGGGCCAGATGTCGCTTCACACCAGCCTGGCTGGGAGTCCGCTTGCTGGAACTTGGTCTCCTGTAACTGCTGGGGACATGGCACCCCGTGCAGTAGACAGAACCAGCAGCCCAGGTGCTGATGGCTTTGCTCTGGTGGCAGGACAGGTGTTCCTCCCTTCCTCAGTGTCCCCTGAGGTCAGAGCACCTGTCCCGGGGGAGCCGGCTCTCCCACGTGGCTGACCAGGACGCTGCTGTGTGTCTCATGGGGTTGTGTTCAGTCGGCCTAGAGGCAGCGCCTGGCTGGGGCTAGATGAGTGAGAGGTTTGTTGGGAACAGTAAACCTGAGGTGGTGAGCAAGGCCTGCGGCGCCCAGCGGATGAGGAGGAGAGCAGGAGGGAGGGTGGCAGGAGTTGCTGGTGCCGCATGAGGCCTCAGGGGACCTGCAGGGAGCAGCTGACCCTCACTGGCGCTCTTGCCTTTTCACTGAACCGGGTGTTCGCTTAGCTTATTTTTGAAAAGACATTTCACCAGGAGGTAAAAGTGAGCAGCACACCAAGAGAACATGTCACAATTAATACCGGGGACCCCTCATGGGTTGGTGTTGAGCTCTGCAGCCGAAGCCCACTGCCCCTGCCCCTGCGCTGTCGCCCAGCACGGGCTCCAGGCCTGTCCCAGGCCACTGCTCTGTGCCTCCAGGCGCTCCTTCTCCTTCCCGCCCTGCCCTACTCCATCACCCGCCTGCCCTGACCCTGCCTGGATAATTGAGACCTTCCAGGCCAAGGACCCCCTCCCCAGGATCCTGACACCTGTCCCTCCTCTGAGAGTCCAGACCTTTTCCAGAGCCACATCCTGGAGCCAGGAGGGCTCTGTGTGGTCAGTGGCTGTGGCTTGCCGGGAACAAGACACTCAGTTGACTGTGCCTAGAGAACAGGCCTCTGTTTGTGTCTAAATGGTATCCATGGGGACGTTGTTTCATAGTCTTCTTGAACTTTTTCTCCCCAGTGTTGCTGAGAATCCTGTTCTGACGCACAGTGTGGGCAGCCAGGTGTGGAGCCTGCGGGGTGGGTGGGAGGTCAGCAGGTCAGGAGGTCCCACGGGTGCCTACAGCAGACACCCAGTGGGAGGAGTATCCCGTAGCCGCCTCTGATCCAAGAGTGCAGCGCTCTAGAGGCCCCAGCCTCTGTGAGTGGCTGACATGGTCCCCAGGCTTTGCCCGGCACCCCTGCCCCTTCGTGGCAGCTATGGCTCCTGGCAGCCCTGGGCCATGGCGCCATCTAGGGGTGGCCTAGGGGAGTCCCCGGGCCATCAGCACCCATCCTGTGGGTGTTGCTGGTGCCCGCCTGCTTGGCCAAATTGACACATGGAGGTAACTGTCAAGGAGGAGCAGCCATGGCCTTTGTTGCAATCGTGGTGTCCAATCTTAGCCTCTCAGGTCAGCCTTGTGGGGGCTGCAGCAGCCAGGACCAGAAGGACTGAGGCCCCTCCGTCCATGTGTCCTGCTTGACAGAACTGTGGGAGGAGGGAGGTGTGGGAAGGGTGTGGACGGCATGAGTGCGGTTCCTCCCTGAAGAGTGTTGTTTCACTTGTGAGTGAGCACAGGACAGCTGCCCTCGCCTTTAGAATCAGGAGCACAGGACAGCTGCCCTCGCCTTTAGAATCAGGAGCACGGTGCAGCCGCATGCAGCACACTCACTGGGTGAAGGGCCTGGCTTCCCCATGCCGGCCGGCACTTGCTGCCAGCTGCCCTTTGCCGTGAGGCTGGGGCGTGGTGTGGTGGTGGCTTGGATGTGTTTCTTTGCTGGACGATGTGGAATTGCCTTTTCACTGCTTCTTGGCCGTTGGTTTATCTTCTTTGGAGAAGTGTCTATTCAAGTCCTTTGCCCTTTTTTTAAAGTATAATTTCCATATTTTTTCCACAGAGGATAGTTTTTCTTTAGTCCTTAAGGACTCAGCTTCTTATGTGGGCCTTAGTGGAAGTCGTGGGCAGCACCCAGGTCTAGACCCAGGTGGAGTGCATGGTCTTGGGGCCTTGGTTGGGGTTGTGGGCAGCACCCAGGTCTAGACTTGGGTGACATGCATGGCCCTGGACTTGAGCGGGATTCCTGACTGGCTCGCCATGAAGGGCACCACTGGGGCAGTGACGCAGCTTTGCACGCAGCTCAGGAAGCACACAGTCGGCGCAGATGCTTCCAAAATGTCTCCAAGGCTGTGACCTCTACCACATCCTGATGTTAAACTGCCAAACTCCACCGCATCCCGATGGTGAACTGCCTAACTCCGCCGCGTCCCGATGGAGAACTGCGTAACTCCGCCGCGTCCCGATGGAGAACTGCGTAACTCCGCCGCGTCCCGATGGAGAACTGCGTAACTCCGCCGCGTCCCGATGGAGAACTGCGTAACTCCGCCGCGTCCCGATGGAGAACTGCGTAACTCCGCCGCGTCCCGATGGAGAACTGCGTAACTCCGCCGCGTCCCGATGGAGAACTGCGTAACTCCGCCGCGTCCCGATGGAGAACTGCGTAACTCCGCCGCGTCCCGATGGAGAACTGCGTAACTCCGCCGCGTCCCGATGGAGAACTGCCTAACTCCGCCGCGTCCCGATGGAGAACTGCCTAACTCCGCCGCGTCCCGATGGAGAACTGCCTAACTCCGCCGCGTCCCGATGGAGAACTGCTTAATGACGCTGTCCCTGGGTACACACTGGGTGCGACTCCTGCAGTGATGGGCCGCCCATAGCTATGGCCCTTTTGGCACAACCATTGTTCCTTCTTGTCCTGGAAACAAGGACCTGAGAGAGACTGTCCGTCCATCCTAAAATCAGGACATTGGGTTTTCTGTTGTTGAGTTGGAGTCATCCGCAGAGTCTGGAGATCAGTCCCTAGGAGACCGTGATCTGCAGACATTTCCCCCCATCTCTGGTTGCATTTCTCTCTGTCGATGGTGTCCTTCGATGCGTGAGAACAGCCTTTGATGGGCATTACGCGGTGGCCAGGCAGAAGGATGGCGTGGGCAGAAGAGCTGATGCCTGAAGAAGGGTGCAGTAGGCAAAGTGACCCGCGGGGTCGGCTTGCAGGGGTCAGCCCCACACGGAGAGACAGATGGGCACAGACACACAGGCACACTGTGCAGGCGCACTCTGTGGGAGGGCGTCACTGATGTTTAAAAAGTGCCCGTTTCCAAGCCCCTTGGAGAAAGTGTCATAAAAAGACAAAACATGAATGATGTTTCTAAGGTGGGGGAAGGCGCTGAGCCCTAAAGGTAGAAGCTTCTGGAAAGTTTCCAGAGGGCCCAGAGCCTGTTTAAGATGTTGTGCCTGCGTTAAGTGTCCAGAACTGTCTGTTCTTTTTGATTTGTCTTGGACTGACCTTTTCCCATAGAACTGTAAGGAAATAAAAAGTAATGATGTGATGTGGGCCGGGCGCAGTGGCTCTCGCCTGTAATCCCAGTACTTTGGGAGGCTGAGGCGGGTGGATCACCTAAAGTCAAGAATTTGTGACCAGCCTGGCCAACATGGTGAAACCATCTCTACTAAAATTACAAAAAGTAGCTGGCCGTGGTGAGAGGCACTTGTAGTCCCAGCTACTTGGGAGGCTGAGTGGGAGAATCGCTTGAACCCAGGAGGTGGAGGTTGTAGTGAGCCGAGATCGTGCCACTGCACTCCAGCCTGGGCAACAGAACGAAACTCCGTCTCAAAAAACAAAACAACACAAAACAAAAAACAAAAAAAAAAAACGCTGGTCACGGTGGCCCATGCCTGTATCCCAGCACTTTGGGAAGCCAAGGCGGGCAGATCACGAGGTCAGGAGATCGAGATCCTCCTGGCTAACATGGTGAAACCCTGTCCCTATTAAAAATACAAAAAAACTAGCTGGGCGAGGTGGCGGGCGCCTGGAGTCCCAGGTACTCGGGGGGCTGAGGCAGGAGAATGGTGTGAACCCGGGAGGCGGAGCTTGCAGTGAGCGGAGATGGGCCACTGCCCTCCAGCCTGGGTGACAGAGCGAGACTCCGTCTGCAAAAACAAAATGAATGTGGCACGCAGGCGGGTGGCTGGCTGAGGTCAGTCCGGAGAAGCAGTATTTTATTTATTTATTTATCTATTTATTTATTGAGCTCTGTCGCACGGGCGAGAGTGCAATGGCGTGATCTCGTCTCACTGCAAGCTCCGTCTCCCAGCTTCAAGTGATTCTCCTGCTTCAGCCTCCCAAGTAGCTGGGATTAAAGGCACCCGCCACCACGCCCAGCTAATTTTTTGTATTTTTGGTAGAGACTGAGTTTCACTATGTTGGCCAGGCTGCTCTCAAACTCCTGATCTCATGATCCGCCTACTTCGGCCTCCCACAGTGCTGGGATGACAGGCGTGAGCCACCGCGCCCGGCCGGAAGCAGCATTTTAAACTTGCTTGCCCTCCCTAACACCAAACTTGGTGGTTCCTGGGCTGCAGCAAGCCAAGACTTGGAAAAATTCACCTTTGAGAATTCAACCTCAAAATGCATACGAAGTAGGTCAGGGTGGAAATAAGGCACTGCCCTTTCTCCAGGCACGCTGGAGTCCACACCCTGCCTTTGCCCAGTGCCCTCTGAGTGAGAGGCCCTGTGCCTTGCACCCAGTGCAGCCCACAGAGGGAGGCCCTGTACCGGGCAAGCCGTGCCCACGAAGAGGCTGGCCTGCTGGGCTGTGGGGCCCGATGGCCTGACCCTGTTCTGACCACCCTCCTGCCCTGCCCTGCCCGTGGCCCGTGTGCAGAAGTGGGCAGGCCTGGGTTACTGGGCTGGAGCCCCGAGATTGCCCCCTGCCCCACTGACTGAGTGTGGGGGAGCTGCTTGTCCACTTCCTCCTCGTGGGGCTCGGCCCTGGGTGGCTGGTGGCCGAGGCTGGTCTGGCGGGCGCTTGCTCTGAGTGGTGCGTCCCCTCAGCGCCCTGTGCTTCCTCGCAGGGATCGACTACAAGACCACCACCATCCTGCTGGACGGCCGGCGTGTGAAGCTGGAGCTCTGGTGAGTCGGGGCTGCGGCACTTCAGTTCCTGGCTGGGGACACGAATGCCGCTGGGAGAACAGAACCTTCAGAGGAGCAGGAAAACGTCCTGTGCACATTTCACGTGGGGGAGCCCCTCACAGCCCCTGTGTGAACACAGAATGGGTTTTGCTCCGAGAGGTAAACAGTCTGGGGCACTGTGTCCCGAGAGGTCCCAGCTTCCCTTCAGCCCCGGAAGACCTGATTCCATGGTGGCTGTGGTCCTTCCCTCCCGCTTCTGCCGGCTTCACCTCAAAGAGCATTTCCCAGCCAGGCGGCGGCTCAGCCTGTCATCCCAGCACTGTGGGGGCCGAGGAGGGTGGGTCACCTGAGGTCAGGAGTCCGGGACCAACCTGGCCAACATGGTGAAACCCCATCTCTACCAAAAATACAAAAATTGGGCTGGGCGCGGAGGCTCACGCCTGTAATCCCAGCACTTTGGGAGGCCCAGGTGGGCAGATCACAAGGTCAGATCGAGACCATCCTGGCTAACACGGTGAAACCCCATCTCCACTAAAAATACAAAAAGTTGCCAGGCGCGGTGGCTCAAGCCTGTAATCCCAGCACTTTGGGAGGCCGAGGCGGGCGGATCACGAGGTCAGGAGATCGAAACCATCCTGGCTAACACGGTGAATCCCTGTCTCTACTAAAAATACAAAAAATTAGCCGGGCGTGGTGGCGGGCACCTGTAGTCCCAGCTACTCGGAGGCTGAGGCGAGAGAATGGCATGAACCCGGGAGGCGGAGCTTGCAGTGAGCCGAGATCGCGCCACTGCACTCCAGCCTGGGCGACACAGCGAGACTCCGTCTCAAAAAAAAAAAAGACAAAAACAAAAAGTTAGTCAGGCGTGGTGGCCGGCGCCTGTGGTCCCAGCTACTCGGTAGGCTGAGGCAGGAGAATGGCACGAACCCAGAAGGCGGAGCTTGCAGTGAGCTGAAATCACACCATTGCACTCCAGCCTGGGTGACAGAGCAAGACTCTGTCTCAAAAAAACTAAAAAATAAAAATTGGCCGGGCGTACTGGCTTATGCCTATAACCCTAGCACTTTGGGAGGCCGAGGCGGGTGGATCACCTGAGGTTAGGAGTTGGAGACGAGCCTGGCCAACATGGTGAAACCCCGTCTCTACCAAAAATATAAAAATTAGCCAGGTGTGGTGGCAGGCACCTGTAGTCCCAGCCACTCAGGAGGCTGAGGCAGGAGAATCACTTGAACCCAGGAGGCAGAGGTTGTAGTGAGCTGAGATCGCACCACTGCACTCCAGCCTGGGTGACAGAACGAGAGACTCCGTCTCAAAACAAAAGCATTTCCCAGAATGTCAGCGTTGATGAGATGTCAGTGTCCACAGGGTTGGGGTTCCCCAGCCTGGCAGGACAGTCTCCTGGAGCTCCCAGGCTCACTCACCAGGTGGGCGGGGACCTTCTGCTGCCTGCTTGACTCAGCAGCACGGCGCCAGGCTGCTGTGACCTGTGCAGACAAAGTCTCTTAGCACAGCCCCATTGGCACCTGTCCTGGCCACCCCGCTGCCCTCAGGACATCCAGGTGGGTCCGCAGAGGAGGGCAGGAGGTGAGCCTCTCCTGGGAACCACAGTGCAGGCGCTAAGGCTGTGTGACCCCCGTCCCAGCCCCTCCCCTCCCTTTGTGTTTCAGGGACACATCGGGCCAGGGCCGGTTCTGCACCATCTTCAGGTCCTACTCCAGAGGCGCCCAGGTGAGTCCAGCACCACTCTTCCTGTTGCTTTTCAAAAGATGTTTCTCCTGATTCTTTCTGAATGTGAGTTGTCCTGTCAAACCCCCAAGCACTTTCTTTCTTTCTAAGGATATTTTCACGTTTGTTTGTTTATTTGTTTGTTTGTTTTGAGACACAGCCTCACTCTGTCACCCAGGCTGGAGTGCAATGGCACAGTCTCGGCTTACTGCAGCCTCCCTGTCCCGGGTTCAAGCGATTCTCCTGCCTCAGCCTACCCAGTAGCTGGGATTATAGGCGTGGTGGGTATACTTGGGGCCATGTGTGTGTAGGCATGTGCACGGGTGTGGCGGGGGCACCGGCTCAACCACCCTTGTTTCTGTTTCTGGGCCCCCCAGCACACTTTTGTGCTGACTGGATCTGCTGGTGAATGTGAGGCCGGAAGGAGGGGAAGGACGTAAAGCGCATGTGAACAGACCTGTCATGGCCACTGTTGTTGCTGCTTCAGTGAGAGGGATTCAAGCAGGTCTGTCCCATCCGTGATGCCCCTAAGACTTCTGGAAGAGCCAGGGGAGACCCTCTGGGGCCAGGTCCTTAGCCTGGAGCCCCCCATGTGGGCCCAGGGAGGCTGTCTGGGTCTGGGATCTGGATCCTTTGGGGGCGAAGGTTCAGGTCTGCGCCATGCAGCTTCTGGCTCAGGTGGGTCCCCTCTGGGGACCCCTCTGGCTCAGGTGGGTCCCCAGGTGAGACGGGGATGGACACTGGAGTTTCTTTCCCCGGCAAACTCATTTCCTTCTGTTTCTACACTGAAGTGTAGTCCACGTCAGCTCTGCTGTCTTCTACCTGCTGATGGGGGGTGGGAAGGACCCCGGGGCGAGATGGGTAGCACCCTGTCCCGGAGTTCCCTCAGAGATGTTGGCGACTCCCTTGTGGGAGCAGAAGGGCCTGCAGGCTCTGTGCCATCCCTGTGAGAAGTGGAGTGACATGGCCGTGATGCACGGAGCTGGCAGGTGGAAGACAGGCAGGTTCGAGGGTGTGTTCCACAGGCCCTGCTTGCTATTGAAAGAGGAGCTGGGGCCGGGCGCAGTGGCTCAAGCCTGTAATCCCAGCACTTTAGGAGGCCAACGCAGGCGGATCAGGCAGATCACAAGGTCAGGAGTTCGAGACCAGCCTGACCAACATGGTGAAAACCCGTCTCTACCAAAAATACAAAAATTAGCCAGGCGTGGTGGCGCGCGCCTATAATCCCAGCTACTCAGGAGGCTGAGGCAGGAGAATTGCTTGAACCCAGGAGGTGGAGGTTGCAGTGAGCTGAGTTTGTGCCATTGCACTCCAGCCTGGGCGACAAGAGTGAGACTTCATCTCAAAAAAAAAAGGAGGAGCTGTGTGGGTGATTTACATCTACAAAAACGCCTTGTCTTCCTTTTGCTTTTAAGTATTTCGTGATTTTTCTACAATGAACATATACTATTTTGGTATTAAAAAATATGGGGCGTGGTTATCTTGGATGACAACAAAGGGTTGTTGGGGAGATGCTGGAAAAGGCAGCAGGGAGGCTGAACCTGACGGGCATCCCACCTCCCCTGACAGGCTCCACCGTGGGCATCCCAGCCCCCCTGACGGGCTCCACCCCAGGCATCCCAGCCCCCCCTCCAACAGGCTCCACCCCGGGCATCCCAGCCCCCCCGACAGGCTCCACCCCGGGCATCTCAGCCCCCCCGACAGGCTCCACCCCGGGCATCCCAGCCCCCCCTCCAACAGGCTCCACCCCGGGCATCCCAGCCCCCCCGACAGGCTCCACCCCGGGCATCCCAGCCCCCCCGACAGGCTCCATCCCCTGCATCCCAGCCCCCCCGACGGGCTCCACCCCAGGCATCCCAGCCCCCCCGACAGGCTCCACCCCGGGCATCCCAGCCCCCCCGACAGGCTCCACCCCAGGCATCCCAGCCCCCCCGACAGGCTCCACCCCAGGCATCCCAGCCCCCCCGACAGGCTCCATCCCCGGCATCCCAGCCCCCCTGACGGGCTCCACCCCAGGCATCCCAGCCCCCCCGACAGGCTCCACCCCGGGCATCCCAGCCCCCCCGACAGGCTCCATCCCCGGCATCCCAGCCCCCCCGACGGGCTCCACCCCAGGCATCCCAGCCCCCCCGACGGGCTCCACCCCAGGCATCCCAGCCCCCCCCGATGGGCTCCACTGCAGGCATCCCAGCTCCCCCTGATGGGGCTCCACTGCAGGCGTCCCAACTCCCCCTGATGGGGCTCCACTGCAGGCGTTCCAGCTCCCACACTGGGAGGTCTGTGGGACATGAGGGCCAGCACAGTCGTGATTTCTGTTCAACTGCATGAGAACTTAAAAAAAAAAAAGCAGTTCCCAAGCTCTGCATTTGCCAGGCTGAGGTTCTGGAAAGCAAGCTCTGTTATCATCTCTGTGTTCTTTCCGAAGCATCTGGCACAACCGGTTATGTGTTTGTTTTGCCTTGTTAATTCTGGAAGTTCTTAGCTGTCATTTTCCACACGAGAGGAGCAGGTTTCAGACCCAGGTGCACATGTTGGTCCTGGGTTGAGGGTGCCAGGCGCTTCCTTGCCCTGGGAGAAGCACCTGAGCCTCTGGCTGCCGTGACTGAGCATTTGGGCCACCCTGGGAGCCTAGCCCTGTGCTGTGTCTCTCCTGCCTGGTGAGCAGCAGTGAGGTGAGGGTGCATCCAGCTGAGGTGCAGAGCCCGCGTTTGCAGCAGGGTTTCTCCTGCCGCCCCGATGAGACACAGACTAGCAAGGACTGTCTGTCGCAGCTGGGATTTGTCACTCTGCTGCCCTCTGTTAAGAGTGGAGAGGCCTAGGCCGGGCGCGGTGGCTCAAGCCTGTAATCCCAGCACTTTGGGAGGCCGAGACGGGCGGATCACGAGGTCAGGAGATCGAGACCATCCTGGCTAACACGGTGAAACCCCGTCTCTACTAAAAACTAGCCGGGCGAGGTGGCGGCTCCCGTAGTCCCAGCTACTCGGGAGGCTGAGGCAGGAGAATGGCGTGAACCCGGGAGGCGGAGCTTGCAGTGAGCTGAGATCCGGCCACTGCACTCCAGCCTGGGTGACAGAGCGAGACTCCGTCTCAAAAAAAAAAAAAAAAAAAAAAAAAAGAGTGGAGAGGCCTGGCAGGTCCCCACAGCCTGGGTCTTGCAGATGGTACCAGCAAAGGCCACTGGCCACTCCCTGCTGCTGTCCCTTGTCTCACAGCAGCAGCCCCATGGCTCTTCCCACGAGGCCCTTCACGTGCCGCCAGAGGCCAGGCTTCCTAGACTTTGTGGTTGTGTTTGCGTGTTGTGTTGCTGTGATCTGAGGCAGCCCCTCTCAGAAGCGGGTGCCACCCGCTGGTGGGATGAGCGAGTCACCCAGGTGCAGGTCCCTTGGTGTGTGGAGGGTGGGGCAGGCTCCTTGTAACTGCTGTGTGGTAACTGCAGTGTGGTTGACGGGACGTGCTGTCCCGTTTGGCTGAGAATTTGGGGTCAGCGGGCTTAGCACCAGGAAGGGTGTGGCCAAGTGCCCTGTCTCCTTCAGGATAGAGGTACGGATTTGTTTCCCTGAGAAGGGGTTTATGTGGAGAGTGGTACAGAAAGCACGCATGCTGCTGGCTTGTTGGCACACGGGCAGGTGGGCGTGAGTGGGCACGGCTTGGCAGTAGCTCCCACTTTACATGTCAGTTGCTCCTGGGCAGAGCCTGGGTGCAGGGATGCAGGCAGGAGGGCTCCACTCTGGCTGGCTGTACCTTGGGAGCTTCAACCACATGGATGGAAGGGGCATGTGTTTGTCAAAATCATCAAAATGTTCATACCTCGGATCTTTGTATTTTCTGCTTTGTAAATTACAGCTCAGTAAAAAATGATAGCAGAAAGGGCACCCACTCTTAGGCCCGGCAGTTCTACTTCTGGGAATGTATCGTGTAGGTCGAGTTGAACAAAAAAAGTGTAAATGTACTCAGATGTACGTTGCCAACGTTACCCAAGAGCCAGCGCAGTTAACGAGCGGGCGGGAGGGCGGGGTCTGAGCTCAGCGCGTGCTGGTGGGAGCAGCGCAAGTGCCTCGACCCCGCCCCGAGGCGTGAGCGGCACCTTGGACACTTCTGTAGACACGGAGGAAACTGTCCGGGGCGGCTCCTGGTGGGGCGTAGAGCAGGGGAAGAGCGTGCACTGACTCATCCCCTAGAGCCTCGCTCGTTTTTCGTTTTGTTTTGTTTGGTTTTTTGAGACGGGGTCCTCTGTCACCCAGGCTGGAGTGCAGTGCCGCGATCTTGGCTCGCTGTAAGCTCCGCCTCCCGGGTCCAAGCGATTCTCCTGCCTCCGCCTCCTGAGTAGCTGGGACTAGGTGTGCACCACCGCGTCCAGCTAATTTTTGTATTTTTAGTAGAGACGGGGTTTCACCATGTTGGCCAGAATGGTCTCCTTCTCTTGACCTCATGATCCGCCCACCTTGGCCTCCCTAAGTGCTGGGATTGCAGGTGTGAGCCACCGCGCCCAGCCAAAGTCGCTAGTTTTTAAAAAATCAGATCATGCAGGGCGCGGTGGCTCACGCTTGCAATCCCTGCACTTTGG
This sequence comes from Rhinopithecus roxellana, assembly GCF_007565055.1. Taxonomy (NCBI): domain Eukaryota; kingdom Metazoa; phylum Chordata; class Mammalia; order Primates; family Cercopithecidae; genus Rhinopithecus; species Rhinopithecus roxellana. The sequence continues at coordinate 72,562,095 of NC_044568.1, read as the reverse complement.
GAGGCCAAGGTGGGCGGATCACGAGGTCAGGAGTTCGAGACCAGCCTGACCAACATGGTGAAACCCCGTCTTTACCAAAAATACAAAAATTAGCCAGGCGTGGTAGCGGGCGCCTATAATCCCAGCTACTCAGGAGGCTGAGGCAGGAGAATCGCTTGAACCTGGGAGGCGGAGGTTGCAGTGAGCCGAGATCACACCATTTCACTCTAGCCTGGGTGACAGAGCGAGACTCAGTCTCAAAAAAAAGAAAAATTGGCCGGGCGCGGTGGCTCAAGCCTGTAATCCCAGCACTTTGGGAGGCCGAGACGGGCGGATCACGAGGTCAGGAGATCGAGACCATCCTGGCTAATACGGTGAAACCCCATCTCTACTAAAAAAATACAAAAAACTAGCCGGGCGCGGTGGCGGGCGCCTATAGTCCCAGCTACTCGGGAGGCTGAGGCAGGAGAATGGCGGGAACCCGGGGGGCGGAGCTTGCAGTGAGCTGAGATCCGGCCACTGCACTCCAGACTCCAGCCTGGGCGACAGAGCGAGACTCCGTCTCAAAAAAAAAAAAAAAAAAAAAAAAAAAAAAAAAAAAAAAAAAAAAAGAAAAATCAGATCATGTGTTATTTTTAGAAAATAGAAGGTGGTGGAAGAGTCTGTTTGCCCCATGCTCTGCCCCTTCGAGACACACGGCTGAGGGTGCTAAGGGTGCCGTTTGTTAGGCGGCTTCTGGTCACCAAGAGTCTCCTTTTCCTTTCCCACTCTGTGGTCATTTGGGTCCCTGTGGCCTCACTGTGACCCGCGCTGGAGCATGAGTATGCCTCCAGGTCCTCCTGTGCCATCACCCCTGCCCGTAACCCCTGCCCCTCAGACGTGGCCATCCCAGGAAGTGGGGGCCTGCTCAGGGCAGCGGCCGGGAAGTGTGGCCAGGGCCCCCAGCCTCACAGCACACTTGGAGCCTGAGCCAGCCCATCACCCAGGAGGCGGACCTTCTGCTGTCTTTCTAGAGTTTTCAGTGTCATGGGAACAGGAGTGTTTGCCACAGAAAACAGGTCAGCATAAAAAGTCACCCACTTTCGGCCGGGCGCGGTGGCTCAAGCCTGTAATCCCAGCACTTTGGGAGGCCGAGACGGGCGGATCACGAGGTCAGGAGATCGAGACCATCCTGGCTAACACGGTGAAACCCCGTCTCTACTAAAAAAATACAAAAAACTAGCCGGGCGAGGTGGCGGGCGCCTGTAGTCCCAGCTACTCGGGAGGCTGAGGCAGGAGAATGGCAGGAACCCGGGAGGCGGAGCTTGCAGTGAGCTGAGATCCGGCCACTGCACTCCAGCCTGGGCGACAGAGCGAGACTCCGTCTCAAAAAAAAAAAAAAAAAAGTCACCCACTTTCCAGCCTTTTAGCGTTTATGTCCATATAAACTTCTTCAGTGTAATATGTTGTGTGTTTATACTTTTATTTTTTTAAAATCATGCTGGGCCGGGCGTGGTGGCTCATGCCTGTAATCCCAGCACTTTGGGAGGCCGAGGCGGGCGGATCACGAGGTTAGGAGATGGAGACCATCCTGGCTAACACAGTGAAACCCCATCTCTTCTAAAAAATACAAAAAAAATTAGCCGGGTATGGTGGGGGCACCTGTAGTCCCAGCTACTTGGGAGGCTGAGGCAGGAGAATGGCGTGAACCTGGGAGGTAGAGCTTGCAGTGAACCGAGATTGTGCCACTGCACTCCAGCCTAGGCAACAGAGTGAGACTCTGTCTCAAAAAAAAAAAAAAAAAAAAAGAAAAGAAATCATGTTGGGCTGGGCACAGTGGCTCACACCTGTGATCCCAGCACTTTAGGAAGTTGAGGCAGGAGGATCACTTGAGGCCAGGGGTTCAAGACCAGCCTGGGCAACATAACAAAACCCCATCTCTAAAAAATATTTTTAAAATCTTAGCCAGGCGTGGTGGCTCACACCTGTAGTCCCAGCCACTCGGGAGGCTGAGGCAGGAGGATTGACTGAGCTCAGAATATCAGGCTGCAGTGAGCCGTGATCATGCCACTGCATGAACCCCAACCTGGGTGACAGAGTGAGACCCTGTCTCAAAAAAAAAACAAAACAATGCCATCCATAGTGCTGGGACCTGCGTTCTCACCTCCCCTGGGCTGCATGTCTCTCCTTGGCCAGCACGGACGCTTCTACATGCACTGCTGCTGTTTTCAGCGTCTGCACGGTACATTCCACCGCCGCTTACTCAGCTGTCCTCCGAGGCTGGACGTTTAATTTGTGTCTGGTTTGTTGTTATCAGCGCTGCTGTGACACACATCCTCATTTACTTCCGAGTCATGGCTTGCCACACAGGAGGTTGCCACGCCGGAGGTTGCCACGCGGGAGGTTGCCATGCAGGAGGGTGGGCTGTGTTGCGTGCGTTGGTGGCCCACTCCCCAGTCTCTCCCCCTCCCCCAGCAGCAAATGAGCCAGCCCCTGTCCCTGGGCCCCAAGCTCCAGGGTTAAGCCCTGGGTGTGCATTTGCTTATTCTGAATCTTACCATTTATCACCCACCAGACTGACTTGGCCATCTCTGGCCTCGAAGGGTCTCCCTCAGCAAGAGGTGTCCTTCCTGAGCGGCCACTCCGTCCTGAGCAAGGCCTTCACCCTAGGAGCTTAGTCATTTCGGTCTTGTTCTCAACAGGACCTGGGGGCTGCACTGCAGTCTTCCAGATATCAAAAGATGGTTCTAAGAGGCTCTAAAAACCCTAATTTTCAGATGGATAGTGCCCTCTTCCTGCAACCTCAGCCCCTTGTGTGATAGGCTCTTTGGTTAAGTGCAGGTTTTGTCAGCCTAGGAGTCGGGTGGATCCCAGCTTATTGGCTGGATCTGGTTGCAGAATTATAGGGTGGGAGTGGATGTTGGGGAGCGGCGGGCGTAGAGGGATGGGCCTGTGATGTGACCGTTTCGCCCAACGGGGCACTGAGTGTGAGCAGTGTGCTCCCCGGTGCTGCTGGAGAGCCATGACTGTCACTGCCGAGATATTTAGGGCAGGTGGAAACAGCCCAGAGCTGAGCTCCAAGGAATTGGTCTCTAAGGGATGTGGCAGAAAGTCCCTGTGGAAACCCTGCTCTGCCTGGCTGGGGGAGCTTCGCAGAAAGTGTCCTGGAGGGACTGGAATTCTGCTCTGCAAGTTTTAGGTTGGAAAACTCAGAAATGCCCCCACTCAGCTCTGTCCCGGGTGCCCCCAGGAGGGTTCACTGATGGACTGGCCGAGAGGACACTTGCTTCCACAGCTGCACGTCCCCCGGATGCCAGGACCCCTCATCTGCCTGCCCAGGAAGCTTCCACAGGCTGATGGCTCCAGGGGAGGGAGGGGAGGCAGCATTTATGACACCATGGAAGGCACCCACCCTCCTGCTGCAGTCCTTGCCGGGTGAGGGCAGAGGTGGGGGGCAGGGCTGCACCAGCTGTGTGGAGGGCAGTGCCAATCTGCCCATCCACCAAGTACTATGCGTCCTTGGCCCTGCCCAGGAACCGAGACCCCTGCACCTGAGTGTCCCTGGGCCTGGGCTGGCCCTGCGTGTCGGTGACCCCTGGTGACCCCCAGGTCTCTGTTGCAGGGGATCCTTCTGGTGTATGACATCACCAACCGCTGGTCCTTTGACGGCATCGACCGCTGGATCAAGGAGATCGATGAGGTAGGCCTGGGTCCGGGGTGCCCTCCCGGGGAAGTCAGACTGGATGGAGGTGCCTGGGCCCCAGGTAGGCTCTGGATTCCCGCCTGCCACCCCTCCTGTGGCCCTGGCTCTGCACCCTGCACTGTCCCACGGCCTACACCTGGGCTTGCTGGTCACTGTGCACGCAACGGCCGGGCATGGAGCCCAGCAAGACCAGGAACTACGGGGCCACCTGGAAGGGCCTACAGTGTGGAGCCTGAGCCCTGGACTTTCCACGGCCCCCACCCCGTCATAGGCCAGACAGGGCGGGCCCTGCTGAGGCTGTGGGTGGGTGGCGCCCTGCGTTTGTGCCTCTGCTGAGTTCTGTGCCCCCAGCATGCACCCGGAGTCCCCCGGATCTTGGTTGGAAACCGGCTGCACCTGGCCTTCAAGCGGCAGGTCCCGACGGAGCAGGCCCGTGCATATGCAGAGAAGAACTGCATGACCTTCTTTGAGGTCAGCCCCCTGTGCAACTTCAATGTCATTGAGTCCTTCACGGAGCTGTCCCGCATCGTGCTCATGCGGCATGGCATGGAGAAGATCTGGAGGCCGAACCGAGGTGCGTGGGCGGGCGCCGGCCAGCCCTGCAGTCCCCAAACCTGGGCTGCCCTGATCACGTGGAGGCTGAGGGGGGCCGGGGGCCTATGAGGGAGGTTCAGGCAGGTCCCTTGGCCATGTGCAGTAGGGGCTCTGCCGGCGGCAGGCCAGTCACTTGGTAAGAGTAGCCTCAGAGGAGAGGCAGCAGCACCGGGGGGCACAGGAGGAGCTGGTGACCTCCCTCAGGGTGCCGCCGTGGCAGTTGCACTTTGCCATTCTGGTGGGTCCCCGGCATTGCTGGTGTGGCAGTGTGTTCTTGCGCCTTCCCTGGTTCCGGGGCTGGCATCCTGCTGTCGGGGGCACAGGAGCCATGCCTGCAGCTTCGTGTTGTTTCATTTTCTCTTCCTGGGAGGCCACGTCCTTGATCAGAGGCCCCAGTGGAGCCCCCTCAGGGAGGTACTGTTGATTCTGTGGTGCCTCCTGGCAGAGTTCACTACTGGACAGAGAGAGGGTGGCTGACGGTGTCACTGTCCTTCTTAAGAGGAAGCACGGGCCGGGCGTGGTGGCTCATGCCTATAATCCCAGCACTTTGGGAGGCCATGGCAGGTGGATCACCTGAAGTGAGGAGTTCGAGACCAGCCTGGCCAACACGGTGAAACCCCGTCTTTACTAAAAATACAAAAATTAACTGGGCGCAGTGATGGGCGCTTGTAATCCCAGACACTCAGGAGGCTGAGGCAGGAGAATTGCTTGAACCCAGGAGGAGGAGGTTGCGGTGAGCGGAGATCGCGCCACTGCACTCGAGCCTGGGCGACACAGCAAGGCTCCGTCTAGAAACAAAACAAAACCAAAAAAACCAAAAAGGAAGCACGGGGAGCCATGAAAAGCCTGGTTGTACCCCAGGCCAGCACAACCTAGCCCCCACCCGTATGGAGCTCCCCTCCCTAGCTCTGCAGACTGGAGCTGGTGACAGTCAAGCTAGATTGAGTCAAAACCCAACCAGAGATACAGCAGAGGCTCCAGAGCAGGTCGGCTCGAAGGGCCAGATCACGCAGGCCTCACACCGGGCCTGCAGCGTCCAGGCCAGGAGCTGGGCAGAGCGGCCTCGGGCAGCCCCACAGCAGCACTGCCCAGCGTGCCTGGCTTTAGGGAGCAAGGCAGGGGATGGCGTGCTGGTGGGCACATCTGTGCTGACCAGAGAAATTTGGGCATCCAGGTCCTCCGGGATCCCAGTCCGGGGGACACCACTAGGAGTGTGGAGACCCCGCCGGGCTTCTCTTGGGCACCTCAGGTCTCCCTGTGCAGGGCCTCCCCACAGCCCCGTGGTCTGACACCCCCTCTGCCCTGCAGTGTTCAGCCTGCAGGATCTCTGCTGCCGGGCCATCGTCTCCTGCACCCCCGTGCACCTCATCGACAAGCTTCCACTGCCCGTCACCATCAAGAGCCACCTCAAGTCCTTCTCGATGGCCAACGGCATGAACGCGGTCATGATGCACGGCCGCTCCTACTCCCTGGCCGGCGGGGCCGGCGGCGGCGGCGGCAGCAAGGGCAGCAGCCTCAAGAGATCCAGGTCCATCCGCCCGCCCCAGAGCCCCCCGCAGAACTGCTCGCGGAGCAACTGCAAGATCTCCTAGCAGGGGCGGGCAGAGCCGCCTGTGCAGACGCCAGGAGGGCTCGAGCTGGACACTCCTGGCTGGATGCCGGGCCAGGGCCACCTGCGTGGAGACTGGCCACACAGCTGCCTCCAAAGCACTGGGCTTTCCTCACACCGGAGCCGGGTGCGAGGAGCGGCATGCACAGAGCACGTGTGGCAGGCGGGAGGAGGGGGCGCGGCTGCGCTGCTGCTGCTTCTTGGTCTGAAACGAGCCGGACCTCCCCAGCTGCCTGGCGACTGGCGGGGAGCCTGGCTCGCCTTTCTTATTTATATAGAGAACACTTCACCTTTTTTGTATATTTTAAGGGGCCTTCAGGGAAGCCTGGGTGTGGTCCCGTGGTGCGCTGGTGACTTCGTGGCCACGCCAGCTGTGGGGGCGCACTTGCGACGCCTCGGGAAGGGGATTCGCAGCAGCGATGGTCAAAGCGTCCTGTGAATCCATGTGCTGCAAGTGGCAGGGCTGCCCAGAGGCCGGGGGGAGCGGATGGGGCCGGTGCTTCCCCTGGAAGCTCGGGTGACCTCAGTGGTCACTGTGCTGGCAGTGGATGGAGGGTGTGGTCCTGTGGTCAGAGCCCAAGCAGCACTTAGGAGAGAGGAGAAAGGAGGTGCGCCTGGGAGCCCATACTTTTGTTGTTCCCCAAATCCCTCCCCACGTGGGACTGAGAACCTTCCTGCTGTCATGTGACACCTTCGGGGACACTGAGCACTCAAAACTCAGATCATCATCTCCCACCCTGGAGAGTGCAGAGCTATCTGTAGACTTATGAATATTCGATGGGCGGTGGCATCCGGGCCCCGGGCACCTGCGTGCAACCTCCTGTTCTCGGCAGCTTCTGTCGCTGGCCCTGGGGTCCCCACAGCTGCAGCTCTCCTGTGAGGTCGCACGGCGTCAGAACCATCCTGACCTTCTTAGGGACATGCCTGGAACCACCTCATCCACGTCCACGTCCACCTGGGGACCTCGGGAGGCTAGGCCTCTCCTCAAAGGCCCACCAGCCCGGCACTTGTGCTGAGCCCCAGGGACGCAGGGCCGGCCACCTCTCTCCCGAAGCCATTGGCCGCTCCTCCACCCAGTGCTTCTGCCCACGCCTGCCCCAGCAGCCCCTCTACAGGGTAGCAGTTGCCTGGGCCTGCCCACAGCACTGGTGCTCACCTCTACCTCCTGCCCTCGGGCCACACAGCACGGCATGGCCAGCACACAGAAGGAGCCCTCCCAGGACCGAGGACCCCCGTGGTGGACTCCATGGCGCAAGCTTCCCAAGGTGGTCCCACGGAGGGTGCTACTGGGCACCAGTGGACTCGCCCCATGGCCCATTCCCAGGAGATGAGGGCCGTGGCCTGCATGAGCTGCCAGATGAGTAAGGGAACCCCGGCCAGGCGGCCCTGCCACAGTCCCCAAAGACACTGGCCTCCTGCTCCAGCCTCCCTGTCCTGGCCCCACCTGTCCTGTTGCTGCCAACAGGACCCTTGTTTGGGATTATGAACAAACCACACAGACTTTGAGGACCTACACGGTCCTACATTCACGGCATCAACACTACCCGCACTGCTGTTAGACACTCCACCATTCCTGGTTCTTTCCGAGCCGTTCTTTGTACAGTAAACGGAATTCGGCTGTGGTCCCCACGTTTTGCTGTGTCTGGTGGGGTGGGTCTGGCAGTGGTGGTGCCCCGTGCCAGGGGCCAGTGCTGCTTTGTACCAGGCACTGACCTCTGGCCTTTGTTTTGCCTGCTGTCGCCTGCGCTGACCAGGCCGACCTGCGGCAGTTAGCTGGGTTCGCCTCAAGAAAAAGTGAGGGCTGCAGCTGGGCCTGGTCACGGCCATTCTCCGCTTCCCGGTGGATGGGATCCCAGCTGGGCTGTACCGAGCCCTCGCTCACGGCCCACGGCCCATGGCAGCAGATGGCCTGGGTGGACTGTCCCCACCAGCAGCAGGACCCCAGAGGGCCAGGCCCTCCAGTCAGCCCCCTCAGCAGAGAGCAGCCTGCACGCTGGCCAATCTGGGGTGCCTGCCATGCCTGGCCCAGGGGTATGTGGACACCCCGGAGGTGTGCAAGCTGGAATGGGGCACTCCAGTTGGTACAGGGACCACAGCCTCAGGCTCAGGTGCCTCCCTTTGCTGTTTCGTGGGCTCATCCTGGCCTTAGGCCCCTCCCTGGCAGCTCCAGCCCAGCCGCCTGCAGCTGGGTCAGGCCTAGCTACCCCACCCCCGTCCCCTTGTAGAGCAGGGACTGTGGCGCCTGGAGGCATCTCTGGGTCTCATTCTGACCAGACCACGCTCCTGTTACCCTGCCTCCCAGGTCAGAGGTCAGACACAGGGTCAGGGGGACACTCCCGTCCGGTCTCAGAGAGAACCACTCCTGGAGGCCGGTGGAGCCACAGAGGGTTTGGAAAGGTAGATTCCAGGCAGCCCTTTGTCCTGCACCAGCCAGGCCAGCCCCCTGCCCTCCCCGACGAGGAGGAGCCAGCCCGGGGATGTGTGCCCCGCTGACGGGGTGGGGGGGCGGCTGGGGCAGGGCAAGGCTCTGTTGCCCCAGGACACTTGCTCTCTCCAGCTGCAGACGCCCTCGCACTTGGCCTTCCCTCAGGCGGCGCCATCCACGCAGAGCCATGTCCAGGGCTGCGCAGTGCGTGGGCCGAGGCTCCGGCGTCAGCGTGTGGTGCTGTTCTTATGTTTGTGGGCGGCCACAGGCCTCTTCCTGCTGCACCTGCCCCGCCTTGGGGACGGGCCTAAGCCCCAAGCCCGCAGCCTGGTTTCAGGGATGGGGTCTCTGGGAATGCAGTCCTGCCAGGTTGGGCCCCACCCCACCAGGGGCAGCAGAGCATAGAAGACTGGGCTGTGCTGGGCATCCTGCAGGCCCCTGTGCCCCTACAACAGCCGTGGAACGGGAAGGAACCTCAAAGGAGCAGAGTGAAGCCCTCGGCCTGACCCGGACACACGTGACCATTGCCAGACTGGACCTGACCTGGGGGACCCAGGCTGTGGTCAGCCACGCTCCGCGGGGAGGGCCTATGCCTGCCACCCCACAGCATGGGAGCCTGGGGTCCAGAGGGCGTCAGGGACAAAAGCTGGGATCTGCTGGCCCTGCCCCCACCCTCCTGAGGGTCGTCAAGGAGACTGATCTCAGCCCAGGGGTGGAGGAAGGGGTTCGGGTTACAGGGTCCCCTCTCCTCCCCCTCTCCAGCCAGAGCCAGCCCTCCTCCGCACCCGGTGACCCTCATGGCCAGTGGCTCTGTGTTCCTGGGCCTCTGGCCCCTCCCCAACCTCCTCCCCTCTGCCCTGTGCTGACCAGGGCCGGGGAGCCCCCGCACGGTTCAGACAGAGGGGCCAGGCTGAAGCTGGAGAGGAACCAGCGTCACACAGACGGCCTTTGAGAACTTGGAGACCCTGTAACCCACCCAGCAGGGGCGTCAGGACAAGCATCTGCTGCAAGCTTTGGCCTCAGGGGCGAAAGGGAGCCCCGGGGTTCGGGTGGGGGCGCCAACCACAGGCCCGGAGGGTGGATGCCTGCAGGAAGCTGGGCTCGGCAGAGCCCGAAGAGGGGCTGGTGGCCACACCCCCCGGCCCCCTGGCTCGGCGGCCCCCATGCCCGCCCCACGGCCACTCCTGACGCTCCTGCTCCTCCTCCGGCTGACCTCGGGGGCCGGCTTGCTGCCAGGGCCGGCGAGCCACCCGGGCGTGTGCCCCAACCAGCTCAGCCCCAACCTGTGGGTGGACGCCCAGAGCACCTGTGAGCGTGAGTGTAGCGGGGACCAGGTGAGTGTGGTCGGGCTGGGGTCCCGGGGCTTGGGGCAGCCAACCTGGGCAAGACCCTACTGGAGGCGCCGTGTTCTGCCCGGGCTCCCCAGACTTCTGCTGGTGTCCCCATCGTTGCCCTCATTTAAGAATAAGAGCCCTCCCACTCCAGCTCTCGTGCTCCCTATGTGCCTTGCCCCTACCCTGGACACCATCATCCACTGGGGATCCCCCCCACCCCGTTACTGCCTCTCCTTCTATCCTCTCCTCCCACCCTCTCCTCCCATCCTCTCCTCCCACCCATTCCTCCCATCCTCTCCTTCTATTCTCTCCTCCCACTCTGTCCTCCCACCCACTCCTCCCACCCACTCTTCCCATCCTTTCCTTCCATCTTCTCCTCCCACCCTCTCCTTTCATCTGGGACCAGTGTAGACGGTGACGGGGGTGCTGCAGCCAATGTTCAGCCTTTGTCCTGGCCTGCACCACCTGCTGGGTGGCCCTGAGCACTGTACGCCCTCCTTGGGCCTTAGTTTCCTCGTCCTGTACAATGTGCCAAGAATAATGGAACTTGCTTGGGGGTGTGAGGATTCTGGAAGGTGAAGCCAGGTGGCACCTCTGGCGCTGTGGCTCCCCACAGGGGACGGAAAGGACACTGAGTCCCTGGGGAGGCGGCCCTGGTGGCGGCCACAGAGCAGGGGGCTCCCTGCTACCCCACCTGGGCCTCCCTATTCAGGGGCCTGGCCAGAGCCCCCAGGGCGGGGGGGCATCAGGACTCCCACCTAAGTGTCCCCCATCCCCAGGACTGTGCAACTGCTGAGAAGTGCTGCACCAATGTGTGTGGACTGCAGAGCTGCGTGGCAGCACGCTTCCCCGACAGCCCAGCCGCACCCACAACAGCGGCCTCCTGCGAGGGCTTTGCATGCCCACAGCAGGGCTCCGACTGCGACATCTGGGATGGGCAGCCCGTGTGCCGCTGCCGTGACCGCTGTGAGAAGGAGCCCAGCTTCACCTGCGCTTCGGACGGCCTCACCTATTACAACCGTTGCTACATGGACGCGGAGGCCTGCCTGCGGGGCCTGCACCTCCACATCGTGCCCTGCAAACACGTGCTCAGCTGGCCACCCAGCAGCCCGGGTCCGCCGGAGACCACTGCCCACCCCACACCTGGAGCCGCGCCAGTGCCTCCTGCCCTGTACAGCAGCCCCTCCCCACAGGCGGTGCAGGTGGGGGGTACGGCCAGCCTCCACTGCGACGTCAGCGGCCGCCCGCCACCTGCCGTGACCTGGGAGAAGCAGAGTCACCAGCGGGAGAACCTGATCATGCGCCCTGATCAGATGTACGGCAACGTGGTGGTCACCAGCATTGGGCAGCTGGTGCTCTACAACGCGCGGCTCGAAGATGCCGGCCTGTACACCTGCACTGCGCGCAATGCGGTTGGCCTGCTGCGGGCTGACTTCCCACTCTCTGTGGTCCAGCGAGAGCCGGCCAGGGACAGAGCCCCCAGCATCCCAGCCCCGGCCGAGTGCCTGCCGGATGTACAGGCCTGCACGGGCCCCACCTCCCCACACCTTGTCCTCTGGCACTTTGACCCACAGCGGGGCGGCTGCATGACCTTCCCGGCCCGTGGCTGTGACGGGGCGGCCCGGGGCTTCGAGACCTACGAGGCATGCCAGCAGGCCTGTGCCCGTGGCCCCGGTGACGCCTGCGTGCTGCCTGCCGTGCAAGGCCCCTGCCAAGGCTGGGAGCCGCGCTGGGCCTACAGCCCGCTGCTGCAGCAGTGCCATCCCTTCATGTACGGTGGCTGCGAGGGCAACGGCAACAACTTCCACAGCCGTGAGAGCTGCGAGGATGCCTGCCCCGTGCCCCGCACGCCGCCCTGCCGCGCCTGCCGCCTCCGGAGCAAGCTGGCACTGAGCCTGTGCCGCAGCGACTTCGCCATCGTGGGCCGGCTCACGGAGGTGCTGGAGGAGCCCGAGGCTGCCGGTGGCATCGCCCGTGTGGCGCTCGAGGATGTGCTCAAGGATGACAAGATGGGCCTCAAGTTCTTGGGCACCAAGTACCTAGAGGTGACGCTGAGTGGCATGGACTGGGCCTGCCCCTGCCCCAACATGACGGCGGGCGACGGGCCGCTGGTCATCATGGGCGAGGTGCGCGATGGTGTGGCTGTGCTAGACGCCAGCAGCTACGTCCGCGCTGCCAGCGAGAAGCGCGTCAAGAAAATCTTGGAGCTGCTGGAGAAGCAGGCCTGCGAGCTGCTCAACCGCTTCCAGGACTAGCCCCCACGAGGGGCCTGCGCCGCCCCGTCCCGCTGAATAAACGCGCTCCCTGTGCCCTAGACCTCCTGGCTTGCTGCTGCTGGTCAGACGACCCTCACCCTTCCAGGCGCCCCATCCCCAGCCAGTTTCTGCTGGGGCCTTGCCACCCACTGGGGCTTGGGCTTTGGTACAAGGTCACCAGGGAGCGCCAGTCCACCCCTGCATCCCCCACCAGCTCCATCCTGCCTCAGCAGCTGTCCTGGCCCCACTCCTGCTGCCCCAAGCTCCAGCAGCAAGGACCAGGACGTCCCAAGCCCTTGACCCCACAAGAGACCCCGTCTCCCACCCACCCTCACAAGGTGCTCCTAGGAGGAGGTGGGGCGGACACCAGCAAGCCGGCAGCAGGAGATGCTTTATTCTGAGCAGGCTGGGACTTTCAGCCACCGGCTGAGAGTGCAGACTGGGTGGGGCTGTTGTCCACAAGGCCCAGCCTAGGGAGGCAGGGTTTGTGCCCCACAGAGCCTCCGGCAGGGATGCAGGTGTGTGGGGTGAAGGAGGGGCTTAGTTTTTCCTGAAGATCAGGCACTTGTTGTTGGCTGGCATGTCCACCTGGAGAAACGCTTTACTGGAGGATGGCCCTCAACCCCTAGAGAGGCTGCCTGGGCCCCCGCTCCCCAACCTACCATCCTCTCCAGGAGCAGGCCACTGGCCTGTCCCAGGTCCTCCAGGAGGGCTGTGTCCCGAAGGCCCCATTCCGGGTTCCTGCAGAGTGGGGGGAGATGGAGTCGTGGCCTGGGGGGGTGCCACTCAAGCCACCTGCCACCTGAGCCAGACCCCCTGCCACTAGCTCTGACCTGCATCTGAGCATTAGGTCAAAGTCCACGTTGCTCTGGGGAGAGATCTTCCCGTTGATGGCATAGGGCTGCGGGGATGCGGACACAGCCCACTGGACCAAGGTCGCTATTTCCCAGAGAGCCCGGGACAGACTTGCAGTCTGGGGTCCAGAGAATGAAACGGGCACCCCCTCCCTGTCCCCAAGAGGGAGTCAGCCAAGGCCAGGCTGGTGGGCAAGGGGGTAGGGAGGCTGGCAGGTGACCCAGGGAGGGGTGCAGAGTGGAATTGGATGGGAGGCCATGCTGGTGGCTGGGCGGGGGGCAGGGAGCCAAGGAGGGAGGACTCTGAGTAGGGCAGGAGAGAGCAGCTAGGACTTCGAGCGGGAGGCCGCCCTGGACAGGCCCACTCACCCCGTAGGTGATGAGCAGGGCTCTGGGTTTGAGCAGGTGTCCTGCTGCTCTGAAGAGCCCCTGGGGAGTAGGGAACAGGACGGCAGTGAGGCGCTGCCCCCAAAAGAACCCAAGGCCTGAGGCCGGAGACCCTCACCCCGACTGTGGTAGGGGCAAATCTGGCATGCTGGCTGCCCCCATGCAGGGTGAGGGGCACCAGGGCAGACGCCCTTGCTGGGCCCCCCACAGACCTCCGTGCAGCACAGGGGGCTGATGTGGGTCATGTTGATGCAGAGCAACAGGTCCAGCGACTGCGGCAGGATCCCGCCCCAGTGCTCCCAGCCCCACGTCACGTCCAGGTGCAGCGGGGCCTTCACGTTGGTCAGACCCTGGGCTTGCGTGGTGGCCGCGATGCTGCAGGAGGGGAAGGCTTGGGTGGAGGCCGAGTCCTGCGCAACCGCCTTTCCGACGCCCCCACAGACTTTCTAAGGGAAGGCTGGGGGGCACGTTGCGGAGCGGAGGCCAAAACAGCTGGGAAAGGGGACCTCGAGGCCCACCCACTTCCGCAGCCGCGGGGGCCACACATCTGGGGCCTGCCCCGGGGGCACCCCCAGCTCCCACCCCGCACCCTCAGAGCCCGAGCCGCATCTTTTTCCTCCGGGGCTGCGGGGCATGAGCTCTTGAGGCTCCGGCCGGCCGCACCGATCGGAGTGGCCGCCCCGGGGGCCGCACCTGTCCAGGCAGCGCTGGTCCACGTCCGACGGCTGCCACTCGGCCAGGGGGAAGGCCCGCGCGAAGTGCGCCGCGTGCTGGCCGGAGCCCGAGGCCACCTCGAGTACGCGGACGCCGCGCTGGGTCGGGTCCAGGTACTGCCGTAGCACGTGCAGGATTGGCTCCTTGTTCCGCTCCGCAGCCGCCGCCACCAGCATCGCGGCCGCAACTCCTCCCAGCTGCAGACACTGCACTGGTCGCATCGGGGGCGGTGGCCGGGCTCCCGCGGGGCACGTCGGGAGCTGTAGTCCAGATGCTTCGGGGCACGTCGGGAGCTGTAGTCCAGATGCTTCGGGGCGCGTCGGGAGTTGATAAACTACAACTCCCAGGAGCACGCGCGCCTCTCGTTAAAGGACCCGCAGCCGCCAGAGGCACGGTGGGGAGCGGCTCGGCGGTGGGTGGCGGCCCTGGGCAGGGGACTGGACGGCGAGCTTGGCTTGCTGGTTTACAGGCGCCTCAGCTCAGGGACCCTGTCACCCATGGCCGTCCACGGTTTTCAGGGCACCTGTCACTCTCCGAAATGTGTCAGCGCTGCGCCAGACTGGGCGCCTTCCCTTGGTTTCCGGTTTTCTTTCCTTTATAAATCTCTGGCGTTAGCGAGAGTTCATTGTTCAAATGGGAAAAAAAGAAAACAAGCTGCGCCGCCCGGGAATCGAACCCGGGTCGCAAGAATGGGAATCTTGCATGATACCACTACACCAGCGGCGCCGTGTACAGCAGGTGCAGCCCATACACTCAAGAGACTGTGACGCGGAAAGCCCTCTGCGCACGCGCCGCCCCTGGAGCCGGGCTCCTGGCAAGCGAGCTGGCGGTTGCCTAGGAGGACCCAGCTGGCGAGGCTGCGACAGTGGGAGTCTCGCGGTGCCCCCCAGCCCCCGAGGGGAAGGAGCGGGCATGAGGTACGCGGGCTGGAGGACAGTCTCGATTCGGGCCTGAGCTATGGAAACCGTTGGCCTTCCTGAGTCGATGGGGGCGGGGCCCTGTCGGGGCGGGGCTGGGGAGAGGGCGGGGCGTGCAGAGGGCTGGCCGGGGCTTGGGCCCCTGTTGGGAAGAGTTTTGGGCAGGGTTGCCGGAGTGGCGGGGCCACACCGGGGCGAGTCCGAGAGAGGAGGCGGGGCTAGGGAGGGGTGGGGCGGGACATGAGTGTGGAGGGGCGGGTTGGGGCGGGGGGGGGGCGGCAGAGGCGGCAGAGGGCGGGGCGGGCGGTCCCAGCCTGCAGGAACTGGGGGGCCTGCGGGAGGGGCACCAATGATGCCCCAGGGTTTCTCTGTGACACTGGGGTAACAGCACCAGCTCGGGGCTCACGGATAGTGTGAAGGGTTTGGCGATGACCCCCGAAATCAAGTCACAGGCCGCGATTTGTGTGCGCCCAAGGGTTGGGGTCCCAGCCTCATGAGCCGGGCCTGCTCCAGAAAGTGCCCAGAGCCTGACTCTGTAGTCAGGACTGTCTTAGCGCCTTTGTTGGGCCATTTTTCACCAATGGGAACTCCAAATCCGACATCGTTCTGGCTAGGGCGAGGACGTTGGAAGGGGCAAACCAGGGAGGGCCAGTCACGTGGCTCAGGGCAGGAGAGTGGCTTACAGTCTGCCAGTCTGGGACTGGGAACATGGGCCATGGGGGGCTCAGGGGGTCAGGGACAGCCCTGCCAGGGGATGGTGGTGTCTGCCGTGGTGGTGACTGGGCAGACCCTGCAGCAGGCTCTTCAGCCCAAGGCCATTCTTTCCTTGCCTGACTGGCTACCTCCATCTCTCCTTTTGTGGGCTGAGGACTTCCCCTGTGCCTCCTTCAACGTGCACCCTGCCCCCAACCCCCACCTCGAGGGGAGCCCTAGGAGGGGGGACCTGTGATGACCAGGGGTTCTCCTGGGGTCCAGGCACCTCTCCTCACCCAGGTTTCACCTGTGCTTCCCTAGGTACAGGTAAGAGGAACCCGAGATCAGTCTCTCTGGGCCTCCCTGCTTCTCCCCTTGAATGGAGCAGTGTTCAGGAGCTGCCCACAATGCCCAGCGCATGGCAGGTTTAGTGTTGCCTGACCTCAGGCTGGTGCTCGCCTGCACGCTCATGACTTGGGGATGCATGCTGGGTAGGCCACACCTGCCCTCGGCACCCCTCGAGCTCACAGCCTGGGAGGGCAGCAGCCAGACTGGATGTCTGAGTGGAGGCGTTTGCTGCAGCGGCCACATGTGGCCACACGCACACACTCTGGGAAGTCGTGGACGCGTGTCAGTGGCTGGCGGGGGTCTGGGATCCCCACGGGACGCCAAACATGGATCCCTGGAAGGATCCCCCAGTCCCTGCCACTCCTGGTGGTGTTCCCCCTTGGGAAGCCGAGGTCAAAGCTGTAGAAGCTGGGTTATCGCTCAGCCTCTCCTGAGACTGAATTTGGCTCCCCAAAGCCCGTCTTGAAAAACCTACCTTTCACCGGGTGGAAGGGACTGTGACACAGGCCACCCTTCCCAGTGTGTGTTTATCTACGCGATAAAATACCAGTGCCGCGAGCACCCCAGGTTCTGGATTCCACGCTGGGAGGCACATGGAGTCCCGGTCCTGCCCACACAGCAGCACCTGCTGGCCTTGGCCCTGATGCTCACGCCCAGTCCCTGAACACATCCTCCTGGGAAGGATAGGTCCCCTCGCTGCACCTCCCGCTCCAGGAGTCTGCCTGCCCCATCCATCTGGGGGTCTGGCTTACAGGAGGTGCTCGGGGATGCCTAAGGAGGGGCAAATCCTGTTGTACCTTAGCTCCTCAGCCTCCTCTGCCA
The DNA here is from genome assembly GCF_007565055.1 of Rhinopithecus roxellana. Lineage (NCBI taxonomy): Eukaryota > Metazoa > Chordata > Mammalia > Primates > Cercopithecidae > Rhinopithecus > Rhinopithecus roxellana. Next base: position 72,545,482 of record NC_044568.1, on the reverse strand, counting down.
CAGAGGGCCTGGAGGGCTCACAGCCCCACCTGCACCTGTCCTCACACCCTCAGAGGCTATCCTGGGAATCCAGGCCCATGGCATTCAGGTCCAACAGCAGAGTCCAGCTCCTCTCCTGGGGTCCAGTGCCATGTGCCCCATTCTCTGGACCCCACCCTGGGGTCCTGAGCGTCCTTCCTAAGCCCTCTGCAGCCCCCTTCCGTCTCCATACCCCCCACCACTTTCCTTGGTGTCTGAGGTTTGGTGGTTGCCGTAGAAAATTACCCCAGAGCTTGGTGACTTATTTCCTCATAGTTCTGGAGACCAGAAGCGCAAGACACAGGTGTCAGCTCCCTCCAGAGGCCCTGCAAGAAAGTCCTTCCTGCCTCTTCTAGCATCTGGTGGCCCCAGGTGATCCTGGGCTCATGACCACGTCACTCCAATCTTCCAGTCTTTATGCAGCCTTCTCCTCTCTGTGTCTGTGCCCAAATCTCCCTCTCCTTTGTCTTGCAAGGGCACCTGTGATTGGATTTAGGACCCACCCTCATCCCAGATGATTTTTTTTTTTTTAATTTTTTTGAGACAGAGCCTCACTCTGTTGCCCAGGCTGGAGTGCAGTGGCACAATTTTGGCTCACCGCAACCTCTGCCTCCCAGGTTCAAGCAATTCTCCTGCCACAGCCTCCCAAGTAGCTGAGATTACAGTTGCACGCCACCACGCCCAGCTAATTTTTGTATTTTCAGTAGAGACCGAGTTTCGCCGTGTTGGCCAGGCTGGTCTGGAACTCCTTACCTCAGGTGATCCACCCACCTCAGCCTCCCAAAGTGTTGGGATTACAGGCATGAGCCACCACGCCTGGCCCCAGATGATTTCATCTCAAAATCCTTGCCTTGATTATATTTGCAAAAATTCATTCCAAATAAGGTTGCATTCTGATGTTCCAGGTGGATGTATTTTTGGGGGGCTACCATTGGATCTGGGAACAGGCTGAAGAGTCCCAAACAAACTGAGTGGCAGACTCCAGCCAGAGTCTTTTCTGGGGGGGCCAGTGGTTGCCTCCTCCATCGGCAGAACCTGAGCTAGAGCCTTGAAGGAACCTGTCTTCAAGTCTGGGTAGGTCAGGGTATGGGTTTTAGATGTGGAAAACTGACTGAGGATGACTGAAAACCTGAGCTTTGTTCACTTTTTACATAAAATCTTAGTATCATAACTAGAACCTTTTTCAAGAGGAAAAAAAGTACTTTTTTATTAGGATGTTGGGGTCTGTGAGGACCCGGCATGCTGGGGGAGGCCCCTTCCATCCAGCGGTCCTGCTCCAGGCCCTGTCCCCCTCCCCTGCCACGGAAAACGTGGCCTCTGTGAGAGCTTCACAAACGAAGACAGTGTCTATCCAGGCAAAGGTAGGCAGGACCGGACGGTGGGACAATGACCTCACCAGGAGCTACAGCCTGTGCCGGGCTGGCGAGGGCTCCTGTCCAACTCAAACTGGCCCCAGGCCCCTGCAGCTGAGCTGGGGGCACGTCCAGACCTGACCTCTCGCGTCCTTGCCCGGGCCCTATGGATGCCACGTAAGCATGGGAGCCCTGCCAGCTGTCCTCAGGTCAAGTGGGGCCAGGAAGGCCCCTCTGGGGCAGACCAGCCCACCCCTGGGCAGGTGCCAAGGACTTCAGCTGCCGGCCCTCACCATCTGGCGTTCTGCCTTCTTCAGCTCCCCCGGCTCCCTGCTGCCCTGAGGACCCCTGGCCTCTCCTCCTGCCCCCGTCCCTTTTTGCCCACTGCTCCTCCCAGGGGGCCCTTATGAGGGCTGCTGGACCCAAGCTTTGACCTCAGATGTGGCCTATTGTTGGGGCTGGATGTTTGGGCCTCCTGGCTGAAGCAAAGGCTAGGGCTGCCGGGCCCTGGGCCAGTCCAGCTTGTCCTTGCCGCCTGCAGTGGGCCCCAAGGGTGGGGGCCACCCTCGGGAACCTGTGTGAGCTCAGGTTATGCCCTTCCCCACATGGAGCTTCCCTCCGCAGCACCGCCCTCACTCTAACTCAGCTGCTCCTTGCCGCCAGGTTTTCCAAAGGAGCACGTGCCCTCAGGCCACAGGGGCCCCAGCACCCTGTCCTGCCTCCCTGGCCTGTGTGAGTGATTGCGCTGAAGGCCACGGGGAGAAGCCTGGGCAGGACACAGGCTGCACAGATGACAGGGGATCACACTGGCCTTCCTTGAAGGACACACTGCCTGGTGCTGGTGGGGGGAGGGGAAGTGGGGGAGTAGGGAAGGTGGGGGCAGGGGTGGGGCAGAAGGCAGAAAAGAGGCAGTCCGCGAGGAGTCCTTCCCAGGGCACATGCTAGGCTTGGCCTCCCTGAATGTGGCTCACCAGCTCCTCTGCCCTCTCAGGGCCACAGGCCCGGCCCAGCCCTGCAGAGAAGGCAGCTGGGGATGGAAACCTCTCTCCTTCAGCTCTTCAGCCATGCTGAGGACGGGTGCAGGGCCAAGGGCCATCTGGGTCAGAAGCTTCCCTGAGGGCTTCCCAGTAAGCCTGGAGCTCCCAGAAGAGAAGAGAAGCAGGGCCAGTGCATGGGGTGGGGGCTCCTCGGGCTGACACCCCCACCACCAAGAGCCTCCCCTCTCCCCTCCATGTGGTGCATGTTGGGCCCCGCCGCCTACCCACCACAACTCCGATTTCAGCCACAGCATCCCTGACCTCTCCTTGGAGAATGTGGGGGCCACTGGACACCTCAGGCCCTGACACTGGCACAGGCAGAGTCTCCTCTCGTTGCTGGACCAAACTGAGAGTCGGGCTGCTGTTTCTTGTGCTCTAGTAACGAGATGCAGAGGAACTGGGGAGGAAGAGGGTTTTTATTTCTGCAACCAGTTACAGGCAGAAGGCCTGGAAATTCCCGCCAGACCAACTCAAATTACAAAGTTTTCCAGAGGTTATGTGCCTTCCAAGCTGTATGTCTATGTGTAAGTATGCATTCATCTAAAGACACAAGTGATGAACTTTTTTTTTTTCTTTTTAGAGACGGAGTCTTGCCTTGTCGCCCAGGCTGGAGTGCAGTGGCGTGATCTCGGCTCACTATTTTTGGTAGAGACGGGGTTTCACTGTGTTAGCCAAGATGGTCTCGATCTCCTGACCTCGTGATCCGCCCACCTTGGCCTCCCAAAGTGCTGGGATTGCAGGCGCGAGCCACCGCGCCTGGCCAAGTGATTAACTTCTTTTAATCTATAATTAAGGTCTGAGTTCTGAAGACCTTCCTCTGGAACCTCAGTAAACTGACTTAATCTTGTCTCCTGCTAAATCATGAAGGTTTGGAGAGTTCCTTCGGGCTCCCAATAAACTTGTCTGTGGAGGCCTGGAGAGTTTCTTCAGACCCCCAGTAAACTTGTTTAATCCTAAATGGGTCCTATTAAGAATTCCTGGCCGCGCGCAGTGGCTCACGCCTGTAATCCCAGCACTTTGGGAGGCTGAGACAGGCGGATCACGAGGTCAGGAGATCGAGACCACCCTGGCTAACACGGTGAAACCCCATCTCTACTAAAAGTACAAAAAATTAGCCGGGCGTGGTGGCGGGCGCCTGTAGTTCCAGCTACTCAGGAGGCTGAGGCAGGAGAATGGCGTGAACCTGGGAGGGGAAGCTTGCAGTGAGCCGAAATTGCGCCACTGCACTCCAGCCTGGGCGACAGAGCGAGACTCCGTCTCAAAAAAACAAAAAAAAGAAAAAGAGAATTTCTTCATTATCTTGTCATGCCTCAAGGCCCAGGAGAGGACTGGGCACAACTCTTGGTGGGCTTTTGTTACATTCCAGCCTTTGAGGAAGGGCGCTGGCTTTTTTTCTTTAGAGACGGAGTCTTGCTCTGTCACCCAGGCTGGAGTGTAGAGATGTGATCTGGGCTCACTGCAACCTCCGCCTCCCAGGTTCAAGTGATTCTCCTGTCTCGGCCTCCCGAGTAGCTGGGATTATAGGTGCGTGCCACCACACCCGGCATTTTTCTTTTCTTTTTTTTTTTTTTGAGACGGAGTCTCACTGTTTTGCCCAGGCTGGAGTGCAGTGGCATGATCTCGGCTCACTGCAACCTCTGTCTCCCAGGTTCAAGTGATTCTCCTGCCTCAGCCTCTGGAGTAGCTGGGATTATGGGTGCCCACAACCATGCACGGCTAATTGTTTTCTGTTTGTTTGTTTGTTTGTTTTTAGTAGAGATGGGGTTTCACTAAATTGGCCAGGCTGGTCTCGAACTCCTGACCTTAGGTGATCCACCTGCCTGGGCCTCTACAAGTGCTGGGATTACAGGTATAAGCCACCGCTCCTGCACAGCTTAGCTTTTAATATTTAACCACTCCGCACTGAAATAATTGTTACGTTAGGGAGGCCTGCGTTAGTGAGACCTGGCCTGCTACATTCTCGCATCTGTGGGGCGGGTACAGGAGACACAAGGGCCGAAGAGGCACATGTCGGGCCTCTGGGTGCACCTCAGCGTGGGGGCCAGGACGTGGGGCAGAGTGCAGCCAGGGTTCTGACCCCTGGGGTGGAAGGGAGACTCCCAGGGCATCATGTCTCTACCGAAGTCCAGGGGGATGAGCCCCTTTTCCTCTTCTTAGATCCAGTCCCAAGACCCAAGCCAAGGGTGACCCTTCACACTGGCTCAGGCCTCTGCAGGCATCTTGGCTGAGGCTCCCCAAGTATGAGTGGTAAACCCTTGCCTACAGCCTCTGCACAAAGCAGCCCAGTAAAGATGCCCCCAGCACAGACACCCCAAGCACAGAGCCCCCCAGCACAGAGCCCCCAACACAGACCCCCCCAACAGAGTCCCCAACACAGAGCTCCCAACACAGAGCTCCCCAGCAGATGCCCAACAGAGTCCCCCAGTGTAGAACCCCCCCAGCAAAGCCCCTTTGCACAGACACCTCCAGCACAGACACCTCCAGCACAGAGCCCCCAGTACAGAGACCTGCAGCACAGAGCAGCCCCCCAGCACAGGAATCGCCCCAGCGCAGGGCCCCCCAGCAGAGGGCCCCCCAGCACAGGAATCGCCCCAGCGCAGGGCCCCCCAGCACAGGGATCCCCCCAGCACAGGAATCTCCCCAGCACAGGGCCCCCCAGCACGGGGACCCCCAGCACAGGTTCTCCAACGCCTGTCAAAGGTGGGCCCCGGGGCTCCCAGGCCCCTGCTCGCACATCGCGGCTGACCCCGCAGGGCCCTTGGGTCCTGCCGCCAGCAGTCTGAGTGCGGTGCCCCGGGACTCAGCTAGCCTCCAGGCAGCAACGGCCTTCCCGGGCCGCAGGGCGCTTCGTCTGCCTTGGCCTCGGGCCGCCGGGGGCTGGGGCGGGGTTGCTGCCGGCTCCGCCCCCGCCTGCCAGCTTCTCTCCGCCGCGTGTCCCGGGGTTGGCCCGAGCCCGTGCGGGCCCTTTAAGGGCCGGGGGCGTGTGACGGGCCCGCCCCCTCCCCGCAGCGCCCGCCGTCCGTTAAGTGCGAGCCCGGGCGCAGGGGCCGGATCTGGCCGGGGGCCGGAGGTGGTGTGGAAGCGGCGCGCCATGTACACCATCACCAAGGGGCCCAGCAAGCTGGTCGCGCAGCGCCGCACAGGTGCGCACGGGCCGGGGAACGGGGACGGGGCGGGGCGGGGCGCGGCGGCGGCTGACCGCCCTCCGGTGCCCGCAGGTCCCACGCAGCAGCAGGTGGAGGGCCGGCTCGGCGAGCTCCTGAAATGCCGGCAGCCCGCGCCGCCGACCTCGCAGCCCCCGCGGGCGCAGCCCTTCGCGCAGCCGCCGGGACCTTGGCCCCTGTCGAGGTGAGACGCGAGCGGCCCCGGCCCGGCTTCCCCTCCCCCGCCGGCCGCCCTGGCGCGGAGGGTGACCTTGGGGGAAATGTTAGTGAGGTCCGGCCACGTGCTGCGGGCGGGGCGAGCGCTCCGGCGGCGGGGGGTGCGCGGGTCCTGCCCACTACGCGCCCGCGGGCCTGCGCCTCGCGCTTCCGCCTCACCTGGCCGGCCCCGGCCCCCAGCGGGGAGAAAGCCGGCCCGCTCTTGCGTCGCGGGGGCCTCCAGCGGCGAGGCCGGCGCTTCGGGCGACCTTGGGCGGCGGCTGGAACCCTGACGTGCAGCAGGCCCAGGCCACCGTTCGCGGAGAGCGCCGGGCGCTGCTCCTCAAGGTCTCCCGGCTCTGCCCTTGCAGAGCTTAGTGGGGGAGACGGGCGTGTGCTTACGTCGGGCAGGGCCGCTGCCCTCCTCCGCCCTTCACCCCAGACACCCTGGGGCAATGGGGCCTCCTCCCCTGCCGTTGCTTCTGCCTTTCCTAACCCAGTGCCCTCCCAAGACCACAGGCGCCTTAGTCCGGCCACTGTGGCCTCACCTTGGAATCTCAAGGGTCCCAGTGGGCAACACCAGGCCCACTGGCTGTTGTCTCTTTTTTTTTTGGAGACGGAGTCTCGCTCTGTCGCCCAGGCTGGAGTGGCTGTGGTGCGATCTCAGCCCACTGCAACCTCTGCCTCTCGGGTTCAAGCTATTCTCCTCCCTCAGCCTCCTGAGTAGTTGGGACTACAGGCACGTGCCACCATGCCCAGCTAATTTGTATTTTTGTATTTCACCATGTTGGCTAGGATGGTCTCGATCTCCTGACCTCGTGATCTGCCCGCCTCGGCCCCCCAAAGTGCTGGGATTGCAGGTGTGAGCCATCGTGCCTGGCCTGTTCTCTTGAAGTCCCCATCTGAGGTCCTCTGTCAGCCAGTGAGACATGTGGGAGTTGAGTGGATTTCACTCCATGTGTGGCAGGGCTGGAGGAGCCCTGGGCAGGGCAGGGTTTGTGCTGCCCTCTGCTCCCTGGGGTCACCCACCCCCCCACCCCCAGGCCCCAGTGCTGGGAGCTTCTGGCAGCAGTGGGACCTCTGCATGAAGCCCCCACCCTGCTCCTTCACCTTCTTGGGGCAACCACCTTCCCTCTGTCTTTTTTTTTTTTTTTGAAATGGAGTTTCGCTCTTGTTGTCCAGGCTGGAGTGCAATGGCAGGATCTCCACTCACCGCAACCTCCGCCTCCCAGGTTCAAGCGATTCTCCTGCCTCAGCCTCCTGAGTAGCTGGGATTACAGGCACGTGCCACCACACCCAGCTAATCTTGTATTTTTAGTAGAGTCAGAGTTTCTCCATGTTGGTCAGGCTGGTCTCGAACTCCCAACCTCCAGTGATGCACCCATCTCGGCCTCCCAAAGTGCTGGGATTACAGGTGTGAGCCACCGTGCCCAGCCAACCAACCACCTTCCCTCTGAACCACCCCACCCCACGCTGCCACCCATCTCCCTGCCTCATTTTATTTTTTTCTTTTTGAGACAAGGTCTTGTTCTGTCATCCAGGCTGGGGGTTGCAGTGGTGCAGTCATGGCTCACTGCAGCCTCAACCTCCCGGGTTCAAGTGATCCTCCCACCTCTCAACTTCTTGAGTAGCTGGGACAATAAGCGAGCACCACACCTGGTGAATTGTTAAATTTTATGCAGATGGGTCTCACTGTGTTGCCCAGACTAGTATTCAATTCCTGGGCTCGAGCAATCCTCCCGCCTTGGCCTGTAGAAGCGTTGGGGTTATAGGTGTGGGCCACTGTGCCTGGCCCTGCCCTGCCTTTTTTTCTCCTTGCTGCTTTTCGCCACTCCTCATCCCTCACTGACTGGGCGCAGGAGGGGGGTGTTGGGGTCCCTGCGCGTCTCCTCTGGTGCACCCGGAGGGTCACGTCTTATCACCCACGACGTGTACTGGCTCTGGTTCCTGCCAGGTACGGGTCTGGGCACTACCCGTGACTGTGACAGGCCAGATACACCTTTGTTTGTTTTTGAGATGGAGTCTTGCTCTGTCACCAGGCTGGAGTGCAGTGGCGTGATCTTGGCTCACTGCAACCTCTCCCTCCCGGTTTCAAGTGCAACCCCAGCCTCCCGAGTAGCTGGTATTACAGGTACCCGCTACCATGCTTGGCTAATTTTTAGTATTTTTAGTAGAGATGGAGTTTTACTATGTTGGCCAGGCTGGTCTTGAACTCGTGACCTCAGGCGATCCGCCCTCCTCGGCCTCCCAAAGTGCTAGGATTACAGACGTAAGCCACCAGGCCCTGCCCAGATACACCTTTGAAAAGTTCTTCCGCCTGGTGGGAGACGGGTCGGGGAGGCAGTAAGATAAACTAAGGTGATATAAGTCATTGAGTAGATGAAATGGGGCCATGTGGTCACCGGACCCCAGGGTAGATGGAGGGCATGGGGACCGCCACAGAAAGGGACAATGGCATGAACCCCACAGGGCGAGAAGGGGCAGCCTGCGAGAGACGGGGGGGGGTCTGAGGCCCAGTGAGGGCAGGCTGGGGGGTTGGCTTGGGGGCTGCACTAGGTCAGGGCCATGGACTCTGTTGTTGGATTTGCGATGATACCCTAGCATTGCCCCCACTCAGCATGTGATGTGCTCAGGTGGATTCTCTCCCAAGCGCAGCTTCATGGGCTGAAAAAAGGGTGAGCTGTGGAGGGGAGATGAAAGGATTCACTCCACAGCCTTCCACTCCCTGGGCTGAAGTTTGCCCGGAGCAGTGTCCCTGGAAGTGGGAGAGGTTGGCAGTGGTCCACAGGTGCACGCTGGGTGGGTGCCCTTTTCCCCAGAGAGCAGCGGCCTTACGTAACCAGAACCCCTGGGGCGGTGCCTGCCTCCCGGGGCCCATCTCAGCCCGAGGGCCACCACCGCCGCCCTGCGATTCACAGCCCCTGGCAATGTTCTTCTCTTTTTAGACATTGATAATCCAACCTCCAAGCTTTCTTGGAGTTTTTGGCTTTCCAAGATGGGAGTGGGTTGCAGGCAAGAGGGCTTTTCCAAGTGGACAAACTTAATGCCCTGTGGTTTATGCAGAAACTCAGGCAGCGGGCAGGTCTGGGAGGTGCTGGTGCCCCTGCCCCTGTCCCATCTCCACCACCTGCACGTTTTAAGATCCTCTGCGGCCACCAGACCCTGCCAGCCCCGGGGCCGGCGGGACCCTGCGCCCCTCAAGACGCTCCTCTTTATTTTAGTGCCCCTCTCAGCTGAGGAGGAACCGAGAGCGGCGCTGGGGCACCTGAGCCCAGGAAGGCAAGCAGGCCGGCCGGGACGGCGAGTGCCTGGCGGAGCAGGCACAGCCCAGGACTCCCGGCTCCCACCTCCGGCTGTAGGTGCGGCCCCATTCCCTCCATGGCCCTGTGCCGGGCTTTGTGTGCTCAGGGCTTGGCCAGCTGGGGCCGCCCATCCCTGCCCTAGGCCCTGCTGGCCTGGACGGGCCTAGGGACCTGCTAGACGTTGCGTGTGGCACTGCAGGAACCATCTCATTTGGCATCGCCCCTTGTCTCGGGCTGGTGGGGAGTGAGTGAGGGTTATAGTCACTCTCCCCACTCAGGGACTGCCTATCCCGGCACCCAGTGCTCATCCCATGGGACCTGGGGGCAGCCAGGGAGAGGGCAGAAGCCCCTCGTTCCCGTCCAGGTCCATCTGTCCACAGAGGGAAACATCATGGAGATGGAGGCGCTTCTGTGGGGCGAGAATGTGGCCTAGAACTACACCCAGAGTGGGGGTTTGGGGCAGAGAGACATGGTCATGGACCGGGTCGTGGCTCAGGTTAGAATCTGGGTTGCTGATGGGATGCAGGTGGCAGCACAGGCACCTGCAAGACCCTCGGAGGGGCACGGAGTGGGGCCCAACTAGGGGTCTGGGACACTAAGACTGAGGCCCCCACCCTACAGTCACTCACTTCCCTCAGGGCAGAGGGCCGCAGGTGTAAGCTGAGCTGCCGATGACTTGGGGCCTGCAAGAGAGAGGCCTGGGCCACTGGCTGCTGCAGGTGGCTGCTCTCTGGGGTTCAGGAAGTGCCTAGGCTGGCCGGGTCTGGGGACAGTGGGCTGGCCCGGGGCTGCTCCTGAGTTCTGCCAGGCAGCACCGGGCCTGGGACGGGCACCAACCATGTCCGTCTCCTCCCTTCCTGCAGTCCAGGGCCAAGGCTTGTGTTCAATCGTGTGAATGGCCGGCGGGCCCCCTCCACGTCCCCATCCCTCGAGGGGACCCAGGAGACCTACACACTGGCCCACGAGGAGAATGTCCGCTTTGTGTCCGAAGGTAGCGAGCGGGGCCAGAGGGTGCGGCCCAGGCTGCTGGGTGCAGTAACATGGACCCGGGATGGCCCCACTTCAAGCTGACCCCCAGCTGCTGCAGGGCTGTGCTTTTCCTTGGCACTCTGCCCTTGTGTCCTGTGACCAGCCCTGTGTGGGGTTGGAGTCCAGGGTGACCATCAGGCCCTGGGTGGGCGATGGGGTGCCTGGGACCTGGCTCAGCCCGACTGCCCTCCTCCCACAGCCTGGCAGCAGGTGCAGCAGCAGCTGGATGGTGGCCCAGCCGGTGAGGGCGGGCCGAGGCCTGTGCAGTACGTGGAGAGGACCCCCAATCCCCGGCTGCAGAGTGAGCCCCCCAACCCCATCTCCCCAGGAGAAACCCCCCAGCCCCTCTGATCCTGACCCAGGCCTTGCCAGGTTCCCACCCCAGGGGATGAGGGAGGGGACTCTTGTGCAGAAACCTCTTCTTCCCAGCGCCTGCCGCACTCGGAGTCTGGGTGAGTGGCTTGTGGTGAGCTCCAGGGGAGAGATGCTGGCCAGCCTGGGAGGCAGCATCACTGCCCAGCCTTCTCTGCCCACAGACTTCGTGCCCATTGACCTGGACGAGTGGTGGGCACAACAGTTCCTGGCGAGAATCACCAGCTGTTCCTAGTGGCTGCTGGGAGAGGGCGCTGCTACACAGCCGACCTGTGGCCAGGAGAGAAGCATGGTGCCCCACCCACCCACTGTGCCTGGCTGGGTGCCGGCTACACCTGAAGTGCCAGCATTTGGACTTTTGCACCTGTTGTTCCCTTGGCCTGGCTGTCCCAAGCAAGCTGCCATGGCCAGGGGCCGAACCCATCTGACCTCAGCCCTGCTCACTGTGCCCAGGGACCAGCAACCGGCCCCTGGGGCTGGTAGGGAGGAGCTCCAGGCTAATAAAGTCGAGAAACTGCCTTTTTGGAGTGTCTTTGACTTGGGAGGGTGTAGGGGAGTCATGTCCAGTTCCAGTCCGCAGCCTGGGACACCAGGCCCAGCACAAACTCCCCTTGTAGCCCTGTCCTCTCAGGTCCTTGGCTTCTCACCCAGCTGCCCTCTGACAGGTGGGAGGAACATTGGCCAGCTCACCTTGCTTGGAAGTCTGTGGACCCCACTTTGCTCCTCCTTCCTCTCCCGTCGGCGTTGACTGGGACCAGAGCCGAGACTCAAGGTCTAAAGACATGAAAAGGTCCTGATCACCTCCCCCCACCACCAGGATTGGGGCTATGTCTCAGAACGCCAGGCCCCATTCTGAATCCGCGGGCCCGGCCGTGGGACACTGAGCGAAGGAGTGCGTGGGGAACCTGCCAGGGCGAGCACGGGAACCAGGCACTCCGCGGGCGCCGGCACTACCTTCCCTGATGAGCTGGGGTGACCCAGCCCACCTGAGTCAGGACCCAGGGTACCCAGGTGTGGACCAGGGGCCCCTGGACGGCGAGAGAGCAGCAGGGTGAGGCCCGGCTGTCCGTGGCATGGCCAGGCCTCAGTGCGACCTCGCCTTGCTGCTTGCACGCGGCAGGAGCCCCGGCCGAGGCGCTGACAGGTGGGCACGGGGGAGGGTCCGCAACCCGCCCGGGCTTCGAAGCCGGTCGGGCTAACACGGGGCTGCCTCGGGAGGCCCGCGGGGCAAAGGGCAGCGGGGTCAGCTGCCGGAGCAACCCTGGAGGCTGCCGACGTGAGCGGGGTGCTTACAACGGGGAGGTCACGTGGCCAGGGTGCCGCCATGACGGCGGAAGTGATGGCGGAAGTCGCACCGTTGTCAGGCAGCCGTTGCCAGGCGCCGGGCTGCATGTCCCGCGCTGGGCGCGCGGACGCTAAGGCGGGAAGCTCGAGCGGCGCCATGGCCCGAGGTAGCGCGCGGCGGGCGCAGGTCCCGGGTTCCGGGGTTCCGGGGTCCAGGGTCTGCGGCCGGGGCGCTCAGGGCCCCCGCCTAGGCCCCGAGGCCAGAGTCCCCGCTCGGGCAGGGTACCGCCTGCCGGGCGCCCACCCTCCGGCTCCCGGAGCTTGGCTTCCCTCGGGCGCCCGGACTCGTCCCGCCCGCCTCGCTGACGTTGGCGTCGCCGGGGAAGGCGCGGAGCGCCCTGGCCCCGCCGGCTCCTGCCTGGTCCCCGAGGCCCGGCCCAGCCCCGCAGTGGCTTCGGCTTGCGTGCCCGGGTCCCCTGACGCCCGCCGCCCGCTCCCCGCAGCCTGGCAGCACCCGTTTCTCAACGTCTTCAGACACTTCCGGGTGGACGAGTGGAAGCGCTCCGCCAAGCAGGGGGACGTGGCCGTGGTGACGGTAGGTGGCCGGGGCTCGCCCGGAGCCCACACCCCTGCCCTGCCCCTGGGAGAACGGCCCCACCCCCGAGGGCCCCCTCGCCCCCGCTGCACTTCTCCTGGGTGCCGTCGGTGACGCGGGCTCCCGCTTCTCCAGGACAAGACCCTGAAGGGCGCCGTGTATCGGATTCGGGGCTCAGTCCCTGCCGTCAACTACATCCAGCTGCCTAAGAACAGCACCCAGTCCCTGGGGCTGACCGGACGGTACCTGTACGTGCTCTTTCGGCCCCTGCCCAGCAAGCACTTCGTCATCCACTTGGATGTGTCCACCGAGGTACAGAGCCCGCGGCTGGGGGCTGCATGGGAGCCCCAGCACCCCTGCGTCCCGTCTCTTCAAGGCCCTGCTCCGTCCCCACAGGACAACCAGGTCATCCGTGTGTCTTTCTCCAACCTCTTCAAGGAGTTTAAATCTACGGCCACGCGGCTCCAGTTTCCCTTCGTCCTGGAGGCCAGGACACCCCAGAGAGGTGACACTGAGATGGGGTGTGGATGGTCCAGGACAGGCGACTGGAGAGAGCTGGTGCAGGCCCAGTGAGGCTCCTCTGTGGCCTGGGGGACAACCTGGCGGGGGCGCAAGCTCACAGTTCTGGGAGTCGGGTTGTCAGGAGGGTGGGCGCTGACCCTGAGTGCCTGTCCTGCAGATCTGGTGGGTTTGGTCCCCCACGGAGCCCGCTGGACCTGCCTGCAGCTCGACCTGCAGGACATTCTCCTGGTTTACCTGAACCGTCGCTATGGCCATCTCAAGAGCGTCAGGCTGTGCGCCAGCCTGCTAGTCAGGAACCTTTACACTAGCGACCTGTGCTTTGAGCCTGGTGAGGGCCGCACCTGTGCTCCTCACTCCACGTCTCACCCATGCTGTCAGCCCTGGAGAGGCCCCTCACCGGTCATGGTCCAGGATGCTTGGGAAAGTACAGTACTCAAGCTGTGCTGTCTCTGAGCTCTGGCCAGAACCCCACCCCGGAGGCAGCCGGGTGATTGGGGGGTGGCTGGGCTGGTGGTATGGCAGTGCTTTGGCAGGTGCCCCGTGCTCAGGTGGCCAAACAGCCTCCCTTGACCTGGAACAACCCTGTTCCTTGTAGCCATCTCTGGGGCCCCGGGGGCAAAGCTGCCCGTCACTCCTATGCCTCGGGAAATGGCTTTCCCTGTGCCCAAGGGAGAGAGCTGGCATGACCGCTACGTCCATGTCCGGTGAGTGGTTCTGCTTTTTTCCATGGCGGCCTCGGTGGTGGGAGGGTAGGTGGCCCTTGGGCCCCCAGACGCTGACTCTCCCTCTGCCTGCCAAGGTTTCCAAGCGACAGCTTAAAAGTGCCTTCCAAGCCGATTGAGAAGAGCTGTTCACCTCCTGAGGCAGGTGGGCCTGTGCGGTCAGCCGGGACCCAGGTTAAGGCCTGTAGGGTGCGTGGGGCTTGGTAGGAGAGGGGAGGGCTGGGAAAGGACCCAGTGGTGTGCTGAGTGCAGCTGGTGCAGGGACCCAGGGAAGGCTGTAGGTTGTCCGAGCTCCCAGAACCACATGGGTGGGAGGTCTGTGTGAGGGGTACCTGGGGGCCCCAAGCTTTCTAGCTGGAAGAGGAGGGTTTCAGGGCCTAGGGTGGAAGTGGGATGCTGGCTGTGGGTCCTGTAGAGCCTGTGAGGCTGGGCCACTTGCTGCTCCTCCCCAGGCGTCACCTTCACCAGGGGTCTGCGTAGCTCACCCCTGGGTCACTGGGGGTCTTTGCTCTGTTGTAGTCCTCCTGGGGCCGGGGCCACAGCCTCTCCCTTGCCCAGTGGCCTCCAGCAAACCTGTGCGATTCAGTGTGTCTCCAGTGGTCCAGATACGCAGCCCCACAGCCGTGAGTATCCCCTTCGTCCTCTGAGATGGGGTTGGGGCCTGACGGCCCAGGGCACTGATAGGCACTTGTCCCCCAACAGTCCGGCCAGGCCCCCTTGGCACCCAAGCCCTTCCTGGAGATCAGCCTGTCCCAAGAGCGCTCAGAGGACTCCAACACGGATGGCCCCGGTTTCCATAGCCTTGAGCCCTGGGCCCAGGTGAAGGCCTCTGACGTCCACACGGCTGCTGCCGGCACCCATGTATTGACTCACGAGTCGACTGAGGTGCCTGTAGCCCTTGAGGACGCTGGCTCCTGCAAGGTGAGTGCCCATCCCACAGCAGGTGGGGTCCGGTGACGTGTGGGCCGGGGCAGCTGGTAGCCTGCCACGAGATGCATTCAGGACAAATGTGTCTCTGACGGTCTCTGATTCAGCCTCCTGAGGCTGGTGGGAGGCAGCTTTGGGGAAGAATCTCTGTCCACAAAGAGTAAGGAAGGGCTTGTGCTCACCCCCAGTGCCCCAGCCCCAGGTGGTCTGTGGGGGACCCTGGAAGGTCTGGCAGTGCAGCCGGAGTCCCAGCTTCCTCCCTAGCACACCAGCAGGAGCTACCCAGGACCAGGGCAGTCTTTTTGAGAGGCAGGACCCAGTTAGGGGTTGGCGGGGCCCAGAGTTGGTCGGGGCGTTCTGGGGGCCTGGCTGAGCCTTCCAGGGCCTTGATGTGAATGGCGGTTTCAGCGCTTCCTCCCGGACCCTGTCCTGAGGCTGAAGGGCGTCATCGGCTTTGGGGGCCATAGCACCAGACAGGTGAGGCTCCTGGGCTGTGTCCAGGGCAGCTCCTGTTGGCTGCCCTGAGCGCTGATATGGGACGGGGAGAAAGGAGAGACCTGTGTCCTGTGGTGGCTGTGTGGGCTCCCGAGCCCCCTCGGCACAGCGGTCCCGTCCCCCTGCAGACTGCTGCTTCCTGCGTGCTCAGGCGTCTGCCCCAGCCACAGCTGTTGTCACCTCTTGGTACCAGGGGGCTCTCAGGGTCACGGGCATCTCTTACTCACTGGCTGGGCTAAGTGCTCCCCGCGAAGACCCAGAGCTCTCACGTCTTTGGAGCTCTGATGGTCCAGACCAGCAGCGTGGGGCCAGGCTGTGGGCACAACCTGTGGGTCCCTGATGGGTGGCAAGGGCCTTCTGGGAGAGGAGCCTCATGGCAGAAGAGGTGGCCTTCTCCTCTGCCCCAGTGGCTTTGGGCCCTTGTCAGGCCCTGCTGGGTGCCTGCTCTGAGTGTTTGGGGGCCCTTTGGCTTTTTGTTATCCCCACCCCGGAGTTTCTTGCACTGGAGGCGGGGCTTAGAGGACAGGCGTCTGTGCATGTGTGTACGCATGCCTGCTTGTGTGTTCCAGCTGTTCTTTTGACATCTGCAGCCTGTGACTCGTGTATGTAGTGTGTGCAGGGTGTTTTCTCTTGCCCCTGGATGGCTGTGTGCCCAGGTGTGTGTGCCAGGCCTGCCACCCCCTCTCCCTGGGCTGGAGTGGGAGGTGAAGCTGACTTCCCAGCAGCCAGGAGGGGCCTGGCATAGCACCAGTCCTAAGCTCCCTGCCCCCTTGTGCCAGGCCCTGTGGACCCCGGATGGGACGGCTGTTGTATACCCCTGCCATGCGGTCATCGTCGTCCTGCTCGTGGACACGGGGGAGCAGCGCTTCTTCCTCGGCCACACAGACAAGGTGGGTGCTGCCCGGGCCCAGGGCGGCTCACACCTGCAGCCCCTGCACCCTCCCTCACCCTTCTGCCTCCTAGGTGTCCGCCCTGGCGCTGGATGGCAGCAGCTCACTATTGGCCTCGGCCCAGGCAAGGACCCCCAGTGTGATGCGGCTCTGGGACTTCCAGACCGGGCGGTGCCTGTGCCTGTTCCAGAGCCCAGTGCATGTCGTCTGCTCCCTCAGGTGGGCACAGGTGTGCCCCACGCAGGGGATGGGGGTCAGCCCAGGCGACACTGACCACCTCCTCTCTGTTCACAGCTTCTCTGACAGTGGGGCCCTTCTCTGCGGGGTTGGCAAGGACCGCCACGGGAGAACGGTAACAGGGCCCTGGCCGGGGGTTGGGGGTCGGGGGGGCCGTCCAGATGCACGCAGGCAGCTTGAAGGGTCTTGGTTTTCTGAAACTCCACCTCGTGTGATCCTGGGTCCCTGCTCTATGTCCTCCCTGTGGTGGGGTTCTGTGCACTCCGGTGTTCATGCCGCCCCCCTGCTCTGTACAGAAAGTACCACCAGCAGCTCACGTTTCTCACATGTCTTGGTTTATCGGCCATTGGAGTCGGTTTAAGTCAACATTTATACACCTTGCTTCGTTCTCTCTGCTGGTGATGCGGTTATGAGATTTTCACATGGCAGAGCCCCTGTAGCTACCCACGCTTGGGCATCAGTGGCACGTCCACACAGCCAAATCACCTGGCGTCTCGGTGGGGGCACTTTTTTAAAACACTTTTTTTTGAGGGAGGGCCTTGTTCTGTCACCTAGGCTGGAATGCAGTGGTGCAATCATAGCTCACTGCAGCCTCGACCCCCTCCCTGACCTCCCTGCCAGCTGGACTCAAGCCATCTTCCTGCCTCAGCTTCCCGGATAGCTAGGCCACAGGCGTGTGCCGCTGCACCTGGCTAACGTTTTGTTTCTTTAACTTTTTGTAGAGATGGGGTTTCGTTACATTGCCCAGGCTGGTCTCAAACTCCAGGGCTCAAGCAGTCCTCCCACCTCAAGCCCCCCAAAGTGCTGGGATCACAGGCGTGAGCCACTGTGCCCGGCCACGAGCTGCTTTTTATCTGCCTTCCGGGTTGTGGGTGGGTTTTTACTTCTCTGTGGATGGGATGCAGCACTCAGCATCATGGGTCTCTGTAGTCGTCCCAAAGCTGCCACACGTCAGGGCGAGAAGATGAAGGGGCTGGTTTCCTTCCACCCTCCGCAGCCGCACGCTCAGAGGCTGGTCTCTGCATGAAAGAAAAGCCACCTCCAGGCGGGGCTCAGCTGGGCCTCGCAGAGTCAAGGCGGCACTGACTGGCCCTGCTGTGCGGGCTCAGCCTGGGCTTGTTGCAGATGGTGGTGGCCTGGGGCACCGGCCAGGTGGGCCGCGGTGGCGAGGTGGTCGTTCTGGCAAAGGCGCACACTGACTTTGACGTCCAGGCCTTCCGGGTCACCTTTTTTGATGAAACCAGGTGATGCAGCCGCCCATCCACGATGCTGGGAGAGGGTCTGGGCCCGGAGTGGGGACTGGGGCCCGAGCACCACCCCCTGGCTCGGGGACTGTCGTTCCCAGCCTTGGTTGTGCATCACGTCTCCTGGCTGGTCAGGGCACTGCGGGCTGCTGCGGTGCTCAGTTCTCATTCCTCGCAGGATGGCATCGTGTGGGCAGGGCAGCGTGCGGCTCTGGCGGCTGCGTGGCGGAGCGCTGCGTTCCTGCCCCGTGGACCTGGGGGAGCACCACGTGCTGCAGTTCACCGACCTCGCCTTCAAGCAGGCCCAGGACGGCTGCCCGGAGCCCTCGGCTGCCATGCTGTGAGCCCCTGCCCTTCCCCACAGCCTGCCCCAGCGTGGGGGCCCTGGTGCCTGGTACCCTGAGGGCCTTACCTTCCCTGTTGCCTTCTTGGGCAGTTTCGTGTGCAGCCGCAGCGGCCACATCTTGGAGATCGACTGTCAGTGCATGGTCGTGCGGCATGCCCGCTGCCTGCTCCCCACACAGACTCTGGGCGGCCCCCACCGGCAGAAGCAGACCTTCAGCACAGGTAAGAGGGCTCCTGCCATGTGGCGAGGGTGGCAGGGACACTGAGGCACTGACGCCCCCCGTCCCCAGGCCCCGGCATTGCCATCAGCAGCCTCAGTGTCTCCCCGGCCGTGTGTGCTGTGGGTTCTGCGGACGGCTACTTGCGGCTCTGGCCCCTGGACTTTTCCTCGGTACTCCTGGAGGCAGGTGAGGTTGTAGGCATGCTCTTCCAACTCGGGGAGAGCCTCGCCTGGATGCTGGGGCGGGGAAGGCCAAGTCCCTGGGGCTCTGCTGTCAGCCGCCCTGGCTCCTGGCTGCACAGGGAGCCACGGGGCCAAGCGACGTGTCCTGAGCCCCGGGGCGGCTGATGCCAGGGCAGCCCACAGGGCAGCCTCACAGAAGGGCTTGGTGGGCCATGGGTGGTGGGCGAAGCCTCTCAGCCTGGGTCCTGCCTAGCCTCCGAGTGGTGGTCTCAAGGGAGCTGTATGTTGCAGCCATGTGGAGCCTGGGACTTTGAGCAGCAGGGAGTGCATTTGCTGAGGTCTTGGGGACCTGAAGCCTGAGCAGTGGCTGCCCAGGGTTGGCTCTGGCATGCCGCTCACCCCGGGGTGACCCTGGGAGGTCCCTGACCCCGCCCCATCCACAGAGCACGAGGGCCCCGTCAGCTCAGTCTGTGTCAGCCCTGATGGCCTCCGTGTGCTGTCCGCCACCTCCTCGGGCCACCTGGGCTTCCTGGACACGCCGTCCCGGGTGTACCACATGCTGGCTCGCTCCCACACCGCCCCAGTGCTGGCCCTCGCCACGGAGCAGAGGCGGGGACAGCTGGCCACCGTGTCCCAGGACCGCACCGTCCGCATCTGGGACCTGGCCACCCTGCAGCAGGTGGGGTTGGCAGGAGCAGCGCGGCAGGGAAGGCCAGGAGGTCGTGAAGCAGGGGTTTGGCAGCAGGGGTGAGGGGCCCTATAGGGACTTGGTCTTTCCAGGCTGTGTCGGCCTTGTGGGTTTGGGCCTCCTGGAGAACCTTTGGGCCCTTGTGATCCCTGCCCTCCCCTCAGCACGGCCCCCGTCCCACAGCTATATGACTTCACATCGTCAGAGGAGGCCCCGTGCACTGTCACCTTCCACCCCACAAGGCCGACCTTCTTCTGCGGCTTTAGCAGTGGGGCCGTGCGCTCCTTCAGCCTGGAGGCCGCTGAGGTCCTGGTGGAACACACGTAAGTGCCCAGCCAGCCACCAGCCCCACAGAGACCCTGCGGTGGAAGCTGGGGTGGCCAGGCGGGGGTCGTGTGCAGGATGGCCAGCGCCAGCTGGAGCCCTACCCTTTGCTGCCACACGGGGACTTTTGTGGCCAGGCTGGTTGGTTGGAGGTTAAGCGATCCTGTGGTTCTTGGGGCTTCACGTCCTAGTTGGGCTTTGGGACTGGGGCCAGCGGGGTCCCTGTGTGTACTGCAGGTGCCACCAAGGAGCCATCACCGGCCTGACCGCCACCCCTGACGGCCGCCTGCTCTTCAGCTCCTGCTCCCAGGGTTCCCTGGCCCAGTACAACTGTGCGGACCCCCAGTGGCATGTCCTTCGAGTGGCAGGTTGGGCCCCCCGCAGCTGCTCCAGGGGACTCCTCCAGGCGGGAGAGGCCTGGGTCTGGTGCAGGCCAACACCTCGACACACGGGCCGGTTTCCTGGTCCACTGGCTGGGTCCTGTGGGGCGGCGCGGCTGCCTCAGTCACCTTGTCAAGGCCCTGAGATTGTGGTTTAGCGTTCGCCGGCCCCCAAGGCCCGAGGTCAGCCCGGGTCTGTGCCCAGGAGGAGGCAGGCAGCCCAAGCTCCAGGTCAGCAGCTGGGGTCAGACCCAGCCATGGCACCTGACCTGTCCTGCGGCCACCATAACTTGGGCCACCTGAGTGGTCACTTGTGACCACTGCTGGCCCACAGGGATTCCCAGCTCCCCGGCAGCGCCTGGCGCCCACTGCCACCTTGGCCTTCCTCTGCCACTGTGACGCATCTGTGCTCCTGGGCTGGTGTTTCCCGAAAGTGGGGGCAGGGGCAGCGGCCTCCTTGGGCCCTGGCCACGTGTACCCTGGCGCTCCCACCCCCCGAGCTGACCCCTGCCCCGCCCCATGTGGCCACAGCGGACATGGTATGGCCAGATGCCCCCCCGAGCCCCAGCACTCTGGCAGTCAGCAGGGATGGCCGCCTGCTGGCCTTCGTGGGACCCTCCAGGCACACAGTGACAGTCATGGGCTCGGCCTCCCTGGACGAGGTGAGTCTGCAGCCCTCCTGGGTCCAGGGAGACTGGGCCATGAGAGGCTGGCTGCAGGGGCAGGAGGGAGGTCACGGCCACTCGAGCAGGACCTAGGCCCTGTCCCACCTCCTGTCACAGTACACATCAGCCATGTGGGGTCCAGGTGCGGCCAGGTTCCTGTACAGGGCAGGTGCTGCCTGGGTGCCGAGTGAGTGTCCCCAGGGCCTCTCTCCCAAGCCTGGCCCTGGGTGGCACCAGCTCTGCCTGGGGACCTGACTGTCGGCCACTTGCCGCTACCCCAGCTGCTGCGAGTCGACATCGGCACTCTGGACCTGGCCAGCAGCCGCCTGGACTCAGCCGTGGCTGTGTGCTTTGGCCCTGCAGCCCTGGGCCACCTGCTGGTGTCCACCTCATCCCACAGAGTCGTGGTGCTGGATGCGGCGTCAGGCCGCATCATCCGGGAGGTGAGCCTCAGGGCTGCAGCCCGCTGACCTGGCCCTCCCTGTGCTGTCCAGGCCCGCCCTCTGTGCCTGCAGCTCCTCCAGCTGGGTGGGGGGCCATCACCACACCTGCAACGAAGGGAGGCCCCAGGCTGCCAGCCACTTTCCTGAGACACGGCATTTCCCAAGAGCACTGTGTTCCAGCTGCCTGGTGTCCACCCTGAGCCCTGCTCCTCCTTGATGCTCAGTGAGGATGCCCGCTTCCTGCTGATGGCCGCTGGCCGGGTGGTCAAGGTGTGGGACTACACGACACAGGCCAGCCCAGGCCCCCAGGTGTGTGTGTGGGGAGGCAGGTGGCTTTGGCCATCAGGAAAACCTCCTCAGGTGGCCCGGGAGACCCCTGCAGGTGTGGGTGGGGCAGGGAGAGCAGAAGGTGAGAGGTAAGAGTGACCCCCCAAGGATCCCCTGTGCCTCCGGGGTCTCACGCTGTGTGGGGCTCACTGCCCCCAGGGGCTGGCACACGGCAGCATCCATGCCCTGCCTCAGGGTCCCTGCATGTGACGCCGCTACCTCTAGGTGTACATCGGCCACTCGGAGCCTGTGCAGGCTGTGACCTTCTCTCCTGACCAGCAGCAGGTCCTCAGCGCAGGGGATGCCATCTTCCTCTGGGATATCCTGGCCACTACCGAGAGGCAAGTGCCTACTCTCAGCTGTGTCTGCTTCGGCCCCCCAGGCCCTCCTGAAACCCTCTCTCCTCCCTCTCCAGCGACCAAAGCTTCCCTGGGCCCTCCCCAGCCTGCGAGGCAGGTGAGTGGCTGTGTTCAGCAGGGGGGCAGGCGCTGCGCTGACTCTAGGGCTGGTCCTGTGTCTGCCCAGCGGCCCTTCCTCTTCCTCCCCAAACATCACAGGGCTGCTTATTCCCCAGGCCTGGGCACAGGACAGCTAGAGGATGCTGCGTCCAGGGCCAGCGAGCTCCCCCAGCAGCAGGTCCCCAAGCCATCTCAGGCAGCTCCACCACAGCTGGGCATTTGTGCCAGGCCTCCCGAAGGTGGCAATGGTGAGCAGCAGGGGTCCTGGGGGAGTGGGGGGATTTGGGTCTGAGGGCACAGGCCCAGTGGCAGCAGGTACTCACGCACGTCCAGCTCTGGGGTGCAGGTACCATCACTGCTCATCAGGTGGGACAGTGGGGTCAGGGAATGTGGGCAGCTTTTCCTCTCCTCATTGGGCCCAGGCACCTTCACCACGTCCGATGAGGAAGGACCCTGTGAGGAGAACCGTGACCCTGAGGGGCCACTGCTCACGGAGGAGGAGGCCGGCAGGGCTGGAGACGGGGCCTGGGCCGCGGCAGTGGGCTCCTGGGGGCTTGCCATATCTCCCCGTTCCCCCAGCCAACCCTGTGAGCAGTGGAGGGCAGGGCAGGGACGCTGGTGCGGGTGCAGGGGCCTGAGGGCGGTCGGTGAGTCCACCGTGTGAAGAGGCGAGGTCACCTGCCTGTGCCCGTGTGCCCGTGGCCCCGGCCTCTGCCCCGCTGTGCATTCTCACTGTGTGGTAGACCAGGGCCTTGTGGGGAGACTCTGCGTGTAGTGTGTGGGGTCTCTGAAGAGCTGCAGGGCAGTGTGATGCCACAGGCTCTGCCTCCAACCTGCCAGGCACCAGCGACACCAAGAATTCGGGGGCCTCACGCACCACCTGCCCGGCTTCCTACAAGGCCTTCACACCTGCCAGGGCCAGCCGCGGCCCCCACTCTGCCAAGGTGGGGAGTGGTTTCTGGGAGCCCTCTTTTTCCCCAGCAAGCACAGAGGCCCCCCCAGGGCCTCCCAGCACCTCCTCAGGGTTGTTTTTGGACTCCAAAGGGGATGCTCTGGTCTTCAAGCACCTGTCTCCTGGAGGCACCTTCATCCCGCACCCCTGCCCCTGCCCTCCGCCGGCCTCCAGACGGGACCCTGTGGTGGCCTCCTGCTGACCTGCCTTCCCCTCTCATCCAGCAGCTGCCCTTGAGAGCCCCATGGGCCTGTGTCCCTCCTGGCCCTGGCACACCGAGTGCCCACACCTCCCACCCCTGCTTCCCCATCTGTGCCCCTGGGTGCCCTCTGCAGCTGGCCTGGGTATGCCCCAAAGCAGCCTCCCATGTGCAGGCTTTGGGGCCCAGGTGGCCATGCTGGGCCCCAGCAGCATCCGGGTCTCCTTCCTTGCAGGGCACTTCCCTGCCTCCCGCCAGCGGTGAGTGGCTGCGTCTGAAGGCTGTCGTTGGCTACAGCGGGAATGGGCGGGCCAACATGGTCTGGAGGCCGGACACAGGTGGGGGCCGAGAGCTTACCCCCACCCCCAGCCAAGATGCCGCCGCACGTGGTCCAGCTGTCCCCCCCCCAAGGCCAGGCCCTGGCGGCAAATGAGCGCCAGCCATCAATGTAGGGCTCTGTTATCCTGGTAGCGCCTCCTGGCGCTCCAGCCCAGGTCCTGGGAAGAACTTTGGCTGCCTGGCGATGGGGAGGGCGCGCCTTTGCCTGGGATGATGCTAACCCCTTGGCCCCGCCCCGCGGCTCTGCCAGGCCCCACCCCCCAGGCCCCGCCCTCTCCTCACAGGCTTCTTTGCCTACACTTGCGGCCGCCTGGTGGTGGTGGAAGACCTGCACTCTGGCGCCCAGCAGCACTGGCCCGGCCATCCTGCGGAGATCTCCACGCTGGCCCTCAGCCACAGTGCCCAGGTGCCTGCCTATGTTGCCCTCCTCCTCACCCAGGACCACTGTGCCTGGCAGAACCAAGCTCCCGGACCAGTGCGGGCTCTCACCACCACAGACAGAGCAGATGGCCACCCCAGCCTCCACTCCAGCCAGAGCTGGCAGAGCTCAGGTGGGGCCAGCCGGCCACAGCCTCCCCACTCACTGCATGCCCTCTTGCCTGCCAGGTCTTGGCCTCTGCCTCCGGCCGCAGCAGCATGACTGCCCATTGTCAGATCCGCGTCTGGGACGTGTCTGGTGGCCTCTGCCAGCATCTCATTTCCCACCATAGCACCACTGTGCTGGCCCTGGCCTTCTCACCAGATGACAGGCTTCTCGTCACATTGGGTCAGTGGCGGCGGGGGGGATGGAGGCCACGGGCTTCCCTAGACCCGGGGCGGGGGGCTGCACCTGTGTACCTGACGTAGCTGCTGTATGTCCTTCCCAGGGGACCATGACGGCCGCACCCTCACCTTGTGGGGCATGGCCACCTATGACCTTGTGTCCTCCACCCGCCTTCTGGAGCCGGTGCATGGCGTGGCCTTCAACCCCTGGGAAGCCGGCGAGCTCACCTGTGTGGGCCAGGGCACTGTCACCTTCTGGCTCCTGCAGCAACGCGGGGCAGACATCAGCCTTCAGGTGCCAGGTCACCCGCTTGGTGGTTGGGCCCAGGGGTCGTTTTGTGGGGTGGAGTCTTGACTGGGGCCCGGGACACCACTGACCCATGGCTACTCGTACCCTGCCAGGTGCATCGAGAGCAGGTCCCAGAGACGGTGGGGGCTGGAGAGCTGACCTCGCTCTGCTACGGGGCACCCCCCCTGCTCTACTGTGGCACCAGCTCTGGCCAGGTCTGTGTCTGGGACACGCGTGCTGGCCGCTGCTTCCTGTCTTGGGAGGCAGACGATGGTGGCATTGGTGAGTGCCCTGCAGAAGCCCTGTGGCCCTCAGGACCCCAACCTGGGATCCTCAGAACTGGGGCAGAGGCCTCGTCTGCAGCCCTGGCGTCCGGGCAGCCTTGTGACCACGGCCTCTGGGAGGGCGGCTGTGGCCCCTCATGGCTCCTCCTGCCCCCAGGGCTGTTGCTGTGTTCGAGTTCTCGATTGGTCAGCGGCGGCAGCACAGGGCGGCTGCGCCTGTGGGCTGTGGGGGCTGTGTCAGAGCTGAGGTGCAAGGGCTCAGGCGCCAGGTGAGCCGCTCACCCCCGTGTGCTTCAGCTGCAGGGGGTGTTGGTGTCCCTGACCGGGGCTTGCAGCCAGTGCCCCCCGCTAGGCTGTCCTGCAGACCAGTCTGCGAGCCCCTCTGAGGGACAGGCTTGGGTGTGGCCTGGGCCTCGCTGGCTGCCATCAAAGACGGGCACGGGCGCAGAAGCCCCAGCTCCATGGGCTTTCTCTCCTTCCACTGGGAGGGCACAGCCAGGTCCCAAGATGCAATGCTGAAGGCCCTGCCTCAGCTGGGGACCCAGCTGGCTCTTGGTGTCAGCCTTGAGACCCGCTGTTCTCTCTCCTCCCCTGCACCCTCAGGTCCAGTTCTGTGCTCATGGAACACGAGCTGGTGCTGGACGGGGCTGTGGTGAGCGCCAGCTTCGATGACAGCGTGGACATGGGCGTCGTGGGCACCAGAGCGGGCACACTCTGGTTCATCAGCTGGGCCGAGGGCACTAGCACACGTCTCATCAGTGGCCACAGGAGCAAGGTGAGGGACTTCCAGCCTGGACGGAGGCAGGGCAGCCGAACCTGGCGCCCTCCCTGCCTGCTGGCCCCATCTCCGCCAGCCCAGATTATTCCAAGTCCTGCGGTCACTGGCTCACAGCGGCTGCCTTGGGGTTCACAGGAGGGAGGTCTTGGGTGTGCACGTCCCTCAGAGCCATTCCAGTTGTGTCTGCATCAGGGAGCCGCCTGGCAGGCCTTACAGGTGTTCTCAAACCGTCCTTTCCATGCTATTGCTTTGCGTTTTTTGTTTTGTTTTGTTTTGTTTTTTAATTGTCAAAGAAACCACATTAATCCAGGTGTGGGGGCTCACGCCCATAATCCCAGCACTTGGGGAGGCCGAGGCAGGTGGATCACCTGAGGTCAGCAGTTTGAGACCAGCCTGGCCAACATGGCGAAACCCTGTCTCTACTAAAAACACAAAAATTAGCTGGGCCTCCTGATGTATACCTGTAATCCCAGTTACTCTGGAGGCTGAGGCAAGAGAATCACTTGAACCCGGCGGGCAGAGGTTGCCGTGAGCCAAGACTGCGCCACTCTACTCCACCTGGGCGACAGAGCAAGACTCCATCTCAAAGGGAAAAAAAGATTAAAAACCCCATATCGTCTGTCCCCGCACCTCCCATAGACTGGCTTTGCTGACTCAGTCTCATGGGCTCAAGAGGTCAGGAGGCCGGGCGGCTGCTGGGTCAAGTTCTGCTCTCTCTGGGTCAGATCTGGTCAGGTTCTGGTCGGTGTTGGGTCCGGTTCTGTAAGGCCCAGCTCTGTTCTGCAGCCTCCTGGTGCTGGAGCCGTGTCTCCAAGAAGCACACAGCACTCACCTCTCTGGGACCACCTGGCCTGGAAGCTCCATGGCCTCATGGGGTTGGGGCAGCCACCGTGTTGCCCCCTCACCCGCCAGCTGCAGCCTTAGGAGAGGTGGCCTCCTGGGCTGAATGGGGGCAGCAGGACAGGTGCCAGTCCTTCCCCTGCTGGAGCAGGTTTCTGGTGTGGCGTTGGTCCAGCAGCTGCGGCCACGGGCTTCCTCCTGTGGGTCTCAGAGCTCTGCGTGTGGTCAGCCGGTCCCCACAGCATCGCTTGTCCCTTGATGCCGAGTCCCATCTTCCAGTTGTCCCTCGCTGCTTTCTTTAGACACCTGTCTTTAGTATTTGAAGGTGATGATAGCCAGCAAAGGAAGTGGAGTGTGAGACGGGTGAGAGTTGGTTACCTTTCTGGCAGCAGGTTTGTTGGGTATGGTTGTCATAGCCTGAGCTCTGTGCACTTCACTAGGTGAGTTTCAGCATATTCAGCAGCTGTGGAACCAGAGGAAACCTTGTGTGTGCCTGTTCCTCGGTCACTCTCCATTTCCCGCCTCCCCAGCCCCTGGCAACCACGGAGTGGCTGTGTCTGGATTTTCCCGTTCAGGATGTTCCGTAGGAACTGGCTCCCCTGCTTCTCTCCCCGAGTGTGGTTTCCAGGATCATCCCGGCCACTGTGTGTGCCAAGCCAGTCATTCCTCTTGACGGCCAAACACTGTTCCATCGTATGGGCAGCTCACGCGTGTGTCCACCCACCAGGGCCGGGAAATTCGGGTCCTGGGTCCGTGACCTGAGCTGTGGTCGCTGGTGGCTTCCCTGTGATGAGAAATTCAGGCCTCGCCTGTGTGGCTCTGTCCGCGCCTGGGCTTCACCATGTCCTTGCAGGGCCCCTCCCGGGGAGACAGGCTGAGGCGCCCCGGCCTGAGCCCCGCAGCCCCCATTGCTCAGCTGATCCAGTCTTGTTTGTTTGCTTCTTTGTTTGTTTGAGACGGAGTTTCTTATCCCCCAGGCTGGAGTGCAGTGGCCGGACCTCAGCTCACTGCAAGCTCCGCCTCCCGGTTCACACCCTTCTCCTGCCTCAGCCTCCCGAGGAGCTGGGACTACAGGCGAGGAGCTGGGACTACAGGCGCCGCCACCTCGCCCGGCTAGTTTTTTTTTTTGTATTTTTTAGTAGAGATGGGGTTTCACCGTGTTAGCCAGGAGGGTCTCAGTCTCCTGAGCTCGTGATCCGCCCGCCTCGGCTTCCCAAAGTGCTGGGATCACAGGCGTGAGCCACCGCGCCCGGCTGAACTGATTTTCTTAATGAAGTGCATCGTGTTCTCACTTGCACGTGAAGTCCACATTTGGTGCCGGCTGCATCACTTCCTCTCACTAGTGAGTGGCACCTGTGTCTCCTTTCTGCCAGTCCAGCAGTCCCAGCTGTCAGTGGCACCTGCATAATGACACGTCTGCCTTTCCCCCTATCCGCACGCAGCGGTTTTGGGAGGAGAAACGCGACTGCGTGGCATGCTCGCTGCAACCAGCAGCGTCTGTTCTTTCGATCTCGTTCTGCAGCCTGCTAGGGACACGGCCACACTGCTGTGTTTGAGGTGCCGTCAAAACATCTTTCTCCTCGGTATCCCACTGGGTTTGACTGGCTAGTAGGCTTCCTTTGATTTGGACTCACCCAGATCTAGCACAGGGACACACACGAGAGGCCGGAACCGCTCCTTTTCGCCATGTGGAGTTGGCCGGGGCCAGAGGCACATGCTCTGGTTTGGACAGCCCGGCCCTGGGGGCTGGAATAGGAAATGCCTATGTCCCTTTCCCCTGCCGAGGGGCCAACACCCCCAGCCTAGCTACGGCTTCCCTCAGGTGAACGAGGTGGTCTTCAGTCCCGGGGAGTCCCACTGTGCCACCTGCAGTGAGGACGGGAGTGTGCGGGTGTGGGCCTTGGCCAGCATGGAGCTTGTGATCCAGTTCCAGGTGCTGAACCAGGTGTGTGGGGAGTGCCCAGGCTGGGGATGGGGTGAGGGCCTGCTCGCAGGGGGCCTGGCGTGGGTGGGGCAGCTGTATCCTCCCTCTGGCCTGAGTGTGTGTCCCCAAGACCCCTGTGAGTGCTGAAGTTTCCCCACTGTGGGACCCCAGAGCTGCCTCTGCCTCGCATGGAGCCCCCAGTGCTGTGGCCGCCCTGAGCAGCAGCGGCTAGCGGCAGGCTATGGCGACGGCTCCCTGCGCATCTTCAGCGTCTCCCGCACGGCCATGGAGCTCAAGATGCATCCCCACCCGGTGGCGCTGACCGCTGTTACCTTCTCCACCGATGGTGAGGAGTTGGGTGTGTGGGGGATGGTGCTGTCCTGACCTGGCCCAGGTCCAGTCTCTGGGCTGGGAGCTCACAGGGTGACGGTGTGGTCCCAGGTCAGACTGTCCTCTCTGGAGACAGGGATGGGCTCGTGGCTGTGAGCCACTCCCGCACAGGGATGACCTTCCGTGTGCTGAGTGACCACCAGGGCGCCCCGATCTCTACCATCTGTGTCACACGCAAAGAGGTAAAGCAGCCCCAAGAGCCAGGGAGCAGGGGCCAGGGTGCTGGGGGGGCAGGTACCATCTTGGCCGAAGGCACATATCGGTCTTCACCCACTCCATTCCCAGTGTGAAGACTTAGGGGTGGAGGGCACAGACCTATGGCTGGCTGCCAGTGGGGACCAGCGGGTCAGCGTCTGGGCTTCCGACTGGCTGCGGAACTGCTGTGAGCTCGTGGACTGGTTGAGTTTCCCAATGCCTGCCACCACGGAGGTAAAGCATGCTCCTGGCACTGTGGGTAGGGCTGGCGCCCGTCCACCCCACCACAGCATGCTGTGCCTTTGCAAACTCAGGGCCACCTGCCGCCCTCCCTCGCTGCCTTCTGCCCCTGGGATGGGGCGCTGCTGATGTACGTGGGCCCTGGCGTTGACAAGGAGGTGATCATCTACGACCTCTCCCAGAAGCAGGTACACACACCGGCTGCTTGTCACCAGAGCCCCAGGGACCCAGCGTGGTGGGTGGGACCTGGCTGAGCCCACAGGCCTGGAGCCTCACGCTGGCTGCCCACAGGTGGTGGAGAAGATACCACTGCCCTTTTTTGCCATGTCCCTGAGCCTGTCCCCGGGGACCCGCCTCCTGGCTATTGGCTTTGCTGGTGAGTACTGGTGGATGTAGTTTGGGCCCATCTTAGGTGGGGGCCATGTAGGCTGACTGGTGCCCTGCTCCAAGACAGGTGCCTCACCTGTGCCCGGGCTCCTCGTCTCTGGGGTGGGGTGAGGACACCTGCCCTAGAGAGGGTCCTGGGGTCAGGAGATGATGAGGCAGGTGAGGAACCAGGCACAATGCCCAGCACAGGGCCTGAATGCAGGGTGGCAGCGACTTTTAAGGAGGGACCCGGCCCAGCTGCAGGCCGACAGCCTGGCAGTGATGGGCCCCCTAGTCCCAGTGGCACGTGGAGGGCACAGCCAGGAGCCCTTGTAGCACTGGCTCCCCTGACCAGCATCATGCCCAGCCGGGACAGTCCGGGTGGGTTGGGGGAGCCCTCTGTGTGCTGCCTGGCCCTGACCCTGGCCCACCTGCGCCATGTGCCCACAGAGTGCATGCTGAGGCTGGTAGACTGTGCCACGGGGACTGCGCAGGACTTTGCTGGCCACAACAATGCAGTGCACCTGTGCAGGTTTACACCATCTGCCAGGCTGCTCTTCACGGCCGCCTGCAACGAGATCCTGGTGTGGGAGATCTCCGGCCGCTGAGATGCAGCAGGGACTATGGTGCTGTGTGTCACGGCTGGTACCTGGACACAGGCTTGGCAGAGAAGCCAGGTGGTCAATGGCTTCATGCTGGGACAGGCCAGGATTCATGTAAATCGTCTGGACAAAGCTGTTGTGAATTTGGCGATCTGAAAATACTTTAATCTGTTGCCCTTTTGCCTAAGGAATTTTTAATATTTCTATCTTGTAATAAACATGGGTATTTATTGCATTATTGCTGCATTGTTGCACCGGCTGTCTCTGGTTACTGCTGGCCGGAGCTCAGCCTCTGCCCGTCCCTTAATCGGCTGTTTGTCAAGGCTCCTGTAGCCCTGAAGCAATGACCGGTCGGCCTGCCAGGGTTGGCCTGGCGCCGGGAGCCTGCGCTGCCTGCAGTGCCCGGCGCGTCCACGCAGTGGCGCCGCCGCACATCCTGGCCGCTCTGGCCCGCCCGGCTCGCTTGTGCGGCTGTGCGGGCGGGGCCGGAAGTATGGGGCCAGCGCGGGGCCCAGTACCGGAAGTGCGGGGCGGGCGCGGGGGCAGAGCGAAAGCCTGAGGACCGGGTCGGGGCCGGGTTCCGGGTCCGGGAGCGGTCGGGGCGGCAGCCATGAGGCGGGACGTGCGCATCCTGTTACTGGGCGAGGGTAGGCGCCGGGCCGGGGGTCTCGGAGCTGCGGCGGCCGGGGCGCGAAGTGAGGGGGTCGGGGGGCGCCTTGACCTTGGTCCCCGCGCTGAACGCCCTGCCCCGCGCAGCCCAGGTGGGGAAGACGTCGCTGATCCTGTCCCTGGTGGGCGAGGAGTTCCCGGAGGAGGTGAGGGGCGCGCCCGCCGCGGGGGTGGGAGCGGGCCCAGCCGGGGGTCCCTGGTGAGCGCGCGGGTCCCTTGCAGGTCCCTCCCCGCGCAGAGGAGATCACGATCCCCGCGGACGTCACCCCGGAGAAGGTGCCCACTCACATCGTGGACTACTCAGGTAGCGGCCGTAGCCTCCCGGGGGCCCGGCCCGGAGCGGTCCGGGGGGCCTGCTGGGTCTGCAGTGGAGTCTCTTCCCCTAGAAGCCGAGCAGACGGACGAGGAGCTGCGGGAGGAGATCCACAAGGTACCCGTGATGCGCGGGACGAGGGAGGCGCTGGGCGCGGGCTCGGCCTAATCCGCTTCGCCGGCTGGGGGATTGGACTGAGGTGCCCAGGGTGCCCTTGGCCCTGATCGATCCGTGACCTCCGCACAGCGCGCCCCGCTGGGAGCCGGCACCGCTCAGCCCAGTGGTGCTCCAGGGATAGCAGGGCCCTTCCCCGCGAGCTGTCCCTCCCTCCTGCCCAGGTGGCAGGCAGCAGCGTTTGCGCTTTCTGTGGGCTCTGTGTGCGCCACCTCCCCCTGCTGTGTACTCCAGCCCACCGCCCCGGCCTCCGGGCACCCGGAGCTCCTAGTACCAGAGCACGTGTGCCGGGGACATCCCAGGCCAGGACGCAGGCCACAGCCACCTGGCAGCCCCTACTGCCAGCGCCCCTCACTGCGGTCCTGTCACTCTGCAGCGAGGGGAGAGGCAGGGGCCAAGACAGCGGCT
This sequence comes from Rhinopithecus roxellana, assembly GCF_007565055.1. Lineage (NCBI taxonomy): Eukaryota > Metazoa > Chordata > Mammalia > Primates > Cercopithecidae > Rhinopithecus > Rhinopithecus roxellana. The sequence continues at coordinate 72,514,340 of NC_044568.1, read as the reverse complement.
ATCTTGCATGGTGTAGGGTTGCAGGTGTGGCCGTGTCTGTCCTGAGCCCTCTGCTCTAAGGGTCTTGCCAGCCACAGCTATGCTGTTGGGGCCTGGTGTCCCTGCACTGGCAGTGGGTAGGGAAGAGGCTTCTCTGAGGGTTCAGCAGCAGCTGCCAGTGTGACACGGGGGAGTGCCTGCCCTGCCAACACCAGGCTGGAGGCAGGTTTTAGGGAAGGCTGGGCTTTCCCGGCCTCAGAGCTGCAGTCATGCTACCTGTGAGCGTCTGGGGCCTCCTGGAGCCTTGAGATGGTGCGGAGCGGCCAGGATCGTCAGTGGTGAGCCAACAGCCCTGTCACCCACGCCTCGTCACTGTTCCCTCAGGCAAACGTGGTATGCGTGGTGTACGATGTCTCTGAGGAGGCCACCATTGAGAAGGTGAGCCCTCAGTGCAGACCCCAATGGCAGAGACACGGTGGCCCCTGGTGGCCCTGGTGGACCCTCACTCAACCCGTGGCCAATGCCATCTCTCACAGCATTTTGTGGAGCCTCACACAGAGTCCCCTGGCTCTCTCCTGTGATCCCATTTCCCCCCAGAGGGTGTGGGACGGCCCCATTCTGAGCCATTTAGGCCAGCAGCCCTTTCTTCTTCAGTTTCCAAACCTCAGGGGGAACCTCAGAGGGCCTTTGTCAGAGGCTGCCCTGGGCTTGGGCCCCAGTGATCTTGGGGGTGTTTGGGAGCCACTGGGGTTGTACATATGAGGCTGCACCTGCTGCCTGCCTTCTCCCACCAGCTTTGTTCCTGTGGGCGGGAACTTGGGCCCTCGGTGGGCCTTGACCTCCCCCTTCTGCTCTCCCCGAGCCAGGCTCGAGCTCCAGCTGGGAGCCATGTGCCCACGGGCAGCCTCACCCCACAGCCAGGCTTTGCTTTTCAGATTCGAACTAAGTGGATCCCACTGGTGAATGGGGGTACCACGCGGGGGCCCAGGTAATGAGGGGGATGTGGAAGGGGCTGGGACCCCCGGCTTCCCTGCCCCTGGTGACCATGGGCCTTCAACCCAGGGTGCCCATCATCCTAGTGGGCAACAAGTCAGACCTGCGGTCGGGGAGCTCCATGGAGGCCGTGCTCCCCATCATGAGCCAGTTTCCTGAGATTGAGACCTGCGTGGAGGTCAGTGGGTCCCAGCTGAGGGGCTGAGCTAGGGGCAGGGCATCCTTCATTCCTCGTGTCCTCGGTCGGTTCCTCGGGGCATGTCCCTGAGTCTGTTCCCACTTTCCCAGTGTTCAGCCAAGAACCTGAGGAACATCTCAGAGCTGTTCTACTATGCCCAGAAGGCTGTCCTGCACCCCACAGCTCCCCTCTATGACCCTGAGGCCAAGCAGGTGAGCATTGGCTGGGGCCTCACACACTGGTTCCCCAGGGGCCTGGGGGGTGCTGGGTGGGGTGGCGTGGCGGGTGGGCACGGGCCGCCTGAGGGTGCTGAGCCAACATCCCCGCAGTTGAGGCCCGCGTGCGCCCAGGCGCTGACACGCATCTTCAGGCTCTCAGATCAGGACCTGGACCAGGCACTCAGTGACGAGGAGCTCAACGCCTTCCAGGTGTGCCCCCGCCCCACCCTCGGTGCCCAGCCCCCTCGAACCTCTGCTGCTGTTAGTGACCGGAACGGGCCATCTCCGGGTAACTGGCTGACTCCCAGCAACGTTCTCTCGGAGGCAGAAATCCTGCTTCGGGCACCCCCTGGCCCCGCAGGCCCTGGAGGACGTGAAGACGGTGGTGTGCAGGAACGTGGCGGGCGGCGTGTGGGAGGACCGGCTGACTCTGGATGGTGAGGCCGGGTGCCCACCTGTGCCCGGGGAGTGTGGGGAGGGTGCTGTGCCTGGTGCTCCCCCTGCTCTGTCTCGGTGCAGGTTTCCTCTTCTTGAACACGCTCTTCATCCAGCGTGGCCGGCACGAGACCACATGGACCATCCTGCGGAGCTTCGGCTACAGCGACACACTGGAGCTGACGGCCGACTATCTCTTCCCTCCGTGAGTGGGGCTGGGGTCGAGTCCTACCCTCCCTGAGGCGAGGTCTCACTCAGCAGGCCGTCTGGCGTAGTGCCCTGCCTGGCTGTGCCCTGAAGCCCTCAGCATCCACAGAACTCTGAGTCAGGTGGGGGCTGGCCCCTGGCCAATCCCGCACGCCTGACTTGCTCACCCTGCTGGGGTGGGCAGCTTGGGCTGTGGCCTGGGGTCCTCAGCCAGGCCTCCCATGTGCTGGAATCAGATAGGCACTCTCCTCTCCATCGCAGCTGCAGGGTTGGGGGGCATACAGGACCCTCTGGGTCCTATAGGGAGGGTCCGACTGCACAGACGGGGCCGGCAGGGTGACAGAGGTGCCGAGCGTGGTGATGCAGAGTCTCCTGGGGACTGGATGGGCTGTCGCCTCCCTGCAGGCTCCACGTGCCCCCCGGCTGCAGCACTGAGCTCAACCACCTTGGCTACCAGTTTGTGCAGAGGGTGTTTGAGAAGCATGACCAGGTGAGAGCATGGCGACACCCCCGCCCCCGCCCCTCGCCGGCACACATGCCACCACATCCCTCCTCCTGCAGGACCGCGACGGCGCCCTCTCGCCCATGGAGCTGCAGAGCCTCTTCAGTGTGTTCCCGGCAGCACCCTGGGGCCCCAAGCTCCCGTGCACAGTCCGCACAGAGGCCGGCCGGCTGCCCCTGCACGGATACCTCTGCCAGTGGACGTAAGCGCGGCCCACACCACACCCTCCCGCCGCGCCACCCTCCCCACCGTAACACTGTGTCTCCCGCCCACCCCCAGCCTGGTGACCTACCTGGACGTCCGGAGCTGCCTCGGACACCTGGGCTACCTGGGCTACCCCACCCTCTGTGACCAGGACTCGCAGACTCGCGCCATCACAGGTGGGCACCCACCTCCCTGGGCCCGGGCCCAGCATCCTGGCAGCCGTCCTAACTTCACATCCTCACAGTCACCCGTGAGAAGAGGCTGGACCAGGAGAAGGGACAGACGCTGCGGAGCGTTCTCCTATGCAAGGTGGTGGGGGCCCGTGGAGTGGGCAAGTCTGCCTTCCTGCAGGCCTTCCTCGGCCACGGCCTGGGGGTAAGCACCCTAGACCCCCCCACCCCCACCCCAGGGCTCCAGGTGTGGGGCAGGGCAATCTGGGGGCCACTGGAGCCAGCGAATGTCAGGACCTCACCTCCCTCAGCACCAGGACACGAGGGAGCAGCCTCCGGGCTACACCATCGACACGGTGCAGGTCAACGGACAGGAGAAGTACTTGATCGTGAGTGCTGGGGCGGCATGGCCTGTGCCTGAGGGTGGACCCAGGGACACCCAGGCCTGCCTGGCAGAGCTGGCCCAGCACAGCCCTAGGGGGACCGAGCCCCAGGGACCCTCCCTCAGGCCATGGTCTGTCCCAGCTATGTGAGGTGGGCACAGATGATCTGGCCACATCGCTGGACGCCGCCTGTGATGTTGCCTGCTTGATGTTTGATGGCAGCGATCCAAAGTCCTTTGCGCATTGTGCCAGCGTCTACAAGGTGGGGCCCTGCAGGGGCCACGTGGCCACAGGGCAGGGTCTGTCCCCCCAGCGGTGCCTCGGCCACCCCAGACTGTACCTCATACTGCTTTCTGCCCACAGCACCATTACATGGACGGGCAGACCCCCTGCCTCTTCGTCTCCTCCAAGGCTGACCTGCCCGAAGGGGTTGTGCCGGTTGGCCCATCGCCAGCTGAGTTTTGCCGCAAGCACCGGCTGCCAGCTCCCGTGCCGTTCTCCTGTGCTGGTCCAGCCGAGCCCAGCACTGCCATCTTCACCCAGCTTGCCACCATGGCCGCCTTCCCGTGGGTACCCGGCAGCACAGCCCTGGGGACTAGCAGCGTCTGTCATCGGGGCAGTGGGCAGCTGTGGTGTCAGGCCTGGAAATGGGGCCAGAGTGACGGACAGGGTGGAGCTTTGTGTGGCAGAGGAAGCCAGTGTCCAGGCATGCTCCTCCAGGGCCTGGCCTCTGCCAGCTGTGCCTCTGGTCTGGGAATCTGGCTCTGAGGCCCTGTGAGTCCAGGACATGGGAGGGTGCCCAGCAGCAAGCCGGGGACATGTGCCTGAGGCATCTGCAGATGATCCTTCTCTCTTGCAGACATTTGGTCCACGCAGAGCTGCATCCCTCTTCCTTCTGGCTCCGGGGCCTGCTGGGGGTTGTCGGGGCCGCCATGGCCGCAGTCCTCAGCTTCTCGCTCTACAGGGTCCTGGTGAAGAGCCAGTGAGACCCCTGGTACCTAAGTCCTCTCCCCTGACGGTGTGGCTCACTGCTGGGCTCTGCAGGGGCAGCACAGCTGGGGTGCAGGCCAGGCTGCCACTCTGGGAATGCCCTTCTGCCCGGACTTTTTGTTTCTGAAGGCAGTCCGGCTGCAGCAGGGCCTCAGGCTGCCATGCACTGTCCTGGCTCCTGCCAGACCCCCAGGGTGGGCCGTGGCAGGTGGCTGAGCAGGAGCTCCCGAGTGCTGGCCACCGCTGTCAGGGGTTGCCCACCTCTGGGCATCATGTGTGTTGGGCTGGGGAGCACAGGTGTGGGAGCCGGTGACCCCAGACCCGGAATTCTCAGGGCTTTACCCCCCTTTCCTGGTACTGGGTGGCCAGTGGGTGTGAGGAGGGCTGGAAGGCAGAGCTTTGGGCCAAAAGCAGGCATTGGGGGGGATCCCCCTCAAGTCTGGCGCTGTTTCTGTGACGGCAGCAGAGGACCGGAGGTTCCTGATTAAACTTCACTGTGTCTTTTCCATCTGGGACCTCAGTCTCTGAAGACAGCTTGCCTTGATTCAGCCTAGAATGTGTTCTTTGTCTTCACGTGGGCTGGAAACGCCACCCTCCCTTCGTCCCTGGGTCACTGTCCTGAGGTCTCAGGCATGTGCATATGGCCTCTGGAAGTCCACTCTGGGCCACTGTGACCTGGGAGCCAGTGTCCCTGGAGGTCTTGTGGTCTGGGAGTGGGAGCTCACTGCATGAGGACGGTGTGTGCCCGGCATGGACTGGGGGGCACCGGTACCTGAGATGTTTTCCTGATGGCCCCTTCTGAGGGTCCAGTGTGCCCTGGCACTGCCCGCCCACTCCCCAGAGCGTCCTGCCAGCCTCGCTGAGCTGCGCCAAGAACCTGGGCTTGTGTGACCAGATGTGGTCACTGCCTGCCACAGAGCAGGGTGACCCTGGGGCCCTGACCCAAGGGAGGCAGGATGGACCAGAAGGACGGACAGGCTGGGAGTTGAGCCCAGATACCTGCTTCTCGGGACCCAGGGCATGGCCTTCCCAAAGTCACCCAGACACATGTCAGAAGGCCTGGTCCCCACCTCCGGTGTCTGCCTTTAGGGAATGGCAGGTGGGGCTCCTTCCCAAGTCCTGGCCCATGCGGGCCCTGCCTTAGAGCTTGTGGCATTGGCCCCTGAGGTCCCTCCCGCCTGATGCTATTTAAGCCCGCTGTACCCCATGGCCTGCCTTCTGGGACCACTGCAACCCTAGGAGGAGCCCTCTGAGTGGCTCTTGCAGGGGCTGCCATAGTCACATGTATCTTTTTTTTTTTTTTTTTGGAGACAGTTTCACTCTTGTTGCCCAGGCTGGAGTGCAATGGCGTGATCTCGGCTCACTGCAACTTCTGCCTCCCGGGTCCTGGTTCAAGCAGTTCTCCTGTGTAGCTGGGATTACAGGCACGTGCCACCACACCCAGCCAATTTTTATATTTTTAGTAGAGACTGGGTTTCACCATGTTGGCCAGGCTGGTCTCGAACTCCTGACCTTGTGATCTGCCCTCAACCTCCCAAAGTGCTGGGATTACAGGTGTGAGCCACTGCGCCCGGCAGTCACACGTGTCTTATTTGTCACCTCCATTGTGGAGCAGTTGGCCCACCTTCCGAGGAGTAGGTCCCCTCATCCCAACTGCAGCCCTACCCCTGGGGGTTCCACTCTGTGTGGGAATGCCCCTTGTGCCCAGCCCTGGCGCCTTCTTAGGGCGGGAGGTTTTGCTGTCCTTCATGGAGTTACAAGAGCGGTCAGGGGCCTCCACCCCAGGGTGTGGATGAGTGGGCTGGGCTTGGTTGTCAGAGCCAAGGTGGCTGCAGCAGGGTCTTCCTCACCCTAAGGTGGCTGTAGAGGCCATGCAGGGCCGTGCTAGGTGAGGGGAGGAGGGGGTGTGTCTGCCGCAAGAAGGGAGCTGCAGCCGGTAGGAACTTGAACCGCAGAGAGCACTGGGTCAGCCTGTGGGGGGCGGCAAGCAGTGGTCAGGGAAGGCTTCCTGGAGGAGGTGACATCCTCATAGGCCTGAGCCCAGGAAGGCTGTGAGAAGGCGAACGGACTTGCATGGGGGTTTTAGGTGCCCCCCCAACCCCCGTGACTCCATTTACCAGCGGCTGCGGCGGAGGTCGTCCAATATGCTGGAGCTGCGCCAGAGCGGGGGTGGGGGTCCGCACTGAGACGCGGTGCTCGCTGGAGGCGGTTCCTGTCCGGGGTGTGCGTCCGCGTGCAGGGTGCGCGCGTGTCTTGGCCGCGCGTGGCGGCGTGTGCGGCAGGGGCGGGCAGGCGGGCGACTCGGTGACGCGGCCCAAGCGCGGCGCCGAGCGGAGCGGGCGGAGCGGGCCGGCTGGGGCGGAGCGGAGTCGTCCGCAGAGCAGCCCCTCCCGGCCGCGGCCGCCGACCCCGGCCCCCGGCCCGGCTCTATGGACAGGAGCTCCCTGCTGCAGCTCATCCAGGAGCAGGTGCGTCGCGGGGTGGTCTGGGGAGCTGGCACCGCCCCCAATGCGGCCCTCCTGCCGCTGAGCTGAGCTTGTGCAGGACTGAGCTCCCCGAGAGCCCCGCTCGGCACCCACCCCATCCCTGCACGACCTTGGCTCCTATGTCTGGGACCCCAGGAGACGGCTGACTGGACCAGGGCTCCTGGCTGGAGAAGGGAGAGTCGGGGGAAGGAAGGGAGGGAGGGAGGGAGATTGGGCAGCTGGCTGGTCTTGGACCTTGGCCCTCCCCTTCCAGGATGGGTAGGGTGGAAGACGGGGTAACAGCTGAGGAGCTGGAGGACTGGGACCCAGGCACCAGTGCCCTGCCAGCTCTTGGGATCAAGCAGGGTCCCAGGGAACAGGCAGGCACGGGGCCCCTGTCCCAAAAGTGCTGGGAGCCTGAGCCTGATGCTCCCAGCCAGTCTGGCCCAGCCCTTTGGTTCAGGGGTCGGGCACACACTCAGGCCTTGGCTGGCGGCTCCTCACTGCAGCAGCTGGACCCCGAGAACACAGGCTTCATCGGTGCGGACACCTTCGCTGGCCTGGTGCACAGCCATGAGCTGCCCCTGGACCCGGCCAAGCTGGACATGCTGGTGGCCCTGGCTCAGAGCAACGAGCAGGGCCAGGTCTGCTACCAGGAGCTGGTGGACCTGGTCAGTGCCACGGTGGGAGGCAGCAGGGGCACTGTGTCCTGGCCAGAGGAGGCGGGAAGGCGACTCCTCACTGCAGGGGGGTTTGTGGATGTGGGAAGCTGGGCGAGCCTCCCAGGCAGGGGTGCCGTGGAGAGGTCCGTGGCCCACGCTCAGGCCCCTGTCCCCAGATCAGCAGTAAGCGCTCCAGCAGCTTCAAGCGGGCCATTGCTAATGGACAGCGGGCACTGCCCCGGGACGGGCTGCTGGATGAGCCAGGCCTAGGTGTCTACAAGCGGTTTGTGCGTTACGTGGCCTATGAGATCCTGCCCTGCGAGGTGGACCGCCGCTGGTACTTCTACCGTCACCGCAGCTGCCCACCCCCCGTGTTCATGGCCTCGGTCACCCTTGCCCAGGTGGGCCCCCTAGCCGCTGCCCTGGGAGCCTCTCGCGCTCCTGGCCTTGACCAGCCTAACACTCGTGTCCCCAGATCATCGTGTTCCTGTGCTACGGGGCCCGCCTCAACAAGTGGGTGCTGCAGACCTACCACCCCGAGTACATGAAGAGCCCCCTCGTGTACCACCCTGGGCACCGTGCCCGTGCCTGGCGCTTCCTCACCTACATGTTCATGCACGTTGGGTGAGTAGTGCTGCTGCCCCGTGAGCCCCCCTCCCTGCACTGCTATTACATCAGAAAGACTAAGCCCCAGGGCAGGTGCAGCAACTTGCGGTGAGGGCTGGGGGTGGGGCCGGATGGCTGACCCCACCCCTTGTGCCTGTTTGCTCCCGTGTGGCCAGGCTGGAGCAGCTGGGGTTCAACGCTCTCCTGCAGCTGATGATCGGGGTGCCCCTGGAGATGGTGCACGGCCTGCTCCGCATCAGCCTGCTCTACCTGGCAGGCGTGCTGGCAGGTGAGGCAGGCGCGCACCCCCACCCCCTGCCCTGGCCGGCTGCGCCCTCACCCGCCCCTTGCTCACACAGGCTCCCTAACCGTCTCCATCACCGACATGCGGGCCCCGGTGGTGGGAGGCTCCGGCGGGGTCTACGCCCTCTGCTCAGCACACCTGGCCAACGTCGTCATGGTAACGGGCCTGCCCGGTGGGGGGTGTGGGGAGGGGCCCCTGGTGAGCCTCACCACTTCTCATTTGCACACCCCCATAGAACTGGGCTGGGATGAGATGTCCCTACAAGTTGCTGAGGATGGTGCTGGCCTTGGTGTGCAGTGAGTAGGGGGCTGGGGGGAGGGCCGGGGGGCCTCTCAGCCTGCAGCCAGGGCACCTCCCACCTGCCGCGTCCCTCTGCAGTGAGCTCCGAGGTGGGCCGGGCCGTGTGGCTGCGCTTCTCCCCGCCGCTGCCCGCCTCGGGCCCGCAGCCCAGCTTCATGGCGCACCTGGCGGGCGCGGTGGTGGGGGTGAGCATGGGCCTGACCATCCTGCGTAGCTACGAGGAGCGCCTGCGGGACCAGTGTGGCTGGTGGGTGGTGCTGCTGGCCTACGGCACCTTCCTGCTCTTCGCCGTCTTCTGGAACGTCTTCGCCTACGACCTGCTGGGCGCCCACATCCCCCCACCGCCCTGACCGGCTACCTGAGGCTGCATAGGCCAGGGCTCGGCATGTGGTGGCCGCCCACCAGGGGCCTTCACGTCTGCCCTTTGTGAACGGACATCTCAGGGCTGCTGTGCCCCTTGGGTGTGGGTGGCCTCAGAGGAGACCCTGTCCCAGCCACACCCCTACCCCCAGGACTTGCAGTCTGAGCCTTTTTGGATAATTAATAAATATTTTACACAGCACCAGGGGGCTGTCCCGGGCTTTGGAGACTTGTCAGGACCCCCACAGCTGCTGAACAGACCATGAGGCCCCTCCCCACCACTAGGGCCTGGACTTCCCTCCCTGTGCACCTCTGCACCTGGGGTCAGGTGTGGGCATTGTTTCAGGGCCATGGGTGCTGTGTCTATGGGAGTTGGAGGCCCCTGGGAGGGCTGGGGGCCCGGTGTGCAGTCAGGCCGGGTGTGTCATCAGGCGTGAGTTTGGGAAGTGTTTATTGAACTCCCATAGTGGTGGCCTCCTCTTCAGCCTCCCTGCCATCCAGTGAGACCCGGAGGCCTAAGCTTGTGTGGCAGGTGAGCAGGCCTGGACTATAGCCAAGTTCACTCAGCCTGGGTCCCACGCTTCTTGGCTGGCCTAGTGTCCTCGTGGGTAGCCAGGCTGGGGCCAAGGTTGGGCAGCAGATCTGGGCACAGCCTCTGCCCCACGGCCCAGGTCCACAGTGCTGTCTCCACTAGGTGGGGAGCACACAGACTCAGGCCCAGGGGCACAGGCCACCCCAACCTGCCCACACACAGTTCATTCACCTTGGCTCAGAGCTGTGGCCCGCTCTTGAACCTGGCCCAGATACAGCAGGTAGTACCTGAGGGTGTACTGTGGGGCCAGCAGGCTGGGCACTGTGACCACTGCCTCGTCTGACATGAAGGCCTCCATCTCGAGCTCCAGCCACCAGGACTGCTGTGAGAAGCGAGGAGAAGAAGCAGCCAGACACCCCATCAGGACAAGCTCTGGCTCCGACTCCTGGTCCTAGAGACACACAAGGGCCCAGACTGTCTGCTTCACAGACAAGGACGCCTATGTACCCAAGTCGTGCCCGCCCAACTCACCTGAGGCTGTGGCTGTGGTGGGTCCACACCGCAGAGGGCAGACAGCTTGGTGACCGTGGCCCCCACGTCTGGCAGGGGGCAGAAGGTGGTGGTTGAACAGTGCACAACCAGCTCAGGGGGATTGGTGGTCACCAGCTGCTGCAGACGTGGCCGAAAGCGGCCCCTCTGTGGGAAACCAGGTCTGGGTGCCTGGGGTGGTGGACCCACAGGGAGGCCCCGCCCCCGCGAAGACCCGCTCTGGAGGCCCCGCCCTGCTGATGCCACGCCCCGATGAAGACCCGCCCTACGGAGGCCCCGCCCTCGAGGCGGGCCGCCCCTCACCGCCAGCTTCCAGGCCAGCAGCCGCTCCAGCTCCCTGTCACATGGTTCTCCTCTCTGCCCCTGCTGGCCGCTGGCAACTCCTCCCGATACCTGGGGAAGGGCGGTGAGGGGAGGTCCGGCCACAGGGGACGTTCGCCCCACGGATCCCTTTATCCCTTTCCACTCTACCAACGGTCCAGGGCTTCCAGCCGCACTCGGGGGTCCGCGCGCGCCCGTAGGACCTCTCGATGGCGCTCCAGAATGGAGGCCCAGCGACTGGGGTCCTCACACCCTACAGCGCGGGAAGCCGCTATGTTCACGCGGAGGGGCGGGCCCGGCTGCTGGGGGCGAGGCCTCTGGGTGGGGGGCGGGCTGCTGGGGGCGGGGCCTCTGGGTGGGGGCGGGCTGTCGGGGGCGGGGCCTCTGGGTGGGGGCGGCCTGCCGGGGGCGGGGCCTCTGGGTGGGGCGGGCTGTCGGGGGCGGGGCCTCTGCCGATGGGGCCGGCTGCTGGGGGCGGGGCCGGCTGCCGGGGGAAGGGCCTCTGGATGGGGCCGGCTGCTTGGGGAGGGGTCTCTGCGCGTTGCGGCGGGGGCGGAACGCCAGGTGGTCGGGACAAGGTGTTGCGGGAGTGCGCCCTCAGCGAACCAAGTAAGGCATCTCACTGGGAAAGTCGAATGTGTGTGGCGGCCGCCGCCGAGGCCGGTTCCGAAGAGGCCTCAGCAGGGCGGGCCAGGGCCTCCGCGAACGCCGACCCTTAGGAGCGCCGAGCGAGGGAACTGCAGTGTTCCTCCCAGCCTCCGACGCCTCAGGCCTAGCGTCCCTGTCCAGGCTGATTGGGCGCACGCGCGGCCCCACTCGCCCCCACCCGTGCGTCCCCGCTGGTCCCGCCCCCGGCCGGAAGTTCCGGCGGTGGAGCTGGGCCGGGCCCGAGAGGATCGCGGGTTCGGGCTGCGGGGCTCGGGCTGCGGGCGCTGGGCCGCCAGGCGCGGAGCTTGGGAGCGCAGCCCAGGCCGTGCCGCGCGGCGCCATGAAGGGCAAGGAGGAGAAGGAGGGCGGCGCGCGGCTGGGCGCTGGCGGCGGAAGCCCCGAGAAGAGCCCGAGTGCGCAGGAGCTCAAGGAGCAGGGCAACCGTCTGTTCGTGGGCCGAAAGTACCCGGAGGCGGCGGCCTGCTACGGCCGCGCGATCGTGAGTGCGCTCGCGCGGGAAGGGCGGCGGCGCCGGCGCCGGGGAGGGCCGGGCCCGTGCCTGGCTGGCCCCACCGAGGGTCTGGTTCCTCTGCGGGGCATGTCCTGGGCTCCCAAAGCCCAGCCGTGGTTCTCGAGCCCAGCGCCGGGTGCGGAGAACGAGGGTGGGATGCTGGATGGAGGCCGGCCGGGTCGGGGGGAGGGCAGGGGCCCTCGCCCCTTGAGGATCCCAGGTCCAAAGCCCGGACTCCAAAGATTTGGAAAACTTTACAAAACCAAGTGGAGTCAAGCGGATAGGCTCAGCCAGTACTCCACTGTCTGCAGATCCTTGGATCCAGGGGCTTTGACGACTGAGAAGCCTAGTTTCTTGATTCTAGCCAGAGCGCAGAAGCTGGGACGGGCCGTGGGACAGAGGGGGCGCGCTGAGCCTACACCCTCATCGGCTGGCCCGGCCTTGGTCCCTAGACCCGGAACCCGCTGGTGGCCGTATATTACACCAACCGTGCCCTGTGCTACCTGAAGATGCAGCAGCACGAGCAGGCCCTGGCCGACTGCCGGCGCGCCCTGGAACTGGACGGGCAGTCTGTGAAGGCGCACTTCTTCCTGGGGCAGTGCCAGCTGGAGATGGAGAGCTATGATGAGGCCATCGCCAATCTGCAGCGAGGTTGGCTGACAAGCTGCCCGGTTGTGGGGCCTCAGGGGCCAGGCGGGTGGACTGGCCAGAGAGTGACCTGAAGCTCCCCTTCCCCAGCTTACAGCCTGGCCAAGGAGCAGCGGCTGAACTTCGGGGACGACATCCCCAGCGCTCTTCGAATCGCGAAGAAGAAGCGCTGGAACAGCATCGAGGAGCGACGCATCCACCAGGAGAGCGAGCTGCACTCCTACCTCTCCAGGCTCATTGCTGCGGAGCGTGAGAGGTGGGACCCTCACCCCAGGTCGCCCTGTCTTGGGATAATTCTGAATCACCGACTACCAACATGAGCGTTTATTGAAGGCTTTATTGGCAAGCAGAAAACGTGGGGAAGAAGCATGAATGTTAGCCCTGAGGTTGGGGTGTGGTCAGACATCTGTCCATGTCCATCTCTTACTGGCTCCTGGTCAACCCCCAGGGAGCTGGAAGAGTGCCAGCGGAACCACGAGGGTGATGAGGACGACAGCCACGTCCGGGCCCAGCAGGCCTGCATTGAGGCTAAGCACGTGAGGGTGCCCCCCGTCCACATGTGGGTCTGTGTGCACCTGGCATGGGAGCGTCCCAACCTTGTGTTGGGTCTGTGCCCCATGGAGGAGGGAGGTGGGGTGTCCTGCACAAGTGCAGCGCTCAACTCTTCACAGGACAAGTACATGGCGGACATGGACGAGCTCTTCTCTCAGGTGGACGAGAAGAGGAAGGTGAGTGTTGCTTGCCGCAGTGGGTGGCAGGTGCTGGAGCAGTGCCCCTTCCCAGCCTCTGATCATGTGCCCCTGTGCCACAGAAGCGTGACATCCCCGACTACCTGTGTGGTAAGATCAGCTTTGAGCTGATGCGGGAGCCGTGCATCACGCCCAGTGGCATCACCTACGACCGCAAGGACATCGAGGAGCACCTGCAGGTGAGGCTGCGGCTGGGGGAGCAGGGCCAGCAGCATGGTCCTGGGCCCACTGACTGCCCTCTGCCCTTCTTGTCACTGCAGCGCGTGGGTCATTTTGACCCCGTGACCCGGAGCCCCCTGACCCAGGAACAGCTCATCCCCAACCTGGCCATGAAGGAAGTTATTGACGCATTCATCTCTGAGAATGGCTGGGTGGAGGACTACTGAGATTCCTTGCCCTGCCCGGCATCCTGGTCCAGGAGAGCCCTGGGCGGAAGCCCTCCACCCCTGTACATAGTTTGTGTTGCTGGCCGCCCCGGCCCCTTCCAAGTTCTGCTGTTGGGCTCTGGACTATTCCCCCTCTCAGCATAGCTCTTGCTGGGCCGTGATTGTCCCCTTTGTGGGTTGGAAAAGCAGGTGAGGGTGGGTTGGGCTGAAGCCACTGCCGCCACTGTCTGTGTAATAAAATCCGTGAGCACGAGGTGGGACGTGCTGGTGTGTGGCAGGCATGCCTGCCAGCTGCTTTGGCTAGCCAAGGAAGGTGGAGATGAAGACGCTGGTGTCAAGGTTGAGTGTGGCATGCCACCAGCGGTCAGGGAAGTACAGCACCTGGTGGAGAAAGGGAGTGCAGCAGAGATTAGCTGGGGGCCTCTGGCCTGGCCTGGCCCTTTCCTGCCAGCCACTGACCTCACCAGCCTGGATGGTACACTCCAGGGGCCGTGCAGACGGTGGCAGGGCTGGGTATGTGTCCCGGAGCCAGGCCAGCGTGGTCTTGTTGGGGTGGAACTCTGGCGTCTTCTCAGGTGGGTAGAGGAACCAGCGCTGGGGGCAGAAGCAGCAGCGTCACCCTTGCCCGTTTTGGTCACTGAGCCCCAAGCCTCAACCCCAACCCTGCGCTGACCTTACGGCCGTAGATCACTTCTGAGTACCCAGGCCCATGCCAGTGGAAGGGCACCCCCGAGCCAGCTCCTGTGGGGTTATGAACACTTGGTGACCAAGCCATTTTGTACCCACCCTCAGAAGCCTCACTCCTCCCAGTCCCGAGCAGCATTCACCTGCGATTCCAAAGCTGTAAGCTGGAGCGGTTCCCAGCAGGCCAAATGGGGGTGGGGAATAGTGCCGAAAGAGAGAGGCCCACTCGGTGAAGTTGTTGTCCCCGAAGAAGTACAGGGTGTCTGCCAGTAGAGACGGTGGGGGCAGGGATCCTGGCACCTGGAAACTCCAAGCGTCCCCACCCCCTACCGCCACCTCGGACTGACTCACCATTGCCTAGGGAGGTGGGGTCCTGAGGGTGCAGCAGCTGCTCCACATACTCCTGGAAGGGCAAGTCCACTGCAGGAGAGACGGGTCAGGACCGGCTGGTCCAGCCGTCCCGGTGCTGGCAAACGGGCGGGCCGCAGGGGTGGGCCGCTCACCTTTCTGGTAGGAGTAGGTGTTGGCGGTGCTCAGGCGGACCACTCTGTCCCCAAACGAGGCCAGCAACTTTTCGCGGGAGCACAGGGCCCGGAACCTCTGCGGAGGCGGGGAGGGGGCTTAGTGGCCGGACCCAACACGGGCAAGAGCGGCCGGGGACGGGCGCGCGCTCACCGAGTTGTCCGTGAGTCCCTGCAGGATGACGGGCCTGACGAAGGCGTACCTGGAAAGAAGTGCAGAGTCGCGGCCAGGTCCGACCGTCACCCTCGCCGCCCCCGCCCCTCACGCGCGCGCGAGATCAGGGAAGGCGGCCTTGGGCGGTCCGGGCAGACGGGCGTGTGAACAGAGCCCGACCTCCGCGACCAAGGAAGCACGTACTGCTGCACGAACTCGGCGTAGGTGAGGTCGGACCGACGCTCCACCGTGCAGCGCTCCTCCTCCGCCACGGCCCCCGGCCCGCCCGGGCGCCTGCGGGCACAGCTGGGTCAGCCCGCGCCCCACCCGCCGCACGTGCCCCCACCGCCCCGGCCCCTCCCGGGCCGCTCACCACCCGCCGTCGCCCTCCTCCCCGGAGCCGGGTAGAGCCACAGCCGCCAACGCCCAGAGCGCGAGCAGCCGCGACGCCCGCGCCATGAGCCCGCCGCCCTCAGACAGCCGCACTGCACGCCGGGAACCTCGGGCCCGTCCGCCAGCCATTGGCCGGCAGCTTCGTCGTCGTGGCAACGGCCGGCAGCCGGGACGGACCCCGGAAGTGACCTCTTGGGCCCGCCCCGGAAGTGGCATCTACAGGAACGCTGGGAAGACCGCCCGAGAGCGACTATTGGCGCCGCCGGTTACCATGGCGACAGCGCCGAAAGTCCCCGCCCGCCAGCAGCACCGCGGGCATACGGCGGGCCCGCCTCGCGATGGGGTGACACGCAGTGCTGACAGCGGCTCCACTTCCTTTATTGGGGTCTCGGCCTCCGCCCGTCTCGGGCACAAGACCAGGCGGGGTTCTGCACGCGGTCGGCCGAGCAGTCAGGTCCCCGGGCCCCAGGCAAGCCCAGCAGATGCCCCATCAGGAGTACTCGCAGAGGTGGCCGCAGCCCGCGGGACAGTGGGAGCTGCCTTCCAGCCATTTCATGATGTGCTGCAGGTGGCCGCCGTGGCTGCAGCCCTGGCACCACACGAACAGACCCTTGACCACGTGGTGGCAGACGGCACACATGCTGGCGCAGCGGTGGCACCTGGGGACGGGCAGGAGGGAGGGCGCCTGAGCAGGGGCTCCTGCGCTGCCTGCAGGCCCCTGCCCCACCTCCCGACCCCACTGCCCCACCTGTCGCAGACCCAGCCCCGGTTGCTCATGGGCCGCTTGCAGTGGCTGCAGTTGACGTGCAGGGTGGTGGAGGCCTGGTTGAGGCAGCTGACGGCGCGGCTAGTGCTCAGCTTGACCACCTCGTTGGACACGTTCCAGAGGCGGAAGCGCTGCAGTAGGTCGATGTAGGAAGTGTACCAGTGCTCCTGGGGGAGGGAGCGCCCGGTGGTCAGGATCTGGGTGCCAGGGGCGGCGCTGCAGAGGGGGGAGGCCCCGCCCACCACACACCTGGGTCTGCTCGTCGATGTCCTTGCGCACCCGTTCACCCAGGATAATGAGCACAGACACAGCCATCTGCACGTCGCCCTGCTCAGCGTAGAAATGCAGCATGTCGCGCACCAGCACGCTGAAGAAGTCAGGTGGCAGGCGGCTATCGTAAAGTGCGTGTGAGACAGACAGGAGCGAGAAAGAGGAGTCCACGGGGGCCAGGGAGGCCACATCCGCCTCGCTGCCGCTCACGTGCGGGGAGTCGGCCTTGTCCTGCAGGTGCTCGGGCCCGGGAGGCGTGTCCACGATCTCGTGGCGCAGTGGAAAGGCCTCCTGCGGCAGCACACACTCAGGCTCCTCGGCTGGGAGGCAGGGACCAGCAGAAGCTCTGAGTCTCTGTCCTCCATTCACCTCTGAACCCCACCCTGCCCAGACCCCCACTCACGGTGCGTGTGTTCTGGATCCAGCAGGTACAGCTCGTCCTCCTCACCCTCCACATCACCCAGCAGGTAGTCGGCAGGTACGTCGCTCCCCTCGGTTTCCTCATTATCTGTCCGACAATGGGGCGGGCGTTCAGGGTCCTCTGGGACACCCCCACCCCTCTCCTGTCAGCACCCCAGCCTACCCTCGTTGGTGATGAGTGTGGCGGAGGAGTCGAGCAGAACTGTATCGCTCCGTGTGTCTCCTTTGCTGCGGTCCAGCCGCGTCTCACTGCCCAACCCTGGGGCCATATCCTTCAGGTTGAAACTGGGGGCAGGAAGGGCCCATGGGTGGGGGGGCTCGAACAGCCCCAGCCCCTGGGGAGAGCTGCCCCCGGCATCTACCTGTTCATGAGGGGCAGGCCACAGGAGCCACCCTTGCCCACGCTGTGGTTGAGGTTCGCAGTGGGGACCAGGCCAGGGCTGCAGTAGATGATCCGCAGCATGGTCCATGTTTGCGCCACCTAGGGGCAGGCACTGGTCACTTGCGGGCGTCCTGGACACCCAGCACCCCATGCAGGTCCCCCTCTGCCTGGACCGAATCACAAGCCCTCAGCATTCAGCTGTCCCAGGTACCCAATGTCCAGGCCCACCCCAAGTAGGAAAGCTGAGGCTCATGGGAAAGAAAAATCTCAGGCACTGCCCTACAGCAGCACAGAGGGAAACAGAATTGGGTGGTGGGGACCTGTGGGGCAGCCAGAGATGGGCATGGGAGCGGCAGCTCACAGCTCCACCACTGCTGGTGCGTGGAGAGCTCCAGAAGCAACAGGGCAGAACAGAGAGCTTGAGTCACACGACTCCCCAGACCACCCCACAGAGGACAGTCCCAGGTCTGGCCCACCCTGGAGCCCTGGCCCTGTGTGATCCTGACACCCCCAGTGATCAGGGCAAGGGCTGTTGGTGTGACCGGCTAGAATCCACTGCGGAGCTTGAGGTGGGGGTGGTGGGCGCAGCTGACAGAGGAACAAGCCCCTGCCCTGAGGTTGTGGCTCCGGGGCCCCCAGGCTCAGCACCTACCTACCTGGTTGCGGCCAAGCTCTCGAGCCACCTTTGCGTTGTGGTCACAGAGCTCTGCCAGTGGCCGGCCAGCCAGCGCATAACGCTCAGCTGTGTCTACAAACCAGCGCATGCCGCCGCCACCCGGCTCTGTCTCAAAGACACTGAGGGCGCTGGAGGCCAGGCCTGCGAAGGGCTCGGCAGGGTCCAGCTTGCGCTTAAAGAAGATGGGGTGGCGCCGGTCGCCAGTGTAGGGCTTGCGCCCCGACTCGGCAGCCACTAGGCTTTCCTTGGCGGCGAAGGCCAGGTCCCCGAAGAGGCCATAGCAGAGGCCCTCGGGGTTGGCACGCTCGACGGGCTGGCTGGCATCGCGGAACAGGTGCTGGCACAGTGAGCTGTCCTTGGAGCCAGACAGCAGGAAGGAGGGATCGTGGGGGTGGCGCCAGGCGATTCCTGTAGTGACATCTCGGTGCTCCTCAAACATGGCAGCTGGCACGAAGGGCCGGCGCACATCCCAGACATAGATGTTGTGGTCCACCATCATGGAGCACGTGGCCAGGTGGTGGCGGCACTCAGGCCGCCACTTGACACGGGCCACCGAGGCGATGGTCTGCACACAGTGCATCTCCTTGGCACGGTGTGTGGTCATGTCCCAGACCTTCACCATCTTGTCGCGCCCTCCTGTGGCCAACCAGCCCCTGTGGGAAGGCCCACCCAAACCCTCAGTGGCCTTTCCTGTGGAGAGGGGACCCCCCAGCTCTGCTGCTCCGGACTGACTCACAAGTCTGAAGCAGTGAGAGCTTACTGTCAACCTGCTGCCCCCTGCACCCCATGCCACACCTATCCTCGGGGTGCCAGTCGCAGCAGAAGACGGGTCCATTGTGGGCTGTGAACATCCTCTCGCACCGGTCGGGACGCCGGATGTCCCAGAGCTGCACGTTGCCATTCTCAAAGGTGGAGGCAAAGGTGAAGTAGTCCCGGATACTGAACTGCACGTCCCGCACGCTCTCAGACTGGCCTGCAGGCAGGGGATTGATGCAGGGGAGGTGACAGGGCTGGCCCACGAGGTGCGCCCTCAGAGCAGCTGCGGCATGGTGTCATACACCTGCCTGTGGCCCAGAACAGAGGCCCAGAGGGTAGTCTGGACATCCCCAAGATCTGCCCAAGGAAGCAGCCACACACAGTCGCCACAAGAGCCTGGGCCCGGGAGCAGGACGCCAGGTGGTTTTTAACACATACTCCTGGGCCTCGTTTGCCCTAGATTCTGCATCCCGCATCAGTCCATGAGCAAAGCTGTGGTGTATCCTCAGGATGCAGCGCTGGGCACTGGGCGAGCAGGAACCCACCTAGCCATAACCCACTCCCACGGCCCTGTGGGAGGCCCAAGGAGGTGCTGACGAGGGTGCCCCAGCCTCGGTCCAGTCCTTGGAGCTGGAACTGCCTGGTCCGCCCCAAAGGACTGGACGAGTCAGGGTCCAGGTCCACCTAGGGGACCACCACACCAAGAGACTTCAAGGGTGGTACCCAACCTTCCTCTAGGGCCCTCCAGGGGAGGCAGCTCAAGATCTGTGTTTTGTTTTTTTGAGATGGAGTCTCCCTCTGTCACCTAGGCTGGAGTGCAGTGGCACAATCTTGGCTCACTGCAATCTCTGCCTCCCAGGTTCAAGCGATTCTCCTGCCCCAGCCTCCCGAGTAGCTACGATTATAGGCGCGTGCCACCAGGCCTGGCTAATTTTTTGTTTTGTATTTTTAGTAGAGATGGAATTTCACCGTGTTAGTCAGGATGGTCTCAATCTCCTGACCTCATGATAAGCCCGCCTTGGCCTCCCAAAGTGCTGGGATTACAGGTGTGAGCCACCGCGCCTGGCCAGGATCTGTCTAAAGTGGCCCGTACATTCTCTGAGTCCCTTGAGGGCTCCACCTTGTGCTTCATACCTCGTCTCCTCCAGGTGAACAAGGGAGAGCTGGTTCAGGTCAGCCACCAGGGAGCTGGGCCTGTTAGGAAACGGGCCCCGGGGCACTGGAGAGCAAACCCACCTCCTCTGCCTCCCTGGGCCAAGAAACCTGGAAGTCCTGGTGGACCTCCTGCTATGAGGTAGCCTCTGTAGCTCCGAGGTGAGGGAAGAGAGTCATGCAGTGGCTTCTGCTCATCACCCAGGCTGGCTGGGAGACCGCTGGGGCTCTGCCCTCCCTTACCCCACAGCTAGCCTCAATTTCTGTTGGTCTCATCTCTTGCCTCTTCCCACTTCACTGCCCTGGCTCACATGCAGTCCAGCCCAACCTGCCCCAACCCTCCCCTGCTGATTCCCTTTCCCCCGAGAAAGCCCTCTGTGAGTGATCCTGAGGGCCTCTGATGCACGGAGCCCTTCTCCGCCTGCATGGACAGGCTGGGCACTGGCAGAGATGCCCACCTGCCCTGACCCGCCTCTGTGGCCTCACCCGAGAAGGTGCTGACAGAGTCCTTTCTGCGGAGATCAAAGCACTTCATGAAGCCATCCTGGGAGCCACTGAGCAGCACGTGGGCTTCAGTGGGGTGGAAGCAGACTTTGTTCACCGTGCGCTTGTGTTCTGTGAACAGCTGGTCCTGCTTGTTGCGGGACGGCCGGCCCAGGTTCCACGTGACCACCACACCATTGGTGGCTGCTGTGGCCAACAGGTTCTCATCCATCTGGTGCCACACCACGTCAGCGCAGCTCAGATTCAGTGAAGGCTTACGCCCCACACGCAGGTTCAGCTTCTCCACGAACTGTTCCTCCTCAATGGCATAGATCTTGAAGATGCTACGGCCTGCCACGACCACCTGGGCTGCGTCACGGCACACACTGATGGCATTGGCGGGAGCATCCAGGTGGCAATGCATGGTGCGACCCGTCAGCACGCTGCCACCCAGGGCTGTGGTCACACGGGACATCTTCTCCATGGCTGCACAGGTGATGAAGTCAGGGGTCAGGAGGTCAGTGAGGTGGGTTGGTCTGGTCAGCCTGGGTGGGTCATTTCAGACCTTCCACCCAGGTTAGGACCCCAGAACTGCTTGGGCCCGGGCTGCTTAGTTTTAGTGAGCCAGTCCAGGGCTGTCCATCAACCAATCAGCCTGACAGGCAAGCTCAAATTCACTGGAGTCCGTCAGTCCAGTCCATCACCCTGGCTGAGCGGTGAGGGGGCTGCCTAGCTTTCCTTAGGCCTGTCAGTTTCATGTCTGACTTCCATGGAAGACCCTAGCTGGACATACCCGGCCCAGGCCACCTCTCGGTCCCCCGATCAGCCAGATCCGGGCAGTCACTAAACCCTCGGTCAGTCAATCCCAGCAGGGGAAAGAAGAAACTCCCGCCGTCCGCACTGTCAGCCCTGGGGGCCTCTGAGGGCGGCGGAGCTCTAGGGAGGAACAAAAGAGGGGAGGGAACAGAGGGCTAGAGGTGCCCGAGGGCTCAGGCATTAGACGCGAGAAGGGCCCAGAGGGACCTCAAGGACCGAGCTACTCAAGGAGCTCGAGGTGTCTGGCGGGACCGGAGGCAGGAGAGAAGCCGGCGACCCGGAGAACACGGTTCCTGGGAGCGGCGCAGAGGTTCCCCGGCGCAGTGGCGCGGGGGAGCGGACGCTGCGGGATGAGAACCAGAGGGCCCGGGGCAGCCGCTCTCGCCGCGCGAACCCGAGTCTTTTACTAAAAGCGCACGGCTATCCGGAACCGCCGCGCCGGAAGACGCTGTCTTTCCCGCCCTTCGCCGGAAGTGGTCCTTTTCTTACCCTCCCCTCTCAGGTAGTGGGAACAGACTCTCGCCCCACACCACGAAAGTTCCGGGTCGGGAAGCTGCGTTGGCTGAGGCCGGGAGAGGCCCAGGACTGGAGTCTGCGGGCCGCCCTGAGCGTCGCCATTGCGCTTCGGTGCTGTGCTTGTGTGTTGTTTGTTTATTTATTTAAACGGAGTCTCGCTCCGTCGCCCAGGCTGGAGTACAGTGGCGGGACCTCGACTCCCTGTAAGCTCCACCTCCCAGGTTCAAGCGATTCTCCTGCCTCAGCCTCCCGAGTAGCTGGGACTACAGGCTCCCACCACCACGCCCGGCTAATTTTGTATTTTTAGTGGAGACGGGGTTTCAGCATGTTGACCAGGCTGCTCTCAAACTCCTGAAGTCAAGCGATCCCTGGCTTCAGCCTCCCAAACTGCTGGGATTGCAGGTGTGAGCCACCACGCCTGGTCTGTGTTTTTTAAGTCTCAATTTCAGTATGTTAATACCATCTCCTATTCCAATCCCCAGGTTCATCATGACGTCTGGTCATCCCTCGACAGGTTCCGAGCTTCCCCTCCTTCCTCACTCCTGGACCTCAGGAGCAGCCTCCCAACAGCTTTCCTGGGTCTGTCGTTCCCATCTGATCTGAAACCCGCACGGAAGTCAGGTACCAGGTCTTCTGCCTGAGGCCTCTGGCAGCTCCCACTCTGCTGTGAGTGAACCCCCAACAGGTGGCCTCTGCCTTCCCCTGTGTACCTCCAGCCACAGCAGCTTCCACCCCCATTCCCAGCCCACCAAGCCCTTTCCTGTCTCAGGGACATTGCGCATGCGATGCCTCCTCCACAGAGAGGACCTCCCTGACCACTGTCCTAATGGGCCTTTCCATCACTGTGGCCTCCACGGCACTTGTCACCACCCATTCGTTTGTTTACTGGTTGTTGGTCATATACAAGGGTGAATTCCACCAGGGCAGGAATCACATTCTGGCTCAGTCCCCACCGAATGCTCAGTGCCTGACACACTTGTTCAACCAGTTGCCCTCTTTCTTTTTTCAAAACGTTTTGAAATGGAGTTTTGCTCCAGTTGCCCAGGCTGGAGTGCAGTGGTACGATCTTGGCTCACTGCAACCTCCGCCTCCCGGGTTCAAGCGATTCTCCTGCCTCAGCTTCCTGAGTAGCTGGGATTACAGGCACACGCCACCATGCTGGGCTAATTTTGTATTTTTAGTAGAGACGGGGCTTCTCCATGTTGTTCAGGCTGGTCTCAAACTCCCAGCCTCAGGTGATCCGCCCGCCTTGGCCTCCCCAAGCGCTGGGATTACAGGTGTGAGCCACCGCGCCCGGCCTCTTTTTTAAAATGTTTTGAGACGGAGTTTTGCTGTTTCACCCAGGTTGGAGCGAGGCGGCGCGGCCTCGGCTCACAGCAACCTCCGCCCCCTGGGTTCAAGTGATTCTGCCTCAGCCTCCGTAGTAGCTGGGATTACAGGCAACCACCACCACACCCAGTTAATTTTTTGTATATTTAGTAGAGACAGGGTTTCACCATGTTGGCCAGGCTGGTCTCAAACTCCTGACCTCAGGTGATCCACCCCCTTTGGCCTCCCTAAGTGCTGGGGTTACAGGCGTGAGCCACCGTGCCCAGCCTCAGTTACCCTCTTTTGACCTTTCTCCCCGGGGTGTGAGACATTGTCTGCTATTGGTGCATTGTGTAATCTTTTGCGACATCCTTGTCCCTGCCTGTTACTCTGTGCATAGAACAGGGCTCATTTCTGCTTCTCTGGAAGGGTGGGCTAGAGTCTAGAAATTTTGGAGGGAATATTATGTGTAGTGAGTTTAGTGTCATCTCTGCCTTTAAGGAAGGGGAGGTCCTCTGCCTTCCGTGTAGTCACTGCTGTTTCCATTCTACCACATTGGCACCCAGCCTCTACCCCTTTGTTGCAAGAAAGAATAAATCTGATAAAAGGTACAGGAGAATCCGGAGACCTGCGACGCCCAGGGCAGATATGCCATCCTACACCTTGGTCTGGTGACCTAAACACAACTCAGAGACATATTTTTACAATTTTTTTAATATATATTTTTATAAACAGGTCACGTGATAAAATAGCACAAGAAACACTTACCAAATATAAGGTTATATCTTCCGCATATACAGGAGAATGAGGTCGTTATGTACAATAAGAAAATGATTTTAGGGGTTGGTTGGTTTTGTTTTCCTCTCTCCCCTTAATTTTTCCTCCTACAGTCGTTGGAAATATCACAGCTTCAGTTGCATTAATACTTTGGGCAAATGGACAGCTGCCCCTCCCCACTACGGGTTGTGGGGAGGAGGGGCTGGAGAAACTGGCTCCTGACCACTCAGCCCTGGAGCTTCCTGGGGCTGGAAAATCTTTGGGCTGTTGATCTGTTTCTGATTCAACAGCATCTCTCTCTCTCTTTCTCTCTCTCTCTCTCTCACTCTTTCTCTCTCACTCTCTGGCTCTCTGGAAACTGGTTACTCTCTTCCAACCAGATAGGGACTGTCCCAAGATTGGGTGTGGGCGCTGTATCTCCTGGGGCTCAAGGTTGGGATGGGAAGGGGCCCCAGCCCCCTCCTCAGCGACGGCTGAGGTTTGCC
Source organism: Rhinopithecus roxellana (assembly GCF_007565055.1). NCBI lineage: Eukaryota > Metazoa > Chordata > Mammalia > Primates > Cercopithecidae > Rhinopithecus > Rhinopithecus roxellana. Next base: position 72,490,481 of record NC_044568.1, on the reverse strand, counting down.
AGCATCCCCCAGGACTTCCAAATGTCTCGGGCCGACAGAGCACGGTCAGAGCCCATTTGGGCAGGCAGAAATTTGGGAAGCTGGGGAGGGGTGAAGTGAGGGGGAGGCTAGAAAGGAGCCCTCCCTCCTCGGGGTGTCTAGGACGTGCTGGCCACTGGAAGTTTGGAGTCGCTGACCCAGTGCTGACCCTGACCCTTGGCTGGGTCCACTCTGCAGACCACCTGAGGAGAGCGCCCAGGGTGAAGCTCGGGGCCCAGGCCTGAACTGAGCCCGGCTGGGTGCAGGAGCTGAGGTGTGGGGTTGGCCCAGGCCTCTCCCCAGGCCTGAGGGTGGCTCCAGCTCGGAGGCTTGCAAGGTGCCTGTGCTACCCCTGGGTTGAGGCCGATCGGAGTCAGCTGGGATAATGTTAATGACTCCAAGTGATCGCCAGCCCTTCTGCCCTCTCCCTGCCCAATTCTGTCTCAGCCTGGCCAGGGACCAAGGCTGGGTTAGGGGGCGGACAGGGGGCTGCCCCACACAGCGGCAACGAGGAAGGGAGGCCGCGTGGGTCAGGCTGGATGGGTGAGGAGGTGCGGGTGGGGCTTGGGCTCTCGGCGGCGGGCCATGGCTTTGGTGGTGGCCTGTTTCCCCTGACACCCCTCGGAGGGCTCCAGGCATGGTGCGGTGGAAGATGCAGGAAGCCCGTAGGGCTCTTCCGGGCCCCTGTGTCCTGGGGGACCCAGCCCCCTCAATTCCCTTGGGCCCTGCCCGGGATGGGGGGACAGTGGGGAGACAGAGCGGGTGTGGCGGGGAAGGCGGTAAGGACAGTCTGGAGAGCTCAAAGCGCCCCCCAAGGACCGAGCCCCGCCCCCCAAGCGGGCGGGCGAGCGAGTGATGGCGGCGGCTGTGGCTGTGGCGTGGCGGAGGGCGGCGTGCAGTGCGGGCACGAGGGGCATGCACAAAGTCCCCGAGTGTGCGTGCGTGCGTGGGGCGGGCCCACCCGCCGCCCCCATGCCCGGGGCGGGGCCGGGAGGGCGGAGGGGCCGAAGGCCGGGGCGGGGCTTTCCCTCGGTTCACCCCGCCTCCCGCGCTAGGCCGGGGGCGCGGGGACTCCCCCGAGCGCAAGGCGGGAAGAGGGGGCTCGGCGGCGCCCCGTGCCCCCGCCCAGGTCATGGCCGGGTTCCCGCGACCAGGGCGGGGGCCCCGTGCTACTCAATAACGAGGCAGCGAGGCAGGTGCTGCGAGAAGTACTTGAAGAGCTCGGGGGTGGCCCCGGGGCAGTTGGTCAGTTCCAGCTCCTCCAGCTCCTGCAGCTGCACCAAGCCCGACAGCCCGGTGGTAGTGAGCAGCGGGCAGCCTGCGGCGGGGTTAGAGGGCGGCTCAGTGCGCAGGGCGCAGGGCTTGGGCGGGGACGGCGGGGTCATAGGGCGACTCAGTGCCCGCGCCCCAGGGCTCGGGCGGGGACGGCGGGTCGCGTCTCCCTCCTCCTCCGCCTCGGACCCGGGACGGTGTGTCCGCGTCGGGCATGAGTTTGCGCAAGGACCGGGCAGGCTGGACGGGCGGACTAGGTGGGGGTGAGTGGTCACTGCTCAGAGTAGAAACGGGGGTCTCACCTGCCAGAGACAGGAGGCGCAAACTCCCCAGGGCCAGGAGGTGCTTCAGCCCGAAGTCCTGCACCTGTCGGGCGTGGAGGAGCGACTTAACGATTTCCGCTTGCACGGAGGCGGAGGGCACCCTGGGGTCCATGGAGGGCTAGGCGGGTTCAAGCCCGGGGTTCCTCAGTCATCCCGGAGCCGGGAGGCAGCTGGGAAGTGCTGGTGGGGGCCGCCAGGGACCCCTGGGTTCCGCTTAAGTCGGCTGCTGGATAGGGAGGGGCCCCAGACTCTCCGAGGATCTGAGTGGGGCCGGCAGCTCTCCCCGCGCTCCCACCTCCCCGCCGATTCCCCAATCCCAGGGTGTTTGAGAGCCGGTACCTGGCAGCACCATCGCAGGTAGAGGCTGCGGAGGGACGACATGGTGGACAGATAGCTGAGGCCAGTGTCCGTGATGCGTACACACCTGTGGTTGCACCAGAGGGGACCCCCGCCTTCAAATCACCTGGCCCGGACCCTCCCTCGTCTTCCTGGGAGTGTCCCTGGCGTGAATCCTTTCCTGCCCCACCTGGAGCAGCCACAGGCCCCTCCTCGATCCCACCCACCGGCAAGGACAAGGGTCCAGCCAACCCGTGCTACGGTTCTGCCCGCTCCCCAGGCGCTCTGCCAGCCGCGCCACAGCCGCGGCCCCGCCGGAAGCCCCCTCCCCCCGCCCCGCCTCTCCCCGTGCAGCCCGGCCCGCCGCGGCCCCGCCCCGCCGCCCGCCCTGTGCTGCCCCGCCCGGCGCGGTCCCGGGACGCGCACCTGTCGAGCACGAGCTCCTCCAGGCGGTGCAGGTCGCAAGCCACGTACTCCAGCGCCATGTCGGTGATGCGTGGGCACCACGAGAGGTCAAGGCTGCGCAGCTTGCGCAGGTTCTCGGCCACGAGCTCCACGCCGTCGTCGGTGACCTTGGAGCAGCCCGAGAGGCTGAGCGCGGTGAGGTTGGGCAGGCTGTGCACCACGTTGACCACGCCGTGGTTGGTGATCTCCCAGCAGGAGAGCAGGCGCAGCGTGTGCGTGCTGTGGCCCTGGCGCGCCGTGAAGTAGGCCAGCGCTGTGTCCGTCACGTGGTAGGCCTGCAGGCTTAGCTCCGCCAGGTTGGGCAGCAGCTGCGAGATGGCCGCGATGGCGTCGTCGGCCACGTTGATGCAGTCACTCACGCTCAGCGAGGTGATGCGCGCGCTCAGGCTGGACCACAGCCCGGCCTCGGTGAAGTCGTTGCAGCCCGACAGCTCCAGACGCACCACGCCCTGCATCTGTTCAAGCATAACCTGCAGGCGGGCGGGCGCCGGGTCAGCGGGGCGCCCGGCCTGGGCTCCCCGCCCCCAGCTCAGTGCGTTCCTTCCGGCAGCGAGCGCCAGAGGATTGCAGGAGACGGGGTGGAGCTCGCAGGGAGGAAGCAGTGGTCCTGGGTAGGGTGTAAACATGCAGGGAGCTGAACCCTGAAAACACTTGGCAGTGTGTGAGGAGGTGGGGCATCGGGACGAGAGCCCAGGGCTTGGCAGAGCAGGTGCCAGGGGCTTGGCACCAATGTTACAATTAAACTACAGGCCCAGCTGCCAGGCAGATCCTCTGACCTCTGCTCCTGGGAGATCCTTTCCCAGATGCCCCTCAGCCTCCCCCAGCATCCTCCCCACCCTGCATTTATTTTATTTATTTATGCATTCATTTTGAGATAGTCTTACACTGTTGCCCAGGTTCCAGCCTGGAGTGCAGTGGCATGATCTCAGCTCACTGCACCCTCGGCCTCCCGGGTTCAAGCAATTCTCCTGTGTCAGTGTCCTCCCAAGTAGCTGGGACTACAGGTGCCCGCCACCAGGCCTGGCTAATTTTTGCATTTTAAATAGAAACAGTTTCACCATGTTGACCAGGCTGGTCTCGAACTCCTGACCTCAAGTAAGCGACCCGCCTTGGCCTCCCATAGTGCTGGGATGACAGGCGTGAGCCACCGGGCCTGGGCCCTGCATTTAATCGACTGCTCTGCTGCTGCCATCTTGAATATCTTGATCGTCTTTGAGCAAGGAACCCATTTTCCCTTTGCATGAGGTCCCCCAGTAGTCAGTCCTGCTTTCGCCCACCCCAAAGCCACCATCCTCTCCAGCCCATTGCTGCTGCCCAGCCCTGTCCCCCAGCCCTGTCTCCCCCAACCAACCTGGACGCACACCCCCCCACCCCAAAGCCACCATCCTCTCCAGCCACCACAGGGTTGCTGCTGCCCAGCCCTGCCTCCCAGCCCTGTCCCCCTCACCACAGCCTGGGTACACACCCCCAACCCCAAAGCCACCATCCTCTCCCGCCCCCACAAGGTTGCTGCTGCCCGGCCCTGCCCCCAGCCCTGTCCCCCTGCAGCCTGGCGCACACCTCGAGGCCTGCGTCCGTGATGGTGGAGCGCTTGAGGCTCATGGCTTTGACACCCTTCTTGGAGAGCGCATAGTTGTCAATGAACTCACAGATGTCCAGGTCGGAGACGCCAACCAGGCAGAAGCCCTCGAAGCCTCTTGCAGCAAAGCCCTGCAGGTTCACGAACTCCTTCTCGCCGCCAGGCAGCACATTGTAGAGCTCCTTGGCGTGCAGCACCGGCGTGAGGCCTGCCCAGAACTTGGGCTGGTAAAGCACGCGCCGCCAGGCCTTGCACACCTGGGCCAGCACACACTTCTCGCAGGCCGAGAAATACCAGAAGAGCCCATTGAGGATCTTCTCGTCCGTGGCCAGTGGTGGCCGCTCCGCTGGGGGCCCAGGTGCCAAGGCTGAGGCTGGTCCACCTGCCAGGGGGCACGGGCCCCCAGCCAGGGCAGCCCGGGGCAGTGGAGCAGCCAGGCTGGGTGGTGGGAGGGTGGGTGGGGGTGGTGGCTGGCAGGGACGGTTCTTGGTGGCCGGCGTGCCCTTGGTGATGCTGGCCGCACCCAGGCCGTTGGGCTGGCCTGGCAGCTTCACCAGACCATTTCGAGGCAAGCATGGAGGCTTGGGGTCGCCGTCGACGCCCGGGCCCGACATCTTCCTGGCACGCTCTGTGGATGAGGGCCAGGAGGGGAGTGAGTCTGTTGCTGAGTCTGGAAGGCCGGGGTTGGGGGCAGGTGCAGCGGGGCTCCTTCCCTCCCTGGGTGTCCCCACAGTGCTCCAGAACCACCAGACAGAGTGGATGGGAGTGCCTGCCTCTCCCTCCCTGACTGTGAGCGGCAACAGGAAGCTGACCATGGTCACTCGCGGCACTCACTGGGCACCTACAGTGTGCACTAAGCTCAACCTTCATTGCCCATTGCCCATGGACACCTTCTTTTCTTTCTGTTTTTTTTTTTTTTTTTTTTTTTTGGAAACAGAGTTTCACTCTTGTTGCCTGGAGTGCAGACTGGAGTGCAGAGAGGTGATCTTGGCTCGCTGCAACCCCTCCGCCTCCCAGGTTCAAGTGATTCTCCTGCCTCAGCCGCACGAGTAGCTGGGACTACAGGTGCCTGCCACCACCCCTGGCTAATTTTGTATTTTTAGTAGAGAAGGGGTTTCTCTCTGCTGGTCAGGCTGGTCTCAAACTCTTGACCTCAAGTGATCCACCTACCTCGGCCTCCCAAAATTCTGGGATTACGGGCATGAGCCGCCACTTCTAACCAGACACCTTTTTGTCTGCCCAGTGAGGCCAAGAAACACCAACACTTTTTGGCACTTAGGTACCATGATGCCCATTTTACAGAGAAGAAAATGGAGGTGGACCTGGTGAGACCGGGACTGCCCTCTTCACCTCTTCTGCTGTGCTGTCCACTGTCAGTACCCACCAGGCCCACCCCTCTGGACAGGCTGGGGGAACTGAAGGGAAGGGTCTGGAATGGACTCTGGCCCCTCCCCTGCAGGGTGACTGCGCAGCTCTCAGGAGGTGCTCTGGTGTTGGCTCTGTAGCCAACCTCCATGCGCACAGGAGTTTCCCTGGCTCAGAATCTACCCAAGGAGCTGGGTGCACTGGCTGATGCCTGTAATCCTGCACTTCGGGAGGCCGAGGCGGGTGGATCACAAGGTCAGGAGTTTGAGACCAGCCTGGCCAACATGGTGAAACCCCATCTCTACTAAAAATACAAAAATTAGCCGGGCTTGGTGGCGGGCTCCTGTAGTCCAGCTACTTGGGAGTCTAAGGCAGGAGAACCACTTGAACCCTGGAGGCGGAGGTTGCAGTGAGCTGAGATCACACCACTGCACTCCTGGGCAACCACACCGGGGCAACAGAGTTAGACTTTGTCTCAAAAAAAGAAAAAAAAAAAAAATCAATGCAAAGAAAGGGTAGGCATCTTCCCAGGGTTTGCCATGGTGCCAGCATGGTTAGCCCTGGACACAAGCTGTCACTTTAACCTCCCCAATGGGGACGATGCTGTGATAACCGTACCCACTGCACAGATGAGGAAACTGAGGCCAAGGCCGGGCAAACTGCCTGCCCGAGGTCACGGCCAGGTAAGTGGTGAAGCCAGCGTTCGGGCAGAGCTGGCTGCGGAAGGCCATGTGGAGGCTATCTTCAGGCCAGTGACATCCACCCACAAGGTGGGGTGGGACCAGTCCTGGGTACCCTCCGCAGGCCTCCAGTCTGTGAGTGGGGTGGCAGGGGGCACTGGGCACAGCCACAGAGCGAAGGAGAGGTGGGACCCTCACGGTGCTACCATCTGCTCCGCAGTCCGGATCTCCTGCCACCCCCACCCCAACATCCGGGGAGGAGGTTAGAGCCCCTGGGGTCACACGCCCTGGACTTGAAATGGGCCCCACCCTGGCTCTGTGGTCTTGGCAAGCCACTTCCCTTCTCTGAGCCTCAATTTCCTCACCTTGAAGCCTAGGGAGGTGACGGTACCTACTGCCTTGGGGCATTGCAAAGTGGATGAGCTCAGTGCATGGCTCATAGCAAGGGCTGGGAGAGTGACGTCTGAGCCCCACGGCCACACTCCAGGGCAAAGCAAGATGCATCTTTCCGGGTCTTAGGTGACCCCAGGACTAAGCCTGGAGCCTCATGCAGATCCTGCCTTCCTGCCGCAAAATCTCAGAGGAGGGGCCAAAGCCACTCCCAGCCCACCCTGCCCCCTCCTGCCACGGCCTCGCTGGGAGGTCTCTTGGAGCCACCAAGGGGGTGTCTGGGAGTCTCTCAAGAAGATTCCAAGGCTTGGGGGGCCCTGGAATACTCTCAGGAAGAGGATGGCTCACATCTTTTTGGCCGAGTGTCTCTTCTGGGTCTACAGGGCCTGGTCAGCTCCACCACAGAGAGTGGTGGGGTCTGGGATGGCATTGCAACCCCAAGGCCGGCAGCCCGTTCCCCATAATCTGGTCAGGGCGGAGGGGAGGGAGGGAGGCAGTGGGAGGTCCTGCCCTGCTCTTCCCAGCACCAGGCCCCCGCACTGGCTTCCAAGCCCCAGACAGGGCCAGCCTGGCCACCGGCCCACATCTGGGGAGGGGTCCAGACCAGGGCCAGGACCAGGGGTGTCACCAGAACATGTGGCCCTTATGGCTGAGAACCCAGCTTTGGGTTTAAAGTCCTTCCTGCCCTGATGGCAGGAGCCCCAGCCCCACCCTCTGTACCATCTCCCTCTCCCCAAAGGTGTCATTCAGGTCCTGGAAAGTGGAGCCAGGCCCTTCAAAGAGGAGGCACCCACAGCTGGTGACCCCCGTCATGTGTGCATGATAAGGGTCAGCCTCCCAGAGGCTGACGACATCACAGCGTTTGCAAGGGCCTGCCGGGGTCACACATGTTCCGACCTCACGGCCGCCCTTAGGGGTGGGGGTGTCCCTACCTCAGGTTTCGGGTAAAGAACACGAGGCTCTGAGGAGTATTTTGCCCCCGGTGTCCGGGGAGGCCTGGCGCAGGGCTGCCTTGGTTCCCTCCCAGAGCCGGGGAGAGGGGACATCGCAGGATGCCTGCGCCCGAGGGGGCAGCACCAGGCCCACGGCCGCCCCGACTCCAGAGCGGGAGGCAGCCCCAGCCTAAATATGCTACGTGCCCCCAGATCCGGGAGTGCCGACTTCACCGCCAGGGACGCCTGGGCCTCCGCAGACCCCGCCGGTCGGCGCGTCACCCGCGCCAGCACCATGGACAGCGGCCGCCCCAGCCGCGCGCTCAGGGCCAGGCCCAGGCCAGTTTCACCGCGGACAGCGGCGGGGTCGGGGCAGCCCCGCAATCCCCGCTCAGCAGGGAGGGGCCCCAGGGGCGGGGAGTGGGGGAGAAGCCGAGAACGATCCGGAGGAGGCGGCGGGGGCGGTGCCAGGGTAGGAATAATCCCGGAGCAGTGCCGATTTAGGTTGAAAACGCTCCCAGTCATGGGCCTGCACGTGGAGCGCCAGGGCTGGGGGGGCCTGGGGGAGGCATTCGCAGGGCTCCTTTCCCGCCCCGCTAGGGAGCTCACGTTTCCTGGCGCCCACAGTCCTGTCCCCACCTCCAGGCCTCAGGGTCGAGATGGAGAAATCAAGCCACACTTGGAGAGCCCACAGGAGGGAGGGGACAGGTTGAGGAGCGGCTGTCGGGGTATGGGTCCCGGCCTGGCTGCCCTCATCCACACCCACACCGCAGCCAGAAGACGTTGCTCTGCCTGTGGTCAGCCCTCGACCCATATGCTTGGTGGCAGCTGCGTCCCTGCAGAGGCGGCTGGCTCCGCTGCCCCCCAATCTCCTGCGTCCCTGCACAGGCGGCCCCGCTGCCCCCCAATCTCCTGCGTCCCCGCACAGGCGGCCCCGCTGCCCCCCAATCTCCTGCGTCCCTGCACGGGCGGCCCCGCTGCCCCCCAATCTCGTGTCCATGTTCCTGCCGGCCCCCGCTGCTCCTCACATTCCCGGCTTGACTGACTCAGCCCGAGAATCTCCCACCCTGTAGCTCAAAAATGCAAACAGCCACACACTTTGGCCCAGGCATGGGTGCTGTGGGAGAAAGCTGAGCTCCCAGTGGAGACTGGGATCTTTCTGCTGGTTAAGTGAGAAGTCCCTGGGGGCTCAGACAAGGGCCCCTCTGCCTGGCCCTGGCCCCACCCACCCAGCCAGACGGTCACCCAGGAGCAGGTTCCCATGGCTCACAGAGCCCCCTTTCCTGCTGGTGACTGTGAGAGCCCTCATTCCATCCAAAGGGGCTCGGACGACCTGCGTGGGCTGCTAGGGACTACCTCTCCCTTTAGGGACAAGCACCCCATGTGCTAATACGGGGAAGAGACTTGCTAAAAAGGCGGCCACGCCTGCACCATCCTCAGCCTCAGTCCCTGGGGTGCTGGCTGAGCTTGAAGTGGAAGGTCTGTCGAGGCCCCTGGGCTCACCCCAGGGGAAAGAGAGAAAGGTGGCCCTACCTCAGCTGTCTTGTCCTCAGCAGCCTGAGCCTGGCCTGGGAGCTGCTGGGGAGAGGTGACCGTGGCCTCTATGTCCTCCCCAGGGGATGCAGTGTGAGGCGGGTGGCCAGAGTGAGCCTAGGGAGCACAGTGGGGCCTGGGTGCTCCTGGGAGGACCCCGCATGTAAGGCGTCCAGGCTAACCGTTCCCAGTCATGCGGGGGCCCCACAAAAGCTGCCTCTTCTGCGATGCAAATCACTGAGCCCTGAGACCTCAGCTCCTGCCCCTTCCCAGCCCTGATGCCACAGCCCAGTCATGCCATTCCTCCTCCCCTGCCCCTCTGCCTGGGCAAATGCCGTTCCCCCTGCTTGCCTGGCAGGGTTTCCCTGCCTTAGCCCTGCAAGCTCTTCTCCTCCATCCCTCAGCTCCTGGTGTGAGGTGGCCCCTGCCTCCTGCTCCAGGACCCCCAGCTCTTAAGAAAGCCCCTCCAGGGTCTCACAATCCCATGGGTTATCATCACCATCCATCTGGTGCCTCTCCTCCTGGCCTGAGGACTCTTGAGGATGGACGGCACCAATGTGCATGGCCTCTGCATGTTCGTGGAATGAATGAATGAGGAATTTGGCCCCACTAGCTCAGTCATGCAGAAAGGGGAGCAGCTGCCAGGGCCCCCCGAGGGCTGATGGAGGATTGCTCAAATTTAGGAGGAGGCCATTCAGCGGGGACGGCATAGCTAGGGAAATTAATCTGGATCGTGCCAGGGCCAGTGTCCATGGGGAGGGTAGCCTCTGGGGTTGGGATTAGGTTGGTACCTGAGTCACTGAGAGGGCTCCCAAGACCCCGGGGCTGAGGTGGGCCTTGGAATAAACAGAGCCTTCAGATGAGGAGAGCCCATCTCCTTTTCAGCTGGCTCCCTCCTCAGGAGCTGCAGGGCTGAGGAAGCGGCTGCCTGTCCTCCACCATCTGGCCCAAGCCAAGAGAGGGAAGGGGGTTCTCCTGCCCTGCTCTCCCTGGCACCACACGCACCCCTCCTCCGACTGACTGGAGCCCTTCGTTCACACACTGCCTAACCAGGACTGGGGAAGCAGAGCTTGCAAAGGGATTTGCCAGAAGTTACAAGAGCTACGATTGGCTCCAAGAGCCCCGGGGCTGGCTGATTCCCTGTACCTGGGTCCTGGCCAGGTGCACCTCACAGGGTCCTCGCTCTGCTCTGTTCTGCCTCATGGGGTCTCGATGCCTTCCTGCTGGGCCCTGGGCTGGTGGTCTCTCCAAGCACTGCCCTCATCCTGCAGGGTCCCTGCCACGGCGCTGAGTTCCTTGTAGAGGCTGCACACTGCGTGCCCACCCCTGGGACATCCTTCTTTTGGATGCATGCCTGGGAATCCTCCTCACCCCTCAGCGCCCCCAGTTTGGCGGTCTCTACCTCCATCTCTGGTGCCCCCATCTCTGTGAGCATCAGACCAGGGCACAGCCTAACCAAATACTCGGCCCTTATAGAACCTCAGGGACCATTGAGGCCTGCCCAAGGAGGGCCCTGGAGTTGCACAGGGCCCTGGTGGCCAGAAAAACGCACATCGGGCTCCATCTGCAGCGGCAGCCCCAGAGACTGGGGTGACAGCTGGGGTGGCTGGGGATTGGGGACAGGGTGCAGGCTGACACATTCCGTGGCAGCCCCGTGACGCAGGCACACCCGTGTCCCTGCCACTTGGCACGTGGCACAGCGGCAGAGCTCCTCTCCCGCCCCCAGCTTGAGATGCTTCTGGGGGTGCACCAGGGGCTCTGGGGAGGGGCACCATGGCCCAGCAGGCACATGGCCTCGAGAGAGACCCGTGTTGCTGCCCCAGCAGACTAAGGACCCATGGTCAAGCCCAGGGCAGCTCAGCCTTGCAGGCTGGACACCCTGGGGAGTGGGTGCTGGGATCCACGCCTCATCTCAGCCCCTGCTCGGGAGAGCGTGAGCACTCTCAGAGGCGAGGCCTGGGCCCCTAATGCCTGCTGCTCCAGGCAGCTGCCAGAAACCATCACCCCTCTTTCCTGCCCAGCGAAGGAATGAGGCCCGAACCCACGCACTGCAGCCGGTTTGGCCGTTGGCTCCTCCTGCACCACTGGTGGGGAAGGCTCAGGTCTTCCCCTGCTCACCCACAGAGCTCCCTTCACTGCCACCCAGTCATGGGAGGCACAGCAGTGGGTGCCCACATGCAAGGAGACGGGGTCTTTGACTGGCTGAGCAGTGCCACCCGGGTGGGGCATCCCTAACCCCCGGCAACACAGGGCTTCCTGGGTCCACGTCTGGCTGGTTCAAGGGCCCCGTTCCTCCCACCCACAAAGCCGTCTGTGTCCTTCTCCATCACTGGGAGTAGGACTGGTTCAGCTGCCCTGGAAGTGGGTGTGAGCTGGAGGCAGTGAGTCCATCGATGAAGGGGCTGAACTCACGGGTCTGGCCCCAGGTGAGGGGCGGTTGGGGTGGCAGGGGGCAGGGAGTGGGGCAAGTGAGTCCTAGAGTCCCCCCACACAGCCGTGTTTGCAGCAGGGCCTTGAATTTCCCTCCCATCCAGGCGGCTCCAGGTCCGGCTCTGTGTCCACCTCTGGCCGGGCCAGCCAGGTTCCACCAGGCCTCTGCCCTGGCCTGGGAGATGGAAAACCCCTCAGTCTCCTGGCCTCACCCAAGCCTTCTGCTCCAAGGCTGCTGTCCAGCACCACGCCGAGGGGGTGGGCTGGGAGAGGGCCCTGTGTCCAGCTGCGTGCCAGGGAGGCCTGAGCTGCCCCTGGCCATTGGGCCCTCGGATGCATGGGTGTGGGGGAAGGGCCTGAAGGAAGAGGCAGGTGAGGTGGCCTCCACCATCTGCTCCTCCAGTGGAGGGCAGGCTGCGTGAGCAGAGCCTGGAGCCTGGGAAGGGCCTGGAGTGGCCGCTGGGCCGTGGGTTCCTGAGGCGGCCACCGCAACCCTCTCTCCTTCTGGGGTGATGGGTGGGGAAACCTCTCCACCCACCTAATCCCCAGGAGGACACGGGACCCCTCCCCAGCAGGTCTGAAGGTGCCGTTTCCCTTCCGAGGCCCTCCAACCTTGGCCAAGGCCCGGTCCCGCCTCCAGAACCAGGAAAGTGCCAGCCTCCCCCCACCCTCCTCCTCCCGCGGGCGGCAACTCAGTGCAGGCCCGGGTCCAGAAGCAGCCTGGGGAGGGCCGGCCCGCAGGCCGCACAGCCACGCGCCTCCCCTGCAGTTGAACGGCCCCTGGCCTGTCACTTAGGTCCGAGGGCGCCCTCTGAGCCCACCAGGCGGGGTGGGGGCCGGGGGCCTACAATTCCTCCTTTCGGCGGCCCAGGCGGCACCGATCCTCAGCCCCGGCCGAGTGGCCGATAGGGAGCGGGCCTCTTCCAGGCCAGGGGCCGGGTCGCGGGGCTGCGGAAAGGCCAGGCAGGGACGGAGGCCCAGCGGCCGCGGGGGAGGTGGGGAAGGGGCTGCCGTTCCGTAAGCCCTTACCCGGAGGCGACGGCGCGGCCCCCACCCCCACCCCGCCCCCTCCTCATTGTGGCCGCCGCGGAGGTGCGGCCTGGCCCCCTCCCCGCACCGCAGCCCGGCCGCACGCGCACCTTACCTCGGCCCGGGCTCCTGGCTCATGCCACGCTGTCTGCCGGGTGACCTCCCGTCATGGGGAGCCCGGCATGGGCGTCGGCGCGCGCGGGGGCCGCCGGGGTGCTGGACTGGCCGGCAGGGCCCGGCCGCGCCCTGCGCCCCGCGCCCCGCGTCCCGGCCTGGCCGGGCCCCCTCGGCCGCGCACGGAAAGGAGCTCCCCGGTGGGAGAGGATCGGCCGCCCCAAGCCTCCCACCGGGGAGGCTGAGGCTGTGCCCAGATAAATAAGGCCGCTTTGCAGGGAACCAGGCGGGCGCCTCCTCCTCCCCTCGCCCTCCCCGCGCTCCTCCGCGGCCGCCGCCGGCGCCGCGCGCGGCCCCCGCCCGGCCCCAAACGCCGCGCCCCGGCGCGCTCCCGGCGTGGGGAGCCAATCCGGGTTCGCGAGCCCAGGCGGGGGCGCCGAGAATGCCGAGCCCCGCCCCCGCCCCGCCCCGGCCCCCGCGCGCGGCGCGCTCCCGGCACGGCGTCCACAAGCACGCGGCAGGCCCGGCACGCGCCCCCGCCCCCCTCGCCGCGGGCACCCGCACAATAACAAACCCGGGCGCGCGGCGGGCGGGCGGGGAGGGCGCGGGAGGCGGAAGGGAGGGCGAGGGGAGGCGGGAGAGCGGGAGCTGGCGGGTGGCCCAGGGGTCCGGGGTCCTATGGGAACGGGGGCGGCACCGCACGTCCCTGCCCTTGGCCACCACCTGGGGAGGCGAGGAAGGTGAGACCCGGCCCAGAGGAGACAGGGTGGTCAGACCCCCATCTCTGGACCCTGTCGCCCAGCCCGCGGCCAGGGCCTTTCACAGCCCTCACACCCCCCGTGCACCTGCTGCGTGCCTGGCCAGAAGCCCCTCGTTGGAGACCCTGGCACACCCGCAGAGCGCGCAAACAAGTGATTGCACGGATCATTTCAGATAGTGACAGTGAAAGCATCCGAGGGCTTGCGGTGGTGACTTCTGACGGGGGCGGGGGCGTCCTGAGGGTGCCCCACTGGAGCTGAGACCCCCACGGTGCGAGGGAGGGATGGCTCGGGAATGGGTGTGCAAAGATCCAAGCAGCCTGGCAAGTTCTCTCGGGAATAAACTGGAGGCTGGAGGCGGCGGCCGCTGCAGCCCGGGCAGGGGTGGGGCGTGCTGGGTGAGGTGAAGGACCCGGTGGGAACCGCTGGAGACCCAGACGCCCCAGCAGGCTCAGGGCAGGAGAACGGAGGCCAATGGCGCCCCATCCTGGGGGTCTCCTGGGAGCAGGGTTGGGGGAGGGAGCAGCTGTAGGGAGAGCAGAGGGGGTCTTTGCGTCCGGGAAAAGCTGCAGGGCTGAATGGGGCTCCCGAGAGTATCTGAACAGGAGTAAAACCAGCTGCTGTTCCCAGCGTCCTGATGGGAGGGGCCGGTGTGAGGCTTGGGCGCAGGGGGAAGGAGGGTCAGACTAACGGCATCCTGGCTGGGTCCCGGGGTGGGGCTGGTTCTGTGCGTGCTGTGGGGGTGCCACTGGGTCTACCTGGGGTGAGCGCAGCTCTTCTGCGTCTTGCCCCGTACATGGGTACTGACCAAAGAAGGTGCCCGGAGTGGGGCAGACAAGACGAACCCCGTGAACACCGTTGGGGCAACAGGGGAGCGTCCGTCCAACCTATCCAGGAGTCTCCAGTGCGTGGGTCTGGCAGGCTGGCCTTCCGGCAGCGACTTCCACCTCGCTGACAGCAGGCGGGGACTGCTCCTGGTAGGAAGGTTTCACCTCATGCTTGGGGCTCTCACCCCACAGCAGGTGCCAGGGTCTCAGGCAGAGAACAAGCTGTGCTTGTGTTGAGTCCCAGCTGGGGCTGGACACACCCCAAGTGCATAGGGTGAGTGTGGGGGTCAGGCATTTGGGTCATGCAACCCTGGCGAGGCCCAAGAAGCCAGCCCTACCTTTGCGGAATCTAAGCAGGAGAGAATGCGTGGAAGATCATCACAGAAAGGCTGACCGTGCTCCTTCAAAGCTGTGAACCCACCTACCCTCCACCTCTGTCACCAGCCGTGACCCACCTACCCTCCACCTCTGTCACCAGCCGTGACCCACCTACCCTCCACCTCTGTCACCAGCCGTGACCCACCTACCCTCCACCTCTGTCACCAGCTGTGAACCCACCTACCCTCCACCTCTGTCACCAGCTGTGAACCCACCTACCCTCCACCTGTCACCTCACCTGTGCCGGGCAACTTTGTCTGTCTCCACCATGGTTGGTGGCAGCTACTTCCCCATTGGTCTCTCCATCCCTCTCACATCTCCTGTTCTCCCCAGGATGCAGTGGGGTCATTTTGCCGTGCAGACACGGTCCTGTTCTTCCCAGGGCCCTGTCCACTCTTTGCTGCAGTCTGCACAGCCCTGAGGGCCTGGCACGGCTGGCCCACAGCCTTGCTCTATACCTGGCCCCTTGAGGATGAAGCTTCAGCCACACTGGCCTTTCTCTGGGTCCAGGAGGGTGCCCATCCCTCACCTGGAGCACCCCTCACCTGGAGCACCCCTCCCTTCACCTGAAGCACCCCTCCCTTCACCTGGAGCACCCCCTCCCTTCACCTGGAGCACCCCTCACCTGGAGCACCCCTCCCTTCACCTGGAGCTACCCTGCAGCACCCCTCCCCTAGAGCACCCCTTCCTGGAACATGTCCTCATGTGGAGCACCCCTCCCTTAGAGCACCCTTCACCTGGAGCACTCCTGTCGTGGCCCCTTGCCTGGAGCACTCCCTTGCCACCTACACCTGGGTGACTACTTGCCTCTCAGACCTTGGCTAATGTATTCTCCCCTAGGAGCCCTCCCTCAGGTGGACAGGGCCACAGACCCATGTCCTCACCGCAGCACCAAGGACCTTTTTTCTCAGCCTGTGTCTGCCTGTTGTCTGATGGTGCATTTGATGAGCTGTTGGCTGACTGTGCCCGCTGAGGGCCAGGGTGGGGTCTTCTTCCTCACCACCCTGTCCCTAGGCACTGAGCCTCCAGCTCAGTACATCACGGATGCATGGCAAATGTGGCGAATAAGAGAGCGATGCACCAGCAGCATGACAGGTGACTGGCATCAACAGTTTGGATCCCCTCCCATGGCGGGAGGCCCATTGTAGAGGATACCTTTGGAGAACAGCTCATACCCCAGAGGGAAGTGGCTTGAACAAAGAGGGCTGCTCAGCAGACTCATCCCCCCCAGGTCTCCTCTGGGGGATGCGGATACCACTCAGGCCCGCACCCCTCCATTGGTCCTGGGGACTGATATGTGCCTGGGCTCTGGAGGGCACCTGGAGCACCCCTCACCTGGAGAAGCCTCATCCAGAGCACTCCGTTCCTGGAGCACCCTCACCTGGAGCACCCTCACCTGGAGCACCCTCAGCTGGAGCACCCTCTCACCTGGAGAGTCCCTCACCTTGAGGACCCTCTCACCTAGAGAGCCCCTCTCCTGCAGAACCCCCACCGGGAGCATGCTTCCCCTGGGCCACCCCTTGCCTTGATGCCTGAGCACTGAGGGGTCTCCCATCTAGGTGGCTGGGAGGGCACCCTGGAGCCATGGGGTGAGGACCAGAGGCTGTGGCACATCTTGCCCTGAGACTTTGGAGGACTGTGAGGGGACCCACATTTACTTCAGCTCTGCACCTGTGGTGAGACCCCCACACTGGAGAGCAAAGTGATTGCTCCAGGGGCCATATGGTCATGCCACCCCCACCCACTCCTCCTGCCCCCTGCCCGGAGCACAGCCCGAGAGCACCTGGGACCATCCATGTGAGGCGGCGGGCTGTGGGTGTGTTTGGCCGTCCTAGCCCCTCCACAGTCAGAATGGGCACCCACAGGCGTGAGAACCTCACAGCCATGGGGGGTGCCCAGAGTGCCATGGGCAGTGGGATTTCTCTGATGCCCTCCAGCTCTGCTCCCTGCCTGGCCCGCCCCCATCAAGGCTGAGGATGACTCAGGGCCCAGCCATCACCATAGCAACATGCGTCGCCTAGCAATGGCGGTCTCCCGGCAACGGTTGTCTCCTAGCAATGGGATATTTTCCTGGGCCCTGGCTGGAGCCCGGCGGTTATTTTTAGCCCCACAGCAAATCAGTCGGCAGCTGCATTTTTGGCTCCTTGAAGAGATGCAAGGTGTGGGGAGGGGGGTGGGTCTCTTGGCAAAGGGAGGAAAGCATGCCCAAGATAGGAACCTTGCTGCCGTGGGCCCGGAGGTGCAGGCCTGTGGGTGGGCGAGGCCGGATCCTGCCTGTGCAGGGGGGCTGGTGGCCAGTGGAGGGGAGCCAGGGTTGTGCAGGCTGCCTGGGTGAGTTGACAGCTAGGACTATGTCCTTGGGGGACCCCCAAGAACCCTGAGCCTCGTAGGTCAGCTGGGTGGAGGGGACGCAGGCCAGTGCTCACAGTTGCACTATCAGAGTGTGTTTCTGGATGGCCCAGGGTCTGACAAGCTCTTGGTACCCACTGCACCTCAGTCATAGGAGCCATCTTCACTGTCCCAGACCTGGGACACCCAGGGAAGGGGCAGCGGGGGGCCAGCAGAGCAGCACATTTGGCCAATCCCATGCAGGGCTCAGCTGGGGACACAGGAGGGGCTGGCCTCAGGTCAGCCCACACCTCTCTCCTTGCTCTGCTCCCAGTGAACGGAGACGCAGGCGGGCGTCTTGGCCTGCGATCTCACCCTTCTCTCTATGCTTCCTCCCCATTTCCTGGGGGACTGTGTTCACTGGTGCATCCAAACTCCCCAGCTCCCTCAGGGCCAATGGGCTGGGTGGGGCCGGCCTTACCCGCCTCCCCTTTGCAGTGGGTCAAAGGCTCTGAGGCAGATGAAGCTTCCAGCAAACAAGGAGCCCCCAGGGCTCACCCTTTGTGGTTCCCGGTTTACTCGAAGTTCCATCTGCCTCAGGGCCTTTGCCCCTCTCCTCCCCAGGGTTGCGGCTCCCTTCCTGCCCCCTTCCATCGACTCCCCGTACCTGGGTACTGACCAAAGAAGGTGCCCCTCGCCCTTGGTGTTGCTCCCCCAGGGCCCCAGCCAGCCTAGCTCCTGCCCTGGCTGTGACAGCTCCTATTCTGTGCCCGGCACTGTGGTTTCCTCGTCGAGTCACTCTGCACTCCGTGGAGCAGCCACCTGTCCACAGCCGCTTCCCTGGCGGACATGGGGCTGCCTGTGCCAGGCAGTGCTCTGGCTTAGCTCATGGCAAATGCAGCATTGGTGTCCTCTACCGACCAGGACCTGTGTCTAGTGGGGAGAACGCAATGGCCAAAGGCGGGAACCGTGTGGCAGTGACCAGGGTCTCGACCGCCCCCACCTCAGCACCCCCTCAGGCTGCAGCTCCAAGGACCCTCTGGGCAAGCCAGGAACAGAAACTAAGTCTCAGGCTTCGCGACAAGCTGTGAGGCTGGCCGCCCCGCTTTGGGCTGAGGGGCTTTGTGATACAGTGTCTGTGTTTGGCCACGGCCAGGCCGACCCCCAGCACGAGAGATGATTGTCCCAGCCTCTGCATTCTCCAGGGGCGGCCTCACGCACCAGGCCCAAGCTTCCTGAAGCAAAACTTGAGGGAAGTTCTTCCTTTTGTCTGACTTGAGTACATCTTGTTGCTGTTGTTCTTGTTCTGACCTGGGTGGAAATGGAGAGACGCTTCTGCTAGGGTTTTAGGGTACTGGAGGGTCTGGGAGTTGGGGCACTTCAGGAGGCCCCCAGACAGCACAGACAGCCGGGATGTCACCTGAGCTTGGGGATGCCTTCCAGGCTCTCCTCTGCCCGGTCACCCCCCACTTAGTCTGCAGGTATTTACTGAACGCCTGCACCGTGGCATGTCGGGTCCTATACCCATAGCAACTGAGGCCAGACTCGGCCTTCCAGGCCCCTCCTGTAGGCAGTAGAGCACCCACTGATGCCAGGTGCTTTCCTGGGTGGGGCCAGGGGCTGTGAGGAGAAGGGGTGTGTTGTCCAGGGCTTCTCCTGTGAGTGGCTGCATTGGCACCGGACCCCTGGAGATGAGGCTGGGAAAGAGGCAGGGACGCTGGGGTTGAGGCGTCAACTCGGGGTCAGGCATGTGCCCTTCCAGACCAGGTAACCCCAGGAACCCCTCCCTCCAACCACAGACACTGGTCCCTCTCTTGGGGAGGCTGGGAGGGAGGTCCAGGGCCCAGGCTGTCAGGAGGGTGTCTGGGGCTGACCCTCACGCCGCCACCAGAGGGCGCCTGGAGCCCGCCGTGCTGACCCGGGGACCGCCAAGCGGCAGCAGCCCTGGAGGGCAGCATGGCTGCAGCGGTCGACCCACGTGCCTCTCCCGCGACCCCTGAGTAGATGCAGCAGCCCATCCGTGTGCCTCTCCCCACCTCTGCGAGCACCTCATGTGCCCAGCCCCAGGCAGAGTCTACTCTTTTACCTTTACGATTTTTTATTTTATTCATTTATTTATTTATTATTTATTTATTTTGAGATGGAGTTTCGCTCTGTTGCCCAGGCTGGAGTGCAGTGGTGCGATCTCGGCTCACTGCAAGCTCTGCCTCCCAGGTTTCATGCCATTCTCCTGCCTCAGCCTTCTGAGCAGCTGGTACTACAGGCGCCCGCCACCATGCCCAGCTAATTGTTTGTATTTTTAGTAGAGACAGGGTTTCACTGTGTTAGCCAGGATGGTCTCCGTCTCCTGACCACAGTTGTGCTCTGCCTGCCTCGGCCTCCCAAAGTGCTGAGATTACAGGGCCTGAGCCACCAAGCCCGGCCTATTTTTATTTTATTTTATTTTATTTTATTTTATTTTATTTTATTTTATTTTATTTTTTGAGGCAGAGTTTCACTCCTGTTGCCCAGGCTGGAGTGCAATGGCACGATCTCGGCTCACCGCAACCTCCGCCTCCCAGGTTCAAGCAATTCTCCTGCCTCAGGCTCCCTAGTAGCTGGGATTATAGGCATGAGCCACCGTGCCCAGCTAATTTTGTATTTTTAGTAGAGACGGGGTTTCTCCATGTTGGTCAGGCTGGTCTCGAACTCCCAAACTCAGGTGATCCACCCGCCTCGGCCTCCCAAAGTGCTAGGATTACAGGTGTGAGCCACTGTGCCCGGCCTATTTTTAATTTTTATTGAGACAGGGTCTCACTCTGTCGCCCAGGATGGAGTGCAGTGGTGCAATCACAGCTCACTGCAGCCTCACCCTCCTGGGTTTAAGCAATCCTCCTGCCACAGCCTCCCAAAGTGCTGGGACTGCAGGCATGAGCTGCTGCACCCAGCTAATTTTTGTATTTTTAGTGGAGTTGAGGTTTCACCATGTTGGCCAGGCTGGTCTTGAACTCCTGACCTCAAGCGATCGTCCTGCCTCAGCCTCACAAAGTGCTGAGATTACAGGCATGAGCTGCCACACCCGGCCTTAATTTTTTTTTTTTTTTTTTTTTTTTTTTTTTTTTTTTTTTTTTTTTTTGAGACGGAGTCTCGCTCTGTCGCCCGGGCTGGAGTGCAGTGGCCGGATCTCAGCTCACTGCAAGCTCCGCCTCCCGGGTTTACGCCATTCTCCTGCCTCAGCCTCCCGAGTAGCTGGGACTACAGGCGCCCGCCACCTCACCCGGCTAGTTTTTTTTTTGTATTTTTTAGTAGAGACGGGGTTTCACCATGTTAGCCAGGATGGTCTCGATCTTCTGACCTCGTGATCCGCCCGTCTCGGCCTCCCAAAGCGCTGGGATTACAGGCTTGACCGGCCTTAATTTTTATGTAATTAATTTTTTTGAGACGGATTCTCGCTCTGTCACCCAGGCTGAGTGGAGTGGCGTGATCTCAGCTCACTGCAACCTCCACCTCCCGGGTTCAAGCGATTCTCCTACCTCAGCCTCCTGAGTAGCTGGGACTACAGGCTTGCACCACCACACTCGGCTAACTTTTGTATTTTTAGTAGAGATGGGGTTTCACCATGTTGGCCAGGCTGGTCTTGATCTCCTGACCTTGTGATCCGCCTGCCTTGGCCTCCCAAAGTGCTGAGATTACAGGTGTGAGCCGCTGTGCCTTGCCAATTTTTATTTTTATTTTATTTTTTATTTTTTATTTTTATTTTTTTTGAGAAGGAGTTTCGCTCTGTCACCCAGGCTGGAGTGCAGTGGCCAGATCTCAGCTCACTGCAAACTCCGCCTCCCGGGTTTACGCCATCCTCCTGCCTCAGCCTCCCGAGTAGCTGGGACTACAGGCGCCTGCCACCACGCCCGGCTAATTTTTTGTATTTTTTTTTAGTAGAGACGGGGTTTCACCGTGTTAGCCAGGATGGTCTCGATCTCCTGACCTCGTGATCCGCCCGTCTCGGCCTCCCAAAGTGCTGGGATTACAGGCGTGATCCACCGCGCATGACCTCCTTGCTCCACTTTCTGTCCTCATGACCGTGGCTACTCTAAGGTGACTCACAGAAGTGGAATCCAACAGTGTTTGTCCTTTTGTCTCTGGCTTATTTTGCTCAGCATATAAGCCTCCAGGCTCATCCAGGCTGTACCGGGTGTCAAAGGGCCAGAATTTCATTCCTTTTAATGGCTTAATAATGAACCCACCGCCAGGGGGCGCGGTGGCTCACCCCTGTAATCCCAATACTTTGGGAGGCCAAGGCGGGCGGATCACCTGAGTTCGGGAGTTCAAGACCAGCCTGATCAACATGGAGAAACCTCCTCTCTACTAAAAATACAAAATTAGCCAGGCGTGGTGGCACATGCCTGTAATCCCAGCTACTCGGGAGGCTGAGGTAGGAGAATCGCTTGAACCCAGGAGAGGAGCTTGCAGTGAGCCAAGATTGCACCATTGCACTCCAGCCTGGGCAAAGAGCAAAACTCCATCTCAAAAAAAAAAAAAAAAAAAAGTAGACCCACTGCACTTGCTTGTCCACTCAGCTGCTGACAGGCATTTGGGTGGCTTTCACTTTTTGGGGATTGTGATGGCTACTTCTGATCTGCACCTCGCCCAGAGAAAGGGGCTGGCGGAGCCCTGTAGGCGCCTGCAGGGGTGCCCATGGCTGCTCCATTCACGCCCCTCCAGGAGCCCCGTCTGGCCCGGGGTCAGTCCTCCGGCAACCATGGGGTGCTGCTAGGTCTGAGGAAAGGGGCCTAACCCTGTGGGCTGCGCGCTTCACAGCAAGACCCCCTCCTGCAGACAGCCTTACCAAAACCCGAGGCCTGGCCCAGCTCCAAAGCGCAGCCCCGAGGCCAGGCCCTCCCCAGCTCTGGAGTCATGACCCCTCTCCTCTGGGGCACCACCTGCCTCTGGGGAGGGGTCAGCAGGACCGGGCCGGGTTGGGAGGGATGTGGCCAACAGGCCCAGGACCCAGTGTTAGGAAGAACCAGGCCCGGCCGCCCGATCAGCAGGCAAGGCGGAGCCACCAGGTGGGCCACCATCCCTCCCCCCTGAGGTTTCCGTGGGCATCAAAACCCCGGCTCCATCAAGGGCTCCAGGACTCCGATCCGGACGGCGCAGGGGGCGAGGCCAGGGTGAGGGCGCGGCGAAGGGGCGACGCACAGCATAGGCTGGGCAAGGAGCCTCCCTCCCGCGCAGAGGCCCCCCGCAATCCCCGAGGTGCTGGGACCGTGGGACCGTCCTCCCGCGGCGCCGGGGCTCGGGCCCTGTCCCCGCTCCGCCCCGCCCCTGCTATTGGCGGAAAGTTCCGGGCCGCGCCGCGATTGGCCGGGGCGCCGCAGGCCCCGCCCCCTTCCCGACCCGCTCCAAGGCGGCCGGGGCGCCGGGGCTGCGCGGCGGGCGGAGCGGCCGCGGGCATGGGGGCTTCGCCGGGGCCGGGCGGCCGGCGCGCCGGGCTGCTCCCGCCGCCGCCCGGACCCGCGCCCCGCCGGGGCAGCGGTGGTGGGAGCCCCGACTACCCGGACGCCGCCCGCCGCGCCGTGGGGTTCCCGGCCCCGGCGCTGCTCTGCGCGCTGTGCTGCGGCCTCCTGGCCCCGGCCGCCCGCGCCGGCTACTCCGAAGAGCGCTGCAGCTGGAGGGGCAGGTACGGCCCGGGCTGGGGGCTGTCCCCGCACTTGGGACGGGGTGCGCTGCGGCCCGGACCCCCCAGGCGCCCTCGGAGCGCGCAGAGCGCTGGTCCAGTTTCCCCCTCCGCGAGGCGGCCCCGGGAGGCTGCGGGGGCTGCGCCGGGCGGGGACTCGCCCCCGCCTCAGCGCCCCGTCCCGTCCTGTCCCCAGCGGCCTCACCCAGGAGCCCGGCAGCGTGGGGCAGCTGGCCCTGGCCTGTGCGGAGGGCGCGGTTGAGTGGCTGTACCCGGCTGGGGCGCTGCGCCTGACCCTGGGCGGCCCCGACCCCAGCGCGCGGCCCAGCATCGCCTGTCTCCGGCCGGTGCCACCCTTCGCAGGCGCCCAGGTCTTCGCGGAGCGCGCAGGGGGCGCCCTGGAGCTGCTGCTGGCCGAAGGCCCGGGCCCGGCAGGGGGCCGCTGCGTGCGCTGGGGCCCCCGCGAGCGCCGGGCCCTCTTCCTGCAGGCCACGCCACACCGGGACATCAGCCGCCGCGTGGCCGCCTTCCGCTTTGAGCTGCGCGAGGACGGGCGCCCCGAGCTGTCCCCGCAGGCCCACGGTCTCGGCGTAGACGGTGAGTGGCGGTCTGGGTGGGACAGGGTGGGAGTTCTGAAGTCTCACCCTGCCTGGGCTTGGCGGGAATGTGCCTTGTCGGCCCCACTGCAGAGGGAAAAAGTGAGCTCCAAAGGTTGAATGGACTTGTCAAAGGCCACACAGCCAGGGACTGCCCGGGAGGGATGGCCTTCCCGCCCTCCCTTCCCGATTCATCTCGGGAAAGAGCTGGCAGGAGCAGAGTGGAGGGAAGGGGAGGCCGAGCAGGGCAACCCTGGGCCTCTGGTCCCTGAAGGGTTAGGGGAGGGGATGGTGGGGGCAGAATCAAAGCCTCCGGCCAAAGCTGTCCGGCCCAGCGGTGACCTCTCTCCCCTCCCCCAGCCCAACCAACAAAAGTCCAGTGTGCAGCCCGGTCACCATGGAGACTCCTCCCGCCTCCCTGCAGGGCACCAGGCCCAGCTCTTGGCTCTCCTGGAGCTTGGCGCCTGACCCTGAAAGGGATGGGCTCTCACTATTCTGCCCCCTGGCCCTGGGCCAGGGACCTCAGACCACCCTTCTCTGCCCCCACCTCCTATCACCCTAGCTGGGCTGCTGCTCTTCAGGCCCCAGATTCGGGAAACTAGAGGGGTCCCAGATGCTGGGGTGCATCTTCAGACGGGGGTGCAAGAGGGCAGCCCAGGACAGCTGATGGCTAGGCACCCCCCCAGGCCCATGTCTGTGCGCATTCCTGCCTTGGAGATGCATGCCTGCAGGTTTCCTGAGTACAGGTGTCGCCCAGGGCATGCACACTTGCTGTGTGGCTCCCTGGGACCCCCAGGTGCCAACAGGCCCTGAGCGCGGGCTCTGCTCATTTGCCCACTGCCTCCTGCCGCCTGTGCAGACAAGGGACGGGGCCTGAGGTGCTGCCGGGAGAGGGCAGGGTCTGTCCTCACCACCCCCTCTGCATGCCAGGTGCCTGCAGGCCCTGCAGCGATGCTGAGCTGCTCCTGGCTGCATGCACCAGCGACTTCGGTGAGTGTCCCCACCATGGGGGGAGCTTGGAGCCTGCCTTCCCCTGAATGCCCACCCTAGCCACATGCCTCCCCACAGTAATTCACGGGATCATCCATGGGGTTGCCCATGACGTGGACCTGCAGGAGTCTGTCATCACCGTGATGGCTGCCCGTGTCCTCCGCCAGACGCTGCCGCTGTTCGGGAGGCGGGGATCTGGGGAGCAGGGGCTGACCTCCATTCGTACCCCACTGCGCTGTGGCATCCGCCCAGGCCCAGGCACCTTCCTCTTCATGGGCTGGAGCCGCTTCGGGGAGGCCTGGCTGGGCTGTGCCCCACGATTACAGGAGTTCCGCCGTGCCTACGAGGCTGCCCGCGCTGCCCACCTCCACCCCTGTGAGGTGGCGCTGCACTGAGGGGCCAGATGCTGGGGAGGGGCTGGTAGGAGGGAGGGTGGGGGGCCCACTGCTTTGGAGGTGATGGGGACTATCAATAAGAACTTTGTTCACACAAGCTGCTAGGGACCTGGTCTGCTGTGTCCAGCCCAGCCTTGGGCCTGCCTTGCAGCTGTGAGGACGGCTCCAATTCCTGCCTCCGGCGGGAGACTGACACTCAGGGGAATGGTATCTTGTTCAAGACCATTTGGCAACTGAGAGGGAGAGCAAATGTGAGGAGGAGCTATACCCACATTCTGGGGAGGGGCTGCCGCTGGGTGGGGGCACATGGGGACCTGCACTCATGCAAGCTTCTGCTCTGCTACACCCACCAGCCCCGTTCTCGCCTGCTACCCTGGCTGCTCTGCTGCACCCACCAGCCCCGTCCTTGCCCGTGCCCTCGCCCGCTACCCTGGCTGGCTCCCAGTTGCGTCCCATGCCAGGTGCTTCTGGGGCTCAGCAGGAGAAGAAAGGGGCAGAGGAGCATGCGGTCCCTTGGGTACGGTGGGGGCAGGCGGGCACACGGTGCTCCGGCTCTGAGCCAGGCCTGTGAGGGAAGGGGCTGCAGTCTGGCAGGTGCCGACTTCCCCCGCGGCCACTGTGAACCCGCAGAGTCATCCTTGGCCCCGTCCCGCCCTTGGGGAAGAATGGGCCCCTCTGTCCACAGGCCCCTTCGACGTGCTGAGCATCCAGACGTGGCGAGGAGCCCGAAGGCTGTGGGGTCCCCTCTGCAGGGTCCTGCTTGTTGCCTGTTTCCGGCAGGCAGGGTGCACAATGGGGTCTCTAAGGACCGTTTCCCGCCACTGGCCCCATTGTCACTGTCTCCGCCTTCCTCCTCAGCCTTTCAGCCACATAAAGGGCCAGTGAGGTTTGGGACAGCCACAGCCCAAGGTCCCGGGGCTTTAAAAGACCCTGGGTGGGGGTGTTCCAGGCCCCCTGGTCCTATGCGAGCTGCCTCCTCTCACCCCAACCCCTCGGATCCTGGGAAAGAGACAGTCACAGCTCAGGGGCCAGGGAAGCCCTGGGCTGAGGCCCAGAAGTGGCTTTCCGTTCTCACCTGGGCCAGGGGTGGGGGTGGAGGCCAGAGGCCCTGCCCAGGCAGACAAAGCCCCAAGCTTTCAAGGGGGAAACTGAGACTGTGTGAGGGACACGGCTGTGCAGAGCCCACAAACACGGTCCTTTTTCCAGGTGGGCGGATATAGATGCCTGATGAATGCTATGCTCTCTGTGGACACCTGGGGGGTCACCTCCAGCACCATCTTGGGACTTCCATGGGGCAGGCTGTCTGAAAGTTGCACGTGCAAGTTACCTTTTCTTTTTTTTTTTTTTTTTTTTTTTTTTGAGACAAAGTCTTGGTCTGTCACCCAGGCTGGAGTGCTGTGGCCGGATCTCAGCTCATTGCAAGCTCCGCCTCCCGGGTTCATGCCATTCTCCTGCCTCAGCCTCCCGAGTAGCTGGGACTACAGGCGGCTGCCACCTCGCCCGGCTAGTTTTTTGGAGCTTTTAGTAGAGACGGGGTTTCACCGTGTTAGCCAGGATGGTCTCGATCTCCTGACCTCTTGATCCGCCCGTCTCGGCCTCCCAAAGTGCTGGGATTACAGGCTTGAGCCACCGCGCCCAGCCTGCAAGTTACCTTTTCACACAGATCGCCTGCCTGCCACAGGGCTGAGGAGGATGGGCGTCATGCACTGCGGGGGGTCCTCCCACCTTCTGCCCCTCCTCAGGTTCCTTGCTGCTTCTCTCCTCTCCCCAGAGTCCCAACTGTGGCATGCTGAGGGCTCACACACAGGACTGCTCCTGTGGGGCAGCCAGCCTCCAATAACCCCTGGACAACCTCCACTTTTTCATCTCCAGCCCTGACCACTTCCTGGGACCCACAGCCTTACATCCACCTGCCCCCAGCCCAAACACCCACAAAGAGTAGAGGAGGAGGTAGCCCACGTGCCCTCCCGCACCGCTTCCTCCACTCCTGTCTTGGGGAAGCTTTCCCATGGGCCGACCAACCGCCTCACCTTTGGCACCTGCCCTGCTTCTCTGGCCAGCTTGCATTCTTTTTTTTTTTTTTTTTTTTTTTTTGAGACGGAGTCTCGCTCTGTTGCCCGGGTTGGAGTGCAGTGGCCGGATCTCAGCTCACTGCAAGCTCCGCCTCCCGGGTTTACGCCATTCTCCTGGCTCAGCCTCTGGAGTAGCTGGGACCACAGGCACCCGCCACCTCGCCCGGCTAGTTTTTTGTATTTTTTAGTAGAGACGGAGTTTCACCGTGTTCGCCAGGATGGTCTCGATCTCCTGACCTCGTGATCTGCCCGTCTCGGCCTCCCGAAGTGCTGGGATTACAGGCTTGAGCCACCGCGCCCGGCCCTCTGGCCAGCTTTCTACAACCTCTCCTCTTCGGCCACACCCAAGTCCACCTGTTCACAAACACCCTGGGCTGGGCCCTGGCTGCACCCTGGCCTCTACCCACCTATCCCAGGAAGTGCCTGAGTCCTGCACCTATAGACCCTCCCAGAGAAAGCCCTGGCTGTGCAACCAGCCATCTTCTCAAGAGACACAGGCAGACGCAGGGCCACAGGAGCGCCATGGTGCCCGAGTGGGTCTTGGAGCATTAGGCCAGGGGCTTCATGCCTGCCCTGGGGATGGGTGGCCAAAGTGCCATGGGAGATAGGGAGATGGTGTGGGTGAGCACATGGGCAGGAGCTACAGGAGCCTGGGGCCTGTGGATCACAGACCCCTCAGGCAAGTGCCAGTTCACACAGGCACAGGTGGCTGGGGGGTGCCCAAAGACGAAGAAGCAGAGTGCCTGGTGTGGACGTGAGAGGAGTAGGAAGGCCGGGTGCGGGGGCTCACGCCTGCAATCCCAGCACTTTGGGAGGCTGAGGCGGGCGGACCATGAGGTCAGGAGTTGGAGACTATCCTGGCCAACATGGTGAAACCCAGTCTCTAATAAAACACAAAAAATTGTCCGGGTGTGGTGGCATGCACCTTTAATCCCAGCTACTCAGATGGCTGAGGCAGAGGAATCACTTGAACCTGGGAGGCGGACGTTGCAGTGAGACAAGATTGCGCCACTGCACTCCAACCTGGGCGACAGAGCGAGACTCAGTCTCAAAAAAAAAAAAAAAAAAAGATGAGTGGGGAGGGCATGCTAGAGCCCAGTTAGGTACATTCATCCAATAAGCTTTTCCCCAGCGCTTCCTACCGTAACTGCTCTAGGTGCAGGAAACAATGTAGGCAGCAGGACAGGAATGGGCCGTCAGCTCCCCCTAGAGCTCAGTGTACACCCTTCCTTTCCTGGGAGGGCTGTTCCAGGCCCCCAGGAGACAGGACACGCTGAGCTGGGTGGGGCTGGTGCCAACATGTGGGCAGGCCTGTGAGACACTCTGCATTTGGGGGCTGTGGTCTGGGGAATAGCCATGTCTGGAAGCAGCCTCTCTCCCTGCAAGAGCTCCCGACCCCAGCCACGGAGAGTTAAGGAAGAGCCAGGCCAGGGCGTGCACAGGCAATCCCCGACATCCGTGGGTGTCCAGCCCTACCCTGGGTGTGGAGGTCGTGGCCCAGCTGCCTGACCCAGAGCTTGGCTCTTCCACTTGCACCTGCCACCCCCGGCTTCACAGGGTCACCGCTAGGAACTCAGTCTTGTTGTGTGTTGTTTTCTGGAGAAGAAAGGTGATCTCCCAACTCCCGGGGCTGTCCGCCTCCCCTGCAGCTGGGCAGGAGCCAGAGGCCCCCCATCTGTGACATGTGGCTTTCCTCCCACCACACTCGCCTGAGAGCCAGCATCTGTCTTCTTGGGATTGCTCAAGCTCTCCTCCGTGTCAGCCCCTCCTCCATGCCCTTCTCCCTCAGACCCCAGCCCCCCATCCCTTTCCCGCGCACTGGGGTTCATCGCTCAGGCTGCAGCAGGGAACTGGAAGGACGTCCTCCAGGGGTCTGGCTAGCGCTGGGTGTCCGAGTCAGTTGAGCGCCGCCCACCAGTCTCCCCGAGGCAGTCACGGGGGTGCTGGCGCCTGGACGATGTCTCATCCCGGGGAGCCGTTTTCCCACCGGCTCCCTGGGCTCCAGCCGCCCCACGTGAGCCCCGTTTGCTTCTGGGGCCAGGATCGCCCCTCTTCCAAGGCAGGCTTCCCTTCCTTCCATGCCAAGGACTAGCAACCACGTTTCCCTGGGCCTCTAGCCCGTGAGATCGCCGGGTGTATCCCGACTCCCGCCGGGACGTGCGCTCCTCCAGGGCAGGGCCTGCCTGTCCCCTTCCGCGGGTCGCCAGCAGCCAGCACAGGCCACAGACAGCGGTCCGCAGAGCGGACCAACGGAGCCGACCCTCGCAGGCTTGGAGCGGGACAGGGCGGGGCAGAGCCCGCGAGGCTGCCGCTCGCCGGAACCCGCGGGAGGGCAGCCGGGCCGGGCCGAGCGCACCGCAAGACGGACCGACCGCGCGGGCTCTGCCGGCCACTTCCGGTGTCGCGCGGAGGCTCCGGGCAGGAAGGGGAGAGCACACCGCCAGCTCCGGGCCAGGCTGCGAAGGCCGCGGACCCGAGCCGGGAAGGACCTTGGGAGGACGACCCTGAGCCGCGCGTCCGGCAGCCATGGAGCAGGACGACCCGGCCGAGGCGCTGACGGAGCTACGCGAGCGGCGGCTGGGCGCGCTGGAGCTGCTGCAGGCTGCGGCCGGCTCGGGCTTGGCGGCCTACGCGGTGTGGGCGCTGCTGCTCCAGCCCGGCTTCCGGCGCGTGCCGCTGCGCCTGCAGGTGCGGGGCGGGACCAGGCCGGGGGCGGGGCCGGGTAGGGGAGCTCGGCTGCCGCTCAGGGTCTCGAGGTCTGGGCGGGGCCGGGGTGAGCTCCGCCCCACGTCGAGTGGTTCGGGCAGGGAGCGGCCAGTGGACTCCCGCCGCCTCCCGGTCCAGGTGCCCTACGTTGGCGCGAGCGCGCGGCAGGTGGAGCACGTGTTGTCGCTGCTGCGAGGCCGCCCCGGAAAAACGGTGGATCTGGGCTCTGGCGACGGCAGGATCGTAAGTGCCCGTGTCTGGGTCTTCGCTGCCCCACACCCCCTACCTGCCGGCGGGCGCGGCTGCCCCCATCCTGGTTCCCACACTCTCGGTGCCCACAGGTGCTGGCGGCCCACAGGTGCGGCCTCCGTCCGGCCGTGGGCTACGAGCTGAACCCGTGGCTGGTGGCGCTGGCGCGGCTGCATGCCTGGAGGGCCGGGTGTGCCGGCAGCGTCTGCTATCGTCGCAAGGATCTCTGGAAGGTAACCTGGGGAACCCTGGCCACCACCTGACAGCCCAAGGTGCGGCTGACACCTGCGAGGGCTGGGGGCTGGGACTTGGAAGCTGCCGTTACCCCGTGCCCACCAGGCCTGTCCCCCGCTGGGGCGACTCCTCTTCCGGCAGGTGAGCCTGAGGGACTGCCGCAACGTGTCTGTGTTCCTGGCCCCTAGCGTGGTAGGTTCGGGGTTGCCAGCCCTGCTGGGAAGTCCCAGCCACACCCCAGGCTGTTTGCTGCTGAGGCCTGGGCCCACTCGGTGGGTGTTAGGCTTGGGGGCCCCGCCCCCCCACTCTGCTGTTCTCTCCCTCAGCTCCCACTGCTGGAGGACAAGCTGAAAGCAGAGCTGCCTGCCGGGGCCCGCGTGGTGTCTGGGCGCTTCCCCCTCCCCACCTGGCAGCCTGTGGCCATGGCTGGCGAGGGCCTGGACCGAGTCTGGGCCTACGATGTTCCTGGGGGTGGGTAGGCTGGGGAAGTCGTCTCCTCGGGGAGACCCATCCAGGCTGCCCCCCGACCTAGTTCTGCCTCCGTCCTGGGGGCCCCTGTTTCTCTGGCCAGCTGAGTGTTCAAATATGATAAAGACTCTGTGGGTTCTATACTGACTCATGTTTTGTGGGAGACTGGGTGGGAGGGCTCCGTGCTGGCTGTGATGGGCTCTGCTCTGGTCCTGGGAGATGAACTAGTGGCTGCCGGTCCTTGGATGCTGGAGCTTCCAGGGGTTCCCTGAACCTGCCAGCTTCCTCAGCCTCAGGATTTCTTGCTTGTACCTGCTCAGAGGAACCATGCTTAAGTTACCTGGCCAGCCGTGGACGGGTCTGTCCCTAGTGCCTGAGGCAGCCATCGTCCTCCATTCTGGCCAGACCAGGGCCCTGGGGTCACACCGTGCTCCCTCTCGAGAGCCCACCTGCCCAGGTGCTGGTCCACGTACTCCTGTAGCTCAGAAAGTTGCTCTTCAGCCACCGTGGCCCGGACCAGCAGCTGTGCCCGCTCCCGTTCCAGCTCTGCCTGCCATGGGGGTATAAACCATGAGCTGGGGCATGGCGTGAGGAGGGGCCTGGGCCAGCCCTTGTCTCCTACCTGGGTGCTGCGGGAGAAGTCCTGAAGCTTCTGGTGGATCTGGGCCCAGGATGCAGCGTCCAGGCCCCTGTGAGGGGAGAGGAAAGGAGGAGTGGTTTCAGGCCTGTGACCATGCTGAGTCAGGTTCCCAGAGCCGGGAGGGGACACCTGGGAGTGAGTGAGGGAGGCATGGGCCCCCCGTGATCCTGTGGCCCAGCCTAGGCCTTGGAGCCATCCGTGTGTGGGGGCAGTCCCGGCCCAAGGGGTTTGCTGGCTGCTCAGGGAGGGCTAAACCACAAGGCCAGCCCAGATAGTGACCCCAGCGTCAACAGGGATGCCACCCCTACACGGGTGTGCCCTAAACCCTGGGAGATGGTCCTTGGGGAGCCCTGCCCATTGTACAGCTGCGAACATGGAGGCCCAGTGGCAAGGGCTGGCCAGGTCACCAGGCACCCTGCTCCCACCCCCCGTGTCCTCCAGGTCTCAGCGGAAACCTCCCTCGGGTGTGCTCTCTCTCATCCTCCGTGTTTAAGGCCAGCTCCACCTGCAGCAGCTCCTCTTCCCTCCTGTGATTATCAGTGTCCCCGGGACCCATGGAGGGACCCCAGTGTGGGGACGTGCCACTGAGTGTGTTGCTATGACCAGACCCTGCCTGGCAGGGGCTTGGTGGAGCAACTGGAGCCCCAGGGTGCAGGTGTTGCTCTCTGCCCATCCCCCACAGGTCTCCCCCACACCCATGAGGGCACTCACTGTGGGTCTGATGTTCCCCCCTGGGAGGCTCCACCGGGTCCCTTCCATGGGGATGAGAGCAGTGCCTCAGGCCCGCCGTGCTGCACAGGTTTGTGGTGGGGACATCTCAGTTGGCTGAACAAGGCAGGCCCCTCAGAAGCCTGGGGCTGAGGTCTCTTTTGAGCGGAGGATGAGGCCTGGGGCAAGTTCTGGGGCCAAGGCCAGTGTGGGGCAGTGGGTGGGTGGGGACACCTGGGCCTGGAGCTTCTGGGGGTCTCTAGCCTCACCTGGTCCTCCCGATGGCTGAAGTCAGTGACCAGGGACACGGGCAATGGTTCCAGGTCCAAGCTGGCTGTGTCAAAAATAGCTCGGGCGTTCCCAGGTGCCCTGTCAGCATAGACCAGTGTCTGTCTTGGGCCACTCCTGCTGCACACCAAGCCTTTGAGACACAGAGGCTTAAAGACCCACAGGTGCCTGACGCCTCCCACCCCAGCGGGGCCCACCTGTAGGCAGCCAATAGCTCCTCATGCCTGTGGTTCAGATCCACCAGCCGCTTGTGGTAGGTGCGGGCAGCCCGGGCCAGCTGCTGCTCACGGCTGCGGTGCGCTGCCCGGATGTTCTCCAGAGTGGCCTCCAGGAATGTCCGGAGGGCCGTGGTGGCTTGCGCCTGGCCTGCACTGTCTGCATGCTCCTGGAGGCGGGGGGCTATGACCGCATGGGGCCCACCCCCCATCTTTTCCAACCATCCCCCACCCCAGCAGGCTGAGCAGTACGGGTGCCCTGGGGTCTCCCTGAAGCTATCCAACACGTCCAGGCCAGGC
This sequence comes from Rhinopithecus roxellana, assembly GCF_007565055.1. Classification (NCBI taxonomy): domain Eukaryota; kingdom Metazoa; phylum Chordata; class Mammalia; order Primates; family Cercopithecidae; genus Rhinopithecus; species Rhinopithecus roxellana. The sequence goes on along the minus strand of NC_044568.1, from coordinate 72,458,210 downwards.
TTGGGCTCCCCAGGCCTCAGGGTGCTCCTGCAGGGCTCACCACTGCCTCCCGAGCGCAGTGCTGCAGCCGCAGGACGTACTCATCCTTCAGCTTCTTGAGCTGCAGCTGCAGCCGGGCGTTCTCAGCCTCTGCCTGGCGGAGCTGGCCTCGGCAGCTGCACAGCACCTGGGGTGGAAGCAGCCTTCATCCTGTGCCCTGGGAGTGGACCCCGGCTGAGTTTTGGGGCCCCCACCCTCCAGGTCTCCAAGCAGGCAGGGCAGGACCTCACCACAGCCTGTGTGGCCAGTCGCTGTCCAGCTGCTCTGGCCTCCTCTCGGGCTCCCTGCAGCTGCCGGCCCAGGGCTTCCCTGAGGACACAGAGGTGAGGCTCAGGCCCACGGTGAGGGGTTCTCTCTGCTCCGGGATGGGGCCCCAGGTGAGACAGCCACTCACACACGAGTCTCCAGTGCCTGCTGCCGGGCCTCCTGACGCTCCAGTGCCCACTTCACTTGTCTCTGCAGCTGCTCCTGGCTTCCCAGTAGCTGTGGGGTACATAGGGCTGGCTGGACGAGACCCTAGGTTTGGAGTCCCAGGTGCTGCCCTCTTCCCTGAGCTAGGTGGCTACACACTCACGCCATTCCCCAGCCTCTGCTGCTCATTCTCAGGGTTCATGGCGTTCTTAGGCTGTACCTGAATGGAACGGAGGGGAGGGAGGGCTAAGCGGTGGGTGAGCCCCAGTCTCGCTGAGGCCCCTGCTGAGGCTTCCCTCTGGCCTCTCCCAGCCAGGCCCCCCATGTCCTCATGTGACCGGGAGTCTGCAGTCATCAGAGTGTCCAGGCACCTGGGCTTTGTGTCTGAGCTCTTGGGCTGGTGCCCGGCAGTGCCTGGGGTCAGCCTCCACTGGGACCGCACAACCCTGGCTGGTGTGATCTCCATGCAGCTCCAACTCCAGCACCCGGCTCTCCAGCCGAAGGATCTGTAGGACAACTGGCATGAGCGGGTGCACCTGCCTGCGGGCCACCTGAGGGAGGTGAACATTCACCTGGTGCACACTCAGGGACACGCAGCACTCATGGGGCAGGCCGAGACCCACAGATGCCACGCTTGTGTGCACACCCGTGCAGGGCACGTGTCCTGGGCCTGCACCCCTCTGTCCCCCATGCACTGAGGCTGGCTCACACAGCTGCTCACCTCACTCTTCAGCTGGAAGATTTCAGCCTCATGCTGCTCCTGTAGGCGGTGGGTTGTGATCTGAATGTCGACCAGCTCCTTGGAGATCTGTGGGTGGCCAGGTGAGAGATGGCATCTGTGGAGCCCTGCTGGCACCCTCCCTCCTCACAGCACCCTGGGGCCCCACACCCACCTGCAGCTGCTGCTCCTCACTGAGCACCGGATCTGGTGGGACCTCTGCTTCCAGGCTGGTGGCCCCTGCTGTGGTGCCCCCAGGAGCTCCTGGCAACCAGTCCTTGGCTCGTAGCACAACCTGGGGAGGCACCGCCACCCATTCCCCAGGTGGGTCCCTGGAGCGGTGGCCCCACTCCCATGCAGTCAGCGACCCCCTCTCCCTGCCTGGCTGAGCTGCAAAAGTCCCTCCCTTGGCTGAGATTAGACCCAGGGTGCAGGCACCTGCACCCTCCTGGCCTCTGGGGGAAAGGGCAGACTCCAACCCCATGGCAGGCGTGGTGCGTCCCAGAGGACTCACGTTGTCCACCTGCCGAGGGGGAGGTCCAGGCCTGGGGCCTGTGGTGGCTGCGTGTTCCATAGGTGAGGGGACCCTGGCCAGCTCCGAGCCCGGTGCCGCCTCCACGCTTGGCCTCCCTATGGCAGCTGCTGCCACAAGCACTGCTGCGTGCGTTGCCAAGGCCTCTGTTGGTTCCAGCTGACTCCCAGGGCCCCGCCCACGGTGGCAGGCCAGACCTGTGGTTGTGGAAGAGGAAGGACAGCGCTTCCTCTCCGTGCCTCCGTTTCCCCATTTAGGGAATGCGGCCCAGCGCCCCCTGCACATTCCCTGTGCAGATGGAACCAGGTGCGTGAAAGCACCCAGCCTGGGCGCTGCGGACAAGCACGCAGAACGGAGCAGCAGCCCGCCTGCAGGATCCTCTGAGCTACACTCGCTGGACACCTTCTGTGTACCTAGCAGTGCTGGCTGAGCCCCGGACAGGGAGGTATGTCTCTGTACCTCCGGCCTGAGAATCGCGGCGCGGAGGTCCCAATCGGGGCCAGAGAACTCGGAAACGACTGGCTCAGCAGGGGCGTTCCGGAGGGCTTTCTGGAGGAGGTGCCAGCGCCGGGCGCGGCGGGGTCGGAGCGTGCGCGCGGCGCCCCACCGGGCACGCGCACCGCCGGCGGCTGGCCTAGTGGTCTCACCGCGCGCAGGATCCGGGCCGGGCGGGGGCGGGGGCGGGGGCGGGGCGTGTCCGCGGAGCGGGGCGGTTGGCGGCTCCCGAGCCCAGCGCCGCGCTCCATCCGGACCCCGTGACCGGCAGCCGAGGCCCCGCCTCCGTCTGTCTGTCCTTCGGGCCGTCAGCGCAGCAGTGCGGGTGAGGCGGGCGGCGGGGGAACGCGGCTGCCCGGGGTCAGGGGTCTTGCGGCGGCAGGGAGGGGTGCCGAGGGGCGGGGCCTGGGGGAAGGCGTGGCCTTCGGGGACTGCGGCTCGGCCTGGGGGCGGAGCCCGGGCGGGTTGGGGACCGGCCGGGTTCCGCTTCTACTGGAGCCCGGTGCGTAGAATTCCACGCGAGTGCCGGGGAGTTCCTGGGGAGCCGGACTCCGCATTTGGCCCCCAGCTTGTTGACCGAGCCCGCTTCGCACAGCCCTTCCTAGGGTGTGGAGAGCGGGCCCCGCCCTGAAGGGGCACCGTGGGCTGGGGGGCTTGTTTTGGAGCAGGCACGGGTGGCCGAGCTTCGTGACCATGAAGGTCAAGGTCATCCCCGTGCTCGAGGACAACTACATGTATCTGGTCATCGAGGAGATCACGCGCGAGGCGGTGGCCGTGGACGTGGCCGTGCCCAAGAGGGTGAGGGCAGGCCGCGGGCGGCAGGGACCCCGCCGTGACCCTCGAGAGCCTCCCTTACCCCCCTGGCAGGAGCGAGCCCCCACGTGCAGTGCTCTCCGGGCGTCATTGGCGACTAGGGTTCCTCGATTATCTCGGGGCTCCCTGAAGTTAGAGCGCCTCTGGCCTCCGCCCTTTCGCTGCTGCCTGGCGGTCTCCGCACGCGCTGGGCGCAGTCACCGCCCGCTGGGTCCCCGTTGCCTGACGCTGCCCCGGGCCCTGGCCGGCCTGGGGGCAGTGAGCGCGGCGGACCTGGCGCCCCGATGAGGGGGTGGCCCACTGGGACCGTCTGTGTTATCGTCACTCCCGTCCCTTTCAGCTGCTGGAAATCGTGGGCCGGGAGGGGGTGTCTCTGACCGCCGTGCTGACCACCCACCATCACTGGTGAGCGCCGGCGGGGCGGGGGAGGCGGGAGGACGCCGCCGCCCTGTCCCACCCTGACCTAACCTGGAGCCCGTCCGCCTGCCCGCCCGCAGGGACCACGCGCGGGGAAACCCGGAGCTGGCGCGGCTGCGTCCCGGGCTGGCGGTGCTGGGCGCGGACGAGCGCATCTTCTCGCTGACACGCAGGCTGGCGCACGGCGAGGAGCTGCGGGTGAGCGCGCACCCCCTGGAGGGGCGGGGAGGGCGCCCCGGTTCCGCCCGCCCTCACAGGTCTGCGCGCTCCTCCGCTGCAGTTCGGGGCCATCCACGTGCGCTGCCTCCTGACGCCCGGCCACACCTCGGGCCACATGAGCTACTTCCTGTGGGAGGACGATTGCCCGGACCCACCCGCCTTGTTCTCGGGTACCCGCAGCGCAGAGCGTGCCCACCCCGCCTCCCGCCGGCCCCGCCCCATCTGCTCTGACCCGCCCTCCCCCGCCAGGGGACGCGCTGTCGGTGGCCGGCTGCGGCTTGTGCCTGGAGGGCAGCGCCCAGCAGATGTACCAGAGCCTGGCCGAGCTGGGTACCCTGCCCCCCGAGACGGTGAGCGGGCCTGGGCCCTCCCCTTCTCTCCCGTGGGCACAGCCCCCACGCTCCGCACTTGCACTGTGCCAGGGGTGCAGAGTGAATGCCCACCTGAGGGCAGCCGGAGAGGGGAGGCCAGGCCAGCGGCGCGAGCACCTTCCCCGCTTCCTGGCGCGCGCTCAGCCAGCGCTCTTCCTCCAGAAGGTGTTCTGCGGCCACGAGCACACGCTCAGCAACCTGGAGTTTGCGCAGAAAGTAGAGCCGTGCAACGACCACGTGAGAGCCAAGCTGTCCTGGGCTAAGGCACGGCCCCTTTCCGGCCTCGGCAAGAGGGTGGGGGGCACAGGCTTTGGGGGGCTTTCAGAGAAGGCCCAATGGTGACCAGGGCCTGTGGTCACTCCAGAAGAGGGATGAGGATGACGTGCCCACAGTGCCGTCGACTCTGGGCGAGGAGCGCCTCTACAACCCCTTCCTGCGGGTAGCGTGAGTATGGCTGTCGTCCCGGGGCCTCCACCGTCACGTGGACCCTTAGGGAGGCATCTGGGGACCGCGTGTTGAGCTGAGTGAGCATCTCTGGCTTGGGGGAAGCTACTTATTAAGTGCCTCCCCGCCCGCCCCCGCCCCTCGGCACCATCCTCCTGCGTGGGCAGTGGGCCCCGCGCCTCACTGCTCTCCTCCCTGCAGAGAGGAGCCGGTGCGCAAGTTCACGGGCAAGGCGGTCCCCGCTGAGGTCCTGGAGGCGCTCTACAAGGAGCGGGCGCGCTTCGAACAGGCAGGCGAGCCGCGGCAGCCACAGGCGCGGGCCCTCCTTGCGCTGCAGTGGGGGCTCCTGAGTGCAGCCCCACACGAGTGACCCACCCAGACCCTCACAGGGCTGGGGCCTGCGTCCCTCCTCGTGACCTCAGCTAGGTGGACCCGCGCGAGGGCCACCTCTGGAACATTCTTCGTGGCCTTGGCCAGCCGTTTGCACAGCCTCGGAGAGTGGGCTTGTGCTTCCTGGGTGGACACACAGGACCACTGTGTGGGCCCGTGTGGGCCCTGAGACCTGAGTTTCTGGGAAGCGGGGCGCATGGGGCTTCTGAACTACAAATAAAGCTTGGAAAGGCCGTTCTGTTGGCAGATGTGCCGGAAGAGGAGCCGTTTCATAGGCATGTTTGAGGGGGGTGCCTTTATTAGACAAACGCTGGGAGACAGGCCTGGTGGGGACCTGGCTGGGGGATGACACAGCTAGTGATGGCTGCCGCTTCGTACTTGGCTTGCCTTGGACCACAGCCTCGTAACAGTAACCCCTGCTTTCCAGGGGCCCGGCACCCCCTCCTGCCAGGGTCCACACACAGGGTTGTGGCGGGACCACCTCTGCAGGTCCAGCTCTGTCTCCCACCTTCTGCACAGAGCTTCAGGAGAAGCTTCCAGAAGTCAGGGGTGGGAACCTGTCTTGCTCTGCCTCAGGCAACCCCAGGACAGGCTGAAGCCCCTCAGGCACTTGGGTGCCGGACTAGCAAGAGCAAGGGCAGCACCTGTGGGCCTCGGCCCAGGGCCAACGAACAGGCTGTGGGACCTCAGGGACCTTCTGCTGCCTGGGCCACCCCACCTGGGCAGAGCCAGCGGGGAACCCAGAGGCACCCAACTGGAGGTGACGGGGCAGCCGCGGGTCCTGGCCAGTCCTAGCTCCTGCTCGGGTCCCAGCACACTCTGCAGCTCACTCACAGTTTTGGGGGGAGCCCTGGGGTCTTGGGGCATGTGGTTCCGCTGTCACGCACGGCCTCCTGGGAGTCCTGGTGCTGCAGCCCCTACCACCGGATACCCAGGCCAGTGCTGGCCTTCTCCACCGCGTGGTACTGCGTATGCAGCAAGCGGCCTGCACACTCCGAGTCCGTGCCCTGCAGCCAGCGTGTGTACAGCTCCTGAACCCCAGGCGCATCTTCGGGCACCTCAGCCCGGACCATGCTGTACAGCCTCTCCACGTGCTGGAGGAGCTCCCTGCTGGGCCTGTCTGGGGCCTGGAGCTGGCCCCCGCCGTTCAGGCAGCCTGTGGAAGAGCAGACGGGACACATGGGTCACAGCCTGGACCCCAGCCGAGCCTCCTGACCACCTGGGAGCAGGGAGGTGACCGGGCCCCCCTGTGCCCCACTCCCTCCCACTCCCAGCCTGGTAGACCCCAGCCGAGCCTCCTGACCCCCTGGGAGCAGGGAGGTGACCGGGCCCCTCTGTGCCTCACTCCCTCCCACTCCCAGCCTGGTAGACCCCAGCCGAGCCTCCTGACCACCTGGGAGCAGGGAGGTGACCAGGCCCCTCTGCCTCACTCCCTCCCACTCCCAGCCTGGTAGGTGGTGGCCCACAGCTCTGGTCCTAGAAGGGGCCATCGTGTCCTGTCCCTCACGGGAGCTACCTGAGGGGCAGGCCATGACCTCCACATAGTGGTAGGGGCAGCGCCCGCGTTTGAGCCTCTGCACCAGGTTCTGGATGTTGCGGAAGCCGTACGCCATCGCGAAGTGCAGCAGCACCTGGCCCTCCTTCTCCAGTGTCACCTCCTGGAAGTCCTTGTTCCTGGGGGGCACAGGTGGGGTTTGTCTACATGGCACACCCACCAGGCTCCTGCCCGCCTGGAAGGGGAGGCCTGCTGGGCTTCAGGGGATGACCGGGCAGCTCCCAGGGCTCTGTCCTCTCTCGGGCAGGGGGAAGGACAAGAACGGAGAGAAGGCAGAAAGCTCACTGCCACGAGTCCAGCAGGGGCCTCACCTCCAGCTTTGGGCTCCCTGTCTGTAAAACAGGCCTCTCTCCCCAGGGATGGCTGTGAGGCCCTGGCCCTCCCGCCTGGGATGTGGTTGCATGCCCTGTGCCAGACACCCACCACCCTTGCCCACGCTGGCCTCTCGGGCTCAGGGTCACCATGCCCCACAATGGGCCGACTGAGGCCTGGAGGGCTTAAGTGAAGTCACACCCTGAGCCCGCCAGGAGGGCCCTGCCTGAGCCCAGGGTCCCCCCCAAACCCTGCAGGCCGCCCTCCACCCAGCCCACCTCTGTGGGAGGACCCCGGGTGAGGCAGGAGCCCAAGGAAGGCTGGGGGCCGCATGGTCGCTCTGCCCAGAGATCTGGCCCATCCCACTGACCTCAGGGGTTTGTAGGTAACCTCAGCCACGTGGATTCCAAAGAGCTCTCGGGCCGCGTGCCGGAACACGTGCTCCAGGTAGCCCCCCGAGCCCCCTCCGCGATGGCTGGTGGGCTCCTCTGCAGAGGCACCGCTGCACCTGGCAAGGAGGGGGGGCCTCAGCACCGCTGGGGCTCTGCCTGCCAACCGCCGGAGCAGGGCCTCTGTCCCTCACACATGAGCGTTTGCGTTTCCAAGTGGGAGACAAGTCACAGGCACAGAGGAACAGCTCCAGTGTCCCTGGCCATCACAGGGGCCCCGCCACTTCTTTTTTTTTTTTTGAGATGGAGTTTCATTTTTGTTGCCCAGGCTGGAGCGCAGTGGCACGATCTTGTCTCATTGCAACCTCCACCTTCCGGGTTCAAGCAATTCTCATGCCTCAGCCTCCCAACTAGCTGGGATTACAGGTGCCCACCACCACCCCCGGCTAAATTTGATGTTTTTAGTACAGAGAGGGTTTCACCATGTTGGCCAGGCTTGTCTCAAACTCCTGACCTCAAACGATCTGCCCACCTCGGCCTCTCAAAGTGCCAGGGTGACAGGCATGAGCCACTGCACCCAGCCACTCAGCCACTTCTGAGGTGGGGCAATGAGTGGGGCAAATAGATTTTTGTTCATTTTAATTCTCAAGGGTTGTTGTGATTTTGTATATTAATTATTTTTGGTGGGTAAATAGATGGTATCTTATGCTTAATAATAATTTTAGTTGAATGATGAGGAAGAATGTAAAGACCATGGATATCATAATAGGAGGTGATGTGGATATGTCTAATTGAGGCATTTCACTGTAGAGAGATAGTATTTCTCTCAGTCTTTAGCTTAAAAGGTGAATGCTGGGGCAGCTGTACAGTGGATCTGTGGAAACAGTTGATAGAAGGCTTACAGAGTGGAGGTGTGGTAGATATATGGGGTGAAAGTACAGATTTATAGAGTAAATACAGGTCGCCAAGATGGGCTGTGGGGAGGCAAGCCCAGAGCAGGGGGATGCTATCCCCAGAGGCAGCGTTAGAAGCTAAAATAACAGTTCTTGGTGGCAGACATACGTACAGGCTGTCCAGAGGGGCTGGTTCCAGGTCGGGGAGGGAGACGTCCTCTTCCTCCAACAACCTGAAAACTTCTCCTGCAAGGAAACCACAGCACAGACAGTCTTTAGCTGAGATCCCAGCAACAAAGTCAGAGAACATCCTAGCCACCTGCATCCCTAGCAGTCTGCACTTTGGCCCCAGAAGGCCCCAAATGTCCACCCCAGCCCATGGTAGGGAGGCCAGGCCTGGTCACTCCTGAAGCCCCTCTGGAGGCCACCTGGTCCTGCCCAGATGGACACTTTGCTCACCCAGTGTCCATCTGTCCAGCCTCTTGGGCAGTCTGCTTTTTTTTTTTTTGAGATGGAGTCTCACTCTGTCACCCAGGCTGGAGTGCAATGGCGATCTCAGCTCACTGCAAGCTCTGTCCCCCGGGAATCAAGTGATTCTCCTGCCTCAGCCTCCCGAGTAGCTGGGACTGCGGGTGCACTACCACTACTCCCAGCTAATTTTCATATTTTTAGTAGACATGGGGTTTCACCATCTTGGCCAGGCTGGTCTTGAACTCCGGACCTCGTGATCCACCTGCCTCTGCCTCCCAGAGTGCTGGGATTACAGGCATGAGCCACCGCACCCGGCCACAGTTTGCTTTTCTGCCTCACATTGGGGAGACTGTGGGGCTGCTTGACTCAGGAATGGGGTGACTAATGGGAAGTGAAGGGGCTGCACTAGAGAACCTCTGTCCACCTCCAAAGACTCATGTCAGAGCCAGCAAGGAGGTACTACTGAGGGCCACTTGGCCGCAGGTCCCCGAGACAGACCAGCTGCAAATGGGCCCACCTGGCTCCAAGGGGAGAGACGAGGTACGCACATGCGTGCAAGCCCCCAGGCTCCAGCCAGAGCCCCCGCAAGCAGGATCCTGGGCAGTTGCCACCTGTGCCTGGGGCTCAGGAAGCAGACCAGGAGGCTCGAGGGCTCCGGGCCGCACGGCGTGACCGCACCTGTTGTGAGGACACAGTCCACGTCCCGCGTCTGGTGCTCCTGGTTGAAAAAGTCGGGTCTAGAGGCTTCCAGCTTTTTGTCATAGCAGGGCATCACTGTGACGTGGTAGATCTTGTCAGGAGTCAAGCGCTATGAGGAGAGACAAACACACGTCTCGCCAATCCCAGCAGTACGGTGGCCGAGGCGTGACCTGGAACTCAGCCATCCTGCAGCCAGGCCAGGCCCCGAGGGACAGTGAGCCTCACTCTATTTCCCAGGAAGCCTCCTGCTGGCTCTGCGGATGTGTCCCTGGACAGGACAGGCCCTGGCTGCGACAGAAAATGACACTGACCCGTTCCCAGCATGCCTGCACTCCCTAACAGCCAAGTCCAAAGGAGGAGAAGTGGCCTTCCCATCGCTCAGGCCCTCTTACTGCACACCAGCCGGGGAAAGGGATGTCACGGGGGAAGCAACCAGCCCCAGCCCCCGGTGAAAATCCGTGTTTTCAGGTGGGAGGTGCTGTAGGGGACACGGGCGCTCCAGGCCCAGGCACTACCAGGGCCGCCCTCACCTTCTCCCGCCCCCTGCTGGCTGAGTGTCGTCAGGCTTCAATCCCGCTGGGCCTCAGGTGGGGGTGGTGCTGGGCACCCTTGTGGACCTGGTGGCCAGGGCTGCGTGAGGGCCTCCTGCTCCCTCAGCCTCAGGCCTGGCTGCCTCTGGGTGAGCAGTGAGCACCTTTGGATCAGAACGTGGCCCTGTACTGCCCAGCAGGAGAGGAATGGCCTGAACCAGGAGGGAACAAGGGTGGAGGTGTGCTCGGGAAGGCCACACACCGGGGCGAGGACTCTGTTTCCTGCAGCCTCGCAGCAAGCAGCCAGAATGGTCACTTCTGGCTGCTCCCCAGCCTGAGCCTGGGGCTGGCCCAACGCCGTTACCTGCTGCTGGGCGAAGAAGTCCTTGACCAGGGAGCCCATGACCTGCTGCGGGGACCGGGCGGTGCTGATGTGGGGGAGGATGAAGCTGCCGTGGGTCTTCTCGGCATAGCAGATCCAGCCTGAGGCGACAGGGGCACACGGGGCTGGCAGGGGCGCACGGTGGCCTCCGCACCCACAGGCAGCAGCACGACATTCTGGAGGCGGGCCCGCTCATACAGGAGATCATGATGACATTAACGAGTGCTCGTTCCTGCTCTCCCCACCACCACGTGGAGCTCGGCGTGCACGCAACACCGCCTAGGGACCTGAGGTGACTGCGGGTGGCTCCCAAGGGAGGGCGGCCCCTTCTCCACAAAAGGCCATTTGTGCCAACATTTATAACCCGTCCTGCGAAACCGGCTTACGTCTCCATCCCCATCCCCCGCCTTGTCATCCGTGTCCATATCACGTCACATTTTAACTTAACTGGAATGTGACTCTCACACCACCCGCCCCATGAGCACACCTGGGCAGGCGGAGGCCAGCAGGGGCAGGGCCTGTCTGCAGTCGGCCTGTCCTCGGAATCGCCGCACAAACTCTCGCTGGCTCTCCAGGAGGCTGAAGTGCCTGGAGAAGGCGGTGTCGAAGACAAAGTGCACCCCTGGAAGGTGAAGGTGGGTGCCTGGTTAACCCCGCGCGGGACACCCACGCGAGTACACGCCTGTGTGTGGGCCACCGTGGTGCTGCTGGGGGACGTGTGTGGCACCCGCTTCCCGTGCCAAAGCCCCGGCCCCACCGTGGGGACCTCCTTAAGCCGCGTTGCCTCGGCATCCCCTGTGAATGCAGGCCTTGCTTTCCCACCCCAGCGGCAGGGCAGCCACTGGCAGCTCAGTCCTCCACCCTCCCAGCTCCTTAGCGCGGCTGGTCCAGGGAACTGCCACGTGTGCTGCTCCCGGTGACCCTCCCTAGGGCACAGCTGGACGTGGCCTGCTGGAGTGGCCCCTCGGACCCTGACTGTGCAGACCTGCCACAGGGGCCGCCTCTCACACACAGCAGGACTCCTGGGACAGGCCCACAGGCTCCAAGCCCAGCCATTAGAACTGCTTGGTAAACCTGCCTGATCATGCCCTGGACCCCAGCAGAGGCACCAGCGCGTGGGTCCCTCTCTCTCTGCCTGACCTGTCACTCCTGCCTTGTGTAACCCATGGTCGGAGGACTGCCCTCAGACTCACTGTGCCCCACCTGCCCGTGATCTGTAAGTAAAAATCTTTGAACTTGCTTCCTATTCCGGTGGGGATGAAACCCACACCTTCCACCTGGAGAACCACGGGCTGCCCCAGGCCAAGTTTTCCCTGAGACACCAGGTCAGGCTCCCAGTGTCAGAGCACTGCTCAGGCACCAACTGGACGTGGGTGTGGGTCAGATGAGAGCCAGGGCGCACCTGCCAGTGTCAACAGGTTTCCAGTGTGAGGGACCCGGGACACAGTTGGATGACAGGCAGTCTGCTGGGTACAAAACACACAGCCCTGCCTCACTGGGAACGAAGGGACTGGACATGGCGGTTACCCGTGAAAGGCACACAGTAGCTATGAGGTCCAGCCCCTTCATTCCCAGTGAGCCACCAGGCACAGGAGCCTGGTTAGCTGGGGGCTCTCAAGACACCCAAGCCCAGCTCCAGGCACACAACTGAAGTCCGCCGAAGCTGGCCTTAGCTGAACCCCGCAGAGCCCCGGAGACAGCGCCTTAATATCATCAGCTAAGAAGTACAAGGAGTTGGTCAGCCCCACCTTACAGAAAGTGCACAGTCAGAATGCAGACGTTTTCTGTGAGAAGGAGCTGCTCTCAAATGCCAAATCAAAACTTCAGGCTGAGGTCACAGAGGGAATAAAGTTTCTGTAGCACTGAAGTTCAGGGCTGGGTGGCATGTCAGTGACTCAGAGGCACGAGGAGCCTGGGCTCACTCAGACGCCCCCTTGGTGTGGAGTGGCAGTGTTACCCCAGGTTCAAAGCCTACCTATTTTTTTAAAGAATGAGGTTAATTTCCTGGCAGTGTCTGTAGGATTCATCTGAAACCGTGCAGCCAGCGATGCTCTAGACTGTGGCGAGACTGAAACTACAACCAGCCTCTGCTGACTGGGTGCCACCATCTGCAAAGCAAGGGGAAGACGCTGCTTACTCTGCCGGCCTTATGCTGATTCCTGGTGGCCAGAGCTACCCAGTGAGATGCCGTTGGCTCTGGAGAGGGCATGCCAGCTCCATCAAGAGTGTCTTGGCCAGGCGCGGTGGCTCAAGCCTGTAATCCCAGCACTTTGGGAGGCCGAGACGGGCGGATCACGAGGTTAGGAGATCGAGACCATCCTGGCTAACACGGTGAAACACCGTCTCTACTAAAAAAAATACAAAAACTAGCCGGGCGAGGTGGCGGGCGCCTGTAGTCCCAGCTATTCGGGAGGGTGAGGCAGGAGAATGGCGTAAACCCGGGAGGCGGAGCTTGCAGTGAGCTGAGATCCGGCCACTGTACTCCAGTCCGGGCGACAGAGCGAGACTCCGCCTCAAAAAAAACAAAAAAAAAGAGTGTCTTTTCTTTTCCCCCCCAGAGTCTCGCTCTGTTGCCCGGGCTGGAGTGCAGTGCCGTGATCAGAGCTCACTGCAACCTCTGCCTTCCAGGTTCAAGGGATTCTCCTGCCTTAGCCTCCTGGGTAGGTGGGATTACAGGTGTGAACCACTGTGCCTGGCCAAGGATATCATTTTTTTTTTTTTTTTTGACAGGTCTTGCTCTGTCACCCAGGCTGGAGTGCAATGGCATGATCTCGGCTCACTGCAACCTCTGTCTCCTGGGTTCAGGTGATTCTCCGGCCTCAGCCTCCCGAGTAACTGGGATTACAGGTGTGCGCCACCATACCTGGCCAATTCTTGTATTTTTAGTAGAGACGGGGTTTTGCCATGTTGGCCAGGGTGGTGTCGAACTCCTGACCTCTGGTGATCCACCCGCCTCAGCCTCCCAAAGTGCTGGGATTACAGGCGTGTGCCACTGCGCCCAGCAAGGGTGTCATTTTGATGTGTATTTAGAACCTGAAGTTCCGGGCCTGACACGTTCACCACTGGCACCAACTGACAGGTAAATCGCTGAGATCCCAAGCCTCAGAAAGGCACGTGCCACCTGCAGGCAGGACGGCGGCACCACACAAGCTGCCCTTGGCAAAATGTCTCGGCTGCTGGGGTGGATTTCAGGTTAAAGCAGAGTCCTCGGGCCACCCACCACTTACTTTGTTAGCATCTAGAACCTTCTTCAGCTCTTCGTGACTCTGCTGGGTGATAAGCACGGTCTCTGCAGAGGTGATGCAGCCGCTGCACGCCAGGCAGTCGTTTAGTGAGACCTTGGCCTTCTCCAGCCTGTGGGTCCCGCCGTCCTACAAGGGAGAAGAACTCGGTGCGCATGACGAGCCCCCTCTGCATGAGGACGTGGAGCCAGAGGATAGTGGAGTCCAGCTCATAACCAACAACCAACATGGCTGCTGGCTGGGCTTGTGTGCTGCTTAATTTTTTTTTTTTTTTTTTTGAGTTGGAGTCTCGCTCTGTCGCCTGGGCTGGAGTGCAGTGGCCGGATCTCAGCTCACTGCAAGCTCCGCTTCCCGGGTTTACGCCATTCTCCTGCCTCAGCCTCCCAAGTAGCTGGGACTACAGGCGCCCGCCACCTCGCCCAGCTAGTTTTTTGTATTTTTTTTTTTAGTAGAGACGGGGTTTCACCATGTTAACCAGGATGGTCTCGATCTCCTGACCTCGTGATCTGCCCATCTCGGCCTCCCAAAGTGCTGGGATTATAGGCTTGAGCCACCGCGCCTGGCCGTGCTGCTTAATTTTTAAAAATTAGACATGTATTACAAAAATGCACACACACATTCTAGATTTTCATAATGCCATCAAAGTCTACTTTTTGGTACGACTTGGTTAGGGCATCAGAATCACAGGAATAAGGCTTGCCACTGGTCTCTCAGCAAAGCAACTGCCACCCTGCCCACCCATGGGGTCCTGGACAGGTGCTGGCCCCAGTGCACACTCACGGGGCTGTGGAGCAGGAAAAAGCTGAAGGTGGGCTCTGAAAGGAGGAGGCGGGAGAGCTGAGGACAAAGAAGGAAAGGATGAAGGGATGGGAAGAGGACAGCAGAGGGAGGAAGGCTGGGAGCCTGGCCCCCCGTTGGCAGGGCAGAAACAATCGTCAGACTAGGCCAAACAGATGCAGGAATGAGGTGTTCCAGTGGGGACTCTGGGACATCCCTTAGCCACTTTTCTTAGATGCAAAATGCACCAAGCTTGAGCTCCCCCAACTCCTCCTGCAAAGGCAGGAATGGTTTGAGCAGGGCCAGGGGTGCTGCAGTGGCCCGGAACGCAGCCAGAGGAGCAAGGTGACTGGGTGGGAACCGGGTGGGAACCCCTCGCAGCCCAGCTCTCTGCTAGGCCTGTGTGTCATGCAGAGTCACAATCTGAGCTCGCCCTGTATTCCTACGTTGGTTCTGCCTAAAGGCACAAACCGACAGCCGGGCCCACCAGCACCCCAGCACCTTCCAGGGGTTCCCTTCGTTTGTGGGCCAGGCCCCCAGTGCTGGGCTGGAAATCGTCTCTTGGTGCAGTGGTTCATGAGATCAGGCAGACGTTTTTTAGAGTTCAAATGGCAGACAGTCAGGTGAATTTTAACAGTTTCTTTATTTTTTTGAGATGGAGTCTCTGTCTCTCGGGCTGGAGTGCAGTGGAGCAGTCTCGGTTCACTGCAGTCCCTATCTCCCGGGTTCAAGCGATTCTCCTGACCTCAGGTGATCCACCCCCTACCCTGGCCTCCCAAAGTGCTGGGAATACAAGCGTGAGCCACCACGCCTGGCCTGAATTTTAACAGTTTCATCAGGATTTTATCACTTAGAGAGGAAGTACTATTCTTTAAGAATAAGAGGTCTGAACTAGAAAATCTTACATGGTTAGAACTAGGGGGAACGGGCGGACAGGATCCACCATCTCTGCAAAAGAGGCCCTCTGCTGAGAGCAAGCTGTTTGGCCCAGGTGCTGCTCATTCACCTGCCCCAGGCACCCTGACCCCCAGCCTCCCAGATGGCAGGTGAATTCGACCAGTGGAAAAGGGCTGGAGAGACGTGGAGCGTTTCAGCGTCACCGCTCCGTGCCGGAAGGAAGCAGAGAAAAGTGTTTCGGACCGGCCAGGCAGGAGAGACGGTGGAGCAGCCTCCTGTGCCTTACTTGGTTAACTTGGAAGTAGCTCCCGTCATCATCTATGCGAATCTTGGCCACGCCACTTCCCGGTCTTTTTTCCACTTTGACAGGCTTGATGCATTCCTAGATCAGGAAGAGACCCCAAATCAGGGCCTGTGAGTGGGCAGAGGCTCCCTGGGAGGCCAGGTCTCAAGAATGGCTGCCCAGCCACATGGCACGAAGGCTCTGCCCGCAGCCATACACTCAGGGACTGAGGCTGCTCTCACCTCAAGGAACGGGTTCCCAACATCCTGCGGCACTGAAGGTCCCAGTGTGCACGAAAGCCAGTGCTAATGGCGCCTACAAACTACCCACCCGCGGAGACACCACCAACGCTGACCTTTACCCTTCACGTGAACAGGGGCGTGACTACCACAGGGGCCAGAGTGTTCCACTGCCCATTGAGAGGACGTGTGCTTGGATCTGTTTGGAGATCACCTCCTGCCTAGTGCCCGGGAAACAAGTTCATTTCTCTCCCTTCTCCTTGAGAACCCTGTCAGCCCAGAAAGCCGCCTCCCAGCTAATCCCTGCCGGAAGCGCTCCCAGCGCGCCTCTCGCCCTGCTGAGCTCTGGCCCCACGGAGCTGTTGGACGTGGACAGGCAGGCGCACCCAGCTAAGGGCGCCTGCAGCCTCCCGGGTTCAAGGGTAGCTGTCCGGCCCACCTGGGCGACGTCAAGGACAGCTCTACTGAGGAGCCATTGCGGGGCGTCTAGGGGGCCGCCCCACTGCCCTCAACTGAGGTGGGGTCCCCACCGCGCCCGTTTATGCGGATACAAAGCCTGTGGCTTCGGGGTCCTGAGGCCTGACAGGGCGTCCGTGCAGGGGAGGAGGCCCTGATCCGGGCCTCGCCGCGCTCCAACTGCGACCCAGGGATCGGGTTAGAGTTAGGTACAGGTGGGAGCCGCCTCCACTGCCTCCCCTGGGTTGGGCAGGCGGGCGCGAGCCAGCGACCGCTGGACCCTCCCTCGCGGCCCGCCCGGACACTGTGGGGCACAGGAGCGGGCTGGGGGACGCCGCCCTCCCTAGCCTCAGTTTCCCTGTTGGTAAGAAGCGGGCCGCAGTGTCTGAGGCCCCGCGCCAGGGTCGATAGAGACCCCGACGACCCCCACCGGGCTCTCGGGATTCGGATCTCATTCCTCAGAGGAGGAAGTGGGGCGCAGAACAATTTCCCTCCGAGCGAGAGGGCACCGAGCGCAGCCTCGCCCCCGCCCGCCCAGGCCGGCCCACCTGAGACGGCCCGATGAAGTCATCCAGGTCCGTCAGCTGCAGCGCCCCACTGAAGGGCGACGCCATGACGGCCGCACTGCCGCCGCGCGGAGGTATCCCCCAACGGCGTGAAACGAAGGGGCTGGTTCCGCCACGCTGCCGCAAAGCGCCCGCAAGACGCATGCGCACCTTGCCCCGCGGCCGGCGCCCTCTGCTGACGAGCCCGGGCGCTGCTGCTCCCCGCACACCCCGCGGGAACCCGGGACCGGCCCTTTTCTTCGCCTCTCGCGCGTCCCCGGCCCCGGGTTGGGGTGAAGGGGGCGGCCGGGCCAGCGCCGCAGCTCCGGCCCCGGAGTCTCTCCGCCTTCACAAGAAAGCGGAGGGGATCCTGGCTCCGTCCACTTCGTTATCCGCTGCGTACCTGCGGACCAGGTGCTCCCGGATGCAACCCAAGAACCCGGAACTCGCGTGGCAAGCAGAAGGCGCTCAGCTGGTGTTGGGGAATTCAGGCAGGGAAGAAAGCAGGGATGGGGGCGAGGCCTCACCTTCCTGGGGAGCCGCTCCCAGGGCCTCCAGCACCCTTTTCTGTTATCTTGGAGATCAGTCTGGAAAAGTCCATACCCCTGGGAGACCCTAAAACAGGACTGCGGGCCGACTCGCTTTTTTTTTTTTTTTTTTTTTTTGAGACAGAGTCTCGCTCTGTCGCCCAGGCTGGAGTGCAGTGGCGCAATCTCCGCTCACTGCAACCTCCACCTCCTGGGTTCAAATGATTCCCCTGCCTCAGTCTCCCGAATAGCTGGGACTACAGACTCCCGCCAACACGCTCCGCTAATTTTTTGTATTTTTATTAGAGACGAGGTTTCACCGTATTAGCCAGGATGGTCTCGAACTCCTGACCTCGTGATCTGCCCTCCTCGGCCTCCCAAAGTGCTGGGATTACAGGCGTGAACCACTGTGCCCGGTCCTGACTCACTTTTTTTTTTTTTCTTTTTTGAGATAGAGTCTCACTGTTGCCCAGGCTGGAGTGCAGTGGCGCGATCTCGGCTCACTGCAACCTCTGCGGCCTGGGTTCAGGCGATTCTCCTGCCTCGGCTTCCCTAGTAGCTGGGATTACAGGCACCTGCCACTGTGTCCGGCTAATTTTTGTAATTTTTAGTAGAGATGGGGTTTCACCATCTTGGTCAGGCTGGTCTTGAACTTCTTACCTAGTGATCCACCCACCTCAGCCTCCCAAAGTGCTGGGATTACAGGTGTGAGCCACTGCGCTCGGCCCCGACTCGCTTTTTAAGCCGTTGTTTGTCATATGTCCGGTTACACGTCTAACGGCCAGTTTTATGGGGACTTTTGAGGAAATTCCTGGATCTAGGATGGCATCTTTCCGGCCCAGGCAGGCTCAGCCCATGGAGATCTCACGGTGGCAACATCCTAGGCCCCGGCCTGTGCCGCATCCTCCCCGGGGTTCTAGGCCCTGATTCCGACCATGTGTCCGCACCTGGATGCGGCCTGGGCACTCCTGCACCTGCCCGCACCTGCCCATGGGGTTTGGGCCACCAGCCTGTATGGCCTCCTCCATCACCTGCAGCTGCTCCTATCGGCTAGACAGGACCTTCTTCTCCTGCAGCACGGACGAACTTTCCCCAGCACCTGGGCCAGGTGGGCTTCCAGGCAATACCTGGCCGAGCTTGGAGATGAGGTCCCTGAAATATGTTCTGTTAAAAATAGAATAGGGGGCTGGGCGCGGTGGCTCTCAGCTGTAATCCCAGCACTTTGGGAGGGCAAGGCGGGTGGATCATCTGAGGTCAGGAGCTGGAGACCAGCCCAGCCAACATAGTGAAACCCCGTCTGTACTAAAAATGCAAAAATTAGCCCAGCAGGGTGGTGTGCGCCTGGAATCCCAGCTACTCAGGAGGGTGAGACAGGAGAATCGCTTGAGCCTGGGAGGTAGAGGTTGCGGTGAGATTGCACCATTGCACTCCAGGCTGAGCAACAGAGTAAGACACTGTCTAAAAAAAAACAAGAAAAATTAGCCAGGCATGGTGGCACATGCCTATAATTCCAGCTACTAGGGAGGCTGAGGCAGGAGAATCGCTTGAACCTGGGAGGCAGATGTTGTAGTGAGCCGAGATGGTGCCATTGCGCTCCAGCCTGGGCAACGAGTGAAACTCTATCTCAAAAAAAAAAAAAAAAAAAAAAAAAAAAAAAAAAGCCAGGCATGGTGGCACGCGCCTGTAGTCCTAGCTACTCGGGAGGTTGAGACAGGAGAATCGCTTGAACCCAGGAGGTGGAGGTTGCAGTGAGCTGAGATCACACCATTGTACTCCAGCCTGGGCGACCAAGCGAGACTCCGTCTAAAAGAAGAAAGAAAGAAAACAATATGAAAGAAACTTAATGCCACTGAAATGCGGTGGAGTGGGTTTACAGAAAATGTGAGAGTGAGGAGGGCTGTTGAGATTAGGGGAAGGGTCTTTGGCGAGCTTCCTCTTGCTGCTCTGGGTGGAGCTGTGGTGGGGGTTCAGCCCCTTGGGGGTTCTTCATTAACTCAGATATTTCCCTGGAGCCTCTGGGCTCTAGTGCCAACCTTGTGCCTCTGGGCTCCCTGCTCTCGATTTTGCAAATTGTTTCATCATCATCATTAGCGAGTATTTACCATGCACTTCCCATGTGCTAGTCCCTGAGCCAGGGCCTGGGAACCCGGGGCTTACGTGGATCCGCGAGGACACGAGGGCTGGCCAGGGACATAGGACAAGGCCGGCTGAACCCCAGGTTGCTGTGATGCTGTGACTGTGTGTGGGCACCCCCTTTCCCTGGGCTGGAAGGGGGGCCTGGTGGAGGCGTCTGCTCTGGGGGCACCCACAGGACCCCCTGTTGCCTACGGCCGCCCCCAGTGGTTGGGAGGGAGGCTGCGTGCTAGCATCCTCTTGCCTGTCTGGGGTCATGGCACTGGGGGAGCCGCGTGGTCCCTCCCCTGGGCTCGTGTCAGAATTTCACGCTTGGAAGGGATCATCCTGTGTCTGTCTCCTGAGGCTTCTGTAACAAATGACCACACGCCGGGGCGAAAGCAGAGGAGATGCATCCCCTGCTAGCTCTGGAGGCCACACGTCTGAGGTCACAGTGCCATTCGCCATGCTTCCTCTGGAGGCTGCAGGGAGGACCCTTCCTGCTTTCTCCAGCTTCCAGGGGCTCCAGGTGTCCTTGGCCTGTGACTGCGTCGCTCCAGCATATTTTTTATTTTTTCTTGATACAGCGTCTTGCTCTTTTCCCAGGCCGGAGTGCAGTGGCGTGATCACAGCTCACTACAGGCTCAGGCTCCCAGGCTCAAAGGATCTTCCGGCCTCAGCCTCCCAAGTAGCTGGGACTACGGGTGTGTGCCACCACGCCCGGCTGTTATTTTTACTGTTATTTATTACTATTATTATTTTTTGAGACAGAGCCTCGCTCTGTCACCCAGGCTGGAGTGCAGTGGTGCCATCTTGGCTCACTGCAACCTCCACCTCCTGGGTTCACACCATTCTCCTCCCTCAGCTTTCCAAGTAGCTGGGACTACAGGTGCCTGCCACCACGCCTGGCTAATTTTTGTGTATTTTTAGTAGAGATAGGGTTTCACCATGTTAGCCAGGATGGTCTCCATCTCCTTTCCTTGTAATCTGCCGGCCTCAGTCTCCCAAAGTGCTGGGATTACAGGTGTGAATATTATTATTATTTTTTGAGACAGAGTCTCACTCTGTCACCCAGGCTGGAGTGGAGTGGCACAATCTTGGCTCGCTGCAACCTCTGCCTCCTGGGTTCAAGCGATTCTCCTGCCTTAGCCTCCTGAGTAGCTGGGACTACAGGCGCCTACCACCGCGCCTGGCTAATTTTTTATTTTCAGTAGAGACAGGGTTTCACCGTGTTGGCCAGGATGGTCTTAATCTCCTGACCTCATAATTTGCCCGCCTCAGCCTCCCAAAGAGCGGGGATTACAGGCGAAAGCCACCGCGCCCGGCCCTTATTATTTTTTTTTTGAGACAGAGTTTTGCTCTTGTTGCCCAGGCTGGAGTGCAGTGGCGTGATCTTGGCTCACCGAAACCTCTGACTGCTGGGTTCAAGCGATTCTCCTGCCTCAGCCTCCTAAGTAGCTGGGATTACAGGAGTCCATCACCAGGCCCAACTAATTTTTATATTTTTACTAAAGGTGGGGCCGGGCGCGGTGGCTCACCCCTGTAATCCCAGCACTTTGGGAGGCCGAGGCGGGTGGATCACGAGGTCAGGAGATCGAGACCATCCTGGCTAACACGGTGAAACCCTGTCTGTACTAAAAATACAAAAAATTAGCTGGGCGTGGTGGCGGGTGCCTCTAGTCCCAGCTACTTGGGAGGCTGAGGCAGGAGAATGGCGTGAACCTGGGAGGCGGAGCTTGCAGTGAGCCGAGATTGCACCACTGCACTCTAGCCTGGGCAACAGAGCGAGACTCCGTCTCAAAACAAAACAAAACCAAAAAAAAAAAAAAAAAAAAAAACGGGGTTTCACCATGTTGACCAGGCTGGTCTCAAACTCCTGGGCTCAAGTGGTCCTTCCACCTCAGCCCCCCATTGCTGGGATTACAGAGTGAGCCGCTGGGGCCCGCCTGGATATATCTTTTGGGAGGCTGCCCTGCAGCCACCGCAGCCCTCATTTCCAGGCTCTTGTGGGACCCTCAGGGGTTGAAGGACAAAGAGATGCTTTCCACCTCCTAACCGGGTGTGTGGCTTAGGGAGGCTGTGTGGGGGCTGGGCTGCCCTGCAAGGGGCAGGCAGGGTGGAGGTGGGGCCTGTGAGTCTGGTGGAGGGGACGCAGCCCAGGTTGGCTGAGGGCCGGCAGGTGGTGCTGTGGAGCCCACGTGGGCCAGCAGGTGCCACAGCCCGGTACAGGGGAATAAACAGCCCAGGCCAGGAGTTCCTGGGGGGAGAACAGAGTTTTCCAGAATTAGCTAATTTTTCCTGAACATCTGATTTCAAAACGTTTACTGAACTTTTCTGTGTTCCATCAAGGCCTCTGCTTCCAGGAACTGGGAAAAGAGAAGTGGGTTCACTGCGGGTCTGGCTGGCTGGGCTGCAGGAGAAGAGGTGGGTTCACGCCTTGGTCTGTCGGGCCGGGCTGCAGGATGTGCACTCAGGCTCAGCCCATGTGGTTTCCAAGGCCCTAAGGACACAACAGGCCAGATGCCCCCATCACACACAGGGCTGGGGAGCGGCCACTGGGGCCCACGGTGGTTCCCGCCCCACCCCACCCCACCCCGCAGGGCCACCCTCCCAGAGCGGTGCTGTTCTTGGTTCTCGCCATAGAACCCGGTTTTAGGTTTGGGGGCCCAGGAGCTGCCTGGTGCGTGGGTTGTGGGTGGGTGGGGGGTGATACGGTTTGGCTCTGTGTCCCCACCCAAATCTCATCTCGAACTGTAATCCCCGTGTCGAGGGAGGGAGGCGATTGGATCATGGAGGAGGGTTTCCACGTGCTGTTCTCCTGACGCTGAGTTCTCACAGGGGCGGCTCCGCCTCTGCCCTCTCGCCTCCTGCCACGTGAGACGTGCCTGCATCCTTCGCCTTCCGCCGTGATGGTAAGTTTCCTGAGGCCTCCCCAGCCCTGTGGAACTGGGAGTCAGTTAAACCTCTTTCTTTTATTTTTATATTTTTTATTCTTGAGGCAGAGTCTCACTCTTGTTGCCCAGGCTGGAGTGCAGTGGCATGATCTCGGCTCACTGCAAACTCCGCCTCCTGGGTTCAAGCAATTCTCCTGCCTCAGCCGCTGAGTAGCTGGACTACGGGTGCGCGCCACAACACCTGGCTAATTGTTGTATGTTTCGTTGAGACACGGTTTCACTGTGTTGGCCAGGCTGTTCTTGAACTTCTGACCTTAGGTGATCCGCCCGCCTCGGCCTCCCCAAGTGCTGGGATTACAGGTGTGAGCCACCTCACCCGGCCAGACCTATTTGTTTATAAATTACCCAGTCTCAGGCACTGTCTTTACAGCAGTGTGGGAATGGACTCATGTAAGTGGGGAAGGCGAATCCTCCAACTCCCCACCTGTGTGGCTGCCAACGTGCAGGACACGAGGACAAGCTTCCCAGAGGGCCAGGGCCAGGCAACAGAGTGCAAGGTAGGCTGGTATGGCCTTGAGGTGGCCTAGTACCCAACAGGAATGTGAAGATGAGGCCTGGGGTGACGGCTCACACCGGAAATGCCAACACTTCAAGAGGCTAAGGTGGGAGGATCACTTGTGCCCAGGAGTTTGAGACCAGCTTGGGCAACATATTGAGACCTCGTTCCTACAAAATGATTAGTCGTGTGTGGTGATGCATACCTGTGATCCCAGCTACTCAGGAGGCTGAGGTAGGAGGATTTCCTGGACCTGGGAGGTTGAGGCTGTAGTGAGCCGTGATTGCACCACTGCACTCCAGCCTGGGCGACAGAGCAAGACCCCGTCTCAAATAACAGTAAAAAATAAATACGGAGATGCTGGCTCCTATGGGGAGCTGGGTGGACGTCGGGGGCACACCCTCCAGTCTGCAGAAACTTCCCACCGCTCTGGAGCTGAGGTGCTTGAGGGCTCCTGAGGCCCTGTCTCCTGGGTGTCAGAGGGAACGTGGGAAAGGCTGCCAGGCCCTGGGCTCCCCGGTGGGTGGCCCCATGCAGCCTGTTATTCATAAAATTTGGAGAGAAAGTGCGTTTTTGTCAGAAAGCATGGGGTGCTGATGGCCATTTCCACCTGTGATCAGACCTGGACTGCCTGCCCACACGCACCCCCGCCCTCTGTCAAGCAGGACTCTGGCTCTCCGTTGGCCAGCAGGTGTTTTATTTGTTGAAGGGAATTGCTGTTGGGAAGAGCTTGGGGTCATTAGCAGCATAATCAACACACACGTCTTCCCTGGGGGCAGCCACGTCTTGTCAACAGGTGGAGGCCGGACATGCTGCAATTAGCAGCTAATGAGGAGGCCTGTGTGACCCACGCCTCCTGCCACAGGTGCACAGTGAGTTGTGAATACGCTGACAATTTAAAATAGCATAACAGGGCTGGTTGCGGTGTCTCACGCCTGTAATCCCAGCACTTTGGGAGGCCGAGGCAGGTGGATCACCTGAAGTCAAGAGTTCGAGACCAGCCTGGTAACATGCCGAAACCCTGTCTCTACTAAAATACAAAAAAATTAGCCAGGTGTGATGGTGCACACCTGTAATCCCATCTACTCAGGAGGCCGAGGCAGAAGAATCGATTGAACCTGGGAGGTGGAGGTTGCAATGAGCCAAAATCACGCCACTGCATTCCGGCTTGGGCAACAGAGCGGGACTCCATCTCAAAAAATAAAAATAAAGTAGTGGAAAAAAACTACAGGAAACAGAAAAGAAAAAAAGCTGAAAAGAAAATTTGACATATGAAAAAGCATATTGGCCGGGCACAGTGTCTCATGCCTGTAATCCCAACACTTTCGGGGGCCCAGGCGGGCAGATCTCTTGAGCCCGGGAGTTTGAGACCAGCCTGGGCAACATGGTGAGATTCCATCTCTATTCCAAAAAAAAAAAAAAAAATAAGCTTATTACAGGAATTCCAGGAACTGACTGTGGGCAGTTGCATGGAGATGGCCTGTAAGAGCTGGCCAGCTTTCACAATCTTCAGCTTTATTTTGAAATCTTGCATCGAGATGAATAACTGCTTTTCTTTCTTTTAGGTCATAGCTTCCCCCAGAGAATATGTTCACATTAGTTTTCCATGTGGCACTGCTTTGGTTG
Organism: Rhinopithecus roxellana; assembly: GCF_007565055.1. Classification (NCBI taxonomy): domain Eukaryota; kingdom Metazoa; phylum Chordata; class Mammalia; order Primates; family Cercopithecidae; genus Rhinopithecus; species Rhinopithecus roxellana. Next base: position 72,433,976 of record NC_044568.1, on the reverse strand, counting down.
AAAAATTTTTTTTTTTCTTGAGACGGAGTCTTGCTCTGTCACCCAGGCTGGAGTGCAGTGGAGCAATCTCAGCTCACTGCAACCTCTGCCTCCTGGTTTCAGGCGATTCTCCTACCTCAGCCTCCCGAGTATCTGGAACTACAGGCGTACGCCAGCATGCCCAGCTAATTTTTGTATTTTTAGTACAGGTTTCACCATGTTGGCCAGGATGGTCTCGATCTCCTGACTTCGTGATCCACCTGCCTTGGCCTTCCAAAGTGCGAGGATTACAGGCGTGAGCCACCGCACCCAGCCATTCTTGAAACTTTTCTTTCTTTTTTTTTTTTTTTTCCTTTTGAGACGGAGTTTTGCTCTTACTGCCCAGGCTGGAGTGAAATGTCAGGATCTTGGCTCACTGCAACCTCTGCCGCCTCCCGGGTTCAAGCAATTCTCCTGCCTCAGCCTCCCGAGTAGCTTGGATTACAGGCGCCCGCCACCTCGCCTGGCTAATTTTTGTATTTTTAGTAGAGACGGGCTTTTGCCATGATGGTCAGGCTGGTCTCTGACTCCTGACCTTGTGATCTCACCTTGGCCTCCCAAAGTGCTGGGATCACAGGCATGAGCTACCGCGCCCGGCCATTGTTGAAATGTTTCTATGGTTCAATACACACAGATGTGAGTATTCCCTATTACGTTTTCCTATCTTTTTTTTCCTTTTTTTTTTTTTAAACGGAGTCTCGCTCTGCCGCCAGGCTGGAGTGCAGTGGCGCGATCTCGGCTCACTGCAAGCTCCGCCTCCAGGGTTCACGCCATTCTCCTGCCTCAGCCTCCCGAGTAGCTGGGACTACAGACGCCTGCCGCTACGCCCGGCTAATTTTTTTGTATTTTTAGTAGAGATGGGGTTTCACTGTGTTAGCCAGGATGGTCTCGATCTCCTGACCTCGTGATCTGCCCACCTCGGCCTCCCAAAGTGCTGGGATTACAGGTGTGAGCCACCGCGCCCAGCCTTTCCTTTCTTTTTGAGACAGGGTCTTGCTCTGTCACCCAGGCTGGAGTGCAGTGGTTCAACCTCAGCTCACTGCAGCCTCGACCTCTTGGGCTCAAACAGTCCTTCCACCTCACCACCTCACCTCTCGGGTACCAGCCAGGGGTGGGGATAGGTCAGTACCACAGCCTACCAGGAGATCCACCCGTCCCCACCCCTGACCCTGGGATGGGCACTGGGAGACTGACCTCCTCAGAACCCTGGCTGTGCTAGCCCCCATGAACGAGATCCAGGTACCACTGCTGGGTGCACTGGAGACCTGGCCACCTGCTGGGCACCAAGCACCTTTCTTCTCCTTGCCTGGGTGGGTCAGGGGCACGTCTGGCACACTGAGGGGTCACTTCGACACTGGGCCTCCGCACACTGCAGTGTCCTTGGGGAAATGCAGGCAGGACCATTCCCTGGAGGAGAAGACGGGACTGCAGGAGGCAGAGCCGGAGAGAATCAGGTCTCTGCCCAAGCCAAGGGCCCACATGCTGACTGTTGCCAGAAAAAGAAGATCCGATCCAGACTCCAAGAGAGGGTTCCTTGGATTTTATGCAGGAAGGAATTCAAGGGTAGCCACAGAGCACAGTGAGAGACAAGTTTATTTTTTATTTTATTATTTATTTTTTTTTGAGACGGAGTCTCGCTGTGTCGCCCAGGCTGGAGTGCAGTGGCACGATCTCAGCTCACTGCCACCTCCGCCTCCTGGGTTCAAGCAGTTCTCCTGCCTCAGCCTCCCAAGCAGCGGGGACTACAGGCACCCACCACCACATCTGGCTAATTTTTGCATTTTTAATAGAGACAGTGTTTCACCATCTTGGCCAGGCTGGTCTCGAACTCTTGACTTCATGATCCACTCCCCCCCACCCCGCCCCCGGACCTCACAAAGTGCTGGGATTACAGGTGTGAGCCACCGTGCCCGGCAAGACAAGTTTATTAGAAATGACTCTGGGCTGGGCATGGTGGCAGGTGCCTGTAATCCCAGCTACTTGGGAGGCTCTACTAAAAAAAGTACAAAAAATTAGCCGGGCGAGGTGGCGGGCACCTGTAGTCCCAGCTACTCGGAAGCCTGAGGCAGGAGAATGGCGTGAACCCGGGAGGCGGAGCTTGCAGTGAGCCGAGATCGTGCCACTGCGCTCCAGCCTGGGCGACAGAGTGAGATTCCATCTCAGAAAAACCCCGAAAACAAAACAAAGGAATGATTCTGTTACAGAGCAGACGTGCCTAGAAAGCAGGAAGAAGAACTCACTGGCCTTTGTTAGTGTCTCCGCTTATAAGAGACTATAAGGGGCCGGGCACGGTGGCTCAAGCCTGTAATCCCAGCACTTTGGGAGGCCGAGACGGGCGGATCACGAGGTCAGAAGATTGAGACCATCCTGGCTAACATGGTGAAACCCCGTCTCTACTAAAAAATACAAAACTAGCCGGGCAAGGTGACTGGCGCCTGTAGTCCCAGCTACTTGGGAGGCTGAGGCAGGAGAACGGCGTGAACCCGGGAGGCGGAGCTTGCAGTGAGCTGAGATCCGCCCCCTGCACTCCAGCCTGGGAGACAGAGCGAGACTCCGCCTCAAAAAAAAAAAAAAACAAAAAGTACAAGGAACTTCTACAAGTAGACCTGAATGTGCGGATGTGATCCCTGAAGGTGGGGGCTGCTGGTTCTCTCGATGACCACTCATCCTTCAGCCTCAGCCTGCTCACTGGTGCTCTCTCAGTGAAGTGGACTGCACTCTCTGGAGATCTGGACATTCTCAGGCCTGCTGGGAAATGTCCTGTGTGGCCCTAACTATTTTGCAATTTTGCAACTATTTGCATAACTATTTTGCAGTTACAGTTGGTGGTCAGTTTGGGATGTAGCTGTTTTCAGACCCTAAGCATGAACCTTATACTTGCCTTGTGAGTGCCAAGCTAGGGACTTTGAGATGGAGTCACTCTGGTCGTGTTTATGAGGCTAGAGGCCTGGTGAAGGCAGGGTTTTCTCCACTATCAATATCCTGGCGCCCCGTCTGGGCCCGGCTGTGTGCCGGCATTGCAGCCCCTGGGCCAAGTGCTGCTCCGTGCGCTGATGTCTGTTTTGCAGAACTGGAGTCTCAGCTTCCGGAACTGCTCACCTCTCCATCAGCCGAGTCGGGACCACCCCGGAGTGCCTGGCCCCTGAGCTGTGCCCATGCTCCTCTGCTGAAGACCTGGTTCCCATGAGGGACCTGGTCCCTCATTTGAACTCTCGGCACCTCCGTTTTCTCCTCTGTAAAATAGGGATAGAAGGCCACTTTCCACAGCCCTGACTGCGCAGGACATCCTGCTCTGGCCTGGCTGGTGGAGGAAACAGTGGCCGAGTGAGAGGTGCTGACCTCCCAGAGTCGGGAAGACTGGGCCAACCAGGGAAGGCTTCCTGGAGGAGGTGACGGGGGCGGAGACGCATTGATGCGTCTGCTCCAGGCCAGGGGGCTTGGCCCTCCTTTCTGTTTTGACCTCATGGGGGGTGGAATTTAGAGCGATCGGGACAGAAGCCAGCCTCTGAACTCAGAGCACGACTCCTGCTCTCTGCACATGGGTCCTGCTGAGGGACCCTCCGAGGATCACTGGATTAACGTTCAGTGTGTCCACACCAGAGGCTGAGCTGGCAAAGCCAGACATCTCTATTTACTCAACTTCTTAAACGCGACGGCCGGTCCTCTGACGATTTGGCCGTGTGAAAACCAAAGAGAAAAGGTGGTTTTTTTTTTTTTTTAAATATGCAGAGCAAACAACACCAAAGTTATTTTATTCATTCAACGTGTGAAAAGGCCAACAATAGCCTGGGGTGGGTGGGGGGAGGGCGCCCTGGCAGCCACCATCCCTGGCACGGAGCAGCGTGGAGTGGGGCGGGTGTAGGGAGGGGGTGAAGTGAGCACGGAAGCCGAGGCACCTGTGAGCGCAGCCCCCAGAGCACCAAACGAGGCGCAGAGGAGACCAGAAGGAAACCACCCACAGGCTGTGAGATGGCGCAGGGGTGCGGGGAGCCAGGGCAGCCTCTTCTCTCCAGGCCTGTGGGTTCCAGCGTCCCTCTCACCACAGCCCTTCCTTCTGCTCACGCAAAGCTCCTTTTTCTAATTTGAATTTCAACGGATGTACAGAGGTCAAACCTCAAACCCCTCCTGGTGAACCAGCCACCCCGTCGCTCCTCTGAGCTCCCGGCTTCTCCTTCAGCCCCTGCTTTTCTCCCGTGTTGGCTGGTTCTCTTGTTTTAATGTCCCTGCTGCTCGCTGGGCCGTGGACTCGCAGGTGGTGGGAAAATGTCTTCTGTGTTGGTTTGACAGCTGCCTCTTAGCTGCCAGTTTGTTCATTAAACAGGAATCCCCTTCTTTTGGATGAAGTCAGATTTACCAACGCTTTGCAGTGGAGTTTGGTTCCGGGGCCTCGGGGATCTTGCTCTGTTCCCTTTATTCTTTGGTTTCCTCCCCATCTCCACTTTTTTTTTTTTTTTTTTTTTTTGAGTTGGAGTCTCCCTCTGTCACCCAGGCTGGAGTGAAGTGGCGCGATCTCGGCTCACTGCAACCTCCGTCTCCTGGGTTCCAGTGGTTTCCGGCTAATTTTTGTATTTTTAGTAGAGACGGGGTTTCGTCATGTTGGCCAGGCTGGTCTCGAACTCCTGACCTCGTGATCCGCCCGCCTCGTCCTCCCGGAGTGCTGGGATTACAGATGTGAGCCACCACGCCCGGCCAGCAAAGTGTTTTCAAGGTTCATACACATTGTAGCATGTGTCAGTATGTTACTCCTCTTTAGGTCTGAACAATATTTCATTGTATAACTAAAAATCAAATCCTAAGTCCCACACTAACTGAAAGGACCCCCATTTGGCCAAGGGGACCCCAAAGAAAACCTTAAAACAGAGTTCCCAAGCATGATGGAAGGGATTTGGGCAGCCTCCTCGTACCCCTCCCTTCTGGAGTTGAGGCTTAACGACCACCCCGCATTCATGTTAAAGTACAGATCGCAAGACTGACAAAGAGACTCTGTGGCAATAAGATACCAAATTATAAAGGAGAACTAAGGCCCTGCTGGGCAGAGGTTAGGTTGCACCTGCTGCCTGCCCTCCTGCTACACGGGTCACTGTGACCCAGTGGTGGGGCAGACTCTGACACAGCATCCTTACAGTATCTTACACATTCATTTCTGCTGACTCCGAGTTTTAGAGCCTGACTCCTTTAACCAATTACAAGTTAAAGACTCTCTGAATCCACCAGGAACACACTCCCCACCCCACTTGGAGATATCCCACCTTTAGCCGGGTGCGGTGGCTCACGCCTATCATCCCAGCACTTTGGGAGGCTGAGGCAGGCAGATCACCTGAGGTCAGGAGTTGGAGACCAACCTGGCCAACATGGTAAAACCCCATCTCTACTAAAAATACACTAATTAGCTGGGCGTGATGGTGGGTGCCTGTAATCCCAGCTACTCGGGAGGCTGAGGCAGGAGAATCGCTTGAACCCAGGAGGCAGAGGTTGTGGTGAGCCGAGATCGTGCCATTGCGCTCCAGCCTGGGCAACAAGAGCGAAACTCCGTCTCGAAAAAAAAAATTCGGCTGGGCACGGTGGCTCACAACTGTAATCCCAGCACTTTGGGAGGCCGAGGTGGGCGGATCATGAGGTCAGGAGATCAAGACCATTCTGCCTAACACAGTGAAACCCCGTCTCTACTAAAAATACAAAAAATTAGCCAGGCGTGGTGGCGAGCGCCTGTAGTCCCAGCTACTCGGGAGGCTGAGGCAGGAGAACGGCGTGAACCCGGGAGGCGGAGCTTGCAGTGAGCTGAGGTCGCGCCACTGCCCTCCAGCCTGGGAGACAGAGAGTGACTCCGCCTCAAAAAAAAAAAAAAATTCCATCTTTTAGGGTTGAACTGATGTACACTGACTTATGTACTTTATGTCTTTGCCTATAACTGCTGCCTCCCTGGCATGTACAAAACCAAATTTCTAATCTGACAGCTTCAGAATCACATACTTGAGGCTTCCTGGGCTTGTTTTCCCTGAGCTGCAGCTACTCATGTTGGCTCAGAAGAAACCTCTTGGAAATATTTCACAGAGGCCGGGCGCTGTGGCTCACGCCTGTAGCCCCAGTGCTTTGGGAGGCGGAGGCCGGGCGGATCACCTGAGGTCAGGAGTTCGAGACCAGCCTGACCAATATGGCGAAACCCTGTCTCTAGTAAAAACACAAAATTAGCCGGGCGTGGTGGCGCATGTCTGCAAGCCCAGCTACTCGGGAGGCTGAGGCAGGGGACTCGCTTGAGCCTGGAAGGCGGAGGTAGCAGTGAGCTGAGATGGTGCCACTGCACTCCAGCCTGGGTGACAGAGCAAAAGCCCGTCTCAAAAAAAATTTTTTTTCCATAGTCTGTTTTTTTCCATGAATAATTGGATGGATGGACCACGTTGTGTTTGTCCATCCATTGGTTGATGGACACGAGCTGTTTCTGCCTTGGCCGTTGTGAATACTGCGGCTGGGAGCATGGGTGTGTGAGGATGTGTTCAAGTTCCTGTTTTTTTATTCTTTTGTTTTTTATTCTTTTGTTTTGCTGGAATTGCTGGGTCAGGTGGTCATTCTGTGTTTAGGTTTTTGCAGAACCACCAAGCTGTTCTCCACAGAGGCCACACCCTCTAACCTGCCCACCAGCAGCACACGGGGCTTCCTGTCCCTCCACATCCTCATCAGGGCTTGTTAAGCTACGAATTTTTATTTTTTGAGACGGAGTCTTGCTCTGTCACTCAGGCTGGAGTGCAGTGGCACGATCTCAGCTCACTGCAACCTCCGTCTCCTGGGTTCAAGCGATTCTCCTGACTCAGCGTCCCGAGTAACTGGGATTACAGGCGCTCGCCACCACACCCGGCTAATTTTTGTATTGTTAGTAGAGATGGGATTTTATCGTGTTGGCCGGGCTAGTCTCAAACTCCTGACCTCAAGTGATCCACCTGCTTCGGCCTCCCAAAGTGCTGAGATTACAGGTGTGAGCCACTGTGCCCAGCCTAATTTTTGTATTTTTAGTAGAGACAGGGTTTTGCCATGTTGGTCAGGCTGGTCTCAAACTCCTGATCTCAGATGATCCACCCGCCTCCGTCTCCCAAAGTGCTGGGATTACAGGCGTAGCCACTGGGCCTGACTGCTATTGATTTTTTAATCAGTTTTATTGTGTTAAACTTATGTACAATAAATGCATCCATTTAAAGTGTATCATTCAAGGCTGGGTGCGCTGGCTCACATCTATAATCCCAGCACTTTGCGAGGCCAAGATGGGTGTATTGTTTGAGCCCAGGAGTTCAAGAGCAGTCTGGGCAACATAGTGAGACCCCATCTCTATAAAAATGAGCCAGGTACAGTGGCATGCACCTATAATCCCAGCTACTTGGGAGGTGGAGGTGGGAGGATCACCTGAGCCCAGGAGGTTGAAGCTACAGCAAGCCGTGATTGTGCCCCTGCACTCCAGCCTGGGCGACAGAGCAAGACCCTGCCTCCAAAAAAGAAAATAAAGCATGTAATTCAAACAGTCCTGGGAGTTATACACACCCAGGAATCCATCACCACAATCAAGACACAGAGCATCTTCCTCACCTTCCAGAGACTTCCTAGAGTCTCTCTGGTCCGTTCCTCTCTCCTGCTGCTGTTGAGTAGGAGTCCTTCATTCTGACGAAGTTGCCCAGCCCCAGGCAGCTGTTGATCTGCTTCTTGTCAGAACAGATGAGCTTGCCTTTGACATTTTTATGTAAGAGGAATCATACATCGTGTACTCTGAGTCTGCCTCTTTAATTGAGCATAATTTTGAAATTCATTCTTTTTTTTGTATATGAGGCAGTATTTCCCTTTTTATCATTGGGCAGTACACCACAGTGTTAATATGCCATATTTCGTTTGTTCATCTGTTGATAGAAGTGTGTGTGTATGTGTGTGTGTGTGTGTATACATATATATATATATGTTTTTTCTTTTAAACCATTTTTGGCTATCGTGACTGGAGCTGCTATGGGTATTCAGGCATAAGTCTTACTGTGAACGCATTTTCATTTCTCCCGGGACATTCCTTAGGATTGGAATAGCTAAGTGGCATGGTTAGGTATAAGTTTAACTTCTTAAGAAAGTGCCAAAGAAAACTGCCTGTATCGATTTGCACTCCCACCAGCAGCCTCTGAGAGTTCCCGTTGCTCCACTTCCTTGCCAACACTTGTCATTGTCCGTCCTTTTAAATTTAGCCATTTTGGTGGGTGTGTAATGCGCGGTGTTGCACTGTGGATGTCTCACTGTGGATGGGGTTCGCATTTCCTTAATGAGTCATGTCTAGTGGGTGTGTAGTGAGCGGTATCTCCTTGTGGATTTCATTTGCCTTTATTTTTTTTATTGTATTTATTTATTTATTTATTGAGACGGAGTCTCGCTGTGTCACCCGGGCTGGAGTGCAGTGGCCGGATCTCAGCTCACTGCAAGCTCCGCCTCCCGAGTTTACGCCATTCTCCTGCCTCAGCCTCCCGAGTAGCTGGGACTACAGGAGCCCACCACCTCGCCCGGCTAGTTTTGTTTGTATTTTTTTAGTAGAGACGGGGTTTCACCATGTTAGCCAGGATGGTCTCGATCTCTTGACCTCATGATCCGCCCGTCTTGGCCTCCCAAAGTGCTGGAATTACAGGCTTGAGCCACCGCGCCCGGCCTCATTTGCCTTTAATGAGTAATGATGACGATGAGCCTCTTCACATTCAGATTAATCGTGTGTTGTGTATTTTTTGAGACAGGGTTTTCACCCAGGGAGTGGTCATAGTTCACTGCAGCCTCAAACTGGCCTCTAGCTATCCTCCCACCTCAGCCTCCCAAGTAGATGGGACTACAGGCCTGCACCACCGTGCCTGGCTAGTTTTTAAATGTTTGGCAGAGATGGGGTCCCACGATGTCACCCAGGTTGGCATGCAGTGGCGTGGTCATAGCTTACAGCAGCCTCAAACTCCTGGGGCAAGTGATCCTGCCACCTCAGCCTCCTAAAGTGCTGGGACTAAGTTACCACCAGCATAAGTCACCACCACACCTGGCTTTTGTATCTTTTTGTGTGCGTGTGACGTGTCCGTTTAAATCTTTTGTCCGTTTTAAAATAACAGCTTTACTGAGAGAATCCACACCATACAGCTCAACCATTTACCCATTTGAAGTACCATTCAGGCCCAGCGTGGTGACTTCGGCCTGTAATCCCAGCACTGGGAGACCAAGGCGGTGGATCATCTGAGGTCAGGAGTTCAAGTCCAGTCTGACCAACATGGTGAAACACCGTCTCTACTAAAAATACAAAAATGAGCCAGGCGTGGTGGCAGGCGCCTGTAGTCCCAGCTACTCAGGCGGCTGAGGCAGGAGAATCGCTTGAACCCAGGAGGTGGAGGTTACAGTGAACTGAGATCACGCCACTGCACTCCAGCCTGGGCGACAGAGCGAGACTCATCTCAATAAAGAAAAGAGGCTGGGTGCGGTGGCTCACGTCTGTAATCCCAGTACTTTGGGAGGCCGAGGTGGGCCGATCACAAGGTCAGGAGATGGAGACCATCCTGGCTAACACAGTAAAACCCCGTCTCCACCAAAAATACAAAAAATTAGCCAGGAATGGTGGCGCATGCCTGTAATCCCAGCTACTTGGAAGGCTGAAGCAGGAGAATCACTTGAACCCCAGAGGTGGGAGTTGCAGTGAGTTGAGATCGCGCCACTGCACTCCAGCCTGGGCGACAAGAGAGACTCCATCTCAAAAAACAAAACAAAACAAAACAAAAAAAATCACATAGATATTCCGATTTTTCCTCTTTCTTTTTTTTTTTTTTTTCCACTAGAGACAGGGTTTCATCACGTTGGCCAGGATGGTCTTGATCTCTTGATCTTACGATCTGCCTCAGTCTCCCAAAGTGCTGGGATTACAGGCGTAAGCCACCGTGCCCAGCCTTTTTTTTGAGAGGGAGTCTCGCTCTGTCGCCCAGGCTGGAGTGCAGTGGCGCAATCTCAACTCACTGCAACCCCCACCTCCGGGTTTCAAGTGATTCTCCTGCCTCAGCTTTCCGAGTAGCTGGGATTACAGGCATGCACCACCATTCCCGGTTAATTTTCATATTTTTAGTAGAGACCAGGTTTCTCCATGTTGGTCAGGCTGGTCTCGAACTCCTGACCTCAGGTGATGCGCCCATCTTGGCCTCCCAAAGTGCTGGGATTACAGGCGTGAGCCACCACACATGGCCTTGTTTAAAAATTCTTTATAGAGATGAGGTGTCACTACGTTGCCCAGGTTGGTCTTGAACTTCTGGCCTCAACTGACCCTCCCACGTCGGCCTCCCACGGTGCTGGTTGAAGGGTGAGCCCAGGGTGGCCACAGCACATTTTCATCATTGTCTGCAGCTTGCAGTCTGCTGGTTCAGAGCTTAGCCAGGCACACGGGCCCCTCTGAGGCTCCTGTTCAGGGCTCAGCCATGTCTATGGGGCCCTCCGAACTCTTCCTGGACCCTCCTTGGCTCTTCAGTTCAGGGCTCAGTCGGGCACGTGGGCCCCTCCTTGGCTCCTGCGGCTCAGGTCTCTCCTCGAGGTCTGGGTCCTGGGTATTCTGGGCTCCTTCCTTGGTTTCCTTTGGCCTTTGGCCAGGAAAGTGGTGGGTGTCCGAGGGACCCTGGGCCACTTCACAGCGCAGCAGCTGACCTGCGGCTCCTTCAGGGCAAAGCTGCATGGACCCAAAGAGAACGCCACTCTGAGCTGGCCTCTCCCTTTACCTGTCAGTTCCCTCCCAAGCCGGCTGCCTTCTGTCCCCTCCCCAGAGCCTTTGGGTAACTGGTTTGCTACAGTGTGTCTGGAATTTTTCAGTTCTCTGGAAGGGAGTTTTTTAGAGGCCCTTAATCCCCTCTTGACATTTGTAAGTTGACGCTTACACCCGGTAGCCTCGCTGAATTCTGTGTGCGTGAAGGTCAGATTCCACCACGAGTCACGGTAGAAAACCCACTCTGTGGAAAAAGACCAGAGATGGCCGCTGTCCACACCTCCGTTCAGCAAACAAACCTTTGCAGGTGTTCATAGCAGAGGCAGATCCCACGCTGGGAGTAAGAGCTCACGACATTCTGGGAGGGGTTTCGGGGCAGGGAGGGGGCTTCTGTGGCCCCAGGTCAGGAGCAGCTCTTCCCTCAGCAGCCGGCAGCCCGCGGAGACTTGTGGGGAAGACAGCTCCCACTTCGCCAGGCCAGCGAGCACCCGGGGGCAGCTCCATTCCAGGCGACCCCGCGGGAAGGGGTGTGCGTGTGCCTGGAGCTGGCCCCCGTCCTGCCTCCCTGACCTGTGTGCTCGTGCTCCCACAGCCCTAAGACAGATGGCTCACAGCCTTGCGAGGCCCACACTGCACTGGGGTCAGGCTTGTGACTCCTGGGAGTCCTGTGTGGGCTGTGTGGCTGCCAGCCAGAGCCTGCTGACCTGCAACTGGGGGAGCGGGCACACTGATCCCTGGGTTTCATCACCCGAGAATCAGAGAGTGGGATCCTGTGAAACCTGGGCCCAGGCTCCCACCCACGCCCCACACCCATCGAGGGCAGCCGTGAAACCTGGGCCCGGGCTCCCACCCACGCCCCACACCCACCGAGGGCAGCCGTGAAACCTGGGCCTGGACTCCCACCCACGCCCCACACCCACCGAGGGCAGCCGTGAAACCTGGGCCCGGGCTCCCACCCACGCCCCACACCCACCGAGGGCAGCCGTGAAACCTGAGCCTGGGCTCCCACCCACGCCCACCGAGGGCAGCTTTGCCTTCCCAGGCACCCCTCCTCCCCCAGGTGGCTGGGCCTGGCCCGCTGCCTGTCCAAGGCTCCTGCTCGGGGTCTCCACCCACACATTCCTGCGGCGTGAGGCTCCGCCGCTCCCTGCTGCCCCGGGCAAAGCCGTCATTTGTTCCCTTTGACAGCCCGGGAGGCTGCCAGGCTCTCTACCCCGACTTCCCAGTTGAGGAAACCGAGGAAGAGGAGGCTCAGGTGTGGCCAATCACCCTGCATGTCACAGTTACCCTGGGCAGGGCCCACTGAGACCTGGGAGGGGCCACTTGGGACCTGGAGGGCTGGGGGCTGCCTGGGCGTTAGGGGTAAAGCTCCCTACCCAGAAGGCCTCGGAGGCCTGGGGCTGGGCTCCTCCTTTCACATTGCCCTTTGGAGGACCACGTGTGGGCATTGGTCCGAGACCTGAAAGGGGCCGTCCTGTTCCCCGTGGGCGCTACCAGCGTCACGCACTCCTCTTTCTGCCTGGCCGGCCACTCCCGTCTGCTGTGATGCGCAGACTGAGAGCTGCCGGCGGACCCATGGTGCCTCCCTCCCCGGAATCTGTAAGTAACAACCTTTGTGCTTTCTGTTGTGGTGTGGATGGAATCTGCACCTTCCATCTGGAGAACTGGGGCCGCCCCAGGCTGGGCTTCCAGCACCTGAGCGATGGTCAGGCTTCAGCGGGACGCAGATTTCACCCCCCAGGGCACACACAGACCCATGGGTTGGGCAGCGGCAGTCCTAAGGCCGCGCAGGTGCCTCCATGTCCCCAGCCCAGCCCTCCTGCAGGTGTCAAGGATGCAGATTCCAGGGCCCGCCGTGGCCTGCAGAGGCCCCTCAGAGCAGGAAGGGCCAGGCTCCCAGGGAGCCCGAACCCCACGTGCTGAGGTCCTTGGGTCACATGGAACTGGGGTGGGGACTGCCCAGCTCTCCTGTGATCCCATGGCCGCATTTCCCGCCTGCCTTCACGCACCCCAAGGGCTGGGGGTCCCACCCACCACCCATTTTCTGGCAGGGGAGGTCTTTTTTCTTCCACTTTCTCAAGGTGTTCAGAGCCTCAGGGGCCTCCCCACTTCCTCTGGGACCTGGGGGAGTAGAGTCCGTCACCGGGAGGCTCTGTGGCTCCTGAGACCTTCCCCAGTGGCCAGGCTGACCAGGCAGGCTCTGCCTGTGGACAGGGGCAGCTGAGCATGAGTGTGTTACCCCCATTTCTGAGCTGTGGGTGGACCCACCAGGCCTGGCCAAGGTTTTCAGGAGGCAGCTCTATTTTACCCAGCCATGGTGGCCTCCCTGAAAGGGGTGTGTGTAGAAGCTGGTTCCCTCTCCTGCGGGCCCCACCCCACCCCAGGAGGACAATTCTTGTTCAGGGAGGGTCTCCCCACCCACTTCCCCACCCCACACTGGCCCACAGGCCTCCGGGCCCCACCCTAGGGAGTACAAGGGGATCCCCAGGCTGCTCACTGGCCCAGCCCTGCCCACCTGGGCTGCACCTTAAAGTGGGCTCAGGGAGGCCGTGTGGCCCCAAGAGGCTGGTGGGTAGGAAGAGGCGGTGGCCTTGTGCCCGCAGCGCCCCTCCTGCCCCAAGGGCGTTGTCTGCCTGGCAGGGCCTGGGGTGTTCACAAAGCCCAGGCACCTGCAGCTGAGGGCAGGGGAGAGGGGAGGGAGCCACATCCAGGCGAGGGGGCCGCTGGATACAACCCCATCCAGACCTGCTCGTCCTCCTGTGAGAGAGTGGGAAGACTCAGGCCAGCCCGAGTGGGCGGCGGCCCCGGCTGCTTGATCTAAGCTCTGCTTACCCTGCCCTGCCTTTCTGGGAGAGGGGTGGGCACCAACTGATGCCTGGGCTGTCTGGGCTGGGGACCGGGATCTCAGACCCAGCCCCTCCCCTGGACACGAGGAGCCAGTCGGGGGGACAGAGGGTTCGGTGGCTGGAGGGCAAGGCCAGGGCGTGGATGCAAGCTGCAGGTGCCACAGAAGTTTGCCCTGGGAGCCCAGGAGGGGCCCATGGGGCCCCAGGCTGGCCTGGGACAGAGGCATGCGGTGGGAGTGGGAGCAGGGGATCCCATCCTGAGTCGCTGCCCTCTACAGAAACAGACCATGGCCTTGCCAACGACTCGACCCCTGTTGGGGTCCTGTGGGACCCCCGCCCTTGGCAGCCTCCTGTTCCTGCTCTTCAGCCTCGGTGGGTACTAGGTGGGGCTGCTGGCGAGGCGGGGACGGCCCAGGGGCCTTGGGGGCCGGGCTCTCAGCAAGGCTTTGCCTGTCCCTACCTTCTCCCTGGAGTGCCTGTGGTGCTCAAGTCCCAGCAGCAGTCTCTGCCCCCAGAGGTGACTGGAGCTGGAGACCCAGCCAGGGAGTGATGGAGCTCAGGATACAGTGGGGATGTCTGTGGGATGGGTGTCAGACCGGCCAAGCAGCCGGGTCCCAGGGGAGGATGTGGAAGGCCAGGCTCCCCGTGGAGTGCAGACCCCTGTGCCTGGGGGACTGTGATGTCATGGGGTACACGGGCCTGAGCCACTGGCTTCTGCCACTTTGGGGCGTGCACAGGGCTGGCTCTGGCGGTGGTCGGGCCCTGCCTCCTTCCTCCCCTGGGTCAGGGGACACCCCAGAGGCCCGGGCCCCCCCAAGCCGTCCCCTCTGCCCCTTTAGGATGGGTGCAACCCTCGAGGGCCTTGGCTGGAGAGACAACGCAGGTAAGGTGCCCTCTGGGGAAACCGGGGAGGGTCTTTAGGTCCCAGGTGGGGGTGCCATGCCATGTTCTCTATGTCACGTATCCACAGTCCCTGCCAGTTTCCAAGGTCCCTGCTTGCAAAGGGGTACCTGGACCTGCATATGACTGGCCTGGGAGCAGCCAGGTCCGGGGAGTAGCAGAGCCGAAATTGCAGCTGGGTGTGGGAAGTAGCTGGATGAGAAGTATCCAAGCCCATGGGTCTGAGACACAGCCGGGCCTGGGAAGTAGCTGAACTCGGGGAGTACCTGGGCCCAGGGGTAGCGGGACCCGGGAACTCCTGCTCCAGGGAGCTGGTCTGAGCCATGTACAGCAGGCCCTGTGCCCCCAGGAGGCTGCGCCCCTGGATGGAGTCCTGACCAATGCACCTAACATTGCCAGGTGGGTCCGGGGTCTTCACAGCCCTCAAGGGTGAGGCTCGAGGGGCCCTGTCCCCCACATCCCCTCCCCCAACACCCCCTCCCCCTGCGTCCTCTCCCCCTGCGTCCCCTCCCCCCGCGTCCTCTCCCCCAGCGTCCTCTCCCCCCGTGTCGTTTCCTGCTTCCTCCTCTGCTCCACTGCAGATCTGACTGGGCTCAGGGCTGCGGAAGGGACTGACACTCCCCAGGTGGTGGCGACTCCTGGTCCTTGAGGGTGTCACCTGGCCTTGGTTGGGGGGGTCTGTGGGGACCACCAGGGTCCTTTGGGGAGATGTGGGGCTGCGGGGCTTGGGGAGCACTGGGTGGGCACTGCGGGGGAGGGGCGATCCTGGGTGCCCAGCCCGACCCCTCCTGCAGCCTCTCCCCACGCCAACTCCTTGGCTTCACATGTGCGGAGGTGTCTGGCCTGAGCACGGAGCTTGTCCAGGAGCTGGCTGTGGCCTTGGGACAGAAGAATGTCAAGCTCTCAGCAGAGCAGGTCAGTCTCAGTTGGGCTGGGGCAGGTGGGCACGGCTGGGGCCGAGGAATTCACAGGCAGCTCTGCAGTGCCCACCTCACCACCGCTGTCCTCTGCCCCCACTGCCATCTCTCCCTGGCTAGTTCTTCCCAGAGTTCCTCTGGCCACCCAGGCTGACCACTAGGGTGTCTGTCCACATCAGGGGCCAGCTCCCCAGGAGCAAGTCTGAGATGACCCTGTGTGCTGGGCCCCCTCCTGGAGCCCCTTGGGCAGCCCTCCAGGCTCTGCCCCAAGGGGGAATCTCTTGTGGGGAGTGGCTGAGACCTGGGGAAAGGGAGCGAGTGGCAGCCAGGCACAGGAACCCACATCCCCTGGGGCAGTGCTGCAGGCAGCCGGAGATCCACTCCCACAGACTCCCGTGGCCAGGGCAGGGGTGTGTTGTGGTGGGTGGACCAGCCAGGCAACCCTGGCCCACCACATGGGTGAGCGCCCAGAACACTCTGTGCTGGACTCCCTGCCCCTGCAGCTGCGCTGTCTGGCTCACCGACTCTCTGAGCCCCCCGAGGACCTGGACGCCCTCCCGCTGGACCTGCTGCTATTCCTCAAGTAGGCCCCGTCCCCTGGCCCCCACCCTCCGGCTTCTGCCCCCAGCCCTCAGCCCCCTTCCCCTTGCCTCGGACCCCAGGCCACAGCAGAGACGTGGAGGCCAGCCCAGCCACCTCTCAGGGTGGGGACCGGTGTGATCAATGTGGCCTGTCCCTAGCACCCTCTCTCTACAGCCCAGACGCGTTCTTGGGGCCCCAGGCCTGCACCCACTTCTTCTCCCGCGTCACGAAGGCCAACGTGGACCTGCTCCCACGGGGGGCTCCTGAGAGACAGCGGCTGCTGCCTGCGGCTCTGGCCTGCTGGGTAGGAGCTGGGGCCAGTGCGGGGCGGAGAGGGCTCGGCAGTTCCAAAGGCGCTGAGGCCGGCATCTGTGCAGGGTGTGCAGGGGTCTCTGCTGAGCGAGGCTGATGTACAGGCTCTGGGAGGCCTGGCTTGCGACCTGCCTGGGCGCTTTGTGGCCAAGTCGGCAGAAGTGGTGCTACCCCGGCTGGTGCGCTGCCTGGGACCCCTGGACCAGGACCAGCAGGAAGCAGCAAGGGCGGCTCTGCAGAGAGGAGGACCCCCCTACGGGTAAGAGAAGGTGTCTGGAACCTCAAAGGCTTGCCTGGCGATGTGGCATGAGCAGGCCGTGGCCTCAAGGCCCAAGGTCGGTCACCCCCGCCACAACCCCTGTCAATGCCCTCAGCCAGGGGGTATGGCCTAGCCTGGCCATCTCCTCCCTCTCTGTCTGGGGCTACATTTGGGGGTCCCTGAGCTGTGCCCTGTGTCTGCACAGCCCCCCGTCAACGTGGTCTGTCTCCACCCTGGACGCTCTGCAGGGCCTGCTGCCTGTGCTGGGCCAGCCCATCATCCACAGCATCCCGCAGGTGAGACCCCGACCCCCAGCCCGTGGGGAGCCCGGCCACCCGAGGCTCAGCCTGGGCCGTGCTCGTCCTCAGGGCATCGTGGCCGCATGGCGGCAACGCTCCTCTCGGGACCCATCCTGGCGGCAGCCTGAACAGACCGTCCTCCGGCCGAGGTTCCGGCGGGACGTGGAGAGTGAGTACCGTGCCCTGCGCAGTCTGGCACCAGGCTGGGCAGCACCCTTGGGGGTGGGCATCTGCAGTTTAGGGTCTCACCTACTGCTCCCCGGCTCTGCAGCACGTCCCATTATAACCACAGAGAGTGGACAGAATCCCCGTTTGCCAGTGGGTAAACTGAGGCACGGGGAGGGTCACAAATTGCCCAAGGTCTCATCTCATGGCAGGTGTGGGAGGAAGAAGGGGTCAAACGAACTCCGGCCCCTGACCCCTGACCCCTGACCCCGTGCCCTGCAGGGACAACCTGTCCCCCAGACAAGGAGGCCCGCGAGATAGATGAGAACCTCATCTTCTACAAGAAGTGGGAGCTGGAAGCCTGCGTGGATGCGGCCCTGCTGGCCACCCAGATGGACCGCGTGAACGCCATTCCCTTCACCTACGAGCAACTGGACGTCCTAAAGCATAAACTGGATGAGGTAGTTCATGACTCAGGTTCCCGCTGGCCTGCTGTGTCCGAGCCATCCCCAGACCCCTGGGAGTGACCTGGGCCCTCCTGGTCTCTCGGCCTGCAGCTCTACCCACAAGGCTACCCCGAGTCTGTGATCCGGCACCTGGGCCACCTCTTCCTCAAGATGAGCCCTGAGGACATTCGCAAATGGAACGTGACGTCCCTGGAGACCCTGAAGGCTCTGCTCAAAGTCAGCAAGGGGCATGAAATGAGTACTCAGGTGACCATCTGGCTCGGGGGGGAGGGGGGTATGCGGCATGAGATTGGGCAGGGCTGGGGGCGGGGTGGGGGCGAAGCCTGAGGTTGGGCGGGCCTGGGGTCGGGGGCACAGCCTGAGGTTATGCTGGTGGTGGAGGGATATGTCTCTCCCTACCACAAGGCTCTTTAGTGGCCTCCTCCCACAGGTGGCCACCCTGATTGACCGCTTTGTGATGGGAAGGGGCCAGCTAGACAAAGACACCCTGGACACCCTGACCGCCTTCTGCCCCGGGTGCCTGTGCTCCCTCAGCCCTGAGCAGCTGAGCTCCATGCCCCCCAGCATCATCTGGTGAGTCCCCAGAGCTCTGCCCAGCAAGGTGGGTCTGTGTGCTGGCGCTCACTGTCCACCCACCCTGTCCCCAGGGTGGTCAGGCCCCAGGACCTGGACACGTGTGGCCCGAGGCAGCTGGACGTCCTCTATCCCAAGGCCCGCCTTGCTTTCCAGAACCTGAGCGGGTCCGAATACTTCGTGAAGATCCGGTCTTTCCTGGGTGAGCCCGGGAGTCCCTGGACAGGGTGGGCACCACAACGGGGAAGCCACAGGCTCCACTCAGGGGGTGCCAGGCCTTTGCCTTCCTGGGCCGCCTACTGCCAGGGTAACTGGGTGGTCACCGGCCCTCTGCCCCTGGGATGTGCGTGGCCTTAGAGCTTGTGGGTTCTGACCCCAGCTTGGGGCGCCAGCCACTTCCGGAGTCTCCCACGCCCGGGGGGCAGGCGGCCAGGCAAACCCAGGCCCTGGAACCCCTAAGGAAACAGGGAAGCCTGTAACTCGGTCACACAACTGGGCTTCCTGCAGCCCGTGGTCAAGGGCCTGGGGGTGTGAGATGAGGCCTCAGCTTGGGCCCCTCTCCCTGAGGGCAGGTGGGGCCTCCACGGAGGATTTGAAGGCTCTCAGTCAGCAGAATGTGAGCATGGACTTGGCCACGTTCATGAAGCTGCGGAGGGAAGCGGTGCTGGTAAGGCGAGCGGGAGGAGGGAACAACCGTGGGGAGGAGGAGGGGACGACTGTGGGCGGGAGGGCGTGTAAGGCGGGCCCGCGGGGAGGGGGCGTGGTGGCAGGGGGCCTGGGGCGCGGGGCCTTAGGAAGGGCAGGGTCCTTGACTGTGGTGGGGCCTAGGGAAGGGCAGCCATTGAACTGGGGTCAGCTGGCTGGAGACCTCCGAAGTCTGGAGAGGCTTTGGCGGGCATCTGTGGGGGGGGCAGTTTGGACACAGGAGAGCCTGGCAACCCTCTGGGGGCGCTGGGGTAAGGGGACCCTCCTTGATGGCTGCCCGGGGGATCTGGCAGCCGTTGACTGTGGCTGAGGTGCAGAAACTTCTGGGACCCCACGTGGCGGGCCTGAAGGTGGAGGAGCAGCACAGCCCCGTGCGGGACTGGATCCGACAGCAGCGGCAGGACGACCTGGACACGCTGGGGCTGGGGCTACAGGGCGGCATCCCCAACGGCTACCTGATCCTAGACCTCAGTGTGCGAGGTGGGCGGGGCGGCCCGGCCAGGGCTGGGGGCAGGGCTGGGGGCGTGGAGGTGGGTGCTCTGAGTCACCCCTCTCTCCGTAGAGGCCCTCTCGGGGACGCCCTGCCTCCTAGGACCTGGACCTGTACTCACCGTCCTGGCTTTGCTCCTGGCCTCCACCCTGGCCTGAGGACCCTACTCCCTTGCTGGCCCCAGCCCTGCTGGGGATCCCCGCCTGGCCAGGAGCAGGCATGGGTGGTCCCTGTTCCACCCCAGGAGAACTTGCGCTCAGTAAACGGGAACATGCCCCCTGCAGACACACCTTGTGACTTCCGAGGACTTTGTGACCCCACCAGCGTGGCTCCTCTCCCTCTGGTCTTGGGCCCTCAGGCCAGGTGGGGGCCCTTGGAGACCTTCCTGACCCTGCTGCCACTGTGCTGAGGGCCAGGCCAGCACTCAGGGTGGCCCCAGTAGATAGCAGTGGGAGTCCCGTGCCCCCATCCCCACAGGCTGGGCCCCGGCTAGGACATTCCCGGGCCCCCCTGCTCAGACCCTGAGCATGGACACAGGCGGGACCATGACCTTGGACTTTATTCACGACCAGCAGCCAAGTCAGTGGTTCCAAGCCCCAGCCCCAGCCCCAGCCCTCTGCAGGGCCCGGGCAGCATCTTCTGTGGCCCGCCTGGGCCTGTGGTTGTGTGGGAGGCACCTCCTCAGGGCCTGGTCTTCAGTCCAGCTCGCAGGGCCTGGAGGCGGGGATGGGTGGGGCAGCCTAGGAGGTGGGGCTTGGGCAGGTTGGCCTGGCCTAGAGCCGGCCCCTCAGCCCAAGTGGGCGTCCAGCTGAATCTAACAGCCCTGTTTTTCCTGCACCTGACCCCTGTGAACCCAGCCACCCCGAGGCAGCACTGTCCACAGAAGCCAGGGTGCAGGTCCCCCAGTGCAGCAGCCACAGGAGGCCAGAGGGCAGGGCTACCGCCAGGGGCAGGTACCCCGGGGGGCCCACGGGCTGCCTGTAGATGGAACAGGGAGGACACCGTTAGTCCCTCAGATGCTACCCCCATATTCACCCCCTGGATCCAGACAGGCCTGGGCAGCCCCTCCCTCTGGCTGGGGCGAGGACACCTGTCTGTGGCTGCTCTTCTGGGACCCAACAGAGGTCTCAAGGCTTCCCCTGCCCCCACTTTCTGTTGGTCAGTGGGTTTTAGGGGAGGTGGCTGCGTCTCTCACTCAGCAGGCAATGAAGGGTGAAGCCAGGGTTGGCCAGCGTCATCCCCGGAGGCAGTGGACAAAGCTGGTGGACAGACTGTGGGTGTGGCCACGAGGCGGGGAACAGGTCTGAGAGGGCCCTGGGCAGAGGGAGCCAAGCCGGAGGGGTATGGGGGCCATACCTGAGGTGGAGGCCTGGGCAGCATTCCCGGGCAGGCCTGAGGTGTGGACCAGATGGGGCGCTTGGTGGGTGGTGCTGGGGGGCCCGCGGGTGCCGTGGGCTGGGCCGGTGGGGCTGGTGGGGCCAGCGGGGCTGGTGTCGAGGCCCAGCTGGCCCAGGGCGGAGCGGTTGAGGCTGTACAGCCAGGACCTGATGGTGGGGTGGCTGCGGGCTTTCTGCAGGTCGCCCACGTTGTGTCCCAGCAGCGCAGTCACGTTGCTGACATCCAGGCTCTGCGGGGAGGGGCGGGGCAGAGGGGCCATGGGGCCACCTTCCAGGCCAGGGGAAGACCCACAGGACAGGGCAAGACCCAGGACTGGGCAGTGGCAGGAGTGAGAGGCCCAGAAACAGCCTGGAGTGGGAAAGTGGGGGCATGCTGGCTGTGACCTGTGACCTAGGGGCTCCCCCGCCTGGGCCAGCCCTGCACCCCCACCCTCACAGGGCAGCCCGGCCCCACCTGCAGCACCCGGGGGTTCAGGCTGGTGAAGGTGTCGATGTCCATGGAGATGTTGGCCTGAGCCAGGTGCTGCAGCTCCTCCGCCGGTGCGCCGCCTGGGGGGACGGGGGTGAGGGGACGGGGGTGAGGGGACGGGGCTCCACGGGGGGGTGGGGGAGCCGCCTGTGGGGACAGGGGGTGAGGGGTGGGGCTCCACGGGTGGGGGGAGCTGCCCGGGGGGTCGGGGGTGAGGGGTTGGGGCTCCACCGGGGGAGCCGCTGTGGGGACAGGGGTGAGGGGGACAGGGCTCACCGAGGTAGGGGCGCATGAAGTGGTAGTAGGCAGCTGGGGTCCTGCTGCTGCTGCTGAAGGCCTCATGGGCCTTGGCGTAGAGCACGTCCTTCCGGCTCTGGGGGCAGGAAGAGACGTCCAGGGCCCCGGCCATCCTGGGGGAGGCGGGAGGCTGAGGAGTTGGCCACCAGCCCCCGACCCTTCTAACGGCTGGGCATGGCCCTCCCTTCCTGAGCTACAGCCTTCCTCTCGCCCTCTGTCCTGGGGTGAACAGGGTTCCCCCAAATTTACATCCACCCAGAACCTCAGAATGTGACCTTGTTGGGAAATAGGGTCATTGCAGATGGGATAAGGTCAGACTGGATCAGGTGGCCCCTAACTCAGTGACTGGGGTCCTTCTAAGGACAGGGAAAGCTGAGGGCCAGGTGCAGTGCTCTCGCCTGTGATCCCAGCACTTTGGGAGGCCTGAGTGGGTGGATCACGAGGTCAGGAGATCGAGACCAGCCTGGCCAACATGGTGAAGCCCTGTCTCTACTAAAAATACAAAAATTAGCTGGGTGTGGTGGCAGGCGCCTGTAATCCCAGCTACTCCGGAGGCTGAGGCACGAGAACTGCTTGAATCCAGGAGACAAGATGGAGGTTGCAGTGAGCTGAGATCATGCCACCACACTCCAGCCTGGGCGGCAGAGTCTCAAAAATAACAAACGAACAACAACAAAAAAAAAAAAACGGGAAATCTGAGGGCTGGGCGCGGTGGTTCACACCTGTAAATCCCAGCACTTCGGGAGATTGAGGCAGAAGGATCACTTGAGCCCAGGAGTTCGAAACCAGCCTGGGCAACACAGTGAGACCCCGTCTCTTAAAAAAAAGAATAGGGAATGTGGACACAGACAAAGAGTGCAGCGTGAGGATGGAGGCAGAGATGGGGTCGATGTGTCCATAAGCCCAGGGGCGCCAATCCTGGTCAGCACCACCAGAAGCTGGAGGACGCAGGAAGGGTCCTTCCTGCGGGGTTCAGAGGGGGCGGGGACCACCAGCACCCTGGTTTCCGACCTCTGGCCTCCAGAACTGAGAGAATATATTTCTCTTTAAAATTACCCAATTTGGCCAGGTGCAGTGGCTCACACCTGTTATCCCAGCACCTTGGGAGGCCGAGGAGGGTGAATCGCTTGAGGTCAGGAGCTCAAGACCAGCCTGGCCAACATGGTGAAACCCCATCTCTACTAAAAATACAAAAATAGCTGGACATGGTGGTGGGCGCCTATAATCCCAGTTACTCGGGAGGCTGAGGTGGGAGGATCGCTTGAGCCCAGGGGACAGAGGTTGCAGTGAGCTGAGATCACGTCACTGCACTCCAGCCTGGGTGACACAGTGAGACTCTGTCTCAAAAAATAAATAAATAGGCCGGGCATGGTGGCTCATGCCTGTAATCCCAGCACTTTGGGAGGCCGAGGCAGGTGGATCACAAGGTCAGGAGATTGAGACCATCCTGGCTAACAAGGTGAAACCCTGTCTCTATTAAAAATACAAAAAATTAGCCGGGCGTGGTGGTGGGTGCCTGTAGTCCCAGCTACTTGGGAGGCTGAGGCAGGAGAATCGCGTGAACCCGGGAGGCGGAGCTTGCAGTGAGCCGAGATTGCGCCACTGCACTCCAGCCTGGGGGACGAAGCGAGACTCCATCTCAAAAAAATAAAATAGGTCGGGCGCGGTGGCTCAAGCCTGTAATCCCAGCACTTTGCGAGGCTGAGACGGGCGGATCACGAGGTCAGGAGATCGAGACCATCCTGGCTAACACAGTGAAACCCCGTCTCTACTAAAAAAATACAAAAAACTAGCCAGGCGAGGTGGCGGGCGCCTGTAGTCCCAGCTACTCCGGAGGCTGAGGCGGGAGAATGGCGTAAACCCAGGAGGCGGAGCTTGTAGTGAGCTGAGATCTGGCCACTGCACTCCAGCCTGGGCGGCAGAGCGAGACTCTGTCTCACAAAAAAAAAAAAAAAAAAAAAAAAGGAGAGAAGAGTCACTGGAGAGAGAGTCTGTCACAAAAATAAAATAAAATAAAATAAAATAAATAAATAAATAAATAAAGTCACCCAGTTTGTGTCCTTTGCTCAAAGCTAGAGTCCAGCCAGGGCAGCCCTAGGACTAATGCACCTGATGGCCTGGCTGGGCTGCCCTCCTTGCCCTCAGTTTCCCCTCGTGGTCCCCCTGGGCTGAGGCAGGAGCTGCCTTCGAGTGTGGGGGGTTGACTCACCGGAGCTCCTGGGGATGGATGGTCTGGATCTGCTGAGGACTCATCCAGCATAGGTGGGTGCCCCCGACGGCCAGCAGCAGGGCGCCAGAGACTGTGCCATTGTGCTCCAGAAACTTCTGCAGCACAGCCTGGGGGCAGAGCCAGGGTCGGTGGGGCAGGCTGGGGCTTGGGACCACCCACCTGCCCGCCCGCCCAGGTGCCCTCACCTCTGTCTGGTTCTCCAGGGCCACATCAGAGGCCAGCAGAGCCATGACCGTGTCCCGGGAGGTGATGCTCCACTGGCTGATCTCGGTGCAGGAGTAGAGGTAGACCAGCGAGGTGATGAGCCGCAGCTGATCCTCCGGGAGGCCTTGTGGGTAGATCTGAGCAGGTGGGCAGGGCCGGGCAGGGTCAGCAGAGGTGCTGCGCCCACCGGGCCTCCCCGTCCCCGCCGCCCAGCCGTGCACCTGCGCGAGCTTGGCCTTGACCACGCGCTGGCACTCAGTGGGCAGCGGGTGCTGCAGCAGGGGTTCCAGGTTGGTTCTGAGGACGTGGCCATCCAGGCAAGACTCAAGCTGTGCACAGTCGTAGTGCACCAGGAAGAGGTTGTCCCGCAGCGTGGTGGCCGTGATGTTGCCTCGGACACAGGATCTTTCTGGGGGTGTGTGCGGCCCAGGCTGGTAACTGGGGCCTGGGCCAACCACCACTGCCGGCTCCAGGGCGCCCCCCCGTTTTTTTTTTTTTTTTGAGACAGAGTCTTGCTCTGTTGCCTAGCAGCAGGGCATCAAAGGCTGGAGAGTAGTGGCATTGATCTTGGCTCACTGCAACCTCTGCCTCCCTGGTTCAAGTGATTCTCCTGCCTCAGCCTCCTGTGTAGCTGGGATTACAGGCATGCGCCACCACGCTGGCTAATTTTTGTATTTCTAGTAGAGATGGGGTTTCGCTGTGTTGACCAAGCTGGTCTTGAACTCCTGACCTTAAGTGAATCCTTCTGATTTGGTCTCCCAAGGTGCTGGGATTACAGGCCTGAGCCACTGTGCCCAGATTTTTTTTTTTTCTTTTTTAGGTGGAGTCTCACTCTGTCGCCCAGGCTGAGTGCAGTGGCATGATCTCTGCTCACTGCAACCTCCACCTTCCGGGTTCAAGCAATTCTCC
Organism: Rhinopithecus roxellana; assembly: GCF_007565055.1. Lineage (NCBI taxonomy): Eukaryota > Metazoa > Chordata > Mammalia > Primates > Cercopithecidae > Rhinopithecus > Rhinopithecus roxellana. The sequence goes on along the minus strand of NC_044568.1, from coordinate 72,409,223 downwards.
CTCCTCAGCCTCCCCAGTAGCTGGTATTACAGGCACGTGCCACCACGCCCGGCTAATTTTTGTGTTTTTAGTAGAGACGAGGTTTCCTCATGTTGGCCAGGCTGGTCTCAAACTCTGGACCTCAAGTGATTTGCCTGCCTCGGCCTCCGAAAGTGCTGGGATTACAGGTGTGAGCCGCCGCGCCTGGCCCAGGCCCCCTCCTTGACCCCTTCCCCTCCACTTCTGACCTTGGTCAGACCTTGGCTGTCCCAGAGTTCTAACCAAGAACTTGGCCAAACGACTTCTCTGAAGTCAGCCAGGCCCGAGGGAGGAGCCGGACTGGGGAGGTGCAGCGTCCCAGGCCACAGTGGCCATACTGACCTGTGCTGAGTCTGGGCCTGGAGGACACCAGTTTAGTCTTGGACCCCAGGAAGCTGGTGACGAAGCACCTGGCCTCGTGCTGCCTGAGCCTCCCTGCCCGGCATGCAGCCACCATGCTGCTGAAGAAGCCCAGGCCCACGGCCTGGCAGAGCAGGTGTGGGCTGAGGTTGGCGGCCCAGGCAAGGCTCGCTTGTGCCCACCCTGGGGCCCCCTCCTACCTCCTGCACCTGTGCCCACAGGTGAGGGCTGATGTATGTGGCCAGGGAACCCAGGGCTTGTAGCCCCTCCAGTGTCCAGGAGCCAGGGGGCCTGGTGCACAGAAAGGGGCGCTGTGTTGGGTCCAGGGCAGGCCTCCCCTCCCGGAGCCCCTGCCCCTCCATGGACACCCAGCAGGCAGGAGGAGCACTCAGTAGGTGCTTGACCACCCAGACCCCTGACTGGCACCCACGGGAGGGGCACCCCCCCACAGCTAGTGGGGCAGCACCCCAACCCTCTGCCCCCTTGGCTGCAGGACCCGGTGAGATTGAGGCCAGAGGTCAGATGTTAGTGGGCTGTGGACATCAGTGACCTCTTGGGCCAACCCCAGGCTGCCTCCCGTCTCATCCCCGCCTCCTCGCCTGGCCCTGTGACCCCACCCACCTGAGCGAGGTCTTTCCCCCGGCCAGCAGTGAGTTGAGGGCAATGCGCTGGGCGGTGGTCAGCCGGGGGCAGCGCTGCAGGTTCCCCAGCACGTGGGGGTCCGCAGCACTGATGCTGGACGCGTCCATGTCACACACCAGGGCCCCAAGCAGCGGCAGGTTGGAGGCACTGAGCTGTGGGCGGGCCCCCCCCTGCAGGGCCAGCAGGTCGGCACCCAGCAGGAGCCTGCCTCCAATGCACCGGGCCTATCCCGCCCAGGTGCCCACTAGGCAGGCCACAGCTGCCCCCCACGCGCCCCGGTCCACCCCGCCCAGCGCCCACCAGGCAGCCCACAGCCACACGCTGCAGGGCGACCCTCTGGTCGGGTAGATGGTTCAGCAGCTCCACGTCCCCTTGGGCGGCGCGGCGGATGAAGGCCCGGCAGTCAGCTTCCCGCACCTGGCTCAGGCTGCAGGTGAGTGTGAGGCTGTCAGACTGACGGGGGGCGGGGCCGGAACTCCCAGCAGCCCTGCGATGCCCCTGGGGCGTTGAGGGCCCCCAGGACTCCTGTGGCTGGGCAGGGAGGGACACTCACTTGTAGAAGAGCAGCAGGTTGGGCGGGTGGAGCGTGAAGTCATCCTGGAGGCCGCACCGTGATGCTAGGTTGGCCAAGCAGCTGAGCTGGGCAGGAAGGTGCTGGTCACTCCCTCGTCCACTCTGGACTCGCTGTGGCAGCCCGTGGGCGCCCTTCCCCTCTGCGTGGGCCTCAGGACCCAGTCCCCACCCACTTCTTGGGCCCCATTTCCCACATGTCGGGTCCTCCCCATGGCTACCCGTGCCCGCCCCTGCGCCTGGAGGGGAACCCCGCACGGCAGAACAGGCCACCAAACGGCCGCCCCCAGCCCCAAAGCCGCCTCCCCGGCTGCCAGGCCCCTCCGCCGCTTCCCCAACTGCCAGGGCCCTGTGCCACCTCCCCAACCGCCAGGCCCCTGTGCCACCTCCTCACTGGCGGAGTGCTGAAGCTTCTGGATGCTGGGTAGGTGTGGATGATTGCCTATCACCACCAAGGAGGCCCCACAACGCCGGGTTGGGGTCTCCTCCAGTGCAGCCCCTTGGCAGCTTCCCAAGTGGACCTTGGGTGGTGCCTCTCGGCTCCACCTGACAGCCTCCTCCTGGCACTGGGGCTCTGCCAGGCCCAGCCTCCGCCCCTCCATGCTCCCTGAGGCTCTGCTCACTCCTCTCAGCCTATGCAGGACGCTGCCCAGCCTCAGCCACCCCCGACCTAGGCTTGTCTAGCCTGGCCTTTGAGTTCAAGGGTTTTTAGCCCATTCCTCAGAGGGCCCTTTGCCCGATTTTATGTCAACCAAGCACCTGGGACATCCTGTGCATATGAGGAGGGGCTTCGAGGCAGACAAGGACAGCCCCAGAGTTTTGTGCAGCCCCCACCAGGGTCTCATCCCTGAGGAGGAGCCCACCCAGGGTGGGGGCTCAGGGACCCTCCTGCAGCCTGAAAGGAGCCCCGGGGAATGGGGCATGGGCTGCCAGCCTCCTGCAGGGCAAGGTCCTCCTGGCTGAGAGGGAGGGGAAGAAAAACTCTGACTCACAAACACCCAGAATACCTGCGAGCTGGAACAGAAGGTTCAGCCTGTTTGATTATCAAAAGAAAGGCAAAAAGCAGACCAGCTGTGGTGCAATATGCCTGTAATACCAGCGCTTTGGGAGGCTGAGGAGGGCTGATCACTTGAGCTCAGGAGTCTGAGACCAGCCTGGCCAACATAGTGAGACCCCTGTCTCTAAAAAGAATTTAAAAGTTAGGCTGGGCGCCATGGCTCACGACTGTAATCCCAGCAGTTCGGGAGGGTGAGGCGGGCAGATAACCTGAGGCCAGTTTGAGACCAGCCTGGCCAATATGGTGAAACCTTGTCTGTAGTAAAAATACAAAAATAGGCCGGGCGCGGTGGCTCAAACCTGTAATCCCAGCACTTTGGGAGGCCGAGGTGGGCAGATCACGAGGTCAGGAGATGGAGACCATCATGGTGAACACGGTGAAACCCTGTCTCTACTAAAAATACAAAAAAATTAGCCAGGCGAGGTGGCGGGCACCTGTAGCCCCAGCTTCCAGGGAGGCTGAGGCAGAAGAATGGCGTGAACCTGGGAGGCGGAGCTTGTAGCAAGTGGAGATCACGCCACTGCACTCCAGCCTGGGTGACACAGCGAGACTCCGTCTCAAAAAAAAAAAAAAAAAAAAAAAAAAAAAAAAATAGCCGCGCGTGGTGGCGGGTGCCGGTAGTCTCAGTTACTTGGGAGGCTGAGGCAGAAGAATCACTTGAACACAGCAGTCAGAGGTTGCAGTGAGCTGAGATCACACCATTACACTCCAGCCTGGGCGACAGAGAGAGACTCCATCTCAAAAACAACTGTCCCAGCTACTGGGGAGGCTGAGGTAGGAGGATGGCTTGAATCGGGAGGCTGAGGTTGCAATAAGTTGTGATGGTGCCACGGCACTCCAACCTGGACAATAGAGTGTGATCTTATCTCAAAAAATAATAATCATAATAAACTTTTAAATGTTTTAAAAAAGAGAAAGTCCAGGTGCAGTGGCTCATGGCTGTAATCCCAGCACTTTGGGAAGCCAAGACCGGTGATCACTTGAGACCAGCCTGGGCAATGTGGTGAAACCTCATCTGTATTAAAAATACAAAAATTAGGCGGGCATGGTGTCACGCGCCTACAATCCCAGCTACCTGGGAGGAGGCTGAGGCAGGAGAATTGTTTGAATCCGGAAGGCAGAGGTTGCAGTGAGCTGAGATGGTGCCACTGCACTCCAGCCTGGGTGACAAAGTGAGACTCTGTCTCAAAAATAAATACATAAGAGAGAAAAAAAAAGACTCCATGGCAATAAGATACCAAATTATAAACGAGACCTACGGCCGTGCCAGGCAGAGGGGAGGCAGTGCCTGCTGGCCCTCCCTCCTTCCCTCCTGTGGCCTGCTTGTCTGAGTTGAAAGCATTCCTATTTGCTGAGTCCATGCTTTACACAGGGCTTTATTCCTTTAACCGGTTACAAATGAAAGAATCCCAGCACTTTGGGAGGCCGAGACGGGCGGATCACGAGGTCAGGAGATCGAGACCATCCTGGCAAACACGGTGAAACCCCGTCTCTACTAAAAAATACAAAAAACTACCCGGGCGAGGTGGCGGGCGCCTGTAGTTCCAGCTACTCGGGAGGCTGAGCCAGGAGAATGGCGTAAACCTGGGAGGCGGAGCTTGCCGTGAGCTGAGGTTCGGCCACTGCTCTCCAGCCTGGGCCACAGAGCAAGACTCCGACTCACAAAAAAAAAAAAAAAAAGAAAAAAAAAGAAACCCAACCTGCAATCTGCCGGCCTGAGGTGCGCTCACACCTCTTGAGACTTTCCTCGGGCCAGGGTCACTCATATTGCTCAGATAATCCTCTAAACTATTTCACTGTCTGGTTTTCCCTGGAAGGAATGGAGGTCTTTCTGCCTTTCCCTTTTCCTGGACGGCCCCTCACAGGCCAGGATCCTGCAGCCCATGCACGGAGAGGCCAGTGGGCTGTAAAATCCACTCTGGGGGCCCGGAGTATGTACCCCAAGTCGGGCACCATTCTCCACAGAGGTGGGTGGGGAGGGGAGGGTGAACCTCGCCCTCACTGGGGACACAGGGTGGAGCATCTGCAGGTAAGTTGGCTGAAAAGTCCTGGAAGTGGATAAGCGTGGGCTGCACCCGAAAGTCACCCCGCCTCCTGGGTGGACCCTCCCGTCCTGGGGGGCTGCACACCCCGTCCCGACTGTGGTCACACTGGGTCCTGCCCCAGCTCTCGCTTAGCCATCCCTCGCCTCTCACACCTGAGCCCATGTGCCCTTCCCTATCCGGGCCCGTCCCTCAGAGCCTGGCCCACCCACCCACCCACACTCCTTCCCTGATCACCTGCCAGGCCTGGAGGGGGACCTGCAGCAAGGCCAGCCTCTGGATTAGGGCTGAGAGCTGGTCCCGGGGCAGCTGACCGGCCGGCTGGCACCAGAAGCCTTGCCGCAGGGAGCAGTTGGCACTGGGCAGAGAGGAGGAGACAGTGGCAGGGAGGGTCCGGGAAGGGTGGAAGCAGTTGAGTGCGGCTGCCCAGCAGAAGGGCATGGGCTGCACGCAGCCTGCAGGACCAAGGTCCGACTCCACTGCCCCCCAGCACTGAAGGAGGGAGAGCGGGAGGTGGTACCCCCGACAGGCAAGATCCTGCTTCACTGACTCATTCACTCACTCATTTTCACTCATTCATTCATTCACTCATTTTCACTCATTCACTCACTCATTTTCACTCATTCACTCATTTTCACTCACTCATTAATTCATTCACTCATTCACTCATTCATTTTCACTCATTCACTCTTCATTTGCTCACTCATTCACTCATTCGCTCACTCATTTTCACTCATTCACTCACTCATTTTCACTCATTCACTCACTCATTTTCACTCATTCACTCATTTTCACTCATTCATTAATTCATTCACTCATTCACTCATTCATTTTCATTCACTCTTCATTTGCTCACTCATTCACTCATTCGCTCACTCATTTTCACTCATTCACTCACTCATTTTCACTCATTCACTCATTCATTTTCACTCATTCACTCTTCATTCGCTCACTCATTCACTCATTCGCTCACTCTTTACTCATTCACTCATTTTCACTCATTCACTCACTCATTAATTCACTCACTCACTCATTAATTCACTCACTCATTCACTCACTCATTAATTCACTCACTCATTCACTCATTAATTCACTCACTCATTCACTCACTCATTAATTCACTCACTCATTCACTCACTCATTAATTCACTCATTCACTCACTCATTAATTCACTCACTCATTCACTCACTCATTAATTCACTCACTCATTCACTCACTCATTAATTCACTCACTCATTCACTCACTCTATTCATTCACTCATTTTCACTCATTCATTCACTCTCTCATTCACTCATTTATTCACTCATTTTCACTCACTCATTCACTCATTCACTCACTCTTTACTCACTCATTTTCACTCATTCATTCACTCTCTCATTCACTCATTTATTCACTCATTTTCACTCACTCATTCACTCATTCACTCACTCATTTTCACTCATTCACTCACTCATTTTCACTCATTCCCTCATTTTCACTCATTTTCACTCATTCACTCACTCATTTTCACTCATTCCCTCATTTTCACTCATTCACTCACTCATTTACTCATTCTCTCCAGAGCACCCTGTGGGGCCAGGCTCTCGGCTGCATGCAGGGCCTCAGGTGTGGCCCCTACCCAGACCCTGGAGCAGCACTTCCTCCTGAGGCCGGGTCCCAGCTGGCCAGGAGCTCATGCTGCTCCCTGACCATCCCTGCTGGCTGCTGAGGCACCTGAGGAAGAGGCACCCCCACCCAAGGCTTCCGCACCTGTTGGGCAGCCCTGGGGAAGCTGTCTCCCCAGCCTTCCTTATGGTGTGACTCTAATCCAGTCGAACAGAGTGGGCCTTGTGCCACTCAGGACCCCAGCCCTGCGTCACCAGATGCCCTGGTTAGTCAATTGACCAGCCTGTCACTGTCACCAAGTCTGAAGGACGGGGAGGAGAGCTGAGCCCAACACGAGGCTCCAGGCAGTGCAGGGAAATCACAGAGTGTTCTCTGGGGTGGGCAGACGTGGCTGGGTCTGATGGTTGAGGCCTCGGCGGTGGCCGAGGGACCCACACCCGGCCGTGTAGGTCCAAAGCTGGACACTGAGTCATCTCAGGGCCCCCCAGGGTGGAGCAGGAGATGACTGCCTCAGCAGCAGACTGCTGGCGGCCACTCCCAGACCCCTCCCCATCCCCTAGTCAGACCCCTCCCCCAGCCCAACCGAGAAGCAGACCCCCACTGCAAGAGGGCTGCACTCACCTGGCCCACAGGTTGGCCCCACTGGCATCCAGCCCTCCTAGGGAAAGAGCCTTGGCCTGGGGCCCAGAGCAGTGGGTGGCGAGGGACAGGAGGAGGGTGAGGCCTGATCTCTGCAGGGCACCTGGAATAAGGCGGGCTGTGAGGGTCCCAGTGGCAGCAGGGGCCGGGGCATCCGGGCTCCAGGGTGGGCCTATGACCCCCACCATGGGGGTCTCCTTGAGACCAGAGAACACAGAGGAACTTCTGGAGCCCCACAGCACTGGCCACCTGTGCACAGCCTGGGCCTGAGTGCGGGGCGTGTCTGGTGGTGTATGCACAGGCGTGAGGCTGTGGACGTGTGTAGGCACGCACGTGTAGGTGACAGTGTGCATGGATAGGTGACAGTGTGCACGAGTAGCACAGGCGTGAAGTTGTGGACACGTGCAAGCACGCACAGATAGGTGACAGTGTGCACGCGTGGGTGATGGTGTGCACGGGTAGGTGATGGTGTGCAGGGTAGGTGACGGTGTGCATGTGTAGGCGACGGTGTGCACAGGTAGGTGACTGTGCATGTGTAGGTGACAGTGTGCACAGGTAGGTGACGGTGTGCACAGGTAGGTGACAGTGTGCACGGATAGGTGACAGTGTGCACAGGTAGCACACGCGTGAGGCTGTGGACGCATGCAAGCACGCACAGGTAGGTGATGGTGTGCACATGTAGGTGACAGTATGCACGGGTAGGTGACGGTGTGCACGGATAGGTGACAGTGCACGGGTAGCACAGGCGTGAGGCTGTGGACGCGTGCAAGTACGCACAGGTAGGTGACAGTGTGCACGGGTAGGTGATGGTGTGCACGGGTAGGTGACAGTTGTATGCATGAGTCTGGCAGCGTGTGCACATGCGCACCCATGTTGCACACGTGTGAGATGGCAGGTGCATATGTGCGAGCTCCTTCTCCGTCTAGCCAGATGCCCCGTGGCTCTGTGTCCTCACAGTGGAGCCCTGAGACCCCCAAGACAGAGGAGGTGTGGGGGCACAAGCCACCTTCGAGGGCCCCAGCTGCTCAGTTCTGCAGTGGGGGTCACAGCAGGGCCTCCTAGCAGGAACTAGGGGCCCAGCCCATGTTCCTGCTTTGGAAACTCAGCCCAGGAAGGGGGTTCGGGTGCAGGGGAGCCCCCTTATCTTGCTGGCCCTGGGGAGACCATGTGGTGAAGTCTCTTCTCCAGCAGGCGTAGAGCAGGGGTTGCCACAGCCCACACAGATCCGCCCACGGCCTCCTGGGCTGCTGAGGCCTGGCCCACCCCTCTCAGGGAAGGTGAGGCACTGGGCAGCCCTGGGCATGGCCAGGGTCCCTCCCCACCCTGGCCTTAGAGCCTGGCCCTGCCTGTGCCCGGGCTGCCCAAGAGAAGGTGTCTCCACTCACCTCCCCCACGATTTCCCCAGAAGCCACGTCCAGCTGCCTGGGCCAGGAGTGGCCCCTTCTAGCCAAGCTTGCCTGCCCTGCCTCACCTTCCCAGGACCCCCATGCCTGCTGGGGTGGGCTGGGCTCACTGTGCCCTGGCAGCCCCCGCCCCAGCTGGCTGCTGCTGGGCAGGGCCCACCTCCTCCTTCCTTGGCTTGGGACAGATCCTGGCTCAGGAAAATGGGGTGGCCAGGGCCCTGGGCACTCCCACGTCTGTGGGATGGTTTTGCCACGTGGGCCTGGCACTCTGGAGGCCCCCCTTCTGCATGGAGTCTCGTCTCACCCACTCTGGGGCCCATGTCTGTGCGGCAGCGTACACTGGTCATCCTGGCTGAGACGTTCCAGGGCAGGAAGGTGCTGGGGCCACGGGCAGTGGGTCCAGGACTAGCTGGAGAGGCGTGACACAGGTGAGACACAGGTGAGACGCACAGGCTGGCCCCACACTGCCTCCCACCCCCTGGGGTGTGGAGAGGGAGGATGCAGTCCGGGCTCACCCAGGGCGGTGGGGCCAGAGCTGCGGCTCTCCCACCTTCAAGGGGGAAGGACCCATAAACAGTAAAGTGCAGCAGGAGGGACCAGGAGCCGGCGAAACCCTGGGCCTTTCTTATCACAGGTAGGGGCCTAGGGGACCCACGGGTTGCTGTGTCTCCAACCAACAGCAAGTGCCTCAGGCAGCCTCGCGCACCCCGGCTTCGTCCTCCACACACCCAGCGGCCCTGGCAGCTTCCTTTCCCTCTTTGAGCCCCAGATGTCCGGCTCTGTTGCTGAAATCTGGCCCCCAGTGGCAGCTGGGGTAGCCTCAGCCACGCTGGAAATGGAAGCTGCAAGGCCAGAGGAGTCAGGGTCTTGGTACTGCTGCGGGCCACTGCCTCCTCCTGGAACCAGCCTGATGGCTTTCGGGCACCTCTGGGCCTCCTGACTGTGGCCCAAGAGGGAGACAGGGAGGCTGCCCCACACAGAGGCAAATGCAGCGGGTTGCGACCAGCCCTGCGGTGGGCTGGTGGTGGCTCCCACCCGCCCTTCTCACCTGAGCAGAAGCCCTGGGTGCGGCCGGGAAGGTGCTGCCTGGGCTGTGGGGTGGCTGCTCCTGGCAGGGAGTTGCGGACCAGGTGCTCCAGATGCAATCCCAGCCCGCCAAGTGCATCAGCTGCTGCTGTTGAGTGCCCGGGTGCAGAGATAGTGCGGAGGGGGGGATGCCGGGGTCCCTGCTCACCTCCACGCTGGCCTGGCAGGCGGCATGGGACTGCCCCACCCCGCCCCACTCCCACAGTGACGCCCGCTTGGCAGTCCTGTGGGGGAGGCCCAGGCTGTGCCAGGTGATGCACCGTGTCAGCCCCTGGGGACCTTAGGCACAACAGGCACCTACTCCCTTCCCCCACGGCGAAGGCTGAGCTCACAGCTGGCAGCGGCCCAGCTCATGCTCCTCCCTGCCCACCAGGGCTCTGCTCTGCAGTCTCTGCGCCCCAGGGGTCGTGTCGCGCGCCTGCATCTGAGTCCGTCGTGTTTGCTGGTGCCTGCATGTACAGGTGCATCTCGGGCCTCCTGGTCTATGTGCCCAGGAGCATGGACACGGACACACTGTGTCCCTGTGTGGGGACATCAGGTACACGAGGACCCAATGCGGTGGCCAGGCATGGTGACAGCTGCGGCCATTCTGTGGGTACCACGACACAGAGCTGGGCAGGCAGGAGCACCCGTGTGTGCACTGTGGGGCTCCACCAGGCAGGCCAGGGTGGGAGGAGAGACAGGAGGGACTTCCCAGCCCGCCTGCCAGGCTTCTCCCCTCACTGGGACGGGGTGCTGGGTGTCCCAGGCTGAGCCCCAACCCGGCCCACCTACCCCAGCTCTCATCTTGGGAGGGGCTCAGCCCCTGCTTGGCAGGACCACAAGGGCACCAAGGCCCTGGGATCCTGCAACTCAGGTTCAGCTGTGGCATGACCACCCCCTGCACCAGAGCTATGGGTGCCCAACGAGCCAGCCCCATGGCCAAGCTGAGACTTAATCCCTGCTCTGGGTCTTGTGGGGGCTGACAGCGGGGGGACTAGTGGGTGACCGTTCCCCAGGCCTGTACAGGCCCCCGGGAACCCAGATGCCCCTTTGAGAGCTCCAGGCTGACCCTGAGGCATGGGCACCACAAGGGGCGGCACTCAGGAGGCCTGGCTTGTTGAGGAGGGTCCGGCTCAGGTCAGGCCTTGAAGGCCCCTTGGCCCGCTAACAGCTTGGCCCGCTACCAGCTGGGCCAGCCCAGCTGGACACAGCGGCTCCAACAGCTGCAACCGGTCGCAGTTAGGGGCAGTGAGGTCGGCAGTCCCCAGTCCAGAGGAGTGGGGTCCTGTGGGGCAAGGTGGGGAGACAGTCCCACTGGAGAGGAGAGCCGTGCCTGGCTCTGACTTGGGCTGATTCAGACAAGGACCAGGAGGAAGCCCGGAGACAAGCCAGCCCTGGGGGAGGGGAGTCCGGGGCCAGGCGCCGAGAGTGCACACATCCCCGGGCTGGCCAGGGAGGGGCCTGGAGAGTGACGGGTGTGCTGGCTGGGAGGGCTTTGCTGCTTCTCTCTGTTGGGGTCACCCAACTGGTGCTACTTGAGGGTTATGTGGTCTCTTCAGATCTGCACCAGCCCCTTCCTTTACGGATGAGGAAACTGAGTCATGGGAGCAGCAGCAGTGAGCCCAGGGCCTGTGGCCTTGCCTCAGGGACTCTAGGGCTGGAACCCGTATCTCGGCTGAGGGCACAGTGGCAGCCGCCTCTGGTCCGGGGCCTAGTGGGGACTCCGGGTCTGGAACCCGTGTCTTGGCTGAGGGCACAGCGGCAGCTGCCTCTGGTCTAGGTCCTGCTGCTGTCACTGCTGGGGTCCTAACCAGGGTTTCAGGGCTGGCCCTGGAGCTGGACAGTGGCAGGCAGGGGCCAGGCAGACCTGAGACCAAGTGCTGACCCATGAGACGCCCCTTCCGCAGAGCTCTGAGACTCGGGGGGCCGGGCCCCTCTGGCCCCAGGCCTGGGCTGACACAAGGGCCTGGGCTCTGTGAAGGTCCCTGGCTGGGCCCAGCTGGGTGCTCCTGCGGTTCTGGTTGTGGGGGCTGGGGGTCGTCTGGGGCCTGCCTAGGCCAAAGCTGCAGGGTGCTTGCTGTCTGCAGGAGGGGCTGATAGGAGCCAGAACCACTGCGTCTGTCCCGGGTCCTGCTGGGACCTCAGGGCAGGAAAGAGAGCTAGGAAGGGTCTGGGTAGCCAGACCTGTCCCTCGGAAGCCCGGCTTTGGACACGTTCATGGTCACCCTTGAAGCCAGTCAGTGAGCATTTATTTGGAGTCCCTGGAGCCCCGCTGTAGCCAGGAGCCTGGGCTGTAGCGTGGGAGACAGAGGAGGTGAGACCCGGCAGGCCCACAGCTCCCAAGCTGGGGTCCCGGAGGCAGAGTGACAATGCACGGCTATGTGTGAGCCAGGCAAGCGGTGACGTGGGAGAACTGTTAGCAGGGGCCTGGGAGACTGCAGCAGGCTGGTGCTCACGGCGGATCTGAGGGATGGGTGTGCGTGGCAGGGCCTTGGCCATGGCCCCTGACCAACGTATGTGCAGCAAGCACCACACTGAGCTCAGAATCCGGGCAGAGAGGGAGCCACAGATACAGTGAGGCCGAGGCACACACGAGGCACACAACGGCCCAGCAGGAACCGTTGGGTCTCGGAAGGAGGCAGCCGAAGGCAAGAGGATCTGCAGAGCAGCGAGGGGCAGAGGACACAGGGACCAGATGGGTCTCCCAGGCCAGGTGAGCTCAGAATGGCCCTTCCCAGCCCCTCTAGGGGATAGGCTGGGGCCAGTAGCTGACTGGGCCCAGGAGTGGCCCATCCTGGAAGCAAAGGCAAGCCTAAAACCTGGCCCTACCTCTTCAGTCCATAAAACTGACGCCCCTGGGGTGAAGCTTGGGATCCAGAAGCTATTCCAGGAGGAGGGAAGGACCTCGGTTTCTCCCGAGGCATACGGGTAGTAAGGTCCTCAGGATCCAGCATCAGTCCCACAGCCGCAGTGCGATGTTGTCGCCTGTGATCACGGCTGCCTGGCGCCCCCTGCCGGCCCCACCTCAGCCCTTCCCCACAGCCCTGGCCAGGGCAGTCCAGTGGGCCTGATGTTCCCGGGTACCTCGAGGCCCCAGAGCTGGTGACCACACGCTTGCTCGCTCATCTCCCTAGAGTTCTGCTGTGCAGCTACCACCCCCTGCCCCAGCCCCACGGCTCTCAGCTGTCTGGCTCCAGCGTCCACTCTGACAGCCACTGCAGGCAGGGGCCCCGCTGTGCCTCAGTCTCAGGGGGCTTGGTGGGGGGTGGAGGGGGCCGGCCAGGCCCAGGCAGGATCGCGGAGGGGCTGCCTGGCCTGGGGCCCCTGTCCTCAGGGTCAGGGTCAGGGGTGGCCCGTAAGGCCTGCACAAGCTGGTCCAGCGGCTGCAGCAGGGTTTGGGGGCTCCAGCAGGCGTCCAGAGAGGGCAGGAAGGGGTCAGGAGTGCAGACCTCTACACACTCGGCATCCGTGGGGATACGCAGATAGAAAGCGTGCAGCATCATTCTGAATGGTCGGTCCTCCTGGCCTGAGGGCTCTCCGTAGGTCAGGTCGCCCACCACGGGGTGGCCCAGGGCACTGCAGTGCACGCGCAGCTGGTGTGTCCGGCCTGCAAGGTGAGGGTGCCGCTGGATCAAGCGGGTGGTGGGGCTGCTCCACACGAACCTCCGTGACCAGGCCCCACCTCCTGTCATGACCCCACTGGAGCCCTGGAGCAGCCCCTTGGGGTGGAACTCTCCCTGTCCCCTGCCATGGGTAAGGACATCAGTGTTTGGGACAGAAGACTGCATTCAGGTCACCACTGATGAGGACAGGGCCAGGGTGGTACTTGGTCCTGGAGAATCCAGGCCAGTCCGACCCCCCAGGACTCAGTCAGGAGCCAGCAGGGACCCTGTGTCCAGGTGAGAAGCTGAGAGGCTGCAGAACGTAGAACTAAGAACACAGGAGTGCTTGTTGCCAACTCTGCCTTGATGCTCAGGGTGGCCCAACACGGGCTACGTGGCTCCGTGTCTCAGTTTTCCTTCTGTCACCACCAGGACACCGCCCACCCCAGACACTGCCAACCCCAGACACACCCGTGAGTGGCTTCAGCAGCACTTTGGAGACAGGATCGCCTGCGTACAGCCCGTGTTCCAGAACCACGAGCTCCGTGAGGCTTGGCTTTGGGTTCTCACAACCTGGGGCGCAGATGGCATGTGTGAGGTCAGCGGGACCAGCCTGGGGCCCAGGCTCACCCACCCTAACCCACGATGCCCGCCCAGTTGGTCCCTGTCTGCCCACCTGCCCAGGCCCACCCCAACCCACAATGCCCGCCCAGTTGGTCCCTGCCTGCCGCACCCTGCGTGCCCTCGATGCACATGGTGTGGGCCCGGCCTTCCGTGCCGTTCCTGCCGATGGCATGGCTGATGGTCACCCGGCTCTCCTGGATGTGCCCCCGCAGCTGCAGGACAGGGGGAATCACACAGTTCACGGGGCAGCCCGCCACTGCTGGGGAGCCCACCTAACACCAGGCAGCCATGTAAAGCTTGGTGGGAGGCTTTGAGCCAGGGCCTGCCCAAGTGGGGTGGGAGTCCTGAGTCTCCACGCCCCACCCCAGGACTGACCAGATCTTACCAGTGCCAGGTAAGCCTTGGTCACGCGCCGCTCCTTGAAGCACCTGTATGCGCTGCCAGCAGCTGCCTTGTTTAGGGCCACGCACAGTGCCCCGCTGGTGGAGAAATCCAGCTGGTGGCAGAACCTGGGGTGGGGCAGAGTCCAGCGTCTGAGCCACTTTCCTCCACAGACGCTGCCGTGGGGCTCTGGCCGCCCCGCCTACCTGAACCCGTAGCAGGTGTCGGGGTCGGCCAGCTCCGGGAAGCGGTGCCGCAGCTGCTTTTGTAGCGTAAGAGTTTCCCACCACGCCTTGCTGTCAATGCGAACGTCCCAGTGCTTGTTGACCACCAGGAAGTCGCGGCTCCGGTACACGATGGACAGGTTCTCCACGCTGCCCGGCTCCATGGCCGGCCTGCCGAGGCACGCGTGGGTGCATGTGCTGTGAGCAAGTGGGGGGCGCCCAGCCCAGCATACAGAGGTCCCCGCACCCCCTCACCCGGGCTCCAGTGCGAAGCCACAAGCCAGGTGCGCAGCCCTCCTGTGCACCTGCATCCTCAGTCCCCAATATCAGGCCGGGGCGTCAGCTGGGGGATCAGGGAGTCAGCCTGTTCCCGGCTGACATGCCTGACCCAAGCCTGGAGAAACAGCCCGTTCCGAGCCTGCCCCACAGAGCCTCCCCAAAGACCCTCCCCTCCAGGGGATGCACATGACGGCCTCTGCCCGACGGTGGGGGCGGGGAGGGGCAGCAGCACTCTCGGGTCCCAGCAGCCAGGTCTGCCCGGGGCGCGGGGCAGGGCTGGGGCCTCCTCGCTCCCCGCAGCCCGCGCAGACCGGCGCCCCGCACAGCCCCGGTGGGCAGGCCAACCCCGACTCCGAGCCCCTCCCGCGCCAAGACTGACCTGCTGCCGGGCTGTGCAGTCCAGGCCCCCGATGCCGTGACCGACGCCGGCTCCAGCCCCGCGCCCGCGCGCTCCTGACCCAGAGACCCTGGAATCCTCGCTCCGGATGCCTAGCAGCGCTTCCGCCCTGCCCCGCTGCGCGCGCAGCCCCGCCCCCGGCCCGCCCCCGGCCCGCCCCCGTCGCGGAAGGGCGGCTGCGCCGGCCAATGGCGAGCTCCCCCGGACAGGCCGCGGGGGCTGCGGAGCAGGAGTTCGCCCCGCCCACCTCGCGCGCAGCCCCGCCTCCGCCCCTCCGACCAGTGGCGAGCGCCGCCGGGCACGCCGGCTGCTGATTGGCGGCGCCCGGCACGCTCGGGGCGGGTGGTACGCGGCGGCGGTGGCAACGCGGGAGGTTCGGAGCGGGAGCCCGGGCTCGCGGACGGCATGGAGGACTACGAGCAGGAGCTGTGCGGCGTGGAGGACGATTTCCACAGCCAGTTCGCGGCCGAGCTGGAGGTGCTGGCCGAGCTGGAAGGTGAGGCGCGGCCCCCGGCAGTCGAGGAGGGATGTCGGGAGGAGGCGAGGCCGCTGCGAAAGCCGGGACAGTGGCGACCTCGGGGACGGCGTGCCGGTAGCCGAAGGGCCCTCCACGCCGCCGCTGGCGGGATCTGCTGTCTCGGGGCGGCCGCTGACAGTCTCCTCTCCCAGGAGGGGCGTCGACTCCGTCACCCTCCGGGGTCCCCCTGTCCATCGCGGGCCGGCCCCCGCGGACGTTCGAGGAGGTCCTCGCCAGAGGGGACACGGCCTCCCGCCCCGCCCCAGCCGCATTTCTGGGCAGCAGCCAGGGCCGCGCCGGGAAGAGGCAGGTGGACGCCTACCTGCAGCCGGCTGGGTCCCTGCCCCACGGTAGGTCGGCGGCATTGCCCCAGGGCCTCCGGGGTGGGCGCGAGGCTGAGGCGGCCTCTGGTTCCCTGCATGTGTCTCCCCCAGCCCCCAGGATCAAACGGCCTAGGCTGCAGGTGGTCAAGAGGCTGAACTTCAGGTCGGAGGAGATGGAGGAGCTGCCTATTCCCGACTCCCCGCGGAGGGACATCACCCCGCCGCCAAGTCCTGAGGACCTTGCTGAGCTCTGGGACTACGAGTGTGTGGCTTGGACATGGGCGTCCCATCCTATCTGCCCATTGGGACGCAGATGGAGCCCATCCGGTGCCCTGGATGAGGCCTGGGGGGCGGAGAGGGTTCCATGGCTGAGGGTGGCCTTGGACACCCACATCCAAGGGTGACCTGAGGCTTGAGTTTCTGTCACTGAGTTCTGGTCTCTCCTCAGAGCCTCAGACGCTGCTGCCGACGTGGGTCTCACACGGGCCTCACCAGCCGCCCGCAATCCCGTCCTGAGGCGGCCCCCCATCTTGGAGGACTATGTCCCTGTGACATCCACGGAGGGCGTCCGGGCCTATCTGGTGCTGCGTGCTGACCCTGTGGCCACAGGGGTGCAGGTGGGTGGCCGTGGCCTTCCTGCACGGTGGGTGGGCTGGTGCTGTTCAGGAAAGGGTCCTGGAGCCCTCACCTGTGCCATTTGCTCACAGCCGGTCCTGTGCACACTGCCACGGGCTGCCTTGGGGGAGGCTGCTTCGTGGGGCTTAGCGTTAGAGGACACAGTCTTCCCACCCCGGGCTGCTGTCCCTCCTGTTTGCATGGCCTGGGGGTGGAGAGGGTCTCGTCTCTGCTTCCTGTTCCTGCTTTTGCCTTTTCTTCCTTTTTTCTAAAGCTGCCCTTCTTTGCAGCTTCCCTTTTGCAGCTGTCTCATCGGGCTGGTTTTTTTTCTTTTGGCCCCTCTGCCCCGTCTCCCACCCCTCACCGGCCAGCTTACTGGGGTTGTCCCACCTGGGTCCGTGAGCACTGATGGGGGCTGAGGTGAGCCCTGTGACCCGGGAGGAGCCCATGGGCAATTGTTCTCCCTTCCCCACAGAGCCCTCTGCTCCACATCCCGTGGCGAGGCGGTGGCCAGCTGGACCTGCTGGGTGTGTCCTTTGCCTCCCTGAAGGAGCAGGTCAACGGCGAGGTTGGGGCTGCGAGTTTGCTGGGGGGCGGTGGCGGGGCCGCCTGAGCCCTCCTGATCCCTCCTGATCCCAGCCTGTTGTTTACACAGCGGCGGGAGCGGCTGCTTCAGGAGGCCCAGAGGCTCTCAGACACCCTGCGCAGGTGACTCTGCCAGCCCTTCCGCCCTGGGGACTCTCGTTGGCTCTTGCATGACCTCTTAGCTCACGTTCTGTGGTGTGTGGGCAGGCAGGGTCCCTGCGAGGGGTTTGTGGCTCAGGACATGGTTCTCTCCAGTCTCGGATCAGGGGAGGAGGAGGCAGCCCAGCCCGTGAGGGCCCCTGAGGAGGAGCCAGCTGACGGCCAAGACGCCTCCACTCACTGCCTCTGGGTGGATGAGTTTGCACCGCGGCACTACACGGAGCTGCTCAGTGATGACGTGAGATCTTGCTCTCGCTCAAGTGTGACTGGTGTCCTCTGTTCCCAAGAGGGAAGAACCTGGACCCAGTGATTTTTGCACAGCTGGTCCACAGGGCTTCGGGGACGGAGTGGGCTCTGGCTTATCCCTTAGAGTTGTAGGCGGGGAACTGAGCACAGGGCTGTGCTACTGGCCCCTTGTGACATGTGAGGCAGGCCAGGGGTCCAGGAGTCCAGGGTGTCACCTGATCCAAGTCTCTGTTCCTTTACCTACCTTGGCAGCAGCTGACACTGGGGTGCCCCTGGGGAGGGCAGGTGCCTCCCAGATGGGTTGTGGCCAGAGCCGTGGGGACGGAGCCCCTGGTGTGAGCCTCGTGGTTGCTCACCAGCAGGAGGATGGGGGTGGCCATTCATCCTGCGGCTCAGCGTCCCATGGGGTCATGGGGCTCAAGGTTGCAGGCTGACTGGCCATGCATGGAGATGGTGCCCTCAGGCTATGCCTCCCTTCCCGTAGTTCACCAACCGCTGCCTGCTCAAGTGGCTGAAGTTGTGGGACTTGGTGGTGTTTGGCCACGAGAGGCCTTCCCGGAAGCCCAGGCCCAGTGTTGAGCCGGCCCGGGTCAGCAAGGAGGCCACGGCCCCAGGAAAGTGGAAGAGCCATGAACAGGTGCTGGAAGAGATGCTGGAGGCTGGGCTGGACCCGAGCCAGCGACCGAGGCAGAAGGTGAGCCCTGCCAGCCATGCCGCTGGCAATAAGCCTGAGGCTTTGCACTTGGCGGCCGGCACCTTGGCAGCCTGTTGAGTTTTTCCAGGAGCCGTGGGTGTAATGACATGTGGGTCTTGGTGTGAAGTGCCATTAGCATGAGTTAGAACTGGATCTGTTCTGGTAACAACTTAGGGGGAAGTGAGTGTCTCCGAAGGGCTCTGCAGTTGGCCGAGATGATCTGGGTGGAAGGTGGGTGGTTTCTGGGGGCTGTCACTTGGGTACCAGCTGTGTTTTGTCTGCACGAACCTTGCTTTGTGCAGGGTTTTTTTCTGTTTCCACCTTGGTGCATGAGCGTGCTGAATTTTGTTCTTTTTTTTTTTTTTTTTTTTTTGAGGCGGAGTCTCGCTCTGTCGCCCGGACTGGAGTGCAGTGGCCAGATCTCAGCTCACTGCAAGCTCCGCCTCCCGGGTTTACGCCATTCTCCTGCCTCAGCCTCCCGAGTAGCTGGGACTACAGGCGCCCGCCACCTCGCCCGGCTAGTTTTTTGTATTTTTAGTAGAGACGGGGTTTCACCATGTTAGCCAGGATGGTCTCGATCTCCTGACCTCGTGATCCGCCCGTCTCGGCCTCCCAAAGTGCTGGGATTACAGGCTTGAGCCACCGCGCCCGGCCTGAATTTTGTTCTTATTTGATGGCTGGAGTGGGGCGGGGGGAGCCCGCAGCCTGTGGGACACACATGGCAGTCCTTGGTTGCTGGGCCCGGAGCATCCTGTAGGTGCGGTGCACACCACGCCTCCGTCTACCTGGGCTGCAGGTGGCACTGCTGTGTGGGCCTCCGGGGCTGGGGAAGACCACCCTGGCACACGTGATTGCACGTCATGCGGGGTACTTTGTGGTGGAGATGAACGCCAGGTGAGTGACGTGAGGCCTGTCTCTGGCTCTCTTTCTGTCCTGATGTGTTTGAGTTTGGGCTGTGGACCTGAAACCGGGTGTGGATGTTCCCATCTCGAGGGTGGTGGGGGCCTGGGCGTGTGGGCCGGGGAAACGTGTCCTTCCTTGGGGTTCACGGGATCGGCACGGCCGCGTCATGTGGCGGCTTCCACGCAAGTGCAGCAGCCCTGGTCTCGGGAGGCTGCCTGGCCAGAGATGCCCGCTGTCCTGACGACCTCTGACCTCCCTGTTTCAGTGACGACCGTAGCCCGGAGGCTTTCCGCACGCGCATCGAGGCGGCCACCCAGATGGAGTCGGTGCTGGGTGCTGGCGGGAAGCCTAACTGCCTGGTCATCGATGAGATCGACGGGGCCCCCGTGGTGGGCTCCTTGATGCCTGTGTCGGTGGGTGGGCGGGCAGGCAGGCGGGCAGCAGGGCCTGGACTCACTCTGTCTTCTGCACCTCCCCCAAGGCCGCCATCAACGTCCTCCTGAGCATCTTGAACCGCAAGGGGCCACAGAAGGCGGAGCCACAGGACCCGGCTGTGCCTTCGGGTGGCGGCCGACGGCGCCGGGCAGAGGGGGGGCTCCTCATGAGGCCCATTATCTGCATTTGCAACGACCAGTGAGTGCACGGGTGGGCGCCACGGTCAGGAGAGGCCCCGGCGCCTGGAGGGAGGGACCTGTCCTGTCCCTGTGTCCTGGGCTGAGGTGCCGACTCCGGGGTCCCTGGCCCTGCTGCCTCTCCTCAGGTTCGCACCGTCCCTGCGGCAGCTGAAACAGCAGGCTTTCCTGCTCCACTTCCCGCCGACTCTGCCCTCGAGGCTAGTGCAGCGACTCCAGGAGGTCGGTGGAGCCCAGGGAGCAGCGTGGCTGAGGGCAGGGTTGGGGGTGTCACCTCGTTCTGGCCCGTTTCCCTGCCCCTCCCCATGGAGCCCTGGTCATCCCCGGCAGGCTGGGGCATACCATCGGGCCCTCCAGCAGCCCTCTTCCCCCAGGTCTCCCTGCGGCAGGGCATGAGGACTGACCCGGGGGTGCTGGCGGCCCTCTGTGAGAAAACTGACAATGACATCCGGGCCTGCATCAACACCCTGCAGGTGGGGGCCGGCAGGCACCAGGTGGGGTGGGGTCGGGAGTCAGCCGCCTCTCACGCCCCCGCCCTGTGTCCAGTTCCTGTACAGTCGGGGCCAGCGGGAGCTGAGTGTGCGAGACGTGAAGGCCACACGCGTGGGCCTCAAGGACCAGCGCAGAGGGCTCTTCTCGGTGTGGCAGGAGGTCTTCCAGCTGCCTCGAGCCCAGAGGTAGGCGGTGGCCACAGCCTTGGCCTGGACGACCACGGTGCCCAGACCCTAGGACGCTGGCCCTGTGTGCAGACCAGCACGATCCTTGAGGCGGGAACTCATTGTCCTGAGCCTGTGGCTGCCTGGTCTGGTCTCCAGGGCCCTCCTCAGCCTTTTCCTGGCTTTTTCTCACCACTGCAGCCTTGGTGGGTCAGCCAGGGAAACCTCCAGGGCCCCCTGTGGGAAGGGTACCCCCAGTGTGGTGGGGCCTCCAGGGTGTCCCTCTCCAGGGCGCCCTTTGACCTAGACCCTGCACCAGCTGCACCCACATTTTTGCCATGTTTGACCTGGGCTGTGGTCTCTGAGCTCCTGCCTCTCCACACCACGAGGCCTCCTGTAGGCAGGAGCAGCCAGCATGTCTCCGTCCTGACCTGGCACGGGACCCCAGGGGATGCTGGCCTGGTCGTGCCGCAGGACATGGGAGATGCCGGCCTGGGCCAGTGGCATGTGCTGCTCCTGGCCTGGACCCTGCGGGGTGACTTTCCCTGGGGTTCCCTAGCCCCAGAGGGTCAGGGCAGGGCTCCCCCCAGAGTGGGGCTCCCCCCGGAGTGGGGCTCCTCCCGGAGTGGGGCTCCTCGTCGGCTTGAGGGAATTTCTCAGGGAGTTGAGGTCCGGGCGTGTCTTTGGCTGTCTTCCTGCTGAGAAGAATGAAGTGGGTGGCGGCTCTGATGGGGCCTTTGAGTTTCCCTGGGAGACGGTGGGGCTCCCTCTGCTCTTACATGGGCCCATCCAGCTTCAGCACCCCATCTGCAGGCGCCGTGTGGGCCAGGATCCCGCCCTGCCTGCTGACACCCTCCTGCTGGGTGATGGGGACGTGGGGTCCCTGACCTCCGCTTCGCAGCGATTCTACCGTATCCTGCATGCCGCCGCCTCTGCGGGCGAGCACGAGAAGGTGGTCCAGGTACCCGTCCTCCCCCAAAATCCCTGCTTGGGGGCTGCTTGTTCAGGACCTGGGCTGTGTCCCTGCCCCTGCCGACCCTCTCATGTGGACAGGGAGGTGCTTTGAGGGTGCTGAGAGAGCCAGGTTCGGGAGATGGGGTGCCAGGAGGCCTCTGAGGTGGGGAGCAGGAGGTAGGAGGGTGGGAGGGGCTGCAGAGCATGGGCTGGCAGGCAAGGAGGGAGGGGCGGCCATCTGACGGGGGAGGTCGCTCTGGTGGCTGCTTGGGACTCTCAGCGGTTTGGGGTGGAGCCTCTGCCCGATCGCGTGGCCTGGGGCTGTGAGGGGCTGGATTCTGGACTTAGGGTGCACGTGGGGTGGAGAGCAGGGCAGTGAGGGCTTCTTGCCATCCTGCCCCCGGGAGTCCCTGCCTAAGCTGCCTGCTGACTCTAAGCAGCTTTGGATTAACAGCTGGGGATCCACAATCAATCCCCAAATCCCAAAACTTGCGATGTGGAGGGGCAGTGTGGAGCAGCGGCGGGATAGAGTCCCCCGCAGAACGGGTGGGGGCTGTGCGGTGTGGAGGGGCAGCGTGGAGCAGCGGCGGGATAGACTCCCTCGCAGAATGGGTGGGGGCCGTGCGGTGTGGAGGGGCAGCGTGGATAGGGTCCCCCGAGGAACAGGGGTAGGGACTCTGGTGGGCGGAGCTTCCTCAGGCAATCTAAGGAGGGGCCGAGTGAGGCTGGACCTCTTTGGTTCCTGGAGGCCTTCTGGTGGGCAGTTCACCCCCTTGTCTCAGTCTCTGTCAAGCTGGAGTGAGGATGCTCAGGGTGGACCCTCCTCCAACCCCCAGGCCCCATGGCCCCTTGCTGGTGTGTGCTGCTGCCCGATGCCCAGTCTTGTGGGGACCCTTGTGGAGGGTCCTTGGAGCCTTGTGGGGCAGGCGGCATGCGGGCCGGAGGTGGAGGGTTTGCGGTGGTGCACTTTTCCTGGGATGGGCAGGAGGGCAGGGGCATGAGGGGCAGGAGCTCAGGGGTTGCTGGCTGCCTGCAGGGCCTGTTTGACAACTTCCTGCGCCTGCGGCTTCGAGACTCCAGCCTGGGCGCCGTGTGTGCGGCCCTCGACTGGCTGGCCTTCGACGACCTGCTGACGGGTGCTGCTCACCACAGCCAGAGCTTCCAGCTGCTGCGCTACCCACCCTTCCTGCCTGTGGCCTTCCACGTGCTGTTTGCTTCCAGCCACACACCCAGGATCACCTTCCCCAGCAGCCATCAGGAGGTGTGCTCGCCCCTGCGCCACTCCTGCGCACCCCTGTGCTGCCCGTGCGGCTGCCCCCGGCCCCACCCACTGTTCCCCCACCCACTGTTCCCCTACTTGGCCTGGGAGGCCCCGGTGACCAGGCCTTGGCGCACCCCCTGCCCCAGGCCCAAAACCGGATGAGCCAGATGAGGAACCTGATCCAGACACTGGTGTCCGGCATCGCACCAGCCACGCGCAGCCGGGCCACGCCCCAGGCCTTGCTCCTGGACGCCCTCTGCCTGCTCCTGGACATTCTTGCGCCCAAGCTCCGCCCCGTGAGTACCGTCCCCAGGGTGGGGACTCCCCACCTGCTGTCCTCCCGTCCCATGTGAGCACACAGCTGTATAGCCTGCTCAGCCCCCCGCCTGCTGCCCCCGGCCCCCAGGTGAGCACACAGCTGTACAGCACCCATGAGAAGCAACAGCTGGCCAGCCTGGTGGGCACAATGCTCGCTTACAGCCTGACCTACCGTCAGGAGCGCACGCCCGACGGGCAGTACATCTACAGGCTGGAACCGTGAGTCCCCCAGTGCGTGGGGTGGGGGCCTGGAGGTGCTCGAGGTGCCAGGGCCCGCATGGGGCCAGGAGTCTGAAAGCCCAGTCATGGTGTCTGGGGTGTCGGGCCCCAGCGTATCCTTCACTCTGATGTGACTGTGAAGGGGGGGTCACCTCCAGCCCCCTGAGATTGGCCCTGGGACCTGAGTTTTGCTGCAGAGCTGCTCCCAACCTTAGTGCCCCACATGGAGCTGGAGCTGGGGCCCGAGAGTGACTGCGCTTTCCAAGGCTGTTTCCCGCTGTGGGATGGCCACAGGGGTGGCGGGTGTGAGGCACGGGGCAGTAGCCCCAGGGTCCTGCTGCCCCGGCAACGGCACCAACGTGCAGGACACTAAGTCACTGTCGTGGCAGCCCTCGGCAGGTTTCATCATCCCACGTGTACTTGCAGTTGGGGAAACTGAGGCTCGGGGCAGTTAAACTCGGCTGCTGTGGGGTTGGGGTGTGGCGGCACCAGGACTCACCCCAGATTCCCGCTCTGGCGTTGTGACTTTTGGGGTTAGCGGTTGGAGCGCCTGGCAGGTCTCTGGTCCTGGGCCTGGCCCCACTGACCTGCCCTGGTGCCCCCGGCGCTGAGCAGGAACGTGGAGGAACTCTGCCGCTTCCCCGAGCTGCCTGCCCGCAGGCCCCTGACCCACCAGGCCAAGCAGCTCATCGCCCGCGAGATCGAGGTGGAGAAGATGCGGCGGGCGGAGGCTCTAGCCCAGGCAGAGAACAGCCCCCAGGTGAGCCCACCCAGGCTCTGGAGCAGGTTGGGGCCTGGCGTGGACCATCCCCACCGTAGCCCTGTGTGACCAGACCTCACAGTGCGTGCTCCCTGCAGGTGGACGGGAGCTCCCCAGGGCTACGGGGCAGTGGGGAGAAAGGGGTGTGCCGACCTGCCCCACGCAACCACGAGCAGCGGCTGGAGCACATCATGAGGCGAGCGGTCCGGGAGGAACAGGTGTGGAATGGGCAGCCACGGGGGCGGGGCCAGGGTGCCTCTGGGGGTGGGGCTGGGGCAGTCAGGAGGTAGGGCCAAGGTATCTTCAGGGGCAGGGCCAGGGTATTTTCAGGGGTGGGGCCAAGGCACCCATGGGGTGGGGCTAGGGTGTCTTTGGGGTTGGGGCTGAGCCACAGGAGGAGTCTGGCTGAGGGTGGGGCTGGCTCAGTGCCCTATGGTGGGGCTCTGAAGGACCAGCTCCCTACACTCAGCATGACCAGGGTTCTACTTGGGCCTCAGTTTCCCGTGTGGGCAGAAGAGTGGCTATATTGGCTCTTCTTGGTTGGCACCTGGTGGGAAGCAGATGGTAGTGAGGGGTGAGGGGCAGCTGGCCTGGGCTAGGTTTGGAAAGGTGTCTCAGAGGTGCTCCGGCCCTTCCTCCCTGGAGAGGCTCTTGGTCCTCCCGTCTTGGGCAGGGGCTGGATGGGGCATCTGTCCTACAGGGTTGACTAGTCCCTCCTCCCCATCAGCCTGAGAGGGACTTCTTTGGACGTGTGGTCGTCAGGAGCACAGCAGCCCCAAGTGCAGGTGTGTGTGGGGGATGTGGGGTTGTGGGGGGCCTGGGGTGCTGGGGTCCAGCTGAGGAGCAACCCTGTGGCCCTGCAGGGGACACGGCCTCGGAGCAGGACTCAGTGGAGCGGCGCATGGGCACAGCGGTGGGCAGGAGCGAGGTCTGGTTCCGCTTCAACGAGGGTGTCTCCAATGCTGTGCGGCGCAGGCTGTACATCAGGGACTTGCTCTAGGTCTCTCTGACCCGCGGACACACCCCCGCATTGCTTCCCGGAGAGTGTGCAGAGAGACGGAAACCTGGAGACGTCTTTATAAAGTCACACTTTACAGACTGCAGTCATGCGCGAGTGGAGTGGGGTTCGCAGGATGGTGGGAGTGGGGCCAGGAGAGGGGCTCACAGGATGGAGTGAGTGGGGCTGGGTGCAGTCTCACAGGATGGAATGGGTAGGGCCACGTGTGGGGCTCACAGGATAGAGCGAGTGGGTCCGGGCGTGGACTCACAGGATGATGGGAGTGGGGCCGGGAGTGGGACTCACAGGATGGAGTGAGTGGGGCCTTGTGTGGTCTCACAGGATGGTGGGAGTGGGGCCGGGCATGGTCTCACAGGATGGTGGGAGTGGGGCCGGGAGTGGGGCTCACAGGATGGAGTGAGTGGGGCCTTGTGTAGTCTCACAGGATGGTGGGAGTGGGGCCGGGAGTGGGGCTCACAGGATGGAGTGAGTAGGGCCTTGCGTGGTCTCAAAGGATGGTGGGAGTGGGGCCGGGCGTGGTCTCACCGGATGGTGGGAGTGGGGCCAGGTGTGGTCTCACAGGATGGTGGGAGTGGGGCCGGGCGTGGTCTCACAGGATGGTGTGAGTGGGGCCTGGTGCGGGGCTCACAGGATGGTGCATTTGCCCTTTTCTACCCATGGGTTGTTCTTCATCAGGTCAGGGTTCAGGAAGGGGTCTTTGGGGATCCCATCCTCGATCCACTTCAGCAGCCTGCGGGTGGGTGGGTGGTGGGTGAGTGGTGGCACCTGGCCCCCGAGGGCCTCCTGCTGTACCTGCCCATCGGCGGTGGTGGTCATGGCTATGAAAATGAGCGGCCGGCGCAGGGCAGACAAATGAGAGGCAAATCAGGTGGGTGGGGCACTCACTCGGGGATGGTCTTGGATGCCATCTCCCGCTGGAAGGCCAGCTGGTGCTTGAGGCTCTCCACCTCTTTCTTCATCTGTGGCACGTCCCACTCCTCCATGGCGTCGGGGGCTTCCGAAGCAGCCAGCCTGGGGCTGGAGGGCACAGGAGGAAGCCACAGGGCCGAGGCTGCCAGCCTGTGGTCCCCATCCCCACTGCTCCCTCCCCGCAGGCCTGAGCTGAGCCCCCCAGGATGAAGGGGCGAGAGTCCCCACCACTGCCTGGGCCAGTACCCTGAGCCCTGTTTTCTCCACTTGTGTCTTTCCCAGGTCTACAGGCGTTGCTAGGGTGTAGGGCACAGGGTAAGTTCCCATTAGGCCCCAGCTCCCGCCTCCCCCAGTGGGATTAATTAACTGCAAGAAACTTTGCATTCTTAGCTACTCCCCCACACCCCCCAACACCTTAAGAAGGCCCCTTGCAGACAGCAGAATGGGTGCTCAGCACTGCAGGCCCCCAGCTCCCACCCTCCCACTGAGGCCCATGCAGGCTGACTCAGACCACGGTGTGAGGTGTGGAGTGAGGTCCTCAGGAGGTGGCCCCTGCCCCGCCCCGCTGCATGCCCCTCTGCTTTGCATGGGCAGAGCCCGGTCCAGAGCCAGGACTCCTGGACAGGAACGTTTTGCTGCAGTTTGCATCTCTGGCAGGTGGGGTGTGTGCTCAGGATCTTGGGGGCTCAGGCTACACGACCTGAGTCTGGGACATGGGCTGTTGGTGGCCCCTGGGTCCCCAGTGTGTCTGGCAACCACACACACATCACCTGCATGCTTTCTGCTTGTGGCCAGCCTGGGAAAGCCACAGGTTGACACCTCAGAACTGCCACAACTTCAAGGCAAGCAGGGGTGGGATGCCCCCTGCCTCTCCTACCCCCTGCCCACTCCAGGGGCCCAGGGAGTCCCTCACTCTGTCCCAACCCTGGCCCCAATCCCCAAGGTTGGGAGACAGGGCTGAACCTTGGGAGGGTGGGTCGGGGGTTGGCGTCGAGTTTGGGGGAGCCTGCCTCTGGCTGTGAAGGGGGCTCTTGGCCCCACAGTCTCTATCCCTTTGGTCGCGCAGCTGCTCCCCAGCGAGGGAGGGGCCCAGGGCTTGGGGCTGGTGGGATCCCGGTTGGGGAAGTGGGCAGACTGGCAGCAGCCGGCAGACCCGGGGTGGGAGCTCAGGGAACAAGTGGGGGCAGATTTCTGGGGAACGGTCAGGGTCATGCAGAGAGAGGATTCCCTCCTCGAGTTCCAGCACCCAACCTGCCCCCATCCCCAGTGCGGATCTTTCCTTGGAGACCCTACTCAGCCATGTGGGTGCGGGACCAGCTGCGTCCAGGTCCTCCCAGGCCTGGGGTGTTGGTGCCCCGCCCACAGCCAGTCCTCACCGCCCAGCCCTACCTTCGCGCAGCTGCTGCTGAGCCCAGCTACCTGCCCCACGCACCCTGTGGACACCCCCAGTCGCTAGGACTCGGTGGGCACTGCAGGCGGCGCACAGCGCTCAGATGGACACAGCTCCCCCGCACCGCGTGAGCTGCCTCCCTGCCTGCAGCACCGGCTGGGGTTGGGTCTCGCTGTCCGTGGGGCAGCCGCCTTCGTCCCGGGAGTTAGGGTGAGCCCATGGGACTGACCTGGGCCAGCTGAGAGCCGCGGAGCCTCAAGGCCCTCCCTAGCCCCAGGGGCCTGTTCGTCGGACCTACCTTGAAAGGTGACAGCGGAGGGACAATGATGACAAAAGCTAGGCGACTGCGAGTGACAGCAAGGGCCAAGTGATGTGCCGGGAGTCTGCCAGGCAGAGCCCTGGCTGCGCCCCGCCCCTCCCACCACCTGGGCCCTGGCGCCACCCCCATCCCCTCCTCAGGGCTGGGCTGACCCCAGAGACAGCCTATGCTGCCCAGGGCTCGCCCAGTGGGTGGACATGCAGCCAGGGGCCAGTGTGGGGCTGGTCCAGTTTCCCTGAGGGACCAGCTTGGGCCTGGTGGAGAGGTCTCCTTCCACTTGAGTGGGTGGATTCCTCAGCTGCATACCGGGGGCCTTCCCCCTCCAGTGTCCTGGGCCAGTCGGGAGGAGTGGGGATGGGACTAGGACCCTTTACTCTCTGGGGCCTCTGCAGCCTGCAGGGTTCAGGTGACCCTCAGCTGTGTCCCCCAACAGGCATCCTGTGTGGCCCATGTGGCTCACCCTGGGATGTGAGCCTCTTCCTGCTAGGGGCCCCGGTCTCCGTGGAGCTCCCTGCTCCGGCCCTATCCCCCGTTCCCAGACCAGCGGCCAGCTCCGGAGGGCAGGAGGCTGCCGTGCTCTTCAGTCTGATCTGAGCTGCGAGTGGCGGCCTGAGGCGTCTCCAGCACCGGCCCCCTGTGGGTGCTGTGGGGCATGCTGCCTCGGGAGAGGTGCACCCAGCTGCAGCGCTTGGGCAGGGATTGCGTGGCCTCGACGCTCTGGGGAGGGGGCTTCCCTTTGCAGTTCCGCATCTGTCAGCCTGCAGAGCTGAGACTGGCCCCTTTTCTGCTGACACATTTCCCTGTGTCTCCTCCCAGCCTGCCCTGGGTGCACCCCTTGGGCTCCTGTGGGAGCTGCGCCCTGTGTACCAGCAGGTGACGCACACACCAGGTTGCATCCTAGGTGGGGGCCCCCATGCAGCAACAGCAGCCTCTGGGGGCACAGGGCCAAGCTCCCCAAACTCAGTCCTTGCAGAAGCTGGGCCACCCCCGGGGAAGCCTGGGCCAGGCCCTTGGCAGGTGCTCCCAGGGCCAGGGGCCTGTGAGCAGGTAGTGTCTTCCCCAGTGTCACAGGGAACTGCCCGGCCTGCCTGGGGTGGCCCAGAGCCCTGCAGGGGTGGTTGGGGAGAGGTGGGCCTGTCCCTCTCGGGCGCCCAGGCCCCTGAAGCCACTCAGCAGGCCTCCTCGCCGCTGTGACTCTGTGAAACGGGGCCACCTGCACCTCCCGCCCTGATGGGGGTTGGCTGCATCAGAGGCGCCTCTGGAACTGGGGCACATTAGGGAAGGATTATTTTTATTACGGATTTGGGGGTGGGGTGGGGCAGCTTAAAACCCAGGGCACCAGGCCTCCTCCTCAGGGCAGATGGCTGCTCCTCTTGGCAGGGTGGGAGCTTGACGAGTTCTCCCTGGCCCCGGTGCCCGCCCTGCCCTGCCTGTGCCCTTGGGTGCTGTGACTCCGGATACACCTTAGTATCTGGGCTGCTGAGGGCTCTCCCTATGGCTGGGGGCACCACTCCGTCCGGGCGCCAGAGAGTGGAATGACTGTTGGGGGAAGCGTGTGTGCTGCCCCAGGATGCAGGCAAGGTGGGGGGACCCCAGGACATGTCCCTGCATTCACTGGGACAGCAGGTGGCTTGGAGCCAGGGCCAGGGTGGGGACACCCTGAGCTCTGCAGCTGAGTTGTGAGAGCTGGGGGTTCTGTGGCCACTCTCAGGACCCCAAATGGCTTTTGCATCTGCTCATCTGGAAGGACCTAGGGCGTCTCCTAATGGGGTCGCCAAGGCTCCAGGTTCTGGCTTTTGGGCAATTCACTGGACCCAGTAAGGTCACTGAGGGTGCCTGAGTTATGTCCAGCTCTGCCAGTGCCCCCAGCGAATCAGGAGACGAGTTGGAGTGTGGTGTGGGCCACGTCCTGGAGTGAGCACTGCCCTGTGGTCCAGGCAGATCCTGCCGGTCCTCAGTGTCTCAGGAGAGAAGCGGCTGTGTGTACCTGCACGGTGGACCTGGCCCGCCTATCTGCCCAAGCTTGAGGGCAGGAGGAGGTTGAGGGAAGTGGGGGCAGGGCCAGGGTGAGCCGAGGGCCTTGGGTCTGCTCCAGGCCCATGTCCCAGGCATGTGGTAGGTCCTGTCTCTCAGGGTGGGGGGCACCAGTCATCCCCCCCCCCCATGTCGTGTGGACCCCCAGAATCAGAAGCAGGTCCTGTGCTGACCTGGGCGGGTACAATAACCTCCACTCCCATGTGAGGGGCTGTGAGACGCCATCCTCAGTAAGACGGGGGTCTCGAAGACTGACTTCTACTTTCCTACCAAGGCTGCACTTGGACACCCCCAAACACATCCGGGCCGCGACCCCTCGAGCTGGAGTCAGCCTCGGGGTCTAGAACCTGCCTCCCCTGGCCCCACAGCTGGACCCGGCTTCAGTGATGCTTGTTGGGAAGAATGGCAGCCATTTCCCCAACTGAGTGACTGCAGCCTCCCGGGAGGCCAGGGGCTCCTTTCTGAAATTAGGCCACTAATTGGGCCGCTGGGTGAGAACACGCAGGGCTCTTTCCGCTGGCCTAGAAATGGCTGTCCCTGGCCCGAGGGGCTCCTGCCCTGCCAGGCATGGGCCTGTGCAGCTGGGCCTGGCTTGGGGCAGGGGCATCGAGACCCCATCTACAGCCAGCCGAGACCGCCGGGGAAGCACGGAAGGCCAGGGGGCGTTCACGCTGACCTTAGGGCTTGGTCCCACACTGGCACAGGGGTCTCTGACCCCCTCCTAGCTGGAAGCTGCGGCGGCAACGTCTCCCAGGACTGGCCTCTGCCTGTGGCCTCAACTCCGAGTGGGTGAGGGAGACAGCCCCCGACACCAGTCACCTCCCCAGGGAACAGAGGAACAAAGTGCTGAGCTGGGGACCCAGGGCTAGCCCCGTCCTGCACCCGCCTGTATCCTGGGCTCTGGCTGTCCTAGCGGGACCCTGTGGCCTGCTGGCCCCAGGCAGCCTGGGGGTAATGGATGAATGTGTGTGGAGGACATGCTGACTTCGCTCAGTCCCTGCAAACAAAACCGCAAACGTGGGGCCCAGGGAAATAATGAAGGACGCTTCTCTGAATCAGAGGAAGCTCACGGCAACGACTTTTATGTCCTCTGTGAAAGTTTCAAAGTGATTTTCAAAAACAATTTAAGCTCTTAAACACAAGCACAGAAAACTTCAAGGGAATCCCGGGTGCATGGTTGTCTTCCACACCTGACCTCCATTGTGTAGTCAGGGGCCTGCTAGGGGCCAGGCCGTAGCCACGCTTGCACTGCAGCCTCGGGGTAGCATGCCTGCTGCAGCTCAGTTTACTCAGAACAGCTGCAGGTCAGTGCGTGGTTACAATTGCAATTGCCGGAGGATTCCTGCTTAAGAGACGCCCGTCTCCTGAAAACCCAGGTATCTCTTTGCTAACCAGAAGTGTGGCCCGAGGCAGGAGGCCCTGGAAGCACAGAAGCCGGCTGGGCGGTGGATCCCCATGGCCTCGGACGCCCTAGCTCCTAGCCTGAGGACTGGAGGTCAGTGTGTCCCCGGAAACAATGCCAGCTGGGCTCCTGGGGATGGGGTGCTGCCCCCACTCCGAGCTTGAATGTGTTTAAGGGGAACCGATGGGCAAAATAACAGCCTGCTGGGCTCAGAGGCCCCCACCGCTGGCTACACCAAATTACTCTTTCAAGGGCATCAGCTCAAAGAGGTTGCAGATTTTCCAAAATAGACACACATTTGCTCAGCTGAGGGTGGTGGGAGGCCTTGAGGCGAGACCTTTCCAAGGTCTGTGGGGGGAGAGGAGGGCGAGTGAGTCGCGCCTTCTGCCCCAGGCCACCTCCGGTGTTGTGGTCCCTGGGGCGGCTTTCCTAGGAGCCCGCGATCCGCAGGGTGGTGGCCAGAGTCGTGTAGCAGCCTGACGGGGCCTCTGGCTTTGGGAGAGTCCCCACCCACACAGACTGACACTTGCTTTGGGATGACTAGACTGGGTGCAGTGGCTCACCCCTGTCATCCCAGCACTTTGGGAGGCCGAGGCTGGAGGATCCCGAGCCTGGAAGGTGGAGGCTGCAGTGAGCTGTGATCACGCCACAGCTCACAACAGGGAGACCTTGTCTCAAAAAAAAAAAAAAAAAAAAAAAAAAAAGATGACAGAGGTCCAGTGATTTGGCCCAAGGAAAATGAGAAGTTAAGATGGTGTGTTTTGGCCTCTGGCCGTCCCCACGGCTTCATTCAAACATTCCGGGCTCCCTGGGCTGCCACTGTAAGTGTGTCGGGGCCCAAGGACCTCCCTGTACCACGAACCACAGGACGTCCTGTGAGTCCAGGTTGGCCTCTAAGAGCCTGGACGGGTCACGCCACAGCCCATCGGGGATCCTGGGACCCCCAGTGCAGGGGGTGGTGCCGCTGCTGCTTCCAGGCCTAGGGAAACCATGCAGACGGGACAGTCTTCCAAATCGGATTGGCAAATGGGTTTGGCAGAGCCCAGCGAGACACTAGGACGGCCCAAACTGACCAGAAGCCCCCATGCAGAGGCGGCTGCTGGGGACAGCCAGGTCACCCCAAAACGGGTGGGGCCCCTGCATGCCCCACTTCCCACCCCGTGGGTCACAGGCCTCGAATGTGCATCCTGCCATGTGGAGACCAGACCACAGGTTGCCAAGCCTTGTCTTGGGAAATGGGCCTGGGGCCCTGGGCGGCTGGCACTCACTTTCTGGCTATCTCTACCACCACGTGGGGCAGAAAGATGCTGGCCTGGATTTCTGAGCTCCTCAACAGCTCAGGAACAGCGCAGTCGCTTGCCAACGCAGTGTGCGAGGCACAGACCATTCCAGGGCCTGGCCTGCGCCCACAGGGCACTCCTGCCACACGGGCCCCTTCTCACAAGGCGACACCGTCCACCCCCAATCCCTGGGGCCCAGAGCAGCCCCAGAACAGATACATGCACCCCAAAAAGGGGGTGAGTGGGGTACACGCACCCATCTGGGGACCCTGTGTGTCATCCCAAGTGGGCTGTAGCCCTGGGCATCTGGTCTGAGGTCCCAGGGCTTTGCCAGCAGAAGCCTTCAGGTGTGCAGGGTCTGTGCTAGAGGCCTCCAACTGGCCACCATGGATTCTTCACCCATGTGGCAGCACCCAGGTCCCTGCAGTGACTGAGACTTCTTGCACTCAGTGGGCAGCAGAGGGCCCCTGAGCAGCCCAGGTACGTGCAGATGCACAAGGCTGGCTGGGGCAGGAGAAAGGGAGGGAGGAAGAGAGGGGCTCTGAGGAAGGCGCCTGCGTTCCCACAGATCAATCACTTGATATTTGATGTGACCTGCAAACCTTTTATTTGCAAAATACAGAAAGTAGACGGCAGGAAGTAGCGGCTTACACCTGTAATCCCAGCACTTACGGAGGCCAAGGCGGGAGGATCCCTTGAGCTCAGGAGTTGAAGACCAGCCTGGGCAACACAGTGAGACCCTATCTCTACAAAAAAATACAAAAATTAGCTGGGTGTGGTGGTGTGCACCTGCGGTCCCAGCTATTGGAGAGGCTGAGGTGGAAGGATTGCTTGAGCCTGGGAGGTGGAAGCTGCAGTGAGCTGAGATAGTTACTGCACTCCAGCCTGGGTGACAGAGCAAGACTCTGCCTCAAAAACAGTTGAGGCCGGGCTCGGTGGCTCACATATGTAATCCCAGCACTTTGGGAGGCCAGAGTGGGCAGATCACCTGAGGTCAGGAGTTCGAGACTCACCTGGCCAACATGGTGGAAACCCGTCTCTACTAAAAATACAAAAATTAGCCAGGGGTGGTGGCCCGCGCCTGTAATCCCAGTTACTCGGGAGGCTGAGGCAGGAGATTCGCTTGAACCAGGGAGGCGGAGGTTGTAGTGAGCTGAGATGGCGCCACTGCACTCCAGCCTGCGCAACAGAGGGAGACTCCGTCTCAGGAAAAAAAAAAAAAAAGTTTGGAGTCACGCCGCGACAAACCTTTGAAGGACGCCTGGAGCTCCCAGAGCCCCCAGGAGCTCAAAGAGGCAGGAAGGATCCTCCCTACAGCCTCTGGAGGGATCGCGGCCCCCATTACCTTTTCAAAAGGTCACCCTTCCCCGCGGTGTGACCCTCAAAAGCTAGATGTGTCCCGGAAGCAGCAGCGCAGGCCCTGCACCTTCCCTCCCGCTCCCTCTGGCCGCCGGGCCTCAGCCAGCGCTGCCCCCTGTCCCGCCGGTGCCCTCGCCAGGGCCACTCGCCGCCGCCCCCTGCCGCCTCCCGATCTGGTCAAACTCCCGGGCACGAGCCCCGCGTGCAGGCGCCGGGCCTGGGCTCCTGTGGCCGTCCCGCCAGCGCCCGTCTTCCGTCCCTGCATTTAGAGAAGGGCGATGGCAAAGGCACCCGCCCGCTGACCCCTCTTACAGGTGGGGAAACTGAGGTAAGACGGTCGGGGCTGGCCGCAGGGCGTGTCGGGCCCTCGGGGCAGTCGCCCAGACCACCCGGACGGCCCCGCTCGCAGCCTTCGTCCGCGCCCGCCAACTTTTCAACCGACTCTCGCGTGCCGTTTACTTCCGCCTTGGGAGATCATTTCCGCGTCGCGGCAGGAAGGGGCCGGGCGCGCGTGACGTCAGCGCGCGACGCAGCCATCTTGGCTCCTGGCAGCGGCGGCCCAGGCCTCGGTCGTGGGCTGGGCGGCCATGTTGGAGTCGGGCAGGGGCGCCTCATATCCGGTCACTCTCCACTGGCGATGATCGATTGCATTTGACGGTCGCGACGCTGGTCGAGAGTCGCTCGAATTGCTCGAAGTTTTCTGCAACTCCAGGACCGTAAAATGTCTCGAAGATGGCGAAGGGCGTAGGCCCCTGCAGAATCAGATGATCCAGAAGGATGCCCGCTGTCTTTTTCGTCCGTTTCAGTTGTAAACCAAGAAATACCCGGGACAGGCCTCGGTGGGCTTCAGAGCGTGTCTCGGCAAGGTCGAGGTCTTTCTCCAGCGATGGTTTTGAGCCTCTGTATTAAAAGGGGGAAGGTGGGCTGTGGGGTTTCCTGTTTCTGAGCCCACGGTGGGAAGAGAAAAGGAGTGGGCGGCGGGCGGGGATCGCTGATGATGCGTCCCCAAGATGAGGGGAACGGAGAGTGAGCTCTGATCCCGCGTCTGTAGTTACTTGCCCAGGAACACAGGGAGTGGCAGTCACTTGCCCGGCTCGGTCTTCAGCTTCGTTTTGTCCTTTTGGCAGCCTGAACTGGGGTCCTGAGCTTCTACTTTCCTTTCACGCCGTCCTCCACAGTTTCCCAAATGGGTTGTGGAATGCTTATTCCCTGGAACACCTGTGAGATCCCAGGCAGAAGCCAGTGTACAGAAACGCGTTGCATCAGTAGGGATTCTCGAGAGGCAGACCAATATATTGGAGAGAGAGATGGAGAGACGGATGAGAGTGGGTTTGTTAGGGGAATGGGCCCATGTGGTTAGGGAGGCTGAGAAGTCCCGGGAGGGACACCGTCTGCAAGCTGGAGACCTGGGATGCTGGCAGCCTGGCTCAGTCCAAGTCAGGAAATGGAAGAACGGGGAGCTAAAGGTGTGACTCTCAGGCCAGGGCTGAAGGCTGAGAATCCAAGGAACCGCTGGTGTTAAGTCCTGGAGTTCCAAGGCTGGGGGCCCTGGGGTTCTGATGTCCAAGGGCAGGAGGAGGAGGAGAGAGTCCCAGTGCCAGGAGCAAGATCAGAACTCCTTTTCCCTCTTTTTTTTTTTTTGGACAGAGTCTGGCTCTGTCTCATAGGCTACAGATAATGCAATGCAGTGGCATGACCTCAGCTTATGGCAGCATCCACCTCCCAGGTTCAGGCGAGTCTCCTGCCTCACCCTCTGGAGTAGCTGGGACTACAGGTGCCTGCCACCATGCCTGGTTTAATTTTTTGTATTAGTAGAGATGGAATGTCACCATGGCCAGGCTAGTCTCGAATTCCTGACCTCAAGTGATCCACCTGCCTCAGCCTCCCAAAGTGCTGGGATTACAGGCGTGAGCCACCACGTCGGGCCCCTTTTTGTTCTCTCTGGGCCCCCAGGTGATAGACGGTATCCGTCCATATGGAGGGTCTTCCCCTCGGGACATGGACCCCCAGGCAGGCTTCTGTGGAAAGCCCCTCGCAGGCACACCCAGGCAGCGCTTTATGAGGTTTCTAGGGGCCCCTTCATCCAGCCAAGTAGGTGCTTGAGATAACCCACGGCGGGTCGGACATCTCCCTCCTCGTCCACAAGGACAGTGTCTGATTTGCCGCCTTTCCCTCCCGGCATGAGCTGGTCCAGAGAATTGTCACAAGACAAAATTACAAATTTAGTTTAAAGATCCTCTTTGGCTTCATTCGTGATGCTCGATTCGGGCAACGCTTGGCTCTACAAAGAGCAGGGAGTGCTCCGGGGGGCTGAACAGAGGAGGCTGGTTTTCTAGATGGAAGGGCCGAGGAAAACAAACAGAAAACACGGATCGCTGCCTTCAAAACTGCTTTTCTTGTAAGGGTGAAAGCAGAGAACTCCTTAATGTACCGACCAGGACCGGCCTGTTTGGGGATTTGGCTGTTATTACTCCCCTGAGTTCTTAGAAGTTCAGATAAACAACTTAGCTTCAGTTTGGTGACATCGAACTTTTTTTTTTTTTTTTTTTTTTTTTTTTAAGATGAAGTCTCACTCTGTTGGCCAGGCTGGAGTGCAGCAGCGTGATCTCGGCTCAGTGCAAACTCTGCGTCTCCGGGTTCAAGCGATTCTTCCTGCCTGAGCCTCCCAAGTGTTGAGATTACAAGCATGTGCCACCATGCCTGGCTAATTTTTGTGTTTTTAGTAGAGACAAGGTTTTGCCATGTTGGCCAGGTTGGTCTCGAATTCCTGACCTCAAGTGATCCTCCTGCCTTGGCCTCCCCAAGTGCTGGGATTATAGGTGTGAGCCACCGTGCCTGGCCACCAAGGGCTTCCTATAGATTTCATTTAACAGAAGGAAGGGAGGGGAGAGAGAGGCTGTGGTAGAGGCTGGGAGATTTGAGGAGAGGCTGCAGAGGTTGCTGTGTGGGAGGAACGGGTCCCCTCCGGTTCCCTGAGGAGGCCTGGGACGTACAGTGAGGTCTTTCTTACGTGATTTTCTAGGACAATGTCACCCACATGTGGACCCCATGGTACCTGGGCTTTGAGGGTTAGCAGAGCCTTTCATGATGTCCTAGATGGATCCTGCAGAGGCCTCAGTAGAGATGGTGTAGCGGGGAGGGTGTGGGACAGGTCTGGGTGACTTAGGACATGGAGCTAACAGGATAGGGTGTCCCTGGCTTCTTCTCCCAAACAGGCCACATCAGGATGTCCAAGGGAAGTAACACAAACCCGAACTGTGTGTGCCCCCTTGGTCCGGAACCTCTGGTCACTGGAGCAGGCTCAAATCTATGGAGGGTTTTTCTTTTTTTTTTTTTTTTTTTTTTTTTTTTTTTTTTTTTGAGACGGAGTCTAGCTCTGTCGCCCGGGCTGGAGTGCAGTGGCCGGATCTCAGCTCACTGCAAGCTCCGCCTCCCGGGTTCACGCCATTCTCCCGCCTCAGCCTCCCGAGTAGCTGGGACTACAGGCGCCCGCCACCTCACCCGGCTAGTTTTTTGTATTTTTTAGTAGAGACGGGGTTTCACCATGTTAGCCAGGACGGTCTCGATCTTCTGACCTCGTGATCCGCCCGTCTCGGCCTCCCAAAGTATGGAGGGTTTTCCTTTGGAGCTTCCCTGGGACATCCAGTGCGCTCTGGGCTGCACCAGGCTGCTCTCTGCCCAAAAGGAGACTCCCACACTGAGGAGCCAGTGGCCAGAGGACTGTACTGCGGGGAGGCAGACCTGGTTCTCAGGACACTTGATGTGGGCAGGGACTGGCCGGCCTCTCCCTCAGCGGGGAGGAGGTGTGGTGTGGAGGGACGGCTGTCCATGTGGCTGTGTTTGACTTGGGCTCCTGGCTGGCTCTGCCACTTCTTAGGGGGGTGGCAAGGGTGAGTGGCCCAACTTCTCTGAGGTCTGCTCGTCAGAGGACGGGGAGGACGATGCTGCCCACGGCTGTTGGGAGGGTGGGCTGAGACGCCGCGTAAAGTGTTTGCGCAGTGCCTGCCAGGGGCAAGGTGGGCATCATTAAAAATAATCCAGGCCGGGGGTGGTGGCTCATGCCTATAATCCCAGCACTTTGGGAGGCTGAGAAGGGAGGATTGCTTGAGCTCAGGAGTTCAAGGCCTGCCTGGGCAACATAGCAAAACCCCATCTCTCAAAAAAAGAAAAATTAGCTGGGCATGGGTGGCTCACAGCTATCGTCTGGGCTACTCAGGAGGCTGAGGCAGGAGGATCACCTGAGCCCAGGAGTTTGAGGCTACGGTGAGCTGATTCCAGCCTGGGCCACAGAGCGAGGCCTTGTCTCTAAACAAACCAAAACACATGAATACTGGCATATGCAAAGCGCTTAGTCATAGGTGAACTTAAATGGAAACTGTTAATTGAAATCAGGGCTTTGGCTGGGCGCCGTGGCTCACACCTGTAATCCTAGCACTCTGGGAGACTGAGGTGGGTGGATTGCTTGAGTCGAGGAGTTTGAGACTAGCCTAGGCAACATGACGAAAATCTGTCTCTACCAAAAATACAAAAATTAGCCAGCCTCATAACCTGGTCTCAAAAAAAAAAAAAAAAAAAAAAAAATTAAAAAGTTAAAAAAAAAAAAATTGGAGGTTACATGGTTCTGGATGGGATTTTTTTCTGTTGCCTAGAAATTGTATCTAAGGCTTAACGGTGAAAATAGAAAGTACCAAGTACTCCCGTGACAAAGGGTGGGACATAGCCTCAGAACGCTGGGGTCTGATACGTGCCTAGTCCTATGCGACAGGCTGAGAGGCTGGCGTTGGTGAGACTCAGTGGCTGGTGGGGGCTCAAGCTCTGTGGTGAGAATTCTCACCATGGTCTTCAGTTGCCCCTAGAGATGCCTACAATGGTGTGGGCTGAGTCCCACTCCCCAGATGGGGAGGTGGAGGACCACGGAGAGCCTCTGCACCCACAAGAGCAGGACAAGGAGAACGGAATGAGCGGGCAGGGCTGGGGGTGGAGGCACCCCGCACCTCAGGAGCAGGCGGGCAGGCTGCTAGTCTGAGAACAGACCACAGTCTTGCTGCTCCCAGGCGTGGGGTGTAAACAACTTAGACTTGAGACGCTCTTGTGAAGACCCAGTTCAGGGCTGGAGCACATCGTGGGGTTGGTCAGAGACAATCCTCAAAATCCTCTGCCTGGAACCCCCAACGCCTACTCCACCAGGGCAGGTGCAGGAAAGAACAACCAAATAGATCCCAACATCAGAGGACGTGCAGGTCGCACACATGTGGTCAGCCCAGAGAGCAGCATATCGGGGATTTGCAGCCAGGAATAACGTCAAGGGGGCCTTGAAAGAGCTATGTTTACAGTTCCCAAAGAGATAAATGAGGGAAGAGCAACAGAGAAACAAGAATAGGCAGACACGCAAAAAGAACATGAAAAACATAATTGTGGCCAGGCGCGGTGGCTCACACCTGTAATCCCAGCACTTTGGGAGGCTGAGGTGGGCAGATCACTTGAGGTTGGGAGTTTGAGACCAGCCTGACAAACCCTGTCTCTACTAAAAATACAAAATTAGCCAGGCATGGTGGTGCATGCCTGTAATCCCAGCTACTTGGGAGGCTGAGGAGGGAGAATGGCATGAACCTAGGAGGCGGAGGTTGCAGTGAGCCGAGATCACGCCACTGCACTCCAGCCTGGGCAACAGAGCGAGACTCCGTCTCAAAAACAAAAACAAAATCAAATAAATAAATAAATAAATAAATAAATAAATAAATAACATAACTGTATAAGTAAAACCTCACCGATGGGTTGAATGACAGATGAGTCCCCCGCTCTGGAGTGAAGGAGCGAGCCTTGACAGAACTAGGGAGATTTCCCCCACACAGGGAGAAACAGTTGCTCACTTGGTCAGGTAGGGGCTTGTCCAGGTTGATTTGTTTCCTCTTCTGTGTGTAAACATTTGGCTTCATAAGATATAGAATAAAACCATGTCATTTTTCATCCTACTAAAAAACCAGTCTACCAAAAAATACCACAGTGAACCTTTTCATACATACAACTTTATATACATGTGTGTATGTGTGTATATATGTATATATGTATGTATACATGTATACCTATATACATATATGTATATTACATGTACGTGTATATATACATATATTTATATATGTAGAGAGAGAGAATGAGGAGAGAAAGAGACTTTCAGAGTATTTCTTTCAGCTAACTTCCCCAGAGCGGAATCCCTTGGTCTAGTAAATTCTCTGTGCTCCAGTTGAAGTTTGGCAAATGACTTCTGGGGGTCTGGACCGTTCCAGCAGAAGCATCTGTGAGTGAAGAGGGCTGTGGACCCTGTTGTTAGGAGACAGAGCCAGGGCGAGGTTTCCACTCAGGTCTCCCCATCTCCTGCGGCCTCTTTTCAAAGCAGTGGATACTTTTCTTCCCTCTAAAGAGACCGTTCTAGAAGCCTAATGGCAGTGCTGGCGACACGATTGCTTCTCACGTGAATCTGCAGGTCTGTCTTGGGGCTGGACATCCGGCACTGGTGGGCATGGGAATGACAGGCTGGACCCACAGGTGGAAATTGGCAAAGCTCGTCTTCCAGAGGCACTGGGTCAAAGAGTTCCGACAGTGACCTCACCGGTGGCTGGGGCTCTGGACCCTGATGAGGTGCGGTGTCACCACAGGTTTGCAGGCAAGGAGGCCTTTGCTTGAGAAGCTTGCAAACAACCTCCCCATAGGTGCAGGCAGCCTCTGTGTGACGGGCACCTGGGGGCCTGCTGAGCCTGAACCTGGGGACCAGCTGGCAGAGGCAGGCAGAGGACAGAGGCTCCGCCCCTGCCCAGCACTCAGGCGAGCTGTGGAAGGTTCCCTCCCACTCTACAGGTGGGTGCGGAGGAGCCGCAGGCAGGCAGTGTGGGTCCTTTGTGGTGGAGGAGCAGCTGAGCGGGAGGCCACGGCAGCAGGGCTCAGCCTCTTCGAGCTGGGGGTCCAGTGCTGCCTGCCCATCTGTGAGGCGAGCACAGAGGAACCCCAGGGTGCTGTGGTGGGCAGGGTTGGGCACGACAGAGGGCAACTGGGAGGAGTGGGGCTGAGAGCTCAGGCAGTGCTCTTTGGTGCAGCTGTGGCTGGGGCCTCAAGGACCGCGTGGGGAGCCCCCGGGGTCTGTGATGCTGGCAGGAGGCGAGGAGAGGCCAAGACCCCCAGGGAGTGCCCAGGCCTGAACCCTCCAGCGCTGCTGACCTTGCAGCTGCTGCTGCGGGCGGCGACCGCTCAGACGTCCCCTCTGCCATTGCTGCGGGACCGGGAAGGACCCCGGATGGACACAGCCTCCCCCTCCAGTGCCCTAAACTCCCTGGGTCCACCCTGGCTCCCATGGTGGGGAGGGGCCGGGTTGGAGCCCCCATGGGACAGGGTGGAGGTGGGATAAGTGCCTGGAGCTCTTGGCCATCATGTGTGAATGTTTTGCTCCCTGCTGATGCCTCCCTCGCACCGTCCTGTCTGTATTGTGGACTGGGCAGCTCTCGGGGGGAGCAGTTCTGCCCCCAGGGGAGGCTGGCCAGCAAGTGGAGATGTCTGTGTTCTTCGCTGGTGTTGCCGCAGGCATCTGGCTGGTGGAGCCCAGGGAGGCTGTCCCGGCCCCTGCAACCCACAGGACAGTCCCACCGTGGAAGACGGCCAGCCCTGAGTCCGCAGTGCTCCAGGGCCGGGGACACCCCTGCCTGCCCTGGGCAGATCCTTGGGGCCACGCGGTTCAGGCCGCGCTCCTGCCCGCTGGGGTCTCCTGCCGTCCTCGCCATCACCACTGGGTGGAGCCACAGGTCCGTGTGATTGTCCCTGTGATCCCGGGTTCCGGAAGCTGGCCCAGCCCGGCTCCCAAACTCTGGTCTCAGGACCCTTCACAATCCTGAAACCTTTTGAGCTTTTGTTTATGTGCGCGGCCGCTGTGGACATTGACCCTACTAGAAATAGAGCATTTAAAAATGTTCACTTTTTCACATAAAAATAGCAATAAATCCATTGCATGTGAACATAACATTTTAATGAAAAACAACTGTTTCCCCGTAAAAAAAAAATGTAGTGGGAAGAGAAAGGAGGGGTGGCTTTCTGTTTGTGCTGGATTCTTATGTCTGCATCTGCCTGCAGGCCTGTGGCCTCCAGAACATTCCGCCCCACGCTTTCAGGAGAATGGGAAGAAGGCCAAGCATGGTGGCTCACGCCTGTAATCCCAGCACTTTGGGAGGCCGAGGCGGGCAGATCACCTCAGGTCAGGAGTTCGAGACCAGGCTGGGCAACATGGTGAAACCCCGTCTCTACTAAAATGCAAAAAATTAGTCAGGCGTGGTGGCGGGTGCCTGTAATCCCAGCTACTCTGGAGGCTGAGGCATGAGAATCACTTGAGTCCCGGAGGTGGAGGTTGCACTGAGCCGAGACTGTGCCATTGCGCTCCAGCCTGGGCGACAGAGCGAGAGACAGTCTCAAAAAAATGGGAAGGAGGCCGGGCGCGGTGGCTCAAGCCTGTAATCCCAGCACTTTGGGAGGCCGAGACAGGTGGATCACGAGGTCAGGAGATCGAGACCATCCTGGCTAACACGGCGAAACCCCGTCTCTACTAAAAAATACAAAAAACTAGCCGGGCGAGGTGGCCGGCGCCTGTAGTCCCAGCTACTGGGGAGGCTGAGGCAGGAGAATGGCGTAAACCCGGGAGGCGGAGCTTGCAGTGAGCTGAGATCCGGCCACTGCACTCCAGCCCGGGCGACAGAGCGAGACTCCGTCTCAAAAAAAAAAAAAAAAAAAAAAGGGAAGGAAACCACTCTCAGAAGTGTCATGAGAACAGGTTTGACTTTGGGGACCCCCGAAGGTTTCTGGATCCCCTTTGAGAAGCATGGT
Organism: Rhinopithecus roxellana; assembly: GCF_007565055.1. Lineage (NCBI taxonomy): Eukaryota > Metazoa > Chordata > Mammalia > Primates > Cercopithecidae > Rhinopithecus > Rhinopithecus roxellana. The sequence continues at coordinate 72,366,901 of NC_044568.1, read as the reverse complement.
CTGGACACAGCCGTCGGACGCCTGTTGTGGGGTCTTTTTACCAACCTTGCTTTGCTGTCATTCATTCATTCAGAGACGGAGTCTCGCTCTGTCACCAGGCTGGAGTGCAGAGGCGCAATCTCGGCTCACTGCAACGTCCACCTCCTGTGTTCAAGCGATTCTCCTGCCTCAGCCTCCTGAGTAGCTGGGATTACAGATGCCCGCCACCACGCCCGGCTAATTTTTTGTATCTTTATTAGAGATGGGTTTTCACCATGTTGGCCAGGCTGGTCTTGAACTCCTGACCTCAAGTGATCCACCTGCCTTGGCCTCCCAAGGTGCTGGGATTACAGGTGTGAGCTACCGTGCCTGGCCCTGCTTTGCTGCTTTTAAATCTTTTTGTTGAAAACGAGGATCGGACGTATGTTATTACAGTTTTCAGAGTAGAAACCAGCTTGAGAAAATCCTATTTATAAGCACAGTCATTCTGGGACACGAGATTCCTTAGTCCAGAGTCACTGAGGTCTGGATTGTTGGAGAATTATTCACAGACACCCCAGAAGCAGCTGAGGAGAAGTGGGGCTGAGATAGGGGCCTGTGCGCGCAGCCAGGCTGTGCGGAAACTTGGAGTGTGGCACATGGGCCGCCGAAGCTCAGCCAGGCCCGTCTCTTCCCTTTTGGTATCTGTGGAAATGCTGGGCTGATGTCATTATGGGTGACTCTTGCTACCCTAAAAAGTTTTTTTTTGAGACAGAGTCTTGCTCTGTCACCCAGGCTGGAATGCAGTGGTGCGATCTTGGCTCACTGCAACCTCTGCCTCCTGGGTTCAAGCAATTCTTCTGTCTCAGCCTCCCGAGTAGCTGGGATTACAGGTGCTCACCACCACGCCCGGCTAATTTTTGTATTTTTAGTAGAGATGGAGTTTCTCCACGTTGGCCAGGCTGGTCTCGAACTTCCGACCTCAAGTGATCCGTCTGCCTCGGCCTCCCAAAGTGCTGGGATTACAGGTGTGAGCCACCGCGGCCAGCCAAAAAATATATTGTTTTGAGACAGGGCCTCCCTTAGTCACCCAGGCTGGAGTGCATTGGTGCGATCCTAGCTCACTTCAGCCTTGACCTCTCCTGGGCTCTAGTGATCCTCCTGCCCCAGTCTCCTGAGACCACAGGTGGGTGCCACTATGCCTGGCTAATTTTTTAAAGTTTTTAATTTTTTTTGATAGAGATGAGGTCTCACTGTGTTGCCTAGGATGGTCTCAAACTTCTGGTCTCAAATGATCCTCCTGCCTTGGCCTCCCAAAGTGCTGGGATGACAGGAATCTTAGTACTTTAAGCAAGTAACAGGTTTTCTTTTGGGCAGCTGTGGGTTTTCAGAAACATCGAGGAGACAGTGCCGAGCCCCCGTCTGTGCCCTCCCTCCCTGCAGGGTCCCGAGGAGGTAACGCCCCACACTGGCACGAACCAGGATGGACACGGTTCACCGGAGTCCTTGGCCTTCACTGAGGGGCCTTTCCCCATCCCGGGACGGTTCCCGTCCAGCTGCCTGAGCTCCCACTGGGCTGTGGCCATTTCTCGGACTTCCCTTAGTTTTGATGGTTTGGGAAGTTTTGAGGAGGGAGGTCAGGATTTCCTAGAAGGTCCCTCAACGAGGGCTTGCCATGCATTTCTTGAGGCTAGAAGGGACCCGTCGCCTTCCCTGTAGGCACCCATGTCCCTCCCCTGGCACTGGGAGGAGGTGAGGGGAACCCAGAGAAGAAGTCACGTAGGGTCAGGCCTGGAAGCAAACAAGGAATGGGGCCGGGGAGGCCTGGTGCCCTTTGGGGGGTGCGGGGGTCCCAGGAAAGAGCTGAGCACCAGGAGGGGTGCAGAAGGCCGCCCCCTCCACACCTGCTGTGCCCCATTTGTTGTGGGTGGGGGTAGGAACACCTGGGCAGCCCCCTCTCCCAGCCTGAGATGACCTGCTCTCCGCAGGGGCAGAGGCTCTGCTTTCCATGGGGGGCTCTGGGTCTCTGGTGGCTGGACTCAGCCAAGGATCCAGGTGTCCTCCTGGCCTCTCTGCACAGGCCTCAGCCCCCATCAGGCACCCCCTGCCCCGCAGCCTGCCTTGTCCCCTACAGCAGGGCTTACCCCTCCAGGCGATCTCACGGGAATGCACGTTCAGGTCTCTTTTCCCTGGAACATGCTCCGGTTTTTCTGAAGGCTGCTTCTTGGTGACTGGGGGCTCCTCCGGGCCATTCCTTAGATCCCTTGAGGCTATTCGGGGCCATCCCCAGCCTCAGGCGGCTGTGTTACAGCTCAGGGAGCCTGGGGATGGAGGACCCCGGTTCTGCTGCTGAAGACTCAGAGTCACCTGGCAAGATGGAACAAGAGGGGGAGGGTGGCTGGCACTGGGGCTCTGTCTGCTGCCTCGAGCCTTGGAGGATGCTCGGGCCAAGGCCGGGAGCGGCGGGCGTGGCTGCAGGCGTACCATGGTGGGGGAGGGTGAGGATCTGACCAGGAGGCGAGGAGGAGGCGCTGGCAAGACGCAACGCTTTGGCTCCACTGTTGGCCATCCCCTTGCTGCCCACTGTCGCCCGCCAGGCCCTCACACCTCCCTGCTCCTGGTGACAGATGGTGTGTGAAAAGCCTGTTTCCTCCCCTAGAAAAAGCACATTTGGTTCCGTTCTCCACTGACACATCTTCAGCTGAGTGACGGTGGAGGCTCCTGGCTTTTAACAGACGTTCTTAACGAGCCTCCGCTCCCTGACGACCAGCAGACGCAGGCTGACCGGCGGTTTTACACACCCCATCTGCATGGCGGCGGCCGGGCGGCCCCGCGCGGCCCAGGCAGGAGGTGACGGCAGCGCTTCTCACCGCCCTTGCTGAGCGTGTCTCTCATCCCCTCTCTCCTGTCGACTTGCAGATTCCTGCAGACTCTCGGCCTGCCTGCGGCCCCTCACCCGCGGCCTCCCTGGCTGAGGTTTCCTCCAGCATTAAAAGCAGGAAAGAACTGGCCCTGTTCCCCAGGAACTGAACTTCTGTGGCTTCATCATCAGAAACGCAAATGTTGAGTCGGCTCCTTGGGGCGCTCCAGCTGCGGGTGAATGACATGAACCAGACCTCCCCGTTTTTTGTTTTTTTGAGACCGTTTTAGTCTTTTTATCCCAAACTGGAGTGCAGGGTGCGATCTCAGCTCACTGCAACCTCACTGCAAGCTTCTGGGTTCAAGAGATTCTCCTGTCTCAGCCTCCCGAGTAGCTGGGATTACAGGCGCCCACCCCACACCCGGCTCGTTTTGTATTTTAAGTGGAGATGGGGTTTCACCGTGTTGTCCAGGCTAGTCTCAAATTCCTGAGCTCATGCCCTCCTTGGCCTCCCAAAGTACTAGGATTACACGTGTGAGCTACTGCCCCCGGCCCGAGATCTTCCTATTTTTTTTTTTTTTTTGAGAGGGAGTCTTGCTCTGTCGCCCAGGCTGGAGTGCAGTGACATGATCTCAGCTCAGTGCAAGCTCTGCCTCTGGGTTCAAGTGATTCTTCTGCTTCAGCCTCCCGAGTAACTGGGACTACAGGTGCCCGCCACCACGCCCAGCTAATTTTTTTTTTTTTGTACTTTTTAGTAGAGACGGGGTTTCACCATGTTAGCCAGGATGGTCTTGATCTCCTGACCCCGTGATCCACCTGCCTTGGCCTCCCAAAGTGCTGAGATTACAGGTGTGAGCCACTGCATCTGGCCGACCTTCCCATTTTAACACCCACTTGCCCCCTCCTGCCCCCACAGGGCCTGGGGGAGCCTTCACTGTGCAGGACACGGGCCAAAGCAGAAGGAGGTAGGAGGAAGGAAGCAAGGCCACCCCTGCTGACTGTGCACCCACGAGGCCGCTGTGCCTGAATGTTGGTTCACCTAGAGTCAGGAGATCAGGGACAGGACTAATTTTGGAACCAGACTGCCTGGGTTCACACTCTGGTGGTGTTATCTTCTGCCTATGTGGTTTTAACCTCTCTGTGCTCTGGTTTCATCACTTGTGAATTGGGGCTAATGGTTCCTACCTAACAGGTGTGAGGATTAGATAATGGAGAGGGCTAGTGGTCAGTGCCATGTAAGTGTCAGCCAAAGATGATGGTGATGATGGATGGTGAAGACTGTAGTGATGGTGACGATGGTGAGGACTATAGTGATGGTGATGATGGTGAAGACTGTCATGATGGTGATGATGATGGTGAACTGTAGCGATGGTGACGATGGTGAAGAGTATAGTGATGCTGATGGTGGTGAAGACTGTAGTGATGGTGATGATGGTGAAGAATATAATGATGGTGAAGACTGTAGTGATGGTGATGATGGTGAAGACTGTAGTGATGGTGATGATGGTGAGGACTGTAGTGATGGTGAGGATGGTGAAGAATATAATGATGGTGAAGACTAGTGATGGTGATGATGGTGAGGAGTGTAGTGATGCTGATGGTGGTGAAGACTGAAGTGATAGTGATGGTGAAGAATGTAATGATGGTGAAGATTGTAGTGATGGTGACGATGGTGAAGACTGTAGTGATGGTGATGGTGAGGACTGTAGTGATGGTGATGATGGTGAGGACTGTAGTGATGGTGAGGATGGTGAGGACTGTAGTGATGGTGAGGATGGTGAGGACTGTAGTGATGGTGAGGACTGTAGTGATGGTGATGATGGTGAAGATTGTAGCGATGGTGATGGTGAAGACTAGTGATGGTGATGGTGAGGAATGTAATGATGGTGAAGATTGTAGTGATGGTGACGATGGTGAAGACTGTAGTGATGGTGATGGTGAGGACTGTAGTGATGGTGATGATGGTGAGGACTGTAGTGATGGTGAGGATGGTGAGGACTGTAGTGATGGTGAGGATGGTGAGGACTGTAGTGATGGTGAGGACTGTAGTGATGGTGATGATGGTGAAGATTGTAGTGATGGTGATGGTGAAGACTGTAGTGATGGTGATGGTGAGGACTGTAGTGATGGTGATGATGGTGAGGACTGTAGTGATGGTGAGGACTGTAATGGTGATGATGGTGAAGACTGTAGTGATGGTGATGATGGTGAGGACTGTAGTGATGGTGATGATGGTGAAGAATATAATGATGGTGAAGACTGTAGTGATGGTGATGATGGTGAGGAGTGTAGTGATGCTGATGGTGGTGAAGACTGAAGTGATGGTGATGATGGTGAAGAATATAATGATGGTGAAGACTGTAGTGATGGTGATGATGGTGAGGAGTGTAGTGATGCTGATGGTGGTGAAGACTGAAGTGATAGTGATGGTGAAGAATGTAATGATGGTGAAGATTGTAGTGATGGTGACGATGGTGAAGACTGTAGTGATGGTGATGGTGAGGACTGTAGTGATGGTGATGATGGTGAGGACTGTAGTGATGGTGAGGATGGTGAGGACTGTAGTGATGGTGAGGATGGTGAGGACTGTAGTGATGGTGAGGATGGTGAGGACTGTAGTGATGGTGAGGATGGTGAGGACTGTAGTGATGGTGATGATGAGGACTGTAGTGATGGTGAGGATGGTGAGGACTGTAGTGATGGTGATGATGAGGACTGTAGTGATGGTGAGGATGGTGAGGACTTGTGATGGTGATGATAGTGAGGACTGTAGTGATGGTGAGGATGGTGAAGACTGTAGTGATGGTGAGGATGGTGAGGACTTGTGATGGTGATGATAGTGAGGACTGTAGTGATGGTGATGATGATGAGGACTGTAGTGGTGGTGAGGATGGTGAAGACTGTCGTGATGGTGATGATGATGGTGAACTGTAGCGATGGTGATGATGATGAAGAGCGTAGTGATTCTGATGTTGATGGTGAAGACTGTAGTGATGCTGATGTTGGTGGTGAAGACTATAGTGATGGTGATGGCCCTCACCATTTTGGCTGTACCACGTCCAGGTTGCTGTCAGGACACAGCCTGAGGATACCAGACCCCCCTGTGGCAGAACCACCTGACTTTCGTTATGGAATACCTGTGGACTGTGAAGTAATAATATACCTTTTCACCTCCCTAGAGTCATTTCCCTTAAATCAGGAAATAGGCATCGTGAAAGGAATGTACTGGTGGGTCCTACTTAAAAACGAGCAAGCTGAGTGTAAACTCAAGCAACAAAGCTCAACTTAGAGGTTTCCTGTTAAGTCATGGAAGGGCTCACTGTCAGGTCCCCCCTGGCGGCCCCATGCATGTCGAAGCTCTGGGTCGTGTGCTTTCTAAGTCCATGTTTCTTGCAGGGAGTTGAGAACATTTGTGCCTATTTTGGGGGAGAGAATTTATTCATTATTCCAGGTGTAAGGAACATTGATGTGACGTTACTCACGATAATTTATCAGATGCTAGGAGCACAAGCTCTGTTTCACCAAAAGAGTAAATGCAGGAGATGCTGGAGTGGGACGTGGAGAAGGCGTGGAGTGACGGCAGGTGGGATGCTTATCTGACGTGTGTGTGTCGTCGGCACCGCGGGGCCTTCAGGAAACGATCGGCGGAACGGTTTCCCTCTGAGCGTGTCCTTGTGGCCTGCATTTATTTAGCACAGCCTGACCTGGGGGCTGCTGGCCTGGCCTGGGGAGGCCCTCTGGTGTCCAGCACTTCCTTTCCTGGGCTCTATTGGTGGCTTCCTAGGTGAGGACCCATTGCAGCGCCTCACCTAACTCCACACTGTGGAGCCTACATTCCCCTCCTGGTTCCTGCCTCATTGGGTGTTGGAAACATCCTCACTTGGGAGACAGAGGGGCTCCCAGAAGATCTGCTGGGGTCTGGTCTTAGACGAGAAGCAGACCTGTGTCCACGGGACGGGGTCACAGCACTGAGCGAGGGCCGGGTGTGTTGTGGTTGAGGGCCTCGAAGGGGAGCGAGATACGTGGCCCGAAAACACGCCCCGTTGGCGTCAGGAGTGTTGTGAGCTGCAGGCAACTGAGAATCAACAGAGGCAGGAAAACGGCTTCTCAGAGCTTCTCTTCTGACTAAAACCAGCACCTGCTGGGACCTGAGGCTGCTCCACATTCCTTCTTCAGGGTGAGGGTGGTTCCGTTCCCAGAAGGGAGAGTTGGAATAAAACATGCCCCAAATCTCTGCTTGGGGGGACCAAGACAGAGACACCACTTATGCCTGTATTATCACAAACTTTATTTTCTTTTCTTTTTCTTTTTTTTTTTTTTTGAGACAGAGTCTCGCTCTGTTGCCCAGGCTGGAGTGCAGAGGTGCGATCTCAGCTCACTGTACCCTCTGCCTCCCAGGTCAAGCAATTCTCCTGCCTCAGCCCCCTGAGTAGCTGGGATTACAGGTGCCCGCCACCACGCCAGGCTAATTTTTTTTTTTTTTTTTTGAGGTGCGATCTCGGTTCACTGCAAGCTCCGCCTCCCGGGTTCACGCCATTCTCCTGCCTCAGCCTCCCTAATTTTTTTTTTTAGACAGAGTCTCACTCTGTCCCCCAGGCTGGAGTGCCATGGCTCAATCTCAGCTCACTGCAACCTCCACCTTCTGGGTTCATGCCATTCTCCTGCCTCGGCACTCTGAGTAGCTGGGATTACCGGCACTCACCACCACGCCTGGCTAATTTTTGTATTTTTAGTAGAAACGGGGTTTCACCATGTTGGTCAGGCTGTCTCGAACTCCTGACCTCATGATCCGCCCTCCTCGGCCTCCCGAAGTGCTGGGATCACAGGCGTGAGCCACTGCGCCTGGCTAATTTTTGTATTTTTAGTAGAGATGGGGTTTTGCCATGTTGGTCGCCAGGCTGGTCTGGAACTCCTGATCTCAGGTGACCTCCCCTCCTCGGCCTCTCAAAGTGTTGGGATTACAGACATGAGGCGCCCCGACAAACTTTGTCTGTTGTCCTCTTAAAACCCCTTTTATCTTTTCTGAAGAAACTTATTTGTTCTTCCCCTCAGAAGCCTTTTCTCCTGCCCCCTTCCCTGACCTAGTGAGGATGGGAGGCGGTGGCTTGCACACTGCTGAACCACCCGCTTTCTCTCGTTGGCTGCCGTGTGCTTGTCAATCAAATTTTTCATCCTATGGATCCGTCTTTTGTCGGTTTAATTTGCAGGCCCCAGTCACTGAATTTAAGAGGATAGAGGAATAGTTTTTTTCTCCCCAACAGCCTCCTTCACCACAGAGGTTCCCTAACTTGGCCAGACATGGTGGGGTGGGAGCTGGGACTGAGGACCCCACAGCCCCACTGACTCCCTCACCTTACGTGTGACAAGCTCGTGGAACTTGCCAGCAAACCCGGGAGGTGAGGATTGCATGTGATCCCTGGGCAGACACAGTGGCTTTTCATGAGAACAAAGTGTTGTCACCTTGTGCAGGTGGCTGAGAGAAGAGGCCCCGGGAGGCAGGGGAGGGCCAGGTGTGCACCTGTGGGGTGGTGACCCCAGCAGCCTGGGGGGGCTGTGGATATAGGAAGACGTGAAAAAGATGTTTTCGTTTTTTCTTGTGTATGTTTTAAACTGGTTTCAAAATGTCTCGGGTAGGACCTTTGGTGGGGAGGCACGGATCCACCATGTGTGCCCCCCACTGTACTTGCAGCTGTCACCAGAGCAGGGGCAGCCTGTCCCCGACAGCTGGGTGCTACCTGCCGACCAGCCAGGAGCTGGGGAGGGTGGGAAGGGTCGTCTTGCGATGTCAGGGTTTTACTGAAATACTTTTTCATTGTGAGCTTTTAACTCTGGAATTGGCTCTGCCTTTCCTCTCTTTTTAACCCTCCTACCCCGCCCCTGCCAGCCCTGGGGAGTTCAGCTCCCCACGCGGCCGCCCGGCAGTGGTTTCTCTTGCCAGCCCCCCTCATTGCTAGTCCTGAACCTTCTTTCTTCACCTGGCTGCTGTCTCAGCTTCCCCAGGTGTTCCAGGAGCTTGGGGAGGGCGGGACCTGCAAGAGGGTCCCCGGCAGCACTGGGACCTGGGGTGGGGACAAGCTCTGCCTGTTCTTCCAGCCTCTCCTTGAACCTGGCACCCCAGGTTCCACAGCACGCTTTCCTGGAACACTGTGCCCCCAAAATTCTCATCTAGGGAACCTCAAATGTGGCCTTATTTGCAAATAGGGTAATTGCAGGAGGAATTACATTAAGATGAGGTTGGACTGGAGCCAGGTGGCCTTGGTCCTGTTACCAGCATCCTGCTGAGAGGAGGAATGAGACAAGGGTTGGCCGTGTGGATGGAGGCGGAGATCAGAGCCGTGTGTCTACAAGCCCAGGAGCACTGAGGGTTTCTGGAGCCTCCAGAGCCGTGAGGGAATGAACTGGTGTGGTTTGGAGCCTCCACTCTGTGGCGGCCGCAGGACGTGAACTCACCTGGAGCCTCTGGGCCTCCCCAAGGTGCAGGTGGGACCAGCCTGGCTCCTGCTGTCCTGAGGGCTGCAGTCACTGTGTCATGACTCCTCACCCGTGGCAGGTCCCACAGGGCAGGGACACCGTTCCCCGACTTGGTGGCTGCAGCTCTGGGAAGGCACCCTGGAGGACGCTCGGGCCCTCTGCAGAGGAGGAGCAGTGAGCCTGGGGTGTTCTGCTGCGATGTGAGTCTGGGGACTTTGGCATCCAGACCCACACGGAGCATGTCTGGCCCCGCGCACGGAGACTGGGCCGACTTTAGTGAGGCTCAGACACCGGGAATGGCCAGGCGCAGCCCCGCACGTGGCCACTGTGGAGCCCCACCCTCTCTACCAGGCTGGGCCGCTGTGGAGGTGGGGGAAGCACTCCGGATGTTTCTCATCAGAAACTCGAATTTTAGCTTGTGAGTGTGAGGGTTTGTACCCATACTTTCATGTAGATACAGAAAAGCGATGGGTCTGAATTTTAGGGAGCTTTTGTTTTTGTGTTTTTGAGATGGCGCCTCTGTCTCCCAGGCTGAAGTGCAGTGGCACGATCTCAGCTCACTGCAACCTCTGCCTCTCGAGTTCAAGTGATTCTCCTGCCTCAGCCTCCCAAGTAGCTGGGATTACAGGTGCCCGCCACCACACCGGGCTAATTTTGTATTTTTAGTATAGACAGGGTTTCTCCGTGTTGGTCAGGCTGGTCTCAAACTCCTGACCTCATGATCCACCTGCTTTGCCTCCCAAAGTGCTGGGATCAGAGGCGTGAGCCACCGCGCCCGGCCTAGGGAGCTCCTTTTAAATTGTGCTGCTTTTGAAGGGAGGGATTCTCAAGGCTGTAGGAGGTTTGGAACGCAGCGTGTGCTGGCAAGAGCGTCTGCTGAGAATTACGTGGGCCCCACTTTTATGGAAAATAATCCAAATTCCCTGTTTATCGCAGGCAGAAAATTGAAGGAAGACTCGAGCCACCGTGCGGAGAGTGGGCCTGGTGGTGTCGTGTTGATGCGGTAGGAACGCGTCTTTTGTTTCCCCATCTGCCCTGATGCTAGATTTCACGGTGAGGTCTAGGGTCCCTCTGCATTGCCTGGCTTGGGCAGTGACCTCTTCTCTTAGTATGAGGACAAATTTTAGTTCTGAAAATCCTTTCCAGGGTGGCTTTGGCCAGGATTTGGGATTGTGGTGGCATTGCGTTTGGACGGTTTGGAGTCGGTGGGCTTGCGTTTGGACAGTTTGGAGTCGGTGGGCTTGCGTTCGGACGGTTTGGAAGCAGTGGCCACTCTTGTGTGTTACGCTGGCTCGTGGTCAGCCTGGCCTCTGGCAATCCCTTAGATCCCTTGAGGCTATTTGGGGTCCGTATCTTCCCAGGAGAAAGTGAAATATCCTGGATGACAGTGTTGTCTGATCCAAGAAGATCCTTAAAAATGGAACCCCCAGAGGATGTTAAAACCCTGAGATCACCCACCCCCGGTCCCAGGTCTGCTTTAGGGAGCATTCACCAAAGGCCTCCACTACCTGCAGGGGCTGGGCCATTCTCCAGGGGCTGGGCCAGGGCTGGAAGGCCCCAAGAGCCTCCTGCAAGCCTCACAGCCGAGTGCCAGGGACACCAGGGGACACCAGGGGACGCCACGGGGACACCACGGGGACACCACGGGCCTCTGGGGCTGGGAGGCGGCATCAGAGCCTTGTACACACAGGGGCTCAAGAAAGGCGAGAGGAAACCACAGAAAGGCAAAGAGCCCGATTAAAAGACGGACAGAGGACCCGACCTGACACCTGTCCACACCAGGCCCACGACGGCCAGCAGCGGAGGAGAACTCGTCGGCCAGGGGCAAATCAGCCTGCGGGAGCTGTCACTTCACAGCTACCGGCATGACAGTAGAACAGGTGAGAAACGGCACGTGAGGGCGAGGACGTGCAGAAAGCTGGGCCCCCGGGCATCGCTGTCGGGAGTGTGAAATGGTCCGGCCACTGTGGAAAACGGTCTGGTATTTCCTGAAAGACATAAACGCGGAATTACCATGGGACCCAGCAAGTCTGCTCCAATGTACAGACCCCAAAGAACTGAAAACGGACTCAGAGGTTCCCCAAATGCTCACATCAGCCAAAGGGCGGAAGCACCCAAGTGTCCATGGTGGAGGAACGGACGAGCCCACGATGGTTCCCGCAGTGGAATACTACTCAGCCATGAAAAGGAGTGGGGCACCGACCTGACGCTCGGTGATAGACGCTGGGCACAGAGGCCGGGTGCAGTGTCTCACACCCCTCATCCCAGCACTCTGGGAAGCTGAGGCAGGTGGATCACCTGAGGTCAGGAGTTCGAGACCAGCCTGGCCAACATGGAGAAACCCCGTCTCTACTAAAAAGACAAAAATTAACTGGGCACGGTGACACAGGCTTGTAATCCTAGCTACTCAGGAGGCTGAGGCACAAGAATTGCTTGAACCCAGGAGGAGGAGGTTGCGGTGAGCTGAGATCGCCCCACTGCATTCCAGCCTGGGCGACAGAGTGAGACTCCATCTCAAAGAAAAAAAGCAGAAGCTGGACACAGAAGGCCACATGTTGTGTGGATGTCTGTGGCCCCCCAAACCCTCATGGTAAAGTCATGATCCTCTGTGGGACAGTTGGAAGTGGGGCCTTTAGGAGAGACTTAGGTTTAGATGAGTTTGTGAGGCTGAGGCTCCCAGTGGGATTAGTGTCCTCAAAAGAAGATGGAGATTGAACACCGCACACTTTTACAAATGGGTCCACAGAACAGTAAACGCCACAGGACGGCCGGGGCGGGGAGGGCGGGAGGCAGAGCCGGAAACCTCCCTGCCGGCGCCATACCCACTCCCTGGGTGACAGACAGGGTCACTGGCGCTCACCCCAGCATCATACGGCACACCCGGGTCACAGAGCTGTATGTGGACCCCCTAAATCCCAAATAAAAGTTTCATTATATTTAAAAAATCAAAAAGCTGGAGAGGAAGACACTGGAGCTTGCCCTGTGGTGGCAGGACAGGGGAGCGAGGACGTCATGTCTGCAGGCCGGGAGCCGCCCTCACCAGAGCCATGCGTGGGGTCCTCGGCCTCGGTCCTGCCGCCTCCAGGCTGGGAGAAACAGGAGCCAGAGCATCCCGGGTGCCTTTGTCTCGGCAGGAGCCGCTACAGGAACTGCTCAGAGCAGCCGCACCCATGGGTGAAGCCAGGCGGGGGATGCGGGGCCCAGGAGATGGTGGGAGTGGGTGCTCAGTCTTCACTTAGAGGGGAGGGATCCTTTCTGGGTGATGGAATGTTCCGGAACTAGATAGAGGTGGTGTCCACACAACACTGGGAATGTGCTAAATGTCACAGAATTGTTTGCTTTAAAATGATAATTTTTGTGTTATGTGCATTTTATGATAAGAAAGGAAAGGCATTAGTGAATGCAGAGACACAAGCAGATGTTGCTCAGTGGCCGGGCCCCACTCCAGCCTGTCACTGGGCCGGGTCTTCCTACGCCTCCCCACCGGGGGATCCTGGTCCCCCACCTGTCCCACAGTGGCAGCTGTCCCCTCCCCGGGACTGGCAGCGTGCAGGGAGGTCTGGGTCCCCTGAGTCTGTGGACAAATGTGGTCTGGGGACACCAGCCCCTCCCAAGCCACGAAACTTGGGGAGCGTGGACGCCACTCCCAGCGTCCTCGTGCTGTGTTGGGAAAGGGACACAGCGTCAGGGACACACCCGAGTGTCCAACCTGGTCCTGGGGATGGGGGCAGGGGGAGGGGCTTCCCATCCCTGCAAGGCGTCGGGAGCTGTGAGCCCGTAACACCAGTCACTCTGATGCTGGCTGAGCCCCCACCCCTGCTGGGCCTGCTGAGAGCCCTGGTGGGCACGCCACCGTCCCGTCCATGGCGCCACTGCCGGCCTGGCCAGGATGCATCCCTGTGGGGGCTGCCCCTGCTCTGAGGATGTTTGCAGCTTCCTCGGCCTCTACTCACCTGATGCCAGCAGCATCTGTGGTTCGAGATGGGCAGAAACACCCCACATGGCCCCGGGGTGCCCTGGCAGGTAGAGTCACCCAGTCTCTTCTCTGGACAGTGAGAAGCCACAATGGGGCACAGGTGCCGATTCTGTCTGCGTCACAAAGCCCTGCCTCTTACCAAGCGGTGGGTGCTCAGCCGGCCGCCTCCACCGTTTCCTCCTCCCCGCAGATCCCGTTTTGTGCACCCCTGAATGTGGGCTGACTTTTGTTCTTCACTGTGAGAGCTGCTAGGAAGCAGAGGAGAGCGGGATTCCTTCCTCCTCGTCCTTCTCCGAGCGGGAGGGTGATGGCCGATGGCGTCGGGGCAAATGTGTTGCTTTGAGAGGCTGGGAGGAGGACCCGTGGCCCCCACCCCCTTCCCACAGAGCTTCGTGCCCTGAGCAGCAAACGGCTGTGGATCCCAGAGCCAGACCCCGGGCCCACCCAGCCCAGGGGGAGGCTGGACTGCCAAGCTCAAGCACGCAGCCTCGGTTCAGGGACAAGTTCCCCGCATGGTGAGGGGCACGGTGGTCCGAGAGCCAGATGAGAACCCGCTGCCTCCTCTTGGCCGTGCCCTCTGGCAGCTTGGGCTGGAGGGAGGTTTGCACGGCTGCTAGACATCTTCCTTGCAGGATCCCTGGGGAATTCTACATTTCAGTCACACTCTCTACATTTTCATTAAGAGCCTTCATCCGGAGAAAATGATGGATTAGATTTTATTGTTGGAAAGGAGCCAGATAAAATTAGATGCCTCTTTTACCTCCCAGCCCCCACCCCTCTGTTCTTTCCTAAAACCTGTCCTTTTCTCCCTCGGTTCCCCACAAACCGGGATTCAAGAATGTTTATTCGCTAAAAGCAATTACATACAGCGGCTTCCTTTGAGCCTCTGCTTTTATTTTCTGTGTGATTTCGCCTTCATTCCACTTTTTAAAGTCCGGGACGGCTTTTGGCGCCGAGCGCTGCAGGCATGAGAGTGAGGGTCGCTTGTGGTCTCTTTTTCCCCTTCGGGAAACCGTGTCAGAATTTTACAGCTGAAAGCTGGTAAGATATTTCGTGCAGCAAAATTAATCAGATTCCTCATCTGCCTCTACTTCTCCCTCCCCAGTTCTCTTTCTTCTTGATGTGCTAACGTGCCTCCTTGGCCACCAAAATAGAATTCAGGGTTTGTCACAAAACTGCTGCTTTTTAACCTGGCCGGGTTTCTGTGGGCTGCGTGTGCCGTGGCTGCCACTGTGTCTGTGGATGGTGAATTTTAAAAACAGATGTTGGGCCGGGCGCAGTGGCTCATGCCTGTAATCCCAGCACTCTGGGAGGCTGAGGCGGGTGGATCACCTGAGGTCAGGAGTTCGAGGGCACTTTGGCCAACATGGGGAAACCCCGGCCGTAGTAAAAATACACACACACACACACACACACACACACACACACACACACACACACACACACACACACACACAATTAGCCGGGCGCGGAGGCGGCACCTGTAGTCCCAGCTACTTGGGAGGCTGAGGCAGGAGAATGGTGTGAACCCGGGAGGTGGAGGTTGTAGTGAGCTGAGATCGAGTCACTGCACTCCAGCCTGGGTGAGAGTGAGAGTGTGTCTCACCAAAGAAAAATAAACAAACAAACAAACAAAAAACAAAAAAAGAAAAGAGAATGAGAGGATGGGGGAATGTGTGAGTTTTAAACTAAAAAATGTAAAAGCTGTTTCAAGACTCAACAGGCCGAGGAGGGAGGTTCTCTGAGGAGCGGCTGTGCCGTTGGGGAGGGGAGGGTGGGCACGGGTGTCTCTGCGTGTCTGTGCATGTACACGTGTGTCTGTGTGTGTACACGTGTGTCTGCGTGTACACGTGTCTGTGCGTGAACACGTTTCTGTGCGTGTGTGTGAGGTGGTTTTGGGAGACCTGGCCCTGGCTCTGCCTCTGCTCACAAACACTGAGGAAGTGGCTCTCAGGCCGAGTGTGAAGACTTCTCCCCACCTGCCTGACCCTGTCGCCTCCAGACCTCACAGCTGGCACCGCGCCTGTGTGCCGAGGCGTCTCTGTTCAGCTCCCTGAGTCTGTCTCATGGGTTTCGCCTCCTGATTCTCGGGCAGACCGTGGTCTTCCGAGCAGGTTAGTCTCCCAGTGGTTGCAAAGCTGGCTCTGGGGAAACCCCTGCCCTCGGGCTGCACTCGGGAGGTGCCAGTCACTACGCCCAGGGATTTCACAGACCTGCTGGTTGTCACTACGCTCCCCGGAGTCACCCTGGGGGTTCTGGGAGGGTCCCTGTTGTACAAACAAGGAAACGAAGACACGGGACGGAAGACGGGCCGGCCTCTGCTCCCTGGGTTGTGCTGGAGCCCACGGGGTACCTCTGGAAGCTGCACATGTCACCTTATGTCATGGGCGCAATGGCACACAATGCACACACACAACACGCGCACCCACGGTGCATGCACACAACACACGGACATGCACACAACACATGCACACACGGACACACAGTGCCCACACACATGTGCAGACAACACATACAACACACATGCACACACGGACACACGGTGCCCACACGTGTGCAGACAACACACACACGACACGTGCATACACATGGACACACACTGCCATGCACAGGAACACACCCCTCCCCTCATGCCACACACATGACAACTGGACCCCAGATGTGCATCCTGGGGGGACCCTGCTGTTTCTCTCTTTGCCTCTGTGTCCTGGGAGAATGTGCTCCAGGAACCTTGCAGTGGAGGTGTCCCAGGCCCGGGGAACAGCCCAGCTCAGGCCTGGGGCGCGGGCAGCCAGGCAGGGGTCTGGCCCAGTCCTAGCGGGGGGAAATGAACTCTCAGCCCCCAGGGTACGGCTGGGGCCACTGTGCCTGGACCCAGGTCAGACGAGTCACTCGCACATCCTGAAATCCTGCCAGAGGCTGAAAGTCAGGTGCATTAAATGTGCCGAGATTTACGCACCCAGTTCCTTGGGGACATGAACCAACGGTTGGTTCAAAAGCAGACACCTGCCTACAACAAGGCCATCATGAAGCTAGAGTCAAACGCTGAGACTTGTGTGATGAAACAGATCCAGGGTTTGTGTTTCAGGCCTGAGGCTGGAGGCAGGAGGCAGGGAGGGACGCTGGGCCGAGGCCTCGTCTCCTGGAGGCTCTGACCCCACTGGTGCAGGGTGGTGTGTGGGCAGGGGCACCTCGGGAGGGGAGGTTCGATGTGGAGCACAGGAGCCACTTTGGGTGGGAAGACCGAGGCCTGGGGGGCACTCAGGACTCTACCCTCAGGGGCTCTGTGAGCTAGAGTGGGGTATGGGGGGAGTGGACTGGGAGCCTCTGGGGGACCAACAATGGGAAGGCCCCTGACCTGGGAGGCTGGGGGTTGTCACCGTGGCAGCGCCGTGCCCTTTGGGAAGGTCCTTCGCTCTCCGGGTGGGGTCTGTGGGACCCTGTGATGGGCAGGCCCCTGATGGTGGGTGGGGTCCTGTCCCTCTGTTCCCACCCAGCCAGGGGTGACAGTTCCGTCTTCCTCCCGCATCAGCGGGCAGCCCCTTCCCGGGAGCTCTCTGAGTCCACTTGCTGCTCCGGGGCTGCTGGGGTGAGGACGGGGTGAAGCGGTGAGGCCCTGCCTGTACCACCACTGCCCACTGAGGCCCACACCCCACCCACGGCGGCTGGGACGGACGTCCTTCCCGTGTCCTGTGTCTCCTCACCACCACCAGCCCAGCATGTCCTTTGCCCATTCCCACTCGGGCACTGCCCTGGGACGGGGCTGCCCCCACACCTGGGGATATACCCGGCCACATGCCCACCCCACACCGGGCACACACCCAGCCCACATCTGGGCAGGCCTGGGTCCTGTTGGCTGGGAAGAAGTGGGCAGGTGGGCTGTGGAGTGGGCAGTGCTGTTTGCGTTGGTGCTGATTGGAGGTGCCTCCTGCTGCTGTGTGAGGTGGCCAGGCTTCCCTGGAGTCTCTCCAAGGTGCTCTCAGAGACAGTCGAGGGGCCCTGGGCCTCTGGCTTCTGTGTGGGGTGACGTGGGAGGGCAGGGAATGGAAAAATCTTCCTCCCCCACCATTAGGAAAGAAAATAGTTTCCATGGAGCCAAGTTTATTTTATTTTATTTATTTTTTTGAGACAGGGTCTCGCTCTGTTGCCCAGGCTGGAGTGTGGTGGTCCGATCTCAGCTCACTGCAAGCTCCGCCTCCTGGGTTCATGCAATTCTCCTGCCTCAGCCTCCTGAGTAGCTGGGGTTCAAGGCGCCCGCCACCATGCCTGGCTAATGTTTTTTGTATTTTTAGTAGAGATGGGGTTTGCCACGTTGGCCAGGTTGGTCTCGAACTCCTGACCTCAGGTGATCCATCTGCCTCGGCCTCCCACAGCACTGGGATGACAGGTGTGAGCCACCGTGCCTGGCTGGTGTTAACTGATTTTAAAGTGCACACTTGGGTGGCCCTCACCTCTGTCAAGTCCCGAATGTCCTCATCACCCCAAAAGGCAACCCCGTCTCTATAAGCACTGGCTCCCCACCCCTTCCCCAGGCCTGGGAGCCTCCACGTCTCTCTGGCTTGGCCTGTTCTGGATGTTTTGTAGAAATGGCATCAGACGCTGTGTCCCTCTGTGCGCAGCCTTTGTCAGTCGGGGTCCTGCCTCAGGTTTCATCCTGGTGTGGTGTGTGCTTGCGCCTCCTTCCTTCTCGTGGCTGAGTGGCGCCCTGCACGTGGCCGGCCTGCCTGCAGTTCGTGGCTCATCTGTGGGTGGACCTTGGGCTGCTGGGCTGTTGGCCATGGTGCATGGATGCTGTGGTTGTCCATGCACCAGCTCTTGTTGGATGGAGGTTTTCATGGTGCCTGGGCGTGGAGCCAGGAGTGGCGTTGTGGTTGTAGTGGGTGGTGGTGTGGGCATTGCGGTTGTTGGTGTGGGTGTTCTGGGGGATGTTGTGGGTGTTGCGGGCGTTGTGGGTGGTGTTGTGGGTGTTGTTGGGGTGGGTGTTGTGGGTGGTGTTGTGGATGTTGTGGGCGTTGTGGACGTTGTGGATGGTGTTGTGGGTGGTGTGGGCATTGTGGGCGCTGTTGTGGGTGTTGGCGGTGTGGGTGGTGGTGTGGGTGTTGTGGGCATTGTGGATGGTGTTGTGGGCATTGTGGGTGGTGGTGTGGGTGTTGTGGGCAGTGTGGGTGGTGTTGTGGGTGTTGTGGCTGGTGTGGGTGTTGTGGGTGGTGTTGTGGGTGTTGTGGGCAGTGTGGGTGGTGTTGTGGGTGTTG
Source organism: Rhinopithecus roxellana (assembly GCF_007565055.1). Classification (NCBI taxonomy): domain Eukaryota; kingdom Metazoa; phylum Chordata; class Mammalia; order Primates; family Cercopithecidae; genus Rhinopithecus; species Rhinopithecus roxellana. Next base: position 72,348,384 of record NC_044568.1, on the reverse strand, counting down.
TGGCTGGTGTGGGTGTTGTGGGTGGTGTTGTGGGTGTTGTGGCCACTGTGGGTGGTGTTGTGGGTGGTGTTGGCATTGTGGGCGGTTTTGTGGGCGTTGTGGGTGGTGGTATGGGAGTTGTGGGTGTTGTGGGTGGTGGTGTCGGCATTGTGGGTGTTGTGGGTGGTGGTGTGGGCATTGTGGGTGTTGTGGGCGGTGTGGGCATTGTGAGTGTTGTGGGTGTTGTGGCTTTGGGCGGAGGGCATTTGGCTCACTGCATTTCCTGGCCGGCATCTCCTGTCATCGCATGCCGGGTGCCCACGCACGGTCCATACTGGGGTTTGGTACTGTCCACCTATGGATTAAAAACGTTCATGGACCTCTGGTTTCAAAACACCCGGGCCGGGCTTGTAGGCAGAGCCAGTCTCACACCATCTCCTCCTTTCTGAGGTAGGTGGGGCTCTGGGCAGGGAAAGAGGGAAGGAGGGAAGGAGGCAGGCTTGCAGCCTTGACCACGGGGAGGAGGGGAAACTGCCCCTGGATGCGCCGGAGCACACCCCGGCTTGTGGAACGAGGCTGCGGGAGCCTGAGACCGGGAGCTGCAGGGCCTGCACCACGGAGGGTCCCTGGGGGACGGGACAGCCTTCCCGCCTCTTCCAGCCCCTGGCGCTCGGCTGTGCCTTAGCTGTGGCCTCGTCGCTCCAGCCTCTGCCTCAGTTGTCATGTGCCGTGTCTTCTGACTTTGGATTTAGGGTCCGTCCTGATCCGGTATGACCGCATCTCAATGACATCTGCAAGGACTCTGTTTCCAGACAAGGCAGCTCTTTGATATTTGAGTGGTGGGGGGCACTGCTGAGCCACCTTGCTGCCTCCTCATAGGACTGAAGGACATTTTGCCTTTGAGCAGGAGACTCCACACACGTGGACACTGACATTGAGCCACAGGGCTGGTCACCATCCCCCTCCTGTGGCACCGCATGCCAGGGCCTGGCACCTTCTGCGTGGCTCACATGGCCTTGGGTCCGGCCCCTGCCAGAGGCTGAGGTCCAGGGACCCTGCTGGGCTGGAAGGTGCTGCTGGCGCAGGCGTTTTTAGATAAGCAGGAAGCTCCCGAGAGGAAGCTTTACTTTTTCTTCGTTCCGGCCTTTGGTGTTTGGAGATGGCCTTTAAAGATTTGCTTTTGATTTTATCTCAGAGACAGTGAGGAAAAGCCCATGGGTCAGGCTCCAGAAGAAACATCCGGGAGGAGGTCCCTGAGCCTGGGACGGTGGGGCGGGGGCTGCAGGGGTCCCAGGAGGAGGTGCTCCCGCCCCGCACAGCCCTGTGGCTGCAGCCCCTGCCTGGGCTTGTGGGCCTGCTGTGTGGTGGTCCTGGGGCTGGGATCACAGAGCCTCACTCCCCAGAACCCCAGCCTATGTCCCCGAAGGGTCCCCTCTCCTCAGAGGGGTTTAGTCCCACCAGGTGGATGAACTTGGCATGCGTTGCTGGGCTGGTTTCAAGGGAGGGCTCTGCCCACCGTCATCACGTGTCAGGAAAGCTCCGCCGAGCCCTCTGTCCTTCGCCTTCTGGCCCAGCCAGGCGCCTGGTGCACTCAGTGGCCCTGGTGAACGTCACAGAGGCTGCCGGGCACGCGGGGACGGGGACTCGCCCTCTGGGAACAGGTGTGAGGGCCCAGCTCTGACCAGTAGGTGCCTGGGAAGGGCTTCTCCTTGGACAAGAGCTGCCTTCAGCCCCTCGGTCTGGAACCTCTTGGGCCACCCTGGCAGCCTCCGCCCTGTGAAGTTTCTCTCTCTGGGAGATGTTTACTTTCCTGGCAGTTGGCCACCGTGGCACTCACAGAAAAGGGCAGGGCGGCCCCTCAGACCCTCTCCTGAGGCCACACCGCCCTGAAAGCAGGGTGCGTGCCCTGAGCAGAAGCAAGGACCGCGGCCTCTCCTCCCAGCTGGGCCCCGGGATTTTGAGACCCATCTCTAAGGCCAGGGCAGGGCCGGGGCAGGGGGCGTTTATTAAATTCTTAGGGGAAAAAAAGCAAAATTAACACAGAAACAAGTGGATGAACGAGCAATGGGCGAGGCCCGCCTGTGGACTCTGCCCCGGCCCTGCTCAGGGCTCTGTGTCCCCAGCTCCTTCCCTGGCGAGACACCTACCCTGCCCTGTGCCGCCAGCAGCTTCAGAAGCAAATGTTCCGGAAAGGAAGAGGAAGGGGCCAGGCAGGTGTGTCTCCCAGACTCTGCTCAAAGTGAACAAAAAGGAGGCAAAGGGACCAGAGGGGGCATGAGGCGGGGGAGGGGGAGTGAGGGGTGAGGGGGTGTCAGGTGGGGAGGGATGTGAGATGGGGGAGGGGGCGTGAGATGGGGAGGGGCGTGAGGCGGGGGGCGTGGGGTGGTCAGGGTGTGGGGTGAAGGCACGAACCACAGTGGCTGGCCTCTTTTTTCTTTCTTTCTTTTTTTTTTTTTGAGACGGAGTCTCGCTCTGTTGCCCAGGTTGGAGTGCAGTGGTGCAATCTTAGCTCCCTGCAAGCTTCATCTCCCGGGTTCACGCCATTCTCCTGCCTCAGCCTCCCGAGTAGCTGGGACTACAGGCACCTGCCACCACGCCCGGCTAATTTTTTTGTATTTTTAATAGAGACGGGGTTTCACTGTGTTAGCCAGGATGGTCTTGATCTACTGACCTTGTGATCTACCTGCCTCGGCCTCCCAAAGTGCTGGGATTACAGGCGTGAGCCACCGCGCCCGGCCTGCCTCTTTCTTTTCCTGGAGATGCGTCTTGCTCTGCTGTCCAGGCTGAAGTGCCAGCAGTAAGATCGTGGCTCACTGCGCTCAAGTGATCCCTTCTGGTCCAGCCTCCCAAAGTGTTGGGAGAACAGGTGTAAGCCACTGCGCCCACCTCCAGGTTTAGCTGTGGGATGTTTGGGCTTTGAAAGGAGCTGAGCTGACAGAGCCAGGAGGGCTGGCTGCAGGATGGAGTAGCTGGGGCACTGGTGTGGAAGGGAGAGGACGGCTGTCACAGTGGCCTCTGCCCCCAGCTGGTGCCCTGTCCTCACCGTCTCTGTTCAGGTGGTCAGAGCAGCAGCAATCTTCTGTGCTGGCAGATGGGCCCTGACCACCCCATGGGTCCTCAGTCCATCCGCTGCCCCGTCCCTCCCGTCCACCCTGTGGCAGAGACTTTTCACGGCAGCTCCGAGAACAGGAGGAGAGTCACCTCCAGCATTTGTTCTGAGTCTGTTCCCTGGCAAGGTGAGGCCTCAGCTCTTCCAGCGCTCATAAAAATTTACGGCCATCACAAAGGAGCTCAGGCAGGTGGACTGCAGTCCTGGGGCGGCACCCCCATGAACCACCCTTTGTGAGCCGCTCCAGACACTTTGGCTCCGGGCTGGCATCTCCCGCCACCCTCATGACAGCAGCGGCTATAGCCCCTGCCTCTTGGGCTGGCCGTGTCACGGCAGCGAGGGCTCTGCATGTGGACAGCCGCCCCCTGCAAGCGTGTTTGTTAACAGGGACCATGAGGAGCTGTGGGGGACTCAGGGCGTGGGGAACCGGGGTCTGGCTGAACATCACTCCCTATTCTGAAAGGACAGCGTCGGGACAGTGGCTGGGCTGGGTGAGGCTGGGTGGGGCAGCACGGCCAGGAGGGGCAAACGGAGGGAGGGGGTGCGAGGCACGAGGCTGGAAGTAGGGAGACAGGGTGTCCCAGCCGCCGTCACCCGTCCGGCCTGTCTCGCTCACAAATCCCTGTAGTCCACAGTGGCTGCCCCTTTATTCCTGGAACAACGGCTTGGGTTGGGGTCTGCGTCTGGGATCGGGGAGCGCAGGGGGCTCATGCCCGGGAGGCTGTGGACAAAGGCACCTGCTCCGTGCTAGAGAAGGTTCTGCCCCAGCGAGGGGGCCATTAAGCCAGACAGCCCAGGGCCAGCCACATGGGGAGGCTGGGTTGGGTACAGCAGCCCTGGCACCTCTCCCTAAGAAGCAGCCTCCCCAAGCTGTGCCTGAGCCGAAGGCACTGCCCAGGTCATCTCAGCCAGAGCCATGGCTGGGTCCAGGGGAGAGATTGTGCCAACACGGTGACCTCCCAGCAGCTGCGTGATGTGAAGGTTTTCAAGCAAAGGCTGAATAGCCTGGAGAACATCCGCACACGCAACGCTCAGGGTCAGCCGTGCAGGCAACTTGCCCATATGTGTTTTACACGTTACACACTTGCCTCTATGTTTTCTGCTGACCGTTTCAAAGGAAGCAGCAGACACTGACTGTAAATACTTCAGTGTCTCCTGACGTGGGGACACTCCCATTAGAGAACAAATTCAGTGAATTAGTGAACAGATGCATGGATTCAAACACGAATCTGTGCTGGGCACGGTAGCTCACGCCTGTAATCCCAGCAGTTTGGGAGGCTGAGGCAGGTGGATCACTTGAGGTCAGGAGTTTGAGACCAGCCTGGAAACATGGCAAAATCCCATCTTACTAAAAATAGAAAAATTAGCCCGGCATGGTGGCGCAGGTCTGTAATCCCACCTACTTGGGAGGCTGAGGCAAGAGAATAGCTTGAACCTGGGAGGCAGAGGTTGCAGTGAGCTGAGGTCGTGCCATTGTACTCCAGCCTGGGTGACAAGAGTGAAACTTTGTCTCAAAAAACAAAACAAAAAAGAATAAATTTAACAAGAGAAGTGCAAGACTTGTACACTGAAACTACACTGGAAATAAATTAAGATCTAAATAAGTGAAGACATCCATGTTCATGGATAGGAAGATTTAATAATAGCTACGACGAGAATACTTCCCAAACTGATGTACAGATCCAACACAATCCCTGTCAGAATCCCAGCTGATTTGTGTGTGTGTGCAGAAATGGACAAGGTGACTGTAATATTCGTATCAAATTGCAAGAGACCACAGAGAGTCAAAATCATCTTGAAAAGGGACAAAGTTGGAGAAGTCAAATTTCCCACTGAGGGATAGTGGCTCGCGGGGCCCGTGTATTGGCCTGGTTGTCTTGCCAGAAGTTTGGCATTTTGATGCGCCTGACGCTTTCCTAGGCCATTTGCCTCATTCCTCACTCCTTGAATTTCCTGTGGGCTGAGCCCCCAGTCTCCACCCAGCACCCTCAGCCGGCTCCTCTGTTGGGTGCTGCGTCTCCGTGTTGTTCCACCACTGACACTGCAGCTGCACTTGTCCCTGTGATGGACCCAGGCTGGGCTCCCCTAGCCCAGTGCTTTCCGATTCCCGTTGCCTGTCACCAAACAATTTGGTTCCCTTGGTGGTCCTTGTCTGAGTCACCGTGGGTAGCAAAATGGTTCCTTCTAGAACTTTTGTGCCCGTGTTATTACAGACTTGTCGTTAGTAGGGGCAAAATCCCATCCTCAAGTCCCTCACCAAATTAAACAGCAGTCCAGACTCCATGTGGACTGTGATCCTGGGCCTGTGGGACCAGACTGGCCTGGGGAATGGCGTGACTCTTGTGGAGGGAGGCGGGGAGTGGAGGGGAGGATGCCTTTCCGTGTGTGGCCCGCCCTGCCCTGCCCTCCCCTCCCCACACAAACTCTCTGGTTTCTGCCTGTGCCAAGCCATGAGCCTCCAGGAGGGCCTGGGACTGGGGGGAACCAGTCTGGGGGCTGCATCCCCCTCAGGCCCAGCTTCAGAGGACCCCACAAAGTGATGGGCCTGAAGGGGAGGGGGAGGGCATCTGCCTAACCTGCAGACCCCAGGCCAGGACAGGGGCTGGGCCAGATACAGGGGCTGCTCCTGGGCATGAGCCCCCCCTGCCCAAGTGAGGTGGCCATGTGACCTTTGTGTTCGGCCTTTGTCTGGGACACAGAGCTGTGGCCTCTCCCACTCAGTGGTGATGGCCGACCTGTCTCTTGGGATTGTCTGTCCCCTTCTGAGCCCCTGGGATTCTGAGCCCCTGGGAACAGTGGGGTGAGTTACCAGCTGTGCGGCTACGTGGCTGGACAGTTCGCCCCACACCTCGGCCTGCGTTCCTGCGCCAGAGCACCGAGGGCCTCCGGGTGGGAGCTGCTGCAGCCTGCGGGTGCCTAGCTGTGCATCTCTGGGACCTGGAGGGAAGGATAGCTCAGAAGGGGCTTCTCAGGGGTGGCTTGTAACGCAGATTCAGGAAGGAGGGTACACAGGGAACGTGAGAAGGTCAGAGACACTTTTTCCCTCTGAGCATGTGTGAGAACACGCTAGGTGGTCCGGAAGGGTGTGTGCAATGGGGGTGGTGCTGGGGGGTGCGGCCTCCACTTCACAGGGCTCTGTATGAACAGGCCCAGGTCCCGGTGGGGTCTCTGGGTGGGCAGCTATGGGCACAGCAGCCACCTGTAGGGGCCTCCCCCGATGGAGCCCTCAGGGTTTGCAATGGTGAATCCTCAACCCACTGACATGAAATACACGTATTTTAGGTTACAACTGGATGAGTTTTGACAAATGTGGCATCAGTAACCCACAGCTCTGTCAAGACAGAACACTCCGGTCACCCTGAACATTCCTCATGCCCACCCCAGAGGGAACCATTGTCCTCGCATGTGTTTCACGATAGATTAGTTTCACCAATTCTAAAACTTTGTGTAAAGTTTCACTCCATGCAGTGCCTTTGACGGCATCCATGTTGCTTTCTTTTTTTTTTTTTGACAGGGAGTCTCGCTCTGTCACCCAGGCTGGAGTGCAGTGGTGTGATCTCAGCTCACTGCAAGCTCTGCCTCCCGGGTTCACACCATTCTCCTGCCACAGCCTCCCGAGTAGCTGGGAATACAGGTGCCCGCCACCTCGCCCGGCTAATTTTTTATATTTTTAGTAGAGATGAGTTTCATCAAGTTAGCCAGGATGGTCTCAATCTCCTGACCTCCTGATCCGCCTGCCTCAGCCTCCCAAAGTGCAGGGATTATAGGCGTGAGCCACCGCTCCTGGCCCCATATTGCATTCTTTCTTTTTTCTTGCCTTATGACTCTGGCTAGCCAGACTAGTGTGATGTGGAATAGAAGCAGTGGGACTGGATGTTCTTGTCCTGTGCTTCATCTAACAGTGAAGCTTTCAGTTTTCCCCATTACATATTATGAGGACTATGGGTTCTGCAGATGTCTTGTATTAAGCTGAAGAAGTTCCCTTTTCTTCCTAATTTGCTGAGTTTTTATTATGAATAGTATTGAATTTTGTTTAATGTTTATTCCTGTATCTATCAGAGATATAATCATATGGTTTTTCTTAGTCTTTTAATTGGTTGATTTGCTTTTTTTTTTTTTTTTTTGAAATGGAGTTTCACTCTTGTCACCCAGGCTAGAGTGCAGTGGTGTAATCTTGGCTCACTGCAGCCTCCATGTCCCGGGTTCAAGTGATTCTCCTGCCTCAGCCTCCCAAGTAGCTGGGACTACAGGTGCCCACTACCACGCCCGGCCAATTTTTTGTATTTTAGTAGAGATGGGGTTTCACCGTGTTAGCCAGGATGGTCTCCATCTCCTGACCTCGTGATCTGCCCCCCTCAGCCTCCCACAGTGCTGGGATTACAGGCGTGAGCCACCGAGCCCGGCCAGACATTTCCTTTTCATATCTTTACAGATTCAATTTCTTCAATAGCCAAAGGGCTCTTTGGTATCAGTTACATTTTGGGTGAGTTTTGGTTGTGGTTTTCAAGGAATTGGTCCGTTTCTTCTAAGTTATAAAATGTACATGTCTAGAGGGGAGTTGTTTGTGCTTTTGACTTTCAGTGTTTTTGGACAGCCCCTAGACCAAAGATGAGTCTTGACTGGGGCTGTGAGGGGCAGCTGTGCCCCGAGGCTGACGGGAGGAGCCAGACGACTCCTGGGAAGATGGAGCCGTCCCAGCGCAGCCACGCGGCTGTCAGGAGGGCACGGGGACTGAGCTGCTCTAGCAAACTGGGGAGCTTAAAGCAACAGAAACCCACCCCCACTGTCCTGGAGGCCAGAAGTCTGAGTTCAAGGCTTGGGCAGAGCCGTGTTCCCACTGGAGGCTCCAGGGGAGGGTCCTCCTGCCTTTCCAGCCCCCAGTGGCTTCAGGTGTTCCTCGGCTTAGGGCCGCATTGCTCGTCTCCGCCTCTGACTTCACTTGACCACATCCTCTGTCCATGTTTTCTCCTCGCCTGTCTCTTAGAAGGACCCTTCCCACTGGATCTAGGGCCCACCCTACTCCAGGACAGTCTCTTCTCAAAGCCCTGTTGACGTCTGTAGAGACCCTTTTCCAAATAATGTCACATCCACAGGTTCTGGGGTGAGGACATGGACGTCTCTTTCTGGGGTTCATCATTCTCCTACTTATTACGGTCTCTAGGCCTCCGGGTCGGCCCCTCTGCTGCCAGGGTCTGTGGGTGGCTCTGGCCCTGCTCTGGCTCTGTCCAGGTGTGGGTGTGCACGGCCCGACCAGAGAAGGGGTACCCCCTGCCCCCAGTGTGGACCCACAGACCCTGTGGAGGTGGGAGAAGGTGGCTCTCCAGCCATGGGGGCTGTGCTCATTCTCAGCTCGGGGGTCGTAGGACGAGGAGGTCAGCGAAGCTGGCAAGTTACTGACAAGGTGCTTGGTGTCTGGTTCCCACCTCGTGGGCCTGAGGATGCAGTTCAGCGTGTTCACCGTCACCATCAGGTCATTCCCTCACTGCCACCGAGTGGTGGGGCTGCTGCTTGGCGGTGGGGTCCCCATCATGGTATCAAGAAAGGGCTGAGGGTGCTGGTCACGCGCTGCCCTGTGCTGAGTGGACGTGGCCAGGGTATGTGGACCAGCTGGTTTTTGGTGCCGCCTATGGGCCATGGACTCAGCATGCTCCCTGCTGTGAACTGGGCACCAGGGGTTGGGGGGAACACCCTGGGGGATGCTGGGTACTTGGGTCTGGGGGACATGGGTCAGGGGGATGCCTGGGAGACCCTGGGCACTCAGGTTGGGGGGAGGCCCAGGGGACACTGGGCACTCGGGTCAGGGGGACGCCCAGGGGACACTGGGCACTCGGGTCAGGGGGACACCGGGGGGACGCTGGGCACTCGGGTCAGGGGGAGGCCCGGGGGGCGCTGGGCACTCGGGTCAGGGGGAGGCCCGGGGGGCGCTGGGCACTCGGGTCAGGGGTACGCCCGGGGGGCGCTGGGTACTTGGGTCGGGGGGTACGCTCCCAGCTGTGCTGCCCTGCAGGCTGGACTCTGCTCTTGCCCAGAGCGGGAGGCTGGGTGCACGCATGGGCACTTTGTTCTGAGCAGCCTGGATCAGAGGCCTGGGCTTGCGTCGTTCGCACAGCTGTGCTGCCTGAGCCCCGACAGGTGACGGTGGTGGGCCAGCTGTCCCTCCAGGGTCCCAGGGAAGGGTGGGGGGAGGCACCCCCGCGCTGTGGGTTTAACCCTCACCTGCCTGCACCCCTGCTCCCTGTGGAGGGGAAGCCTGGCCTCTCCTGTGTCCCCAGGTGGGGCGTGGTCTTCTTGCCCTCTTGTCCCCCCTCCCCCTGCCAACCTGCCCCCAGGGAAGAGGAGTCTCACTGGCAGATGCCTCAAGCCCCAGGGACATGGCATCCTGCTGTGGCCGGGCTGAGGAGCCCTGGGGGCTGTGTGGACCCCTCCTTTGCTGCAGCTCTGCCTCTGGCTGAGATCACGGGGCTGGGCTGGGGAGGGTCCACCCCGAGGAGGTGTGAAGCCCCTGTGAGGTGGCCACTGCCGGCCCTGGGACAGGAGAAGGGTGAGGACTCAAGGACGTGTGGATGGGTCCAATTGGCTGCCACCACCTAGAGGCCCCCAGGCTTTGCCGCTACCCCAGAGCCCTCAGGACAACAGAGGCCCTGAGCGTGTCCTGCCAGGCAGGAGCCTGGGGCCAAGCAAGTCCTCAGCACCTGGCTCCATGGCCCCCGGAAGGCAGGGGCTCCATAGGTGTTTGTGGAATGAACACACGAGCCTCCCACTGTGGGGGCTCCCGTGGGCCCTGCTGCAGCTCTGGATAGGGGGCTGGGGGCTGCCATGGACAGCATCCCTCTAAGGGGGTAGTGGACAGCAGGCGTGGAGGGTAGCGGTGGGCAGGGCAGCCTGAGGACAGTCAGAGTGATGTGGGGTGAGGAGCCCTCAGGAGGCGCCACACGTGCCCTGGATGAGGTGACCCCACCCCCCGGGAGGCCAGACCTTTCTCCAAAAGAGGCTTTGAGCTCCAGAAAAAGAGCCGCTCCCCAGGTGTCCTGTGGCTGCTGGAAGCTCACATTTCCCTTTGAGACAGAAAAGCCCTGAACCCCTTTCTCAGGTGGGTATTTGAGATCTTGGACCTGGTGGCTCCTCCCGCAGAAGCCAGGCCCAGCAGCAGGGGCTGGAGACCAGAAAAGGCTCAGCCAGGCTGCTCCGTGCAGAGGCTGCTCTGTGCCGTGGCTGGTTCAGGGACATGGCTGGGGTGTGGTCACCTCCGGGGTCAAGAGCAACCACCGGGCAGAGGCTCCGCTCCACGTGCCTCACTCCTATTTCCAAATTACCTTTCCATTCACATAATTTACCACACTGACGTTAGCAGGTGCCGCACCCGTGGCTGTGTACTTAAGTGTGCCGTGAGCTGGTGCGTGCACGTGTTTCCACGCAGGTGCTGTGTGTCCCCCTGGCCTGAGGGGGCGTCACCGGTGCCTGTGTGTCCTGGTGCCCCAGCCATGCTTCCTCCCCTTCCCTCCCAGTGAACATGGGGTTTTTCTCCCTGGGAAATAGTCACAAAGCACAATGCCAGCTCCTGTCCCTCGGGGGTCTTCTCCCAGGCCCCGCCGACCAGCCCCCGTGAACCCCCCAAACTCCCAGACTCACTTGGACCAGGGATGGCAGGAAGGGACCAGCCACCAGTTCCCTCCGTCCCCAGGTCCCCCAGGGCCTGTCCACTCAGCACCTCAGGCAGGTGAAGGAAAAAAGAACCGCCCCTGCTATTGCATTTCGGGAGACTGGTGCCCTCACGGGCATGGGTGGCCTCGGGTGCCCCGATCCTGCAGCCACAGCCTCGAGCCCGGGCAGAGCCTTCCTCCCAGGAGGGGCCTGTGCTTTCCTCGGTGCCGCTGCGTCTTGGCTTCCCCAGGGTCCCCATGAGTGTGCGAAGGGGACGCCCACTGGCTCCTCTCGGGGTGCGGGGCTTGCAGAGGCCCAGCCTGACCTTCAGCTTTGGGGCCTGGCCCTGGACTACAGCTTCTCAGCTGGGCCGTGGGTTTTCACTCTGGGCCACAGGACCTCACCCTGGGCTGGGGAACTCTGGGCTGTGGGTTCTGACTTGGGCTTGGGGACCTGATCCTGGGCCTTGGGTGGGGCTGCTGCAGGAGGCTGAGGGGGTGGTGGGACGGTTGGCTGAGGAGGGGGCCTCCATGTGCTTCTCCTGGTCAGACCCGGGTCTGTGGGGCTCCTGGGCCTGCAGGCGCCGCCTCCCACTCCTGCTGGGGCCTCGTCTCCTGGGCCTGCGGCAAAACTCAGGGCTGTGTTGTGTCTCCAGGCAACGGTGAGGTGTCCCCCCCTCCGCCCAGCTCTGCAGAAGTGAGTCTCGGTGTCTTGGAGCCGTGTTCTCTGGAGGCTCCGGGCACGATGCTTCCTGCTCCTTCCAGTTCCGTGGCCGGACGCCCCAGGGCGGGTGGGTCACTCCAATCTGCGAGTTCACACGGCCTCGTTCCCTTGGTGTGTGTTGTAGTCCTGGCTTTACGAAGCCGTCTTTGTGTCTGGGCCGCCCTCAATCCACGACGACCTGATCTCAAGGCCCTCCCCTTAATCGCATCTGCTGAGACCCGAGTTCCAAAGAGGTCCCGTTCTGAGACTCCGGGTGGCCATGAATTTAGGGAGACAGCGTTCCGCCCAGTGTCCCCATTGTCCTGGGGTCACGACCCAACCTCAGACCCTCCCCGGGGGGGACAGACAACAGGAACAGCAGGCCTGGCCACGCCTGCCCCGGAGGCACCGTGGACAATGGCTGGGGAGACCCCTGGGGAGGGGGTGACAGTGACCAAGTAGGGGATGCCCCTGGGCCTGGGGTGGGTTGGCTGAGGCGCCCCTGAGGACGGCCCCTGCCTTATGGGCTGTGCCGTCCACCTCCACCAGACAGGGCTGTGAGAGGGCAGGGCAGGCAGACGGGCCGGGGCAGCAGCCCGCAGCTGTGTGGCTCACAATAGGGCCGGCCCTGGCGGGGACACAGGCCCTGATCCGGCTAATGGTGCCGCGTATCTTTTGCATGGGGGAGAATTGTGAGCGTGGACGTCGTGGGGGAGATGAGGCCACCTGATGGGGAGCCTGCAGCCCACCCTTTAAAGGAACAAGGCATTTTTTTCACCCTTTTTTTCCGTGTGGCTCAGACAGCTGACTCCTTAAATATTAATCAGGGTCATTGAGATGCAAATGTGTGCCCACCACAGAAGGCCCCGCAGCTGCAGGGCTGGCACCGAACATCCTGGCCCTGGCGGCCCAGATGCAGCCCTGACCAGAGCCGGTGGCGAGGACCACCTTCCCTGAGGACAAACAGGTGCCTGCCCCTCGACAGGAGCAAGGGCGGCGTGGGCCTCGCTGGGTCTTGCTGGCTTTGGCCATGGCTTTCCTGGCTTTCACTGCCCTTAAAACAAGGTGTCCTGGATAGGCAGACACCGGGGCCCCCAGCTCCTTTCAAAGCCATGAGGCTGGGGGAGGGCGCCGCATGTCCGGCCTGTGGTGGGTTCAGAGGCTGAGTTTAGACAAGTCTGGTGTGGGGGCCGGGTGCAGTGACTCACACCTGTAATCCCAGCACTTTGGGAGGCCAAGGCAGGCGGATCACGAGGTCAGGAGATCGAGATCATCCTGACCAACACAGTGAAACCCCATCTCTGGTAAAAATACAAAAAAATTAGCCGGGCGTGGTGGCGGGCGCCTGTAGTCCCAGCTACCCAGGAGGCTGAGACAGGAGAATGGCTTGAACCTGGGAGGTGGAGCTTGCAGTGAGCCAAGATCGTGCCACTGCACTCCAGCCTGGGCGACAAAGTGAGACTGTCTCAAAAAAAAAAAAGGGGTCCAGCCCGGGGAGCATATCGCTGGGTGGACACAATGACCTGGATGCAGGGGGCGGGGCAGCTGTGTTCAGGCTGCCTGGGGTTGACCATCAGCAGAAATACAAAATAAGATGGAAGAGGCAGAGACGCCGGGAGCCACGATGGCCCTGCACGGAGCCGAGTCTCCTCCCGCTTCCTTAGCACGTGTTGGAGGACGAGCCCCAGCTCAGCTCTTCATAATAAACACAGTAGAAGCTTCAGGGACTCAGAAGTGCAGCCCAGGCTGGGCGTGGTGGCTCACGCCTGTGATCCCAGGACTTAGGGAGGCTGAGGCGAGTGGAACACGAGGTCAGGAGTTGGAGCCCAGCTTGGCCAATATAGTGAAACCCCATCTCTACTAAAAATGCAAAAAGTAGCTGGGTGTGGTGGCGGGCGCCTGTATTCCCAGCTACTTGGGAGGCTGAGGCAGGAGAATCGCTTGAACCCGGGAGGCGGAGGCTGCAGTGAGCCCAGATCGCGCCACTGCCCTCCAGCCTGAGTGACAGAGCCAGACTCCATCTCAAAACAACAGCACAACACTGGGAACCGGAGGCGCTCACACTCCGCAGTGACAGACTTTCCGATCATAATAGTTTCCGTGTGGATCAGAACTCATGCAAAGCAGCACACACAGTGGAGGGTGAGCTCCAGAGTGTCCACGGGGTGAACCTCAGTGTGGCCACCACCGGGTCCAGAGCAGGGTAGACCCCGTGCCTCCAGGGTCCGTCCCTTCCACGCGTGGCTGCAGTTCTGGTGCATGCGGCCGCCCGCCGTCCGCCGCCTCTGACCCGGGCCGCGGGCTTGTGACGTGTCTGGGCTTTCCAGTCGTGGCTGTGACGCTCTGTGTGGCCTCTGTTCCCTCTGCCCTGGACGGACCGTGGTCACTCGCTGTCTTCGTCTCTGGCCCCCGGGGTTTTGTGACCCTGGAGCCTCCACGTCCTGGTGCAGAGCCCGCCTCTCCCGGACTGGGCTTCGGCCGAGCAGACACTGCCCAGCTGCTCTGTGACCAGCGTTCTCTGCTCTGCGTCTCACTGGCGTTGGCGCTCGCTGAGTCCAGCCTGGCGCTGACACGTTTCCGTGCTTATTTCATTTTCCAAATAAACTCCCCGAGGTGAGACGGGCTCGCACCAGCAGGTCGGAGCCGGTGGTGCACGTCTGCCCAGCTCTGTGCTGAGTGAGGATGTGTTGGGGGCTTGAATCAGACATGGGGGTGGGGGCGGTGTTTACATCACAGAAATTCGAAGCCACACAAATCAGGGCTTTATCCAGAGAGCCAGGCATGATTTCCAGACATAAAATGCACCCATTTAAATGTAACCGACGGTTTCCGACAAGGGTACCTGGCACCACAGCCGAGACTCAGAACATTTCTCTTCCAGATCTCCCTGCGTTCCAGCCCTGGCGACATGGGCCTGCGTCTGTTACTGGGGTTGGGTCGCCATCCTCCCTGGAGTTCCCTGAGTGGAGCCGTGCCCTGTGAGCTCTTTCGTCTGTTCTTTAGCTGAGCACGGTGCTTTGGAGGGTCCGACGCCGTGTGTATCAACAGCCAGATGTGCCTCTTGCTGAGGACGATGGCTCTAAGATGACCTGGTTCACCCGTCCTCCTGCTGATGGATGCCGGCATCGCCCGGGTCCTGGTTGTGGTAAATCAATCTGCTGTAAACACTGCTTACACGCCCTTGTGCTTTCATTTCTCCTGGGCAGACACCTAGGAGTGGAGTGGCTGCTTCCTGAGGAAGTTCACGTTTCACGTTTCCAGAATTGACACTTTTCCAGAGTGGCTGCTGCCTCCCGTCCGGGTGGGTGTATGAGGGGGAGGGCTGCCTCCTCCACCATTGTCTGGCAGAGCCTGGATAGGACAGTGTTATTTCTCTACCAAGTGTTGGATGGAACATCTTGGCCTCAAGTTTTCTGTTTTAAATCACAAATTCAATTTCTTTCTTTTTTCTTTTTTTTTTGTCACCCAGGCTGGAGTGCAATGGCACGATCTCGACTCACTGCAACCTCTGCTTCCCGGGTTCAAGCGATTCTCCTGCCTCAGCCTCCTGAAAACCTGGGATTACAGGCGTGCGCCATCACGGTGGCTAGTTTTCGTATTTTTGGTAGAGACGGGATTTCACCCTGTTGGCCAGGCTGGTCTCGAACTCCTGTCCTCAGGTGATCCACCTGCCTCGGCCTCCTAAAATGCTGGGATTACGGGCGTGAGCACCGGGTCTCTGTGTGGATGTGGAGTTGTGGGGCCACGTGGTCATCCATCTACACTGAACATTCTGAGCAACCCCAGACAGTCTCCACATGGCCACATGATTTTGATGCACGGCAGGCGAGCCCGAAAGAGGAGCTTAGTCCAAGAGGGTTCTTAACTTTGCCCAGGAAAGAACTCAAGGGCGAGCCAGAGGTGGAAGGAACAGCTTTACTGAAGAGGCGGGGTTACAGCTGTGGCTGCTCCTGCAGGGCGGGGCTCCCACAGACAAACAGCTCAGGGCAGCTCTGCAGCCTCATTTATAGCCACCGTTTTTTTTTTTTAAAAGACAGAACCTTACTCTATTGCCCAGGCTGGAGTGCAGTGGTGTGGTCTCAACTCACTGCAACCTCTGCCTCCTGGGTTCAAGCTATTTTCCTGCCTCAGCCTCCTGAGTAGCTGGGACTACAGGTGCCCACCACGCCAGGCTAATTTTGTATTTTTGGTAGAGATGGGGTTTCACCATGTTGGCCAGGCTGGTCTCAAACTTCTGACCTCAGGTGATCACCCGCCTCGGCCTCCCAAAGTGCTGGGATTTACAGGTGTGAGCCACCGCGCCCGGCCAGAAATGTCACATTTTGATGAAGTCCAATTTCTTTTCTGTTTTGTTGTCAGTGCTGTTGCTGTCATAGCCAAGAAATCACTGCCAAATCCAATGTCATAAAGATTTTCCCAGGTTTTATTCTGAGTCTTACAGTTTTAGCTCTTACGTTTAGGTGTTTCATCCTGTTTTTTGGGTTAAGTTTTGTGTATGCTGTTAGGTAAGGGGCCAGCTTCATTCATTATTTTGCATGTGGAGATAACACTTTCCCAGCACCATTTGCTGAAAAGACCATCGTCTTCCCGTTGAATGGTCTCAGAGCCCGTGCGTGTGGGGTGATTTCTCGTCGGAAGGTACCAGGCCACGCGTGTGGGACGATTTCTCGGGTCGTTCTTGTTGGAAGGTACCAGGCTGCACGTGTGGGGCGATTTCTTGGGTCGTTGTTGTTGGAAGGTACGTGGTTGCATGCGTGGGACAATTCCTCAGGTGGTTACTGTGCCCCGTCCTTCTCTAGGTCTCCATGCTGCTGCCACACTGTTTTGACAAGGGAGCTTTTTTTTTCTGCCACTGTGGGCCAGCTGCCACCGTCTGTGGTATTCTCGTGCATTGCTGATCTAAAGCTCCAAAGCCGCCGTTCTCCCAAACCTTCCTGCCCAGATGAGGACCTGGGCAGCCTGAGACCTTCAAGCTGCAGTGAGGATGGCTGAGAGTCTGACCCAGCCAGGGAGGCTGTTCCGGGGACTCCAGGGTGCCTCTCCCTTCCCCCAGGCCCATGGTTGACCCAGCAAACCCACATTGAGGGCCTGGCGCAGGACCAGGGGCAGCTTGGTGTCAGAGCACAGAGCAAGCTCCGGGGAGCCAGGGGGTTGCCATGTGGGTGCCGGCAGTGGTTGCTAGTGCAAAGGCCCCACAGCCCTGACCACACAGGGACCCCAGACATTTGGGGGAGATGGGCTCAGTGCGGTGAGGCCTTGGGACCATCTGCCAAGGACTGATGGGGTAAGGGGAACCCAGCTTCGGAAGGGTCAGGTGTGACGGGCTCTGCGTCTGCAGAGAGTGCAGGCTCCATTCCAGCCAAGGCTGTCACAACCCGACCTCAGGTCAACTGTCGGCCCCAGGTGAGTGGACGTTTCTGGGACTCTGGATCCGGAGACTGGACCCCCACCATTAGGGCCCCTCTGCCTGCGGGTGAGGGGGTCTTCCCAAGCAGGGCTGGACACTCATGGATCGGAGCCAAGGGCTCCATGGAGTGGGTCCCTGAGGCTCCCAGCTGGGTCCAGGGCCCCCCCTATTTTCGTGACCTTGGTGGGGTGCCCAGGGGTGTTAGCAGACCTGCCCTCCACAGTGACAAGCCCCCGAGGCTGGCCGAGAGGGGGAGGGCAGATCACACCATGGCCCCCACCCCTGAGCACCCCTTCAGATGCCCAGGCCTCCGCCCCCAGGGTCCCAGGGGACTTCCTGACCACAGGCATCAGTCTGACCTGTGTGGGGGCCACTGGCCTCCCTGCCCCGCACCGGCAGGCAGGACCCTCCATCACACAGAACACAGGTGGCGGGGGGCGGAGCATCTCGCACAGGCTGTGGAGAGAGTTCAGACACAGGGAAAGAAGCTGACAAGCCCAATGGGAGGGCTGAGGGCCACGATTCTGTTTATATGAAGCGTCCTGAACAGGGAGACCTACAGAGGCGTGAGATGGATTTCCTGGGGCTGAGGGCTCTGTCTGGAAGACAGAAATGGGCCGGACAGAGTGGGTGGTGGACGCATAGCCTCGGGAGTGCACTCCACACCACAAACGACTCGCTTAACCACGGCCACTGGTCCGCTTCATACTGTGTGACTTGGCCCCACACGCCCTGTGACCCTGCCGCCAGGTCCCCTGGGAAGTCACAGCTGCTATCCCCGATGGAGGATGAGGGTGGCTGCTCCAGGGCTCTTACAGGTCCTTCCCGTGGTCCCAGGACGGTGCTGCGGCGCCTCTGGGCTGTGGGTCCCGTGAACGGGCTGCCCAGTCACTCCTGCCGTGGGCTCCTCCCCTGCCCCCTTGCCCAGGACCTGCAGCCCCACCGCGGGGTCCCCGGGAGACTAGTGGTGCACAGCTGCCTTGGGACAAGAGGAGCCTGGAGCGGGGTGGAGGAGCCCGGGAGGAGGGGCTGTGGGATTCGGGACCCACCATGGGGAGGGCAGCCGTATGGGAGGGTTCCGGGCAGGGGACACAGAGGGCTGCTGGCTCCTCTGGCCTCCCCCTTGCAGAGGCTGGGCAGGGGCACCCCTTGGCACCAGCCTTTCCCGGGTGATGGGTCCCTTGGGTCCCCACAACTCCTGCCGCTGCCCGAGATGCCCGCCTCTGAGCTGTGCCACAGGGCTGAGCCCCACCAATGGCAGAGCCCCCGGGAAGCCCCCAGGCCCCCGTGGCCGACAGCTCCGCGGGGTTGCTCCACTAGACTGGCTGGCTCCTGGCGCGTCCCTCTGAAGCCCCGTCTGTCCCTCCACAGACACAGGGCGCCCTGTTTCCCCGGGAGCTGGAACACGGGCCCTCTGTTCGCACCTGGACTGGCCGCCCCCCGGCTAGGCCGAGGGGGGGCTCCACACAGACCCGCACTGTGCCCACCGCAGCCGGCCTCCTCTGCCTGAACCACCGTGTTGTCCCCACCGGGGCCCCCCACAGTGGCTCAGCCATGGGCATCACGGCTCCGGGCATCGTGGATGGAGACGGGGAAGGGGTGGGTGGCTGCCCCCCAGGCTTGAGGAGAGGGGAGGGCCTCTGTCCTGCGGTGGGACCCACTTCTGACTTCTCCCGGGACCCAGCCTCACAGCGTCCTGGGTGAGGGAGGCGTTGCCCCAGAGCTTTGCCTCCTTCCAGCAGGGCCGGCACCCCTGCTCGTTCCCATTTAACTCCAAGTATTCCCGCACACAGCAGGCACTGGAAGGGTCGCCAGGCAAAGCACCACCTGTTCACCTCTCCGCCCCCAAAGCCTGAGTCCCGCTCGGTCACCCGCTGCCCCAGCACCGGAGTGTGGGCTGGGGGCATGGCCACGCCAAAGAGAGGGAGGCACAAGAACTTCATTTAAGTAGTTTGTTTTCGAGTAAGCTGGTAAATGGTATAATAGGAAGAGTAGAAAAATATGTAATAGATATGGCATAAGAATAGGAATAATAGAAAAACATGCAGTAGACGCTGTCCGACGATGATGACAGTGTGCACGGGCAGCTGTCCTGTGATTGAGGGGCCTTGTTAAGGCCTCAGAGGCAGCGCGGTCACAGCCTGGAGGGTGGGGCTGGGTGTGTGGTGTGTCCGTCTGCACCTCACAGACACCAGTCACTGGGGGATGAAACCGGGCCCAGAACACATGTGTGCATGGGCTATGTATGCCTGCATGTGTGGGATGTGTGTAGGCTGTCGCGGGGGTGGTGAGGGACAGGACAGAAAATGGCCTGTCCAACCCCACATCCAGGCCGGGCGTGTCTAGCTTCCTGTGGGGCAAGGGCTCGGCTGCCCCAGACGTGATGGGGACTCAGCCCTGAGGATCAGGACCTGGCTGGGAACACACCATTGAGGGGGGAACAGAAACCAGCCCCTGGGATGCTGGGGACCCCGAGAGCTCCCTGGCTGGACCTGTGGTCAGGGCTGTAGTGGAGGAAGGTGTCAGGATGGCCATCGTCTCAACTCCTGTGGGCGGCACAGCCCCAGGCTGGGCCTCTGGGAGGAGGGTGGGACGGACGGGAGATCAGAGCCCCCTGAGAAGGCTGGCGCCTGGGACAAGGGTTGGCCAGGATGTGAGGCCCCAGGTGGGCAGGGCCAGGGAGCCACCACAGTGTGTGACAGCAGACCCCACCCAGGACCCCTGCGCTGGGGGCTGGCTCCCACCGCTCTTCTCTCCACGTCTCTCTTGGCGGTGCCGAGCTTGGGCCGGGCACAGGGAAGGGCAGATGTTGCTGAGCTGCCGAGGGGCTGGGTCTTTGCCTTTATTTCTGGTGCACATCTAGAGGGGCTGGGGCAGAGGCCACCCACGGTCCCTGAAGTAGGGCCTCAGCTCCTCCAGGCTGAGTGGAGGGAAGTAGGCTCCGATCCTCTTCCGCACCCACCACTTGCCCTCGGCGGCGTGCCTGCCCCCAGGACGGCTGAACTTGTACCTGTAGTGCTCTCCTCGGACCCACCTGCAAGGGGGCACGTGTCAGCCAAGGGCCTGCTGGGACTCCCAGCCCCCGACCCGGCTCCTCGGCCTGCTGCTGAGCTGCAGCTGCTCACAGGGGTCCTCCACGGACAGAGCGGCTGCATGAGGAGCCCCCACCTCGAGCACAGGCAGACCCCCAGCAGACCCCGGGCAGGACGACTGTTGCAGTCCACACCCTCAGCAGGGAACAGTGCAGCGAGGGGGAAGGGCGGACTGTGGGCAGCTCCGCGAGAGGAGACCCAGCAGGGCCACATGGCAGAGCCCACACGGCAGAGCGACCGGCCCGGGGAAGGCCAGGGGCTTCAAGGGTGGCACTGAGCAGGCCCAAGGAAGTTCCCAAGGCCCCAGTTTGAGCCCCAAGTGCCCCCCGCCTGGGAAGGCACGGAGAGGAACCTGCTGTTCACGGCGTGGGATCTCCACCATCATGGCAGCCCTGCCGCAAGGTGCCTGGGGGTTTCGGTCCACAGGGCAGCCCGAGGCTGTGAGGGAGCCAGGCTGGGACCTATTTCCTGAGGGCACAGCCTCTGCTCCCCAGGGCTTCAGGCCCTTTCCTGCCTGAGATATGGAGATACTGGCTGCCTGCTCGCCTCGGACAGGCCCGAGTGGGATGAAGGTCCCTCCCCCATCTCCTCTGGACCGCGGCAGCAGGCAGGTCTCTCTGTAAGCTCTGCCTGACCATGGTGGCCGGGCCTGGTTTAGGCCACACTGGGTCTTGGTTCCCGGCTGGCAAGCCCTCACTAGACTCTCGGAGGACTGGGCATTTTCTCCTGGGGGTGAGACGAAGCCCCTCGTGTCCAGGGCTGCTCGGCTGCCCCGGAGGAGAAGGCGCCAGACGGCGTTGTGGCCATCGCCAGCTCCCGGCCTCCAGGCCCTTCCCAGTTGTGCAGCAGGAGCGGAAGCATCTCAGCCCGCAGGCCGGCTGCTGCCTGGCTGGGATCCACAGCAGAGCTGGGCCCCAGCTGCTTGGTGAGTGTGAGGGTGCAGCCGTAACAGGGCCCTCTGATGGCCCCTGGAATGAGCCCAGGCAAGTGCTGGCGGCTTCACACGGCACCAGGGCCTGGTGCCCACTCTCTGGGGCGCTGTCATTATTCGGGGCTTCTGGTGACCTGCACACAGCTGTGCCCCTGGGGCTCCGGGTGGAGACCTTGGGCTGTGCCCCTTGGGCTGGCAGGATGACGGCCTCTGGGCCCACCCTGCTCCTCCTGGCTTTGGGTCTGTTTGGGTCTGGGGTGTGATGGATGGATGATGGTTCCTCTCCCCCAAGTCCAAACTGCCCCAGGAAAACCGGGAAGGCAGAGACCCTCTGGGTGGAGGAGGGTCCCTGAGGCACCTGATGGGAGAGAGGGATCAGCGGCTCCAAGAGGAGTGGGGTCGGGCCTTTGGAAAACTTCCCGGGCAGCCAAGACTGAGGGCGATGCTGGCAGCTGGTAGCTCCCGTCTGCTCCAGGAGGGCACTGCCCACTGCCCTGGGCCCCGGGGTCTTTCCTGGACCCCCTGGGCCCGAGGCCGCCATGGTTGTTCTTGGCTATGTGGACGGCAGCAGCCAGCATGGGGACTGAGCCAGGTGGTGCCAGGCAGAGGTCACAGTGGACCCCGAAACCAATCTGTGAGCAGATCAGCAGCAGCTGAAGGGACAGGCTGGGGCGCGGCCGCTGGGCTGTGCTGGCAGCATGGTCCCCGCACGCTCTCCTGGGCCTTGCTGGGGCAACGCAGACCCCACACAGGCCCACCCTCTCCCAAACCCTGCCGGGAGGGTGGGGGGGTCCCAGGAAGGCCTCTGCAGTGGGATCGCCCATCTTTCCCAAATTCCTGCTCTTGCTTTCTGTTCCTTCTCAGGACAGGGTCAAAGCCTGGGGGTCCGGGCCCTGGTCTCTGACATCAAGAGCTGGAACTGCAGTTTGGAAAGGGTTTTGGAAAGGGTCAGAAGCCTCTGTGCCAATGGCAGGTTGGTGGGAAGGGGCCCCAGGCCCCCAGCGGCCTGAAGGGTTGCATTTCATTCCTACAAAGTACCCGAGAAGGCCATGGCACCACCCCCAGAGTGTTTAAAATAGGGGATCTCCCAGCCCTTTTGAACAGACCCTACTTGCAAAAGCTTGGCACAGCTATAGTAAGGATCCCAGCCAAGGCCTGACACTGAGACTACAGACATGGGCCCCATCCACGCCCGGACCCCCATGTCCTTCCGCACCCACCCCCGCCCTTCGGCCTCCTTGTATGAGTTCAAGAACGTGGTATGAGTGGAATGCTGTGGCATGTACCCGCGGGGCAGGCGATTCTCATTCGTGCCAACTCTCTGGTTCCGTTAGGTCGCGTGATGGAGGCTTCCTCCTTGTCGCTGACCAGCGTCTGTGGCGTGAGCACACCCGAGTTTGTGCGGTTGCTCTCCTGTGAAGGACAGCTGAGCTTGTTGCAGTGTTTGTCTATTACAGCTGCCGTAAAGCTCTGCACGGGTTTCTGCGTCAACCTGGGTTTCAACTCTCCGGTTTAAACGTCCACGGAAGCAACTGCTGAATCCATGGCAATTTCGGGTTTCGTTTTTGAGGAGCCATTTTACTCTCCCAGCAACAGCCGAGTGACCAGATTTCTTGGCATCTTTGCCTGCATGTGGGGTTGTTGCTACTTTTATTCCAGCCATTCTGATGGGTGTGCAGTGACGTCATGGGACGGGTGTGAGCCACGTGTCACGGGATGGGTGTGAGCGACGTGTCATGGGATGGGTGTGCAGCGACGTGTCACGGGACGGGTGTGAGCGATGTGTCACGGGATGGGTGTGAGCAGTATCACGGGATGGGTGTCAGTGGTGTCATGGGATGGGTGTGAGCGATGTGTCACGGGACGGGTGTGAGCAGTATCACGGGATGGGTGTGAGCGACGTGTCATGGGATGGGTGTGCAGCGACGTGTCACGGGACGGGTGTGAGCGATGTGTCACGGGATGGGTGTGAGCAGTATCACGGGATGGGTGTCAGTGGTGTCATGGGATGGGTGTGAGCGATGTGTCACGGGACGGGTGTGAGCCACGTGTCACGGGATGGGTGTGAGCGACGTGTCATGGGATGGGTGTGCAGCGATGTGTCACGGGATGGGTGTGAGCAGTATCACGGGATGGGTGTCACTGGTGTCACGGGATGGGTGTGAGCGACGTGTCACAGGATGGGTGTGAGTGGTGTCATGGGATGGGTGTGAGTAACGTCACGGGATGGGTGTGAGTGATGTCAATGGGATGGGTGTGAGTAGTGTCATGGGTCGGGTGTGAGCAGCATCACGGGATGGGTGTGAGCGACGTGTCACAGGATGGGTGTAAGTGGTGTCATGGGATGGGTGTGAGCAATGTCACGGGATGGGTGTGAGCGATGTCACGGGATGGGTGTGAGTGGTGTCACGGTGGTTCTTGCTTCCCTAATGACAGGCATTTCTCCTGGGCTTATCTGCAATCTGTGGACCTTCTTTGGTGAAATGTCTCTTCCTGTCCATGCTCATTTTCTAATGGGATTATTTTACTGTTATGAAACTTCTTTACATATTCCAGATTTTAGCCTATTGTTAGATACGTGGCTTGCAAATATTTTCTGTCTGTAGCTTAAAAATTATTTTTGTCCTCTTAACAGGGTTTTTTATGGAGCAAATGCTTTTAATTTTAATTAATTACAATTTATCAATTTTTCCTTTTACAGATCATCCTTTTAGTATTAAGTATAATGACTCTGCCTGACCCTACATCCCAAAGATTTTCTTCTATTTTTCCTGAAAGTTTTTTTTTTTTCTTTTTGAGATGGGCTCTTGCTCTGTTGCCCAGGCTGGAGTGCAGTGGTACGATCTTGGCTCACTGCAACCTCTGCCTCTCAGCATCCCGAGTAGCTGGGACTACAGGCATGCACCACCACACCCTGCTAATTTTTTGTATATTTAGTAGAGACAGGGTTTTGTCCTGTTGCCCAGGCTGGTCTCAAACACCTGAGCTCAAGCAATCTGCCCACCTCGGCCTCCTCAAGTGCTGGGATTACAGGTGTGGGCTACCATGCCTGGCCCTGAAAGTTGATTGTCTTATGTTTTACATTGAAGTCCAGGATCTGTTTTGAGTTATTTTTTTGTAGGGTAAGACTTGGGTTGAAGGTTTTGTTTTTGTCCATGCAATTGCTTGGGCGCTTTTGTAAAAAAATTCAGCCGGGCATGTTTGTGTGGGTCTATTTGTGGGTTCTCTGTTATGTTCCATGGATCTGCATGTCTGTCCCTCTGTCAGTACCACACTGTGTTGACTACTGTGGTTCTGTGTCGTGAAACTGCGTAGAGATTCCTTCCACTTTGTTCTCTTTCAAAATGGTTTTAGCTATTTTAATTCCTTTACATTTCCGTAGAGAACTTGGGATGACTTGTCCTTACCCATTAACACATCTTGCTAGGGTTTTTAAATAGGAATTGCATTAAACCTGCCCATCGATCTGGAAGGAACTGTCATCTCCACTTTGTTGTGCCTTTCAACCCGCGAACGTGGCCGTCTCTAGATGTGAGCTGACGTCTTTCAGCAGCATTGCCCAGTTTTCAGCATGTAAGTTCCGCACATGTTCTGTCAGGTTTATACCTAAGTATTTCACTTTTTGGAGTGGTTGTAAGTGGTTCTGCGTATTTAATTTAGGTGTCTGTGTGTTCATTGCTAGTATACAGGAATACTACTGAATCATTTATGTTGATCTGTTGTCTTCTGACTTTGCTGAACTCACTTATTAATTTTCTTGTTTTTTGAGATGGAGTTTCACTCTGTCACCCAGGCTGGAGTGCAGTGGCACGATCTCAGCTCACCGCAACCTCTGCCTCCCAGGTTCAAGCAATTCTCTTGCCTCAGCCTCCCAAGTAGCTGGGATTACAGGCATGTGTCACCACACCCAACTAATTTGTACTTTTTTTTTTTTTTTTTTTTTAGTAGAGACGGGGTTTCTCCATGTTAGGCTGGTCTCAAACACCCGACCTCAGGTGACCGGCCTGGCTTGGCCTTCCAAAGTGTTGGGATTACAGGTGTGAGCCACTGTACCCAGCCTCACTTAATTCTAGGCGTGTTTTTGGTGGATGCCTTGGGATTTCCTACAAGGACAATGATGTCATCTGTAAACAGGCACAGTTTCGTTTCTTCCTTTGTGATCTACATGCCTTTGAATTCCTTGTCCTGCCGTATTGCAGTGGCCAGTGCTTCCAGCACTGTGCTGGATCCGACGGTTAGAGCAGACATCCTTTCTTGTTCTGGATCTGAATGGTGAAGGGTGATTCCCTCCCCCCGAGTAGAATGCTGGCTGCAGGGCTTGTGCAGATGCTCTTTATCCAGCTGAGGAATTTCCTCTCCTTCTCTGTTTTTCCAGGTTTAAATCACGAATGGATGTTAAACTTGTCAAGTGCTTTCCCCACAGTGACGGATGTGATCATGTGAGTTATCTTCGTTAGCTGGTAACATGTGGATCATACTGGGTGATTCTCAAATAGGGAACCAACCTTCATTCCCAGAACAATCCCTACTTGGTCATGGTGCAGAATTGTTGCATATTGCCAAATTCTATTTAGTAATTTTTTTTTTTTTTTTGGAGGCAGAGTCTCACTGTTGCCCAGGCTGGAGTGCAGTGGCATGATCTCCACTCACTGCAACCTCTACCTCCCAAGTATCTGGGATTACAGGCGTGAGCCACCAAGCCCAACTAATTTTTCTATTTTTAGCAGAGACAGGGTTTCACCATGTTGGCCAGGCTGGTCTTGAATTCCTGACCTCAGGTGCTCTGCTCGCCTCAGCCTCCCAAAGGGTTCGGATTACAGGCGTGAGCCACTGTACCCAGTCTATTTAGTAATATTTTTTTTTTTTTTTTTTTTTTTTTTTTGAGACGGAGTCTCGCTCTGTCGCCCAGGCTGGAGTGCAGTGGCCGGATCTCAGCTCACTGCAAGCTCCGCCTCCCGGGTTCACGCCATTCTCCTGCCTCAGCCTCCCAAGTAGCTGGGACTACAGGCGCCCGCCATCTCGCCCGGCTAGTTTTTTTGTATTTTTTAGTAGAGACGGGGTTTCACCGTGTAGACCAGGATGGTCTCGATCTCCTGACCTCGTGATCCGCCCGTCTCGGCCTCCCAAAGTGCTGGGATTACAGGCTTGAGCCACCGCGCCCGGCCTTTAGTAATATTTTGTTAAAAAAATTTTGTGTCCATATCGCTGAGGGATATTGGCTTGTAATATTATTTTTTCATATTATCTTTGTGTGGTTTTGGTATCAAAGAACCACTAGCTTCATAGAATAAATTGAGGCTGGGCACAGTGGCTCACGCTTGTGATCCCAGCACTTTGGGAGGCTGAGGTGGGAGGACTCCTTAAGCCCAGGTGTTTGGGACCAGCCAGGGCAACATGGCAAGACCCCGTCTGTACAAAAACTAAAAAAGTTAGTGAGGCGTGGTGGTGTGGGCCTATGGTCCCAGCTACCTGGGAGGCTGAGGCGGGAGGATAATTTGAGCTCAGGAGGTCGAGGCTGCAGTGAGCCATGTTTGTGCCACTGCACTTCAGCCTGGGTGACAGAGTGAGAACCTCTCAAAAAAAAAATAAAACATAAATTGATGTTTTTCCTTCTTTTCTATTTTCTGGGAAATTAATCTTAGAATTCTCCAGTGAAACCATCTGAGCCTGGATATTTCTTTTTGGAGTTTAAAATTACAAATTCAATTTCTAGTTATAGGACTATTTAAATTATTTCATACGAAGTGAGTTGTGGTAGTTTGTGTTTTTCGAGAAATTGGTCTATTTCATCCAAGTTATAAAATTTATGTATGTTGGGCCGGGCGCGGTGGCTCAAGCCTGTAATCCCAGCACTTTGGGAGGCCGAGACGGGCGGATCACGAGGTCAGGAGATCGAGACCATCCTGGCTAACACGGTGAAACCCCGTCTCTACTAAAAAATACAAAAAACTAGCCGGGCACGGTGGCGGTGCCTGTAGTCCCAGCTACTCGGGAGGCTGAGGCAGGAGAATGGCGTGAACCCGGGAGGCGGAGCTTGCAGTGAGCTGAGATCCGGCCACTGCACTCCAGTCTGGGCGACAGAGTGAGACTCCGCCTCAAAAAAAAAAAAAAAATTTATGTATGTAGAGATGTTTGTTGTATTCCCTTATTATCCTTTTCAGGATTGCAGGGTCTGTAGTGATGTCTCTTTTTCATTTCGAGACATGGTCTCAGGGTATTGTTCGGGCTAGAGTGCAGTGGTGCAGTCTCGGCTCAAGCGATTCTCGTGTTTCAGCCTCCCAAGCGGCTGGGATTACAGGCGCAGGCCACCACGCCCAGCTAATTTTTTGTATTTTTAGTAGAGACGAGGTTTCACCATATTGGCCAGGATGGTCTTGAACTCCTGAGCTCAGGTGATCCACGTGCCTTGGCCTCCCAAAGTGCAGTGATTACAGGCATGAGCCACTGTGCCCGGCCTCTTTTTTTCACCTTTGAAATTGGCAATCATATCTTCTCCTTTTGTCATTCTTACTAGAGGGTTGCTGATTTTATTGGTCTTTTAAAAGAACCATCTCTTTGTTTCAATAAGTTTCTATATTGTTTTCAATTTCATTTTTTGCTTTTATTTTCTTACTGCTCCTTGCTTTAAATTTTTTCCTAGTTATTCACGTAATCTTGCACTTAGATTATTATTCTCTTTTTTTTTTTTAAGAGATGGGGTCTTCCTGTGTTGCCTCATGGCAAGAGGCTGGCTTCAACGTCCTGGGTTCCAACAATCCTCCCACCTCAGCCTCCTGAGTAGCTGGAACTACAGGTGCGTGCCACGGCACCCAGCTGAGGTAAGATTATTGATTTGAGATCTTCCCTCTTTTCTAACCTCTCATGTCTCTTTTCTTATGTATGCATTTGAGGCTTTCTTTCTCATCACTAGTTTAACTACGTCCCAGAAAATGTGACATATTATTCAGTTCAATGAGTGGCATATTCTATAAACATCATTAGGTCCTGTTTGTCGATGATGGTGCTCTTTTATGTTCTTGCTGAATTTCCATCTACTTATTCTATCAGCTGTCGAGAGAAGGGTGTTGAAGCATCCAACCGTAATTGTTGATTTGTCTGGCTCTCCTTTCAGTTGTTTTTCTTCTTCACATATTTTGCAGATCTGTGCTTAGTGCACACACTTAGGATTGCTACGTCTGTTTGGTGGGTTGGGCCTTTTCTCATTGGACATCTTTGTCTCTGATAATTTTTGCACTGAGGTCTACTTTGACATTAATACAATGAATCCTTTATTCTCATTAATATTCACATGATATTTTTTTCTATCCTTTTACTTTCAACCTGCCTATACAGTTGGTCCCTAACTTACAAGAATTCAACTGACAGTTTTTCAGCTTTACAATGGTGCGAGTGATATGCACTCAGTAGAAACCACACTTTGAGTGCCCAGACAACTATCCTGTTTTCACTTTTATACAGTATTCAATAAATTACATAAGATATTCCACACTTTATTATAAAATAGGCCTGTTAGATGATTTTGCCCACTATAGTCTAATGTAAGTGTTCTGAGCACGTATAAGGTAGTAGGCTAGGCTAAGCTACGATTAATGTTTGGTAGGTGTACTAAACACATTTTGACTTATATTTTCAACTTATGCTGGATTTATCAGGGCATAAGCTCTTGATGCATATATTCAAGTTACTTTTTTTTTTTTTTTTTTTTTTTGAGATAGGGTCTTGTTGTGTTGCCCAGGCTGGAGTGCAGTGGCATGATCTTGGCTCACTGTAGCCTCAGCCTCCTGAGTAGCTGGGATTACAGGCATGCACCACCATGCCTGGGTAATTTTTGTATTTTTAGTAGAGAGAGGGTTTTGCCATATTGGCCAGGCTGATTTTGAACTCCTGACTTCAAGTGATAAACCTGCCTCAGCTCCTAAAATGCTGACATTACAGGAGGGAGCCACTGCATCTGGTCAATCTTTATCCTTTAATTGGTTTATTTAGACCATTTACATTTAATATAAAGTTCACCATTCTACTTCTTGTCATCTGTTCTGTCTCTGATTTGTTTTTCCCAACCTGCTTTCCTATGGGTTATGTGTTTTCAGAATTCTATTTTGATTTGTCAATAGTGTGTTCCAATGTATGTTAGTATAGGTTGTTTTTTACTGGCTGTTCTTGGCACATAACTTATAGCCTACTGATGTCATTTTACCACTTCAAGTTTAGTATAGAAACCTTACCTCTATGTCCATTTGCCCTCATCCATTTATAATTATCTTAAATACTTCCTCTACATAAACTTTGAACTACTTCAGACAGTTTTATAGCCTTTGCTTAACCATCAAACATGATTGGGAACTCAAGAGAAGGAAGGTCTATTGTGTTTACCCATGTTTTTTCTTTTCCTTTTTTTTTTGAGACAGTCTTGCTCTGTTGCTCAGGCTGGAGTGCAGTGGTGTGATCTCTGCTCACTGCAACCTCCGCCTCCCAGGTTCAAGCAATTCTTCTGCCTCAGCCTCCTGAGTAGCTGGGATGACAGGCATACATGTACCACCATACTCAAATTTTTTATTTTTGTAGAGATGAAGTTTCACCATGTTGACCAGGCTGGCAATGTATTATTATCTTTAGTTTTTAGAAATTTGACTTTGATGTGTTTAGATTTGAACTTCTTTGGGTTTTTCCTATTTAGTTTATTGACACTCAGTTTATTGACTCTGTAGGTTTGCCCCTTTTGCCAAAATCGGGAAGTTTTCAGTTCTTATTTCTCCAAGTACATTTTCGGCCCTAAAACTCGCTCTCTCTTCCTCCTAGGACTTTGATGACATGAATTCTGCATCTTTTGTTATAGTCTCAGTCCCACAGGTCCCTGAGGCTCTTGCTGTTTTTTCCCTTCTATGTCCTCTCTCTTGTTCCCATTGGGTACTTTCTATGTTTAAGTTTACTGATTCTTTCCTCTATCCTTTCCATTCAGATGTTGAGTGTTTTATATCAGTTATTTTTTCACTTGTAAACTTTTCATTTGGTTCTTTAAAAAATCTTCTCTTTGCTGAGGCTGTATTTTTATCAGTTGTGTTCATAATTGCTTCCTGAATGCCTTTTCGATGGCTGCATTCACATCTCTGTGAAGTCATTCTAATACCTCTCTTATGTTGGTGCTATCATCTGTCGACTGCCCTTTTTCACCAGTTCAATGTCTTCCTGGTTCCTGCTATGACAAGTGAGTTTTCCACTGAAAACCAAACATTATGTGTATTAGGAGATTTTGGATCTTATGTAAACCTTCTGGTTTAGATGACTTCTTCTGACGTCATGCTGGTAGAGAAGTGGGGTATTGCCTTGCTACAGCCAGGCTGGGGTAGAACTCCGGTGGATACATTGCGGGTATTCCTTGTTGACTGGGGGTACTCCTTGTTGCTTCGGGTAGGATGGGAGTCGTGGCTACGCACTAGGCCTCCATGACACTATGGCGGGGGTGGCCTGGTCACTGCTGGGTGGTGGTGAAGGTCCTGACTTTCTGCTAGTTAGTATGTAATACCACTGTGGCGGGGAGGAGCCCCTCAGTACTGCTGGGGTGGGAGGAGTCCAGGCTCCTCCTGTGGTCTCCACTGACACCACAGAAGCGGGGGGCGGGCAGGGGGAGGGTCCTTCCTGCCCACTTAGATGAAAATCTCAGCTTCCTTTTTGGCCTCCTCTGGTAGCACCCCAGCGAGGGGTGGTTACCGCTTACAGCCGTTTGGAGGAGAGTCCAGGCTCCCTACTCCATGCCTTGCCGGTGTGGGTGGGGCCATGGTTTTTTCTGTGGTGTTGGCTGGAGCGGTGATTATTTTCTGTAAATTTCCCGTCTTGCTAGGCTGCTCTTTTCTGGCCCTTTAGCGAGAGAGCAGATTTTTGTTGAGGTGTTTGTCCATATCTGCTGGCATTACTGGGTTTCCAGTTTCCTCACCTCCAAGTCTAGAAAGTGAGGCAGAAAGCAAGCCCAGGCAACACCGCCATTTTGGGGCTGTGGCTCCATCCCGAGGGCCCTGCTGGTGGGCTCTCTTCTCTCACCTTTAGTCTTCCTGTTTTATATATAACGTCTAGGGATCTTGGTCGCCCTTAGTGGGAGGAACAGGGATAAGTGTCTGCTCCATCTTCCAGTTTTAAAGTCGATGACGAACTAAATGCAGGCCCACGGTTGGGCCACGGCCTGTCATGGTACCGCCTGCTCCAGCTGCCAAACACGTGTATCATGGAGACAGGGGAGAGGTGTGGTGTGTGGCAATGTTCAATATTTCAGATGTTTTGAATGTTTTCCCTAAATGTTAACTCATTACTGGCTCATATAAAATAGTTCCTGCTTTTCACACTTGGTTTTTACAGTATCCATCCTTTTAGGTACTTTGGGACCCATGGATGGACCTGAAACTGCTTTGACATGATTCCTTTTTTCAGCACCTCCTGGCTGAGAAACAGACCATTCGACTGCGCACTCTGCCAGAAGAGGCCTCCCTCACGACCTGACGATGGCAAACCTTCCTCTGGGCCAGCTCCAGGGTCCCCAGGCACCGAGGAGGCCGCGATCTGGGGTGGGGGTGGAGGGGCTCTGAAGGCTGCTGAGATGGGGGCAGTAACAGAGAAGACCCGTACTGAGCCTGGAAGGACGAGTTCTGGGGCCAGGTCCCCAGTGAGCCAGGAGGTGAACGTCTGCCTGTCCAGGCTGCAAGGTCTCGGGCTCCCAGGGCTGCTGGTGGACACATGGCAGGCAAGTCACCTGGGGCTTCATACTAATTCATAGGAAGGTGGCCTGTCTGAGGGCGCCAGCTAGGAGGGCAGCCGCCCCACCAGAGGCTCTGGGATGGAGACTCCCCATGAGAAGGGAACCCCATCGCCCCTCTGCCCCAGCTCCCCGTAATACCAGTGCTGGGGAAGCAGCCCTGGAAGCATCGCTTGGCCAGGAGTACCCTGCCTGGGCTGCCAGACTCAGGGCCCAGCTGCTCCATTGCCTCTCTGGACCTCAGTGCCCCCTCCCACCCCTACCCTCCAGCTCCTCTGCTGGGGCCTCCAGACAGCTGTGAGCAACTGCAGAGGCTGCAGCTGTCTCAGCTCCCGCGTGTTCTTGGAGGGAAAAGCCACAGCTATGTTTCCCGTCAGAATTGGCGGCTGACGGCGCAGGGGAGGGATGGGCAGTCCGACTCTGCTCTGTTCTTACAACCTCCAGGGGGCTGCTCAGTCCCAACCATGTGGGGCAGGGGATGCAAATGCTTGTCAGAGTGGCCACCCCAGGTCTGGCCATGTGGGTGTCTCCAATCCTCCATGCTCTGCCCCACCCTGGACCCCACCCCACACTGTCCTCAGATCCCCTCCTGTACCCCAGTGGGGCACCATCCCTGCCTCCTGCTCCTCTTTGGGAGGCCCCAGCTCTCTCCAAAACCTTGTCTTCTGGTCACAGTGCTCAGGGTCCTGGGCGTCTCCTCTGCACCCCAGCTCCCCTGCGTGGAGTGTGGAAAGCCATCCCTGGTGTGGGAAGGAGGGTGACCTCCCCCCATGGCTGCCACCTCTGGCTCCCGAGAATCTCACCCCACAGGGCTCCCTCCTTGGGATGTCACCAAGTCCCTGCCCAGGGTGGGCCAGGCTGCACGGCCCACAGGAGTCCCCTGCCCAGTTCACCATGGGCCCTGGGGCTCCTGGAGTGAAGGCCCCACCTGTCCTTCTTGCCTCTCCAGGCCAGAAGCAGAGCAGGCACCCGGAGGATGCCTCAACAAAGGTGTGAACCATGGCGCTCTGCCCGGCCAGGGACCTTGGCCGTGGTGTCCAGAGTAGCTGTCCTGGCTCCTCTCACCATGGCAGGTTTGGTTTGAGTGGGCTATGAAGCAGGGGTGGGACCAGCCTTGATGCCAAGGCTGATGGGGGGGGGCCTTTTTGCTCCCAGCAGGCCCCACCTCCTGCCTCTGCGGGCACTTCCTGTAAGCAAGTGGGGTGTGGGTACAGGTGGGTGGGACCCAGAAGACACCTGGATTTGGGGGAGACCCCTGAACAGAGGAGGGCATCTTACCTGGGCGGGGGCCTGCCCGCGAAGGGGTTGTGTGCCAGCAGGGACAGGGCCTCAGCGTCGCTGGCCAGGAGCTTGCCGGCCAGGTGGAGGATCCAGTCATTGTGCTCGTAGGTCTGGGAGGAGAGGTCGGGCTGGAGATGGCTGCGCCACGCGCTGTCCAGGCACAGTCCCCCCAGATGCTCGGCCGTGCCCTCCACTCCCTCCTGCGCCAGCCTCTCTGTCCGTACAGCAGCGTGTGGTCCTGAGGCTTTCCTGCAGGTGGGTTCCCTGGGCGGTCGCACCCCAGTTCTTTGGCTGGGGTCCCCTTAAGGGGCCGCCTGCTTCGCATGCTCCTTGTAGCCCTGACCACTCATTCCCAGGCCAGCTGCTGGCCTCACTCCCCTGCCTGGGCGCCCCGGAGCCTGTCCGCCCCAGCTCCCCCTGCCTGGGCGCCCCGGAGCCTGTCCGCCCCAGCTCCCCCTGCCTGGGCGCCCCGGAGCCTGTCCGCCCCAGCTCCCCCTGCCTGGGCGCCCCGGAGCCTGTCCGCCCCAGCTCCCCCTGCCTGGGCGCCCCGGAGCCTGTCCGCCCCAGCTCCCCCTGCCTGGGCGCCCCGGAGCCTGTCCGCCCCAGCTCCCCCTGCCTGGGCGCCCCGGAGCCTGTCCGCCCCAGCTCCCCCTGCCTGGGCGCCCCGGAGCCTGTCCGCCCCAGCTCCCTCTGCCTGGGCGCCCCGGAGCCTGTCCGCCCCAGCTCCCCCTGCCTGGGCGCCTCGGAGCCTGTCCGCCCCAGCTCCCCCTGCCTGGGCGCCCCGGAGCCTGTCCGCCCCAGCTCCCCCTGCCTGGGCGCCTCGGAGCCTGTCCGCCCCAGCTCCCCCTGCCTGGGCGCCCCGGAGCCTGTCCGCCCCAGCTCCCTCTGCCTGGGCGCCCCGGAGCCTGTCCGCCCCAGCTCCCCCTGCCTGGGCGCCCCGGAGCCTGTCCGCCCCAGCTCCCCCTGCCTGGGCGCCCCGGAGCCTGTCCGCCCCAGCTCCCCCTGCCTGGGCGCCTCGGAGCCTGTCCGCCCCAGCTCCCCCTGCCTGGGCGCCCCGGAGCCTGTCCGCCCCAGCTCCCCCTGCCTGGGCGCCCCGGAGCCTGTCCGCCCCAGCTCCCCCTGCCTGGGCGCCCCGGAGCCTGTCCGCCCCAGCTCCCCCTGCCTGGGCGCCTCGGAGCCTGTCCGCCCCAGCTCCCCCTGCCTGGGCGCCCCGGAGCCTGTCCGCCCCAGCTCCCCCTGCCTGGGCGCCCCGGAGCCTGTCCGCCCCAGCTCCCCCTGCCTGGGCGCCTCGGAGCCTGTCCGCCCCAGCTCCCTCTGCCTGGGCGCCCCGGAGCCTGTCCGCCCCAGCTCCCCCTGCCTGGGCGCCTCGGAGCCTGTCCGCCCCAGCTCCCTCTGCCTGGGCGCCCCGGAGCCTGTCCGCCCCAGCTCCCCCTGCCTGGGCGCCTCGGAGCCTGTCCGCCCCAGCTCCCTCTGCCTGGGCGCCTCGGAGCCTGTCCGCCCCAGCTCCCCCTGCCTGGGCGCCTCGGAGCCTGTCCGCCCCAGCTCCCCCTGCCTGGGCGCCCCGGAGCCTGTCCGCCCCAGCTCCCTCTGTCTGGGCCCTGCCTCCCTGAGGCTCAGTTTTCTGGTGGCTGAGGTGGGACCAGGAAGACAGAAACAGCAGCTCTGTCGTGAGTGCCTCTGCCACCCCCAGCCCTGAGGATTCCTTCCTTCCTGTCTTCTGAGACGGAGTCTGGCTCTGTCCCCCAGGCTCGTGTGCAATGGCGTCATGATTTGAGGCTGCAGCGGTTGGGCTCAATCGATCCTTCCTCCTCCCACGTAGCTGAAACCACAGGTGCCGCCCTCACCTGCTGCTAATTCTGTATTCAGGGTCTCGCTATGGCACCCAGGCTGGGATTCCTGGCATGAGACCCCACCTGGCGGACCCTGGGGGACGCTGGGGCTGGGCCTGGATGTCGTGTGGGCTCAGTTCTCAGCTCAGGCAGGATCCCGCCCCCCATCCCCCTCCCCCTCCCCACCAGCCCCTTCGGTGGGTGCTCTGGGAACCTGTCATCTGAGGGCAGAAGAGGGCAGGGTACAGGTGGGTCCGTGCACCCGCCGGGGATTGTCCCCCACCTGGAAGGCCGCGAACCACATAAGCCAGTCCAGGCGGTAGTGGTACGGGGAGATGAGGCAGGGCCGTCTGCTGGGGTCGCCTGGCTTGCACTTGAACTCGTAGTCCTCCCACACGGCGTCGGGGGCGCTGGCGTTGGGGCTGGCTGTGCCCTGCAGGATCACCTCCGTCCGCTCCTTGGTGATGCTGCCAGGAGACCGAGGCAGGCCAGGCTCACATCACACACCGGCTGGGCTAAGTGGGGTGCATGGGGGGGTTCCCCGACTGACCATCCTGGCCCAGGTGGAGGGCCTACACCCCCACCTGCCTCCTGGTCAGGGGCTACTGCGAGGCTGGGTGGGGCTGAGGAGTACTCTTGGGGACTGGCCCCAGGGGCTCATTCGAGAGCACATTCCCTGCCCCTGAAGACCCAGCCACAGCCGGCATGTGCCCCATGCCCCTCGGCAGCTCGGGGTGGACACGAGGGGGGAAGAGGCCAAAGGGCTGGCCCCAGGGCAAGGAGAGCACCTGTGTTCAGGCAGCACTACCTGGCATTCCCACTCAGGGGGTCAAGGCCTGGTCGCCTCTTCCTTACGCCCCCAGTAGGCATTCCAGGGCCGCAGCCCACCTGCCTGGTGATCTTGGGCCCTGCCCCTTTGCCTGATGGGACCAGGATGGAGGAGGACTGCATGTCCAGGCCCGGTAATGGGGACAGCATGGCCTGTGCTTGGGTCACGCTGGGGTGGGGCTGGGGTCATGGGGGCCCGCACTCCAACACCGCCTGAATGTGGCTGGTCAGGGCTGAGTCTCCTCACATACCCAGCTCCATACCCAGCTCCGGGAGACGGGGACCCTGGGCCCATACCTTCCGAAAGCCCCGTAAGTGTTGACAATGTGAAGAGAGTTGAAATGGGTGTTCATGACCTGTCTGGAGCTCAGCAAGTTGAGGACCACGGGCACGCTGAGCCAGGCCAGCAGGACGCCCAGAGAGAAGTTGGCTGCACGCCGCACCACAGAGCCTGGCAGGGGAGTGAGATCTTCCAGGTGGGGCTCCCAGCCGCCCCCTGGCCTGTCCCCGGGGAGACCCCAGCCGCCCCCTGGCTTGTCCCCAGAGAGACCCCAGCCGCCCCTGGCCTGTCCTGGGGAGACCCCAGCTGGTGCTCACTAAGGGTCAGCTGTCCGGGGTCCCGGGGACGGAGCAGCACCTGACGTCAGGCACCTTGTTCCTGGCATGCTACACAGTGGACAACACTGACTCACTCCCTACCCTGGCACCCCCAACCCACAGGGGCAGGCTCTAGGGCTGGCACCACCTGGCTTTCTTATGCCCGTGGGCAGTGGGGCAGGGTCCCTGGGCTCAGCCACCTACCGAATCTGGGCTTGGGCCATGCGCCTTGGATTTCACTCTGCATCTGCAGAACTCGGTCCTTCAGGCTGCCTGGCCCGGAGGGGAACAAGAACCCCAGGGCGGCGTCATCGAAGCAGGCCAGGCTGGGCACCATGGTCAGCCAGTTCAGGAAGCTGAGGTTCCCGCTGATGATAAGGATGGCCTGTGGAGATGCTGCAGCTGAGCCTCGTGCAGGGCCCCCGGGCGGCTGGATCCTCCCTTCCTGGAGCAGGGGTCCCTGCACCCAGCTTTGCCCTTGCCATCCCGCAGCCCTGGCATCACAAACCCAGCTGTGCCTTCATGGAGGGGACAGCAGACGCCTCAGAGGTGCCTTCTGGCAGATGCTTCCAGAACGTTCCTCCCATGACTGCACATTTCTGTGCAGGTTCTGTCCCTTGCTTGAGTGATGCACAAGGCTGGGGCTGGACCAGACCCTGTGCCCTCCTGGAACTCCTCACCTGCAAAGGGTGCCTGCCAGGGTCATGCCCAGGGAGGGTTGGTGTGTCCAAACAGAGGAGGCTGTGCATGGAGAGTGGGTGCCGGGGATGCCCCTCAGCTGACAGGTGACACGGACAACAGGGGCCATGGGGGGCCACCAGTAACGCTCCCACTCCAAAATATGAAGTGCAAGGAAGTGAGACACAGGCACAGGCCCCTGTGCCACAGAGATGAACGGCAGGAGAGGGGAGGGGCTGCATGCAGGGCTGGCTGGGCAGCACGGCCGGGAAGGCTCCAGGGAAAGATTCAGCAGCAGCAGTGGGCAAAGCCGCGGCAGGAGGAACTCGGGGGGACCTGCTTCTGGATACCCCTGCAGGCCAATGATCATTAGGTGACGAAACTGGAGATTGAGCCGCTGTCCCTGCAGCTCCATCAGGTGATGTCACAGGTGCGCTGCCAAACCTCACCCTGGCCGTTGCTGCGGAGGCGTCAGGGAGACAGTGGCGGCTTGCGTGGCCGGTCGCCCCGCATGGGTAACGGTCTGCAGCTGAGCCGGTGGACCCTGGGCGGGCAGGACCCAGGCGTGGCTCCCTCAGACGGTTCTGTCAGCCAGATTTGATGCACTAAAGCCCAGCCTTTGTCCCCATAACTCAGGAGGAAGGCTGAGGGCACGGACCCCGATGTCTAATAGGGGTCTCGCAGGGGCAGCTGCATCAGTTTTATGGACGATAACGGCGTTTTATGAACTGTGCGTTCATGGCTCTCCCTGGGTTAATTTGAAAAAATACCTTTCCTGGTTTTGAGCCCCAAATTAACACTTTCTTATTCTCCACTGTCTACAATGTTACTAACCCCCTGTGCTAAAACCAGCCCCGCCTTGCCGTGGCTGGGGTTAGCCACCTCTGCCAGCAGCTTTCCTGGCGGTCCAGACCCCCATGCCCTCTGTTCTGAGTGTGACCAAGGCTGGTCTGGGGCGGGGCAGGGCGGCTGGGAGCCCCTGTACTCCCGTGACAGGGAGGGTACAGGGCTGGGCACTGAGGTCTGACCTTTGGACCCACTCTTTGGGGTGCTCTGGAGGGGGTGCCCCAGGTGACAATGGAAGGTCCTGCCATCCATTCCTGGTGGGAAAAGCTCCAGCCTTTCCGGCCCTTCCCTGTGGTCAGCCTGACTGGCAGATGGGACCAAAGTGACCTGGGGCCCAGCCTGAGCCAGGGCCCATTCCGAGGCTCGGCCACGCGAGAGCCATCAGGAGCTTTGAGCGGCGCCCAGTCCTGAGCCCCTGCCTGCGTTTGTCAGGGTGGGCCCCGCCTGAGCGTATTTCCAAAGTCCCCTTGGGTCATCCTGATGGGAGCTCAATGGGGAACTCTAGACTCGGGGAACTAGGGCTCCATGGAGCACAGATCTGGGCGTGAAATCCTGTTTCTAAGAAAGCTTCGGGGCTCGGGGACTCGGGGCCCTGCTCCGTGCGGAGGCGACCCCGCCGCGCAGCGTTCAGCTGCTCTGGTGTCTCTCTCGCCCTCCATCTGGTCGGCTGTTTTGTTATGAAAACGCAGTTCCGTGTAGAGTGCACGGCCTGAGTGCTCCTGGGGGAACCTAGTCTTCCTTGTTTTTCTTCTAGCGTCACTGAGCCATCTCCTCAGAGGGAAATCAATCTGCTCAGAGCCCATCTGTGCTCGCCTCCGGCCGGCAGAGTCCTCACACGGCCGTGCAGCCCACAGATGACCCAGCCGGTGGCTGGGAGCAGGGGCGAGGCCAGAGGGGTCCCCAAGGCCGGCACAGGAAGAGGAGCTTGAGGTGATGGAATCCTGGGGCCAAGAGACGGAGCAGCAGGGGTTCCGAGGCCAGTGGCGCGTGGCCCCAAGAAGGAAGAGCAGGGTTGGGGGTCTCTGGATGCTTCTGGGGTCTCCTGCCTGTCAGCTGCCACAGAGAACAGGTGCGCTTGTGAGGACCCTCTGCTGAGGACACGCCTGTGGTCACGGGGACCCTCCGCGGATGACACGCCTGCTCGCAGGGACCCTCCGCCGAGGAAATGGGTAGTGTTCCCAGGTGGGCATGAACCCAGGTCTCTCTTCAGTGTCACGGAGAGGAGATGAGGGCGGAAGAACATGGAGAACATGGTGGGAGGTAGAGAATCTGCTGAGGTCTGAGCGTCCATAACAGCAGTGACCTAGAGCCCTGTGCCTGACACACACAAGCGCATCCGGCCTTGCAAAGGAACTGGATTTTAGCACGTGCCCCGGAATGGAAAGACCCAGGGTCATGACGCTCAGGGAGGGAGGCTGGACACGAGGCCGCACATCGTCGGAGGCCAGCTGCATGGAACATCCGGGCCCGGGAATCCAGAGATGAGGCTCCCAGCAGTCTGGCGGCTGGGGGAGGCCCGGCGGGGGGTGTCGGGGGTAAGGGATGTTCTGAACCAGGTGGAGGGGTGGCTGCGTCACTGTGAACACTCTGAACGCCCCCAAGTTCACTTCAAAAGCGTGAACTTCGCATTATCTGTGTTGTTTCATCACAACCACACACAGCTCGGGCCCATGAGCCCAGCTCCCTCCGGGACAGCCGGCCTGCACGCGGGGCTGAGAGGGCCTCCGGGCCTCTGTCTTGAGGGGGCGTGAGGTGCAGCCACCACAGGGCAAGGAGCCCTCTGGGCAGCGTGGGTGGGGTGGGGCCGGACAGCCCCTGTGAGCAGGCAGGCGCCTCAGAGGCTCCAGACCTGAGCTCACCCCCGCCCCTCCCACCCTGGCGGCCCCAGGTGTGTCTCCCTGTCCCCAGTGCCCTGGTGGAGGCTGATGGCTCCCGTGGGTGCTGGCTGGGCGGCCGGGCTCTGCGGTCACTGCTCATGTGCACCTCTCCAGGCAGCAGTGGCCCCAGGGCCCCGAAGAACTCTCCGGAACAGCTGTGTAAACTGCGCGTAGGAGGAGGGAGGCTGCTCATGCCTCAGCTCCCCAACGGAAGGAACATAGGAACACACGGAACCAGGACGGGCTCCAGGGAGGCAACACTCAGAGGTGGCCCTGGGTCTCAGGGCACTCGGCTGGCACAGGTGAGGGCGTGGCCCTGGCCAGGGCACTACAATGGTAGAGGACGCGGGTCACTCTCAGTCCCACACCGCATCATCCCCCAAACACCCTCTGCCCTGTACGCCTGTGGGAGCGTACATTCCTGGGAGTCTTCAGCCCGGCCCTCCTCCAGCAGCTGGGACCCCAGGACCACATGGCTGAAGATGGCTCAGGAGTCGCCCGTGTGTGCAGCCCCACCCAGGTTAGGAATCCTGGAACAGACCACTCCATTCAGGCTGGACACCCCTCCCTGGGTGGCAGTGGGACCCAGGGCTGGCACAGTCAGCCCTGGCCCCACGCCTGTGCTCAGCACAACCTTCCTTGTGCCCTGTGTGGGAAGCACATGTGCCCGGGGCTCCGTCTGTGGCCGTTCTGAGGCTGAGTGGAGAAATAAACCGGGGCACATGTGGACCATGGGGGTCTCAGTGCCAAAGAGAAACGGGCGATGGAGGCTCCAGGAGGCGCAGGGAGCCCCACGTGCAGACGCGGAGGGAAGGGAGCTAGTCCGCGGAGGCCGCACGATGCTTCCCACTCCACAACGTCCAGCAGAGGCAGCACCGTGGAGACGGAGGGCCGGCGGGGCACAGAGGACTTCCAGGGCCACAAGCGAGTGCGTGAAGCTCTGATGGGGACACACATTGTCCTCCATCGTCTTTGTTGGAGCTCACAGAGTGAGCAACACTGCACATGACTCTCCTGTCAGCTGGGGACTCTAGTTGGCAACAATCTATCAGTCCTGCCTATCAATTATACAATGTCCCGGCCAATGCAAGGTGCTGAGCGCAGGGAAACTGTTTGGGATGGGGATAAGGGAGCCTCTGTAGTCTCTGCACAGTTTTTCTGAAAACCTAAAACTGTTCTAAAATAAGTCTCTTAATTAATAAAACAGCTGAAACACCGGAGGAATGGATGCAGGTGGCTTGGGGTGGGCAGAGGCAGGCTGAGGACCTCAGGGGGTCGTGGTGGCAAAGATGCTGCCCAAACTGAGACCTCCAGTAAGTTAACCAGGCTGATAACCATGGAGGAAACAGAGGGTCTTTCTTGTCCATTAGACGAGGGAAAGTAACAGGAAAAAATGCAAAAGATACAAAGAACAAAGAGAAAAACACAAAGATGTGGAAATACGTCCAAATACGTCAGCAGAGATGTCTGGCCCTTTACTTCACAGAGACAGACGGCCAGGCTGACCCTAAGCATGACCTTGCTCCCGCTGTCTCCGGAGCTGCATCGGTGAGGACACAGGCCTTGAGGCCGGGCGCACACCTGCAGTCACGGCACTTTAGGAGGTCAGGCAGGAGGAGGGCTTGAGCCCTGGAGTTCAAAACCAGACTGGGCAACATAGTGAGATCCCCATCTCTACAAAAAATTAAAAATGGCTGGGCGTGGTGGCACCTGTAGTCCTGGCTACTTGAGAGGCTATGAAACTCAGATAATATTATGACTTTTTTTTTTTGCCAAGATTTGAAAACAGATGAAATCAACAAATTCCCAGGAATATGTTCACCACAAAAACTGCCTCAAGAAGGAATTGAAACCCCGCCTGTCCTGTGGCCCCCAAGGGTGATCAGTCACAGAGACCCTGGTGGCACAGGTGGCCTCACGCAGGAGCACTGCCAGGTGTGAGGGACGGTCACCTCTGCTTTCCAGACTCCCGCACAGGAAGAGGCTCAGATGTGCTGGGAATGTGAACTCGCTTCAGCACCTGCAGCATGAATGTAACCTGCCACGTTACAGATGGAAGAACAAGCATCTCACGACTGATGGAGAAACACTTACTACAACTCCGCATCCATTCGTGGCTAATAACCACAAAGGAGAAGTGAATAAAAGCAGCCACGAAAACAACCCACAGCTGGCATCGTGACAGACAGTGCGCAGCGCAGGGCCCTCCCTGCTGTGGGACCCCAGACCCAGACGGCACTCAACCCCGCCCAGCAGGGGAGAAAGGGATGGACGCAGAACCGGCAGAACCCCCAGATCGCCCACAGGACGCGTCTGCGAGGGGCCCGCGGACAGACAGGGTAGTACCAGTGCAGAGGCCCCCCGAGAAAGGCTGAGGCCGCCTGAGTCCCACACTTAGCAACCAAGAGGAGGAACTGTGAGTTAAAAGGGCACCATTTGCAACATCAACAAAAGCAGTCACCTTGGAGCTGCTGCCCCCGCAAGGGGCACGGCCACACGGAATCGACTGACGCTACTCCAGGAGCCCACAGACAAGCGAGGGGCACGGTCACACAGAACCAACTGAAACTATTCCAGGAGCCCTGAGCAGCTGCAGAGAGAAACGTGCGGTCCTGGACGGGGGACGATCTGTGAGCAAGTCCGTTCTTCCCACTTAGATTCACAGCGACATTGATGCCCGCCAGAGAAATCACCCCATGGGCCCCGGCGCCTGCCTCCAAGCAGCTAATGTGGAAAAGCCCGAGGGGTCAGGAGCTGCTCAGGGCCTCTGCGACCACAGCCAGAGTCCTTGCTGGGGGGAGGGGCCAAGAACGGCACAGCCACCCTGGGACACGTGCAGCTTCCAGTAAAGTGAATCACAGGCCTGCTCACGGTACAGCAGTGCCCTTGAAAACACGTCCACGGGATGACGAGATTGCGTGTGTGCACGGCAGGCTGTGGTGAAAACCAGAAACCACCACGAGTGCACAGACAGGACAGACGGACTGACCGCAGAACGCACACCATGAAACGGCCCGGCCAACAACTGTGGGCGCCCCCACGTGCACCAACATGGCGTGGCACCCGCGCCTGCTGATGGAGCTTTGCCCCTAGAGGCTGTGGTGCTCTGGCAGGGGCGGGCAGGGCGGGGGCAGGGACATGGTGCAGGGCGGGGGAAGCGGCATGGGACACCCAGGTCCATCTATTTTCCAGAGCACGTGGAATGCCACCCCAGGACCTGTGCACTGCCCTGGATGTATGTTACACTCCATCGAAATAATCGAGAGAGACAGAACCACCTTTAAAATCCCCACCACATTTTCCTTGGGAATTGACAATCAGAATGTAGCATTTACAGGGAAAAGCAAACGCCCGAGATTGGCCCAGCCCTGCCGGAGGCGGCGTGGGGGTGCCCTGCCCTTCGAGGCGCCCTCAATGCAGGGGGCTTGTGGGGCAGGGATGGCAGTGAGCATGGGCAGGACAGGGGGTTCAGGAGTGCCTGGAGTTCTGGGGGCAGGGGGAGGCAATCCCTCACCCACATGGAGACAAATGACCCTGGCCTCTCTCAGACCCTGGTTCCTGGTGGACTGACACGAACACGTGAAAGGAAACCTCTAGAATGGAAGAATCGTAGGAGGGGATCCCAGGAATGTGGGGGTGTCCACACAGGGCCTTGGCGTGCCTGACCCCGTCCCACTGCCAAGCCCAGGACACGGCTGGGCCTCTCGCAACTGCAGGAAACGCTCTTGGGAGGAGCCAGTCTTTGAAGGACGCCTGGGAAGGAGACCCTCAGCCTCCAGCCCGCGACAGGGCCGCAGTGGGGCCCTGCAGGGGATGAGAAGGAGCTGGTGAGGCCCTGACACCAACAAAGGCTGGAGAGGACAGGCTGTCCCCAAGAAAGGGGGCCTGTAATGCCCCAGGGGCCTCCCAGACAGCAGGGCAGCCAGAAATAGGGCGATGGACCAGCGTCTGTGGACACGGGGGCCGGACGGGCGGCGCGGGCTCACCTGGAACAGGATCTGCAGTACCCCATGGATGATGCAGGCCCGCCGGCCGAGGAAGAGGAAGAAGGGCACCAGGAGCTCGATGAAGTGGTTGCTGAGTGTCTCGAAGCGGTGGAACCACCAGGGTGAGTGGTGTAGGTAGTATGCCACAGGGTTGGGCACCGGCTGGGTCTGCAGGGATAGGAGGGGCCGTGAGGTTCCTGGCCGATCTTGGAGGGTGGGGCTAGGGATAGGCATGTGGATCCCTGGCCCCCTGACCCCGGCCCCTACTGCACACAGGATCCCCCTGGCTCGCCTGACCCTGCACACGCGGAGCCCACCTGCCAGCCTGAGAGCCAAGGGACAGTGAGCGGGAAGCGAGTTTTTAAAGCAAAAGCAAAGTGTTTATTTTTGTCTTAAAATCTTTACCATCTAAAAGCCAAGAATACACACCCTAACTGAAGGAGAGACAACACCTGTAAACCGTTCGTGCCGAACTCGAGAACACAGGCGGTCAGAGAACGCGCTGCCTGCTGCCCACACAACCCCCAAGCGCTGGGGTCCACAGGCAGCCCCTCAGGCTCAGGATGCCCTCTCCCTGGGGATGGGCACGTGGGTGGGGACGTGCCGGTTGGGGACCAGCAGGAATGGGGGCCTGGGCCCCGAGCCCAGCTCAAGGCTCTAAGCACAAAACCTGGCTGTGGGGACCTTGAAGCCTCCCAGGCCAAGGCACAGAGGAGTCCCCACACCTAGGGTCCCACTCAGCGGCCCTGTCAGGAGGAAGAGCGGGAACTTGTTCTGCACCATAACTGAAAACTATCAAGGCCAGGCCTGTGTGATCCCAGCACTTTGGGAGGCCAAGGCAGGCAGGTCACTTAAGCCCAAGAGTTTGAGGCCAGCCTGGACAACATATCAAGACCCCATTTCTATACAAATAAAAAATTAGCTGGGCATGGTGGTGCATGCCCATAGCCCCAGCCACCTAGGAGGCTGAGGCAGAAGGATCGCTAGAACCCAGGAGGTGGAGGCTGCCGTGAGCCATGACTGTGCCACGGCACTCAGCCTAGGCGACAGAACAAGACCTTGTATCAGTCAATCGATCCATCAATCAAATCAGAGCGGTTGTGCAGACTTGTCTGGAGTGAGAATGCCCAACTGGCAAACAGGGCCCAGGCCCCCACACGCTGGTTCCTGGAAACCCCCGACGATGGGACCTGGAGTGGCACTGCCAGGGCTGTGTGAGTCGGTGAGCCCAGGGTGGTGGTGGGAAAAGTGCCTGTGATGGACGATGCTGCACGCTCTGCCTGGCTTTGCAGAGGGGGCTGCTCACAGGCTGCTCAGAGCTGAA
Source organism: Rhinopithecus roxellana (assembly GCF_007565055.1). NCBI lineage: Eukaryota > Metazoa > Chordata > Mammalia > Primates > Cercopithecidae > Rhinopithecus > Rhinopithecus roxellana. The sequence continues at coordinate 72,303,536 of NC_044568.1, read as the reverse complement.
GGCCTTGCTAGCACAGCCCGCGGGAGCCATGGGGTCCGGCACAGCCACAGAAACCCCACTAGGGACAACAATGAACAAGCCCTGCAGAGAGGGAGGCAGCCCCCAGACGCTTCAGAGTCCGCACCCAGGTCTTGGGACTCCCGGGGTCCAGAGAGGCTGCGTGGAGGTCGGGGCCCTCGGGTGGCAGAAAGCGCAGGTAGGGGCTGTGCTGGGCAGCACTCGCTCCGGGGTGGGGGTGTGGGATGTGCAGGAGAGGCGGCCACGTGCACACCCAAGAGGGGGTGTCCGGGCACAGGGCTCCAGTGTGCCCCGAGAGCCATGGGCTGGGGAGGGTCCTGAGGCCTCTGCTCATTTGCTTACAGGGCAAAGAGTTATTTTTGTTCACACTGAGGCTGGGAGAAAACATGACCTGAAACTCGGCTGTGAGCCGTGAGGTGGGTGTGGCAATGTCACACTGCACGGCAAGGCCAGGAGCTCCCGTGCAGCCGGGACACTCAGCCCGCGGCCAGGGGAATGCTGGGTCAGGGCATGGTGGGGCTGCTGGCCCAGACCTCAGGGAACAGCCTGCAAACTTCTCCTAAAAGACAATTTTAAATAAGAAAAACATGAGGAAAGTGTGAAGGGGATGACACCTGTTTAGGGACTTAGAAGGCAGCAGATCTTGGGGGAGAACAAATGTTGTCTGTTGGGACCCACCCCCCAGTACCCACAGTGAAAAGCCAGAGAAGAACCAGAACACCTGGGCTGCCACCTCCCTTGTAGGTTGCTGCTCACTGCGTGTTTGGGGTTGCGGCGACACCCACGCAGGAGGCGGCAGGCTTGGCCAGGTGATGGGAACAAGCATCTCCAGGGCTAGGCCCACACCCGAAGTCCCCGCTCTCAGTCTGGCTTTTGGGGTGGGGGACGTGAACCTCTTCTTCCCTCCTGCACGCTGGGGCTGCTGACGTGTGGGAGGGGAGAGGAGGCTGCTTATGCTTATCAGGTGAGGGTCCTGGGATGAAGAAGGCAGGTCCCATGTGTTCCAGGAACAAGCCAATCACAAAGGTCCCTGTGGGAAGCGGCCCTTGGATGTTTGCGTCCCAAAGTGGTGACTGCCACTGGCTGAGAACCTCACCTGGGAAGGGGCCATGGCAGCGGCACAGTGCGATGCCTTTGTGGACATGCAACCCCCCTTCCCATCACGGCAATTGCAGATGCAGGAAAACGACAGTGAGTAACAAACATGGTGACAAATGTGACAGAAATGGGGCTGACAGGACCCAACGCTGTGTTAAAACGAGAAGAGCCTCAGGCCCAGCTGTGGTGGCTGCTGCCCTCCTGAGCGGGGTTCGCCTCCCCAGCTGACCTTGGCCCCTCCTGAGCGGGGTTCGCCTCCCCAGCTGACCTTGGCCCCTCCTGAGCGGGGTTCGCCTCCCCAGCTGACCTTGGGGCTCAGCTTTGGCCAAGAGAATGCAGTGAGTGATGTTCTGAACTCTCAAGCTCAGTCCTTGAAGAGGCAGATCCATCCCCATGAAAGATCCCTCTACTCTGAGGCCACCAGGCTGTGAGGAAGCTCATGGTGGCCACGTGGCAAGGCCACCAGGAGACACACCAAGTTCCAGAACAAGTGACGCCTTCCTGGACCTCTCGGCCTGGCTTGTGAATGACCCCACCTGACACCACGTGCAGCAGAAGAGCCACCCATCGGAGTCCATCACAGGACCAGGGGAGAGAGAAGCCGCCCAGCGGAGTCCATCACAGGAGCAGGAGAGAGAGGAGCCGCCCAGCGGAGTCCATCACAGGACCAGGAGAGAGAGGAGCCGCCCAGCGGAGTCCATCACAGGACCAGGAGAGAGAGGAGCCGCCCAGCGGAGTCCATCACAGGACCAGGAGAGAGAGGAGCCGCCCAGCGGAGTCCATCACAGGACCAGGAGAGAGAGGAGCCGCCCAGCGGAGTCCATCACAGGACCAGGAGAGAGAGGAGCCGCCCAGCGGAGTCCATCACAGGACCAGGAGAGAGAGGAGCCGCCCAGCGGAGTCCATCACAGGGCCAGGAGAGAGAGGAGCCGCCCAGCGGAGTCCATCACAGGGCCAGGAGAGAGAGGAGCCGCCCAGCGGAGTCCATCACAGGGCCAGGAGAGAGAGGAGCCGCCCAGCGGAGTCCATCACAGGGCCAGGAGAGAGAGAAGCCGCCCAGCGGAGTCCATCATAGGACCAGGGGAAAGATGTTGCTGCTCTAAGCCACTGAGGCTTGGGGTGTGTTGGGCAATAGCAGATCTCTGAAACAGCCTGAATCCAGAAGCCAAACAGTGTGGAACTCTGATGTTAGTGGGAAAAGCCCATTTTAGAGAAACCAAAGTAAAAGTTTTTCTGAGTCTTTGGGTAACAGATACTTAGTGCTGACTCGCACGCCCTCCACCCCAGACAGGGCTCAGCACTCACACCTGTGTAAGCCTCCTCACATCCTGGAGAGGTACAGAAACAATATTTGAAGAAACACTGGCCAAATGTTTTCTGAATGTAATGACAATGATAAACCTATAGATTCAAGCAACTCAACAAACTCCAAGCACAAAAAACATGAGGAAAATGACACCAAATAACCAAATGGTCACATTTTACTACATGACAGTATGACACTATTGATCACTTTGATTGTCGTTTGATTGACAAAGAAATTGTCACAAACTGCCTATGTTAATTAGATCATGTTGGTTGGCAGTGTTTTTCAACTCTTCTATATCCTTATTTTGTATCTACCTGCTTTATCTGTTATTGAAATCTCCAACTCTATGAATTTGTCTACGTCTGCTTGCAGTTCTATCCATTTTTGCTTCATGTCTTTTGAAGCTCTATTACCAGGTGCATAGATGTTTGAGAGTCTTCTGACCTCCTGATGAACGTTGTGAAATAGCCTCTTTACTCCTGATCACATTATTTGCTCTGAATTCTGCTTTGTCTGGTGTGAAGGTGGCCAGTCCAGCCTTCTTGCCACTTGTGTTTGTGTGGTATGTTTTCCCACCCCTTACCTTTCAGCCTGTGTGTGTCTTCGTATTTGAGGCGTATCCCTTAGAGTAGTGTTACAAACTACACATCATAATCGAATATTGCTCAAAACTTGGGATAAAAAATCTTACATGCAAATAGAGAAAGATGTTACAGAGTATGTAGATAAGGAGTTGTCATAGGAAATAATGCAAATGAGACGAGAGTAGAGTACAATCTTTAAAGTACTAAACCTGTCAACCTAGAATTCTATACCCAACAACAATCTCTTTCAAAAATGAAGGTGAAATAAAGACTTTGTTAGACATTGACAAGCTGAAAGAACTTGTCACCAGCACACCTATGCTAGAAGAAGTGTCAAGTCTGTTAGGTGGAAGGAGAATGATCACAGATGGAAACCTGCGTCTCCACGCAGCAGTGAAGAGCTCTGGAAATGGTGACATTAGGTGGAGGGAAAATGATCACAGACGGAAAGAAGAGCTCTGGAAATGGTAAGTATATGGATACGCAATGAGGCTCTTCTTCCAATTGAATGAAACGTCTCTGAAAGATAACTGACTGTTTAATCGAACTGTTTGGCAATCATAGCAAAAGACCAGGAGGGGAAAATACTGTTGGTAGAATATTGTTGTACAATTCTTTCAGCATTTATGAAATAGACTTAGTATAACTTGAAGGTGAGCTGTTATGGATTAAAGGTATGTACTATAAACCCTAAAACCACCCCACAAATAAGACAAAAAAGTTACAGCCAAGAAAGAAAATAAAAAGAAGTCACAAAAATATTCAATTAATCCAGAGGAAGGTATAAAATAGAGAACACATGGAAGAAACAGAAAACAAATCACAAGACAACAGCTGAAACCTTCCCCAGGAAAGACTGCATTTGATGCCAACAGCCCAAACAGCCAGATAAAGGGCAGGACTTGTCAGACTGGATTGAAAAATAAGACCCAAGCATACTCTGGCTCTAAGATATCTGCTTCAAATATGAAGACACACACAGGCTGAAAGGTAAAGGGTGGAAAAACGTAGCACATAAACACAAGTGACGAGAAGGCTGGACTGACCACCTTCACACTAGACAAAGCACAATTCAGAGCAAAGAATATGAGGAGGAGTTAGGAGGCCATTTCACAATGTTCATCAGGTCAGAAGACTCTCAAATATGGACGCGCCTGCTAACAGAGCTTCAGAAGACATGAAGCAAAATGGATAGAAGTGCAAGCAGACACAGACAAATCCATAATTAGAGGTGGAGATCTCCATCTCCCTCATCTCAATAATTGATAAAACAGGCAGGAAATGAGGAAATACAGGAGAGTTGAAAGCACTACTGGCCACCTCGATCTAATGAACCCTGGCAGAACACTGTTCGTTTTTAGCTCAAATGGAACTTTCACTACAGCGAACCATATTCTGGGCTACAGAACAAATCTGACTAAATTTTAAGACTCAGGGCAGATCAAATACATTCTGACAATAAAGGAATTAAATTAGAAACCAATAACAGAAAGAGATCTGGAAAATCCCCATCCCTTTGGAGCCTTTACAGAACCTCCGTTTCAGTGCATGTTACAACATTTGATTCTCACAACCGCCTTAGGGTAGTGGGTGATCAGTTTAAAGTTGGAAAGACAGAACTTGCTCGGGATCACACAAGCCAATAAGGGGCGCGTGGAGGGTGGGCAGCACAGGGCTGCGTAAGAACAGGGCTCAGATGCAGGCGCTGCCGTCCTCGGCTGTGTGGGTAGAAGAGCCGTGAGCACTGCTGACCTTGAGGTGGCACCCCTGCCTCCCAAAGCCGCGGCTGTCCCTGGCAAGAGGACCCCAGGAGAAGCGGGAAATCCAGGCCCAGGGAAGGCTGGTGTCTCCTCAGGCCTGTACTGGCCTGGTGGGCTGCTCTGCCGGGTGATGCCAGGGCATGGGCCTGGGGCTGTCAGCCGGGCCCTGCCAAAACCACCCTGCAGTGGGCCACCTGCCAGGCCAGGCCCCTCCCACCCGAGGCTCCTGACATTCCACAGGCCGGCACTGCCCCTCCTCCCCAGCCCCCAGCACACACAGAAAACATTATCTTCTTACAAAAACCAATAAAACAGCCAGGAGACAAGGCGAGAAGCGTCAGCCCCTAGCACGCTGGATGGGATTTAGGCGCGGTTCCCCTAACGATGACATTTACCGTCCTTAAGGGTAATGCCAACCTGGATATAGATTATTCCCACATTAGCAGGCCACCCTATCTGAGGGCACCTGGTGACTCACCTCCAGTCACAGCCTGAGGGGCTCCCCAGCTTTCCTGACCTGGGCTGAGTGCATCTGGAGACATGGCCCCCTGCCCCAGCGTTCCTGACCTGTCCTGAGGGTGATGGGGGAGACACAGGGTCCCCCCCAACTTTTCTGACCTGTCCTGAGGGCATCTGGACACACGGGTCCCCTCAGCTTTCCTGACCTGGGCTGAGGGTGCTGGACCTTCTCGGGGGCAGGGTGGCTGGCGTGGGCTGCGGTGTGCACAGCTTTGTTGGCGAAAGCCTCTCACGCACGTGTGCTCTGCGGCTGCTGCCTGTCACGGCTGTGTTGGGACCATCCAGCCACAGAGCTGAGAGCGTTCGCTTTCTGGTATCTCACCGACTGTCAGCTGAACCTGGTCTCAGACAAAGAAAGGAGCTCACAGGTCCTCAGCAAGGCGGGGCATTTGATGGGGTACGGGGAGACCTCAAGAGCCGGAAGAATAAAGTCAGGACACAGCCACTAAATGCAGGTGCAAATGCCTGTCCCAGGCCGGCACGTGGACCAAGACCTGGAATCGCAGCAGAGGTGCCACGTGAGAATGGCACCAGCTCCACGCTTGGAGACGGTGAGTGCCAGAGCAACCCTGGCAGAAAATGCAAAGGCAATGAGACAGCTGCCACTGGCTGTCGGTGGCACGCAGACGATGATGGCTTCCATGTGCAGGTGTGAGCGATGGGCCGAATGCAGGAAGGGGTGTCCAGGCCTGAGATGCTCTAGGTGCACTGTGGCCATGACCATCTAGGCCCAGGGTGGGGATGGTGCTACGTGGAGGCTCCCACATGGACTGAGAACAAATGACTGTCCAAGCTTCAGGCCCCAGACCACTCGCAGCCCCTACATGAACTCGTGAGCTCCAGAACCCAGACCACTCGCAGCCCCTACATGAACTCGTGAACTCCAGGACCCAGACCACTCGCAGCCCCTACATGAACTCGTGAACTCCAGGATCCAGACCACTCGCAGCCCCTACATGAACTCGTGAGCTCCAGGACCCAGACCACTCGCAGCCCCTACATGAACTCGTGAACAGTTGGCAGGAACCGGGGTATCTAAAGGGACTCAGCCTAGGCCTGGGGGCCAAGCACAGTGGAACTATGCTGTGGTTCACACCTGCCCTGTGGGACACACCTGCCCGTGTCCAGGTAATGATGGAGCCACAGCTCTGCGTAGCAGGGGCTGGGCACACAGCCAGGAAGCCCCCAAGAGGCACTTGTCGGGACGGTGGGGAGCTGTGGACTCCAGGAAGGAGGGGCTGGCCTGGAGGCCTGGGCAGGACGGACGACAGCAGCAGAGGGTGCCGGTGCAGGAACCAGAGCAAACCAGCTGCACTCGAGACCATGGAGGGCCACGGACCCTGTCCCCGCGGCCCCAGCAAGTGAGGGGCGCCTGCAAGCCCCCGTGTGACCACCTCACCCGGAGAAAGGAAGGAGAGGGTGTCCTGAATCAAGTGGGGGTGACCCTGTGACACGACAGCTCACAAGGGTGTGCAGGACTGAGCCCCACTAAGAGTGGGAATGGGACGGCGTGAGGCCGGGTGCTCTGCCCTCACCCTGCACGGCACGCTCACCTCGTAGTGGAAGTCCATGCAGGTGAGGTCTCGCCAGCACCGGTCCCCCCGGATCTTGATCAGGCCCTGCAAGGAAGACAGCAGAGGGAGAGTCAGTCACGGGGGCTGGGGACGCGGCAGCCCCAATAGAAACAGCTTCCCGGGAAGACGAACCGTCCCCGAAGGCCGTGGATCTGGGCTGCAGGTGCGGTGAGGGAGGGGACCTTACGTATGAAACACTCGGGAAGGGGGAATTTGGGGAGGGCAGATTCAGGGCTGCTTTGATGAACAGGACTTAAGTGCATACTGCAGGCGTGAGCAACGACGGCTTCCTTTTTATAGTCAGCGCCTGGTGCACCTTCCCCAACATTCATTCTCAGAGCGCCACACATCATCATGCTACAGAAGTTGCGTGTCTTTAAAGAGGACAAATGCACCACGCGCTGCACAGACCCCACGGACAGTGTCAGGGGGAAGCTTCTCAGAGCCTCCAAGATGAGCCCAAAGTCAGGAGGGAGCGTCCAGTGCACACGCGTCTCAGCCACGCCCCCTGCGGCACAAAGGGAGCCCAGGCGCAGGCCCCGTGTGTCTCCCACACACTGCAACTCGCTGCTGTGAGGATGCCTGGGGCATGGGAGAGGCTTCCAGGGGCCTGCAGAGGGAGCCGTCAGCACTGGGGAAGGTGGGACTTGGGCAGGGAGGCTGTGGGAGTGGGTGTTCTGCAGTGCCTGGGCCACAGTGAAGCATCCAGAGAGGGGTCGGCTCCCACACCCATCCGCTGTCCCTGGGGCACTCACGGCTTCAGATGATTCCTTCACAAGTCAGAAACAACTGACCCCTCCTCCCGCCTGCCCTAAAATCACCACTGAGACACAGATTCACATCCAGCGTCTCTCACACACTGGCTGCGTCCAAGGTGAGACTGCACAGACACGGAAGTGAGCCCTCCTCCATGACGGGAGTTTCTGCTGCTACAGCCACTCCCGGCCAAATCCCCTGGGCTCCATCCACCTGTCCACTGGCCTGTCCGCCCACCCGTCCCCTGTCCACCGGCCCGTCCGCCCACCTGTCCCCTGTCCACCCCACTGTCCACCTGGCACATAAGCACTGAGTGCCTGTGAGGTGCCGGGTCCCGCTCCACCCCATAGAGGCCGTGTGCTGCAGGCGCAGGTGCAACAAGGTGTAGAGAGGCAGGACAGCCACCAGGCGTGGCAGACGCGGCGGCACATAAAGGACAGGAATCCATGCCGCAGGTTCAGAGCCGACGGCTACGGTCGGTGTAGCATGGTGGGCTCTGGGGCAGCTGCGTTGGGCTGCAGGTGGTGCTGTCTCGTGGTTGCCCACATGGTGGGAAGAGGGTGAGGGTATCTCTGGGGACATTTTCGTAACGGCCGCCTCCCATCAGCCAGTGCTCCCTCCGTGGGCGTGCTGGGGTGTCGGGCCTGGCTCCTGGTACCATGACACGGGGGTCAGGGTTTCCATGTGAAATGGAATTCGGGGAACACAATCTGTTCACAGTGGAGGCTGGCTCGTGTCTGGACAGAGCTGACAGGGCTGGCCTGGGCGGGGAGCCCCAGGGCAGGGTGGGCATGGCCATGAGGGAAGAAGAGGAGGGTGAGGGTGTACTCCTCAGGCAGGAGCATGAGGCACAGCAGGGCTGAGGAGGCCACAGCAGGAGGCCCTGGAATGCAGGGTCCCTTCCACCACGGCACCAGTCGTGGTCCCATTGTGGGAGACTGGCCTCCAGACGGTGGGGGGTGCAGCCTGAGGCCTGTGGAGGCCATCAGGACCTCCAGGGCAGGGGCTGGAGCTGCCGTTGGGGTGGAATTTCCTCCTCTCCGGGGAGCCCCAGCTCCAGCCTCGGTCTCCTGCCCGGTCGGGTCAGCCTCAGGCTCCCAGTAGACTCCTCCTCCCCAGGTCAGCCCATCACGGGCTGGAGCCACGTCTGCAAAACATTAATACCTCCCAGCAGCACGGAGGCCAGCATTTGGTGATGGACCAGGGACCCCAGCCCAGCCAGGCTGACACAAAACCGACCACACACGGGAGGGCCTTCAGGGTGGCTGAGGGCTCCAAGCCAGGGCCAGGGCAGCACGGGAGCCGCCGGGTTCTCTGGCTACGTGTGACCGAGAAGGCAGCAGGCTCTGCTGCTGTCTGTGCAGGACGACCTGGGCAGGGGAGGGGTGTGTCCAATTCCAACGAGTTTGGAACATGGGGCCCGCGGGACTGGCGGGGGAGTGGAAGAGCCAGGAGAGGCTGCGCTGTGCCCTGAAGGACGGCACGTGGCTGAGAGGGACACGAATGAGAAACGGCAGGGGAGTGGGACCAAGAGCCCAGCCTGGCCCTACAGGAACACCAAGCAACAGGCGCCTGCCCCGCGTGTGAGCCAGATGGGACGCCACCCACACGCAGGCTGCGCGGTCCACAGATGCGCCTCGGAGGAGTTCTCAGGCTCAGCCACCCCGCACACAGTGAAGGCTGCGTCTGGCGGGGCCACGTCTGGGTCCGGCATCACCACCTCTAGGGTCTCGCTGCACGCCCCCGCCCTCACACGCCCTGCGCCCCCAGCGGCAGGGAGGGCATCAAACACCCAGGAGGGTTACTGTTTAAAGACCTGAAAGGTGAACTGCCTTAAAACGAGTCAGGTCTTCTGGAAGCTGGGTTTGCTCAGATCACAAAAACACCAGAGACTGTTTCCCGCTTGGGCTCCTGTCCTGCAAACATGCATGAAAACAGCCGGGGACGTCCAGCTGACCGGGTGGAGCAGGCCCCACTCCTCAAGGCACTGCCCCATGCCCAGGGCAGCCACTGCTTCTGATGAAATGCACAGCTCCACCGGGCAGGGGCACAGCCACCGCCCCCGCTCCCCCACATGAGCACCAGCTCTGCTCCCTGCAGAATCCGAGAGTGGAACTCTATGGAGATTCAAACCAGGAAAAGAAGAAAAAAACAAAATAATTAAAATGTCATTCAAATTCTAAGCTGATATGAGACACTTAAAAATCTGAAAAATTCTTTCAGGAGTGGAAGATAATTATATTCCTCCCATCTATTGATTTACCTCTACATTGCAGATGTCAGATTTTCCACGGATTTTTTTTTTCTTCCAGAGCAAGTGTCAAAGGAACAAAGCCTTCTTTGAGGCTTTTCAGCCCAAAATTAATTCTTAAAAAAAAAAAAAAAAAAGGCACAGACAGGCCGATAAACGCACCAGACCCAAAGGGAGCCAGGGACCCACTGCCCGTGCTACGCTCCCGCTCTGCTCGGAGTGCCAGAACTTTCCAGGCCCGTCGGCGATGTTCCAGCCTCACAGCGTGCGGCTGCAGCAGCTCCTCTCCTGATGCCCGTGTGTCCTGGGACACACTTCCCCAAATCTGTCATCTGGAAACTCGAAGCATCTGATGGTCTTATGCGGCAGAAGGAGACACTCTGTGGATACCCCGTTTCTCTCACTTGGTCCCCAGAGGCCTGCTGTCCACCCTGCAGTGATAGCCCCCTGCACAGTGGCTCAGGACAGACCCAAGCCCCCATAGTCCCTGAAAGCATCAGCTAACGTGGTATTCAAGGAGGCAGCGCCACCAGGCCTCCCTCCAAGCCACAACCTTCTCCACCCTCCTGGCATTAGGGTCCCCTCGCCCACATCAGTGGCCCTTCCTCCCCACCTGTAAACACAGGGAATTACTCGCGACAGGTCAGGAGAAAACTCAAAGGGGAGAGCTTCGCCCTGGAGCCGGGTCAGAGCCTGGTGCCCCTGTGAGCAGCTGCAGGGGTCTCAGACTTGTTGCAGCAGCCACTGCTTCTCCCCGAGTGCTCTGAGAGCTGGGGGTGGGTGGAAACCGTGTCTCAGGGTGAGGAGACCACCGGCAGGCTCCGTGGGCACAGGCACTGTGGGGTCTATCAAGGCCCTCTCGTCTCCATATCTGAGGGTGGCCCAGGCGCGGCAGGGGTGGTGCCTGGGGTCCCGCCTGGTTCCGTGGCTCTCCCGTTTTCCTGGGATGGTATCCACACTTTCTTGCCCTCATGCAAGAGAGAACTGGCATGGGAGGTGGGCTGTGCCCCCGAGTGCTTCAGTTCAGCATGCAGACTTGTGGCACAGCTGCACTAGGAGCTGTGTGCATGGCAGGCGTCCTCTGCGTGGCAGGTAGGCAGGTGTCCTCTGCGTGGCAGGCATCCTTTGCGTGGCGGGCATCCTCTGGAGGAGGGGCCTCTCTGGGCCACTTCACGCCTCAGAACAGTGGTCTGAGCATCGAAGTGTGGTGGGTCAGCATCTCTGTGGCTCCTGACGAAGGGGACCCAGGGCCCTCGTGGCTTCACACTGAGGACAAAGCTCTGCCCTCAGACATGCAGCTGACTGGCTCATTGACAATGACTGGGCTCCAACTTGCAGACCAAGGGACCTGGGCCTGGACAAACGCCCCGGGCTCACTTGCCGCCTGGAAGTGAATTCCCATGAGTTTGAGGGCAGCCATTTGCTCCCCAAGCACCTGGGAAAGGCTGTCCCAAGCTGACAGTTGGGCCGCCGCAGAGCCTAGGGGACCCAAACTGTGGGCAGAGGCACTGACTTTCTGACCAATGCCAGCCGGGAGAGCCTGGGCTTCCAGAACCTAAGGCCCGTTCACAGAGGCTTGTCTGTCTGAAAACACCGGAAGTGCTCCTTCCCCTGGCTCTGGGTGCCCTTGAGGCCTTGGCTGCTGGGGCCCAGAGCAACCCAGGTGGGGGCAGAGCCAAGGGGTGGCAGCTGGGGCCCAGAGCAGCCCAGGTGGGGGCAGAGCCAAGGGGTGGCAGCTGGGGCCCAGAGCAGCCCAGGCGGGGGCAGAGCCAAGGGGTGGCAGCCAGGCCATGCAGATGCCAAGACTTGGGGCACAAGCTTTCAGGTCACCAGACACCAGGAAGACCCCAAGAATCACCACGCCTTAGCAGCTTAGCCAGGGGAGGGGAATTAACAGGAGGGCAGTTCTCGCCACGGCGTGGCATCTCCGAAGCACAAGGTCTGCTGTAGACTCTCAGCCGCCTGTCTCTCTGACAGGATCGATTTGCCTTCTGGAAGTTGCTGCTCTAGTCACTGTACCACGTGAATTTCTCTTGCTGTGATCACGGTTTTAACTAGAAATCAGACAGAAGAGATTTTGGACTTACTATATTTTTATTTTTGTTTTCTGGCAAACAACGTGCACTTCAATAGAAACTTTCGGCGTGAACCCAGAAAGGCGTGTGCATGGTAAGCACGGCGGCTGGTTCTCTCACTGGGAGATCACCTGAGCTGGACTGTGCGGTTGGGAAGAGGAATTACTAGTGCTCTTTTTAGCACAGTTTTATTTTGCACCCACAACCCAGGAGATCCTTTGAAGATTACAGGAGAGCATGTCCTGAGTGATCGTTCCGGGGGCTGCGCAGGGATCTGAGACACGCTCGCCCTGGAGGCTGATGTGCTTCAGCTGCGAGGAGCACCCCGGCTCCTGTCCCAGCTCTGCCCACAGACGCTGGAGGTCAGAGGCACAAAGCGCTTTCGAGGACTCTGGTCTGGGCCTCAGCCTCACAGGGGGCTGCAGCTGGGGCCAGAGGTCAGGATGCCATAGACATCATTTACTAAAAATTCTCACGATGCCTCTGTGCTGGAGTCAGAGGTCTGCCCCTTCCAGGTGGTCCATGTCTCCCTGAAGGCGATGGGCCTGAAAGAAGCCCCTTTTCCTATGAGCTGCCCCCACACTGATGCAATAAAGCAATTAGGATAATCGCTCTGGTTCTGGAGTGTGGCACTCTAGGACCAGGGCAGGCCTGTCGCCCCCTCCACACAGAAACGGTGGCACATCCGCCTGATCCTGGCCTCACAGGGCTGCATGCCGATACTGATTCCATTACGTTTAATGTGATTTCACCAGTGGCTCTGATGCCAGGCAGCAGCCTGTGGACTTCAACGTCAGCTCTTCCCGGGTGCCGGCAGCACCGCTCCACATTGGCCTTTCAGTGCTGCCCATGACCCACACCTCCCATGGGCTGCGGACCCTCTGGGACGCTCGGGGGTGAAGCACGCTCAGCGTAAAGAGCTTTGCAGACAGTCCCGGGCCTGTGGGAAAACAGCAGACATTAAAGCGCAAACCTGTTGAGCCCCTGGCACCTTCCTTCCGACCCCATGAGGCCTGGGGCGGCAGCACACACGTGGCAGGCACGGGCCCTGGACGCGGGAGGCCTCCTGCCCTGGCCCATGAGGGTCGGAGTCTCCGCTGCACGATGCCGCACACTTGGGCCTGAATCCCACAAAAGGTGAGCAGGTCTGGGTGTAAAGAGAGACGTGGGGCTCAGCTCTGACGCGGGTCCCGAATCCTGGCTTTCCTTGAGAAAAGAAGTCACTGTGCACGGCACGCCCCTGCACCCTTTTTCAAGGGTTTTGTCCATCTGATCTAAGTGGTCACATTGACTGGCCTAAGGCTTCTGTAATACCCCAGGCAGCTCTTCATGGCGGCATCTCTGTTACTGGGTTTCCACGGCACCTGCAATCATACAGCCTGGCTATACTATAGCTCCCTGGCCTTGGCTCGATTCTGACCTAAAAATTGTTGACACTGTGGGCTTACATAGTCCACATTTCAGTTGTTGCTTTTTCTTCTAGTGTTAATGAGGACCAAGACAGTTTGCACATAAGGAGCATTGGAAGGCCCTACCTGTGGGTGCTGCAGCCAGGTGTGAGCCCTCCAGAGCCATGAGCTGCACAGGTGTGAGCCCCACGGAGCCATGAGCTGCACAGGTGTGAGTTTGGACATCATATTTTATTTTATTTTTTTGAGCTGGAGTCTCACTCTGTCGCCCAGGCTGGAGTGCAGTGGCGCGATCTTGGATCACTGCAACCTCCGCCTCCCAGGTTCAAGCAATTCTCCTGCCTCAGCCTCCCAAATAACTGGAATTACAGGTGCCCGCCACCATACCTGCTAATTTTTATGTGTGTGTGTTTTTTTAGTACAGACAAGACTGCACCCTGTTGGCCAGGCTGGTCTCAAATTCCTGACCTCAGGTGATCTGCCTGTCTCGGCCTCCCAAAAGCGCGGGGATAACAGGCGTGAGCCACCGTGCCCGGCCAGACATCATGTTTTAACTTGGCCAGTTTTTGGAATGATGCATTCTCTGGCTTCTCTTTATCCTCCTGTGGGCCTGAGATGCCTTTGCCAGGCAACACTCACGCCAAAGCAGCCCAGCAGGAAGCGGGAGACAGCGGCAGGGGCGTCTGCACACCTGCAGCCACAGCAGGACAGCCCGTGCACACGCCCCTTCACACAGAAGCCAGATGGGGAAGTGAGGGGAGGGCTGGGAGCGGGAAGGGACAGAAAACAGATTTCCAGCTTTTCAGTTCTCCAGGGGTCAAACTAAAAATCAAGTGGTCTCCTCTTTAATATTGTCCAGGTCTGAGAATTCCCAGCAACAAGGACCCCAACTCAATTCCCAGAACGTTCACAGCCGAGAGCGCTGCACCCCAACACAGCCCAGTTCATCAGCAGGAAGTGATCAAGGGTGGCTTTGGCTCCAGGGGCCCTCACGGAAAACCCACCCTCTGCCCCTATGCAGGTGGCACAGAGGTGTTGGGACACAGAGCTGCGGGCTCCACCAACAGGTGTCTTGCTGCCTGCTGGCCACAGAGTATGCAGACCCACCCCCGCCCTGAGACACAGATGCTCTGTCTTCACAAAACCAAGATGGGGAAAGAAGGGGGAAGTTATTTTTTTATATAGCGTCATTAAAGGCCATCTGTTGCCCTAAACACTGTGACTTGACGGCAACGCCACTGATCACGTCCTGAGGGAAAGAGACCTTCACTTTGACATGACTGAAATAAACTCATTTAAAGCAGAAAACCCAGCCAAAACACGAGGTAAACGCTCCAGGGCTCCGGGAGAAGCCGTGTGTGTGCAGCCTGGTGGGAGGCAGGCTGGAGACGGCCCCGAGTCAGAGTCGGGCGAGGCCATCTGGGTCCATGTGGCTTCTCGGTGCTGTCCCTGCAGCTTGAGGCAAGGAGGGTGGAGAGGCGCCGCCAGCCCCGCCTGTGTCCGTGAGGAACCGTGGTGACTCCATGACGGCTCCAGCCCAGCCCCGGGAAGCCACGACCCGCACAACCTGAGGATCCCCGAAGCCCAGCCAGGGCCGGCCCAGAACCGGGTGGAGAGCAGCAGGGGTGGGCGGGGGTGCTTCTTGTTCCAGCGCAGTCAGGTGGCAGCCGACCCACACATACAGCCAGCCTGGCCACCAGCACCTGGGCCCTGTTTGTTGCCCCAACCCGCCGACACCCTGTGGCAGTGGCAAGCTCAGCTATCCTGTGCATGGCACGGCCATGGGTTGGGGTGAGGATGCCCGCCGCCTGCCGCTCCAGGGCCTGGGGGGAGCTCTGGGAGCCAGGCTTGCTCTGCCACACGCCTGGGGTGGGCAGCCCTGGGCCAGGGCAGCAGCCAGAGTGAGATGGAGCAAGGACAGGGAGTGCCAGGCTCTGCTCCACCCCCGCAGGCCGATGCGTCTGGCCTGGCATTCTCCCTGACTTGTCAGCTTCCCGGTTCAGAGCCCTCACCTCACCTCACACTCCTGGATGTCAAGGGACACCAAGAAGCCATTGAGGGAACACATCATCCCCCGCCTTGTTTGAGCCCGTGAGAGGATGCAGCTTCCCGCAGCTGCGCCCTGGGGGCCGCCTGTCTCAGGCTCTGGCTCTGACTGGGCCGACTGTCTTTCCAGGGTTCAAAGCACATGGTTTTCATCTGGTGCTCAACCCAGGGAAGGCCGAGGACAGTCTGGCTCGGTGTGGTGACCTCTGCACTGCCCCCAGGGACGCCTGTCTCTGCTGTGTGGCGGTGACGCTACTCATCCTCCCCAGTGCTCCTGCCGGCTCCTCCTCTGAACCATGGGCTGACCACTGAGATACACAACACTCCCAGCGCTCTGAAAGTTCCCAAACTTCCACTCCGTCAGCCCCGACCTGAATCCCAAAGGCACCTCTCTGAGCACGTCCCATGCACCGTTTGCCTGTTCTGACCCTCCCACGAAGGGACTCGCTCGGGGCACACTCCTTGGTGTCTCGCCAGCTCTGAGACCACCGCACGCTTTCCACATCCGTAGTTTCTTCCTCCTCATGCTGAGGAACCACAGCCATGTTGGGAATGTGGCGCCGTGTGTTATCCGCTCTCCTGCTGATGGGCTGTGGCCGTTTCCAGTCCTTACTCTTGCGGACAGTGCTGTTACAAGCGTTTCGTTTCTCTGGGGTAACTATTTATAAGTGGAAACACTGGGCTGTGGGATGGGAGCAGGTGAACTCTCTCCTAGCATGCTGGAGCCCATACTTGCTCCCCGGCAAGGCGCACGTCCCCCGCCTCTCACCCTGCTGCGATGGGCTGAATGCCTGTGTCCCGCTCAGTTCACAGACTGTAGCCCTAACCCCCGTGATGGAACTGCTAAGGAGCTAATTAAGGTTAAATGTGGTCATAAGGGGAGGCCCTGATCCGACAGGGTTAGTGTCCTTGCAAGGCAAGGCCACGTGAGGACACGGAGAAAGGTGTTTTCACAAGCTAGGAAGACATCCTTGCTGAAAACCAAATCACCTGGAAGAACCTCAATCTTGGACTTGCAGCCCCAACAACTGTGAAAATAAATCCCTGTTGCTGAAGGCCCCTGGCCCGTGGTATTTTCATGCAGCCTAAGCATAAGGACGCGAGCGCCAGTGCTGACTCGCTAGCCTTGGTAATTCCAGCCGTTCTTGTGGGGAGGAAGCATCTCAGCGCAGATTTGCTCTGCGTTTCCCTAACAGCCAATGCATCGGAGGGACTTTTCAAGTGCTATGATAGCCATTTGCGTATTTCCTTTTGTGAAGTGCCTGCTAAAATCCTTTCCCTCTTTAAAAAATCAAATTATCTTTATTATTGAACTTTATGAATTCTTTATGTATTCCAGATACAGGTTCTTTGTCAGGCATAACAGCATTGTGAGTATTTTCTCCTGATCTCTGCCTTGCCATTTTCTCGACCGTCTCTTTTGAAGAACAGAAGGCTTTAATTTTGAGGAAGTCCAATGTATGTATTTTTTTTTTCTTTTTCTTTAAAGACAGGGTCTCACTATGTTGCCCAGTCTGGTCTTGAACTCCTGAGCTCAAGGGACACTCCCGCCTCGGCCTCCTGACATGCTGGGGTTAGAGGCGTGAGTCGCTGTGCCCGGCCATTTTCTTCTTTTATGGTTAATGTTTTGTGTTGTAAGAGACTTTTGCTTATCACAAGATTACAAAGTATTCTATGTTACCTTCAAGTAGTGTTAATAGTTTTAGCTTTTATGTTTGCAATCCATCTCAAATTAACATTTGTGTGTGGTGATGGAGGGGGTTCACTTATCCCAGATGGATAACCGGGACTTCCAGCACCAACTGCTGCACAGGCTTCTTTCTCTCAGTTGAATTGACTTGGTGGCTTGTCCAAAAATCATTTGATCCTGACTTTGGTGTGGGACCGTTTCTTGGTTCTCTGTTTTACGGATGCAGCTATCTGTCCTCACGCCTTGTGATGGTTACTACTCAGTGTCAATTTGATTGGGTTGAAGGATGCAAAGTACTGATCCTGGGTGTGTCTGTGAGGGTGTGGCCAAAGGAGACTGACACTTGGGTCAGGGGGCTGGGGAAGGCAGACCCAAGCTTAATCTGGTGGGCACCATCTCATCAGCTGCCAGCGAATATCGAGCAGGCAGGAAAAGGTGAAGAGATGAGACGGGCCTCCCCTCCCGGCCTGCATCATTCTTCTGTCCTGGACACCTCCTGCCCTCGAACATCGGACTCCAAGTTCTTCCGTTCTGAGACTTGGGACTGGCTCTCCTTGCTCCTCAGCCTGCAGGCAGCCTATTGTGGGGCCTTGTGACTATGTGAGTTAATACTCAATAAACTCCCCTTTACACATATGTTCATCCTATTAGTTCTGTCCCTCAAGAGAACCCTAACAACGTCTGTGTCACACTGTCTCCACTATTATCATTTTTCAGTAAATCTTGGAATCAAGTAGTGTGACTCCTGCATCTTTATTCTTCTTCAAAATTGTTTTGGCTATTTAGGTCCTTGGCATTTCCATATACATCTAAGAGTCAGTTGATCTATTTCTGGAAAAAACAATCCTTCTGGGGTTGTCTGGGATGTCATGGAATCCATAGCTCAAATCGGCGGCGACGGACAGTTTAGCAATATGCAGACTGATTCATGAACATGGTATACCTCTCCATTTACTGAAGTGCTCCTTACTTTCAGCAATGTGTGGTATCTTGCGAGGCATACAGGCTGCATTTCTTTTGTTAAAATTTCCTATTTTATGGTTCTGAATGTTATTATAAATGCTATACTTAACGTTTTCATTTTGACATTTTTTCCTAGCATATAGAAATACAACTGACTTGCTGAGCACGGTGGCTCACGCCTGTCATCCCAGCACTTTGGGAGCCCGAGGTGGGCGGATCACGAGGTCCTGGCCAACGTGGTAAAATCCTGACTCTACTAAAAAAATACAAAAAATTAGCTGGGAGTAGTGGCGGGCACCTGTAGTCCCAGCTACTCGGGAGGCTGAGGCAGGAGAATCACTTGAACCTGGGAGGTGGAGGTTTCAGTGAGCTGAGATCATGCCACTGCACTCCAGCCTGGGCGACAAGGCAAGACTCTGTCTCAAAAAAATACAACTGACTTGTGTGTGGTGACCCTGAGGCCTGCAGCTGACGTCCAGCTCAAGCGGGCACAGAAGCTGTGGCTTCTCCTTCCCTTCTGCTTAGCACCCTCACCTGGAGGGCCATTGGGTCCCCCTGAGATGGCTCTGAGGAACCCAGTGATCAGGGCATCTGAAACCCCCCAGGCCACAGAACCACAGGTGCTGGTTTCTGAGTGAATCTGCCAACCTGACAGTGTGGCGCTGGTTCTGACCCAAGTGCACAAGCTGGGGAAGGGTGTGCCTGCCTTCCTAACTGACTCTGTCCACAGGGCAGTTCCTCATCAACAGGTGGATACTCTGCTGCTGTCGTTCTTTCTTATCAACTCACCCTCCGCTTTCCACCAAAGGAACATTAATCACACCAATGTAAGAGTCTATCAAGTAATTACGCCTTTTAGTGCACTGATAATTTCTTATCCAGCTGGCACTAACAGTCAATCAAAATGCCATAAAAGGTGCTTCCGATGAGCCGATGAATCCCTGCATCCACCAGGCATTGTGGGAGCTGTTCAACTCTTGGCATCAGGAGCTTTGCATACAACCGCCTGGCGGCTCCTCTGTGGGGCTGGCTCCTCTCCCTGGAGCTCTGCTTCTCTCCCAGGGCTTCGGCCTGACACTGCCGTCCACAGAGTCCTTTGAAATGCCACATACGCTTCTGTGTATATTCAAGTCAGCAGAGGGTAGAACCTAAAACTAAGTCCCGGACGGATCAGGACCCACAGCCTGTGAGAGTATCTGTACTCTGGCTGGAGACAACGAAGAATTTCAATGTCCTGTGAAAAGGAGCCATGGAAACATTTCTAGTCTTTCTAATTAAATGGAAAAATAAACCCGGAGTCAGCATCCCACTTTCCTGTGGGATCTGGACGCTGGCTGCAGCTATGCCCTCCTCCAACAAGCCATGGCCAACTGTCTGCAGCCACTCACCCACCCCTCAGCCAGGACCCGGCCTGACACCATTTCCAGAAGGCTCTGCGCCACTCACCCACCCCTCAGCCAGGACCTGGCCTGACACCATTTCCAGAAGGCTCTGCGCCACTCACCCACCCCTCAGCCAGGACCCGGCCTGACACCATTTCCAGAAGGCTCTGCAGCCACTCACCCACCCCTCAGCCAGGACCCGGCCTGACACCATTTCCAGAAGGCTCTGCAGCCACTCACCCACCCCCTCAGTCAGGACCCTGCCTGACCTAGAGTAAACGCCCAAGACTCCCCATAGCCCCAGAAAACCAACCTGTCAGGGATGCCCTGGTGCCCACCATCCACAGGTGTGCAGTGACGTCGTGGATGGGTGCCCACCACCCCTGTGAGGCTGGGGCAGAACACCTGGGTTGAAGCTGGCATGCCGCAGAGGGCAGGTGGAAAGCGGGAGGCTCCCTGCCCGGGACAACCCTCCGGACACCTTGTCCTGGGGGGTGAGAGGGGCCCTGGTGCTGAGGTCCCTCTCTGTGGGTCTCCTGCTCTTGCAGCTGAGCCTGCAGTGACCCCTCCCAACCACGGCAAGTGCTCATCATGAGATGCCATGTAACCCTCCCAGAAAAGGAATAAAGGGAATCAGGTGCTCGCATACCACCAGGGAGCCCCATTTTCCTCAAGAAACAGTCAGTCCACTCCATGCACAGCTGACGTTTCTACAGCACTGGTGAAGGGCTGGTGCTGGTGAGACACAAGGTATGTGGGTGAGAGGAGCAGAAAAGGAAGGGGTTGGGGAAGATGGGAGCCGCAGGGGATGGAGCTCTGAGATGAACGAGACAAAAAGAAGAGCTATGCCCAGACATGGGCGTCACGGTGCAGGGAACACATGGTGAGGAATGGGCCCAGAGAGCCCCTCACAGCGCACCAAACCACACTACCCGCTACAGCAAGCTACGCTACACCGAACCACGCTACAATGAACCACACTACATGCTACACCAAACCACACTACCCGCTACACTGAACCACACTACCCGCTACACCAAGCTATGCTACACCGAACCACACTACACACTACACTGAAACACACTACACGCTACTCCAAACCACACTCCACGTTACAGCGAACCATGTTACATGATACCCCAAGCCACGTGAGGTCGTGGCTTCCTGAGTCTGTGGCTGGTGCTGTGTCAAGACTGGGTGTCCGAAGTGTCTGAAGCTGCCCCGGGGGACAGGGTGAAAGGGGCTGCCCAGCATTCGGGCCCCCTACCCGAATGACCTGAAGCTGAACACAGGCACAGCAGCCACGCCTCAAGGCCAGGGAGAAAAGAGGAACGTTCCGGACTGCAGGAGTGGCCGAGATGGCGGCACGCTCTGGCCATGGCCCTGGCGTGAGCACGTGCTGTTGGGTGGGGCAGGGACAAGTTCCTTGGGGCTGTGCCCAACTCTTCTGTACGTCTTCAGCGGATCCTCCATGAAACACTTAAGCGAACAGATGCTCAGAGAGCGTATCTGTATGATGTGGTTTTCAACACAAAAACATGAAGATTTTATCATTCCAGTCCAAAATTAAAATCTTACTAACAAAGCATGTGAAGTGGAAGAGAAAGTGAGAGCTGCGTAGCTCTGGTCAGTGCAGCAGACGTCAAAAGGACCACGTCGCTCCTGATTTTAAAGTGAAAATCATGTCTTTGTGAACTCAGAGGTCACATTACTGAAGCTGAACACAGGGCTGGCATGTGTCTTCACCGTGTGCAGGGCAGATGGGCAGCCCCTGGCTGGGCAGGAAGCACACACAGCCCGCCACCCCCACACCAGGGCCCAGCAGGGAATCCGCCACCCCCACGCCAGGGCTCGGCAGGGAACCTGGACAGTGTGGCTGTCCTAAGAGACGCCAAAGCCCAGCAGACCAGGCACCCGGGAAGAAGGACGCAGTTGAGAGACCGCACGCAAGGAGGCTGCGCTTTCCCTGAGCGTCAGGACAGCGGGTCTCATGCCTCCTTCACCCTCGAATATGTCTGCCGACGCACCCACCATGGCCTGAGACTCTGTCATTTACAAACGAGCTCTGAAACATTTCGGACACTCCAGCAAGCACAGGAGGGCTGGTGGGGGAAGCAGGGCGCCCAGTGCTCC
Source organism: Rhinopithecus roxellana (assembly GCF_007565055.1). Taxonomy (NCBI): domain Eukaryota; kingdom Metazoa; phylum Chordata; class Mammalia; order Primates; family Cercopithecidae; genus Rhinopithecus; species Rhinopithecus roxellana. Next base: position 72,281,969 of record NC_044568.1, on the reverse strand, counting down.
TCTCAGTCTCCTGAAATGGACTCAGAGGTGTGGCTCTTTCCCAGAAACGGTGATCACGAACACGCCTGGGAAAAGCCAGGGGAGCCCCCAGGGTTCAAACACAGGCCCCTGAAGGGGCAGAAGAGCGGGCTGTTGGCCAGGCCATGCCGATGGGAGGACAGAGGGCGGCAGGGGAGGAGGGAAACAGCCTCACCTCTCCTAGAAGCCGCACAGGTTAAAGAGCCACCTTTATTCCCCAAACACCACACAGAAGAGCTCCACTTACTGCTCCCAGCATGATCCTGAAGATCAGCCACCGGAAGCCCCACAGGACAATCCGGGATGTGGGGGTGTGCTGGGGCAGCCTCGACAGCGTCCACAGCGGGCACAGGAAGATCCCCAGGAACCCCGTTTCCAGAAGCTGGGACTCCCATCCTAAAACGACAATGAGACATACCAAGGGTGAGTTAATGGAAGCCACACATTTCACCAAGAAATCATTTCAGAAACTCAGTTTAATGGAAACGGTCCTTAAAACAGGGCTGACCTTGCTGCGGAGAGGCACCAACCCCCACGTGTTAGTCTCAGCACCGACATGCAAGGTCAGGTCTGCAGCAGTGGGAGCTCTGGTGTGGGACCCGGGGCCCAGGTCAGGGCTTCCCGTGACCTCGGCACCCTTTGCCCTGGAGGGAAAGGCCCCGCTCTGAGGGCCGCCACCTGCCACCCCGCAGGACGCTGCACAGACCTGACATCTGAGAATGCGCCCAGCACACGTGCTGCCAGCGGATGTTTGGGGGAAGCCTTTTCCCTCCCGTAGGTTTGCATGAAAATAGCTTTCACCTTCTTCCCAGCCCGGAAGCAGCACTGGCGCAGCAGCACTGGGGCAGCAGCCCGGCCTCTGTGTGAGGCAGTGTCTCCCTCTGGCCCTGTCCTTCCCAGGCGGGCATGGAAGCCAGGCAAAGATGCAGAGGCAGGTCATGGTCGGTCACATGGAACCACACCGGTCAGTCCCTCACAGGCCCAGGATAAGGCAGCAGCTCTGCCGCTGGATGTGGGGACATGTGGGGGCCCAACGGATCCTTCCCACTGGAAACCCGGCAGAAGAATGCAGACGCGGGTCGCCATCCCAGTGCTGTTCTCAGAGGTGAAGCCACCATGAATGTGGCTGCTGGAAACTGCCCACAGCTCGCGTCTGTCCATGGCAGGTCACATCCCAGGGGCCCGGAGACCCCACAGGCCAGGCTCCCTCCTGGGCTCTGAGGATGCCAGATGGGACAGAGGCCACCCGCTGCCCAGCATGACAACGATCACATGACTCACACCACCACAGCATCTACGCGCCAGAGTGGAGGGGAGAGTGCGGAGGGATGCGGACGGAAGCTTGTGGGGGCAGCGTCTACGTGCCACAGAGTGGAGGGGAGAGTGCGGAGGGGAAGCGGACGGAGGCTTTGGGGGGCAGCGTCTACGCGCCACAGAGGATGGGAGAGTGCGGAGGGGAAGCGGACGGAGGCTCATGGGGAGCTTCCTCTAACCATTGGTTCAACTCGTCTGTATCTGAGATATTATGGTAAATACATGGTAAAAAAAAAAAAAAAGCCTGTGAAGAAGCTGCTACAGCAGCACTGGATTGTAACCCAAAGTGCAAAATAAACGCCTGCAAGTCCACATGGACGTTTGCCAATTACTGAATAAACAGATCAGGGTGTGCATGGAGGCAGCGCGGCCCTGGTCTCTGAATGGACAGACGGTCGGTCCTTATGCTGCTCCGGCTTGTGGAGGGCAGAGGCTGCCAAGCTGACGCCTGCTGGTCTTGCAGTGGGACCCCCTCCACCTCGCCTACGCCCCAGGCTCGCTGGGCCCCATCTTCCCCATGGAAGCCAGAGCTGCCCAGCTGGCTGCGCGCTGCGAATGCCCTGGGAAGGAAAGGGTTGCCCTGGGCCCACCTGCTTCTGTTTTCTTTGCTTGGGTCTTGTGGAATTCCAGCAGCTGCGCGGCATGCACAAGGGCTGCCATTGTTCTCCACCTCAGCGTGGCGGACGACGCGTCCCCAGGAAAGTCAATAAGCAGCACACTGCCAGGGCGGCCTCAGCGCCAGCGCCAGGGCCAGGGCCAGGGCTCTCCAGGCAGCTCTCACCCAGCAAACACCAGCGCTGCATGAAGCGAGCCTGAGGCACCCGAACGAGGTGGCAACATGCAGGGCCACAGCAGACGCTGCTGGTGAGAGCAATCCTCGCCCCCTCGGCGCCTTTCCCATTGCACAGCTGCACGCACTGCCCGCCGGGCATCAGCATCTGCACGCCCTGCTCTTCCCCAGGGACCTCCCTTCCCTTTAGCAGGGGGAAGGCTCCAGGAGGGCCCCTGCTCCACTCCACTGCCCCGGCGTCGTTTCCACCACGTGCTGTGTTGGGCTTTCCGAGAGACTGAGCACAGCCCTGGGAGGAGCCTGCTATGCTCTACCCGGGGAACTGAGCAGCAGCTCTTGTGGGGAACGTTCACTTCCATGGCCACTGCTCTCCTTCCTGTGACACAGACAGCACTGGTCCACTCACCAGAGAAGCTGCCTGTGCAGGGCCCAGGGAGACGCTCTTGAGCCCTGCCCGCTAGACAGGGTGCGTCGCCCCACTCCTGCCCTGGCACCTTGCCTGGTGCACCCATATTAATTGCTCATTGCCTGCTGGATGCCCCGATGCTGGTGCAGAGGAGATGCAAGTACCCCAGCACCCAGGTACAGGTGGGTACCAGTGCCTCTCAGCTGCCCTCCCCCTCAGGATTCACACAGATCCACAGCCAGGCTGGGGCCCAAGGCTGGAGCCTGTGGCCTGCAGGCCCAGCCAGCGCTGCAGGTAACTGTACTGTGCCATTCACAGGCATCTCGGGGCATCAGAAAAGGCAGAAACGAGGATGCAGCTTCATAACTGCCTTGCTGGAGACAGTTTAGGGTTGAAGGCTCTGGATGTCAGGTCTGGAGCCACAGGAGATGTGGGGCACACAGAAGAGAGAGGCTTCACCGTGGGGCACCCCGAGGCACACGGCGAGGCCAGGGCCAGACCTGTAGACGCCTGACACCCTGACGGGCATTCTGAGGCCTCGGTTTATAACGGAACTTTAAGACGAAATACTGGGAAAAGAAAATCTGCAGACAATGGCGACTGCCACACGGTGCCTCTCGGAGCGGCTCCCCAGAGCTCCAGACTTTGGAATCAGTTCTCACCATCGTTGATGGGGCACGAGGCCTGGCGGCTGCAGCTGCATGCACTGTCTTCCGAGATGCTGAGCCCCGGGGACACGGACATCCCCATCACTGGGCCCTGGGCTGCCCCTGACCCCTCCTGGGAGGGGAGCAAACGTCTCCACATTTAAGGGGGACTGCAGGTTGCTTCAGTACCAACCCTTCCGGCACCCTGTGAAGACAGCCCTGACCCAAATGGGTAGAGGCTGGACAGGCCAAGACCCAGGGAGGCTCCCCACACCCGACCTTCCTGCTCTGCAGGACACAGACCGGATGCTTGCTCATACAGTCCACGAGAGAACGCACACCGCTATGGGCCCTGAGGCCCGTGATCGCTCCGGTTCTCCAAGTGTAAAACCAGACACACTCTCTCCCACCCTTCCCGTGACCATTGGAGACACAATTTCACTGCCCTGGAATCAGATGGAAATGTGGTTTCTCTGAACTAAATCTCCAAGTGCGAATCACTAATGTTAAGTAGTGACTGACGCAGAGGGCCACACAGCTCTCAGCCCTAAATCAGTGGCTCTGAGGACCCCGGCCTCGCTGCTGCCTGCTTGGCTGGCCCAGGAAGGGTGTCCCCCAAGGCCCGAGGGTTTGTAGGGTTTTCCCCGTCCCATGCTTGCCTCCTAGATGGCAGGGTCTTGTGCTACTTGTTTTAAGAACACCGATTTAAAAACAGCCAAAGAAAAACTCACCCTAGATCTGGCTCTGCAGAGCCAAGGGGCGACCAGGGGGCGACTCCCGGGGACATTCAGGCTGGGCGGACCCTGTGTGCACAGGTGTGAGGTGGTATGGGTATGGACAGGTCTGAAACACCAGAGAAGCCAGGCGCAGGATGGGGGCAGAGGGCAGGCAGAGACCACAGGGTGGAGCAGAGAGCCCTCCTCATCCTCAGAACGGCTAGGGTCCCTCACTCTGCAGCCAAGCTCCTAGGCACCTGCTCCCCAAATAAAACCCAGGCAGAGGTGCATGCTGACATTCCTTTTCTATTTATGGGAATCACAGGTTGAGTAAGGACCCTCTGCCACTGAAGAACCAGAAGATTTGCCACCAAGAGGCGCGATCTACGCCTGGCAGCCCAGGGCACGTGGGAACACGTGGAGGGATGCCTGCAGGATGCTCTGGGCAGGGCTAGGCTGGGCGGCCAGCAGCACACTCATGCACCACCAGCCTTGGGGACCTCAATCAGACGATGGAGAGTCCCAGGGACAGGGTGCATTGCTGGCCAGGCAGAGCGCTGGGGTGGAGCCTGAGCTGGGGTTTTTCAGATGGAAGTCCTGTAGGCCAGCAGCCGTGTGGGACGAGAGAGATGCAGGGTGGGACGACTGCGGTGCCTCAGGCAGGTGAGGCGAGCACCATCACTGGGGGCCAGAGCAGGTGAGATGTGGGGATGGGGCAGGTGAGACACGGGGGCCAGGGCACGTGGGACGCGGGGGGTCAGGGGCAGGTGGGACGTGGGACGTGGGACGTGGGACGTGGGACGTGGGACGTGGGACGCCGGGGCACGTGGGATGTGGGGGGGCCGGGGCAGGTGGGATGTGGGGGGCTGGGGCACATGGGACGTGGGGGGGCCGGGGCAGGTGACAACCAGGTGCTGCTCGGCCACCGGTGAGGGGCAGAGGTTCAGAAGGTGCAGAAGGTGTGCAGGGTGGGGGCAGCCAGCCTCAGGCACAGGGAGGGATGTGGGGCCAGTGGGTTGTGGGAGGAGCCGCCTCTGACCAGGGAAGAAACGTGATTTAACACGTTTTGGAGGTGCAAGTCACTGCAATGGCCACTGTAGGAGAGAATGCCAGTTGAGGCCTCATTAACTCTGTGGAAACTATTTGAGTTACTAAGAGAGAGTCATTAAATATAGCACAGATGGATCCTTCAAAAATGACAGCCACCATCCACGTTAGAAACAGGAAATCCATTAAGTTCGCTGTTAAAATCGGGGACGAGGGAGCAAAGCGCTTCCCTCTTGACTGCCTGTCACTCAGCTCTGCGCCGGGCCGCCCTCTGCCACCCCAGGGGCTTCTAATGGCGGCCCCAGAGAGAGCTGGGAGCTTTTAAAAGTTTCCTTCGTTTTCACAGGTTATATTTTAGGATGAAAAGTTACGAAATAGCACTGCAAATCTTACTTTGCACTATCACGGAACAGAAGGGCTGTGGGCTACAGACACCCCTGGGGCTGGATGATGGCGGCTGGGGAGATCAGCTCTGGCTGCGAGCCAGTGGCAGGGGTGGGCACTGGTAGGCCACACTCACATGGCCCTGGGACACCAGGTGGCCTTGTCTGTGACCCACCCACATGCAGAGCCCCAGACCCCACTTCTCCACGTCTCCGGCCACAGGGAAAACATCTTTCATGACCAAGTTTGAAAAGGCTTCAGAGGGACAAGCGGAGGCTCTGCCACTGAGGCCTGCGTCCTTGGGATGCCTCGTTGGCTCCCCGGCAGCAACTGAAGGTACGTCAGGAACACCCCTCTCCTGGCAGCTGGCTGTGTCCCAGGTGTCCCTTTGCAGACCCTCTGAGTGTTGAGCTCTGGGTCTGTTACGGCGGTTGCTCTGCAGCCAGCTCCGAGAGCACCAGTGTGCTCAGCGTTGGGGATGGAGATGCCACCCAGGGGCTGCCACCCTGCAAACTCATCCTGAAGGCAGAGCTAACGTCACGTGTGTGGGCCCATCCGCAGCCCAGCACACAGACGCAATCCTGTGGGGAACCAGGCCCAAAGCCCACTCTCATGTCGGTACCACGGGGGACGGGTCGTCACTATCTCACCTCCCCCAAGCACACGGGCAACACACAGCCATGGTGTGGCCGCGCCAAGCACGTGCTCCGCAAGCCCATGTGAAGAAATGCCGTACCTGTGCACTGTGGGCAGGGGCCATTATAGCGGCTTGGCCAGGGCTGCTGAACCCTCTGGCTCACTGGAGATGACCAGGCAGGGCTGCCCTCCCCTAGGAGACATGCCCACCCCTGTACCGGGGCTGTCTGCAGGGGTGCTGGGAGGTCCTGATGTTCGCCCCACCCCAGAGGTGACCCAGGGGACAGGAGTGCTGCTGTGCCCGCCCAGCACCCCCAGCCCCCTCCCGACCGTGGGCTCCCTTCCCTCCTCTGGGATTGGCCAGGCTGTGTTCTGAGTGGGCTGCAGCTCCCTGGCCTGCGGTCACCCAGAGCCAAACTCTGCACAGGAACTTCCAGAACCAGCCTGAGCTGTCACAGCTGCATCTGCCCGCTGGCCACGTCTCACGTCCTGAGGACATTTCATGGGAGGGCCACCATTCTACTGCCCACAAGACATATAGGTGCAGAGCTAGGGATGTGGCATCGGGCTGTGGCGCGGGGCAGCTGGCTGGGTTAAACCAGAGATCAGATGGCAAACGGGAATGCATTTACTAGCAAGCAGACATCTCCGAAAGCGCTGGTTAAGGGCTTTCGTGCTTTAGATAAAATTGTGTTAACTACACGCTCTCAGTTACGAGGAGTTTAGCGGACTGTTACATATTTTAAGGCTGTCCGTGGGCGCTGCTGAGAAACAGGAAGTGGCCTCGGTGACCCCTGCGCCCGGCCGCGCAGCTTGTTCATACTCGGTTGCCGTGACAACCAGACTTCCCAGCCCCAGGTGTCCCCGTGGCTCAGTTCTGTGCAGGTGTCACCAGCTCTCGGGAAACAAATCCGCACTAACGACCTTAGCTATCTTTATTGGTTTTGGATAAATACGAAAATGCTTCCTGTTCACGGAAATTAGACTTTGCGGCAAAGAGTGTTTAGGATTAATGTATTCCAAGTATTTCACCTACGTCAGGCTGGCAGGCACCACACATGACCATTTCCTTGTCTTTTGTGTCCTGGGAGTGAAAAATGGCTGAAATACGCCGAGCCTCCAAGCGACTCATGAGACCCCAGAAAAGTGCTGGCCATCGTGGGCTGCGGGGACACTGTGCCCATGGAGCTGTCCTGGTCACAGCGTGCCTCACGGGCCCCGGTCCCTCAGGCCTTGAAGCACTCAAAGGCAGCCCGCGTGGCTGAGAAGCACATTTGACATTGCATTTAACTTTGGTTCAGTTGGATGTGAATTTAAGTGACCATGTGGGGCCGGTGTCCTGGGGTGCACCCCGACAATCAGCCAGGGGTGGGGTGGGGCCAGTGTCCTGGGGTGCACCTCAACTCCCATGTGGGGCCAGTGTCCTGGGGTGCACCCCGACTCTCAGCCAGTCCTGGGGTGGGCACCTGCTCAGAGACACCTGTGGGATGTGGGTCTCGCTCCTGAGCAGCCGTGGGGCGAGCTCGCGGCATCTGCCTGCTCCTCCCATGGGGGCTCCTGGGCTGGAGCTTCACAGCTCAGCAGTGTCCATGTCCCTGCTGTGACACCTGTGTGGGCACTCGGAGTGTCAGCGTGGGCCCCCAGACTGAGAAGCGGGTGTTCCCCTCACCACACAGTCTCGGGGACGGTCTGTTTTCACTCGCGGCTTTTCCAGACCCTCCCCTGACACTCGGCGGTCGGCACTTCCAGCTGTGCTCCGTGTGGCCAGCAGGCAGGACCCATCCCACGTGGAGGGCGGTGTGCTCAGGGGTTGTGTGAGCTCACACACTCACAGAGAAGGAACATGGGGGTTGGCACACCTGGGAAGTGGGCGGGAATCACCCCACATGCCCGGGGCAGGGGTCAGGGCAGCCCTGCGGCCTCTGCCTCCTCTCTGTCGGGACCTACACACAGAGCTCCCCGCCCCACCTCCATCACCGCTGAGCCCCCAGGGGAAAGCTCATGTCTCCAGCGCTCCCATGAGGACAGCAGTGCTGGCAGCACCAGGGCAGAGGCGTGACAGACAAGGGGCCTGGAGGCTGCTGCAGGCATCCCACCCACAGACCCGCTCTGGACAGGGTGCGCCCCTGAAGGCAGGAAGGGTGTCTGGGCTGCAGTCTCATGTGGGTCACTCGTGGGGGGCCTCAGCAGCAACTGAAGGAGGCAGCGATGTCCTCAGGCCCACATCCTGGAGGTACTGGGGAGAAAGACACAAGTGTTTTGCTAGAAACACTGGTGTTTAGAGAGGACTGGGTTTCAGCTACCTCAGGTGGCAGGGCCACCCTGGTAGGAGCCTCATGGGGACCCACAGTCAGAACCTGGGGGCAAGGGTAAGGCAGCCAGCACCCATGCTGGGCTCCCCACCCCATGGCTTTGCCCCGGGACGCCCTTCCTCCAGGCAGCCAGCACCCATGCTGGGCTCCCCACCCCACGGCTTCGCCCCGGGACGCCCTTCCTCCAGGCAGTCAGGCTCCTGCCCCTAGCACCATCCCTCTGGCCTTGGTCAAGACTCTGTTCGGACGCCACCTCCACAGCCTTGCTGGACAGGACATTCACACCGGCCCCGGCCCACCGGCTCAGCCCCCAACACGGCATCCACACTGGCCCTGGCCCATCGGCCCCCACAGCACGCACTGCGTGTCCACATTCCCCTCTCTAAGCACTGCACCCCAAGCGTCGGTTCCACACGGATGCAGGAAAGGATCAGGACAAGGAAGTGGAGGAAAATGCGCTTGCCAGGCAGGCGAGCCGGCGAGCTCAGCAGAGACGCAGAGCCTCGGAGGAAGGCCAGGCCCACTCCAGAGCAAGAACTAAAATCTCCAGAGCACAAATGCCCCTGGATGAGCTCAGCAGCAGCGTGGAGAACAGAAAGAAAAGGCAGTGAACACGAAGACACAGCAGCCACAGTGACTCACTCTAGAGACGAGAGGCTTTTAGAAAACACCAAACAGAAGTACAGGGCCCGGAATCTCATGAAAGGCAGGGAGAGGCCTGACGTCCATGCCGGTGCAGCCACAGGAGAGGAGACAGAACATGGGGCAACCCCTCCCTCAAATATTGGCAAAAATTATCCAAATTTGGTAAAAAGTAGGCCTATCACAGTCAAAAAACTGACAACCGAAGATAAAATCCCCAAAGTCATCAGAGAAAAATAATACGTTACACTGGAATGCTAGGAATGACAGTCGCCTTCCCGTCCGTCTGAAACAAGGGACAGATGGAGAGAGGCAGCCAGGCACAGATCCTTCCCAAGGGGCCCCTGCGTGCCCAGAATGGCTGGGAATCTGCAGGCGTCTCTAGCAGCAAAGGACACTGCCTTCTCCCTGGGGAGCTTCCAGTGTCATCAGAGCCTGAAGGAGGAAGCAACTCGGCACCACGTGGCCCAGTGCAGGTGTGGTGGGAGCTGGCCTCCGTCAGCAGGTTGCCCGGGTCTCTGTCTCAGTGCTCAGCAAGGCGAGCACAGGACACAACGGGCCCCATCACAGACTGCGCTTAGAAGGCACTCAGTGAAACAAGGACCATTTTCTTCTGGAGGTAACTCAAGAAGCTAAGACTGTGAGTCAGATGCCTTGGATGATAAGAAGTCCAGGTAAGGAGAAGACAGGAGGAAGCTTCCCTAGTATCACCTACAAACGTGCTTCCACTGGGGCAGTCTCTTCCCCTTTTCAGACAGCGCAAAGCCCTCCTGTAGTGAACAGTCACCGTAGCCCTGCTTGAGGGGCCGCTGGGTCCAAGACCTCCTGGGTGGCCACATGGACCTGCGCTTCCCGCAGAGACGCTGACCAGACAGGCCCTGTGGAAAGTTCACCCGCGAGCCAGGCACCGGCACAAAGCCAAACCCCCCGGCGGAGTGTGCGGGTGCAGAGACAAAACGCCCCACGAGTGCTCGCAGGGACTCGACCTTAGAACAAGACAGTTGTATCTTTGTACAAATGGGAGTGGTGACAAGTGAGGATGACGGGAATTTCTGGGTGACGGCCACTCTCTATACCTTGACGGGGCTCATGCAAGTTCTTTATCAAGGCAAAGACGCAACGTGCGGTGAGTTCCAGCTAACGATGTGCAGGCTGAAGCACTTGGGGAAGCGTTGGCGCCGGCACCACCCTGACGTGTGCCGAAGCACCAAGGTAGGGATGGGGACACGGCGAACAGGCCCACTACATAACGATGCAGCAAACCCCGTAAACAGAACCTACAGCATCCAGACCCACTACATAACGATGCAGCAAACCCCGTAAACAGAACCTACAGCATCCAGACCCACTACATAACGATGCAGCAGACCCCGTAAACAGAACCTACAGCATCCAGACCCACTACATAACGATGCAGCAGACCCCGTAAACAGAACCTACAGCATCCAGACCCACTACATAACGATGCAGCAGACCCCGTAAACAGAACCTACAGCATCCAGACCCACTACATAACGATGCAGCAGACCCCGTAAACAGAACCTACAGCATCCAGACCCACTACATAACGATGCAGCAGACCCCGTAAACAGAACCTACAGCATCCAGACCCACTACATAACGATGCAGCAGACCCCGTAAACAGAACCTACAGCATCCAGACCCACTACATAACGATGCAGCAGACCCCGCAAACAGAACCTACAGCATCCAGGCCCGCTACATAACGATGCAGCAGACCCCGCAAACAGAACCTACAGCATCCAGGCCCGCTACATAACGATGCAGCAGACCCCGCAAACAGAACCTACAGCATCCAGGCCCGCTACATAACGATGCAGCAGACCCCGCAAACAGAACCTACAGCATCCAGGCCCGCTACATAACGATGCAGCAGACCCCGCAAACAGAACCTACAGCATCCAGGCCCGCTACATAACGATGCAGCAGACCCCGCAAACAGAACCTACAGCATCCAGGCCCGCTACATAACGATGCAGCAGACCCCGCAAACAGAACCTACAGCATCCAGGCCCGCTACATAACGATGCAGCAGACCCCGCAAACAGAACCTACAGCATCCAGACCCACTACATAACGATGCAGCAGACCCCGTAAACAGAACCTACAGCATCCAGGCGATTCCTATGCGGGTTTTACTATACAATTCTTAGGAAAAAAACAATAAAGGTTAAAAGGTTTGAAATGTAAAAAAGATTGACTACACAGAAAATTTAAAAACAAAACATAAGTAAGAGAATCTACAGAAACAGGCTCAGCCACTCAGAGGTGTCAGCAAGGTCTGGGCGGAACATTAAAAATCCTGCGAGCAGGCCTGGAAACCAGCATTCCCCTGCAGCTGAGGAGTAAGGGGAGAGAATCAGCTGTTTATCCCAGATGAAGTCCAGAGCGACACATTCCAAACAGCCGACATGGGACAGAGGCGACGAGGGACGGTGGCCTGGACAGAAAACATCCAGGCAGATGGGGCACCCTGTCCCGCAGGCCCAGCCAAACGTCCAGGCAGCCCGGGGCACCCTGTCCCGCCCAGCCATGCTCCTTGGCAGCAACCACCCAGGGGCTATCTCACGGGCAGATCAGGGAAGTGCTGGTCCCCGCACAATCTCACCTCCAAGGCAAGGTGGGAGAAGGCAGCCACCTCCCGAGGGGGCCACAGAGTGGGTTCTGATCCAGCCGCGAGCTCTCACTCCCAGCCCACAGTGACCGGCAGCCAGGCAGGCAGAGTGGCCACTGGGGAACAGACCCAGCAGGACCTGAAGCAGGGAGACAGCGTGTGGGCGTCCACCCAGCGCGGCCAGCCCGTGTGTGGACCAACAGCTGAGAAAAGGCATTACTAACATGGACATGAAGAAAGCCGCCTTGGTTTTCAGGTGCTGTGCTGTTGCAAAGGCCCTGTCTTCAGGCGTGTGAGGAAGCATTTCCAAATGTGGGAATGCGATGCCTGGAATCTGCTTCATGATAAAACAGAGCAGGGGCGAGGAGGGTGGGGTGGACGCGGCAGCTGCAGACACCAGCACGGCGCACTATGGCCTGCGAGGGTCCCACTGTCCACAGTTCATTCCTCCCCATTACGTGGCTTCCTGAACAGCCACGTATTTCCTAACTCTGCCCGCTGAGGGGCCGAGATGCCACAGCACCCCAGTAGCAACAGGTACCCCAGCACCCACATCTTGGTCTCTAAACACCCTTCCCCACTAGACTTCTCAGGGAGCTTGATCCAGGGCTGGAAAGATAAAAACAGGAGATAGTTGTCTGACAGCATCATAAAGCAGGGGGAGCGCAGGACAGGCGGCAGAGGGTGTGGGGCTTGAGTTAGGGAGTAGGGGGAGTGCAGGACGGGCAGCAGAGGGCACAGGGCCTGAGTCAGGGAGCAGGGGGGGTGCAGGACGGGCTGCAGAGGGCGTGGGGCCCAAGTAATAGAGAGCAGGGGAAGCGCGGGACGGGTGGCAGAGGGTATGGGGACCAGAGTCTGCATCTTTGTCTGTGTTTCCCCTGCCTGGGGCCATGCACCGAACCTGCACCTGTGTCTGCGTCTCCCCTGCCTGGGGCCATGCACCGAACCTGCACCTGTGTCTGCGTCTCCCCCAGCTGGTGGCCACAACAGTGTCTGATGGTACCAAAAGAGCTTCTGGCCTCTCTGCTGCTTGCACGACTCTGGACGCACATGCCTTTGCCCGGCAGGGCAGCCCCACAGGGCCGTGTGAGGACAACAATGGCTCACCCTACCAGACAGTGACCACCATGGCTGGACAAGCTGAGAGAAGGACCCATCTCACCAGCTGCTTTTACATGTCTTTCTATAAGTGTGATCACGCGGAGTTTAAAAAGGATCCTGGTGGTTTGCACGGACAGTCCCGGCTACTCGGGAGGCTGAGGTGGCAGGACAGCTGGAGCCCAGTCGTTTGAGACTAGCCTGAGCAACATAGCAAGATCCCATCTCTAAAAAAAAAAAAGAAATCCTCCGTAAGAATACTGCTTTAGAAGGAAGTGGAGGAAGGGCTGTGGACTCTGAGGCTTACCCTCAGTGCAGTGAGGTCACCTGCTCCTGGGAACCATCTTAGGATCCCTGGGATGGGCACAGGGACAAACTCGTCAGTGGCACCCAATCTGGCAGAGAACCTACCTCACAATCTCCAGATCCACAGACCTACAAAGCATCTGCTCCAAGCAGTAACAATGAGGTCCTGAGTGGAAATCTTCACAAAGTGGAGAAAAAAAAACTGATGGATTGTCCGATGTGTTTGATTCTGTAAAAACAACAGTACTGGAAAGGGTTGACCAGTTGTGCTGGTACAGTTGGAAGAAATTAGTGAGATATGATCAGTGATGAAAAACTAAGCCAATCAAAAAAGAAGAGGCAACTATGAACTCCAAGAAAAAGGAAGAGTTATTAGAAAAGAAGTTGTTATAGTTCACTACTTGGCTCAGCAGTCACAATATTTACAGAGTCAAAATAAAGACTATCAAACTAATAAAAATTATATTTATGACATAGCTACACTAATGAGAAGAACATTAGGGTGTGTGAGGGCAATCCCTGTCATTCCTAAGAGGACACGTATACACAGTGTCTAACTGGGATGTGCGAAGAATAATCCATATAAACCTCTCAGTCAGAAAGACAGACAATACCGGAATGCGTGCTGGAAGTGATAAAAGGGCTGTCTGCAGAACAGCATTTGGCGGAGAGCTGATAAGGCAGGTGCTTCTGTTAGTATTATAAGTCAGGTAATAGTATTATAAGTCAGGTACTACAATTGGACTAATTATACACATGCCTAATTGTTTCTTTTTTTTTTTTTTTTTTTGAGACGGAGTCTCACTCTGTCACCCAGGCTGGAGTGCTGTGGCCGGATCTCAGCTCACTGCAAGCTCCGCCTCCCGGGTTCCCGCCATTCTCCTGCCTCAGCCTCCCGGGTAGCTGGGACTACAGGCACCCGCCACGTCGCCCAGCTAGTTTTTGTATTTTTTAGTAGAGACGGGGTTTCACCGTGTTAGCCAGGATGGTCTCGATTCTCCTGACCTCGTGATCCGCCCGTCTCGGCCTCCCAAAGTGCTGGGATTACAGGCTTGAGCCACCGCGCCCAGCAAGAACAATCTTCAGGCCACATTGGCCACAGTGTAATAAAATCAAAGTTAAGAAACAACAGGTCACCTGTAAAACCCTGAGCATGTGGCATTTTCGAAGCATTTCTCCAGGTGGTCCTTGGTCTAAAGGCATCAGCGCTGAAGGTTATAAAACCACATCATCGGCCACTGTCGGGGCAGCACCGGGCCTCAGATGATGGGGTGGGGCAGGGACACAGCCAGAAGAGGGTAGCGCCCTCCAGTTGGCTTTCATTAGCAGAGAAGAAGAAATGGAAAATAACTGAATCAACCAATTCCAGGCACTGGAAATGATAAACCCCTTTCTCCCAGAAAAAGCAAGCAACCTACAGAAGGCAAAAATTAATGAGCTCGAGTATATTTTAAAATTCTGATAGATAAAACCAGCTCTTTGAAAAGACCCACGAAGGGGATGATCTATGGCGGTTCTGGCAATGGGGAGTGGGGAAAAGGAGGAAACAAGTATTAAGCCCCAGGCGGGAGAACGGACGCAGGCCTGCTAGGGGGTGGCAAGGCCACCGCACAGACTATGCCCTGTGGCTGGCAGTGGGAGGGTGGAGGGGAGGAACGCGTGAATCAGACCCTCGTCCGCGGGGTGCTGGGAGCAAGTCCCTGAACGCCCGCTGGGCTCAGCTGCCCCCTGCAGAACAGGTAGTGATGAAACCGCCCTCTTCAGCCACCACAGGGCCACACAGGAAGCTCCACGCTCACCGTCACTGCCACTAATCCACAGGAACAAAGAGCGATGCCACCAAACATCCGGCATCCATACAGTCTAACATAAAAACAATTAAAAAGCGACGCCGAAGATTCTAGATTAAAGGCACCCAAGGGAATTCAGGACTGGAAGTATTAATTACAGCAATAAAACCGTTCCTCAGTAGCTGAGAATCCTGCATAGTAAAGAGATAACCATGACTTTGAAATAGCAATGGGTAACAACATGATGGGAGAAATTCAAAACCAACAAAATGTTAATGTTCACGTGAATGAGACAAAACGGCCTTTAAAATCTGTTTTCTCGGTGGGCGTGGTGGCTTATGCCTGTAATCCCCTGGAGCACTTTGGGAGGTCAAGACAGGAGGACGGTTTGAGCCTAGGAGTTCGAGACCAGCCTGGACAACATAGCAAGACCCTGTCTCTATAAAAATGAAAATAAAAAAATTACGTGTGGTGGTTCATGCCTGTGGTCCCAGCTACTTGGGAGGCTGATGTGGGAGGATCACTTGAGTCAGGGGAGGTCGAGGCTGCAATGAGCTGTGATTGTGCCACTGCAGTCCAGCTTGGACAACAGAGCAAGGCCTTGTCTCAGAAAAAAAATTATATATATATAATTTTTATTTATATATACATCCTTTTTTTCTAGGTTCAACTTAATAATTTCCATCAGATATTAGTAAACGGAAAAAAGGCAAAGAAATGTATCTAATATGGCCCTGTTTGAGTAAAGCAAACATTTACCCCTAAATCCTGTGTCTGCATCTGCATATGTGTCTATGTGTGTGCATGTGTTTGCACATGATCTACATATGTGTCTGTGTGCGCATGTGTGCACGTGTTTGCATATGATCTGCATACGTGTGCACGTGTTTGCATGATCTGCATACATGTCTGTGTGCATGTGTTTGCATATGATCTACATATGTACCTTGTGTGCGTGTGCACGTGTTTGCATATGATCTGCATACATGTCTGTGTGTGCATCTGTGCTGTTTGCATATCATCTGCATATGCGTGTGTGCAAGTGTATGAGCTGGATATGTGTGCGTATGGATGCATGTGTTTGCATATGATCTGCAAATGTGTGCACGTGTGTGCACGTGTTTGTATATGATCTGCATACGTGGGTCTGCGTGTGCATGTGTTTGCATATGATCTGCATACATGTCTGTGCATATGAGTGCTTGCATATGATCTGCATAGTTGTGTGTGCATGCATGCACGTGTTTGCATATAACCTACATAGTGCAAGTGTGTGCTGTTTGCATATGATCTGCCTACGTGTGTGCACGTGTGCACATGTTTGTATATGATCCTCATACGTGGGTCTGTGTGCGCATATGTGCATGTGGTTGCATGACAGGCATACATGTCTACGTGCGCATGTGTGCACGTTTGCATGATATACATACGTGGGTGTGTGCACATGCGTACACGTTTGCATATGATCTGCATACGTCTATGTGTGTTTGCATATGATCTGCATACGTGTCTGTGTGCATGTTTGCATATGATCTGCATAAGTGTGCACGTGTTCACATTTACATGTGGTCTGCATATGTGTGTGTGTGCACGCATTCAGGTGTGTCTGCACATGATCTGCGTGTCTGTGTGCACATGCGTGCACGTGTTTGCATATGATCTGCATACGTGTGTCTCTGTGTGCGCATGTGTGCATGTGTGTTTGCATATGTCTGCGGTTGGGTACAAATGTGAGTTGGCATGAAGATAAGGACGGACTGAACCAGGAGGTTAACATAGGGTGGATGAAAATTAGATGAAAAAAGGCTACACTAAAAACAAGTGCCCACCAAAGTTGTGCACACACACGTGTGAAGAAGGTGGAACCTGGCACCACAGCACACACCCTAAGGGGCCCTGGCGTCCACCCAGAGGCTTCCTCTTCTCCTTCACTGTGCTGGCTGCATGTAGGACCCCAGGGAGCCTGCAGGTCACGGCCAGGATGCCAGCTGCTCCTCGGGTCCCCATGTGCCACCTCTCCTCTCCCTGAGTCCTCCCTGGGCAGCACCCTGGCCCTAAGGTGGTGTCCCAGTAGCCCAAGAAGACAGCCTGGTAAGTAGTGACAGAGAAGCCACCAGGCGAGAACACCACTCCAGGAGCCAAGAAAGACCCAAGACCCCAGCGGACAGCATTGGAGAGTCCAGAAGGGCTACTGCCTCCAGGCGGAGACTCAGGCCCAGAGGCCTCCAGAGATGGAGTCTGAGGGCAGCCTCTCCTTCTCTCATGGCCAACCAGGGGCCACTCGTGGTGAGGACGCAGCAGAAGCTGTTCAAGAGCCCTTTCTCATCTGGGAAATGGCCCGTGGAAATGGTTCACGGCTAGCTCACGTCACGCAGGGGGCTCTAAAAGTCATCCAAGTGGGCTTCCCTGTCCTTCCTATGAAGACACAACCAGACACTGAGACCAGAGACACGCAGGACCACAGTCACGCCAGCCCCAGGTGACGGGGAAGGGCTCTGCCTCCCGGGACCACGGTCACTCCAGCCCCAGGTGACAGGGAAGGGCTCTGCCTCCTAGGTCCACGGTCACTCCAGCCCTAGGTGACGGGGAAGGGCTCTGCCTCCCGGTTTGAGGGAACCCTCTGGAACCACACTCTACAGGACGCTTCTCCCCCAGGGAGGGGCCGTGCAATTAAATCAACGCAGGAGCGGGGCGGAAAGGACCCAGAGAGGGGCTGGCTCAGCCACTGGTTGCAGCCTGGCAGCTGGGCCAGTTCCCAGTAGAGGCCATCAAGGCTGCCTCTGATTAGGGAATAATTTAATTAAAAGAAACTGCATTCCTGACCCTGGGAGCTGGGAAGGGGAGGGAAGGGCCATCAGCTAAAGGGGCAGGAGGGCTCTGCATGGCGGGGACTGGGGCTGCTTGGTAGAGCCTGGCACAGCCCAGGAGGCTCAGAGCTCACCCAGCAATGGCTTCCTGCAGGCAGGCTCTGCTCCAGCACTAATAGGGCTTCATAAAAACTTCCATTTGGGCCAGTAAACCCCTCATTACACTGTTTTTAAAGCATGAATTTAAGAGTGGCAAGGGTGAAGGGTCACACGGAGTATTTAATTCACAACGGCTGGCGAGCGGTGCTGCCGCAATGGAAAACTCCCTAGGCTGGTGTCTGGGGCCCCGCACACGCCCGGTGACACTCGGCTGCGTGGGGACCGCCTAGAAAACAGACCTGAGAGGTGGGGAAGTTTCCCTCCTGGCAAGAGCACAGCAGCAAAACCCAGGAGGGCCGGTGTGCTAGGACAGCCTCCTAATGTAGCGACAAACAACTGAGTTCCAGCACAACCTGCAATGAGCCCCAGGCCGCCGCCCCGCACAGGCACCCGACGCGGGGACAGCCCACCCGTCCTGCCTCCGTGGCTCACACAGGAGCACCTGTTGCCGCTGAGATTCATTCCTCACACCCGCTACGTGGACATCCCCCCACGGCCTCCACGTGTTTTCAGCTTAACCACAGTCCAATCCCAATGAGACCCAGGCCGCCTGTGTGTCTGTGCGGACACCTGGCCCAGCAGAGAGGAAGGCCCCAGACCAGCTGGCACTGGCCTTGCAGAAGATGAGGATAAACCAATCATTCATCAACGAAGCTTCTTACTCCAAGGACCCCAAATTCCCTCAGGCCCTGACGTGTCCAACGCTCACCTGGATGGGACTGTAGTAAGAAACAGAACCCACTTCCTACAAAGGAATATCCTGGGAAGGTGGAGACTTCCAGAACCCTTCCCTGGGTCCCAGGACCCTCACTCCTCTGCACATCCCCAGCTGACACCCTCACTTCACCCTGAGGCAGCAGGGGGGCAAGGCGTCCAGCCCCTCCCCTCAGGCAGTCACCATCAACCGCCTGGTCCCCTGCACGAGCCCATCCCCACTCCCCACAAGCCCACCCCACGCCCCACGAACTCACCCCATACCCCCAGGGGACCCAGTGGTGCAAGATGGGGTAGGATCACCTGGAGGCAGACACCTACACACACCCAAGTCCATCAGACTAAAATCACAAATAAATTACAAAACCATTTTGGGGGCCTAAAACACTCCAAAGGCCTTGGGAACCTGTTGGTCTTCCTCTGGGACTCTATCTGGGCACAAGGACCCTGCAAAATGGCCCGGGAGCTGAACCGGAGGAAGCCCTGCCCTGCCGCAGCCCCTGTGGCCTCTGCCCCCTCCTCACACAAGGCTGCCCCCTGGTTCCAGGACCCCTCACCATGAGTCTCTCCTTCCCCTGGTCACATCCCAGCGGCCAGTGGGGTCACAATCCTGTCCCATCCCTTGCCCATGCCTGAAAGCCCGGCCATCCCTCCCGGCTGTCCAGGCCTGGGAAGGGCCAGAAAGCGTCTCCAGAAGCACTGGGGACCGGCCCTGGTCTCAGTCCCAGAACAGCAGCTGCGGCCTTTGCTGTTTCAACCTCACCAAACTGCAGACGGGAGCCCCTTCCTAGAGCCTGCTCTCCTTACAGAACCAGGCGCTAGGCATGGTGCCCCATGTGGGATGGGGACTGTGCGGGGGGCCAGGGACCACGCTGGAGGACGTGGCCCACACTCGGGGGATGGGGCCAAGCTGGGGGGACAGGCCCACACACTGGGGAACGGTGCATTGCCAGCAAAAGAGGCCTGGTCCTGGAGGGAAAGCAGCTGCCCCACGGAGCCCCGCCACCCACTGCTGCGGGTCCTCTCGGGTTCCTGCATCCTTTCCAATGCACAAGGGCGGCTGGAGGCTCCAGAGACTCCCAGATCCAGGCTCAATGAATATCAAAAGGTGCACTCACTACAGGCGGCAGGAAACGGCTGCGCTTGGGGCTGCGGAATTCATTGCCGTCAGGCTCCTTCTTTGAAGTGAATGTTACCAAACTCAGCAGCCCTCAAAGCTCAGCTCTATCTAAACTCCAGCAGAAACACGGATGGCAGAATGGGGTTTAACAAATATTGTGGTTTTCCTGTGTCCTGGAAAGCGCGGCCCCGACGAACGTGGCTTCCTCCTGCCCAGCAGTCGCGTCCGTCTGAACAGGGCGCAGGGCCCTGGGACACAAAGCCCAGGACAGCAGCAGGCGAGCTCACCGGAGGTGCTCTTACAACAATAGAGAGATGCGAACAGAGACCCAAAGACCAGCCTGGGCAGTACAGTGGGACCCCATCTTGACAAAAAGTTTAAAAATTAGCTGGCCAAGGCAGTGCGCCTGTAGTCCCAGCTAATCAGGAGTCTGAGGCGGGAGGATGGCCTGAGCCCGGGAGGTCAAGGAGCTGAGATTGTGCCATTGCACCCCAGCCTGGGCGACAGAGCAAGACCCTGACTTGAAAAGAAAAGAAACGTAAACGTTCTGTGGACGGTGTGGTCACCCTGAGAAAAAGGAAGACACTAGCGGAGGGGGTGTGCGGACTCCCCAGCCGGCGGCCATTTCACTAAGAGCGGCTGCGTGTGTTTCAGGCCGGTCCCGCTCACGCCCACTGCATCGCGAGAGCATGTCCCGGGGAGCCCACACCCAGCCGTGAGCCCTCAGAAGACAGGGTTTGCTACTAGTGAAATGTTAGGATCTTTGACTGGCAGCTTCTGCAGACTGTGCTGGGTTGAGAATGGTCTGGGGCCAGGCACAATGGCTCATGCCTGTAATCCCAGCACTTTGGGATGCCGAGGTGGGCAGATCACCTGAGGTCAGGAGATGGAGGCCATCCTGGCCAACATTGTGAAACCCTGTCTCTACTAAAAATACAAAAATTAGCCGGGCCTGGGGGTGGGCACCTGTAATCCCAGCTACTTGGGAGGCTGAGGCAGATAACTGTTTGAACCTGGGAGGCGGAGATTGCAGTGAGTCAAGATTGCCGCCACTGCACTCCAGCCTGGGCAACAGAGTGAGACTCAGTCTCAAAAACAAAAAAAAAAAGGCCTGCGACCGCCCAGCGGGGAAGCCACAGCTATATGCAGAGCACGTGGGTACAGCCAACGCAACCAAGGACTAGAGCTTTTTATTTCATTTAGCTTCAATTAATTGTAAAAACACATGTGCCAGTGGCCGGGCTAGGTGGGTGCCCTGGAAGCCTGGACCACCAGGAGCCAGCTGGCTGCTGCCTGGGGGCGCATACTGCCGGAGGATGCTGCTTACCAGGCCGTAGGGTCCCGGTAACCGCCCCCACCCCTCACCCTCCACCTCCCCCGCCACGCCCAGAGCCACCTGATCTCCACTAAAGCCCACTGTGCAAAATGAAGACAAGGATGGTCACTGAGATGGACACAGAAGCACACGTGACTCGGATGAGATGAGGGGCACAGGCACAAACTGCCTTCTCCCAGGCCGCCCCGAACCAGGCCACAGGAAAGGAGCCTCCCCAGAGGTCTCAGATTAGGAGGCCTGACCTTCCAGTGCCTTTGGTTTAGCTGTTCTGAGGCCCAGCACCCGGCGTCATACCTCAGTAACTGGCAGCTCTATGTTCTCCAAGATCAGGGAAGGGAAGAGAGTTCAAAGACGCGTAGCCGCTCGGAAGGCAGGGAGAGCTCTGCCGAAGCTACTATGAGTCTTCTGAATTTCTGAGCGACAGTCCAAAGTGACGTGCTGAGCCGCTGCAGGGTCAGACACAACATGAAACTCAGGCTCACAAGGACTCCCAGGCGGAAAACATTAACATTAACGAGTCAATGATTCGCTTCTGAGTCCCTACAACTACCACCTGCCACTAAAGAATCCGTTAGAATGTGTGACGCGCACCTGAGAACACCCAGGGAGACACGGGCGCAGAAGACGGACTTCCGTCCGCTGGGAGCACAAGCACAGCCCCTGACGGCGGCCACACAGGCTCACGTCCCACCCCCCATGCAGACCCCATTGCTTTTGCTTCAGCAAGTGGTTGGGGACACGGGAGGGGGGCTCCAGAGTCACCCGGCCCCTGAACGGCCTCTGCCGCTCCAGCAATGCCTCTTGGAGTCCACTTCCCCAGGCGCTTCCCCCACACCCTACTTAGAGAGGCTATGTTCCCCAGGAGGCCTCACGGGCGAAGGCACGGGGAGGGTGGGCTCCAGGCCTTCTCATCCTCAGCAATGGGTCCTGAGGCCTCGGTGCTGAGACAGGGCAGCACTCGCAGGCCCATCCCTCACAAGGAACACACACACATGGGCTGCTGCTCCCTGAGCCTGCCCCTGCCTGCGCGTGGCCCCAGCGGTGCTGGCCGTGTGCACTGGCCTCACAGGATTCGGTTTCATGATCACTGCTCAGGATTCACAGCATCAGACAGCAGGGACTTCTCCCGCTAAATACAGGTGTTAGGACCTAAAGGTTTCGCTCCTCATAAGAACTAGGAAAAAATAATACTGTTGTAATTTACGATTTTAATTTTTTAAAGTTTTTTTGTGGTGATAGGGTCTTGCTATGTTGCCCAGGCTGGTCTCGAACTCCTGGGCTCAAGTGATCTAGCTTTAGCCCCTAAACTGCTAAGATTATAGGCATGAGCCACTGCTCCCGGCCTGTTGTAATTTTAAATAAATAAAATTTACTAAGAAAAGATTTGTTTATCTAAGTGTTGAAGAATATCGTTTTCTCTGTGGGCATTTTGGTACTGAATGCATCCTGACGCACTCTGGGGGAGGCCTGGGACTCCGACTGCCGCATACGCTTCCTTACGTCTACTCACTCCTCCTGGTGCACTCTGGGGGAGGCCTGGAACTCAGGCCACCACACACGCTTCCTTACGTCTACTCGCTCCTCCTGGCGCACTCGGGGGGAGGCCTGGGACTGAGGCCACCGCACGTGCTTCCTTACTTCTACTTGCTCCCACACTCGTGGGCACTCTGCTCTCTTGATGCAGCCACGCGACTGGTGGGCACAGAACCAGCTGGTTCCGACCAGGTCGTGTCAGATTTGCAAATGGAAAAGGAATTCCTGAAATAATTCATTGCTTCTTGCTTTAAGAAAAACACGGAAACAATGAACAGATGTAAGCATGCAGAGCTGCACACCGTGACAGTGCACGCTGAGCCAGGCGGCACCCAGCAGCCAGGAAACCCATGAGTGACAGTGGCTGAGGTGGCCTGGTCCTCTGCAATGACAGGTACCTGCCTTTTAAGGTGATTAAAATCAGGAATAAGGTTCTTTTATATTTACATTTTAACAGATTGTGATGTTCTTCCTTTCTTTGATTCAAACCAAATTTCCAGCATCTCTGGTGCTCAAAAGGAATGAAAATATGTGAGGAATAAAAGCATGAAGACAGTGACCTCTACCGCAAGGATACAGGCCCTAAGGCCTGAGACTGTGAAAGGGGCAGGCAAAGATCCACGCCCAGACAGGCCACCCCTGCTCTCCCAGGAAGGGGGCCGACAGCCAGAGAGGTCAGGGCAGAGACAGCCTGAGTGAGAGGCCCAGGCCAGGGCCTTTACCAGCAGAGACCGGCCCTTCCATCTGTGCCCTGAGGTCAGGGAGAAAGGCAGGGGTAGGGAGTGGTCATCCTTCCCAAGGTCCGGGAATCAGGTCCACTGATCAAGCCACTGTGTGTCCCATGACATTCTGGAGGCCTCTGGGCCCAATGGAGGGTGCACCCACTATCCTCTGATCCTGTCCTGTCCACTGGGCAGCTGCCCTCTTCCCGTCCTCCAGTATTGACTGTGTTGTGTGGGATAGGGAGGACCTCCGATCCCCTCCACCAAACAAAGCACAAGCCAAAGTGCCCACCAGCGTTAGCGCCGTGAGCAACATGAACCTTCTCTGTGCCGAGGTGCACACAGCGTAAGTGTCCACGGGGGATGGGCCCGTGGGTGCTCTGCCTCTGCTCCAGGGCAGCAGTGGGGAGACTACACCTCTGAGATGCCTACGATCACACGTGCGGCCATGCGTCTGTAGGTGCCTGGGACCTGGAAGCCCAGGAGCTCCCACATCCAGGGAGGAGGCACGGATCAGATCACAAGCGCTCACCACTGCCATCCGTGCATCCTGGGAAGGCTGATGGCAGAGGCGAAGGAACGGAAGAGGCCAGGAAAAGTGTGTGAAGTACATACCAAACACACAACGCTCAACTATCGCGGAGCTTTCTCTAAGTGCATCTCACTTACCGAAGGAGTACCTGAAAAACGAAAGAAACGCGTATTAACACTTTGGCTTATCTCGACCAAAACCCAGCTTCCCCCCTGAGTGAAGCCCACCCCGGCGCCCAGGACAGTGTGGGGTCAGGGAAACCCTGCCAGGGGGACCTGCCCACTGGGCATTAGGGGAACAGGACCCCTCCCCACGGCCCGCACACAGGCAGGCCCAGAACAGGCAACCAAAACACATTCCCAGATACACCGACGATGCACCCACAGAAATTAAACATACGTATTTTGCGGATGAGTGAATTAATACTTATTTTTTTGCAGCATCAATTAAATGCCACCAAAAATGTCATCCTTTGGAATCTGAAAATGTAAGGCCATCACATGACCTCGAGCGCAGATCATTAGAAAACGGATCTTGAATGAAAGGAATTGGTGGGAAAGGCTGGGAAAGGCGGGAATCGCAACCAAAAGGGGCTTCAGTGATGCTGTGACCTGCTTCTCACCCTCAGCCAGCGGAGCCGCAGGCAAGCAGCATGCATGTCTAGAGGACCCCAAATCACAAACGTGGAGCCCCCCCACATGCACCGAACACACAGCTTCCAACACATCCCACACCTGCCTCTGCCTCTGGCCTCCCTAACCCCACCCCACCTCACAGCAACACCTACCCATGGGCTCCAGAAGAAATCCCCTCTGCCACTATGGTCCTGCAAGAGGCGGGCAGGACGCACCGATGCCCGTGGGAGGAGCCCTGCCTCAGGTGCTCAGTGCCATGCCCGACGCAGAAGGCACAGTATGTGGTTCGTGGACATGAAATGTACACAACAGGCCAGTCCACAGACACAGGCCGTAGATCGCCAGGTGTCTTCTGGGGTTGATCAGAATTTTTTGTTTTTGAGACACAGTCTCATTCCATCACCCAGGCTGGAGTGCAGTGGTGCATAAGCTCACTACTCAACCTCAACCTCCTGGGCTGAAGCAATGCTCCCGCCTCAGCCTCCCAGGTTGCTGGGACCGCAGGTCTGCACCATGATGCCCCACTAATTTTTGTATTTTCTATAGAGGTTCTGCCACGTTGCCCTGGCTGGTCTAACTCCTGGACTCAGGTGATCCTCCTGCCTCCACCTCCCTAAGTGCTGGGATGACGGATGTGAGCTGCCCCGGCCAGAATGTTTTAAACTTGGTGCTGATGGCATCAGAGTCCATGAATATGTACATTGACTTGTACACTTTATATCAGGGATGTCCAATCTTTTGGCTTCCGTGGGCCACAGTGGAAGAAGAAAAATTGTCTTGGGTCACACATAAAATATACTAACACTACTGATGGCTGATGAGCTAAAAACAAAACAACTCATAACGTTTTAAGAAAGTTTATGAATTTGCTTTGGGCCGCATTCAAAGCCATCCTGAGCCGTGTGTGGACAAGCCTGCTTTAAATGCAGTTTTACGGTATGTGAATTACATCTCGCTAAAGACATTAAGCAGCAGCGTTGCCTAATGAAATCTACAGGAACGAAAGGCTACAGGGTGTGGGGCGGCCCTCAGGGCCCACTGCCCGCCCCAGGGCTCCCTACACCATCCGACCTTTGAATATGTCTGTGATTTCCCCCTTGACATCACAATAAAAACACAGCGAAGGCCATGACAAACGACATCTGAGCTGTGAGGGAGGTGGGTGGGGACAGAGCGCTGGAAGGCTCATTCTTAAACCACATCAGGTGTGTGGCTGCCTCAGCGGCTCTGATGTCTTTTTAAATCATCCCTTACCCGGTAGAGATCCACACTATTTATAGGTAAAAGAGGATTAAGTCTGGATTTGCTTTTCACTCCAGAGGAAGGAGGCTGGGAGGGAGAGAGGGCACCCTGTGGGCTGCAGAAGGAGGCTGGGAGGGAGGGGGGCACCCTGTGGGCTGCAGAAGGAGGCTGGGAGGGACAGAGCGCACCCCATGGACTGCAGGATGCACTCCCTGCCCCCATTTCCATGACCAAAACCTTCCACGCAGCCGCTGTACATACTGGCTAATGCTACAAATAAATTTACCCCCAAAATGTTCCCAATACATAACCTTAGTTGAACAGAGAAAGGAAAAGGAGCTGATTTTTAAAATCCATAAAGAATAAAAGCTTTGCTCTTTTGTTAGCCAGGTGTGGTAACGCACGCCTGTAGTCCCAGTGACTTTGGGGCCGAGGCTGGAAGATGGCTTAAGCCCAGGAGTTCCAGGCTGCAGTGAGCCAAGATCGCGCTACTATTGCAGTCCAGCCTGGGCGACAGGGCAAGAGACCCAATCTAAAAAGATGCAGCCTCACGCTTTTACCAGAAGGGACCAAGGCCTGGAAGAGTTTCAGTGACTCAGTGCCACCAAAATACAAGTGTTGAGCGGAGAAGGGGTGAGCCCAGATGCAGCTGCCTTCACTTCGGCTGCGGGTGTTTCAAAACCTATTCTTCTGTCACTTCACCTGCTTTGAATTTTCAATTTCAAGGCTGCCTGATAAAAGATTCTTTAAATAGCAGGTTTTAGCTAAGGTAATGACATGAAAAACTAAAACGACTTATTACTTTCATAGCTTCTATCATATTTTCAACAGTTGGGACTTACGTTAGAAGATACCGACTCCATGGAGTTCTTTTGGGGTTTGTTCTGCTGTTTTGTTCTTTAAAGAAACTCAAGTCCTTCCTCAGATGGTGGGACGTAGATTTTGCTTTTGGATGGTCGGGGTTAACATGCTCCCTCTGACTGCCTTGTGAGGTCAGGAACCTGCTCCCCCGTGAGCCCTCACACCCGACTGACAGGCCGTTGGGGTCTCTGTGCTAGGGAGGCAGCAAGACCCCGGATGGCCTGTAGATGCTGCACATGGCCCCAGTACAGGCCCTGCCCCCTTGCACTTCACAGGGCTCCTGTTTCTACAGGAAGCCTTTGATTTAAAAGCACATTCGGTTCCAGCTATTTATCATCTGTAAAAAGGCCTCATGTAAATATTTGTTAAATTTTATGCTCCCCATTTTGGGGTAGGCTAGTTGTAAATTTGTAAGAAATCTTCCACTTTCTGGCCTAGCATAAAGAACTCTGCTGGAGGCCTATCTAGAAAGTGTGTAGTAGGAACTTAATCATGAACCATGTTCTCCTGAACCACACCTGGGTTCCTGACTTGTGTCTGCATCTGACCACATCATCAAGACTGAAGTCTTTGTCATGTGGTGAAGGCCAAACGTGTGGATTTATTTACAGAAGTTACCAACAAAATACCACAGGAAAAGAACAGCACCTTTGGGTGAGAACAGCTGGGGGGCTTCCATGTCTACCCGCCCCACAGGAGAGGGGGTGCAGCACCCACCAGACCACTGTGCCTCCCACCCAGTCACCAGAACGGGGTGGCAGCTAGCACTGGCAATGTCAGAATGCTGGGTCCCGTTGTGCAGGGCCATGGCTTGCCTGGCACAGGGAAGTGCTAGACTGAACGGTGGCTTGCAGGGACGGCAAGGATGGCACTGGATGGAGGCTCACGAGGACGGCAGGGACGGTGCTGGACGGCGGCTCACAGGGACTGCAGGGACAGGGCTGGACGGCAGCTCGCAGGGACAGCGGGGATGGGGCTGGACTGTGGCTCGTGGGGACGGCGGGGATGGGGCTGGACGGCGGCTCGCGGGGACGGCGGGGACGGGGCTGGACCACACATACCAGGTCATCAGCGCCAGTGAGGCAACTGGCTCACTGCAGACACGACCGCTGCTACCCCAATGTTTAAGTTCATACAACAGAGAAAATAAAATGGTAATAACAAGAGGTGTCTTCGCAAACATCTGTTGCCTGTTGCCACTTACTGGAGCTGCCAAGAGGAAGTCCAGGTCCCAGGGCTGTTGGGAGGACCTGGGCTTTGAAGCCAGGCAGCGCAGGGAGCACCCAGTGCGCGCGCGGCTCCCATGGACAGACGGACAGATAGACAGACGAACGGACGGATGGGCGGTGCTCCCATTACTGTGTGAAAACCGACCTCACAGTACATATTCCATTCACTACAGGTGAGCAGTTTAAAACAGGATGTAAATAGCCCTTAAAAGTGTAAGGAAAAAGTGCTGGAGGCTGTTTGGATGCAGCACCAAAGGCAGCAGTGAAAATGGGGAAAGACGGCAGACTGGACTCCACAGAGGAACCCCGTGCAGAAAGCAAAGTCCGTCGCATGCAGAATGGGATGCGGCCGAGGGGTCGCACCTTCCACGTGCGTTTACCTTCTGCTGGAGGCAAAGGGCCCAGTTCCCGGACAGCAGGGCCTTTTACAGATGGATAAACAACGAACATTCACACCAAAGGGGAACGGCAAAGGCAAAACACAAACCCCCAGAGAAACAAAAAAGAGCAAAACCAAGAAAAATTACTTGGCAGAGAAATGTGTATTTAAATAACATTATTTTCACTTATAAACACTCTGGTTTTTCGGAAATGGGATGTTCTGAGTAGGGAACAGGACAACAGCACGCTGTCCCCACCGTGAGCATGCAGCCCTGGGTGCGGGCTGGCGGCATCCGTCCACCAGGCACCACGCACACCCTGATCCAGCCGTCCACCTTGGGAGCTCACTCACTAAGTCACAACCCTGCAAAATATCCCTACGCCACAAAGCTGGCCACTGAGGCGCCACTTCCAGCAGTAAAAAACCAGGAACCACCACCAACGTGCCGGCCAGTGGGCTTGGCGCAATGAGCAAACTCATGTAACAGACCGCCCTGTGGCCACCACACACTCCACTGAGCAGCGGAAGTCCAGATGGGCGCGTGGCAGCTGAGGCCCTGACCGGTGCATTGCTGAGGCTGCCAGCGTCAGGCCTTGACCCTGCTGTCTCTGTGGCGACCCAGACCGCTCTCCATGTGGCCTCTGCCTCTGTCAGGAGCACTACACGCTGCCCAAAGCTGCTGTCAGACAACGTCGGCGAGATGGGAAGATGCTTGCGATTTGATGGGAAGTAAAAAAAAGTTTAGTTATTTCCAATATTGTCATAAGGACTAGGTAATGAAAATTGTTTACGAATTAAGTGAATAGACAGCGAATAAAACAGGATGTGCTATCTGGGCCCATTTTTGTTACAGAGAAGTCCGAGGCAGTGGGCTAAAAGGAGGTCCCCAGAAAGACATGTCCACATCTTAATTCCTGAACCCCATCTTATTTGGAAAAGGCATCTCTGTGGAGATAATTAAGGATCTTGAGGTGAGGGCCTCCTGGATTATCTGATCACAGGTGTCCTTATCAGAGATAGGTACCAGGAACCCTGAGACAGACCAAAGAGGAGAAGGCAAAGTGGCAGGGACTGGAGTGATGTGCCCACAAGCCGGGGACGCCCGGAGCCCCCAGGGACTGGAAGAGACAAGGAAGGACCCTCCCGTAGAGACTCGGAGGGAAGGGAAGGACCCTCCCATAGAGACTCGGAGGGAACTGGCACTGCCGACACGCTGATTTCGGACTTCTGGCCTCAAGAACTGTGGGAGAGTAAATGTTTCTTATTTGAAGCCTCCCCACGTGGTCACTGTCATGGCTGTGGAATGCTGCCATGCGTCTCTCACGGGGCCATGGGAAGTGGTTTGGACATATCTCCATTCCTGGATAACCACATCGAAGCACAGGCTCACCCACCGGGGACCAGCATCATGGAGGACAAGGCAGGTGGCGTGGGAGGGTCCTCCCCACAGGAAGCACCCTGCCCGGGATGACAACCACAGGAAACAGCGGGCACACCCCAAAGAGGAACACCATTTATTTAAAGGGATGCATAACTTTAAAATATCAGTGTCATAAAAGATGGACGTCCCAGAAGAGACCGGACAACTAAACCCAGCGCTTAACCCTACTCTGGAAAGTAAATGCTATGAAGATTATTCTTAGGTCAGATGACAAACTGGAAAATGAGCGAGAGATGCGGTCACAGAACGTCAACCACATTAAACTTACTGCAGCGGATCCCTGCGGGAATGAAAAGAACACTCTTCTTAGGAAACACACTCGGAGGTATTTCAGGGTAAAGGGGTTCATCAACTATGTCAAAGTGGCTGATTGTATCGTTCTGATCTTCTATGTCCTCATTTTTTTTTGTTTAGTTGTTATTTCAATTACTGAAAGTGACTGATGTTAAAATCTCCACACAGAATTGTGAATTTGTATATTTCTTCCTTGACTTCTGCAATTTTTGCTTCATATATTGTGAGCTCCAGTATGTGATGCCTTTATGTCTTTGTGATCAATTAACTCTTTTATTACCACAAAATGTCTCTGTACACCTCCGGTAACACTCCGTGTCTCGAACTTAAATTTGTCTAAAGTTCATACAGCCACTCTAGTTTTCCAGTACATTTATGTCGTCTGTCCCTCTTTAACTTTATCCTTCCTCTTTCAACTAATCTGTACCTTTATATTTAAAGCATATCTCTTGAAAACTGCATATACTTAGGCCAGGCGCGGTGGCTCACGCCTGTCATCCCAGCACTTTGGGAGGCCGAGGCAGGCGGATCACAAGGTCAGGAGATCGAGACCATCCTGGCTAACATGGTGAAACCCCGTCTCTACTAAAAATACAAAAAACTAGCCGGGCGAGGTGGCGGGTGCCTGTAGTCCCAGCTAATCCGGAGGCTGAGACAGGAGAATGGCGTGAACCCGGGAGGCGGAGCTTGCAGTGAGCTGAGATCGCGCCACTGTACTCCAGCCTGGGTGACAGAGCAAGACTCCATCTCCAAAAAAAAAAAAAAAAAAAAAAACTGCGTATACTTGATACTTGATTTTTTCAAATTGATTTTTTTTTTTTTTGAGACGGAGTTTCACTCTGTTGCGCAGGCTGGAGTACAGTGGCACGATCTGACCTCACTGCAACCTCTGTCTCCTGGGTTCAAGTGATTCTCCCTGCCTCAGCCTCCCGAGTAGCTGGGATTACAGGCACAAGCCACTACACCGGGGTAATTTTTGTATTTTTAGTAGAGACAAGGTTTCACCATGTTGGCTAGGCTGGTCTTGAACTCCTGATGACCTCAGGTGATCCACCCGCCTCGGCCTCCCGAAGTGCTGGGATTACAGGAGTGAGTCACCGTGCCTGGCCTGATTCTAAACCTCTGTCTTTTAAATGGAAGATTTAGTCACTTACATTTAATGTAATCATTGATACGGCTGATTGGTTAGTTTTTTGTTTTCAGAGTCTCATCTGGTTTTTCGTCCGTTCCTCTGTTCCTGCCTTCTTACTGTAAGCAAATATGTCTAACACTCCATTTCAGTCACTCCACAGGCTCCTCAGCTCCATATCTTCGCACTACTTTGAGTGATTGCCCAAGGCCTAACAATAGGCATTCTCACCTGCTCACAACAGACCTGGGGTTAATAGTTTCCGCTTCACGTAGACTTTACAGAGCCAGTGACGTTACAGATTCAGGAAGGATCCCCTCCCTCCTTTGCGCTAATGTCGTGTATATTAGTTTTTGCCTTAGTTGTGTCTATAATAAATTAAGAAAAAAAGAAACAGAGAACTTTTCATATTTACCTACCTTTACCATTTCCAGTGGATTTTACTCCTTTCTATAGATGAGTTTCTGCCTAGCAATAATTCCTTCAGCCTGAAGATATTCCTTTAACATTTCTTACGGTGTGCCTGCTGGCAAAGCTTTCTCTCAGTTTTCAGTTATTTGAGAATGTCTTTATTTTGCTTTAGTTTCTGAAGGATATTGTCACTGGACAGCACTCTGGGCTGACAATCGTTTTTCTTTAGAACTGTAAAGATGCCAGTCCACCGTCCTCTGACCTCCAGGGGTTATAAGAAACCAGACATATTTGAATCTTTATTCTCTGAGTGTAACGTCTTTTTTTTTTCTGGGTGCTATCGAGAGGTTGCCTTTGGTGTTCGGTAGTTTGACCACAATACGCCCAGATAGGGTTTCCTCTTACTTCTACTGCTTAGGGTATGCTGAACTTCTTGGATTTATACGTTTACATAGTTCAGCTATTATTTCTTTAAATACTTTTTATGCCCCATTCTCTGTGTCCTCTCTCTGCGGGGCTCCAATCACATGTATGTTAGACCATCTGGTGTTATCCCACTACTCATTTCAATCTTTTTTTGTGTTTGTTCTTTAACTAGGATAATTTCTAAAGATTTCTCTTAAAATTCATTGAGGCTTTCATCTACCATCTCCAACCTGTTATTAAGCCCATGCAACAGATTTTTCAGTACAGATACTGTACTTTTCAGTTCTAAAATGTCCAATTGGCTCTTCTTCAAAGATTCAGAGACTCCGCTAAATTTCCCATGTGTTTGTTCATTAAGACCGCTACTAGGCTGGACGTGGTAGCTCATGCCTGTAATCCCAGCACTTTGGGAAGCCGAGGCAGGTGGATCACCTGAGGTCAGGAGTTTGAGACCAGCATGGCCAACAATGGTGAAATCCCGTTTCTACTAAAAATACAAAAATTAGCTGGATGTGGTGTCACACACCTGTAATCCCAGCTGCTTGGGAGGCTGAGGCAGGAAAATCGCTTGAACCCAGCAGGTGGAGGTTGCAGTGAGTGAACCAAGATCTCACCACTTCACTCCAGCCTGGGGGACAGAGTGAGACTCTGTCTCAAAAAAAAAAAAAAAAAGAAAGAAAGAAAAAAGAAAAAAAGAGGACTACTTCCCTTGAGCCCTTGTGTGTACCCATAATGGTGGCCTTAAACCCTCTGTTCTACTTGTGGTATCTCGGCTATCACAGTCAGTTTCTCGTGACCTTGTTAGTTTGCTGTATAGGAATCCCATTTTCCTGTTTCTTTCCCTGTGTAGTAGTTTCTGATTCTAGCTATTAGGAAAGATCATAACATCATTGAGAGGTTAATTTTGTCTGCTTCCTTTGGAGAGTGAATGAGTCTGTCTGGTAAGCAGTTGAGCCACTGGAAGACGAACTTGGTCTTTCCAAAAGCTCAATTAGGGTCAGTCTAGAACAGACCTTTTCTAGGGCGAGAGGAACCCTCCTCCTAAGATGTGGCCTTTCTGGGGGCATGGGCTGAGTGCCTAGGGTCTTACACAAGTCGCCTCCGGACCGGCTGATGGGGAGGCTTATCTCCCAGCACTGTGGGACCCTCAGACTCACCACTAAGGTCACCACTCCCTACCTGCCACTTTCCACCAACCCTCAAAGACTCTCACTCTCCATGTTCATAGCTTAGAACAAACCCAAAAACTTAGGGGAACCCGTGTAGGTTTCTGTGCTGATGCCTCTGTTAGCTCCTTTACTCTGGTGCCTTGCCGCACAAACGCAAGCTACCCTCAACTCTGATCCCTGCCTCCTGAGCTCGGAGACGCCTTGTGTTCTGCCGGGTGCCCTAGCTGCGGTGTACAAGGTGCTCAGGCAGAAGGCTGGGGCTACCAAGGCCACGCTCTACGTATCTCCTTTCCAGGGACAGCAGTCCTGGGCACCTGTGCCATCTGGTATTTCACTTGCTGACGGTTTCATAGTGCGAAGGCTGGTCCTGCACCTGCCACTCCACCATGGACAGGCATGGAAGCCATGAAGACAAATCTCTTATTTTAAAGTATTGTTTCAATGTGAGACATCCTCTCCCTCAAACTGCCCCTGCCAGTGTGCCCCACTATCCCAATCCACAGGACCACAGCCACCCCGCGTGGGCAAGGGCCAGATGGCAGCTGTGTTCCCCATGTCCGCCGCTGGCCTCCTTGCTGCCTGCTGAAGTCTCGCCCTGTCTACGGCCCCAGCGCCCTGAACGCCCCATCTCTTCTCAAGTGTCATCCCTGCCCCTTTAGTGCGCCGTGATGATTATGGGATGTACTCTTTGGAGTCAAAGAAATACATATCTCTTGTTAGGTTAAAAAAAAAAATTGGGGGTTGGGCACCGTGGCTCATGCCTGTAATCCCAGCACTTCAGGAGGCCGAGCCAGGTGGATCACTGGAGGTCAGGAATTCGAGACCAGCCTGACCAACATGGTGAAGCCCCGTCTCTACTAAAAGTACAAAAATTGGCCAGGTGTGGTGCAGGTGCCTATCTATAATCCCAGCTACTTGGGAGGCTGAGGTGGGAGAATCGCTTCAATCCAGGAAATGGAGGCTGCAGTGACCTGAGTTTATACAACTGCACTCAAGCTTGGGCGACAAGAGCGAGACTCTGTCTCAAAAAAAAAAAAAAAAAACCCAGAAAATATTTGGCTGGGCCCGGTGGCTCACGCCTGTAATCCTAGCACTTTGGGAGGCTGAGTCAGGAGTATTAAACTTTGAGCCCTGGAGTTCAAGACCAGCCTGGGCAACATAGTGAGACATCCATCTCTACAAAAAATAAAAATATTAGCCAGGTGTGGTGCTGGGCGCCTGCAGTCCCAGCTATTTGGGAAGCTGCACGGGGAGCATTGCTTGAGCCTGGGACGTTGAGGCTGCTGTGTGCTGAGACTGCCAGCAGACACACACAGGCTCCCACATGAGAGATGCTCACCCACCTGCCGGGCTCTGGAGACGAATCCCCGTCTAGCCAGGAAGGTAACTCTGTTGTTTCAGAAGTCAGCTCACAGGCAGGAACCGAGTGCTACGCAGGAGTCAGATACCACAGACAAAGACACCCAGCACACAGCAACAGGGTCTGGCTTTTCCCACGCCATTGGGAAGCAGGACACGACCATGACCCGGCTGACAGAGGAGACGCCCAGGGTGGGCTCTCTCAGTGCCTGGCCTTGTGTGGCAACCGCCACCCCTCCCACCACGGGGTCCCTGAACCTTGTGAAACGAAGAGGACGTCACTTTTACCATCAAATATGTCTACTCCTTGTCAAATCCCTTCCCACGTGCCAACACAGAGACACTGGCTGCAGCCCAGCCAGGGAGGGCGCCACCCACCCAGTCGGGGCTACGCGGGGGCAGGTGGTGGAAAAGGTATTTCAGGTACTTGTGGAACCTCCTTACATCGAAGTCCTGGAGTCCACACATGTGTTAATCATCAGTGAGAAATGGAGCACCGAGGGCGGTGTCCCTGGGCACTGGCGGCCTCCCAGCGTCCCCTCCAGCCCTGGCGCTGCTCTCAGCACTCTTTGAAATGGAGCCGCCATCCCTCCTGCCCAGGAAGGAAGCTCCAAGGCCAGCTCCCTCCACAGGAAGGAGGACCCCTGAGGTGTCCCGACTTTGGTCCAAGTTCCTGGAGAGAATCTTTCCTTCCTTCTGGGGTCGAGATGGTGGGGAAGGGATGGCGGTGCTGCCGTACTGAAGGGCAGCAAAGCAGCCCGCAGGGCCACTGCCAAAGCCAAGTGCAGACGACAGAGTCAGAGCCAACGTTTTGGAAAAGCTGAAGCGACTTCAGACACTGCAGCAGACGCTGTGCTCAGGGCTCCAGCATCCTGCAAGGCTGAGTGGCTTTATGTAACGGGAAGGCCAGCTCTGAGCAGAGTCAGAGTCCCTCTCTAAAATCACTTAGAATTTTATGCAACAGTTATTAAGCTGTGGCGCTCTGTCATAAATGTTGCCAAACCCCTAGATGTTTAAATTTCTAGACCAAGAAGACAGACCCCCAAAGTACCAAAACAAAAACATGCAAGTCCACGCTGCCACAAGCCACGTTCAGGCGAACGATAAACGGGGAGCAGAGAGAAGCCTCCTGCGCAGGCGGGCTCACGACTCCTGCAGCCCCCAGAGGCGGGTGGAAGGAACCTCACTCCTCCAGTGAAGCCTGTACAGTGACGTCCTCACCAAGAGCGCGGGGGGGAAGGGGGAAAAACCGCTTCACCGTCCAGACGCCCTACAAGTACAGCCCCCACCAGGCCACCCTCGCAGACGGCTCAGGTGAATGTCATGTGTAGGGGACGTGCGTCACAGGGCCTGAGGCTTCAAGGGCAAACCACAAACAGCCATATGCATTGCACGTGGCCCCAGCCCTGCGTACTCCCGCGAGAGCGCCTGACCTCAGCACACCACTTCAGCCTGTGCTGACAGCTCATAGGCCCTCCACAAAGTCAGGCCTGTGTGCTGTGGAGGGGCCCCAAGGCGGAGCCACGTCGTGGGTGCCCAAGGCGTCCCCAGGCCTCCTGCCCTGCCCTGGTGACACTGTCTGACCTGCTTGTTGAATGAGGTGACACACTCAAGTGTAGCTGAGATCTGAGGAAACACCAGCAACTGGACCTGGCAGCGGTGCCCATGCCAGCACAGCCACACAGTGGGGACCCTCCCTACAGGTGCCCCGATGCCAGCTGCAGCCCTCCCTGCATGAGCCTGCAGGGCCTGGGCTGTGCCGCCAAGCCCAGATCACAGCGACCCGAGCCTCCCACTGGGGAACACCAGAGCCACAGGAGCTGGGCTGGAGGCAGAGCATTCAGGCTCCCGGAAGCACAGCCGGCCCCAGACACTCCAACCTCAGCTCAGCCGTGCTGACCAGGATGGAAAACACAGGCCCCAACGCCCAAGGCTGAGCCCTGCCTGCGCCAACTCACCATCGCAGCCTTCCATCCTGGGACACGGTCCTGGTTCCGACCACTCAGCCCTGAGCTGGCCGCCTCCTGTCTCCCGCCCACAAAAGACACAAGAGCCATCCTCAGTCTCCAAGCAAAGCCCAGCTGTCCCACCGAGAGTGGAACCAAGCTGGGCACGCAGGAGCCAGCACACCCCCTGCTTCCTACATGTCCACACAGACACCTGCCCCAAACCAGCCTCCAACACGTCCACACAGATACCCACCCCAAACCAGCCTCCAACACGTCCACACAGACACGGACCCCAAACCAGCCTCTGACACGTCCACACAGACACGGACCCCAAACCAGCCTCCAACACGTCCACACAGACACGGACCCCAAACCAGCCTCCGACACGTCCACACAGACATGGACCCCAAACCAGCCTCCTACAACGTCCAGATACCTGCCCCAAACCAGCCTCCTACATGCCCACACAGACATGGACCCGCTGCTTTTGCCTCCCTTTCTCTGTCCCTCTGGCTCCAGCAGGATGGCAATGCAGTCCTTTAAGTAAAGACGTGCTACTGCAAAGAGGTGGGGTTTTAACCCTGAGGATGAGTGGCTGCTGTGGCTGGTGGACTGGCTACTCTGAGGTAGCCTCAGTAAAATGATGATACTCTCCTGAATGAATTTAAGATGAACGCTCGTCCAGTCTTTCCAAGTGCCAGGAGACCTGCGGCGTGTGTGCTAAGTGACAGCAAGCCCTGCACTCCCACTGCCCCGTTCCTCCTACTCACCAGACATGGCCCACATTGACCAGGGACATGTAAAGGCCCCACAGGGCAGCCATGAGAAGCACGTTGGCACAGCCCGTGATCAGGACGAAAGACGAGATGCCCAGTCCGAGAAGAGCGAGCAAGTCCAGGGTGGAGTTCATGTCTGACCAGTCCATCAGCCAGAGGATGGTGGGCATGTAGCTGAAGACTTCCCAGCTCGTCTTGTCCTGGAAGTACTGCTGGAAATTCTTCAGGAACACTCGGCAGGGAAGCAGCCCCCTGTCACCGATCAGCTGCTTGTTCTGATGGAAAGCCACCAGGAATGCCACGACTGGAAGGAAAAGAAGACAAAACAAGCGTGACTAAGAACAAACGACATGTGGACACCGTGGGTGTGGCTCAGACTTGCCGGGCTGAGCGGGGCAGGAAGGGGAGGCAGAGTCTGGCCAACAGTTTGGGGTCCAAACCCCAGACTCAGGAGTCTGAGTACTTTCTCAAAATCTTGGAGGAAATATGGGAAAACCCAGCCTGCATCAGACGCAGGGTGTGTATATATGCACACACACAAAAGCAAGCAGCGTGTGTACATGCACCACACACACGGATACAAGCAGTGTATGTATACACGCATACAAACAGACTCAATCAGTGTGCAAGCAGTGTGTGTATACATGCACCCACACGGACGCAAGCAGCGTGTATATACACGCATACACACGGACTCAAGCAGTGCGCAAGGAGTGTGCGTATACGTGCACACGCACGGACACAAGCAGTGTGTGTATACACACACATACAAGGAAGCAAGCAGTGTGTGTATACACGCATACACATGGACTCAAGCAGTGTGCAAGCAGGGTGTGCATACACGCACACACAGACGCAAACTAGACACGTGTATATAAAATGCGTGCCTGCAGCAGACACAGTGTGTGTATACACGCACACACGCGGACACAAACTAGACACGTGTATATAAAATGCGTGCCTGGCTACACACAGACAGTCAGCTGACCATCCGGACTGCACTCTGCGTTCAGCATGATGAAACACACCCTGATGACCCTGGCTCTGGACAATGGCGTCACTCCCAGCACACGCTGCAGGGCTTGACACTTACAGCCCACAGGTGAGCCACGCTTACCCTCCACACAAACCCCACAACGGCACTCTCACATCCACAGGTCTCCGAGTCCATGTCTCACGGTGCCCACTCCACACCGGCTTTCTCACATCCTCTGGACGTCAGTGTTTGTAGAACACTGAATGTTTACCCAGAGATGACGACAGGCGAGAGAACCACATTCCCACGTGTAAACATGAAGAATGAAAAAGTAGGCTAAAAGTAAAAAAGATATACCATGCAAATGTGAATCAAAAGAAAGCTGGATCTAGTTCACTATGGCTGAAAAAAATTAAAAATAAAAAAATAAACAAAAGAAAGCCGAAGTGGCTCTATTAACATCATAAAAAGTAGATTTAAGAGCCGGGCGCGGTGGCTCGCGCCCATAATCCCAGCACTTTGGGAGGCCGAGGCAGGCGGATCACCTGAGGTCAGGACTTTGAGACCAGCCTGGGCAACACGGCAAAACCCTGCCTCTACTAAAAACACAAAAATTAGCTGGGCGTGGTCTTGCACGCCTGTAATCCCAGCTATTCGGGAGGCTGAGGCAGGAGAATGGCTTGAACCTGAGAGACGGAGGTTGCGGTGAGCCAAGATCACACCACTGCACTCCAGCCTGGGCGACAAGAGCAAAACTCCATCTCAAAAAAAAAAAAAAAAAAAAAAAGTAGATTTAAAGGCTGGGTACAGTGGCTTATGCCTGTAATTCCAACACGTTGGGAGGCCAAGGCAGGTGGATCACCTGGGGTCAGGAGTTTAAGACCAGCCTGGCCAACATGGCAAAACCCTGTCTCTACTAAAAAAAATACAAAAACTAGTCGGGTGTGGTGGTGCACCCCAGTAGTTCCACCTACTTGGGAGGCTGAGGCAGGAGAATCACTTGAACCCGGAAGGCTGCAGCGAGCCGAGATGGCGCCATTGCACTCCAGCTTGGGCAACAGAGACTCTGTCTCAAAAGGAAAAAAGTCGATTTATGAACAAGGAATGACACAGGGATGAAAGAAGATACTGCATAATGATAAAAATATCACAAGAGCAACCCCAGAAGTACATGCGGCTTCCTACTGCGTGCAGGAAGCTGGCTTGGGGTCCACGTCTGTGTAACTGTGCGTGCTGGTTTGGAGTGGTGTCTGTGTAGACAGGTAGGAAGCTAGTACATGTACTTTTCCCCATGCGTTTATAAATCTAAAAAAGTATAAACGGAATCTGCACATGGAAAACTACAAAACACTGATTTAAAAAATGAAACAAGATCTAACCACACGAAGAGACCATGTTCATGGATTGGAAGAATCAAAACCAGTAAGGTGTCAATTTGATCCATAAATTCAGCACAATCTGAACCAAAACACCCAGTCGGTGCTTCTGCCGAGGCTGACACGCCGAATCGAGAACGTACACAGGAGGGCAAAGGGACTAAAATAGCCAGAACCATCTGGAAAAGAACAGAGGTGGAGGACTCACGTTACCCAGTTTCAAGACTTACTAAGAAGCCAATCAAGACCACATGAGGACAGCACAGCACTGATTAAAGAAGAGCCGCAGAACTCAGGGGAATGGAAGACAGGGCCCAGACATAGCCCCGCTGCCCCAACCCAACACACAGAGGGAACAAATGCTGACAAAGGTTCAAAGGTCACTCCACAGACAAAAGCCTTGGGCTGGGCGCGGCGGCTCCCACCTGCCATCCCAGCACTTCGGGAAGCCGAGGCCTTGGGCCGGGCGCGACGGCCCACACCCGCCATCCCAGCACTTCGGGAAGCCGAGGCCTTGGGCCGGGCGCGGCGGCCCACACCCGCCATCCCAGCACTTCGGGAAGCCGAGGCCTTGGGCCGGGCGCGGCGGCCCACACCCGCCATCCCAGCACTTCGGGAAGCCGAGGCCTTGGGCCGGGCGCGGCGGCTCACACCTGCCATCCCAGCACTTTGGGAGGCCGAGGCAGGAGGATCGCTTGAGCCCAGGAGTTTCAGAGCAGCCTGGGCAACAAGGTGAGACCCAATCTCTACAAGATAAATAAAAAAACAAAGACTAGTCCTTTAACAATGATGTTAGAACAAATGGATGTCCACGTGCAAAAAGATGGACCTGAACACACTACACACCTTACACAAAAATTAACCAAAAAGGATCATAGGCCTAAATGTAAAACATAAAAGCATAAGACTTGTATATGGAAATATAGAAGAAAATCTATGTAACTTGGATTTGGCAACAAGTTCTTAGATACAACACCAAAAGCATAATCTATGAAATTAAAAACTGTAAATTGAACTTTATCAAAATGAAAAACTTTTTTTATTTTTATTTTTTATTTTTTTGAGACGGAGTCTCGCTCTGTCGCCCAAGCTGGAGTGCAGTGGTGCAATCTCGGCTCACGGCAAGCTCCGCCCCCCGGGGTTTACGCCGTTCTCCTGCCTCAGCTTCCCGTGTAGCTGGGACTACAGGCACCCGCCACCACACCCAGTGATTTTTTTTTTTTTTGTATTTTTAGTAGAGACGGGGTTTCACCGTGTTAGCCAGGATGGTCTCGATCTCCTGACCTCGTGATCCACCCGTCTCGGCCTCCCAAAGTGCTGGGATTACAGACGTCAGCCACCGCACTCGGCCAAAATGAAAAACTTTTGATCTGCAAAAGCTACTTTTAACAGAATGAAAACACAAAGGCCGGGCGCGGTGGCTCAAGCCTGTAATCCCAGCACTTTGGGAGGCCGAGACGGGCGGATCACGAGGTCAGGAGATCGAGACCATCCTGGCTAACACGGTGAAACCCCGTCTCTACTAAAAACTACAAAAAACTAGCCGGGCGAGGTGGCGGCGCCTGTAGTCCCAGCTACTCGGGAGGCAGGAGAATGGCGTGAACCCGGGAGGCGGAGCTTGCAGTGAGCTGAGATCCGGCCACAGCACTCCAGCCTGGGTGACAGAGCGAGACTCCGTCTCAAAAAAAAAAAAAAAAAAAAAAAAAGAAAGAAAACACAAGCCACAGATTAGAAGAAAATACTGGCAAATCACACATCTGATAAAGGATTTGTATCCAGGGATTTGTATCCAGAATATTTAAAGAACTTTTAAAATTCAATAATTAGAAAACAAACAACTTAACGTTAAAGGTGTGAAAAAAAATACCAGGCCACAAGATCTGAACAGACACAGGAAAGGTGCACGGTTGGCAAATAACACGTAAAAAGATGCTCAACATCATTCATCATTGGGGAAATGCCAATGAAAACCACAACGTGCTGTCACCACACACGCGTCATTGTGGCCGAAGTGTTTGAAAATGGACAGTGCCCAGGCCGGCTGCGGTGGCTCACGTCTGTAATCCCAGCACTTTGGGAGGCCGAGGTGGGCAGATCACCTGAGGTCAGGAGTTCAAGACCAGCCTGGCCAACATGGTGAAACTCCGTCTCTACTAAAAATATAAAAACTAGCCGGACGACCTGGCGGGCGCCTGTAGTCCCAGCTACTCGGGAGGCTGAGGCAGGAGAATTGCTTGAACCCAGGAGGCGGAGGTTGGAGTGAGCCGACACAGTGCCACTGCACTCCAGCCTCGTCGACAGAGTAAGACTCTATCTCAAAACAGAAAAAAAAAAAAAAAAAAGAAAAGGAAAGAAAATAGACAGTGCCTAATGCTGTGGAAGGTTCGGGACAGCAGGAGTGCCCTCGCTGTGCTGGGGATGCTGTAGACGGCAGACGGTGGCGTCTGACCCAGGTAATGAAGGGTTACCTTACAACCCAGCTACTGTGCCTCTCAGGCCTTCAACCTGAAAACGTGCTCACACAGAAGCCTCATGCAGATGCTCATAGCAGCTCTGTTCACAGTCACTAAAAACTAGAAACAAGGACGACGGCCTTCACGGTGGAAGTGGATAAATAACCAGAGGTGCATTTGTGCAACAGAAAAATAATCAGAGGTAAGTATGCAGGAGCTGTTGGTTCAGGCAACAACATGGATGAATCTTAAGTGCATTTTGCTAAGTAAGAGAATCTAGACCCAACAGGCTACGTACTGCATGATTCCATTCATATGGAATGGAAAAGGTAAAATCAGAGGGATGGGAGACGGACCCAGGCGTGCCAGGGGCTGGTGCGAGGGACGTGGTCACTCCCATGCACGGGGACTTAGGGGCTGGAGCCGGGGTGATGGAGCAAAGCCCACAGCACTGAGCATTACACAAGATGAACTTTAATGCGCACAAATTATTGGAGGAAGACTCAACCAGGAGGTCAGGGGATGCAGACGGAATGCAGGCTCCACACACGCGAATGTAAATCAGAACCACACTGGCAGAGGGCAGGAGCTGCCTAAGCAACTCCGGAAAATGTTCTGAGTGGAGACCGCAAGGCCAGAAGGAGCGGCACACACACTGCACTCCAGGGCTTTCCCCTGGCCTGGGGGGACAATCCGCACACGTGCACCAGGGCTGAGCAGATGCTAGAGGAGCTGGGGGAGCCAGGTTCTCACGAGCAGAGAGGGAGGATTCAGATGGGCCAGGAGGGAAGACTGGAATACACCGTGTGCCAGGACAGAAGGCTGGAATACACTGTGTGTCAGGTGAGAGTCAGAGTCATTGGCATGGACCAGGTTCACCTTCGTATACTTACGGATGGATGGGTGGATACAACAGAGAAGCAACCACATGTGTGAAATGAGACAGTGACATACAGAGCCTAGCTCTGCCCAGCAAGAGGGCCAGCAGCCATGAGACCCCCCAACGGCCCTCCCAGTACCCAGATCAGAGTTTCTATGCTCCCCTAAAGAGAACCAGGGCTTCTTGGAGAAACAGCTCATTCTAGGGCTGGGGTAGAGACACAGAAGCTGGGCCTGAAGCATCCCTGTGGGGAAGGACGGGAAAGCCACTAGTGGTCAAAGCTGGAGAAAGTGAGCAGCAAACTCATAGTGACAGCACCGGAATACAACCCAGACACAGACTCACGGTGACAACACCGCACCACAACCCGGACACAGGCTCACGGTGACAGCACCGCACCACAACCCGGACACAGACTCACGGTGACAGCACCGCACCACAACCCGGACACAGACTCACGGTGACAGCACCGGAATACAACCCAGACACAGACTCACGGTGACAACACCGCACCACAACCCGGACACAGACTCACGGTGACAGCACCGCACCACAACCCGGACACAGACTCACGGTGACAGCACCGCACCACAACCCGGACACAGACTCACGGTGACAGCACCGCACCACAACCCGGACACAGACTCACGGTGACAGCACCGCACCACAACCCGGACACAGACTCACGGTGACAGCACCGCACCACAACCCGGACACAGACTCACGGTGACAGCACCGCACCACAACCCGGA
The DNA here is from genome assembly GCF_007565055.1 of Rhinopithecus roxellana. Classification (NCBI taxonomy): domain Eukaryota; kingdom Metazoa; phylum Chordata; class Mammalia; order Primates; family Cercopithecidae; genus Rhinopithecus; species Rhinopithecus roxellana. Next base: position 72,238,565 of record NC_044568.1, on the reverse strand, counting down.
CACAGACTCACGGTGACAGCACCGCACCACAACCCGGACACAGACTCACGGTGACAGCACCGCACCACAACCCGGACACAGACTCATGGTGACAGCACTGGATCACAACCCAGAGGGAAAATAAATGAGCGTAGGTCCATAGTGACAAAATCAGTGACCACAAACAAGTAAGTAACAAGATCTTCCTCACAGAGGAATTCCACATAATGTCTACAGACACTCCCTCCGGGAGGCGGGGGCAGTGAGTGGCTTCCAGAGGACAGAACGGGCGGGAAAGCAGGGACCCGACAGAGGGGACACCTGGTGGACACACCTTGGCCAGGTGATCAGAAAGCCGTGCGGACGTCAGGACCCTGATACGGTGGGACGGAAAGGGCCCCACACCTCTGTGGGCGTCTTCCCAAAACCCATTACCCAGTCTAATCGCGAGAGAACACCAGATGGACCCAACTTGAGGGACGCCCTACAGACACCATGACAGGCCTGCTGGACACTGCCAAGGTCGGAAAACACAGGAAAGTCTGGGAGACTGTCACAGACAGGGAGGGAGGGAGGAGACGCCAGGACAAAACTTTCTGTGAAAAAGCATGGGTGGAAAAGCCACAGAGGCTGCAGTTTTAGCTAATGGTTTTATTTTTAATAAAAGAATTTTAAAAAGTAAAGGTTTCTTGAAGACACTGCACCACTCAGTGCCCAGCATGAAGCTCTGTGAGCAGCCTCCCTCCAGGGCAGCGGGAGCAGGGCCACAGGCAGAGGACCGCAGGGTCCTGGGCGACAAAAGGGCCAGTGCTGGTGACCTCTAAAGGGGCTGGGGATGGCAGGTGGGTGGGGGGCAGCTCCAAGTGAGGAGGAAGAGAGTGGACACAGGCGGACACGGGGCAGGACACGGGATAGACACAGGGTAAACACGGGGCAGACACGGGGCGGGACACAGGGTAGGACACAGACTGGACACAGGGTCGGACCCAGGGTGGACACGAGGTGGGACACAGAGTGGACATGGGGCGTGACACAGGGTGGGAAACAGGGCTGCAGCAGAAGACTCCCCACACCCCTCCTGCCTCCACCTCCGGGTGGAAGGGACCTGAGTTGTGAGTGCTGACTTCCTAGCAACATAGAGGACACCTTGCAGCAGGCCCTCAGCCCCAGCAGCCACATGCGCAGGGACCCTCAGCCCCAGCAGCCACATGCGCAGGGACCACACCAGCAGCTTCCACAGGAGCTCAGGTCAGTGTGTGTGCATGTGGGTATGACATGCCCGTGTGTACATGTGTGCGCAGGGGTGTGTGCATGTGTCTGTACACATGAGCACATGTATACATGTATGTGCGCATGTTCAGGGATGTGCGTGTATCCTGGCATGTCTGCAGGTGGGAGAAACACAGGTGGTGGCGGTTCAACCACTGCACACTCCAGGGCCCAACCCTCATCGGCGCTAGGAGGGGCCCTTTCCCACAGGGACCTAATCGTGCTGCTGAAGGATGGATGTGCTCTGCCCCTCACCACAGTGCAAACTCCAGGGCCACAGAGGAAAACAAGATGTGGGCTCACCAAGGCAATAGCCTAAATCAGTAATTCTAAGGCAAGAAGCATAGGATACTTCCTGCTTATCAGGAAAAAGGAAGACAGACTGAACTGAGATTTCAGGGGAAAAAAAAACTATTTCAACCTCTACTCACATTATAAATATAGCTACATAAAAAGAAGCAGCAAAAATTTTGAAACATCACAGGCTCTCAAAGCAAAACTAACCAACCAGTCAAGCTTCGGAAGGCCCCGTCACTGCCCCACACAGGAGGCAACAGACAGCCATGCGACCACCTGCCTCTCACAGGGACCCTGAGCCTGACCTGGGAGCTGCAACCATGTCGCCCAAGCAGCCAACAGCAGGCATGGCCAGCAAATACTTTGCCTCAGAATCAGAAAGAAATTGCCACGTGTGGCAGCCTGAGCCTGTAGCCCCAGCTACTCAGGAGGCTGAGGCAGGAGAATCGCTTGAAACCGGAAGGAGGTTGTAGTAAGAGGAGATTGCGCCACTGCATTCCAGCCTGGGCGAAAAAGTGAAACTCTGTCTCAAAAAAAAAAAGAATCAGAAAAAAAAATCAGCTTTCTCTTTTCTCCTTTTGGATAAATTGTTGTAAAATTAAAACAGTCATCCCAGAAATGCAGAAATGCCATTCTCGATGGTTCTTACTGGCCATGGTTAAATTCTGGGCCTTGGCACGGTGACCTCAAGTATTTTGTTTTTAAAGGTATGTGCTGCAGAGCTCTGAGGTCGGGCAGTGCTGTTTGCTTTTTAAACAAAGAAGTATTTTTACAGAAGACCTTGTAAAACCAAGTGGTGCATTTCATTAGAATTCAAGTGGCCTGGAGAAAAGAAAAAGAACTCATTTCCCATGAGCTCTTAGAGCCACTGAAAGCTCAGAACAAAATAAACTGAGCAGGGTTTTAAGGATTCTTTTTGGTTTAATTTTCTCCTCAAATTTTCTGAAGAACAGCTGAGAGTTCAGCAAATACGGGTGCAAAGGATTCTGCCTGCCATGTCAACTCTGCCTTGGGTGTCATCTGAGGAGGATGACAAGCTACAAGGGCTGCGGCGAGACTCAGAGACACGCTACTGATGGCACCGCGGCCCCACCTCGCTGGAGCAGCTGCAGGGGAGAAGCGATAAAACTGACCCATGTGGAAAAGAAAGAAGGGCGGTAAGCGGGCGCACAGAACAGACGCCACAGTGCGGCACGCGTGCCTCCACGCCTAAGGACAACACGAGCGTGGAGATCCCCTAGAGGCTGGATTTTCAACACAAATCGCACCCGAGGACTCCAACGTGACAATGTGGAACTGGAAAGACGAGCAAGAAAAACCCCTCCATTCCCGCCAGCGTTGGGCGTTCCTTCTGCAACCCAGGCTGTCCACGTTACTCGGGATCATAGTCAAGCGGTGGGTTCTGTGTGGCGCTTGGCTCCTAGGGCCTTGGGGAACCCATGTTCTTCTCCATTCAGCTTCATGGAGAGACTTTTCCAGGTTCCAGACCATGCTAGGAAGCTAGACAGAAGAGTGGCCCCACCCGCCCTGTTTGGAACCTAGCTGGGGCATGCGGTGTTTGAAGCACGTGGGCAGATTGGGGTGAGGCCAGAAGAGCCTCTTCCAGAGCCAAGGACAAGCCTTGAGGCTGAAGAGCTCACCGAGGCCACTACAAGATAGAAAGAAAAAGAGCCTCAGAGACTCCTCAGTAAATAACCAGAACAGATAGCAAAGATGGAGAGCAGGAGGGCAAGACACTGAGACTCTAGAAGCTTCCAGGGAGAAGAGTCAGATGCTTGAAGATGCTTCCTCGATGCTGCAAAGCTCTGAGGGAAAGTGGCTTTGATGCAGAATTACAGATCCGGGCAAGTTGGTCCTTTTCCATTCTGGAAAAGCTGCTTGGGGATACATTCCAGCAAAAAGAGAATCCGCCAGCAAACAGGGAGACACGAGCAGCCCAGGAAGTATGAATGCAACCAAGGGAGGGCTGCGGCAGTCTCTCTCCTGCTGGGCCACACCTCAGGGCTGGAGGCGGGTGGAGGGGAAGGAAGGGGTGATGGCTGGAAAAGTGTCCTGTGTTGACACTAAGCCCGGGTAGAGACCACCTGCTACAGGTCGGGCACATTTCACTGAGCAGGAGATGCCCCTAGAAGACAGGGGATAGAGGCATAAAGAAAGCCCTCTCCCTGACTGCAAGGAGCCAGAGGGTAGATGGCCACAGTAACACTGGAAAGGGGACAATATCAGCCACAAAGGAAGCAGAGAGCAGGGCTCCAGTGGTCAGTCCTGGGTGGGGTCAGGAGTCCACGAGTGATGAGAGCTAAGTCTGAACACTGGAAGGGCATTGGCAGCCATGGAGAGAACAAGCACAGTTCAACCCCGGGAAGGCAGAGGTCAGGTGGTCTCAGGACCGTGGTCAGCAAGAGATGCCTCACGTGGCAGGGACACAGTGGGAGCAGTTCAGGCACCACGGCTCGTCTGCTGGGGCCCCAGCCTCTCGTTGCAAGCAGTGCAGGTGGACATCTGGCCCAGAGGCAGCAGGGAGCGTGTGTCCCAAAGCCCCCAGCACTCGTGCCCTGTGCAGGCGCCAAGCGTCCGGCCCCGGACAGGGTGGTTCCCTCCTGGGCCTGTCCAGGACTCGGACCCAACAAACACGTGAACCGACAGACCAGATCCCTCAGGAAGGTCTCTGTGCCGAAGCCATGACAGCCACGAAAAGTGCCAGTCACAAAGTCAGTCTGCAAACGCCAACGTTACCCAGTCTCCATGTCACATTTCACCCACAAATCCCTTCCAAATTGTAACAGTATCTCACAAATGTTTGAGCTTCATAAGAAAGGTCCTTTCCAATGTTCAGATACACAGATAGACTCCGTGGCTGCCTGCAAGCCATCTCCCGGGCCAGCGTGTCCTCTGTCCACCTTCTGGGAAGTGTGCACAGGCGGGGAATCTCATGTCAGCCTCAGGATGGCCCAGTGGTCAGTCTCACCTCATCAGTGACAGGCAAGTCTTGATGAGCATCTTGGCTAAGGCCACATAGCTAAGGTGTGGTCCACCAACTCTGAGTCCCACTACTTCCACCTGTCACAAGCTTCCAGAAAGTTCTCTGCAGTGAACAGCTATCAACCCAATTCTGACCAACTGTAATTACACTGTTTCCAGAAAACACCTGAATTCTGAGGCCGTTAAAATGCATTGTGTACATATTCTATGTGACTCTCAAAAATAGCAAACTAACATAAGTTCAGTCCAGGAGAACCCAGAAGGGGTGGGCAGCTCTAGCCTAGGGCGTCTTCAGTAGCACCTGCGAGGCTGTCCTTCCCCGGCCTTGTCAGGGATCCAGCTCTACCCACTGGCGCTGTAACAGATGCAGGGCTGCCGGAAATTCCAGGAGTCTAGCCCCAGCTGCCTGTGGCCACCCATGGACCGACCTGCCCAGGCCCCCTGGGAGAGGGATTTCAAAGCATCAAGGAGCCGGCCTGGTTGACAAGGCTCCAAACAAGCTGTTTGCCACACACGCGCTTGCACTGCAGGGTTGACCAGTGCAGGCCTCAATCTTCCGCGGGGAACACTGGGCCACAACGCTGGTGTGTGACCCTGCGGGTCCCTGGCATAAAACAGTGAGGGCTTCTGGCCAGGCTGCTCTGCCCTCTGTCCCAGTGACCCTAGGCATGGTGCCTGCTCTTGGGTTCAGTTTTCTCATTGCATACACAGACGGCAGCAGGCCTTAGTGCAGGAGGCACCAGCACCCATGGGCGGCCAGCACTGCCCCTACACACCAAGAACACAGCACCCAGGTCCCGCTGCTTAGGCCGGAAACTCCTGTCACATGAGCTTTTACTCATCCGGATTTTGGCCGTTCCTGGGAGTGGCATCTGGGCTGAGGGAATGCTCAGTGTCACATGTCCCCCATCACCTCGGGTGGCCTTGGTCCTCCCAGGTGCCGTCACGGCCCGAGAACGCCACTGCCCAGATGTGAACCGGGTGTCCAGGATACGCAGGCTGCACAGCGACGTGAATGAAGGGCAGGGCTGAACTCCAGGGCCCACGGACACTCGCTGCACAGCCAGGCCGGAGGCTGACCCTGCTTCCTCGCTGTCCACCGGGGGCAGTGACGTTGTCACCAGGAGGTCGGCACCGGGCAAGGTGCTACTTCAGCATCTGCTCAACACAGTAATTGCACTAGGGACTGGAGTCCACACGTCAGGATGACAGGTGTGTTTTCAACTCCGAGCCCTGTGAAAACGCCGCTTTCCGCTAACACCACACTCCGGCTCCCACATCACAGCAGGGCATGGCAGACACCCCAAGATGCCCGTGGTACGCACGTCTGTATGCCGTAAGCACACCCCTAGCACCTGCACACCCCCAGCACCTACACACCTCGGTGGCAGCACACGGAAACACCCCGGCCCGCGGGGGGAAGGAGCCAGCCCCAGGACGGACGCAAAGTCAGGCTGAATGCAGAGGCCTGTCGCTGGCAGCCGGCCTCTCCATGTCTAGCTTCGAAGCTTCCCCGACAGAGTAGGCGTTTCTGCGTTCTCCTGATCTGTACATTTTTACTACGTCTGCTGAGACTATCTACCTAAGGGTAAGCCTGCCTCAGTTCAATGTCTTTTAACAAGGGGAGTTTCCACAGAATACATTTGATTATGTGTTTAACAAGTGTTCAATAGCTACAAACGTTGTAAAATTCAGTATCAAGTGAACTTTTTGGAGAGCCCCTATAGCAACTTGGAAAAACCCTGGGATTCTGAGGAACAGGGAGGAGCACACAACTCAGTAAAATCCAGAACTTTCTAGAAGGAGATAAATGCAGGATGACTGCCTGCTTGCCCTGGGCCAGCTCAGCCAGAAAACCATGTCCCTGGAAGATCCTGGAAGATGGGAAACTGGTTCCTTGATACAGCAGAAAGACACTGATTCTACCCTAAATATACTCACAAGATAGAAGAACGTGCATATGTCAAGGAGAAATGTTCAATGCTGGGCACCAGGCTTAAAATATCTGCTTGACCCAGTGGCTTAAAAGTGGTTCCTTCTGAATTGAACAGAGAATCCCTGCAGAGATCAAAGGAGCCTCGGCTCGTCTGAAAGAGTCTGAGCTGGTTTTATGAAGCTGTGCTCAGGAGGCAACGCCGCTGGGACTTCCCGCTGTATCTCGGGTTCCCCTGCGGAAGGCCTATTAGAGCCTCACAGCTTCACTTTATCTCTACTTCATCGTTTGCTAAGTGACAGCACCAACATTTAGAATGACTGTTTAATACTGTGGAGGGAAAAGCAACCTGGGAAGAACTACATTTTAAAATAATTGCAGGCTGGGCACAGTGGCTCACGCCTGTAATCCCAGCACTTCGGGAGGCCCTGAGGTCAGAAGTTCAAGACCAGCCTGGCCAACATGGTGAAACCCCATCTCTACTAAAAATATTTTTAAAAATTAGCCAGGCATGGTGGTCCATGCCTGCAATCCCAGCTACTTGGAAGGCTGAGGCAGGAGAATCGCTTGAACCCAGCAGACAGAGGTTGCAGTGGGCCGAAATGGTGCCACTGCACTCCAGCCCGGGCAACAGTGAGACTCCGTCTCAAAAATAAATAAAATAAAATAAAAATAATTGCTTTAAAGAAAGAGAGAGAGAGAGACCGAGTTGAAGCCGATACTGCAATCCCACAAGAAACCTGGTAGTGACGAGCACATCTCATCACTTTGCACCAGGAGGTGGAAAGTATCACACAAACGTCACACAAAACGTCAAACTGAGCATCACTCCAGCACAGCCAGGCTACCAAACTTCCCGTGATGTGTGTGGGACAAAAGCTGTGCAAACAAGAACTTCTGCAATCCGACCGTTTCCTTCCACACGTGAGGCAAAGAGACAAGGGAAGGAAATGGAGACGTCCAGTGTCCACGGCCTACAACCACACGTGGACAACGCCGGGGCCAGTGGCTCCGCGGCCCTCTGCAAGGGTGGCTGCCCACGCACCCCGCTGGCTCCATCTCGGCCTGGCACGCTCCGCTCACTTCCAGGCTCATTTGAGAGCCTGAGTCTGGGCTTCGTTGCTTCTAACAGGTTGGGCTCATGAAACATGTATCCGTGTGTCCACTAATGTCCCTGTGATCACAGGACCGTTCTCTTCCAAAGCAGTTGTGCGTAGTCGGGGCTGGGGAGGGAGGGAGTGGGAATCGCCAGCTGCCCCGGCCAGGGGGTCCAGAGGTTTTGAGCACGAACTGACTTTTCTCAGAGCTCCGCGGGCTGCGCACGCTGTGGGGTGAAGGGTCTCGGCCAGCGGACCCCGCCAGCCACACCCCAGAGTGAGGCGCAGGCTCCACCTGCAGACGGGGTTCCAGAGCTGCCCCCAGGCCTCCGCTGGGGATCCTCCCGAAGGCAGGCTGAGCTAGTCGGGAACACTAAAGGAGAAACTCCAGTCTGGCCACCAGCCAGCCACCCTCCCTCAGCCCTCGGGAGACGCGAAGGGGGCTCCCGGGCCGGCCCCCCCCGACTTTGGCAGGGGCCGCACGCGGTGCGGATGTGGCGTGCGGGGGCCCAGCAAGAGCGGGAACCTCCACCGTCAGCACAGCGCGGTGCTGGGGGCAGCAGGGGCGCCTCCCTCTCCAGGCCTCCCCCGCCCCGCAGCCAGAACGCAGACCCCCGACCCGCCCACGGACGCGACCCGCCGCCCGACTTGCCCTGCTCGCCTGCGAGCTCCTGGGCCAGGGCCAGGGCCCGGGCCGGCCCCGCCTCGCACAGCCCCGAGCCGGTCCCGGCGGGCGCGGCCGTGCAACTCCGGGGCTGCAGGTGGAGCCGGGAGCCCGGGAGCCCAGGCCGGAGGCTGGAGGCGGCGACAGGGGTAGGGCCGCGCGCGCTGTCGCCAACAAGCCTCGTCCTGCCCCGCCCGCCCCGCCTCGCCCGGGCCCGGCAGGAAGGAGGGCTGCGTGGAGGCGCCGCGGCCGCGAGACCGCGCGGAAGGGTCTCGAGGGAGGGCGGGGGTCGTGGGGCGCGGAGGTGACACTGGCGGATGTCCCGGGCCCGCCCGGCACTCACAGTACACGAAGGCTAGGGCCTTCAGGAGCACGATCCGGGTCAGCCAGAAGGTGCCCGCGTGGAGGTGGGCCGGAGAGCCTGCGGGGTCACGCCCCGGCGCGGGCAGCGACTCAGGCTCTGGGTCCGAGTACCCGGTTTTCCGCCTCCTCAGCGACTCCTCGGGCGCCGCCATTGTTGGGCCGTCAGGGCGCATGTGCGGGGAGGGCGCACTCCCGGAGGCTCCGCCCATTATCGGAGGCCCCGCCTCTCCCAGGTCGGCCCTGCCCACGGTCGAAAGCCCCACCCACACTCCCGGGGGCCCCGCCCCCTCCAGCCGGCCCCCCCGCCCACGCGCGGGAGCCGGTGCCCGGTGCCTGCCTCCCTCGCAGTCCTCGCTGGGCGCTGCTGCGGGTAGGGTGCGGGACCGGGTACCTGGGAGGTGGTGCGCGCCGCCCGACCCGAACTCACTGGGGCATGCACGCGTGCCTTCCGTCAGTCCGCGTTGCAGAGGCCCAGGTGCCCTCCCCCAGCCAGGCGCCTTCCCTCCCAACTCTTGTCCTGGCGAAGGTGGGCTGCAGAAACCCTGGCGGTACTGCCACAGCGTGCCCCTGCCTCGCAGCTGACACTCACTCCCAGTATCCGCGGAGGGTGCTGGGCGATCGTCGCAGCCAGAAAGGAACAGAGTAGGCAAGGCTGGGCCTGGAATGCTGGGGGGACCCTCCCCTTCCTCCCAGCCTTCCACCTTTGCACAGCCCAGCTCCTGCCAGCCCTTGGGACTGGACTTCAAGCTGTGGGGGAAGAGGGGGACTCAGGACTCAAGAGGGAAGGGCTAACTGCCCATCGCCCCAAACAGAACCTGAAGGAGGACGCCAGCAACTCTACATTCTGATGACTGGAGCGGGGTTCTGGGGGCTGATCTGAAATGGGTGCTGGGAGAGGCTGGGGTCACAGGCATTCCTTAGAGGAAAGAAAGGGCGTGAGGCCAGAGTAGGCATTGGAGACCTAGAGGTTATTGAATAAACTGTGGGGCACTTGGAAGGAAGTTGTGGAAGGGCAGGTTCTCCTTATTCATCCGTCAGAGCTCTTTACATATGAAAACCCGTTCTTTTGTGTATATTGGAAATATTTGTCCTGGCTTTTTGGTTTTGTTTTTATGTATTCTTGTCTTTCACCTCTCTAGTGTTCCTGGTGTTTTGGCATAGAAATTATTGTCACTCGGATGGTCACATGACCTGTCTTTATAACTTGTTTAATTATATCTTCACCACCTGTAGTGTGAGCCTTGTGAGGGCAGGGACTGACTGTGGACATCAGGTCCCCAAATCCAGGGCTGACCAGCAGTGGCCGGAGCTTCCTCTCAGCCTCCAGCCTCTCTGCGTTGCTGGGGTCATAGCATACCTGTACATCTTATGGCTGAATTCAGTTTTAGTTTCCATTTCTTTTCTATGAAAACCCCCTCAGGAGCCCAGCTGTGCAATGGGACCCTGTAAAAGATGTTGCCATGGGTACAAACATGCAAACATCCTCCACATGCTGGCCAAGCCTCCGGGAGCCCAGCGTGTGCCTGAGGGCTCAGAGCCTTGGGGATTGCAGGAGCCGTCGGCCCTGGCAGGCGCCCAGCACCCAGGTCCCTCCGCAGAGCTCACCACCTGTACCTCTCCTCATGATCTGGGGGCCAGTTTGGGAAGGGCCAGCAGAGCTTACACTGTTCCCCTCCTCTGTGGGGGAACAGGGAGCCCCACACCCTCGGGCTATGCCTGCAGAGCGGGCCCTGTCTGGATGCCAGGCCTGCTCGGAGACGGACGGCGAGAGGGACTGCCCTGTGTCAGGTGTGGCCCTGCGCTGTCCTCAGGTGGGGCTGCCGTCACAAGGAGGCTTTGTGCACAGCTTCCCCTTGCTGGGCTGAGCTGCTCTCCACGCAAAGGGCACAATGGGGCATTGTGCAGAGCAGAAAAGGGCCTCTTGTTCCAGCTTCCAGCGCTCCGGGCTCCGGCTCTGCATTTGCCCAGGGTGGGAGCAGTCAGCGGAAGGGTCTGCTGGGAGCTCCTGTCCTCTCTGAGCTCAAGTTTCCCTCGGGGTCTGCTCTCTTGGGACCCTGACCACAGGGGTCCCATCCACTGCCGAGAATGGCCCCAGAGCAGGTCACTGGGGGCAGGGCTTGGACCAAGGAGAGGTGGACCAGCAGCTCTGTTTATGCCCATTTCAGCCTGAATTTAATTAAAAGTGCACTGGGTTATGATTCAGCCATAAAAAGGAATCCAGGAGCCGGGCGCAGTGGCTCAAGCCTGTCATCCCAGCAGTTTGGGAGGCCAAGACGAGTGGATCACCTGAGGTCAGGAGTTCAAGACCAGCCTGGTCAATATGGTGAAACCCCGCCTCTGCTAAAAATACAAAAAAATTAGCCAGGCATGGTGGCGGGCGCCTGTAATCCCAGCTACTTGGGAGGCTGTGACAGGAGAATCGCTTGAACCCGGGAGGTGGAGGTTGCAGTGAGCCGAGATTGAGCACTGCACTCCAGCCTGGGCCACAGACCAAGACTCTGTCTCTAAAATAAAGTAAAATAAAATAAAATAAAGTAAAATAAAATAAAATGGAATCCAGTTCTGACACATGCTACAACACAGATGAACCTCAGGACATTAAGCTCAGTGGGACAGGACAGACGCGGAGGTCACATGTTGTGTGAACCCATTTACACGAAATGTCCAGGGTGGGCAAAGCCACAGGGAAAGGAGGGAGCTCTGTGGTCCAGGTCTGGGGACGGGGAGTTGGGGAGCGGGTGCTCCGTGGGTAGGACGTTTCCTTTTGGGCTGATGAGAATGTTCTGGAACTAGGTGATGGCGGCCCACCACGGCCAGGTGCTAAACACCACTGAGTCGTTCACCGGAAAGTGGCTTATTTCATGCTATGTGAATTTTGCCTCGAATTTTAGAAAAGTAAAATGAGGCTGGGCAAGGTGGCTCACGCCTGTAATCCCAGCACTTTGGGAGGCCGAGGCAGGTGGGTCACCTGAGGTCAGGAGATCAAGACCATCCTGGCTAACACGGTGAAACCCTGTCTCTACTAAAATTAGAAAAAAAAAAAAAAAAAAATTAGCCAGGAGCGGTGGCGGGCGCCTGTAGTCCCAGCTGCTCGGGAGGCTGAGGCAGGAGAATGGCGTGAACCCGGGAGGCGGAGCTTGCAGTGAGCCGAGATCGCTCCACTGCACTCCAGCCTGGGCGACAGAGCGAGACTCCGTCTCAAAAAAGAAAAAGAAAAAGAAAAAGAAAAGAAAAGAACGACAGACAGCCCTGCACTGGTGTTTGGGAAGCGCCCAGAAGGCGCTGTCACCTGCTGGAATACGTCGTGTTCTTCACACTTACCTTACTTCTTCATCTATATTAAGGAGCATCTAGCAGTTTAAAAATAACATTTAGATACAGGTGTGTCTTATTCCCTAAGAAGGCGTTTCACTTAAAAACAGAGGCTTCTCCGCAGACCCAGAGCAAGTTGCAGCGGCCAGGAAATCGGCCAGATGGGGCCTTCCACCCTGCAGCTCAGCGCCCGGAACCCGGGCTCTGCCCTGAGCGCCTCACACCAACCCAAGGCGGGAGGAGGAGGAGGGCGTCCTGAGTTTGCCCTGTCAAGTAAAAACTCTAAGAAAAAAGCCAGGCTGACCCAGGAGAGGCCTGAGGGAGTGGAGATGAGGCTCAGCCACCCCAGGGCTGCCCAGTGCTGGAGGAGAAGAGGCTGAGGAGGAGAGTGGGGAGAGGGGAGGGAGGGAGGGGCTCCCCAAGAGCGTGCAGGCTGAAGACTGGGCTGTCTCCCCAGAGACCCACCAACAAGCCTGCCCTAGGTGGGACCCTGTCCCCGCCATCCCAGCCTGCGCCAGCACGGCCTCTGGCACCCAGGCACACACAAGCCCATGGCTGGCCATGCTCCCAGCAGCTGCGGGCCCACTTCAGGGAGGAATGAGCCCCTGTCGGCACCTCGTCCAGCTGTCCCCCAGCACCCCGGCCTGGCAGCTCCTGTCGCATCGGGGCCATTGTCCCTGGCATGCGGTTGCAGCTGTCTCTGGCACCCACAGGAACCCAGCGTGGGCCCGAAGCTAATCGTGCACCGTTCATTTACCCCAATTTGTCATGTCCTGAAATCTGTGTATGGAAGGGGAGCCCAGGACCCATTGATGCTAACATCTGTCGCCGCCTTCTGGAAGGGTGGTCAGTTTGGGCAGATCCTACCGGGAATGTCCAGCGGGCAAACCCCCCCCCCCCCCCCGTGAGGCTGGCAGGTGCGGGTGGGGGCTGAGAGAGCAGGTGTCATACCATTTGCTGGTTGTCCTGGGACCATGACTCACAGACGGCTGTTCTGCTTGGCTCACCCTGTCCTCTCCCTGCATCCTCAGCTACAGGCCACGAGTGCTCCCACCCCTGCACCCCAGAAGGAGCCGCAGCTCCATGTGACCCTGCAAGCTGGCAAGCCATGGTTTCTAGGCAGAGCGGAAAGCACAGCACCCAATGTGGTGATGTTCTCTGGTTGCAGGGCCCTGTGTGAGGAAACGAATGTGTATTTTTTTTTTTTTTCTCTAGGAATCATATTCTGCACTGGAAGAAGCCTTGGAAGTTGCTTGGCCCAGAGGTCACAAACCAGAAGTTGCTTGGCCCAGAGGTCACAAACCAGAGCCCTGCGGACTGACCTCTACCCACAGTGCAGTTAGCAGTCAGTGTAGCGGTCACCAACGGCCACAGTAATGCTGCATAACAAACAGCCTCGGAGCCCAGTGTTGTGTGTCACCGGGTGGTGCTACCCAAGCCCAGGCCACAAGAAAGGCAGGGCAAAGGCAGAGCTGGGCCTGTGCCTTCTGTCCTTTCTCTGAGCCTCTACAGCAAAGCTTTGCTGAAGGCTCTCATCTGAACCGAGACCACGGAGGAAACACATTCAGAAAAATGAATACTTGGGAGACAGCAGAGACATTTTTACAGGGTGTGTTTTAATTTGCTTTTGGCACTAATGGGTCTCTGGAACGTTCCATCCTGGCCGGGGAGGTCAGGACCTGAGCGACCAGAGCCCTTTTCGAGAAAGCAGGTTTTCCTTTGCAGCATGCTTATTTCAAGCACCATTTTCCCTCCTGGTTATACTTGAAATGGGGCTCAGTGTTGGGAGGTTTCAAACGTGGACATTCCGGGCAAGGAGCCTCATGAAATCTCAAGGTTGAGTGTGGAAGGACGGTCACAGGTCTTGGCAGCCTAAGAGGGCACAAAGGCTGATTTTTCTGGAGTCAGTCCTCTCCTGCTGATGGGCTGAGAGAGCCCCCCCAGTCCCCATGTTCCTTCTCAGAGGACCTCGGCCCCCCCGGTGCCTGGGCCAGGGATGGGCTGGGGGCTGGGGCCCAGGAGAGCCAGGGCCTGGCATCCTACAAGGGCCCAAGGGCTGAAATGGGGCTGGGGTCCCTGGATCTAGGGGATGAGGGCCTAGAATGAGGCTGGGGTCTGGGGTTCAGTGGCGCGAGGACCAGGAATGGGGCTGCGATCTGTAGTCTGGGTGTCTGGTGTCAGATAGCACCCTCCCGTACAGGGCACAGAAACCCACATCTATACTGCAGGGTTAGGGACAGCATTTACTGCCACCAACGAAAGTGTTGACTCCAAGTCACAGACACCACCCCTAGGCTTGGCCTCTCTCGGCAGGAGATGACACCCGCTGGGAGGTCCTTGGTGCTCACCTCTCCCTGGCTGTTTGGAGTCCCAGGGTTCCTGCCCGGGGATGTTTCAGGGCTGCAGAAGGACCCTCTGCCCACTGTCAGATGAGAAGTGCGGAGAGCAAATGCGTGCTGTTGGCGCTCCCCCCACCCGCCACTGAGAGGGGAGACGGATGGGCCCAGCCGGAAGCTTGGGGACCCGCTCCCAGCCTGGAGTGACAGACGCTGAGCAGCAGGAGTCACAGCTGTTCCCAATACATCCATGATCTGGGTGTGCACCTGTCGCTGGGGAGAGGGCAGCGCTGGTCTCCATGCTTTGAGCTAAGCATCGCCCGCTCCCCGAATCCTTTCCACATGAGAACAGCCCGGGCAGGGGTTCTCAGCAGTCAGTAGCCACTCCCGCCAGCGCGGGTTCACGGATCAGGAGGCTCCCAGTGTGTCAGGGGGGCAGGAGGTGGAGATGGGGAGGGCTGGGCTGGAGACGCTCATCCTCCGTGGAGGCCAGGGGCATCAGGAGGACCAGGAGGATGTCTGGGCTGCAGGCAGAAGTGAGCTGCAGCGGGGCCAGCTCTGGCCACAGAGGGCCCAGAAAGCACTGCTCCTGCAGGGTGCCAAGAAAGGCTCACTGAGTGGTTTTCCACTGCCCTGTGAGCGCCGGGAAGCTCAAGGCACAGACAAGGCCAGTTCTCAGGCAGATGCCACCCCGGCCAACAGGCCAGCCTTGACCCAAACCGGAACTCGTGTCCCAGCTGGCACTGTCAGCAGCCGAGACAGTGAAGCACAGGGAGCTACAACCCAGCCCAGAGCTCCAAGTGTGCACGGACAGGAAGCTGACTCCCGAAGGGGGTTTTGAGAGGGGTCCTGCGAACTCTCCTCTCCCCTGGAGACCTATCCGGGGGTGGGGCCTTTCCCAGCCTCTGTTCACAGCCTGTGCCGGCCCAGCCTGTAGTCACTGTACTCTTGCCAGACCAGCCGTCATTAAAAGCACCAATTAATCTCCCAGGCTGTGCCAGGACGCTGCCAACTGCCCCACGGGTGCTCGGGATGCAGGGGCTGGGAGGCCCGGGCCAGGGCTGTGCACACACTGGTTGCCAGCGGGTTCACGCCTGCCCAGCCCTCCCTGTGCTTCTCACACAGCACAAAAGATGGGCCGCCTGCCGCAGGAGGAGGGACGGGTGGGAGGTGGATGGTGGGGGACAGGGGAGGATGGGCAGGGAGGGACGGAGGGGGACAGGGAGGACAGGCAGGGA
This sequence comes from Rhinopithecus roxellana, assembly GCF_007565055.1. NCBI lineage: Eukaryota > Metazoa > Chordata > Mammalia > Primates > Cercopithecidae > Rhinopithecus > Rhinopithecus roxellana. The sequence continues at coordinate 72,223,095 of NC_044568.1, read as the reverse complement.
GGGATAGGGGCCTCTCCAGGGTGGCATTTTCCTGGGCAGCCCTGCTTCCTCCTCGGGCCCTGGGCCCAACACACACACCACACACACACATCATACACATCACACACACCACACACCATACACACACACCCTGCACACATGCACCACACACAACACATACACCACACCCCATACACAAATACATGTGCACACCACACACACCACACACCATACACACACACCACATGCATCATACACATGCACACACACACCAGACACCATGACACCATACATACACACCCTGCACACATACACCACACACAACACATACACCGCACCCCATACACAAATCATACATGTGCACACCACACACACCACACACCATACACACACCACACATACCATACACACACCACACACCATACATACACACCCTGCACACACACACCACACACATCATACACACACACCACACACACACCACATACCACACACCATACACACACACCCTTCACACATACACCACGCATCACACACATGCACATCACATACACCACACACTCCATACACACATCATATACATGCACACCACACACACAGCATACACCATATACATACCACATGCACACTCCACACACATATATCATATACGCCACACACACAGCATACACCATGTACATACTACATGCACACTCCACACACATATATCATATACACCACACACATCATACACATGCACACCACACACATACATCATATACACCATATACATACCACATGCACACCACACACACATATATCATGTACACCACACATATCATACACATGCACACCACACAGCACACACCATACACACACACCACACACACTATACATGCACCACACATACCATATATGCACCCCATACATACATCCCATACCCATACCACACATTACATGCCATACAAACACACACACCACACACACATATCCTCACACATACACCAAGCACACATACACACGAACCCAGGCGCCTCCGGGGTTGCCATCCCTAGGAGCCACGGATGGGGTGGGGTCATCTCTCGTCTGGAAGCGTCCCCCAGGCCATCCCTGCCCCATCTCATGGGCAGTAGAGCCTGCCCACCCAGATTCTTCCCTGCAGCTGCCCTTGGCGCCCAGGCCAGGGCATGTGGAGCTACCAATGTCGTCTACACCAGCTCTCCATGCCCGGCACTCATGGCCAGGGGACAGCCCTGGTCCAGGTTCCCCCATCAGGTCCTCCCCTTGAAACTGCAAGGCCCACTAGCAGGTGGTGAGGTCAGGGTGGGCGGGGCCATGCAGACAGGGCAGAGCCATCCCCAGCTGAAGGGCTGGGGCAGGGATGGGAGACAGGGGAGGAGTGGGTGCAGGTCCCCCCCCGGATGAGGACATGGGCCCATCAGGTGGACTCAGAGGTGGCTCTGATGGCTGCCCCTCCACCCCTGGGTCCCTCTCTTATCATCAGACACTCTGTTCTAGCTTCCCCAGGGAAAACGCTGGCCTCTCCCTGCAGGTCAGAAGCTTCAGGGCTCAGCTTAAATGACACCAAAGATGCTTTACCAGACCATCCTTCCTGAAGTCCCCGCCTCTGAGAGGTGCTTTTGGGGCTAGCTGCCCGCCTCCCTCCACAAGGCCAGCATCTGCAGGACAGGGGCTGTGAGGGTGGTCCAGCTCCGTCCTGTGTGGGAAACTGCCTGGCACACAGCAAGTGCTTCATACCTGGCGACAGTCAAACCACTTGACACCTCCCTCTCTGAAACCCCCATCCTGGCGTCCAGTCAGTCCTAGTGGCTCACACCTGCGGAGGACAAAGGCATTTTCCTGGGGACTTCAGGGTAGACCAGAGACGATTCTGGAAGGGATGCTTCTGGGTGCCACCCTGTATGGGGACCCTCACCCACATATACTGCCCTCCTGGGAGTGCAGCAACACATCCTCAGCTGGCTGGCCTAGGTCCCCCCCTCCCACCGCAGCGACTCCCCACCTCCCCACCCCTCCCGTGGCAGCCTGCACGCCCGGCACCTCCCCTGGTGGTCACTACAACCTGGGGAAAGGAGCAGGTGCTGGTGGAACCCAGGGCAGGGTCTCGGTTGCACAGACCACCGTGCCCCCGAATCAGGCCCTGGACGCCTCCCCACCTCAGTCTCCCTTCCTCCAGGGGCGCTGGAGTCCCCCACCTCTGTCCCAGGGACCCGAGGCCTCCCTGGTGGGTGGAAAGCCGGGAAGAGGCCGCCCTGCCTGCTCGCCGACCTAATGCAACTTTGTTTTTCTTTGGCAAAGAGGAGCTCTCCATGGAGGTCCTCACCCGGATAGCACTGTGAGCCCGAGTGGACGGTGTCTGCTCTCCCAGGGGCAGGGGGTGGAAGGTGGCACAGTTTGGGCCGGGCCGCCCACCCTCACTGCCTCCACTTAAACCCCCACTTCCGCCTGCCTGCATCCCAGGCGAAACAGATGAGTTCCATGAGCGCCCCAGGCCATTCTCTGAAGGCCACGGAAGGATGCGGGACCCCGAGCGGGGGGCAGGGCCTCCAGAGAGAAGGTGCACTGCAGACGGAGGTGTGGGTCTTCCCAGGCAGGTGCCAGAGCCAAGCGAGACGGTGGGGCGGAGAAGAGAGGGCAGGCTAGGCTGGCAGCCAGCTTCCCACCTACGATGCGTGGAGTCTCCCAGCGCGCAGTCCGCCTTCCCAAAGCTGCTTCCTCTGACCTGGCCAAGGGAGGCTGCAGAGATGAGACTCCCCTCCCGGCAGGTGGCACGGCCCTTGCTCTTCAGCCCGGAGGTCAACACTTCCTCCGAAGGCCTGGCCCCCTCAGCTCCGCGCCAGGCTCGGGTTTCCCAATGCAAAGCAACAGCGGCCCCGGGGTCTGCGGACGGGGGAGCACCAGTTCTCGGCCAGGCCAGAGTGGCGGTAGGAGGCGAGTCCTGCGCGGTCGGTGGCGGCCCCAGGTGGGTGCGGTGCGCGGGCATGAAGCGGCAGCGCGACCCCCGACTTTGCATCTGGACTTCTCTGGTAACGGACCACCTTCTTCTGCCGGCCGGGCCGGGGAGACCGCGTGGCTCAGGGGCTGCGGCGGCCACCGGCCCGGGCGTGGGCGCTTTAGGGCGGTCGGTCACCCGGCTTTCGCGGGCCGCAAGCTCGGAGACGCGCGTGTTCCGCGTTGGCTGCCTGACCCGAAATGGCGCAACCCCGTCATCTCCAGCGCGCTGGTCGAAAGTATCCGAGCCACCCTCGGGGACGGCGGGGCCGAGGCCACCTAGCGGGGGCGGCCTTGGGCGGGGACCCGGAACCGCGGCTGGGCGCTCGCCTCGGAGGGCAATGTCCCCTCTCCGACCCCGCGGTCCCCACCAGGGCAGCACACCCCGCCCTCTCCCCGCCTCCGCAGGCGCCCAGGGCTCACAGGCTCGGAGCGGCCTCCGCCTCTGCCGGACCACCCAGGGCCGCCCCGCCGGAGAGGCCTCCCCGCCCCCGAGCTCTGGGTCACGCCCGGAAGGCCCGGGGCCCCCGCGTCCGGCCACGCCATCCGCCCGGCGGCCCCAGGGACTCAGCGCCGGGTTCAGCGCAGGCCCCGCCCAGCACTCCCGCCCCTCCAACTGCCCGGCCCCCGGGACCGCGCCCCCGCCCGCGCTCTCCACGCTCGCACCCTTATGGGGAGGGCGGCCCGGGGTCCCCCAGCTCCGGGCCGCGGCCCCTCGGCGCGCGTTACCTGGACGTGCGCTGCCCGCAGACTCTGGACGAGCTGGGCCTGGGCGTTGCGCGGCGGAACCGACCCTGCCTGGACCGCAGGCAGCAGCTGACCCCGCGCCACCGGTCTGCGGGCGAGACCTCGGGTGCGAGACGGGCTGAGTGTGTGTGTGTGTGTGTGTGTGTGTGTGTGTGTGTGTGTGTGTGTGTGTGTCGGGGGAGGGGCCAGAGGACCCGCTTCCTAGCTGAGCCTCGGGACAGGGGGCGGACTCCTAGGAGCCGCGCGGCGCCCGCAGAGGAGAGGGAGCGCCGGAGATCCCCCACCCCGGCCTCCCTGCCCTGCTTCCCTTCCCGGGGCTCCGGAGAGGGGAGCTCCAGGCGTGGGGCGCCGGGTCCACGTGGTGCGGCGCCGGGCGGGGCGGGCGGGGGCGCGGCAAGAGCGGCGGAGCTTTCTTTATGGGTGGGGGGGCGGGGGCGGCCGGGCTCCGCCTCCGGGGGATCGGGGCGCGCTCCGCCAATGGGCAGCCGGGCGCGGGGCGGGGCCGGGGGGCCGCCGCTTAAAGAAACTTGTTGCGGGTCCCGGAGCGGGAACCGAGCCTCGGCGGCGGCGGCAGCGGCGGCGGCAGGGGCGAGGGTCGGGGCTACCGCGCGGCGACCTCGGGTCCCGGAGCGGCCGCAGGGCAGCCCCGGGCGCCGGCCCTGGTGCGCGTCTCCGGTGCGCGCCCCTCCGCGCGCGGCCCCGATGCTGGACATGAGCGAAGCCCGCTCCCAGCCGCCCTGCAGCCCGTCCGGCACCGCCAGCTCCATGTCGCACGTGGAGGACTCGGACTCGGACGCACCACCGTCTCCCGCCGGCTCCGAGGGCCTGGGCCGCGCGGGGGGCGCAGTGGGGGGCGCCCGGGGCGACGCGGCGGAGGCGGCGGACGAGCGCTTCCCGGCCTGCATCCGCGACGCCGTGTCGCAGGTGCTCAAGGGCTACGACTGGAGCCTGGTGCCCATGCCGGTGCGCGGCGGCGGTGGCGGCGCGCTCAAAGCCAAGCCGCACGTGAAGCGTCCCATGAATGCTTTCATGGTGTGGGCACAAGCGGCGCGCCGCAAGCTGGCCGACCAGTACCCGCACCTGCACAATGCCGAGCTCAGCAAGACGCTGGGCAAGCTGTGGCGGTGAGTACCGGCGCCCCGGGGGCGGGGTTCGGAACCCTGGCGGCCCCTTGTCTCGGACTGCGAGCTGGGGCCGGAGGTGGCGGCCACACGCAGGCTCCAGGCTCTGCACCTGGGGCGGGTGTCAGGGCGGATCCCCGTGGAAAAACACCCTCTGGCCAGTCGGGGTCCAGCGCCAGGTATGGGAGTCGAGGTCCGTGGAGGGCAGCGCCTGGGGTATCCACCCTCGTGGCGGGTGCGCTCTGGAGCCAGTTCTCCTGGCGGGGAACACCCTGAGGAGGGCCATGGCTGGCACCCCGAGGTACCCTCCAGCTGCTGCCAGTGGCCCCAGCCCCGGGAGGCCCACCCGGCACGACAGCAAGCTGCATGCGGCTCTCTGGAGGTGCCCCCGCCTTAGAAAGGGCTTAGCTCCTCCGGCTCCTGGACCACCCATGGGGAGGGAGTGGGGCAGGCGTGTGGGTGGGCATCAGGTTTGCCTGCGAGTACCCTCCCTGCAGCTTCTCTCTCCTGGCCACTCTGTCCGAAGCAAGGAGGGCAGGAGTGGAGATGATGGGGTGCCTCGTGTGCACGCCTTGGCGTGGTGGAGCTGGCCAGTTTTCCAGAAATTAGGACTGCAGTGTGAAGAACTTGTTGCTCAGGACAGGCAGCCCTCACCAAGTGTTGAGTTTAAAATAGTTTTCTTGGTTTGGGGCTCTAGTTCTTGTATCCTGCTCCTCACCTGGAAAATGGGAGCTTGGAGCTTGCATATCTGCACCTCCTGTCTTCTGTCTGGATCTAGGGCGCAGGCATGGGGCGCTGTAGACTGCAGACCCCTGCTCCCCCAAGTCCTGCCGCACAGGCGGTTGGAGGTGAGCCTCGAAAGAGTCCCAGGGAATGTGTCCTGAGGCTCAGTGAGGACAGGCGCCTGGGCCCTGCCCGGGCTTCTGGGTGTCTGGGAATGGAGGGACAGCAGCCCAGCTGCCCGCTGGAGGCCGGCACTGTTCCCGGGAAGCCTCGCTTTTGTCCACCGCCGGCTGGGTCCTGCACGCCTCCCCCGCCTCCCTTAGAAAGCCCCAGAGGGAGAGAACAGCAGGCCCGGAATAGGGGGAAGTAGAAGGAGAAAGGATGGGAGGTGTGGGCCTCGTTCTTTGGCTGTCATAAGCATACCAACTTCCCCAAACAGGCGCCGCGGGCTCCTGCCAGCCGGTTCTCCCAAAGGGGTTTTGCTCCCTGGTGCCACAGGAGGCCCCGGAGCCTGCGGCAGGCGGGTTTCTGTGGTCAGAGCCTCCCGGCCGTGGCCTCTGCTGCCAGTCCCCCCCGGTGGTGTGTGCCCATGCCAAGGGCACAGTGGGTGCCTTGGCCATCCCTGCCTCTGCCCTGTGCTGCAGCTTGCTGAGCGAGAGCGAGAAGCGGCCCTTCGTGGAGGAGGCAGAGCGGCTTCGCGTGCAGCACAAGAAGGACCACCCCGACTACAAGTACCAGCCACGGCGCAGGAAGAGCACCAAGGCCGGCCAGAGCGACTCGGACTCCGGTGCGGAGCTGGGACCCCACACTGGCGGCGGTGCCGTGTACAAGGCCGAAGCAGGGCTTGGAGATGCGCACCACCACGGCGACCACACAGGTGGGCTCCAGACCCCCGGCATATCTGGGGGTCCCTGGTGCGGGAGGCAGCCGTGGGGTTTCTGACTGAGATAGGTGCACGATGGTGGAGGGGGGCAGGCGCCCTCGAGAGAACCAGGCCTTCCCCGGGTCCCCTGAAAAAGCTCCCAAGGCCCCGGCCACCTCTGTTTTTGGTGTGCAAGGGACCCGCTTAGGCGCCTGGAGTGCTGAGGGGCTGATAGCTTCGCTTGGCAGGGACCCCGAGAGGTGGTGTTTTTTGCAGCAGGACTCAGTCGAATGCGGGCTCCTCTTCCCACACCGAGCCGCTGCCCACACGGCGCTCAGCAGCCCCGGCTTCAGGGCCAGACTGACAGGGTGGAGTCCTGCCGGGGCCTCGGTCAGGCTGGCTGACGCCCGCCAGCCTCAGAGTGCTTGGCTGGCCCGGGGAGGAACAGGGTCTGTGTGGTCCCCCAGCGCCCTGTAAACGCCAGCTCTGGCCAGGCTGGGTCTGTCGGCTTCTTCCCCCCACCTTGGTCTCTGGGAGGGGCCTCAGGTCTTCCCATAGCACAGCGCTTCATGGAATTTTCTCGGCCGAGGAGTGAGGTCTAGGTCTGACTTTGCTGGAATTTCTGGGAAATGTAAAGAAACAAAAAGCCGTTGATCCCCCCTGGCAGTTAGCGCGGGTGTCCCTCCCCTTCCAGCCTGGCCGGCCCCACCCGCCCCACAGAAGCGGCATTCATCCCTGAAGCCTGCTCTCCTGTCCCCAGGGCAGACCCACGGGCCGCCCACCCCACCCACCACCCCCAAGACGGAGTTGCAGCAGGCGGGCGCCAAGCCGGAGCTGAAGCTGGAGGGACGCCGGCCGGCAGACAGCGGGCGCCAGAACATCGATTTCAGCAACGTGGACATCTCGGAGCTCAGCAGCGAGGTCATGGGCACCATGGATGCCTTCGACGTCCACGAGTTCGATCAGTACCTGCCCCTGGGCGGCCCCGCCCCACCCGAGCCCGGCCAGGCCTACGGGGGCGCCTACTTCCACGCCGGGGCGTCCCCCGTGTGGGCCCACAAGAGTGCCCCATCAGCCTCCGCGTCGCCCACCGAGACGGGTCCCCCACGGCCGCACATCAAGACGGAGCAGCCGAGCCCCGGCCACTACGGTGACCAGCCCCGAGGCTCGCCCGACTACGGTTCCTGCAGCGGCCAGGCCAGCACTGCCCCGGCCGCCCCCACCGGCCCCTTCACCGGCGCACAGGGTGACTACGGCGACTTGCAGGCCTCCAGCTACTACGGAGCCTACCCTGGCTACGCGCCCGGCCTCTACCAGTACCCCTGCTTCCACTCGCCGCGCCGGCCCTATGCCTCGCCCCTGCTCAACAGCCTGGCCCTGCCGCCCTCCCACAGCCCCACCAGTCACTGGGACCAGCCGGTGTACACCACCCTGACCAGGCCCTGAGGGCCCGGCTGCAGGGAGGGACTCGCCGGCATTGGGGGGCAGCCTTGTCCTGGCCTGACAGGATGGCCCGGCCTCCAAGGCCTCCCAGTGTGTATGGCCAGGGCAGGCGGGCCGTGGTGGCTGAGCTCCGTCAAGTGCCTGCTGAAGTCTGCAGGGAAATGTGCTTGCCTCCCGTGGCCCTCGGCCTCCAGATGGCCACACCTCCGCCAACGGACGAGCTCTCTCTCCCTTCTCTCTTTCTTTTTGAGGTGGCGGGATGATTCCACAAAGAAGGGCCGCCGTTTGGTGCCTCTTCTGTGAGGACTGGCGGCAACAGCACCTTCGGTTTGCATCTCGGTAGAGGAGAAACGGCAGCACAGCCCAAGGACCAAAGGAGGGGGTGGCAGGGGCCTTGCAGGTCGCTCTGAGGTCCAGGCTGGCCTCGGTGCTGAGAACCCCTGCACGCGTGGCCACATTCCCTCGACGACGGCTGCACGGGCTGTCTGGGATCCAGGGTGTCTGTCTGCAGACCCTCTGGGACGTGTCTGCTCCAGCATCTCCGGGACCCGCCTGTCAGATCTGAGGCGTCTCCTTGCTGGCAGAGTGCGCCCACGCAAGGTCTGGCTGGGATTAACACATCTCTCTTTTATTTTTATGTTTTTGATAATTTTTATTTTTGAAGCTTAAATGTGTTTTTTTTGAAAGCTGTTAAAGATGTATTTATGTTCTGTATTATTTTATCTTTAATTAATTAGGTAATTTGGGCAAAGAGTAGAATTTAAGAGAAAACAGAAGCTGGGAGGCTTCCCTCGAGGGCAGGCAGGAGGTGGGGTTGCAGCTGTTGGCCGGCATCACATTGCTCAGCTTCTGGGAGGCCGCCCTGGAAGGCCTGGAGGTCCCAAGGTCCCTGGGAGGACTGGGCCCCTCATGCCTCCAGCTTGGCAGCTGAAAACCCGAGGGAGGAGAAGGGACTTGCCTTGTGGCATCTCTGATCAGGTTGGGGTGCCCAGCACCCAGTATCAGTTTGGGGTTTAGGAAGCAGGACTCTGTCCCTGCCCACGACTGTGCCACGTGGTAGGACACATAGGACACAGGAATTTCTGGGTCCCTGCCCACGACTGTGCCACGTGATAGGACACAGGACCCAGGAATTCCTGGGAAGTGGTAGCTTCAGAAGTGATCTTGGCTCGCAGGCTCCAATGCCACGTACCAAGCTGTGAAACTAAACCTTCTCCACTAAACGTCGTTAGGGCCTTAGTTCTTGACGAATAATACCTGATTTACCTGCACTGCTCCCCTGTGTGCCGAGCACAGAGCATACGATAGCGCCTACTTCACGCAAACTTGTGCCTTTAAACTTTGTAAATTTAAATACACCCGAGAAGTTGCTTCTTTTTACTTTTTCTACTTTTCCTACCTTTTTGTAGAAAAAAAAAATAATGTCTCTGCTTCTCTTTCTCTGGGAGTGGGGGCAGGGAGCCGCCGCAGACCTGTTTTATGCAGCGTCTCCCTCGGCACCGCGTTCGGAGGACGCACCCTCACTCGCCTGCTGCCTTCGCTTCTTTCTGACCAACGCTAACTTTTGTACAGATCGATCTGATAAAATTAAACAAAGTGCTTTTTATGAACGTGGGCTGCATTTTGTGTGTCGCTTTGTGTGAGCCTGGGGCTCCCGGGGCGAAGGTGTCCAGCAGAGGCAGGATCAGGCCGTGCCACCCATCCACACGGCTGCTGGCCTCACCCCCGTGCCCTCCACGCCGGGCGGCAAGGAGGGCAGCCACAAGCCCACCCGGACCCCGAGCGGCAGGGGCAGCCCGTGGTGCCGCAAAGCGTCAACAGGTTTCAGTTGGAATGGAAACACCTGTGTCCTTCGCGGATCCCGTCGCGGCCTCTGGGAAGTGAACTCCTCGTCTTCCTTCCTGGAGAGCCTCCTTGGTAGGCAAAACGGGTCCAGATGGGCCCGATTCGGGGCTGTGTTTTTCCTCCCAGGCGAATCCCAGAGCTGGTTTCTGGGTGGCTGTGCAACGCCGAGAAGCCGACGGCATCTTTCGGGCCTTGGCAGGGAGCCAGCCTGGGAGCGGATGAAAGTGGCCCCTGCAGGAGCTGGCAGAGCTGTCTGGTTGGAGGAAAGTTTGTAGGGAGAAAATGGCTGTGGGAGTGACAGCCAGTGAGGGGCAGCCGGTCCCTTTGCCAGGCCTCCGGGGCACCCGAGGCTGGTGCGGGCGCATCTCAGGGCTGGGGGCTGCCCCCAGAGTGCAGAGACCCGGCTTCTCAAGGCATCTCGGTCACAGGAACCCAAGTTCGAGGATGCACTGCTCACAGGAACCCGAATTCGAGAGGCAGCTGCATCTACGATTTTAACAGAGTGGCCTGGGTAGGGGGCCGCCCACCCCGTCTCCTTGCCCGCCTGGCTGCCCTGCCCCTCACCCCACAGTGGGGATCCCGTTCCAGGACCTGCCAAGAGCAGCGGGGGAGGGGCTGTCCGGATTTATGGCGGTTCCTGGGGGGTGGGGTGTGCCAAGCCCCGCAGGCGAGGAGGCTGGGAGAGGGGTGCCGAGAGCCAGGTTCACAGACACCCATGGCCTCCACAGAACCGGCCCAGCTTGTCCTGTGTCCAGCCAAGGGCTGTCCAGGCCCACATGTCCCTCAAAGCTCACACATTGACAGACCACCTGGGGAGAACCCAGCGTCCGGCTAGCCGGCAAAGCCAGCTCTGCCCCTGGGCTGCCCTGGGACACGCTTTGGGGCTTGCCAGGTTCCCAGGGGCTGGGAGGCCCTGCCAGTTTTGTGTGAACTTGGCAGGGCTGCTGCAAGTTAACTCCTGGGGGCCCAGGCCGTGCGTCTCACTGGCATGTGCCCTGGGGGTGGAGAACCTCATGTCCCTGTCCTGGGTGTGCCTGGGTCCCGCGTGTGTTCCTGTGGGTTTTCCAGTATCTTGAGTTTCGTGAAGTCAGGGAGTGCTACCCTGTCCTGGTGCGTCCACACCCTGCCCGGCTGAGAGGCGCACGGACACCTCCCCCTGCACAGCCCCGCCCTTTGTCCCTGTCCCTGCCATCCCTCCTCTCCGTGGGTCCCACTCTGGCAGGGCTTATGGCTTCCACCTTCGGCACTGGATGCTGGCCCTGGGAGTCTCCAGGTGCTGGTCCCCCTCCCCCAGTGCTGCACGGAAGAGGCGGCCGGAGTGGGTGACTCGGGAGTCAGGCCGCTCTGCCCTGGTCTCCGGCTGGTGGGGGTTTTGCTGGAGACGAGTCCTCCAAGAACGCCAGGCTGACAACGTTGTTTCCAAGCTGGCATCGTCCCAAGCCCAAGCCTCCCTGCGCCTGGTCCTCCCAAGAGTGTTGCGTCCCAGGGCAGGCCAGCCAGGACAGTTCCTCATGTTCCACGTCCTCACCCTCCAGAAAGCCTTGCCTCTGATCTCAGCTGAACAGAAGGCCCTGTTCAGCCCCAAAAGGGGAAATGGCATTGGTGATCCACCCCGGATTCTGATAGACTGGAAAAGCCCCTCTGGTCTTCCTGGGACAGAAGTGGCCTTAGGACCAGGTTATTGGTGTGGCTGTGAATTCACAGCTGCGTGGCTGTTCCTTCCCAAGAGGGCCTGTGTCCTCCCAGCAGCTGCCTGGGAGGGGCCTGAGGTCCCACTTGCCCACCTCTCCTGGGCAGTGAGATTCAGGGACCTGCTCGGTATGCTGTGCCGTTGGGCCACAGTCAGGACCATCAAATACTGGGTGTTGTGGACCCGGGGTCCTGGCCTGCTGTCGGGACCCCAGTCTTGCCTCCCCAGCCCAGGACGAAGGACCTTTCTTGACCCCATCTCTAGCTGCTCTGGACCTGCTGGGGTTGCGGCTGGAGGCTTGGGGGGTCGTGCTTCCGGTGGTGACGCCATGACCACCAGACTCCAGACAAGCCCTGAACACCTGTGTGGATGGCCGCTGTGTGGACGGCTGCTGTGTGGACGGCCGCTGTGTGGATGGCCGCTGTGTGGATGGCCGCAGGGCACATTCCACCGGGCTCACAGCAGAGCTGTGCCAGTCAGGACCCAGTCTCAGGCAGCAAAGCCAGCACTTGGTTTGAATCCCTCAGGGGCAGTGTAGACCCCAGATGGAGATGGGTGGCCCCCCAGCGACTCAGGCAAAGAAGCACCCCTGAGGAAAAGAGACGCAGCTCAGCACTGCCCCCAAGCTTCAGCCGGGCCCTTCCTGCAGGACCCAGGGCTGCCCCCAAGCTTCAGCCAGGCCCTTCCTGTAGGACTGCAGTGGCTTCAGACAGGTGACGGAAGCCAGAGGCTCAGATCGCCTGCTGCCCAGGCTCTGCCAGCGACAACACGTGCTTGTCTCTCCTGGGACCAGAGGCCCCACCCCTGCTCCCCACAGCCTGGCTCTGCCAGCCCAGTCCTGAGGCCACTGCAGACAAGGGGGCTATGGCCTCCTGATTACTCACTGGCCCTCGGCTGCCTGGGAGCTGCAGGGACCCACCCGGGCCTACCACCTGGGAACCCCAATATTCCCAAGAGCTAGGGGAAAGGGAGGGGAGGGGAGGGAAGGGAATGGGGCGCTGGCTGTCCCTCCACCTCCCATCTGGCGTTCAGAGGCGTCATCTAACGTCCCCGGCATCCCCTCTCATTCTGGTGTCCCCTGTGTTCTAGAGGAAGCATAGACTGTGTCTCCAGGATGGGCTGTGGGAGCTGTGGAGCTCCCAGGGTGGCAGGAGCCCTCCGTGGAGAGGGGTGGGCCGTCCTGGAGCAGAGCAGTGTGGGGCCAAGCCCTGTGTCTTCTGCTGCTGCTTTCTGACTGTGGAGCAGATGGCCTCCTCCGGGGCCTGGGCTTCCTCACCGGCACGATGGGAATGGCCCTGGAGCTCTGGGGAGCTTGGTGAGACCAGGGCCTTCCCCTAGCAGTGCCCCCAGGTACCTGACGGGCCGTCATGCTGTTGGTGGTATTACGACCACCTCGGGCCACGTGATGACCTTTTTGCTTATCTGCAAAATAAGGTGGGTTTGGCAGCAAGAAAATCAAAGTGAAACTGGTGAAGGAGGTGCCGGCCTCCTCCCCAGCCTCACAGCCTGGGGACTCAGATCCAGTGGGCGCCCCTCCTGCTGCCTCCTGCTGTGTCTGGGGCATCCACACAGCCACCCCGTGGGAAGGCAGGATGGGCTGCTTGCCAGTTGACCTCCTGTGCCTCAGTTTCCCCCATGACCCCGAGGCGATGAGAGCTCTGCTGAGCTGCCCCAGGGATTAACTGAGCTGGGCTTGGTGTGGCTGTGGCCAGCACGCTGGTCCTACCCCTCTTGTTGGTCAAATCTCAAGCTGACTTGTCCCAGGACCCTGGGTCCTGTGTGTGGCAGACGCTCCTCCCCACCCTCCCCAGCCCCCGCCTTCCCCATGGGCCCAGGTTCAGGACTGGGGGACTTGCTCCAGCCAGGGGATCGTCCGGGATTCCCAGGTCCAGGCCCACTGAGGTCTGCCACGGACAAGCATAGACGCCCAGGACCCCCTTCCTTGGCAGCGCCCAGATGGGCCCAGGCCCGGCTTCTCCCCCAGGGCAGCTGGCAGCTGCATAATCCCTGCTCCCCCAGGGCCCTGGCAAAGGCCGGGCACCCAGCCCAGGAGACTCCACAAAGGGTTAAGGGGCGAGGGCGGCTGTGCCCGCAGTGGGGCGGGGCCGCCGGGTTGGTGCTGGGCCAGGAGCACGGGCGGAGGCGCTGCATTTTAATGAATCATTATTGCCGGTGAGGCCTTTGTCTTTCTTTATCCGGTGCACAATAAAAGAATTAATTAGACAGAAAATGGCAGGGCAAGGAACTGACAAGTCATTACGGGCTGCTGAATGACCGATGAGATGCAGCCGGGAGGCTCTGGCCGGCTCCGGAATGATAATGGCCGGTGGGTGCTTTGTATGCACGACCAGCAGGCCTCTGTGCCGGGCACTGTGGCGCTGCTGTTGTGGCCGGCAGACCTGTGGTCCTGCCTCTCTGAGCAGGGCAGGGAGTGGGAATGCCGGCCAAAATCTGAGTGTGAATTTCTGGGTCCAGACACGGCAGTGAATGTTCAGACGTGGAGGGGACTTGGGCAGATGGTTCTGTCCCTTGGACCTGACTTCCCAGCGTGGGAGCAGACGTGGTGGTGGGGTGTGGTGGGGGAGGTCTGCACACTGCAGGCAGCAGGGGTGTGGGGAAGGGAGGGAGAAGAGGCGAGGAGAGGGGAGCGGAGTCTCAAAGGACCTGGAGAAGCCCTCCCCGGAGCCAGGCTGGGCCAGCGTCAGCTGCTGCCACCATGGTTACTTAGACGTCATCGGGAAAAAGGGTCCCCCGAGCCCCCCCGCAGACCCGGGTCTCCCACTCAGAGGCTTCAAGCTTCTCGTGGGTCTGCAGACTTCCCCGTGAGCAGGAAGCATCCAGAACAGAGCCGCCCAGCCGGGAGGGCGGAGGGAGAGGCTGGTGGAGGAACATACCTGGGGTCCTGCTGCCTGGCTTCTGTGTGGGAGGCTCCCGTCCTGGCCCTGTGATCTGTGGCCCGGGAGCTGGATTCAGAAGCTGCCTGGAGTCCCGGCTCTACAGCTGTCTGCTGCTGGAAGGAGCCTGTGTTCCCCAAGCTGGGCTGTATGGAGGGGAAAGGCCCAGACAGGTTGGAAGAGGGGCCTCTCCCCTGGAGGGTGATGGGGACGCCAGAGGCCTCACTGGGTATGTCACCCTCCAGTCAACAGCCCTTCCTAGGCTGGGTGTGAAGAGCAGGAGACATTCATGCTGTGGGCTCCGCCGCGCAGCAGCCCCTAATGTGGCTGGCCTGTCCACCGGGGGCCGTGCCAACATCCTTTCCTGCAATTGGCACTGAGGTCCTGGAGAGGGACACGGGCAGCCCCGAGAGACGGATGAGAGAGCACATCACACGCGCTATTCTCTGTTCACAGACTCGAGCCCTGGCCCGGCAGCAAGGCCATGTCCAGGAGCTGCTGGATGCGAGTCCTGGGCCTGTGTGACCCTCATGGGGAGGGGGCTCCTCTGCCCAGAGGACAGTTCTGCATGCGGGCAGGGACCTGGGGGTCTCTGGATAGAGGGGCCTGAGATGGGTGGGCTCCACGCAGAGCAGCGGCTGGTCCTGTTTCTGGGTTCTGAGCATCCTGCGGGCACTGCTCGGCATCTGGACACCATGGGACAGTGTCACTATCGTTTCTGACACTCAGCCTCTGACTGGGCATGCACCTGTGAGACGAAGGTGGGCCTGGACACCCTCCGCATCACCTCCAAAGACAGGGATCTCTGCCCTCTTCCAATTTCTGGGGTCACTGTAGTCGCCCAGGGATTTTGTTTGCTAAAGGAAGGGGTGGACAGACTGGGTGTGGTGGCTCACACCTGTAATCCTGGCACTTTGGGAGGCTGAGGCGGGTGGATCACGAGGTCAGGAGTTCGAGACCAGCCTAGCCAATAAGGTGAAACCCTGTGTCTACTAAAAATACAAAAATTAGCTGGGCGTGGTGGTGGGCGCCTGTAAGCCCAGCTACTCGGGAGGCTGAGGCAGAAGAATCGCTTGAACCCGGGAGGCCGAGGTTGCAGTGAGCCAAGGTCGCACCACTGCACTCCAGCCTAGGTGACAGAGTGAGAGTCCATCTCGGGAAAAAAAAAAGGACGGGGTGGACAGAGGTGATTAGAGGGCCTGGGGGACTGGCTCTAGAAACCCACATCTTGTACCTTTTCCCCTGAGAGGAAAAAGGGTGTCAAGGAAGGGTCAAAATTCATCCTGAGGCGCGGCATCCTGTGTCTAGGGGTTCAGACAGAGAAAGGAGTGAGACACTCGGCTCCCCGAAAACGCCCTGGTGTGTACGGCCTTAGACAAGCTGCTGGCCTCTCTGGCCTCAGTAGCCCATCTGCAAAATGCGGAGAATGGTGCCCAACTCCCCAGCAACAGTGCTCAGAACACAGGATGCTGGTGGGTCAGGTGCTTAGCACAGGGTTTGGTTAGAAACAGCCGCCCAGCACATGTCACCTGAAGTTGTCACTGAGCCACAGGGACAGGATTCACACCTACATATGATCAGCAAAGAGTCTGCCTGCTGGACAATGGTGGTATATACTCCGTACACCTGCCCATCCACCCAACCGCCCATCCACCTACTGCCCATCCACCTACCTCCCATCCTCCACCCATCCACCCATCCACCCACTCACACATCCACACACCCATCCATCCACTCACCCATCCATTTACTCACCCATCCATCCACCCGTCCATCCACTCACCCATCCATCCACTCACCCATCCATTTACTCACCCATCCATCCACCCATCCACCCACTCACCTATCCACACACCCATCCATCCACTCACCCATCCATTTACTCACCCATCCATCCACCCATCCACCCACTCATACATCCACACACCCATCCACCCACTCACCCATCCAATTACCCATCCATCTACCCATCACCCACTCACACATCCACACACCCATCCATCCACTCACCCATCCAATTACTCACCCATCCATCCACCCATCCATCCACTCACTCATCCATTTACTCACCCATCCATCCACCCATCCACCCACTCACCTATTCATGCACCCATCCATCCACTCACCCATCCAACCATCCATGCACCTGTCCATCCACCCACTCACCCATCCACCGCCCCATCCATCCACTCACCCACCCATTTATCCATCCATCCATGCACCCACCCATTTACCCACTCACTCACCCACTCACACGTCCATCCACCCACTCATCCATCCATTTACCCACCCAACCATCCATGCACCCACCCATCCACCCACTCACCCATCCACCCCCCCATCCATCCACCCACCCATCCATCCGCTCACCTGCCCATTCATCCCCACCTACCCACCTACCCATCCATCCGTCCATCCACCCACTTGCCCATCCACCCACCCATTTATTCATCCATCTATCCACCCATCCATCCATTCACCCACTCATCCATCCATGCACCCACCCATCTACCCACTCACCCACCCATCAATCCACTCATCCACCCATTCATCCACCCACCACCTGCCTGCCCATCCATCCAACTACCACTCCCTCACCCATCCACCCATTCATTTATCCACCCACCCACCCATTCATCCATTTACTTATCCACCGCAACCACACATCCATCCACTCTCCCAGCCACCCATTCATCCATCCGTTCATCCACCCACCCACCTACCTCTTCCTTCCTTCCTTCCTTCCTTCCTTCCTTCCTTCCTTCCTTCCTTGACTGTTATGTAGTAGGTGCTGAGCTTTAAAGGAGAAGGAGATAGACTCAGCCCTGAGCTCCATCAATACATAAGGAAAGGGCAAAACAGGACAAGTACAGGGGACCATGAGAACCAGCACAGGGACCCAACCTGCCCTGTGGTCAGTGGAGGCTTTCTGAGGAAGTGGAGCCCTTGAGATATTTCCACTGAGTCTTGAGCAGGGTTCTGGTGAGTCTTGTGTTCACCAGGACAGAGTTTCCACTGAGTCTTGTCTTTGAGCAGCTCATCTCTCGCTCAGTTAGATGTCATCATCCTTCATTTCTTCACTCAGTCTAAAGGATCCTACCTGGATGCCTCCATCTTGCTCTTTTCCCTCTGAACCTGAGTGAGTGGTAGTGCTTAGGAGACACCTGGGACAGGTCTGAGACATGCCTGAGGCAGGCAGAACCACTGGTTCCATATACAGCCCTCTCACAGCTGTGAGTCCCAGGACTCGGTGAGCAGTAGGGTGCCGAACTCATCCTGGTTTGTCTGGACATTTCCAGTTCTTGCACTGAAAGTCCCATGTCCTGGGAAGCCCCTCAGTCCTGGGAGAACCAGGATGGGTGATCATCTAGTGGGCAGGTATGGAAGGTTCCCCACTGCCCATGCCCATCTGTGGAGAAGAACATGCTTTGTGGTGTGGATGTGGTGTGGAGTGGGGGTGGAACATGAGCCATGGCTCACAACATGAGCCATGTGTCCCTGGGTGGCCTTACGAGCTCAACAAGCTTGGGGCCATGACTGTACTTGGCCTTCACCCACAACTTAAATTATCCTGAACACAGACCAGATACTCAATGAGTATTTGCTGATTGAACACATAAGTGAATGAGTGAATGAATGAATGAAGGTGAAACAGGGAATGTTTGCTCCAGACAGAACAGACTCAAGTCTCTGAGATATTTCAGAGCATCGAATAGAGCATTGAACCAAATGAAGGCTCAGTGGTAACGAAAACAGGCTGGGCAGCAGCAGGAAGCTCAGGGTCATCATTGCTCTCTTTAAATTGCTCCAGTGGTGAGAATAATTTCTACAGGAGACCCACTGGCAGGAAGGGCAAAGGGGTAGCCAACAGGGAGGTAAGCACGGAAGAGACCTCAGGAGCCCCAGGCAGCTCTGATCTGTCATCTGGCAGCTATTGTGGGTTCTGTGCAGGTGGAGTCATTGCTAAGCAGGGGGGCCCTGAGTGCATGACATGGGAGACCTGACTGCTCAGCTTGAGTATATCATTAGGACTGTGGTTGATGCTAATGACTGCAACCTTGAGTTATCAAGACATGGTTGGCCGGGCGCGGTGGCTCAAGCCTGTAATCCCAGCACTTTGGGAGGCCGAGACGGGCGGATCACAAGGTCAGGAGATCGAGACCATCCTGGCGAACACAGTGAAACCCCGTCTCTACTAAAAATACAAAAAACTAGCCGGGCAAGGTGGCGGGCGCCTGTAGTCCCAGCTACTTGGGAGGCTGAGGCAGGAGAATGGCGGGAACCCGGGAGGCGGAGCTTGCAGTGAGCTGAGATCTGGCCACTGCACTCCAGCCTGGGTGACAGAGCGAGACTCCGCCTCAAAAAAAAAAAAAAAAAAAAAAAAAAGACATGGTAGAAGTGTGTGTCAAGCTCATTTCTCTAAAAGATGCAGCACCCACCAGGATGGTTGAAGTTCAGAGGGAAGACATCCAGTCCTGGTGAGGACGTGGGCACGTAGAGCCTCGTCCTCCTGATTGAAGCTTGTATTGCACAACCACTCCAAAGATGATTTGTGGTCCCACCTAAAGCTGGCATGCCAGTGACCTATGACCCAGCAATTCTGCTGCCAGAAGTCCACCCAGGTGAAATGCGTGCTTGTGTTCACCAGGAGAGAAGGTTCTTTGTAGATCTCAAACAGGGAACTTTTCACACACCCCTCAAGAGTGGGTAGATAAACTGTGGTCTTTTCCCACTCTGAGATCCAGCTCAGTAATAAGGAGGAACCAGGCAGGCATGCTGAGCCCCTCCTGCAAAGGAGCATGGTAGGTGGCTCATTTGCATAAGTACAAGGTGATTTTTTTTTTCCCCATACAGGGCAGCGAGAAAAACAGTTCAGGGCAGTTTCTTCCAAAATCAATTCAGAGCTATGTAGACCCACTGGAAAGCCAGGTCTCCAAAGCGGCTGGGGTTCCTCCCACTGAGTTGTGGGTGTATCCCCCCAGCTTCCAGCTAAAAATCAGGCCAGCTTCTCTCCAGAACTCAGGGTCCAGGTTCTGAAGTCTTCACATTCTGGAATGTTCCTCTCTACTCTGCAGATATGAATAAAATACCCCAAAACAGGTGAACTGCCATGAGGGCAGTCATGGTTACTTTCTGAGGCTTCATGGGGGCACCTGCAGGAGTGAAGCGGAAGGGAGTAGGCGAGGCGGCTCACAACCTCCCAATTCCCCTGCACGGTGAGTTTCTCATCTCTCTCAGTACCGGGGATGTCTTGGCAGGGGAAGATTCTGTGAGAAAGAGGAGACTTAGCCTCTGTCAGGGCTTTGGTGCTCATCTGTTCTGAAATGGGGCCCTGAGCACCCTAGAGTCAGGGCTGGGGGGCAGAGGGGAAAGGAAGGGAGTGGGGGCCGTGACGGTGACAGTGACTTACGTGTGGAGGGTGTCTGGGTGCTCGGCCCTTTTCCAGCTTGATCTCAACAAAGGCACGGAGGGCTCACGGGACTGGGGCGAGTTTTCACCCCATTTAACAGAAGAGGGACCCTGACTCCACTCCTTAGTAATTTACCCACAGTCTACCCCTCACAGCCGGGGCCCAAGCCCAGGAAGAGGAGTGGTGGGGATGGGGCCAGGATCTGCTGCACTGCCAAGGCCGCAGCACGCCCGGGGCCACACCCACACCCTGCACGGGGCTTCCTCCCTCTCAGGGAGGAGAAAGGAGCGTGCTGTGTCTCTGAACGGGAGGAGGCTCTCGGGCGCAGACCCCAGAGCTCTGTCTCCCCTCTGGACATGCCTGGGCAGCATCTCCTGTGCCCTGTCAGCCCCCACACCAGCCCCTTTGGGGAAGGGTCCTCGGGTGTCTTAGGGAAGAGGAGGGTCTGTGGCTCAGAGCAGCCCCTGCTTCTCCCTGGGCCCCTGAGGGAGGGTCCACAGGCACAGATGGCCGCCCAGGCTGGGCGTTACAAGCACATCCAGGGACCAGGCACCTCCAACAGCTGTCGGTGCCTGCAGGGGCCCTGGGTGCTGAGCCTGCCCGCCTCCTCCACGGTGTCCAGCACGGGAGGTTGCCGGCGGCAGGAGCTGCAGGGAGGCTGGGCAACCTGAGCAGGAAGCATCCGGCTGGAGCATTTCCTTTCATTAAATACCCGTCCGGCTCCTCGCCCGGGGAGGAGGCAGGTCACAGGCTGTCCCCGGGCCTCACCGCTTCAGGAATGTACGCGGTGTCAGGGGAGCTGCGGTGCCGTCACCGGGAGGAAGACAGAAGCTGGGGTGGCGGAGGTGGGCGTCCGCTCCCATCTGGCAGAAAAGTCATCTTCTTGCAGGGTAGGGACGGAACCAGCTGAGCTTCCTTTGAAAATGAGACAGATGACATTTCAATCTTCCATGGGGTCTGGAGGCCTCACTGCACCGCCGCCTCCCGCTCCACATGCCCGCTTGTGAGGTTCGGGGCACGGCTCCCCTGGGGAGGGCTCCCTGTCACCTGTTCCTCCCATCTGAGAGCTCGCCGGAGGGCTGTGGGTGGCAGCGGGCGCGGCAGATCCGGCGTGTGGGCGCTGGACTGCTCCTACCTCCCTGCTGCGGTGCCCTTGGTTACCAAACAGCCTGTGCGGGGGCTGGTTTGCAGGAAGCCCCCAGAGAGTCCCCACCCAAATCCTCCTTTATTTTAAATCTGTGAAGCTCACGTCTGCTAAACCGACCCCCAACCCCCCAGCCTAAGCTCCGAAAATGCTGTGGGAGAAGGAGCTCTGCTTGGAGTCGGAGGGGTGCAGGGACCCCGGGTGGGGCAGCTCCTGATGGTCCCTGCCGGGTAGCTCGGGCCGGGCCTGCCAGGAGCTGGCTGAGACGCCGTTACTGTGTCTGGGAAATGGGTGCCCTGGGCCCCCTGCATGGCGTGTCAGAGGGCAGCGGGACAGACAGCAGGAGAGGAGCCTGTGGCTGGAACCAGGCAGGTGGCACCCAGAGCCAGCTGGACAGGCCTGCGGGAGGCGTGAAGGCTGCTGGGTGCCAGGGTGGTGCTGGGCCCATGTCAAGAACCCCTGGACAGGGCTCAGACTCCAGATCAGGGTTCAAGGCCACAACCCTGGCAGGTCCTCACCTGCAGTGATACCAGCCTTGCAGAACCCATGGGGGGAAAGGGAAGGGCGTAGGTGCCCTCGGTGCCCGCAGGAGGCCCTGGGAGCTCTGGAGCAGGCAGGGGGGACACACCAGGTGCCCCACAGTGGGAGCAGCTGGAAGCCGTGAACTAGATTTGGGGACTGCCTCCTGGGTAGGTGCAGGACAGAAGGAACCCAGTGAGCGGCAGTGTGGGGCCCCTGCCTAGCCCATTTGTACAAACGGCCGAGTGCACCGAGTGTGGGGGTTCTCCAAGGCCCAAGGAGGTTCTTCTCTCTAAGAAGGACGGCAGAAAGGTCCAGAGGCCCAGGCAGCTGGTGCCGGTGGGGAAGCAGGCAGGGAGGAAGCTGACAGGCGGCAGAGGAGCCAGGGTGAACCACCTGGCCAGGACTGAGGAGGGGGGCCATGTGGCAAACTGCATCCAGATTTCAGAAAGAAAGAGGAAGGGGGAAGAGGAAAAGCCAGCTGGTTCCACGGAGCAAGCCGGCACGGGCATTCCCACGGGGCCGGATGAGAACCGAGTCGGATCACGTGTCTGCCTCTGGCATGGGGAGGAAGGGGCCCCTAGAAGTTGCTGCCTGAAGGGGACATTTCTCTTCCTGGGAGGAGGGAGAGTGGTGTCCACTCTCCTGGGCCCTGGAGTGTCCTTAGCCCTGAACCTGCCTCTCCTGTCCATCCCTCTCACTCTCGGCTCACATGCTGCCTCCTCCTGGAAGCCCTCCTAAACTGGCCCAGACGGAACCCTCTGATGGTCTCCTTCAAGGCCATGGTCACCGTCAGTAATCACTGTGAGGGGTGGGACTGTGTGGATCCCAGTTTCCCCATCCCCAGGCTGTTCCTCCGTGAGGTCACAGCTGACCCTCGTGCCTCACGCCAGGCACACAGAGCTGCTCACCAGCCCCCGTGACCAGCTGAGCGGCTTCAAGCCACTGAGGGGTGGACGGAGGCTGGAATTTGGGCCAGAGTCTGGGTGGGAGACTCATGTCCTGGCCCCTGGGCTGAGCTCAGGATAGGTGCTGGAACCCGCGGTCAGAGGCTGATGTGGGGTAGGGCTCTATGGACCTTCAGGGCTTCCCAAGAGCAGAGAGGCTCTTCTGGGGCAGCCCAGCAGGCAGGGGCCAGGCAGGTCCAGGTAGCGTGGGCTCCCTGGGGCTTCTGAGAGCCTGGCCTGGGAGGGTGGCAGGGGCTGTGCCTCCCTGGGGGTGCCCACACTTTGGGACAGCTGCTGGTGCTTCTCTGGCCCTTCCTGGTGCCCGCAGGCTCAGGGTCCCCAGATCAAGATGCACGGGGCCGGGACTCCATTTAACCTCAGACAAGACTGAGGTGGGGCCGGCAGCTGGAGAGCTGAGGCTGCACCTGCCGCCCCCTGTGAGGGCCGCGTCCCGTCCCTGGGAAGTGCCGACTGGGAGGCCGCTGAGTGTAGTGTCTCCCGACCCCAGGAAGGTTCCCAAGTTTGGGATGAATTCCTTCTCCCGCCCAAGTTTCTTAGCGACCTTGACAAGTGGCCCGGACAGCTGGCTCTCCAGCCAGGGCCGGAGGAAGGAGTGCTGTTGACCATGGGACCCGGGATGGGGACCCCAGTTCCCTGACCTCCAGCCAGAAGCCCCCAGGCCCCTGCGATGCCGCGTACACAGCGCACTCCCCGTGGCCTCAGCTGGGAGATAACCTGGGTCTGGGTGGGAACCTCGCTTCTCAGGCCGTGTGGGTTAAACTCGGGGATCTCGACCTGCTTTGGAAAATCGAAACCGTATTTTCACTCCTGGAGCTCCCCAAAGTGTTTGAACCTGGACTCGGAAAGCTCGTTTGGACACAGACGCAGTTTCTCCCCGGCAGATTCCATTTTCCCCGGAATGCCAGCGGGAAAGTCGGCAGGAAGCCGGGCTGGAGGTGTGGGGGGGCAAGCAGAGTTGGGGTGCAGGGAACATGTGCCCCTGGCTCTGCGCAGTGGCTGTGGGCCCTGGGCTCCTCAGTCAGCCCACCTGGGCTGCTCCTGTCCTGAAGACCAGGCCGTGCAGAGCAGGTTTCACAGGTGAGGACGCACATCCTAGCTCGTGACACGGCAGGGGCTGCTTCCGGCCTAGAAGGAAGGACAACAGTGCTGTCTCCGTGACTGGGGAGAGGGAGCTGATGGCTCCATTTGGGGGGTGGCCGGGAAAGGCCCCCAGGACCCTGACACCTGTAGCTGTCTAAAGTCTGTGAAATTCGAACCACTGTTGGCCACGGCGTCCTTGGCTCCAACGCGCAGGCTGCCCAGTGGTGCCTCCAGGAAAAACTTCTGGGTGTGAGGGGCAGAGATGGCTGTGAAGTGAAGCCTGGAGGTTGGGGAGTGTCCACTTGAGGATCAGCCTGTCGGGGTTCGGCCCAGGGGTCCCCAAGCTGTGGGACATTCAGAGCTAAAGCCAGGAGAGTCCCAGGCAGACATGTGGATGGTGGGTCTCCCCTCTTCAGCTCCCCAGGCACTGGCCTTTCGGGTCTGGAGGTGCTGCCCCTCCAATTCAGTGGGGTGGGGCCCTGCCTCAGTGCCCCCGGGCACGGCAGCTAAGAGCACCTGGCTGGAGCGCTGAGGGCCCCCAGACCTGGGGCCCAGGTGGCCTGGAGATGCCTCGTTAGCTCGGCATTTACCGTGAGATGGGCAGTTCCAGATGCCTGGAGCTGAGGGCCTGGCTGCGGGTGTGTGGCAGTGCCACATGGCTGCCCGGGTAAAGTGCCACGACCTGGGTGGTTTAGAAAACAAACCTGTCCTCTCACAGCTCTGGAGGCCAAAAGTCTGAGATCGAGGCTTGGGCAGGGCCACGTTCCCCACAGAGGTTCCAGAGGAGGATCCTTTCTGCCTCTTCCAGCTCCTGGTGGCTCCAGGTGCCCATTGGCTTGTGGCCACATCGCTCCAACCTCTGCCCCGGCTTCATGCTGCCGTCTCCTCTGCACGTCTGTCTTCGCCTCTGCTCCTACGAGGACACCCCTCGCAGGATTTAGGCCCCACCCAGATAACCCAGGATGACCCCACTGCAAGATCTTTTGTTCAATTACATCTGCAGAGACCACTTCCCAACCAGGCCAGAGCCACCGATTTCCAGGGTCAGCTGTGGACACCCTTCAGCCTGAAACATCATCTCATCCACACCTCCCATCGCCACTGTGGAGGGGAAGTTCAAGTTCTCACTGACTGCCCTGTACCATTTCTCCAGGGAACCCTGGATGTCCACAGAGGGGCCGGTGGCTGCCCCTGGCCCGTCATGGGGCCCCAGCTCTGACACCTGAGCTTCCGAATTCACTTGTTTAGATTTTCAGGAACGTTTTTTCTTCCCAGGGCACCGTGTGCCTTTCCAGGGAGCCCTGGGGGTGGGGGCACGGAGTGCTCCCCTGGGTCTCCCAGGGGCTTCTGCTGCCCGAGGGGTCCGTCCAAACTGTACATCAGATCTGCCGCTGCTGCCCTCCTGGCCCGGCGGGAAACTGACACCTCCGGGAGCTCTTGGTGGTGAGCCGTGTGTGGAGAGCTCCTTGCTCTGGGGGCCCTGTCACTTGGGCACAGTTCAGGGTCCCTTGGTGGTGAGCCATGTGTGGAGCTCCTTTCTCTGGGGGCCCTGTCACCTGGGCACGGTTCAGGGTTCCTCAGAGCTGGACATGTGGTGGGAGGGAGGCCCAGCCCCACTTCTGGGCTCTCTGAGGCTCCACTAATCTTGGGAGGGGAGAGAGGCTGAATTCCTGGTGGTGACCTGAGGACTCACACAGGTAAACCGAGCAAGACCGTGGGACCATGGCACCCCATACCTGTGCACCTGCCGCAGCCCGATGTCCATCCCGGGGGAAGGGACCCACACCTGTGCACCTGCCGCAGCCCGAGGTCCATCCCGGGGGAAGGACCCACACCTGTGCCCCTGCACAACCTCACTCCTGCGCAGGCTGGAAAGAACTTGGACACACGCGGTCCGGAGTGTGGGTAGCGACAGCAGCCCCCACTGAAGCAGCCCCAAGGTCCATCACCGCGTGAAGGGACCCACGGACACGGCTCATCCTTACCGTGGAATGTGAGCCACCAAAGGGGGAGGCCTCGGCTCAGCCGCCGCAGGGACGGACTCAACACATGCCGAGCGGAAGAAGCCAGCCCTGAGAGACCACCTGCGATTCCACCTGCAGAAATGCTGGAAAGGGAGGTCCGCAGACGCGAGAGCTGGATTAGGGGGACGGCCAAGGGGCGAGGGGTTTCCTTCCGGATAAAATTGCCCTGGAACGAGATGCGGGGCAGGGGGAGGTGGCTGCAAGATACTGCGGCTCTGCTGGATGCCATGGTGCTGCATGCTGTGAACGGCTAATTCTATGCTATGTGGATCTCACCTCAATCAAATAATTGGAAGATTCCCAGCAGCTGAGATGACTCATGTTCGGGGGTGACTCATCCAGGCCACTGGCATTACATCGCTTAAAGACAAGCCTGACCTTTGCCCAGAAGCCTCAAGACCACAGTGGCCTCCCACGGCAGAGGGCAGTGCCGAGGGGCCGGTGTTCATCCAGCTCACAGGACAGGCCTGAAGCGCAGCTATTTCCTCTGCCAAGCAGGGGATGCGTGCTCGGCCCTCCCTGGCCAGGGGCGGCTCTAAGTTTGGAAAAATGAAAGTCCCATGGGAGGGTGGGCCCCTGGGGTGGGATCCTGGAGCCAGGGCCGGGTCAAGGTGTGGGTCGAGAGACGCAGGGGCCTTCCCTGTAGCTGGCATGGAGTGATGGGGAGGGGGGTGCTGGGTAAGAGGGAGCTATACAGGCCACAAGAGGGGTCCCCAGCCTCTAGCACCTTGGCCATGGCCTTGGGGGGGCATCCTGGTGTCCCCATAGAGTTGCCATGTCCAGGGACTGAGCTTCAAATGGGGAACCGGGCGGGGTCCAGAGACCCAGAGACCTTGCACTCACACGGCTGGACCCCACCTGCTGCCACAGCCCCTCATGGCTGCTGTCCTTGGAGGAAGAGGGACACGGGAGGCTGCGACCCCTCATGGCTGCTGTCCTTAGAGGAAGAGGGACATGGGGGGCCGCGACTCCACAGGCTGCTGTCCTTGGAGGAGGAGGCAGGGGCCACGGCAGGCACAGAGGGACCAGCCCAAGGGCCCCTCAGGGGTCTGGAGGGCTCTTCCCCCTCCGAGGTCGCCCACTGACCTGGTCCAAGGACCCTCTGCTGGCCTATGTGGACCCTCTGGGCGTGAAGCACACGGGGCAGTGGGTGGCGCTGATGGAGCAGCCTTCTGGAACGTTCCGTCCTGGCTTGCGCCAGCCCCGCGTGTGGCCCCGGGAGCTCAATTTCCTGACAACACTCAGTCCTGAGGTTTCCTGCCCCCTGAGAACCATCCGTGAGTGTTTTGTGGTTACGAAAAACAAAAAGAAAACAAAACCAAAACCTGTTGTTTTTCCCAAGGTGAGCGTGAGCGCCCTGCGAGGAGGCCCAGGCGATTGCCCGCCCTGCACACGCATCTCGGAGCCCAGAGCACGGCGGGCACGGGAGTGACCGGCAAGCCCGGCCCTGGCCCCAGCCCCACTCCTGGGCCTGGGTCAATATTGATTCAGGGAAGGTGGCTCCAGCCTTGCCCATGGTGGGGGGAGCGTGTGGGGTGCCCCAGGAGGCTGCCCAGAGAGACCCCTGGAGCTGGGGATCCATAGAGACACTCAGGCAGGGGAGCGGGTGAAGATGGGGGAGTGAGAAGATAGGGGGGCTGGGCGCCGTGGCTCACGCCTGTAATCCCAGCACTTTGGGAAACCGAGGGGGGGAAATTGCTTGATCTCAGGAGTTCAAGACCAGCCCGGCAACATGGCAAGACCCCATCTCTACAAAAAATACAGCAATTAGCCGGGCGTGGTGGTGTGTACCTGTAGTCCCAGCTAATCAGAGGCTGAGGTAGGAGGTTCGCTGGGGCCCAGGAGGCAGAGGCTGCAGTAAGTGGAGATCACAGCGCTGCCCTCTAGCCTGGGCAACAGAGTGAGATCCTATCTCAAGAAAAAAAAAAAAGATGGGGAGGGGGTAGATATGGGGGAGGGGACAGAGAATGAAGAGATGGGGTGTTCCTGGAGAGGCCCCAGGTTCCCCTGGCCCGGCTGGCTCTCTTCACAGCATCCTGAACCCAAGGCCTCTTCAGCTTCTTCTTGCTTACCTCCTAAGACAGAGAGCTCACTCCCTATGCAGGCCTCCTGTGCTGGGGCTGGGCGGCTTGAGTGTGGCAAAGTGTCTGATTCCTCCTTCTTCCTTCAGCTGTGCCCCCAGGGTCTGGAGCGACAGAGCTGGGCGTGTTTCGAAGCCCCTCACCGTGTCAGGGCAGGCGTGTCGGGGAAGGGGCTGGGCGCCAGCTTTTGTGGTCCTGTCCAGCAACCCCCACAAGGCTAGCGAGGGAGGTGGGTGTGAACAAGTGAGTGAATGGGTAAATGGGCGGATGGATGTGCGGTGTAGACCCAGGAGGACTCGGCGCTCCTTCTGTCCGGAGAGGAGTGAACCCGCCCCGCAGGCCTGATTGGCAGGTTTTATTCCAGCAACCACGGCGGCCGAGCCGAGTGTTATAAAAACACGGGAGAGTACGTCAGAACAGGCAGCGCCACGCTTTGCGGCAAGGTGACAGGTTAAACAAATCCCTCCTCAGAATTTACTGCCTTCATTTTTGCTTCAGAGCGACGCCCTGCCGCCAGACGTATTTCATGCAGAAATACCTGCCCTGGGCGCCCTGGGGGCAGGACGCCTGCTCATAGAAGGCAGCTCTAGACTTTTCTATGAACAAAGGGACCGTCCTGGCTAACACAGCGAAACCCCGTCTCTACTAAAAATACAAAAAATTAGCTGGGCGAGGTGGCGGCACCTGTAGTCCCAGCTACTCGGGAGGCTGAGGCAGAAGAATGACGTGAACCCGGGAGGCAGGGCTTGTAGTGAGCCGAGATCGCACCACTGCACTCCAGCCTGGGAGACAGACAGAGACTCCGTCTCAAAAAAACAAAACAAAACAAAACAAAACAAAAAACAAAAAAAGACAAAAAAACCCAAACCAAGTCCTTTACAGAAAGACATTTGTAAAACTTACTTTCCAGCCACCAGAAAATTGGGGGGTAAAAGGGAATTTCCATCTGAAGTGGGCAGTGATGATTTTATTTCTTGACTGTGTGCTGATTCTGTTTTTTGGAAACTGTGTGGGGAGGGGAGGCGGGGGTGCTGGGGGTCCGTGCCACACTTCACCATCCACTGGGAGCTGGGTCCCCTGCCTCCCGCCCCATCAGGAATGGGGTGAGGCATTGGCCCATGGGGATCACAAGGCCGATGGGACTTTAGAGAGGGTTGGGGCCAAGCTTCAGGGATTGGGCACATGGGGTGAGATTTGGGTTATGAGAGTTGGACCCCTCCCCTGCATCCACCACTCAGCCCCCAGCCCCCTGTGCCAGGGGAGGGCTCTGTCCTGGGACGGTTGATGTGGGCTCTTGGGACAGAACGGTCGCTGGGCCTTGGATGGGTCCTGGGACCTGTCCTGTCCCTGCAGCATGTCAGCCGGTCCAGCCTCACATTCCTGCTCTCTCTGCGGCCACCTTCCAGACAGAGCTTGGAGCTGAGCGGGTGACGCGGCCACCCTATCTGCCCTGTCCACAGAAACCGTCACCTGAGCTTGCTCCACATTCCAGACCAGGGCAGCGGGTTCCCCAAGGCTCCGTGGCCGTGGGATGTGAGGACCTGGAGCCTTCCCAGAGTAGGATGGAGTACAGCAAGGCGGGAGGGGTGGTGGGCAGCGAGTCCAGTGCCCTCTTCTAGATGGGGACAGGCTTTGGTGCTGGGGGGCAGAGGGCTGGGCCCCGGGATCATGGAAGGACAGGCCCTGGTAGCCAGTCCACCAAGTCATCCCTCCCAGGCCTCAGGGAACACGCCCGGGGTCCTCATGCCTCTTGGGAGCCTGCAAAGGTATTTATTTAGAGCTCTGGGGTGCGGCCAAGTGAAGGCTGGAGGGGGCATTTCCAGGTGGCAGCTCCTGGCCTCTAAGGGGGATCCCAGTGCCTCTCTGGTCCTGTGGGTGTGAGTCAGCGGGGCACACAGGGGAGGCTATGGGTGGCGGCTATGCCTCGGTCTGGCCAGACGGGTCACGTCTCCACCAGGCGCCTGAAATAGCTCTCTGGGGCATCCAGCTCAGGGAAGAGGGTGTGGATGCCCTGCAGGACGGACGTGGCTGGAGCTGCAGCAGCCCTGCCAGGTAACTGGGACCCCACCCAGCGACACACTCTCTGGCCCAGAAGCCAGGAGCCGACCGTGCCCCATCCCTCCCCATTACAGCCCTTCATCCTTCTCCCACTCCTGCCTGGCTCTGCTGTGCCCTCGAGGGGAACCTGGCCAGCTTGGTGCCAAGTGCTGTAACTCCAAGCAGGCAGTGTCCCTCCCACAGCCCGGGAGGGGTGGGGGCTCCTGGGATGCTCCCACCTGGGCCTCCAAACTCTAGCAGGGATCCCTGCTGTCTGAACCCCCCTGGCTGACCCCACAGCCCCTGGCCCCGTTTCCTGGTACACCCTATCTCTGTCCCTGATGGAGCTCCAACCCCTCACTCCCCTCTCCTCATCACCAAGTCCCGGGGCCCAGGCTTCCCAGTTGGGCAGTGGAAAACCAGGACATCCTTGGAGGACTCAGGAGTCCTCAGGAGTCCCTTCAAGGGGGCCGTGATGGCCGAGGGCCCAGGGTGATGGATGGGGGTGGACGTCGGTGCCTACCAGGCAGTCGCCAAGCTGGGCTGAGTTTTGGAAATGACCTCAGCTTCACAGACAGGGGCACAGAGGGCAGGACCTGGGGCCTGTGGGAGGGGACGGCCTTTGAGAGTCTCCAGTGAGGACCCACGGGGCGGTGGCCCTGATGAGGACACCTGTGTTTGTGTCTGGAGCTGCCATACAAAGTGCCACAGACTAGGAGTCTCAGGACAATAGAGTGTGCCCCTCACAGCTCTGGAGGCCAGAGGGCCAAAGTCTAGCGTCTGGCAGGGCTGGTTTCTTCTGAGAGCCCCAGGGAAGATGCTCCTGGCCTCTGCCAGCACCTGCTGCTGCCCGTGCTCCCTGGCTGGTGGCTGCATTGCTCTGCCTGCGTGTTCGTGGGACCCCGTGAGCCTCTCCTCTCTTCTCCTCCTTATAAGGGCACTTGGGCTAAGACCTACTGACCCCATCCTTGAACCAGTTACACCTGCCATGACGCTATTTCCAAATAAAGGCAGGTCCTGAGGCTCTGAGGACATGAGTCTTGAGGGACACAGTTCAACCCACTACAGCGCCCAGTTGTAGTTCAGGAAGTTGAGGTCCAGAGAGATGGGGGAGCCCCCAGACTCACCCACACCGGGGACCTGTCGCAGGTGGAGACCCCCAGACACTGGAGGGAGTGATCTGGTTTTGGGGGTCACCCAGGGAGCTGGAGAACACAGGGAACTGGAAAGAAGTGGTCAGGGTTGCTGCCTCAGGTAGGCGTCTGCCAAGGAGACCGTGGAGGTCTCAGGGATGGTGAGAGGCAGAGGGTCCATGAGCCAGGCCGGATGGTAAGCCAGAATTGGGCTTTGAGAGGTGGCTTTGGGCTGTGATTTAAATAAAGGAAGGGGCCAGGTACAGTGGTTCACACCTGTCATCCCAGCACTCTGGGAGGCTGAGGAAGGCGGATCACATGAGGTCAGGAGTTTGAGACCAGCCTGTCCAAGATGGCGAAACCCCGTGTCTACTAAAAATACAAAAATTAGCCCAGTGTAGTCGTGGGCACCTATAATCTTTGGGAGGCCCAAGCGGGTGGATCACCTGAAGTCAGGAGTTCGAGACCAGCTTGGCCAACATGGTGAAACCTCATCTCTACTAAAAATACAAAAATCCACTTTGATAGGCTGAGGCAGGTGGGTCATGAGGTCAGGAGATCGAGATCATCCTGGCTAACACGGGGAAACCCCGTCTCTACTAAAAATACAAAAAATTAGCTGGGCGTGGTGGTGGCGCCTGTAGTCCCAGCTACTTGGGAGGCTGAGGCAGGAGAATGGCGTGAACCCGGGAGGCGGAGCTTGCAGTGAGCCAAGATCGTGCCACTGCACTCCAGCCTGGGGGACAGAGAAAGACCGTCTCAAAAAAAAAAAAAAAAAAAAAAAAAAAAAAAAAAAAAAAAAAAATCAGCCAGGCATGGTGGTGGGCGCCTGTAATCCCAGCAACTTGGGAGGCTGAGGCAGGAGAATCGGTATAAATAAAGGAAGGGAATGTGTGGGGGAATGACGCAGGGAGACTCCAGGCCCGGAGGACGGGTCAGGCCCTGCACACAGCAGGTGCCCAGAGGATGCCAGCGGGAAGCATGTTGCTGAGAGGAGGCGAAGTGTCAGCGTGGGGCTGGCAGAGGGAGACACCAGCGAGGCAGGGCTGGCTGACCCAGGAGCTGCCCCAGGTGCCAGGAGTTTGAGTGGGCAGGAGCCCGAGAGCTCCCATCTGTGCCCACCTGTCAATCCCAGCGCCGGGCTCTGGGATGGAAAACCAGAGCAGCAGGTTGTTCTGGAGGGAGGCAAAGTGTCTCCAGGAGGCCGGGCGACAGCCCAGCCTGCAAGTAGAGGGGAGCCCGGCCCCAGTGCTGGGGGAGGAGCACGGGGCTCTGGGGTGCGATGGGGCACTCAGAGTCCCCAGGAAGGGGCATGGGGCGTGTGGATCCTGAAATTCAGTATGTGAGGGAGATGGGAGACAGGTCTGGAGGAGCCAGGGACACTAGGAGGGGCTGGGCCTGGGAGGCCTTCTAGCCCAGCCAGCGATGAAATCCCACAGGGACCTAGGAGAAGAGGGGGTATCCCGTGTGTGGGGCGGGGGCCAGGACTAGGAGAAGAGGGGGTACCCTGCGTGCAGGGTGGGGGCCGGGCCAGCCTTGCACATTGATAATGCTTGCAAATGGGCCTCTGGGGCCTAGCAGGGTCCTCCAGGCAGTGCAGAGGCTATGCGGGGGCCTCTGCAGGGTCCTGGGCCGCCCTGTGCCTCTCAGCTGAGGGGGGGACCCAACGCTCCCAGGCCGCTGTGTCCACTGCGGATGGAGGGGCCTGGCCTGAGGGGAGTGTGCGGGGCGCACTGAGGGGGAAAGGCCAGCAGGAAGCGCTGCCCTGTGGCAAAGGCGGCGGGGAGAGAGGGATGCGACTGCACAGGTGCGGAGCCTGGCGTCTGGTCCCAACCCACTTCTGCTTTCTTACCCTGCAGCTGCCCAGGCACAGCCACAGGGAAGCCAGGCTGCGTTCACGGCATCTCCAGGAGAGACAGGGCCCCTTTCCGGCCCCCTGTTCAGCAAGTCCTCCCCACGGCTGGGGGAGGGGCCGGGCGTCGCAGCGACCCGTCTGATTGTGAGCCTATAAAAGTGGCTGGTCGGAAGCCCGGCGGAGGGAGCGGCAGGCGTGGAGGGGCCCTGGAGGACATGCTCCGTTAAAGTGGAGGGCCCCGGCGGCCACACGGTAGTGACGCCATAGTGCAAGGCATGGCCCATTCCTAAGCGGAAGAATGTGTGGAAACATGTGTGGCTGTGACATGGAACCCAGCAGCAGTCGCTGGGCAGGAGGGGCTGCAGTGTGTGGCCATGAGAGTGGCTCCAACCACACGGGCCCGGACTGAGGCTGTTCTCACTCAGGGGCCGCCTGCTCTGCGTCCACAAGGCCGTGGCCCCGTCCCGGGACAGGGCTGATCAGGTTCCCCCGCACTGTTGTGGCTTCCGTGTCTGTGGCAAAGTGAGACCCCCACCCCTGAGAGATGCACGGCAGGCGGGGCAGGTGGCCTCAGGTCTGTACGCCTTGCCACAGGCTTTTGGCTTTGCTGGTCTCCAGGCATGTGGGGAGACAGACGCTGGACAAGTGCATCCTATGCTGGGTTCCAGGGTGGTCCCAGGAGCGCCGGCAGTGAGCAGGTCAGGGCTGTGGGCACCGGGCTTGGTCCAGCAGGCAGGAGCAGCCCCGCCTGGGGGAGTCTCCCTGAAGGGAGACAGAGAAGATGCAGGGCAGAGACGCAGGGCAGAGACACAGGGCAGAGTGGCAGGGCAGAGCGGCAGGGCAGAGACGCAGGGCAGAGCAGCAGGGCAGAGACGCAGGGCAGAGCAGCAGGGCAGAGCGGCCAGGGACCCAGAGGCTGGAAGAGGCAGGAAAGACCCTCCCCTGAGGCTTCCAGAGGGAGCCCAGTTCTGCTCACACCTCGATTTTAGGCCTGGTTTCCAGGTCCACTCTGCCCCTCCTGGGCTCAGTCCTGTGAGCTGACTGGGTGAGCCATGTCTGCAGGGCCAGGGCTCTGGGTATGGGCTTCTGAGGAGGGCCACTGTGAGTCTCGGTCTTCCAGTCTGTGGAGTGGGGTGACCTTGTTCTCTGATGCTGGCCGAGGGGGCCTCCTACAGCGTGGGCTGTGGCCTCCATGAGTCCACCTGCCCGTCTGTCTGGCTGGCCTGCCCTGCCAGAGGACTCAGTGCCCGAGGCCGGCTTCCCTATTCACCTAAGGGAGAACAGAGCCATGCCTCCCTCCCTGCCCTGAGCAGGGCCTGTGCGGGGAGGGCCAGCTCCTCTGGCCCGGAGTCATCTCCCTGTCCCAGCCAGGCTGGAGGTGAGTGGGATGCAGGGCTCCTCAGGACAGGTGCTGCCTGGTGAGGAGGAGGGTGGCTTCTCCGAGGTTGCAGCGAAGGATGGCCAGGTCTGGAGAGGATGTGGCCTGGCCAGTCCCGATGCCGGAGGTGACGTGGCGAGGGCTGGAGGTGGCTCCGGCTCCCCCTGGGAGGCTGCCCCGGGTTGGAGGCTGTGTGTGTTGGGTCCAGCCCACTCTCCCTGGCCCGATGCCACCCACCCCCACGTCTGCCTAGAGCAGAAGGCAGGCCAGCAGCTTGTGCCAGGGTCGGCAAGGACTGTAGCCCTCAGGGCCTGCAGCAGGACAGGAGAGTACACCCAGCCCACTGTTTCCCGTGGATCTCTAGAGCCCCAGCACCCCCAAGATAGTCCCCAGGCCTCAGTCCCCATCCCCAGACACACACACACACACACACACACACACACACTCACACACACACAGAGAACTCTTGTCGCCCAGTCTAAGCCAGCTGACCCGGCGGGAGCACATTCCTGCAGGCCCCGGGAGATGCTGGTGTTTGAGATGCTGGTGTAGAGTCCACTGCAGAGGGTTCCGGAAGAGCCGACAAGAGGTGGACAGGGCGGGGCTGTACTCGAGGGAGCAGGGGGCTTGGCCGAGGACCCCACGCCCTTCCGCTTTGAGCTGTGGGTCTGAGGGGCCTCCGTGCAGGGCTGGCCCTGGAAACCGTGGTCACTCGAAGCCCTCTCCGCCTGCTGATGTCCACCCAGGGACAGGCCTCCTCCAGCAGCTGGCCTCAGAGAGACAGCCGTGTGCCCAGACTCGTAGGCCGCGTGCCTCTGCCCTGTATTATACAGCCTTCGTGGGAGACCGGGGTCTCCCCAGCCAGGCCACCAACAAGCTCCCAGACCCATTCCTGGCCCTCACGTTCATAAAATCCTTGTGGCTTGAAATATTTTTCAGATTTTAGTCATGGTAGTTGCTGGAAAGGGCCTCTCTGGCCAGCTTCCCGCTGCAATGATCCCTGAACCCGCTCCCCAAGCTCTGCAGGCCTGGTCTGATAGGGTCACCCACAGTGGCGTCCCCTTGAACTTAAGAGCAGGCTGCAGGCCAGGCACGGTGGCGCACACCTGTAATCCCAGCACTTTGGGAGGCCGAGGCGGGTGGATCACCTGAGGTTGGGAGTCCGAGACCAGCCTGGCCAACCTGGTGAAACCCTGTCTCTACTAAAAATTCAAAAATTAGCCGGTGTGGTGGGAAGTGCTTGTAATCTCAGCTACTCGGGAGGCTGAACAAGGAGAATCTTGAACCCAGGAGGTAGAGGTTGCAGTGAGCCGATCACACCACTGCGCTCCAGTCTGGGCAACAGAGTGAGACTCTCTCTCAAAAAAAAAAAAAAAAAAAAGAACAGGCTACAGAGGGCCCTGGGTTGGAAAGAGGGAGCATGCGGTGGCCCCTGCAGGGGGTGACATCCTGGGGAGTGACATCTACCTCCCAGGGAATAAGACCCTGAAACAGGCAGGTGGGTGGGGTGGGGACACCTCACAGGGCTGGGAGCAAAGGCTCTAATCCCAACTACTGAGGTGCTGGTCTGGCTTCTGCTGTGTATCAACTGGTGACCTTGGGCCTGCCTCAGTTTCCCCATCTACGTAGCCCTCCTCCTGCCCGGACCTTGTTGGGATTAGCCGAGTTGACACCTGACAAACACCTGGACACACTCAGTGGAGTGAATCGTCAACAAATGGGACCCCACAGCCTACCATACTGTGGGTGTTTCCATCTTTGCTTTGCCTGCCAGGAAGCTCTGTGCAGAGTGTTACCTGCCCTGGCACTGGCTGCCTCTCTTTAGGGTTCTGGGCACTCTCTGAACTTTGTAGTTTCTTTGGCATTTTTTTTCTTTCCTTGTTTGCTCTTTATTAATTTTTTCATAATTTTGTTTCTTAGACATAATTCACATGAGATTCACCATTTTAAAACGTACAACTCGATGATTTTAGCACACCCACTAAATGTACTGGGATTGTGTAACCATATCACCATCGATTTTATCTCGTTTTTAAGTTTTGCAGATACACAGTAGGTATTATATTTAGGGGGCACACGGGAGGTTTTGATGCCGGCATGCGGTGCGAACTAAGCATGATCCATTTTAGAACATTTTATCACTTTCCACAAGAAATCACAGAACCTTTAGCCATCATTTCCGTGGCCTCCCACGCCCGATTCCCCCAGCCCTAGACAAACACCAATCTGTTTTCTGTCACTACGGGTTTGCCTATTTGAGACATTTCACGTAAATGGGGTCACACGATGTGGGGCCTTTTGTGTCTGGCTTCGCCCACGGAGCTCATGTTTTTAAGGTTCATCCACCTGGTAGCGAGGGTCAGAATCTCGTTCCTCTGCGAGGCTAGTGTCCCGCTGCTTGGGTGACCTGTACGCCATCTACCCATTCGATTGCTGGTGGCTGTTTGGGAGGCTTTCCTTTTTTTTTTTTTTTTTTTTTTTTGGCCATTGTGAATAGTGCTACGAACATCCATATATAAATTTGTGTGTGGACATATAATTTCACTTATATTGGGTAGACGGCCAGGAATGGAATTGCCAGGTCATGGGTTAATTCTAGGTTCCGACTTTTGAGGAACTATTACACCGTTTTCCAAACTGTCTGCCTCACTCTCCTTTCCCACCAGCAGTGCATGAGGCCTTGTTTCTCCGCATCCTCACCAACACCGACATCCTGGTTTTCCTGACCGTAAGCATCCTCACCGGTGTGACGTGGCCTCTCACTGTGGCTTTGATCCGGGTTTCCCGGGTGGCTGGTGACATGGAGCATCTTTGCATCTTTTCATGAGCTTGTTAGCCCCTAGTGTATCTTCTTGGAGAAATGTCTATTTCCATCCTTTGCTATTTTAAATTAGGTGACTTGTGTTTTTACTGTTTTTTTCTTTTTTCCTTTTTTCTTTTTTGAGACGGAGTTTCGCTCTTGTTGCCCAGGCTGGAGTACAATAGCACCATCTCGGCTCACTGTAATTTCTACCTCCTGGGCTTAAGTGATTCTCCTGCCTCAGCCTCCCTGAGTAGCTGGGATTACAAGCACCTGCCACCACACCCGGCTAAGTTTTATACTTTTAGTACACATGGGGTTTCCCCATGTTGGCCGGCTGGTCTTGAACTCCTGACCTCAGGTGATCCACCCGCCTTGGCCTCCCAAAGTGCTGGGATGACAGGTGTGAGCCACCTCGCCCAGCCTTTACTGTTGAGTTGTAAGGGCTCTTTATGTATTATGGATATTATATATACCCTTATCAGAGAAATGATGGGCAAATATTCCCCCCATTGGGTGGGTCGTCTTTTTGCTTTCTTGATGGTGGCCTGTGAGGCACAAAAAGTCTTTAACTTCAAGTATCTCTCTATATCTTGTGCTGCCTTTTATTGCTTTTGGTATCCTTATTTATTTACTTTCTTTTTTCGAGACAGGGTCTCCCTTTGTCACTCCCCCAGCTAGAGTGTGGTGGTGTCATCACCGCTCCCTATAGCCCTGACCTCCCTGGGCTCAGCCATCCTCCTGCCCCAGCCACCCGGGTAGTCAGGGCTCCAGGTGCACACCACCACACCCAGCTAATGTTTGTATTCTTTGTGGTGATGGGGTCTTGCTCTGTTGTTCAGGTTGGTCTCAAACTTCTGGGCTCAAACAACCCTGCCTTGGCCTCCCAAAGTGCTGGCATTAGCGGCGTGAGCCGCTGTGCCTCACCTTTATTCATTTCTATGTGGCTGAACACATTTTGCAAGGAGCCAGGCCCTTGGTGAGCTGGGTAGACACACGTGTGGATGTGGGCATGGGCAGGCACAGGTGTGGTGGGAAGACCGTGCCCAACATTAGCTGTCAGGGGAGCTCAGGAAGATTGAGGCAGTCAGGGAGGACTTCCTGATGGAGGAGGCTGGTCCTTCGAAATGTGGAGTGGGGACCTCACCCCCTTCAGTCTGGTTCGGGGGTGGGGCCCCACAGCCCCCCTCACATCGGGGGTGTGTTCCCCTCCTCCTTTTGGAGCCCAGCCCCAAGCTGCAGGAACGGTGAGCAGCGAGACCACAGGGCTGGAAGCACACGGGGTAATTAATTTTGACTTACAGGAGCTGTCTTAAATTGGATAGAAACTGGCGAAAATAGGATTAAGAGGGAAGCTGAGCCAAGAGCAAACAGAAGGAAAACTCCCCGAGAGCCGGGCGCCTGGCGGGGCTCTCGGAGCCGCTGAGCGGGAAGAGGCGCGGGACATTGTTAGGCGATCGCGTCATGTCCGAAGGCGGCCTCCCCGTGCCACCCCACGGGAGCGGCGGCCGCACTGGCTGGGAAGATGGGAACGCGGCACTCTGCCCTCCCTGCAGCTGGCTTATCTGCGCTGAGCTCACTCGATTCCGAGGATTAATTTGGAAACAATTAAAATTCTGTGCAAAACAAGCAGTGGGCTGGGCCGGCCAGCGGGCTGGCACGCACGGAGCCCTTTCATCACCAGCGCAGAAATCTAATTAGTGCGGGATTAAGTCTGCCGCAAATCAGCCAGCCGGGAAGGCTCCGGCAAGGGCAGATGAAGCCCCGGGGCGAGGAGCGCCTCACAGCGCGGGTGTCCGGCCGGCAGCAGCCCTGGCCCTGGCCCTGCGCTGGCGTCTCGGCTGAGTTGAGCCGGAAGGCCACCCCCACAGGCGGTGTCCTGACCCCTCACCATCCGGTCACCCCCAGCCCACGGGCCCTTTCCCATCCACGTGCTAGGAAATGGCAAACCCATCGGAGCCCCGAGGGAAGGCGATGGAGGGCAGAGGCCCCTGCAGGCCTCGCGAATGGGGGCCCCTCTTTGCAGCTGGGCTTTGCGGCCCCTCAACTTGCCTGGGCCCTGCCCCGTGGACTTTCTCTTTCGAGGTGCCTTTGGGTGTCTGGCAGCCGTGACTTTCTGTCGGGCCGCCTTTCTGGCCAGCTTCCTGCTGCAATGGTCCTGGAACCTTCTCCCCAAGCTCTGCAGGCCTGGTCTGAGAGTGTCAGATGCATGTGGCTGATAGCCGGGGTGCACGTGGCTGTTTTGCTGGTGTCTGGAGGCGCTGGGTTTGGCCAGGACACGGCCGAGAGCTCCCTGTCAGGCCATCGGGTAGCAGAGGTGATGGCCCTGTGGGTTCGCCTGTTGGCCAGATATGTGAGGACCACGGGCCGCAACGGAGCTGACTCCATGCCTTGTAAGCTGCCCCTTCCGGGATCTGCAGGGGAGAACACAGCCAGAGGGGAGGCAGAGCAGCTGTCTGCAGAAGATCCCTCCAGGCCACCTCTGGGGCAGTGGCCAGCTTCCCGATGTCCCAGGAACCAGCAGACCCCTCCCAGAAAAATGCATCCCCCACAGTCCCTCTCCACCTGCAGGACCCATTCTGGCTGCCCTCGGGCCCCAGAATACAAACCCTAAGGGGCTGCTGGGCACAGGGACGTTTCTCTGGGGGCACCTGCAGCCCACTGGCCGCTCTGCGCCATCCTGGCACACAGGGAAGCGTGTGAGTGTGTGCTGCTCAGAGGGCTGGGGGGAGGGGGGACCAGGCAGGCTAAGGGGCCTGAGGGCAGCAGCCCAGGCGGGGGAGCCTTTCATAGCACGAGGGTGGGGGGAAGGCAGGGGGAGTAAGGGCAGGGGGTGGGGAGGCTCACCCCACCCATGGCAGGGGGAGAGCCTTGGAGGGGACCAGACTTCTCACCTCCCTTCTGTCACCTCCGGTCACCCCACAAAGCCAGCGGGCACCAGGGCCTGCAGACGTCCTGGGGACAGGAGTGGGGGCAGCAGATGCTTTCTGAGCTAATGAGTTTGACCTCTGGCCCTGGCTCCGGCCTGATGAGGGGTCACCCTAGGAGGGGCTTTTTATCGGCTCCATGTGAACGTCCATTATTCCTTGACTGTTTGGAGCCAGACACGGCCCAGAGGGGCAGGGGCGGGGGAAGCCCCGTCCCAGCCCACGCCAGGGGCTGATAGATTAGCAAGGGCCAAGGCCCACTCCCAGCAGGCAGGCGGGGCGCAGGGAAGCATGGCAGCCGCCCCTGTGGATGCTGCCCGAGAGTCGGGAGAGGGACCCAGGTGGAGGCGGGAGCCCGGCCTCAGGGAGGAGAAGTGACTCGCCCAAGTTACACAGCAGACAGGGGCTGCGCCTGCCCCCACCTCCTCCGGCCTTGCCCCCACAGCCTGGTGTCCCCACACCCGGGAAGAAAAGCCGGGCTGTGCTGTCGAAACCCGCCTGGAGACCCCTCTCTCACCTCTGAGCCTGGGAGCTGGGAGCTCCCGGAATTTGCTTGCAAGGCGTCCGTTCCTGAGGCCCACGGGGAACTTGGGAGCAAAGGCCTGCAGCCCTCACCCCAGCGTGACCCTCGCCGGGGGTTTCGAGGTATCTGAGCAAACTTCTGCTTCTGCAAATTCCCCGGCAAAGGAGGGACGTGGGGTTTTCCTGGCTGGAATGATGCGCTGGGCTGCGGAGGGGGCCCTGCCTGCCTGGTGGGGCTGCCGTGGAGGGCATGGCAGGGCCGCAGGGGCGTGGTCCGGGTGGAGCCGGGGCCTGCCTTGGGCTCGCAGCAGTGCTTGGACACAGAGAGAGGACGGGGAGTCTCTCTGCAGCAGCTGAGAGCCAACGACAGGCCACAGGAGGACTTTGGGGTCCACCTGCCTTTGAGCCGTCCCCACCCTGGCCAGCGGCCCAGCCCTTCCTGGCCCAAGTCCTGGAATTGGACTCACAGTGGCTTCGACCTCTTGGCTGGGTCCTGGACCCCATCAGCACCTTGCTCACCCCGGGTCCCTGTCTTCCCTAGGGAGTGGAGGTCTCCACACGTCACCCTGGGTCCCTGTCTTCCCTACAGAGTGGGGGTCTCCACACGTCCCCCGGGAGTCTGGCAGCTCAAGTGTAAGCACCCCCTGTGATCTGGCCCCTCCCACACCTGGGCACAGCCCCAGCTGCTCCTGCGCCCCCGTGGCACCCGTTCCTGTCCCCTCCCCAGCTGGGCACCTGTGGCCGGACTGTGAGGGCTGCAGGCTCGGAGTCTAGCTGTCAGAGACCCTGGTGAAGCATAAGCTGGTTTTTCTTTTCTGAGGAGCTGGCCAGGGCTGGCTGACCAGGGGAGGAAGGCCTGAGTGCTGCTCTGTGGGACCTGCAGC
This sequence comes from Rhinopithecus roxellana, assembly GCF_007565055.1. NCBI lineage: Eukaryota > Metazoa > Chordata > Mammalia > Primates > Cercopithecidae > Rhinopithecus > Rhinopithecus roxellana. Next base: position 72,182,038 of record NC_044568.1, on the reverse strand, counting down.
TGGGGGCCGTTCGGTTCTCTCACAGGGGAGGGAGCCAGGTGGGGGCCCTCCTGGGGGCTGGATGAAGGCACCGATCCCACTTCCTGATTTGCCTGGAAAACACCCTTGGAATCTGCTTGGCCAGCAGCCGAGATACCCTCTGCAAGGAGCTTCCTTCCGATTCCAGCGTGATGGGTCCGCCCGGCCCACCCAGGCACACAGGCAGGATCCCTAGGGCAACGTCTGGAGTCCCTGAGAAGCTACGCAGCGTCTCCCTATCGGGATGGCCAGACGGAGCTGAACGGGCTGAGGACCCAGGTGCCCGAGGCCAGGACACGCTGGTTCCTGCTTCCTGGGGGAAGACAGTGCGGCTGGAGGAGCCTCCACCTGAGGGAGTCTGGGTCTGACGGGTGCCAAGTCTCACGTAGGCACAGAGGCTCAGGTTCAGGCTGCCGCCTGGGCCTGGTGGGCGAGCTGCCTGGAGAGTCTTGGGCCCTGGCCCAAGCGCGGGCAGAGAGAGGGCTAGGTGTGGTGGGGCTGCCGGGGGCTGCAGGCTGAGCGGCACCAGCTGAGGCTTGGTGGGGAGTGACTTAGAGCAGGCCACACCCTCCCCTGTGCCTCAGTTTCCTGGTCCCCATGGGGTCCTTCCCATCACAATGAGGGGAAGTCCCCATCAACCAAGTCCATTCCCGACACAGGGGCCAGGAGGGGGGTGTGGTTGGAACCCGCCTCCAAGCTGGTGTCCTCGGCAGACCCCTTCCTGCTCCTCCGAGTCCCAGCACCTACATCTGTGAAGTGGGCAGAGCAGAAGCCACTACTTCGGCCTCACAGAGGGCAGGGGACACGGGGCGGTGCCAGCCTAGGGAGGGGGCAGGGGACACAGGGCGGTGCCAGCCTAGGGAGGGAGGCAGGGGACATGGGGCGGTGCCAGCCTAGGGAGGGGTCCGGGCAGTGATGTTACGAATATTAATTAGCAGGCAGAGAAGACCTGGCTGGGAGAACCCTGGGTCCAAGTCCCAGCCCCACGATGCCAGGCTGGGGAGACCCTGCAGCAGCGGCCAGGCCTCTGTACCTCAGTTTCCCGTCTGTGAAAGGCGGGGGAAACATCTGGGCCAGGACGGGAGAAACCATCTTGGGCACCACACCCACTCCCCCCGGTCCCTCAGGTCACAGCAAGATGCTGTAGGTTCCACCAAGAAAGGCCTTTGCTGGTTGGAGTTACACTTACGGCCCCTCCAGAGAAGTCGGGGTCTGGGCTTCTGGCACCCGTGTGGCCGGCGTGGGCTTTGGCTCTGAGGTCTGCTGGACAGGTTTAGGAAGTGGTTGGATGTGTGTTTAGGCCGGAGCTGCCAGGCATGTTCTCTGCGCACGTCTATCCCCAGATCACAGTCTCCCCGAGTCCCAGGGTCCTGGCTCCTCCTCCGGTTCTGGGTGGTGTCCCGTGGTCGGGTGGCCCTTGAGGGAGGCAGCCTCGGAGGAAGGTGCGTCTGGGACCCAACTGGGGTGGTCAGAAATCTCTAAGTCCCTGGAGCTAATCCCAGTCTCGGGGTCTGAGTCCTCCCGGCTCCACAGCGTAGGTTCTTCTAACCATGAGCAGAGGCTGAAAAGAGGACCTGACTTTCCCGAGCCTGGCCAGTCCACTCTGGCCACGGGAGCAGGAGGAGCGCCCTTGGGGTTCGGGCCCTCGAGGCACCCCATGTGTGATGAACCTTCACGCTTGCGAAGTTGGAGTGGGGGAGCCCCAGCCCTGCCCTTTCAGGCAGGGTGACCCCGAACAATGGTCTGTTCCTCCGTGCCTCAGTTTCCCTGTCTGGAAAGGAGGCAGCATCTACAATCTAAAAGGACTACGGGGATGTCAGCCGAGTCAGCTCCTGCCCAGGCTGGCCCCCACTGGCAGCCACACACATCACTGGGGGTCAGGGAGATGGTAATTCCTCAAGGCCTTCATGTTCTGGGGGTCCGGCTGTGGGCTCAGAGGAGGCAGTGCACGGCTGCCAGCCATTGTCGGTAGAGACGCGGCTCCGTCCTGACTCCCACCGCTGCCCCTTCTTTGCTCCCTGGCAGGGCCCCAGGAGAGGAGAGGGTGCCACCCGATAGGTGATGTCCCATCACAGCTGGGGCTCAGCTGACAGCAGCTCCCAGCCCTGGACGCCTGATACCCCTGAGAAGGTCCCCTTTGCCCTGTCGTCACCATGGAGATGGCCACTGCCCAGCACAAAAGGAACCTGGGGAAGGGACAGTGAGGGCAGAGGGGGCAGGCCAAGGATGCAGCCAGTCCCCACGCCGGGCCCTGCACCACGGTAGCTAACGGGGCGGGTGTTTATGCCACCCCACAAGATCCAGAATGTTTCCTCCTGTGCTTCCCCGAAACCTTACAGCTCGTTCTGTTTAGAAAACCGCACACAAGTCCAGGTGCACTGGCTCACACCCGTAACCCAGCACTTTGGGAGGCCAAGGTGGGCGGATGACCTGAGGTCAGGAGTTCGAGATCGGTCTGGCCAACACAGTGAACCACCCCCGTCTCTACTGAAAATACAAAAATTAGCCAGGCGCGGTGGCGGGCGCCTGTAGTCCCAGCTACTTGGGAGGCTGAGGCAGGAGAACTGCTTGAACCCGGGAGGCAGAGCTTGCGGTGAGCCGAGATCACACCACTGCACTCCAGCCTGGGCAACAGAGCGAGACTCCGTCTAAAAAAAAAAAAAAAAAAAAAAAAAAAAACTACACATGAGTAGCCGGTTAGAAAACGTCTCTGCAGGGCAGCTAACTTTCTTTCCTCTTGGAAGCCAGAGGTTTTGACTCTTCCTGGCTGCAATACGGTCTCCTCAAGGTACTGCTGGGGTCAGCCGTCGCCTGCTGAGGCTCGGGCTGGAGCCCTGTGCTGCCTGGGTGTTCACAGAGCTCCGGCTCCACCACGATGCTGAGACCAGGTAATGTGGCCGGCCAGTGTCTCCACGAACTGCCAAAATGCAAAAAAAAAAAAAAAAAAAAAAAAAAAATGGCGGCATCCATCGTCCCTCAGTATCGGTTTCAGACCCAGGAGGACACCAGGGTCCACAGGTGCTGAGGTCCCTGACTTGGACGGTGCTAAGGTCCCTGACTTGGAGGGTGCTGAGGTCCCTGGTGTGGAGAGTGCGACTGCGTGTGCAACTGGCACTTTACATCATGTGCGGACTGTGATGCCAGGCACACGTGCAGACGCCGTTTTCACACTGTGTGGCTTGGGAAACAGCAACAATAAAAATGTCTGTCCGTGTTCAGCACAGACGCAGTCATCCACCAAAAGATATATTTTCCATCTGAGGTTGGTGGAATCCCCAAAAGTGGAGCCCACGGACGCGGCCAACTGGCTGTATCATGCAGCCATAAAAGGGAAAGATGTACGGACACCCCCCGGATGAGTCCTGGAAACATGGCGTGCTGTGACACGAGCCAGACACAAAAGGACGCACATGGCGACTCCATTTACACGACAGGTGCAGAGCAGGAAAGTCCGGAGACAGAACGGAGCCCGCTGGTTGGTGGGGGCTGGGGAGGGGTGGGAGTGACTGGTGGTTGGGGGGACTGTCTTTGTGGTGATAAAAATGTTCTGAAAGCAACTGTGAAGACGTTTGCACAGCCCCGCGAATACGGCAAAGGCCCCTCCAGCTGCCTGCTTCCGTGGCTGGGCGGTGTGCTGTGTGCATCACATCTCAACAGAGCTGCTGTTTAAAGAATGTAAGCATCTCATTCATGATTTTTATATTGATGGCACGCCGCCATGATAACATTGTGGATAAATTGGGCGAAGTGAAATATTAGCATGAACTTGAATTTCACGTCTTCTATTTCATCTTCTTCGGTGTGGACACCAGAACATTCGCAGTTGCCCATGGAGCTCGGATTCGTGGCTGGAGTTCTGTTTCTGGAGCTGCTCCAGGCCCTGACAGCGCTCAGGCAATGTGGGGGCGATCCCTCGTTGCCGTGGTGACAGGCCCCCGCCCCGCAGGCTGCCAGCACCACTCCCAGGCTGGAGTCTGTCCGCAAGGCAGTGGTAAGGGGGTCCTGCCCAGTGGGCCAAGGACGCAGCCGGTCCCCACGCCAGGTCCCCTGCACCGCGGCAGCTAACGGGGCCGGTGCAGCCCACGTGCGGCAGTGGGGGCGGCTTCTGTTCTGCTTGCTGGGTGCACGGATGGGTGCTGCCGTGTGCCAGGGTCCTCACCCCAGCGTGCCTGTGGACGTGAGCGTGTTCGGAAGCGGGGCCTTCGCAGGTGTAATTGGTAGCATTAAGGTCATATTGGCTGAGAGTGGGCGTGGATCCAGTGACTGGGTCCTTAGGAGGAGAGGAGGTGACACAGGTCCAGGGAGGCCAAGCACAGATGGAGGCAGAGACTGGAGCGAGGCAGCTACCAGCCAGGACCTCCCAGGACAGTGGCAGCCGCCAGAAACCAGGAGAGGCAGGAGGACCCCTAAGGAACCTCGCAGGACGCACAGCCCGGCTGACACTGTGGCTTTGATTCCAGCCTCCGGAGCTGGGAGAGCAGGGATTTGTGTGGTTTGAGGTCACCCAGTGTGTGGTTATTTGCCACAGCAGCCCTAAGAGAGGAATGCGCCTCTGCCTGGAGATGCTGCCCGGGTACGGCTGGAACAGCCTCTCAGGCCACGCACCACCCTCCATCCCGACCGCTGGAGCTCACTAATCCCGAACCATGTGGCACGGCTCTCCGTACTCGCACACCCTGAGTGACCCACCGGCCTGGGGACCTGCTGCACGGTCTCATCTCCCACCTGACCACGGAGGTTCTGGGAGGCCCAGGCACCTGCCCAAAGCCACCCGCGGGGGAGAGGGGGCTGGGGGCTGAGCCGGATGCAGCCTGCATCAGGGAAAACCCATCCTCAGACACGCTCAAAATCCTCGGCGGGAGATCACAGAAAATCTCCCTTTTGTTCACATTCTGGGAACGCGTTACAGTGAACACGGATGCAAATTTATTTCAGATATCAACGCCTGCCTCAGGGAACAGTTGTTCTTGCGCTATTTTTTCCCCCGTGGGCTGTGAGTTCTGGAAGTTTCCAAATGACAGTGACAACAGTGACGGTGGTGGGAGCAGGGAGGGTGGCGTGCTTCCGTCCCTAAGCACACGCAGGCCAGGCACTGCTGACCACATCACCGTAGTGAATGACTTCTTTCTCACGGCGGCTGGCGTTCTATTAGCTATTAAATATAATTATTATAATAATTATTAAATACAATAATGTCAGCTATTATATTCTTTTACGGATGGGCAAGGTGAGGACATTGGACCAGGCCCTTCCCGAAAGCCAGAGACCCCGGCCTGCTCTCGGGGGAGGAGGGAGGTGGGGCCGGTTGGTCTGGGGCCCTGCTGGCCAGAGCAGGCCCGGCCACTGGACACTGGGTGGCAGAGGCCGGCGTGGTGCTGCCGAGGGTCCCCGGGGGTCCGGCGGGCCCCACCTCCCACAGGAGCAGCAGGTGCCTCCATCCCACGGTGGAAACGATGGAGAATTTCCACGGGCGAAAGGAGAAAACGAAGCCCTTCTGTGGCTGCTTGGGTCCCGTTGGGAGTTTGGTTTCTCTGTACTGGTATTTCCCTTCCCATGAAGTCCCATCCCCGGCCCGGCTCCTGTGAATGGAGCTGCGGTGATCGCGGTGTCTGCGTCGGCCTTTAGCTCCTCAGGGCACAGGCCCACACGTGTGAAGATTCTGCGTGGCTGTCTGAGGAACTCCACACGGGTCCCACAGCGGTTGCACCGTTTCCCCGGAGCCGTGCCCCCCAATCCTGGCTGGGGACCCCTACCCCACCCCCCACACTCTCCTGCTTGGATGGAAGCTCTGGCCCCTCCAGGATGCCCCACCGAGCTCTTCTCCTGGCAACCACAGAGCAAGAGTGGGAGGGCCTAGGGGCCCCTGAGAGGCCGCTGGACACCGTATCCAAGACCCTGCCCAGGGACCAGCTCATCTGAGGCAAGGCTGAGAAGCTGGTGCGGCTGGTGGGAGCGGGGGCTGGGACTGAGCCACGGGCACCTGGGACCTGCCGGAAGGCTCAGCTTCCTGACCGCAGGGCGGGGATGTGGACTGTGCCCATGGGGGCAGCCGAGGAGGATGGAGGGGAACCCGCCCTGACCTCAGTGCTGCCGGCCCCGCTCCCGCCATTTCCTCACGTTCCCGTCGAGGCAGGCGGCTGGTTTGCAGAGCCTCCCACCTGGGAGAGGCGGCCCCTCGACCGTCTGCCCGACAGAAAACAGATGGCCCCTCTTCCTGCAGAGCCTGGGACCGGGGTCCTGGGATGCTCTGTGCGGGTGCGGGGGCCTAGGGCCACGTTCCAGCATGCACTGCTGCTTCCTCTCAGCCCATTGCTGGGGAGCCCCGGGAGGATGTCTGCAGTCTGCAGCCTGCCGCCTGCCAGACGCAGCCCCTGCCCCAGCCCACCCGGACAGGCCTCTGGAGGCCTCGGCCCCCTTCCCCAGAGTGGAGCCCCGGCCCCACCCATCCTCTTCTCACCACTGGGAGGGTGGACCTGGCTGTTTCCGGTCACCACCGAGGCTGCCGGTCACCAGGGAGGCCGACTCCGGACTCTGGTTCACTGTCCCCAGACTCTCCTGGCCGCCCCCTCTGGGGCCTGCAGCTGCCTCCCCAACCTCCTGCCACTGAGTGTTGTTACTGGGACCCCAGGACCCACCCCACCCCCTCCCTGCTCCCTTCCCCGGGCACCGCTCAATCCTCAAGCCCCCACTGGGGGCTCCCTGCTGCTGGGCTGCACGGGGAGTGAGGCTGCGGGGCTGCGGGTGTCCTGCCCACTCTCCCCCTACCCTGGGCTTAGCAGCCCACTGCCCGCCAGGTGCCTCGACTGCAGTCCAGCCTTGGGACCCTGGGCTACTGGTCCCCCCAGCCTGTGCTCCCAGGCCCAGGAGACACTGCCTATTTTCCTGATGTGGCCCACGGCGGGCCGGCTCGAGGCCTCAGGGCTCCAGCTCTCCCTGGGTGCTGCGTTGAGCCCCCAACATCCACATCCACACAAAACCTTAGAACACGGCCTAGGCGGGGTCTTCGCAGACGTAATCAAGGCAGGGGCACGCATTCAGGGTCAGGGTGGCCCCAACTCCAAGGACCTGTCTCTATAAGAAAAGGAGAGAGACCAGGCGCGATGGCTCACGCCTGTAATCCCAGCTCTTTGGGAGGCTGAGGTGGGTGGATCACGAGGTCAGGAGATCAAGACCAGCCTGACCAACATGGTGAAATCCCGTCTCTACTAAAATACAAAAAATTATCCGGGCATGGTGGCGGGCGCCTGTAGTGCCATTTACTCAGGAGGCTGAGGCAGGAGAATGGCATGAACCCAGGAAGCAGAGTTTGTAGTGAGCCGAGATCACACCACTGCCCTCCAGCCTGGGCGACAGAGCAAGACTCCATCTCAAAAAATAATAAAAAAGAAGAGGAGAGAGAGACAGGCAGACGCCGGCCGAGGACCCTGGAGTGATGAGCATGAGCCTGGGATGCAGGCAGCGCCTAAAGCTGGGAGCCGCAGGAGGCTTCGGAACAGCACTTGATTTGGAGTTTCCGGACCCCAGCGAGGAGAGAGAATGCATTTCTGGCATCTCAAGGTGTCCTGTAGTGGGGGGTGGTCCCTGCAGCCCCAGGACAGATGCATGGTCCAGCCACTTCGGCTCTGGATCGGTCCCCAAGGCTGGCCCTGTGCATGGACGCAGCCGGGCACAGCCCACTGGGCTTGAATGTGGGTCACGCCACAGCTGGGATCTTCCATGTGCACGAGTTCCCGCATCTGTAAAATGGGGATGGGGGAGGGGCCCAGACTGAGGCCACAGGAGGGCTCAGGGCTGCTGCCGGCCCTGGCTGGCGTCTCTCACCGCAGACCCCACCCCCGCCGTGTCAGTGAGGCCTCCGAGGGAGCCTGTCCTTGAGCACAGCCAGCTCCAGGCCCCTGGCTCCTCCCGGCCTGAGCACCCTGCCATGAGGCCCCCCGACAGCCCGCTCCCTGGCGGCCACCGCGCCTCCTGTTTAAATTGCCGCCTGGTCGGGTTCCCACTACCTCCCCCGCCCCCCATGGCTCCCCTCCGGCTTGGCGAGGAGGGCGCCCTCCTGGTTCTGGGCTCTCTTTCCAGTGGGCGTGGGCCAGCTGGAAAATGACCTCAGAGGGTGGGGCGGCTGGCAGGCCTGGGGAGCTCAGGGGGCTCCGGAGGGTGGGTTCCCACACCATGGGCTCTGTGCCTGGCGTCCTCAGGGATCTGTGTTGTGGGGGTACCCGAGTGCCCGGCACATCACAAGGTCCCAGCATGACCACTGCCCAGTGCTGCTTGTGCCTGGCCCTGCTGCCCGGCATGGGTCTGTCTGAAGGGCGTGAGCCAGGGCTGGCAGTGGGCTCTGCTCCCACCACCTGGACCCGAGAGCTGGCCGGAGGGTGCCTGGGGCTGCCCACCTTGCAGGCCACACTGGCAGGACTCAGCCAGGGCCTGGGTGTGAGGGCTCAGTGAGGGTGTCTGTGGTCCCTTCGGCCAGATGGACAGTGGGCTCAGAGTCTGTGATCCCACTGCCGGGTGGGAGCCAGTGGCTTCCCGTTAACAGGATAACAATATTGGTAATAGTGGCCTCTGAGGCAGGGACCCGCCAGGTAACTGCTCCTCCCCAAAGTTTGTAGACCGGGGAAGCTGGGGGTCCCTGATGGGGTCTCAGAGGAGGGGTGAGGCCTCCGTCCATCATGGCCATTGGAGGGCGAGACTGGTCACCTGGCAGAGTCTGGGACACTGTTCCTTGTCAGGTGGGAGCCAGGGCTGGAGCCCTGATGCTGCTGAGACAATTTCAGGGGTTCTCTGCCTCCCCCACCCTAGTCGCCCACAGAGCCCACCTCTCTGAGGACTGCCCAGGGCTGAGCAGGGCAGGGAGGGGAGTTGCTGTCTTGGGTGCCAGCCAGTTGCTGGGCTCAGATGCAGCTTCCAGGCTCTGCCTCCACCAGTTACTGCCTCCACCAGTTACTACCTCCACCACACAGATAGGGAAACTGAGGCTCAGAGAGGTCAGGTGCCCAGCCTCGGCTACCCAATGCAGTGCTCGGTGGGCAGTGTGGGGCTGACCACCTGCCCTGGACTGTGGGCACAGCGGCCCCCACGTCGGCTGCCGGGACTGCACAGGCTGTGGTGGACTTTAGGGTGGCAAACATGCCCAGGTGGGGGCCTACACCCCCAGGTTGAGGGAGTGGCTCCCTGGGGTGGCTGCCGCCCATCCCGGCGGTTCTGGGATTGTGGACGCATCGCCCCAGCCCTGCCTGTCTTCACGTGGCCTTCTCTGCGTCTGCATCTTTCCCACTGTTGTCTCTTACAAGGTCACCGTATGAGGATTTGGGGCCCACCCAGTCCAGGGTGGTCTCATCTAGTTATCTTTAATGTACTCACATCGGCAAAGACCCTTTCCCCAAATAACACTACCTTCACAGTTTCTGGATGATGCGCCTTTTGGGGGCCACCCTTCAGCTCAGGGCCACCGGGCACACAGGCAGGGCCCAGGGAGGACCTCTAGCTGATGGAAACTAGAGTCCACCCTGATTTTCCAGATGGGCTGGACTGCTGCCCATCATCCTCAGCATTGGGGGATGGACGCGGCTGCCCCAACCTCCAAATCCTTGCCAGGAAGAGGCCAGAGCCAGCGTCTTGGTTACACGGGATGTGCCCTGTAGAACCACCCCCAGGTCCAAGGGCAGGGCCAGGGTGACTCCTCCCGTGACCACTCCAGTGACGGACAAGGACTGACTTGCTCCCAGGCTGGGGGTTCTGCCCCAAGACAATCTCACATCCCAGGGGTTTGAAAGGAGTTGAAGACTTTTGCCCTCCTAGATACCATCTCCCAGGCCCTGTTAACTGTTGATCAACCCACCCATCCATCCACTCATCCATTCACCAGTCCTTCCTTCCATCTATCCATCCATCCATCCATGCATCCATGCATCCATCCATCCATCCATCCATCCATCCATCCATCCATCCATCCATCCATTCATCCACCCATCCATTCATCCACCTATCCATCCATTAATCCATCCACCTATCCATCCATCCTCTCATCCATTCACCAGTCCATCCATCTATCCATCCATCCATCCATGCATCCATCCATCCATCCATCCATCCATTCATCCACCCATCCATTCATCCACCTATCCATCCATTAATCCATTCATGCATCCATCCATCCATCCATCCATCCATCCATCCATCCATTCATTCACCTATCCATCCATTAATCCATCCACCTATCCATCCATCCACTCATCCTTTCACCAGTCCATCCATCTATCCATCCATCCATGCATCCATCCATCCATCCACCATCCATCCATCCATTCATCCACCCATCCATTCATCCACCTATCCATCCATTAATCCATCCACCTATCCATCCATCCACTCATCCATCCACCTGTCCATCCATCTATCCATCTGTCCATTCATCCACCTATCCATCCATTAATCCATCCACCAGTCCATCCATCCATCCACTCATCCATCCACCTGTCCACCCACCTATCCATCCATCCATTCGACCACCCACCAGTCCATCCATCCATCCATCCATCCATCCATCCATCCATCCATCCATGCATCCATCCATCCATCCATTCATCCATGCATCCATCCATCCACCTATCCATCCTTTAATCCATCCATCCATCCATCCACTCATCCATACACCTGTCCATCCATCTATCCATCTTTCCATTCATCCACCTATCCATCCATTAATTCATCTACCAGTCCATCCATCCATCCACTCATCCATCCACTTGTCCATCCACCTATCCATCCATCCATTCGTCCACCCACCAATCCATCCATCCATCCATCCATCCACTCATCCATCCACCTGTCCATTCATCCATCCATCCATCTATCCATCCATCCACCCACCAGCCCATCCATCCATCCATCCACCCATCCACCCATCCATCCATCTGTCCATTTGTCCATTTGTCCATCCCTTCACATGTTTGACTTTGGTAAGCAATGAATGGGAGGGGAGGGGAGTCTCAGTCATGCCCCGGCCCCTCACAGTCCACCCTCCTCCCAGGGCCTTGGCCTCTCTGCCGGCACCAGGCAGGCAGCCCAGACTGCAGCTGTGAGCTCTGGGTGGGAGACTGGACCCACTGGCTCCTGCCGCTGCAGCTGAAAAGCATTTCCAGTTTATAGCAACCTAATTACTCAGCCCTCCTTTGGATAGGGAAGGCTCAGGGAGGGAAGACATGACTGCTGGTCCACGTGGATTCAAACTCCAGAGGACAGGCTTTTGGATGGGAGTACTGGGGTGTGTGGAGGTGGCTGGGTCAGGGTGGGGGTTTCAAGGTGGGGTGGCTCCCCTGTGCCTGTAACGTCCTAGCCTGGGGCTCTGCTGGGGCCTGAGGGCACAGTGCCAGCCTGGGTGGCGAGGGGGTGGGCTTGGCTGAGATGCTGGCCCACATGGCCCAGCTGCCCAAGCCCTGGAAGCCAGTGTGGGGCTGGGCAGAGGAGGGGCAGAATCTCTGGGGAGGGGAAGGACACATGGAGTCCTGGGGCTGCCTGGTCCCAAGCAGACGCTTCCTGGGGTGCAGTGACCGACACCCTCTGAGCCTGTCTTGGCCTCTCTTCCAAGTCTCATGGGGCTGGCAGGGTTGGGGGTCCAAGGCTGTTGACCATAGAAGTGACCTTCGGGTGTCTGGAGGGGCCAGTCTGGGGACTGTGAGGAATGGGGAGCCAGAGGCTACTGACAGGCATTGAAACCATGTCTTAGGAAGGCCCCTGGGTTCTGGAGGGCCAGGGGAGGGAGGGGACACATGGTTAGCCTTAGGCCAGTTCAGCATCGGCCACATAGCATCTCTCACACTCCCAACCTCCCCGGAGGTGCAGGTGTGGAAGCTGAGGCTTGGCGCCATGCAGGTGGGAAGTGGTGAGCCCACCTTCTCAGCTGGCCTATGCCACTGCTGTGGACAGAAGCCATTGAGAAGGCGGAGGTGATGGGTCTGGCCAGAACCCTGTCCTGAGGCCCCCACAGCCACCAGCCCAGGGTGCCACTGAGCAGGGCCGTGGCCTACATCCCATCCTCCCTGCGTGGGCCTCAGTGGACTACGGGGCCCTGTCAGGAGCTGGGTGAGTGGGCAGGAGGGGAGGGGAAGAGCCTGAGGGGTTGAGGACCCCACGGCCACCATCATTAACCCCCCAAGGCCAGTCGTGGAGGCAGGGAGGGCACGCTGGCCACAGTGAAGGCGGGTCTGCACTTGGCTCTCACTGCCCGTGCTGCTGGCGTGGGGACTTCCTTTACTTTCTTTACTGCCCCCACTCCAAGAGCGTCTGCATTTATTAGGTGCCTCCTGTATGCCTGGCTGCCTGGCGGGGCCTCCACGTATGGGATTGCTTTGAAGTCCTGGGACTGGGGCCTCGGTCACTGCCCCTGCACCAGGGCACCAAGGCCTGGCGGGAAGAGGCCCCAGGGGTCACAGTGGGACTCCCCAGGAGCTCTGTCAGCCTGAGGTGCCCTCGAGTCACCAGAAGGGTCTGGGAGCTGGTGCACGGAGCCCGGCCAGCTTCCTTGGCGCTCCCTCCTCCCCTGCAAACAAGCTTCTGGCACTGAGGCCTTGCCTGGGGTCTGACCCTTAGTGGGGCCCCACGGGGCCGAGCGGGACGTGAGTTTTCCCGTCACTGTCCCTGTGTGTGGCTGCTCCTGTGGGGGTCTGGGAGTGGGGAGGGACCCAGGAAGCCCTTCTTCCTCCCCTCCAGGCTGAAGGACCCCTGAAGGAGGGGTTCCCCAGGGAGGGGCATGAGGGACCACTGCCCGGGGGAGCTTGGTGCTGTACCCTGTCCCAGATGTGGGTGTCTGTGGTTTCTGTCCCTGAGGGGCCTTGATGGAGGCTCCAACTTCAGCTCTAGTGACCCCCAGATGGTGATTCTCCCACTGCACCCTTCCAGGGCAATGAACTGCACCTGAACTGCACCCAGGAGCGGCCCACGCCGTCCCATGTCCCTGTGGTCCAGCGCTCCCGTGGGGCCCTGCTTGCCGTCGCCCCAGTAGGGTGCTGCCCACACTGGCTCCGCCCTGATCTGTCCCTTGCTCCTCAGGGGACTCTCCCTATGTGTGCTGTGGGCAGCCCAGGGACCAGTGTGGCCTCTGGCCCAGGGTGTCCTACCTGGGGTTCTGCCAGGGAGCCCCTTCCCTGACCCAGGAACCTCAAAGCTTAGGGGAGACACTCTAGCTGGGATGGGGCTGTCACTCCCCAGAGGCCAGGAGCCCCGTGTGTGGGTCCAGCAGCCTAGGCAGTGGTGGGCAGAGCCATGCGGGGAAGTGGCCCCGTGGCTGTGACTCATCTCAGTGCTTGGCAGCTCCTGAGCCTGTAACCCCTACCCCCCACCCCCGTGTCCAGGAACTGGGTCTTCAGCACCCTGGTGATTAGAAGGGCCCACTCCCTCCTCCCCCACTCCAAGGTAACACCCACCACCTCCCAGCCAGGATGATCCCGGAATCCTGGAGTCACCCAAATCAGGAGGGAGCCAGGAATCCCAATGCCATGGGGTGGAGGGGGGTGCCCGGGGCTGCTCGTGAGGGACAGGAGGAGCCTGCGGCTGGGACGGCATCTGCCTGGAGACCGCCAGCGCTCCTGTGCTGCTTTGGGGATTCGGGAGATTATGTAGAGTTGTTTGTGGTTTCTCTTTGGTAATTGCCAGTTGTGGCTGTGGCAGAAAGAAGCCAAAGTCAGAGACAGGGACAGATCCTGAGCCGGTAGCGCCAGGAGGGTCCCAGTCCCGGTCAGGCCTGGTTCCACGAGGCGGGTAACTGCTGTGAGGAGGCTCGGCCCCTGCCTCCTGCTCCAGGGGAAGCCAGCAGCCATGTTGGCAGGACCCAGACAGCGCGGTGGAGGGGCCACGTGTGGGGGCCACACGTAGGGGCTGAGACCTCCTGACTCCCAGCACTGATGGAAGAGGGCAAGGTGGACCCCAGGCAGGCCTCCCCCAGCCCCAGTCCAGCCTTCAGGTGACCTCGGCCCTGGCTGACGCTTGATGGCAACGTCCCCCTAAGCCACTCCGCCCAGCCGAGCCCCTCTCAATTCTCAGACCTCAGAAGCCGTGTGAGACAGTGAGGTCTTCAGTTGTTTAAAGCAACTGCATTTGGGAGCACCCGAAACAAAATATCACAGACAGGGCAGCTCACACAGCAGACATCGCTCCCCTCACCGCACTGGAGCCTGTGAACCACGGTGGGCTTCTCCCGCCGTCTCTTCCTGGTTTGCAGATGGCACCTTCCCAGGTCCCCACAGGCCTCTCCTCTGCGTGTGCATCTCCAACCCTCCGCTCCCTGGAAGGGCACTGTGAGGCTTCATTAGGTCCCCTGGAAGACATCGTTGTAACAGAATTGTGTCTTTAACGGCCTGTCCTTAATACAGTCACATGTAGAGTTGCCAGGGGCTGGGACCTCTGGGGAGACACACTCAGCCCATAGCAGCAGGGGAGGCTAATGCTCCCACCACCCTGCCTTCTGCTCCGGCCCTGGCTCCTGGGGACGTCTTTCCGTGACGCCTCACATCACCGGCCGCTCCTTCAGAGACACGCCACCTCTGCTTGACCCCGTTGCCCGTCACATGTAGTGTTCTTTCATTTACTCAACCAAGGGTGAGGGCAGTTCCCTCAACGGCTGCCCTGCTCGGACCCTGGCATTGTCCCTGCGTGATGATGTCCTGGTTGCCCGAGAGCTTCCAGGTGGCTTCTCGGGGGAGTTGCTCTGCAGCCCACGCCAGGGTTCTCCCGGGACCCCGTCCTCGGGGGTGCTGGGCATTGAAGCAGCCTCAGTCAGAATGTACCCCGCCACTTACGGCCCCACACCACGGGCAATTCTCACGGTGCCCGGCATCTGGCGTCCGGGGCCGGAAGGGCCACTCGGGCCTCATGATCCGCTTGTGAGTTCCACTCACTCACCTGTTCACACAGGCACTCATTCACGGAACCCCCGGGGCTACACTGCACCACGCACGGCTCTGAGCCCCCTCAGCTCTGCTGCACAGGCTTGCTTCTTGGTGTGAACTACAACCTAGTCCTCTGAGAGTCCCTCAGGATTTTCCAGATAAAGGGCTTCCAGCCAAATGACCCAGGGAAACACAGGTTATGCAGCACCAGCCGGACCTGTCCTGGCTGACAAGTCCTGGCGCAGGACTTATCAGAGCCTTGAGTGTTCGAATGGGCACCGGGCGGATTCAGAGGGAGGCAGAGCCCTGGGCTGCTTGGGAATGTCTGTTCTCTGTGTGTATCAGGCCGGGTTGAGGGGGTGGCACCATCCCTGCTGCTGAACGAGGGGCAGGCAAGTGCCCCAGACCACTTCCTTGTTGCTTCCTGAAGCCTGTGCCTCCAGCCCAGCCCTGTGTGGAGAGAAGGAACCAGCCCACCCTGGCTGCATCCCTGGGGCAGGCCTGGTCCCACCTAGGTCTCAGTTTCCCCCTCTGAACCAGGGGCTGGGACTTTCTTTAGGACCCCTCCCCCTGCCACTCTGTCTTCACTGGCAGGAAATGGGTGCCATCCCCAGCTAGCGTCCCCTCAGTCCCCGCCCCCAGGCAGTCACACGCACACACACGCAGAGACACACAGGTGGACACACACACACACACGCTGACTGCCCTGGCTCCAGGCTCCGTCCATCCAGGGGCCCTGAAACTGCCCCGGGTCTGTCCCAGTCTTGCCAGCCCTGCCTACGCTCAGGGCTCTGCTGTGTCCCAGAACTTCGTGGAACTCTCCAGACATCCTGCTCCCTGCCCCTAAAACTCCAAGGTGGGGCCATGTCCAGGTTCCCCCACCACGGGCTGCTGAAGCATCAGAAAGGTTATGCAGCTCAGCCAAAGTCATGCAGCTGGTCCGGCGCGTCTCACAAAAGCCGATTTCATTAACTGAGTGTGGTGAAGCCTCCGTCTTTGAGTCTCAAGGGCAGAAAAAAAAAAAAAAAGTTGAGGAAGGAAGAGGCAACCTGTGCCTGGGAGCCAGCCCCACTCCACAGCTTCCAGGGAGGGCAGTGGATGTGCCGGGGTCTCCTGGGGCCCAGAGGCTGGACACGTCCTTCAGAGTTCAGCCAGGCCTGAGTTGCCACCCGCCTGGCCCCGCCGAGGCCCCAGCCTACGATTAGGGAAGCGGGGCTTTGGCTGCGGGACCACAGAGCCCCAGTAGGAGCCCCCACCTGGCGCAGTGAACCAAGGACAACGTCGGGGCTGCCTGAGTGCCAGCGCCCCTGTCCCCAAGCTGGGGTGCCCCTCACCCCACACCAAGGAGGGAGTGTGGCCCCGCTCCAGCCCTGTGCCTGCACGAGCCTCTGCCCTGTCCCCAGTCATGCCCTGCTTCTGGGACTCTCCTCTGCCCAGACCCTCAGCTCCCATGTCCTCCCCAGACCCCCAGTTCACACCTCCTCCCAAACCCCCAGCTCCCACGTCCTCCCAAACCCCCAGCTCCCACCTCCTCCCAGACCCTCAGCTCCCACCTCCTCCCAGACCCCCAGCTCCCACCTCCTCCCAGACCCTCAGCTCCCACCTCCTCCCAGACCCCCAGCTCCCACCTCCTCCCAGACCCCAGCTCCCACGTCCTCCCAGACCCCCAGCTCCCACCTCCTCCCAGACCCCCAGCTCACAACTCCTCCCACACTGCCAGCTCCCACGTCCTCCCAAACCCCCAGCTCACACCTCCTCCCAGACCCCCAGCTTCCACATCCTCCCAGATCCCCAGCTCACACCTCCTCCCAGAACCCCAGCTCCCACGTCCTCCCAGACCCCCAGCTCACACCTCCTCCCAGACCCCCAGTTTCCACGTACTCCCCAAACCCCCAGCTCCCACCTCCTCCCCGAGACCCCCAGCTCCCACCTCCTCCCTGAGACCCCCAGCTCACACCTCCTCCCTGAGACCCCCAGCTCACACCTTCTTCCCTCGAGACTCCCAGCTCCCACCTCCTCCCCAGAACCCCAACTCCTACCTTCCCCCAAGACCTCCCAAGCTCCCACTTTTCCCCAAGGGTCCCTCTCCCATTATCAGTGGCTCCTCATCCTCCGAGGCCTTCTTTTCTGGGCTCTCTCCCTGCTCCCCACCCCCTGGCGGCCTGGGAGCTCCAGCAGGGAAGGGCAGGGCCTGGGATACCTCTGCCCTGGGTGCCAGGCCTAGGGCATAGTTGCTTTACTGACCACCCTAGGATCACTTGGGCCTAGGATTTTGAGGCCAGCCTGGTAACATAGGGAGACCCCATCTCTACCAACAACAACAACAAAAATTAGTCAGGCATGACTAGTCCCAGCTACTCAGTAGGCTGGAGCAGGAGAATCCCTTGAATCCAGGAGGCAGAGGTTGCAGTGAGCCAAGATGGCACCATTGCACTCCAGCTTGGTGAACAAGAGTGAAACTCCGTGTGTGCTTGGTGTGAGGTAGGGATCTAGCTCTATGTGTATGTGATGGACAGAAAGTCATCCCCATGGTGTGGTCACTGTGGGGTCTGTCCCCTCCTCCACCAAGTCCCAGTGCACCAACTGCCCCATCTGCCTGGTCCATTACTGAACTCTCTGTTCTGTTCCATCAACTCAAATCAACCTACAAAAATGGCTGTAATCAGCCTGGGTATGCGTGACCCCAAAACAGCTGGTTAATTCCCTGAAAAGAATTGAGCGCCAGATGTGGGGGATCATGTAACCTGAGGGCTGCTTCTCTACTTTCAGTTTTGGCCGGGGTGGGGGTTCTGATAATCACTCATTAGCTGCCTTGCGGGCAGACACTGTGCGCCTCCAGGGTTTCAGGCACCGGGATGGACCAAGTTGGGTGGAGCTTAGGAGAGGTACACACTGGAAGGCGGGGAGGGATTGACAATGTGGCAGAAACACACGCCAGGTCATTTTTGTGAGGGACAGGTGCTACTGAGAAAACCACATGATGTAGGCACAGGTGGCTGTCAGGGAGGGCGTCTTCGAGGAGGTGGTCTTTTTGTCTGGTCTGATGGAGGAGAGGGGGTTCACGAGCAAAGATCTGGGGTGGAGAAATTCCAGGAAGAGCAACTAAAACGGCCCTGCAGCAGGAATGGGCAGTGTGTGGACACTGCCAGTGGGACTGGAGCTGGGAGGGAGGTGGGGGCTGTGGAGAAGCAGGCAGGGCCGGCCCACCAAGCAGAAAGGCTTCCAGGGGTGGGGCAGGTGGCGTGGACACTAGGGACCTCCCCGCGTGGCTGCCTCAAGCCAGAGCACTGTGGGGAGGACCCTCCCTTCTGCATTGCCGGTGCCACAGTGTGAGGAAGGTTTATCCACCCAAGCCCAGGCCGGCCTCGCTGCCGCCTCCCTGCCCTCTCACGGCCGGCCTGTCCCCATCCCACCCCTTCCCGGGGCCACTCCAGCTCCAGAGCCTGCAGCTGCCCAGTCAGCCCTTGTGGGTCAGGTCCTGGCCCAGGCCACGTTTGCCCCCACGGGCCCAGGACACCCGGCCCTTGCCTCCATGGAAGGTCCAATCCTCTGCCCGCCCCTTGGCCAGCAGAGCCTTTCACAGAACTGGAGGATACCAGGCTGAGCTGCCTGGAGGGTCTGCAGCTCACAGCCTCAGGGGACGTACGGAGCTGGCTCAGCACAAAACAGGATGTGCCTGATGCTGAGTTCTCAAAACTGCGCGTGAGCATTGGCAGCTGAGAGCAGCAGGAGGACTGGGGCCGTGCAGGGAGGCGGTCAGCGACCCCCTGGGTCAGCCTTAGGGGCCGTGTAGGGAGGCGGTCAGGGACCCCTTGGGTCAGCCTTAGGGGCCATGCAGGGAGGCGGTCAGGGACGAACGATGGCTTGGTACCCTCTATGGCCTGAAGCTGGCCGGCAGGGAGCTCTGGGAAGCTGTCCACAGACCTGGGGGAGCCCTGTCCTAAGTGGACAGCAGGGTCCCCGCCAGGCCCAGCTCCCACCTCTCCCAGGCCTGGGCGCAGTGGGCCGTTGGCCACTTCAGCCACTTTGCTGCAGTCCAGGCAGGCGGGGACTCTCAGCGCCCCAGCAGGGCATCAGGGCGTTCGGGAGGCGGTGCTGGCTGTGAGTGGGGCCCTGGGCTGGCGGCAGCAGGGGCGCCGGTTTTCTCGGCATTAAGCCTGGCTCCGCTCTGCCGGCTGTGGAATTCCTGGTCTGATCCGTCTCCAGATTGGCCCTGGAAGAAATTGGGGGAGAATCGATTTGTGCCACGTTCTAGCAGCACAGCCTCATCATGACAGATGCCAGGCAACCACGGGCAGGGAGCCCCCAGCCCGGCCCCCACCCTCCTGCTGGGACCCTTGGGCTCCTCACTCCCTTGCCCCACCCCCTTCCCGCCCCCACGCCCCTGGCCGGCCTGCTGGCGCCTGGGAAGGAGGAGAGGGGGTTGCCGCTTGCCGGGAGTCACGCGGCACTGCCCAGGCAGAAGCTCAGCGGGGTCTCCTGGCGGCACTCACACGCGGGAGCTCATCCTGCCCGACGCGGCCCAGAAACAAGTGTCCCGAGCACAGGGATACCGGCACGGGGCCACCTGGGGAGCCGAGGTGGGGCCAGGACAGCTCCGGGCCTCTTCCTCTCTTGGCCTCCTTGTTCCAAGGCTCCTCTGGGAGCCCAGGGAGGAGAGGGAGAGACCTCAGGAGGGCTTCCTGGAGGAGGTGGCCCTGAGCTGGTGCTGGAGGAAGCCTCACCTGGCCCGGAGCCTGGCTCCAGCATCAGTCAATTACACGCCCCCTTCCAGCGCCCAGCGGCGTCAGGCACTGCCTCTGGCTCCGAGAGGGGTGCCCACACATCGTGCTGGGCTGAGTGTTTTGTCACCTAGAACTGCTTCCCCTAACACCAGCTTCCCTGAGCCCCCGGGAGGCCCCACAGCTGGCATGGTGCTCACGGCCCCTAGTGGAGCTGCCAGCCCCAGGTGGCCTCTTCAGCCTCTCAGGCCCAGGGGTGGGTGGAGCCAGGAGGGGCCTGAAGGGGCAGGGTTCACTTTCAGAGCCAAGGCTTCTGGCCTCTCCAGGCTGCTGGGCTGTGGGTGCTCTGCGTAGACCCTGCCCTGCCGGGCAGCTGGGAGGCACAGAAGCCTCTGCGGGGAGGGACAGAGGGGGCTGGACAGTCCAAGGCGTCCACACTGCAGGCAAGGGCTGGTCCTCAGCTTCCCCATCTGCTAAGTGGGCCCGCTGGGCTCTGGTCAGCCTCCCAAGGCTCCTCACCACCTCCGGGAAGCCGCCTGGATTGCTCTGCTCAGAATGGAAAGTGAGGGCCACAGCCCGGAGCCAGGGGCTGCAGCCTGAAGACGCCTGTGGTGCCCGCTCAGCCCTGCCCGCTTGGCCGTGCCCGTGGCTAGGGCTGCAGCTTCACAGCTGTGCTGAGGGGCCCCGCCCACTGTGGGTTTCAGGTCCAGGCCTGGCCTCACCCACATGTGGCAGCCCTGTGGCCTGGGGAGTGGCTGGGAGCTCACACAGGGCCAGAGAGGAGCCGCCACAGCACTGGGTCCAGAGCGCTGCTGGCCGGCCCTCCGCAGACACAGGCCTCGCTCTACCATGGCCCTGTGCCCCTGTAGGCACTGCACTGCCGAAGGCTGGTCCGCAGCCGCCATGGTGATTTCACATCCACCCTGCTCTGGGGTCCCAGGGAGTGCCGGACCCAGCCAAGCTACATTCTGACACAGACCCCGTGGTTGGGCCGAGTTTCTGTCGCCTCCTGATGACAGGAGACACGGGACATGACACTGACTGGGAGCCTCTTGCCCAGGGGAGCTGCTGCACAAGCCCTGAAGCCCAGGCCGGGTGGGGAGGGAGGGGCACGGCCTGCCCTCCAGGCGCTCCCGGTCTGCTGGGGTCATGGGAGGAGTGTCCTGGCCCTGGGCCCCATCGTGAATGAAAGGGGTCCAGGGTCTGGTTGCTGGGGCCGTCCAGCCAGCTGTCCGTACCTAACGCTGCTGCAGGGAGGGGTGCTGGGGACTTGGCATCTGCCTCTACATGTGTTCCCAGCCGGCAAGCGGGGTAGGGGGCTGGGTGGGAGCCAAGCCGGGTTCCGCACCTTCGCCACAGCAGGCTGCCCAGGGCCTGGGCGGCTGCCCTGTACCACTCGAGGTGGGGTGGGGTGGGTCCCGGACAGGGGCCGGAAGAGGGGCCGCTCGGGCCCAGCTAGCTGAGGAGGGCAGCTCAGGGAGGGCTGGGCAGCCCAGGGGAGCTGGGGGGCAGGCGGGTGCCGGGCGTGGTTCCAGTTTGTGACTGGGCTCTGAGAGGAGTGACCGTGAAGGGATAGCCCCTGTTATCCTCTCAGCGGCGGACAGGTTCTGCCACCCGCTCTCGGCCACAGATGGGGAGACTGAGGCACACAGAAGGGCCGTCAGCGGCACGAGGCTGCAGACGTCCAGTGGTGTGGAGGTTACCCAGGAGTCGTCCAGCACAGAGGGGCGGCGGGTCCAGCACCGGCCTTCAGGCTGCCCCGGCGTGGGCTCTCCCGCTCCCGGCTGGCTCTTGGGCCCCTGGTCTGGCTCTTCCTGCTTCCTCCACCTCCGGGAAGCCGCCAGGATTGCTGTGCTCTGAACCAGCCCTCCGTGCCCAGCCCAGCCACTGCTCAGCCACCGCGATGCCACATCCGGGTGCGGCCAGGCACTGGCTTGGGGCCAGCGGTGGGTGGGGGCCGCCTCACCACAGCTGTCCAGGCTGCAGCCCCCAGCCACGGCAGAGCAGGCGGGGCTGGGACCGGAGAATAGGCGCCTTCATGTTGCAGCCCCTGGCTCTGGACTGCGCCTGGGCCCCACCCTGGCCCCCGTGCTCCCCCCACCGTGCCCGCGGTGCCCTCCTCCGCCTGCGCGGCTGGTGGCAGGGCCTCCCCGTGTGGGACCGGGCAGCCACCTGCTGCCCACAGCTACAGCCTCACAATGGGCCCTTGTGAGCTGGCGGGCAGCGGGTGGCGGGCAGCGCCTCTCGGCCCACCCCGGGCTCAGAGTCCCGCTGTGTGAGGCGGCTGCCCTGGCTGAGGAGCACGGAGCCAGCCAGGCTGGCCCCACCCACCCTTGGCCACAGGGTCGCTGGCTGCTGCCCCCAGCCTCTGTGGTTCCTGCCCCGGCCTCCCCTTGGGAGACAGTGGTCTGCCTGCCTGAGGGTGAGGGTTTTCCAGAGTAGGAGTTCCGTCCCGGAGACCACCTCCCCAGGGTGTCTCTGGCAGCCTGAAGCTGAGTGGTGGCTGGTCTGGGGGCCCAGGAGCCACCATCCCATCCAGGCCTCCACGTGACCAGGGTGTGGCAGGAAGTTTGTTGCAAATGCCCAAGCCGTCCCAGGCATTGTCCTGCTCCAGAGAGAACTGAGCTGCCCCAGAGCTGGACAGGAGAGATGGGCCTCTTTCCTGGGGGAGCTCAGTGCATTGGGAGGCTTCTCCCTGGGACGGCAAAGGCATAGAGAAGCCAAACTGAGCAGTGGGACAGGCGGGAGAGCCAAGTGCCTGGATCCAGCCGTGCCTGAAGCCATCCCTCAAATTCATGACTTTGATTTTTAAAATTCATTTTATTATTATTATTATTATTATTATTATTATTATTATTATTATTTTGAGATGGGGTCTCTCTCTGTCGCCCAGGCTACAGTGCAGTGGTACGATCATAGCTCACTGCAGCCTCAGACCTCCAGGCTCAAGCCATCTTCCTGCCTCAGCCCTCCAAGGAGCTGGGAATACAGGCACATGCTACCGATCCTGGCTTTTTTTTGGTATAGACGGGGTTTCCCTATGTTGCCCAGGCAGATCTTGAATTCCTGGGCTCAAATGATCCTCCCACGTCAGCCTCCCAAACTGCTGGGATGACGGACGTAAGCCACAGCCCCGACCCGTGGGTTTTAGTTGAATCGGGGACACTGGTGTTTCTGTGGTTCGCCTCAGAGGCCCTCGAGGTTTTCTGTGGATCCCGGGTGGGAGGCGCTCAGGCAGAGCTCAGAGGTGACCTTCCCGCCCCCGTTCCTGGGGCACCCAGGCTTGTGTGGCACAGGTCCAGCCTCGGGGCTCTCTGGCCTGGCAGAGTCCCTGTCCACTGTGGGGCCCCCCAGGCAGCCGGCTCCTCCACGGGGACCAAAGACAGGGCCCTCCCCCATCAGGGCAGCGTGTCCAGCCTGTGCCAGGGCTAGGGGCTCCTGGAAGACACCTTCAAGCAGCGGGACCTGCCGGGGTGTCTGGGCAGGGGTTTGCCCCACGTCCAGCTCTCCCGCACACGGTTCTTGACCCCGAGGCCCCAGCTGACCATGGCCTCATAGGCCCCAAGGATGGCTCCAGGGCAGCCGGGGGAGGGACCACACAGACTTCTCCCACCCCACCCTCCTCCCTCTGTCTCTCGCTGCACCTTGAACCCTCCGTAGCAGAGGTGGCTCAGGGACGACTCCAGCTGGGCGTTTCCTTCAAGGGGAAGGTGGGAACACTCACCCCTAAGTCGGGGGTGCCTGGGGCCCTGTGCAGGGCGGGACCCCCACCTGTAGATGGTGACACAGGCCCCATGACCCAGGTCCCTTTGGTGGGTGGAGGCAGATCCTGGAGCTCAGGGGTGCAGTTCTCCATGACCCAGGTCCCTTTGGTGGGCGGAGGCAGATCCCTGAGCTCAGGGGTGCAGTTCTCCAGGACCCAGGTCCCTTTGGTGGGCGGAGGCAGATCCCTGAGCTCAGGGGTGCACTTCTCCTAGTAGGGGCCCCTGGGGAGCAGCTCCTGTCCTGTCCCGCTTAAAAACCGTGCCCCCAGCAGGGTCCCATCCAGGGCAGGAGAGCAGCCCAGCCCTGCCTCCCCAGCTGCGCTCCCTCCCGGCTGTTCCAGGCGCACTCCAAGTCCCCAGGGCCTGTGCAAAGCCAAGGACTTCCTCGGAGCTGTAGCCGGCGCAGCTGCAAGCACACGTAGGGGGAGGGGCCGGGCGGCAGATGAGGCCGAGTCACTCACAGGGGTGGGCTGGGCGTGGCTGGGCCAGGGGGGCGGGCTGGGGCCACAGGGTCCTGCTGCCCCTCTGCCTGGGAACCTGCATCTGGGGCTGAGGGGTGGGGCAGCACTGCTGGACACAGGGCTGGTGCCCCAGGTGGCTGTGGGCGCAGGCAGTGCCAAGACTGGATGGGGCCTGAAATGGACACTTCCTGAACACATGCGTCCGGCCCTGGACTGTGGGGCCGGGTCAGAACGGGGGCCCTGAGGAGCCAGGAGCCCACCCCCACCCCCGGGACTCAGCAGTCCCAGGCTCCTCCGGGGCGGTTACCCTCAGTCCACACGGCCTGGGGCCCGGTTTTCAGGGCAGGCTGCAGCCGCTGCTGTCTTACGGGACAAAGGGGGCAGCTCCATTGTGTTCCCCGATGAACCCTCACCCCTGGGAGAGTCAACAGAGCCAGAGATGCCCGGGCCACCCTGCCCTGCTCTGCCGCCTGCCACACCGCTGCCAGGCTGGGTCCTCCGAACGTGCTGGGGCCCAGAAGCCCCACCATCCACTCTGCCTGCCTCTCGGAGCCTCTGCTCAGCCTTGGGGACCTGGGCAGGGGCAAGGCCGGGCCGATCCGAGGCTGCTCAGCAGGGGAGAGAGAGACACTGAGGGCCCCAGGATCAGCGCAGGGCCCAGTGTCCTGAGTGTGACTTACAGGGTCACCGCCAGGCTACACGAAGTGAAGGACCCCCGCCCTGGAGGTCACAGAGCCAGCGCTGCAGGGCGGCCCTGGCTGCCGGTCTCAGGACCCACTTGTATGGTGCTTGGCCAGCATGGAGCTGGGCTGGCAGGTGGGGGACACTGAGACAGGGACAGTCCCACCCTGGGCCCCTCAGACCCGTGAAGGCAACACCCCGGCCCGCCCCTCCTGCCCTTGGTTTGCGACCCCCACAGACCTGCCCTGTGGACCTGGGCCAGGTCCAGCCCCAGGGGCTGCTGGGAGGCACTGCAGTCAGAGGGGTGGGGGGCTCGGGCGCTTGTCTGCAGGTCTCCGGCCGCCTCAAGTGACAAGAAGGGGGGTTAGTGAGGACATGACCAGTGGCTGCCCCCACTCTGACGGGCTGGCCTCGCTGCCCCTTCGTCTCTGCCTGGCCCAGCACACCAGCTCTGGGAGTGGCCACCCTGCAGCCCTTGTGTGTGGGGCCCTGTCGTGCCCTGAGCTGTTGGTGCAGCCTCCCCTGGGTGCCGTGCTGGGCCCCTGTCCCCTTCCTGCAGGGAGGAAGCACAGCTGGGGGAGTGGCCCCTGGAGGGCCCCTGGGAGCTCAGATCCTGCCCCTGGAAGTAGCCCTGGGGAGGCTCCCTGCTGAAGCTGCTGCTGAAGAGTGACAGGCCTGCCCAGCGCCGAGGGAGGCCCGGGACTCTCAGAGGGAGTGTGGGGCAGGACAGGGCCATGACTCTCGATGATAGCCAGGCTGCCATGGGCTGAACCCCTGCTATCTCTGGGCCTGCGGACAGGTGCTCAGCTCCCTGGGCCTCAGTTTCCTCACCTAAGGAATGGGATGGGCACACCTACGCCCCTGGGGTTGGTGCAGAGAACAGGACAGTGCCTCCGAGCAACACCTCCAATGCTGTCTGGGGCCTGGGAATGCACCAGGACTCATAAATAAACATCGGCTCTCAGCACCTCGCCCTCTGCGAGGGGAAGGCCAGAAACGTCCCATTTAGAGATAAGGTGAGTCCACGAGCAGCAGACAGTCGGTGCTTAACAAGTGCTGGCTCTTCTTCAGAGCCTTAGGGTGCCAGCACTGGTCAGAGTGAGCCTCGCTGACCAGGTGGCTGTGGCAGCCAGCGGGGGTCAGCCCCCGAGGAGGGTGGGATGCCTGCGGGCCCGGCGTAGGCTCAGGCTTTGTCTGGGAGTGCCCTGCCCCGAGCACTGGCCTGGACACCTGAGCTGAGCCTCAGACAGGCGTTTCGGGGCCGACCAGGCCGGAGCAGCCGCTATCCCCGGGCAGCTGAGCCCAGCGGCGAGGGCTGGTAGAAAGATCTAGCCGAAATGCTGATCTTAATAGCAAAACCACTTCTTTCCAGGGAAAAAACACGATCCTCAGCCAGCCGGCGTATACACATGGGGCCTGGAAAAGAAGAGAATTCCGGAGACACGAACGGCCCCGTGCGTCGCCGCCTCGGCGCGGCTGCTAAGTTATTAAACTCCTGTGCAGGGAAAAGCCATAAAATAAACATCCACCTCTCCCGTCGCTCTCAGAAGTGAAAGGTTCCTGAGATGGGAAACACAGGTGGCTTGCAGAACGCTCCGTCCACATAAAATCATCAGATGCTTGAAGACCCTGGGAGAAATGGGCTGGGATGAATCACCTGCTCAGAGCCACTTAGCACTTCGCAGGGGCTCCGAAGCCCTGGGGTCGGCAAGGTGTCCGTCGCTGGAGCAGGGGTGGCTGATGGATCTGGTGCGGGGCAGGCGGGAGGAGCCACAGACTCGGATGCAGAGGGCTTGGTGGGGACCACCGATTCATGTCTGGCCTGGGGCTCTGTCCCCGGGAACAGGAGGGGATCAGGCTGGGGAACCTGGGGAGGGGGTTTCTCCCTTCTCTTTCCCGGCTGCCAGGCCGTCAATGGGAGACACAGGTCTTGGGGACCAGGCCCTGCAACCCCTTCTGATCCCAATGTCTGAGATTGGCCTGGTGCCAGCTCTGAGGCCCCTGAGCAACCTCAGCTCGGGCTGGCTGCGGAGGACCTTTGAGGGTTGCCTGGCAAGCCCTTCTCCTTCTCAGCTGGCCATGGCACACAGGACCCCACTCCTCCACGTGCCCAGGGCAGGCATCACCCATCGAGCCCCGCACTCCCCCAACGCTTTGCATCAGGGCTGTCCAGGTAGCTGTGGGTGATCCGGTGACTCTGGCCTGAGAGACGTGCAGACCCACCCCCTTCTGTGCCTCGACCACCCGGCCGATGGGTGGCCCTGCCCCAGGAGGAGCAAGGGTCTTCCTGCTTCCCCAGAGCTCCCTCTCCAGGCCCTGCAGCCACCTCTCGGAAGTGCTGCCCTCCGTACAGCTGGGAGCAGTACCGACCCCCTCTTTGCTCTCCTGGGGAGACATCTCTCTGCACCGGAGGTCAGCCCCCGGGGTCTGGGTGTGGGAGTGGGGATTTTGATGTTGGGGGTGCAGAGGCCGCGGCCCCATTAGCTTCTCTCGCTCTGGGATGAGAGCATGAATAGGGCCTGTTGGGCCCCCAGACCCTGACAACCCCAGGCCCAACACCTCCCGGAGGCCCCACCCTTTCTCCTCTTTTCCTTTTCTCACGAGAACCCTTTCACCCTTATCCTGCATGACCTCATTTTAGCTGATTAAATTTGCAAAAAAAGGCTGGGCTCGGTGGCTCACACCTGTAACCCCAGCACTTTGGGAGGCTAAGGCGGGCAGATCACCTAAGGTCAGAAATTCAAGACCAGCCTGGCAAACATGGGAAAACACTGTCTCTACTAAAAATACAAAAACTAGCCGGGTGTGGTGGCGGCGCCTGTGGTCCCAGCTACTCAGGAGGCTGAGGGGAGAGAATCGCTTGAACCTGGGAGGCAGAGGTTGCAGTGAGCTGAGATCACACCACTGTACTCCAGCCAGGGCAATGGAGCGAGACTCCGTCTCAAAAAATAAATAAATAAGCAAATAAATAAATAAATAAATAAATTTGCAAAGATGCCATCTCCGTGTAAGATCACATGCTGAGGCTGCAGGTAGATGTGAATCTGGGAGACACTGTTCAGCCCAGGACAGACACCGACAGTAGCAGGGCAGCTACCCTGGACACCCAACCTGACAGGCACTCACCCTGGCAGGTCCCCCAGGGGCCCAGCCCCTCCACCGTGCAGCGGGGGCTCCAGCTACTTCCCTGGGGAGTCCCTGACCTGAGCTCTCCTGCGCCAGGGTCTAGTCAGGGTGGGGGCTGACTCCGTCCCTGGAGCAGGTACACTGGGCCCTGGTAGCAGGCTGGGGAGGGTTCCGGGGCCAGAGGAGGACTCGGGGGCTGAAGGCAGTGATGGGTCCAGTAGGCAGCAGGGGGTCAGGGCAGGGGAGGGGGTGTCGAGGCCCATAAGCAGGAGGACACAGGAGGGAGGACGTGGTACCCACAGCTGGGGTGGAGAAAGGAGGGGGTCCACAAGGTAGGTCCCTGGTGTGGAGCCTCAGGTGCCCTCCGCTGTGGCCATCGACTGCTGGGAAGTTGGTCAGCCTCACAGCGTGGCGTGGAGTTGGGCCGGGCAGGGCTAGACACCCGCCAGGGGCACCCCAACTGCGGGTAGGATACCAGAAGCTGGCCTGGGGTGCAGCTGTCGCCCGGCTTACACAGGATCACCAATGGCTGCCATGGCTCAGGCGTCCCTCTCCTGCTACGGCTGGGGACAGTCACACAGGCTTTCGGGTCAGTGAGGACACTCCAGCGGGTGTCAGAGCCTGGAGGGAGGGAAGTGGTGTCGCGCAGGCCCCCACCGAGCCTGGACGGTGGGGCAGGTGGAAGAAGGGCGTGTGCCCCGCTGTGCACTGTGGGTCTGGTGAGCGTGGCCGAGGGGCACAGCTGCTCTTGTTCAGGGCTGCCATGAGTGCTCAGCCCGCCTGGCCACAGGCCGGTCACCAGGGACCTGGTGTCTGCTACCCACAGGCCTGAGGACCCCAACAGCAGTCCCAGCCCAGGCCCCGAAAGCTGGGCAGAGGAGGGCAGGAGGCCTCTGTGTCCCTGAGACCCATCCTTGGCAGGCTGGGCTGGGCTGGGCTGTGGGGGACACACCTGCTCTGGGGGATGTGGGAGGGGGCGCTTCCGGGCCTGCAGCTGTTGGCCCCGAGGACAGACGCAGCCTCCCCGGCAACAGCTGGGCCGGAGGCTCGGGAGCCAAGAGAGACCAGAGCCCAGGCCAGCCCGGCCCCCACCAGGGATCAGTTACCTCAGCTACAGATGCCAGAGTGGGGGACTCACAGGGGGTGAGCACCAGGCTGGGGTGGGCCAGGGCTGCAGTGCTCTCCCACCCAGGCTTGGCCAGAGGACGAGCCAGCCCCCACCTCTGTCCGCTCAGCACTCTGCAGGGACTGCTGTCTTGCTGAGTGCTGGATGCTGACCCCAGGATGTCACCGTCTGATGCCGCCCAGGCCCTCCCCTCGGAATCCCTGCTTAGTGACCACGGCCACCCCAGCCCCTCCCACCGACCCCAGGCAGAGCACGGGCCCCACCTACACCCAGCAGGTGCAGACTGGGCAGGGCAGGGTCCCAGGAGGGTGCATGCTTGGGGAGCCCCAGCACCCAGACAGTGGGGGGCCAGGGAGGACCCGCCCTCCTGGGCGCAGCGCAGTTTCCGCAGGCCCCTTGCTGGCTTTGCCTCAGCACTGAGGGCCCAGCAGCACACAGTAGGTGCTCAGCAAATGCCAGGGGGCGAGGGTAAGCGAGCACTCACACGGGGAAGCACTGACTGCGGTTTCGCCGCCTGCCTTGGGTTCAGAGAGTTGAGCCAGCACCCCCACCTAGGCCCTGGATGGGCGGCAACCACTGCCTCTCTGTTTCTGGGGCTCTGACTCCCAGCATCTAGCAGCCAGGGACCTGGCCTCCCCCAAAACCTGGGAGCAGCTGAGCGGCCAGGTGTCAAGTGGGAAACCCAGACCAGAGTTGGGTGCCGGCCTGGAGGGCCCCTGTGGCAGCTGACCCTGCCCCTTCTGGTCCTGCCCACCCTCCTGGCCTGCTCAGGCTGCCACTGGCCTGACGGTCCCAGTGAGGACAAGCTGGAGGTGGACACTGAGGGGGCTGACAGGCCTGGGGCAGGCTGGCTGGGGCAGGGGGGCCAGGGCAGGGGGCTGGGCCTGTCCAGTGGCCACCTGCTCTCGGAAGGATGACACCCCACTTTCTCCCCTGCCCGAGGAGGTGGGGTGAGGGTCAGACCCCGGCACCCATGTCTCTATTTCTCTTTTCCCTGAAAAGCCTGCAGACTCTCATCTGAATTGCTCTGGCAGAGCCCAGGTGGGGTGCCCCCCACCCCACACACACACAAAGGGCCGAGATGGCGCCGCCTGGCATGTGGGCAGCCCTAGTGTCTCCAGGCTGGGGTGCTGTGCGCCTGTCCACCTGGCCACAGTCCCCAACAGCCAGTTCAGCAAAGGACAGGCAGACCCTACGGGCCAAGGACACACTGGCCTGGCCAGTGCGGGGCCACGGGGGCGGCTTGCCAGGATTTGGGGATTTTGAGCCAGCTGCTACGGCAGGTGTGGCTGGCCCGGCCAGGCAAGTCCCTCTGCCGGGAGGGTCGCCCACCAGCTGCTGGAGGGTGTGGGGCAGCCGGGCTGGCCACTCGCTGGCAGCAAAGCCAGCAGAGGGTGGGTGGGGCTGCAGGGAGGTGGGAGGGTCCCAGTCACACCCCAGGGTCCAGCTTCCCTGGGCCCTGCGGCCAGGCCAGGAAGATCAGCTGGGCCGGTTCTGGGTCCTGGGTCTTATCCTGGAAACCAGCGGTTTCAATCTCGGTGTGAGAAAGCCCTTGCCACAGGGCAGGAGGAGCCCTGCATGGAACCCCCCTCCCCTGTCCTCGGGCTTAAGCCCGGCGGGACTGGATGCCACACACCGGCCCTGCTGGGAGCCTTGGGAGCTGCACGTGTGCCCCCCAGTGGCCAGCGCCGGCCGTGCTCCGTCTGAGTCCACAGGGCCTGATGCACAGTCCTGGGGCTTAGGGAGCCGAGGCCCGGGGTGGGGCTGCCCGGTGGTGTGGTCCTCTCAGAAGGCAGGATCAGAGGGCAGTGCTGAAAGTCTCCTTGGTCAGGAGCTGGTTTGCAGAGCTGAAGGGGAGGAGCGGGCAGGAGGTTGCTTGTGGCTGTGGTCCTGAAAATCAGGCCCTGCCAACGGTCTCTGAGGGCCAGCTGGGGAGGGAAGGGCCCACACGGTGTGTTCAAAGCAGGTCCCCTGGGTGCTCGGTCTCAGCCCTTCTGGGGACGGGGGAGATGGAGCCGAGGGGCCGAGGGGCAGCCTGCCTCGTGGTGGTGGAAGAGCCACTGGGAACACCCCGGCTTTGGTGAGGCTGTACCCCCAGCGTAACAGCCAAGCCCCAGCGTGCTAGGTGCAAGCTAGTCTTCATGGGCCCCAGCCTGTTGCAGGAACACTAAGCTCCAGGCTGGGAACGGACGGTCAGGGCTGCTATAGGGGCTATGGCCTTGTGGGGTGAGGGTTGGTCAGGGGTGCTGGGGCTGCTCTTGGGAGGCCAGGCCCATCTGAGAGTCCAGCCATGGGACCCAAGGCCAGAGGGTGGCCAAGTTGAGGGTTGCCTGCCTTGGGGGCGCCCTGGTCCCAAACCCATCTACCTGGGGGGCAGAACTGGGGCAGGTCCCCAAGGGCAGACAGAGAAGTGACCTGGTAAGGGCAGTCCTGTGTCGCCCTTCCTCTCCCATCCATGCCACGCACACCCCAATGAAACAGGAAATTTTCCTTGACCCCTTTGTGGGCCTGGTGACAGGGGTGTCTCACTTACTCAGCCCATAGCTCTCAACCCCTGGAGGCGGTAGGAGCACACAGGTGGGCGGGTGCAGGAGCTGGAGCGAACACTTTCGGGCACAGCAGGAGCAGAACTCCATGCAGTCCTGTGGCAGTGTCTAGGGCAGAGCCTGTGACGCTTGAAGCCTCGCAGGGCATGTGCTACGGTGCTTTTAGCTTTGCTGTCTGAGGATGTCTGGAGTTTAACAGCTCAGCGGACACTTTGCCTTTTCTTGAGGGCAGAGGGTCACTGTGATGGCTTTCTGTATCCCAAGCTCTTGTCCAGCATCCAGGAAAATCAGGTTGCTTGGAGGAATTGAAGGATAGTAAATGCAAGGGATTTTAAGGCCGATGGAGGGAGGGGGGCTGGAGGGGGGTGGAGGGGGAAGGTCATGGAAGAGGCTCTCAGGGTGGGGAGCTGGAGAGGGGGTGGAGGGGGAAGGTGATGATCCCTTGGAGTCCTGCTGTCGCTAACCAGACTCTTCTCCAAAGTTCCGCCATCGAACTATTCCTGAGGTCACGCTGTACCTCTCTGATGTCAAACTGCCGTCTCCGACATCCCGCTGCTTGTCCTCTCCTCCCCTTCTCTGCCCTCTGCCAGTAAAGTCAGGGGTTTTTATGGGTACAGGGTGGGGGCAGGGCAGGGCAGGGGTGGTTTTGGAAAAGGCAGCATTAGAGCAGGAAAACCGGAAGGTGTGTTCTCACTCAGGGCTGTGCTTCCAGGCTTGAGGGTGGGACTTCCCCAAGAACCCCATCTTTTTCTGCCTAGAATTTCTCTGTCTCCTGCCCCTATCACTGAGGGCCCCTGAGGCTGACAGTACCCATCCCCAAAGAAGGGCTGGCCTGGGCAGGGCTGCCAGGGTGGGGCCTGCCAATCCGGGGGCCCCCAAGGAACAGATTCGGGCCTGGGGGCAGGCCCACGGCAGCGCTTTCCTGGAAATGCCTGGCAGAGTGGGCCGGGGACGTCATTGTGACCCCGTATTGCTGGTGACACCAGGCTCAGAGTGGTTGACCGACAAGCCGAGGCCGCACAACAGAGCTGCTGGGAGCTGGTCCCTGCCAGGCCATGGGGACGCAGGGACCCCAGCTCTCGCTGCCTCTGCCCCAGCCCCAGTTCAGGACCCACTGGCTTCAGAGCCGCCCACCAAGCCTGACCTCACGCAGGGACCACTTTGCCCACCAGATGGCGCCAGAGGCCGACGGTCCCGACATCACAGTTCCGATGCGGAGACGGTCGGTGGGAGCTGCCGCGAACCCTCCCTGGTGTGTCCAGGTCTGTCCTCGAGGGTCCCCAGGGCCAGGGCCTGGCTGGGGAGAGACCCAGGTGTGGTGGAGCTGGGGCGTCTGGCGCTGGGCAGTGAGCAGCCTGTGCCTGGGGACCCCGGTGGCACCCTGCCGGGTGGCCGAGAGCCTAGTCCCCTCCGGGAGCCCCCGCTTTCTGAGGTGGCCCCAAGCCCCTGCTGCTGTCCCTTCTGCCCCACGCCTCGTCCCCCTGTTTAATTCCCCTGACGGGGTCCGGGCAAGGACGAAGCAGGGTTCCCCCACCCTGGAGCTGGGAGGAGGGACTGGGGGCATCACCTGGCATGGGGTCCAGGCAGATTCGGTTCACAGGGGACATAGGGGTCCCAGGGTGAGGACCCCCAGGGGGCCGGTCAGGGGGCGCTCAGAGCCCATGGAGAGAGGCCTGGTGGGGGAGGCTTTGCCAGCAGACCCTCCCTTCCCACACCTGGAGTCCCAGCTCCCATCAGTCCCCACTTCCTGCTCGGTGTCCGGCCTCTACCTGCCCCTGGCCAATGCTGCTATTTGTCTCTTCGGCCAAAGATCCCATGTCCATGTGACATGATCATGACAGGACCTGTGGAGGGTCCCAGGGAGGCCGGTGCTGGGCTGGAACTTGCCCCATGAAGGCCCCGAGTCCCCGGCTGCCACATCCTGACTGCTTCGTGTGAAGGGAAGGGGGTCACAGCCACGCCCCAAGAGAGGGGGCTGCTGGCTACCCCACCTCCACCCTCCTGTCCACCCCAACCTGCCTGGGACACCCTACTCGGAGTCGGCTGGGGGCCTCAGCCCAGTCGCCCAAGCTGCGTCCTGCCCCAGGAAACCCCCAGGGGCCCAACCAGTGCCCACCAGAGTCCCCAGGACATTCCAGGGGCGGGAAGTGGGGGCAGGAGGCTTCATGCCTGCGCCTCGTCTGTGAGCTTCAGGAGCCTCTTTGCACACTTCATAGGGCTGGAGGGGTTTTGTGTTTCAGACAGAGTCCTGCTATGTCACCCAGTCTGGAGTGCAGTGGTGCGATCTTGGCTCACTGCAATCTCCGCCTCCCAGGTTCAAGAGACTCTCCTGCCTCAGCCTCCCAAGTAGCTGGGACTACAGGCACCCGCCACCACACCCGGCTTATTTTTGTGTTTTCAGTAGAGATGGGGTTTCACCATGTTGGTCAGGCTGGTCTTGAACTTCTGACCCAAGCAATGTGCCTACCTCAGCCTCCCAGAGTGCTGGATTACAGGCGTGAGCCACCGCACCAGGCCTGCTGTTTTTTGAGACAAGGCCTTGCTCTGTCCCCCAGGCTGGAGTGCAATGGTACCATCACATCTCACAGCAATCTCAAACTCCTGGGCTCAAGCGATCCTCCCAACTCAGCCTCCCCAGTAGCTGGGACTGCAGGTGTGTGCCACCATGGCCCACTAATTTTTTAATTTTTTGTAGAGATCAGGGTCTCACTATATTGTCCAGGCTGGTCTCTTGAACTCCTGACCTCAAGCGAACCTCCCACCTTGGCCTCCCAAAAAGTCCTGGGATTACAGGCATGAGCCACTGTGCTCGGCCTAGGGTTAGAGGGATTTTTTTTTTTTTTTATGTGTGGGTGTTTCCCAATGTCTCCCACCCTCTTTGTTGGGTCTGAGTCTCGATTCATTTTTCCAATATTCTGAGCAGGGATTGGAGAGTATCTTCAATGTGAAAACACTGGTCTTTCTGCAGCTTAGCCCTCAGTCTCTTACCCGCTTCTATAAAGACAGGCATCATCTGGGTGACTTCCTCAGGGCTGTCTTCTAACTCCCGTATTCTCTTTTGGCCACATCTAATCTGCTATTGAAGCCATCAGTTAGGTTTTTATACCAACAGCCACATTCCTTGTGTTAAAGGTCCTGCGTGGTTGTTTTTCACATCTGCTGGCTCCTTTTCATGCTATCATATTGTTTTTCATTTCTACTTTTCTCTCTTTAGTCCTTTTAAACTCATGTATAGTCTTTTTTTTTTTTTTTTTTTTTTTTTTTTTTTTTTTTTGACAGAGTCTTACTCTGTGGCCCAGGCTGGAGTGCAGTGACATGATCTTGGCTCACTGCAACCTCTGCCTCCCAGGTTCAAGCCACTCTCCTGCCTCAGCTTCCCAAGTAGCTGGGACTACAGGCGCCCACCACCATGTCCCGCTAATTTTTTGTATTTTTAGCAGAGACGGGGTTTCATCTTGTTGGCCAGGCTAGTCTCGAACTCCTGACCTCAAGTGATCTGCCCTCCTCGGCCTCCCAAAGTGCTAGCATTACAGGCCTGAGCCACCGCGCTTTGCCTATCTCTTTTAATAGTTCTATTGTTATTTCTGGTTCTTAAGATACTATTGACCAGGTGCAGTGGCTCACACCGGTAATCTTAGAACTCCGGGAGACCAAGGCAGGTGGATTGCTCGAGCCCAGGAGTTGGAGACCAGCCTAGGCAACCTGGTGAGACTCTCTCTATAAAAAGACAAAAAAAGTTTATTGGACTTGGTGGCACTGCCTATAGTCCCAGCTACTTGGGAGGCTGAGGCAGGAGGATAACTTGGGCCTAGGAGTCCGAGGCTGCAGTGAGCTATGGTTGTGCCACTGTACTCCAGCCTGGGTGACAGAGCAAGACTTCATCTCTTTAAAAAAAAATAAAATGAAACATTAAAAGTTAAAAGATGCTGCCGTGTCTGCCAGTCCCTTGGGGTGTGAGCTCATCACTGCGGGCCATTTCTTCGATGGAGCCCCAGCCCCAGGGGGACGCGGGTGCACGTTTGCCTTTGCTGGAGCCTGGGCGGCCTCTATGTCCTGGTGTAGCAGGACGAGCCACAGACAGAACTCCTCAGACACCGGATTACTCCTCAGACACCGGATTAAAGAAGGAAGAGGTTTTTTATTCGGCCGGGAGCACCTTCAGACTTGCATCTTAAGAGCCGAGCTTCCCGAAAAAGAAATCCTTTGCCTTTTTAAAGGCTTACAACTTTAAGGGGTCCACGTGAAAGGGTCGTGATAAACCGAGCAAGCGTGGGAAACGTGACTGGGGCCTACAAGCATCAGCTAACAGAACAGAAAGTTTTACAAGGCTTTTTTTTTTATATACAGTGTCTGGGATTTACAGATGACACAAGTAGTTTAGGTCGGGGTTGATGTTATTATTATTACTTTTTTTAACTCCTAGGGCCGGGTGGTGGTGCCAAGGTTGTCTGACTGTTTATCTTACTTTTGTTTCTTTCTCTCTTTCCTGCTGTCTTGTGAACTAGGCAAGCTGGGGGGAGGAGGGCAGCAGGAGGAGTAGTGGTCTCCTTCCTTACTGGAACCAGATTCCATATCCCCCACCCCGCCCGCTGGCTGCCAGCGGTGCCCCATCCGTGCCCTGATGAGAGAGGCAGCGCCCCGGGGGTACAGGCCCAGGTGTCAGCTTTGGGTCTGAACCCCAGCCTGGCCCTGGTCAGCTGCATGGCTGAGGGTGGGTGGGGGTTGCCCCTGCCTGGAGCCCCCGCCTCCTCACCTGTAGCCTCACCTCCCTCACAGGTGTCAGGAGGGCCACGTGGGAAAACAGGCGTCGTAGACCTGAAAGGCTCATCAGAAATGCGGGTTCTCCTTGCTGCTGTTACTGCGTTTATCCAGCAGCCCCACACCACAACCCAAGGTCTAGAAGATCCTGCGCCTCAGGCAGGGCTGAACAGGACAGACCTCGGAGAGCCGGTCCCCGGATCGGACCGCCAACGACCAGGCCCAATTCGCGCCTCCAGTCGGTCAGTGCCTTGGCAAGGCAGGAGCGGGCGAAACTCCCAGCCCTCCCAGGGAGCGGGCAGATGATGACTGATCCACACCCGTCCACAGGGAGGGGGTGCAACAAGGCCCGTGGCTTTCTGTACAAGAATCGGCCAGTGTCCTCTGGGGCCC
The DNA here is from genome assembly GCF_007565055.1 of Rhinopithecus roxellana. Classification (NCBI taxonomy): domain Eukaryota; kingdom Metazoa; phylum Chordata; class Mammalia; order Primates; family Cercopithecidae; genus Rhinopithecus; species Rhinopithecus roxellana. Next base: position 72,145,562 of record NC_044568.1, on the reverse strand, counting down.
GGGATGAGGTTTTAGCACCCACTCCCGCTACCAGGGCCCAGGAGGGAGGGCCGGGGAGCCTCCATCTGGTGCTGCCGGTGGCCATTCAGACCCAGCATGGGAGGGTTGGCAGGCCCTGGGCAAATGTGATACACTGGGAGAGCGGTCAGCAGCTGCCTCTGGCCCCGCCGTCCCTCATGAAGTTATAGATGGCGGCTCTTCAACGTCTCCAGAAATGGCAGAGAAGCTTCCAGAGCTGACATGCCAATGAATCTTTTCTCAGGCTTGGACCACACAATTCTGCTGGGACCAAGCACAGGTCTGGCCCTCTGCTGCCCTCTGGGCCTGGCTCTGCTGAGAGGAGGAAGCCTGGCTCTTGGGAGGGGGTCTCAGGGGCCCCCTCCATGAAGCCCAGCAACCTGACAGGTGGGGGTGTGCATCACCCCTCCCCCAGGACTCCATCTCCCCAGCAAGCAGCTGCCTCTCCCTCCTCTGGGGCCCCCAGCTGGTCCTCATGGAGGGGTGGGTGGGACTGAGGCCTGAGCCCCAGGGGGAGCTGGCTGGTGAGCCGTGTAGCCCAGTGGTCACTGCGGCCAGCGGGGGAGGCTGAATCCCCTGCCCCAGCACTCAGAGGCTGGTGGAGTGGGTCGAATTAAGCCCCTCCAAAAACGTATGTTGAAGTCCTGACCCTGGGTACCTGCGAGCACCGGAAATGGGGTCTTTGCGAATGATGGAGTTAAGATGAGGTAGGACGGGGTGGGTCCCAAATGCAATGACCTGCACCTTATAAGGAGGCCGCCGACAACAGGGAGAAGTCGGCCGCGTGACGTTGGCGGCAGAGACTGGAGAGAGGCAGCGGCGAGCCCAGGAACACCACAGGTGGCTGGCAGTGCAGGACGGAAGGGCCCATCCCAGGAGGCTTCAGAGGGAGTGTGGCCCCGCGGACTCCTTGATCTCGGGCTTGCTGCCCCAGGGCTGCAGGAGCTGTGTTTCTGTGGCTTTAGCTCCCAGTTCATGGGTCTTTGTTATGGCAGCCCCGGTAGACTCACACAGGTGGCGACTGCGGACAGGCCTCCTGACCTCCGGGCCGCAGTTTCCCCACCGGCCCCTGCCATGGGGTAAATGGTGCTTAGGCCAGGGAGCTGCACCAGCTGCCTGCCGTCCTTGCTGTGGCTGACGGGGTGGTCCCGGCTGCAGCTCCGGCCCTGGCTCCTTGAGGCCTCACACCCTTCCTGGCACCCATTGCTGGGCTCTCGGGGCCTCTGGTCACCCCGTGGGTGCTGACTGAGTCAGGACCAACACTGATCACGCTTTCAGAGGCTGTGGCCCTACGTGTGCAGCTAAGGGGTGACTCGGGGCCGGCCGGGCCCAGAGCTGATCCCAGGCTAGGAACAGCAGCAGCAATGGTGTTGGCGTCCACCCCGTCCCTCCCAAGGCCTCGCCGTGGGGGCCAAGGGGACATGTCTGCGGCCTCTGTGGCCTGAGTGTGGAAGTCAGCACCCAGTGGTGTGACACCTGGGTCCCTCTGTCATCTGCCTGCAGCCAGTATGTCCTCGTGGGGCAGCAAGGTGACCGGGTCTCTGTTGGGTGCCCCTGGAAGTCTCAGAGGCAAGGATCTTCAGGCAGAGAGTTTGGGGGTGGCCCCAGGAAACACCCGTCATCGAGGGGGTGCTATGAAGCGAAGGGGTGGGTGCCAGTGGGCAGTAGTAAGCAGGTCACCTCTGTGGGCAGACGCACTCCATCCCCTGGAGCCCCCAGGCAGCAGCCCTCTGGAGCTGTCCCCATCATGGGGAAGTGGCTGGGCTGTGGTGGCTGCACCCCGGGGCATCGACTCCCCACACTCCCGGCTGTTCCCACGCCCAGGCCAGGCCTCCTGTGGTCAGAGATGGCCAGAGTCACAGGGGTTGTAGGAAGTGGCCGCAGGCACGGCCAGGGGCAGGTGGCATCTGCTTTGAGGGCCCACGCGTGGCTTCCCTGCCCCCGCCAGCCTCTGCCGTGTGGGTCCTGGGAAACTGGCACTTGATTCCATGAGCAGACCTGGGCTCCAGTGCACTGGATTCTGCAACGCTGCTGTGGCCGTGGGAGGTGCTATGGGCAGGGCTGACCCTGGGGCCTCGCTGGTTCCTCCCCGCTTGATGGCAGAGAAGGGAAGTGCTGAGGGTGTGAGGGGGTCAGTAGGGAAGGGGGTGCAATGGGGTGGCCAGGAACAGAGACCCCACCCCCCGGAAGCACACACACTGGCTGCGTCTGAGGGGAATGGAGCCCAGGGAGGTGGACGGGGTGGGCAGGGGTTGCCTGTTGCTGGCCTGGACGCCTGGGAGGCATCTTGCTATCCTTGGGGCTGGAAGACTCCGGACCCCCAAAGCTCACGGCACCAAACATGACCCCCCACACCAGGCAGCAGCGGCTAGAACTGCGAGGGGAGGCAGCGGCTGCCCGGATGGGGAGGTGCTTGTCCTTTGACGAGGAGTTTGCGGCTCATTCAAGTCCCCCACCTGGATCCCTGGTGAGGCATCTGGGGTCCAGCCTGGCAGGGGCCCTGAGTTTGTGTCTGTGGGGGTGTGGCCTCTGGGGGAGGACAGACCCTGGTGGGCACTGGTCACAGCTGGGCTGGCGTCAGGGCCACAGCTTCACTTGCTTCAGGTCCCGGTTTCCGTACGTCACCCAGTGCCGTGCTTCTCCGCCAAGGCAGGCAGAGCCACGCCCCACCTGCGCGTTCATGCTGACTTATTACCGACTCTTCTCGAGTGAGAGGCATTCTCTCCAAATGCCATTAGGCTTTCAGCTTCCAAATGAAATGAAATGGCTGATGAATCACTCAATCTCCACATATTAGAAAAGATGTACCTATTTGCATCCGATGAGCAAAATGCACTTTTTTATTGATTTAAAAGTTGACTGAGGCGAACAAATCAGGGAAAATGGCTCCTTTTTCATTTCCCTCCGAGCAGCAAATTAAGCAACTTAAAAGAGCTTTGAATGAGTCAACAACAAAACGCCCCTAAATGTGGAAACGTGAAGTGCAAACATCTCAGCCTCGCTCTCGACGCTCACTGAGGACACAGCCTGCCTCCCGCCCTGGGAAGCTGGGGGCTGTGGAGGACCCCGGCCATGTGGACATCCAGCCGCATCCCAAAGTCTCCAAGGGGAGAGGGGGTCCCCAGCAAGCCTGTCTGGATTAGCCAAGATGAAGGGCCTCAGGAGTCAACAGAGATGGAACTGCCAGGCACGGTGGCTCAAGCCTGCCATCCCAACACTTTGGGAGGATCACTTGAGCCCGAGTTCAAGGCCAGCCTGGGCCACACAGGGAGACCCCCCATCTCTAAAAATTTTTTTAAAATTAGCCAGGTCTGATGGTACCTGTAGTCCCAGCTACTCGGGAGGCTGAGGTGGGAGGATGGCTTAAGCCCAGGCGTTAGAGGCTGCAGCGAGCTATGATCCTGCCACTGCATTCCAGCGACAGGTGAGAGAGATCCTGTCTAAAAAATACCTCACAACAACAGAGAGAGAGGGAGGGAGGAGCCTGCACCAGCTGAACTATTTTAGCGTCCTGGGGCTGCTGGAACGCACGCTTACAACGTCAGAAATTTATTCTCTCCCAGTTCCGGACGCCACAAGTCCAAAATCAAGGTGTGGGCAGCGCGCAGCACTCTCCCTCTGGAGGCCCTGAGAGGATCCCTCCCTCTTCCAGCCCTGGGGGCTCTACACCCCTGCTGCGGCTCCAGTCTCTGCCTGTGTCTTCACAGGGCCTGCTCTGTGCGCCTGTCTCTGTTCTGCTCTGCTCTACTCTTCACGGAGGAACACCAGTGGTAGACTTGGGACCCAGCCTCAATCCAGGGTAACCTCACCCCAAGATCCTTCATTACATCTGCAAAGCCCCTATTTCCAAGGAAAGTTGCATTCGGAGGTTCTGGGTGGACATGAATTTTGGGGGCAGGACACTGTCCAGCCCAGTGCCAGGAGCTGCTGTGGGCCGGGCTCTTTGACTCTTGCAAGCCCACGACGGCTACAGAGCTCCAAGGAGGAGGGCTTCCTAGAGGAGGTGGCCCAGCTCATCAGAAAACCAGCACGTCTTCCCCTTGGGTTCTGGGACCAGCACTTTCAACCATAAATCCTTTTGGGCCAGGCTGACCCCGGCTGAGACCCTGCGGCGCGCCATGCCGGGCCTGGGGCGGAGGTGAGACAGGCCGCAGCACCTCCAGGCTTGGACACGTCCTTCCTCCAAAGGGTGGAGGCTCCACAGGCCCCGCACGGTGAGTGCAGGTCGCGGGTGGGCCGTGGGGTTGCGGCCTGCAGTGTTCTCGGGCGGGCACGGGGCTGGGGGCAGCCGAGACGCGCTGCAGTGGTGAGTGGAGAAGCAGCTGGGGGGTCTCCTTCAGCGCTAGGGAGAAATGGGTGATAAGCCTGGGAGAGGCGTGGGGGGCCTGGAGCGCGCCCCGGGGCGAAGGCTGCGCGCGCTCGGACTCCAGCTTGGCGCCTGCAAGAGGCTGCGCTGCGCCGCGGGGGAGGGTCGGAGGCTGCCGGGGGTTGGGGGATGAAGAGCGGGGGACAGTTTAAGGCAGCGAATCCACCGCGGAGGCGGGAACGGCAGGTGGTGCGATTTCCACCGGGACCTTTGCCATAGAAACCCCGGGTTTCTGAGGGGCCGGAGGCGCCGGAGACGTGTCCGCGGAACGGCGTGAACCTGCGGCCGCAGCGGCGGTCCGGATGGAGATGGGCCGCCCGAGCGGCTGTTTCCTGGGCTTGGTTCCCGTAGCGGGGTCGGCCCCTCGCCCCTGCATTTGGCAGACTTGATGCGGGGCCCGAGGGTGGCTGTTGGCCTGGGGCGGGGACGGGCCCTCGAGATCGGGGGTCCCACGAGCTGGGCTTGGGGAGCCCACCTGGCCGTCTCTGGTTGGTTCGGAGTTGCAGGTGGGGCCGCCTCAGGAAGCTGCTGCCCCTGCGGGAGCCCGGACGGTGCAGGGGGGACGCTGTGGTTTGACTTCTGGGGCTGGGGGCTGCACTGGTGGGTCGGGGTCTGTCTGGGTTGGGGTCCGTCTGGGTTGGGGTCCGCGGCCGCTGTGGTGTCTTGCTTGGGGTCTGCCTGGCTTGGGGGTCCTCAGCCACATGCCATTTGGGTCAGGGTCGGGGTCTCATGGCCCCTGTGCCTGGACTTCGCTCTCCAGCCATTTCCTCTGCACGTTTCCCTGGAAAAGGACCTGGGATTCAGGGTGGTGGAGGTGGACACCCTCCAAAACCTGCCAGCCCTGGTCTGTGATGCCTGGATGGAGGGCCCACAGCCACGCTGGCTCCCAGCCTCTTCCCAGACACCCTGGCTGTAGCGTCCACCGTGGGGCATGTCTTCCCTGAGCACCCCACACACCCGCTCCTGGGCATCCTCCTGGGTGGTGGTGTGGTGTGCTCTGCATCCCTACCCAAACTTCATGTGGAAATGGAGTCTGCAGTGTGGTGCTGGGGCCTGGTGGGGAGTGACTGGGTATCGGGGCGGATTTCTCGTGAATGGCTTGGCCCCATCCCTCCTGGTGCTCTCCTCGAGATGGTGAGTGACCGTTTAAATGTGTGCGGCACCTGCTCTGTCTCTCTCGTTCCCGCTCTTGCCATGAGAGACGCCTGCTCCGCTTCTGCCTTCCAGCACATTTGGAAGCTTCCTGGAGCCTCTCCAGAAACAGAAGCAGCTATGTCTTCCATACAGCCCACAAAGCCTGAGCCAATTAAACTCTTTTCTCTATAAATTACCCAGTCTCGGGTATTTTTTTTTTTTTGGTGGGGGGTGGGGGTGGACAGCGTCTCGCTCTGTCGCCCAGGCTGGAGTGCAATGGCGCGATCTCTGCTCAATGCACCCTCTGCCTCCCAGGTTGAAGCGATTCTCCTGCCTCAGCCTCCCGAGTAGCTGGGATTACAGGCATCCACCACCACACCTGGCTAATTTTTATATTTTTAGTAGAGACAGGGTTTTACCATGTTGGCCAGGCTGGTCTCGAACTCCTGACTTCATGATCCCCCCCACCCCGGCTTCCCACAGTGCTGGGATCACAGGCGTCAGCCACCGTGCCTGGTCGCGGGTATTTTCCAGCAGTGCAAGGAGAGACCACCACACCTGGTGAACGCTCCTGACGGCAGTAACTGAGGCGCACCTGGGGGGGTGGTTCTGCGGCAGACACACCTGAAGGTGGTTGGGGTTCCCAGTGAGGGAATCTGGGAGGAGCCAACCGGAGACCCAAGTCCTCTCTATGAGGAACATCTGAACCCTGACCGTCTTGTGGAACCCGGGCCATGCTGAGGATTGAGACCCTTTGTTTTGGGCTCAGTGGAGGCTGTGGGTGGAGGTTGTTGGGGGAGGATGGAGGCTGTGGGTGGAGGTTGTTGGGCTCAGTGGAGGCTGTGGGTGGAGGTTGTTGGGGGAGGATGGAGGCTGTGGGTGGAGGTTGTTGGGGGAGGATGGAGGCTGTGGGTGGAGGTTGTTGGGGGAGGATGGAGGCTGTGGGTGGAGGTTGTTGGGGGAGGGTGCTAAGTGAAAACGCCGTAGGATGGGCGTGCTTCTTGCAGTGGTTGTGGTTGTGGTTTTTGCAGTGGTTGTGGTTTTGTGGTGGTTGTGGTTTTTGCTGTGGTTGTGATTGTGGGTTTTGCAGTGGTTGTGGTTTTGTGGTGGTTGTGGTTTTTGCTGTGGTTGTGATTGTGGGTTTTGCAGTGGTTGTGGTTTTGTGGTGGTTGTGGTTTTTGCTGTGGTTGTGATTGTGGTTTTGCAGTGGTTGTGGTTTTTGAGATGGTTGTGGTTTTGCAGTGGTTGTGATTGTGGGTTTTGCAGTGGTTGTAGTTTTTGAGATGGTTGTGGTTTTTGCAGTGGTTGTGGTTTTGTGGTGGTTGTGGTTTTTGCTGTGGTTGTGATTGTGGGTTTTGCAGTGGTCGTGGTTTTTGAGATGGTTGTGGTTTTGCAGTGGTGATTGTGGGTTTTGCAGTGGTTGTAGTTTTTGAGATGGTTGTGGTTTTTGCAGTGGTTGTGGTTTTGTGGTGGTTGTGGTTTTTGCTGTGGTTGTGATTGTGGGTTTTGCAGTGGTCGTGGTTTTGCAGTGGTTGTGATTGTGGTTTTTGCACTGATTGTAGTTCTCCTGCCCTGCCTGCTGCCACTGGACCCTCTCCCCTGTGTGTAGCCTTCAATAGGACCCCATGTCTGGACCCTGGCTCTGGGTCTCCTCTGGCCTCATGAGATTGGTGCTGTCTCCACTGGAGCCAACAGGGCTTCGGCACCCGGCTCCCTCCGTCTCTGGATGAGTCGGCAGCTGCTCCTGGGCAGGAACGCCCACAGCCTTTGGCATCACACGGGGTCTGAATCCTGGCTGTGACCCCTCCCCCAGTGACCTCCTGCAGGACTGATGGCCAGAGAGGGGGCCTGTTGGGCCTACACCGCCCCTCCCGCCATCAGCCACCCTGAGTTCTGGGCAGGAGTCCCCTGGCCTCAGTCCCACCCACCCAGAAGGATCCAGTGAGGCGACGCCTGCCTGGGATGCCGCAGAGGTCAAGCCCAGCACGGTGAGGCTTAGTGGCTGCTGGGAGCCATGGCAACCGGATGGTGGCTGGATGGACTCCACAGGGACGGTCCTCGGACCCCTCTCTAGAGACCCCACCCTACCTGTGACCTGTCCCACGGCACCTGTGCGGTGACACCTTCTTTGCTGTCCGTATGGCTATGAGGGCTGCGCTTTGCATATCCATTCCCGAGTCCCAGCCCTACAGCAGCGCTGGGCTCACCTGGCCCCTCTGTGGACGCTGCCTCTGTGGACGCCGCCACTGCGAACGCCGCCGCTGTCTGTACGGTGGGATGTTAATAGTCTCCGCGTCATGTGGCTGTTAATTTTGGAAGCTCGCCCCCTTCCTCCTCCCCGACTACGGTCCTGCCTTCACACCCCACTGCCTGAGTCAGCGCCCACAGCTATACCGGATGCTGGGTTTGGCCCCAGCTGAAGGGCTGGTGTCCTGCATGCAGGCGGGGGCCTGGTAATGGGGCTGTGCCATCTGTGTGAACGGTCCCGGCTGCTTCCCCCTGCCCTGCCCAGGCTGAGTCCATAACCCCAGAGAGCAGTGCCCCGAGAGCTGCCTGGCATATCCCGGGAAGAGGATGAATCTCGCCTTATGGGAGCCTTTGGCAGGAGTGGGGCTGCCTGGTAACCACGTGAAGCATCTCCCAGGATGAACCAGGACGCTGCCAATGCTGAGGCTGGGTCGGGACTCCCAGGGCCTCATTGTCTGGGATGAGGCGGGTTCCAGCTGGGCTGTGGCAGGGACCAGGAGGTACCTGCATCTGCCCTGATCTCCCTCCTCACACCTGCAGAGCCCCTCCACTGACTGACAGCAGGGTGTCCTGGGTGGGACCCGGCCTGAGCATCCAGAAACTCAGCTCCAAGCCAAGACTCTTACCCTCTCTGAGCCTCAGTTTCCCCATTTTCAAATGAAGATGCCCAGGAGAGCAGGACCCACCCTCTAGCTGGGCCTATCAGAGTGCTGGCGCAGGCCTGAGGCCTCTCCTGGGTGGTACAACCCGCTGCCCTAGCCCAGGTGGGACCGGGGGGTCCCCATGATCCCCCAGGAGTGTGGGGATCTCGTGTGTGGGGGGGTCTCTCGCCAGCTCCAGACGCCAAGTTTCCAGGGCATATTCACTCAAATTCCTCATCCTCACCTTCCCCCAAGTGCAGGCCTGGCTGTGGCTGCTCCCTGGGGCTAGGAGGGGGCAGGTCTTTGGTACCTGCTCTGTCCCTGGCACCTGGACCAGTGCCCAGCGCAGTGATGGCCCTTGAGCCCGTGTGAGGTGAGGGCATCAGCACTGCCCCCGCCTCCCATCCTGAAGGCTGGGGTAGCCTGGGAAGCTGCATTTTAATGAGTGCCCCATTTTCACAGAGTGCCTACTGAAGCCTGAGGCCACGGCCAGGAGGGTCAGCCACCCCCAGGGCCCCAGGGGCAGGACTCAGGCCCCTGCAGAAGGCCCCATCCTTGAAACCCTTCGAGGGTCTCCCTGCTTCTCGCTGGACTCCGGGCCATGCTCTGCCCTTGGCAGCTGCAGCCTGCACCTCACTCCAGACGCCTTAGTGGAGTGCCTAAGGCGTCTGCTGCCGGGTCCCCAGGCTGGAATCCGCAGGACTTCGGGGCACCCCGTGCTGTTGGGGACACTCTGTGGTGGTTCCCTGAGGAGCTCAGACACCAGGACACCCTCCCAGCCCGGTCCTGGCGACACATGCCTGCAGCACCTGCACCAGTGTCTTTCTTCTCCTGTTGGGAGGCTGGTGACATGCTGTGCTGCCCCAGTGGGGGCTGACCTCTGACCTCCCATCCGGTGGACTGTGCTGCACCAGCCAGGGCCGGGAGGTGCATGTGGACCTGTGTTTATTGGAATCCTGCTGTGATCAGACCCGGGGATGATGTTGAGACCCGCCAGGCCCTGTGGCCTCCTGTGAGCCTCCGCAGGCTGTTGGGGGCAGCAGGCTGTGGAACAAGTGTGGGGCGACCGGGGCTTCCCGGAGGAAGGGTGGCTCGAGCTGCCGGAGGAGTTACCTGCAGAAAGGGAGGTGGGGTGCACTGGGCAGGGGGGCAGCCAGGGCAAAGGCCTGGTGCTCAGAGGGTCACGGGGGCAGGGGAGCCCTTCGGAGGAGTGGAGGGAGGGCCCCGGTGGCTGCAGGACAGAACGCCCCACATTCCTCCTGGCCACCACCCCCAGGGCCTGGCCCAGTCCGGGGACTAAGACGAGAGGCCTCTGGGGTGTTCCAGGTGAGCTGGAGTCAGCCTCTGTCGCTTTTGAATAATTACAGGGGAGCCTGAGCACAGTGACCACGCCTCTGCCTGATGTGGGAGGGGCACAGGCTTTGTGTCCGGGAGCTGCTGGCCTCAGCCTCAGGAAAGGGGGTGTCATGGGCAGTGGGACAGGTCACAGCTAGGGTGGGGTCCCTTGAGAGGGGTCTGAGGACCATCCCTGCAGAGTCCATCCAGCCACCATCTGGTTGCCATGGCTCCCAGCAGTCACTAATCCTCACGGTGCTGGGCTTGACCTCTGCAGCGTCCCAGGCGGGCGTCACCTCATTTGATCCTCCTGGGGTGGGTGGGATTGAGGCCAGGGGACTCCTGCCCAGAACTCAGGGTGACTGATGGCAGGAGGGGGGCAGCACGGGGCCGACAGTTCCCCTCTCTGGCCATCAGGCCCCCAGGAGGGCCCAGGTGCTTGGGGGTGGAGGGTGTCCCGGCTTGATGTTGGGGATGTGAGTAAATCCAGCACCTGCCCACCGGCAGGGTTGAGCTCCCACTGGGCGCTGGGCTCTGACTCTCACACCGGACCCTGCACCCCTGGGGCGCCCAGCGATTCCAGAACAGTGGGACCCCAGAGGCTTCTCAGGGAGCCCCAGAACATGACGAATGGGGGCCCAGGTACAAGATGGCGGGAGCTGGAGGAACGCAGCCGGGAGCTGAGGCAAGAACTGCGAGGATGGCGGGAGGAGGCTGAGGGGGAGAGGCAGCAGATGAGATGGGGGAGGAGCTGGGGCCACAAAGAGGTTCTCAGAGGATCTGCCTTGGGAAGCTACTGCTGGCAGGGTTGGGGGGATGGAGCTCAGGTCCCTCCAGAGAGGATGGAAAGGCTTATGGGACGGATTCTGGCAGAGGCCCTGGGCCCAGCCTGCAGCCTCCCCTGAGGGCCTGGCCATGGCCACAGGCTGGGCAGGAGGGGAGGGGACCTTGGGGCTGGGTGCCGTGGTCCTCTAAGCACTCTTGCTTGGTGATAAACGCAATACATCCTCCTTGTGGAACATGTAGAAACACTGAAAAGCTTAAAGGAGCGAACATGGTCCCGGTACCCGGCCTTCCTTGGGAGCTGCTGGTGCCTCTTCAACATGAGCCTGGCCAGTGGGAGCTGACCCCACCTGTGAGCAGACGGCAGGCGGCTGTTCCCACCTCCCCTCAGAGAGGGGCCGGGGCCTTCAGAGTTCTGCTGTCACCTGGGGGCACCTCACTTCAGTCAGTGGCGGGGCTCCCTGGGTCGGGGCGGGGCAGGGGAGGGGGCTGGGGGACCTCCTGGAGGGAAAATGTCCGGTGATCCCCAGCCTCCGTGCTCAGCCGAGGCACTCATTCCTGCTTGTTACAATCCGTGGTGCTCACGGGAGGCTCCACGGACTGGGGGATCAGCATCCCGGGGAGCTTGTCATGAATGCAGATTGCCAGGCCCTGACTGCCTGGGGAGTCGGGGGCCCAGCTCTAGGCCCAGGAATCTGCTTTGAGGACCCAGGTGACTGCGCTGCCTTGAGAACCCCACCTTAGGTGAGGGACTAAAGTGTACCCATGGATTCATTTCAGTGGAAATGAAAGTAACAACTTAGCGGGTACCTTTAGACTATATTTAAATATGTGTAGGATCCACAAATAAGCCATGGCTAAAACTCAAATGGAGTGTCCTGGAAATCCCACGACCACAGACCCCCTCTCCCTGGGGCTGCCTGCCGCCCTGCCAGCCTCCACCCACCCACTTCTCTCCGCAATCCCAGCCCACCCCTCAGAGACGCCTGCAGAGCCCCTGACCGTCTCCCCTTGAGCAAGGACCCTCCAGCCTCTTGAGACTCTCCAGGGGGGACCCCCTGGCCGCCTGCTAGCGGCAGGACCCCCACCCCAAGCTGGGGTCTGCCAAAGAGCAGACAGCAAGAAAATAGGGTGGGGGCGCAGACGATCATGGGGTCACTGCCAGTGGGACCAGGGCTGTGGGCGAGTCCGCGAGGGTTCCGGGAGGCCAGACGTGGGAGCCGGGAGTGGGGCAGGTGAAGCGGCCCCGCCCCGCCCCCACCCGACACTGGCCCCGCCCCCGCCCCGCCCCGCCCCGCCCCCTCCAGCCGGTGCCGGAGAGCCCGGAGCCAGCGCCGCGCGGACTTCGGGGCTCCCCTGGCCAGAGGGCGCCGCCGCCCAGGTGAGTGCCGCCCGCCCCTGTCCACTTCCCGCGCGGGCGCCCCCGCCCTCTGCTGTTGTCCCCGCTGGGGGTCTCACCCTGTGTGCGCAGCCCCAGCCCGGGGTCCTGCCGTGCGCCCCCAGCCTGCTGCGTGCACTGTCCCCTGAGCGCCCTCCGCACACCCGCGGGGCTCTCCTGCTGCCGCCCGCCGGGGGTCTCTCCCCTTCGGTTCCATCCACTCCCAGCAGCTGCATCCCTCCCGTCTCCCGCCCCGCCCGCCACAACTCACCATCCGCAGGCGGCCGGTCTGCCAGGGTCAGCCCAGAAGCCACAGGGGACCCCGATAGCCCCACTCTGCCCACCGTGCCGCTCCCGGCCTCACCTCCTCACGACGGGGGCCACAGCGGGGCTGGCCCCTGGAGCTGGAGGAGGGTGGGTAGGGCTGGGGAGGGCTCGGAACCTGGGGCTGGAGGTTGGGAGTGGCACTCAAGCCACAAGGAGCCACTGGGCCACGGAAGGAGAGTCCCAGGGTGCCCATGGCATCCAGCGAGGGGAGGATCCACAATTTGGGTACCAGGGAAGGCAACTAGTGCCTGCGCCCAGCTGGGTCCGTGAGCTCCTGGAGGGCAGCAGGCAGAGGCCAGCGCCCAGGGGCCCTGTGACCTGGCACCCACGGATGGGTTCCCTGAGACCCAGGACTAGGGAGGCTGCGGTGCCACTCCACCCACTGCAAACACAGCCCCCTCCTGTCCAAGGCACCGTGTGCCTGGAATCCTCCTGGTGTCTTCACTCTCCCCAGAAAAGAGAACATGCCCCTGGGGTGGGTGCCCTTGGTCCTCCACCCCCACCCCAGACTCGCCCATGTGCCCGACCCACTGTCCCCGCCCTGCCAGCCTGCCTGGGGCCCTCTCGAGGGCGAGACTGGAGTGCATGCTGACAGAAGCTGGGGATGGTTCCATTGCGGCTGCGGTCTTTCTGAAGGGAGCGATTCTGGGCGATGTGGGTGGGGACTGCCAGAGCCTCCTGGGCAGAAACTGGTCGATGGCACCAAGGACAGGGGCGCAGCGTCGATTTCCAGGGCGAGACCCAGCGGGGCTCTGAGGAGGTGCCTGGTGTGGAGGGTGGCCTGAGAAGCACTCGCAGGACCCCTGCTGCTGCTCCAGGCTGGCCCACACCTGCCTCAGTTTCCCCATCCTGGGAAGGGTATGTGCCCCTGGCCACAGGTTGCCACAGGGGCAGATGGCGTGTATGTGGGGGACGGGGGGCCATTGGCTGCACTCACAGAGCTGGACCCCAAGGGGGAAGGGGCCTGCCACCAGCCTACCCTTACGACAGAGGAAACAGGTCCGAATGCTTGTCCGGGGAGCACAGGCTTGGCTCGGGGGCCTTTGGAGGGGCTGGAGCCTGTAGTCTTAGCTAGGGTGTCCCCTCACGTTTGCTCGCACCCAGCACATATTGGAGGAGCCCGGGGGGGGGGGAGGTCTGCAGCCTCTCCAGGGTGGGGCGTGGGCCCCAGCCGTGCGAGCCACTGCCTCCCTGAGCGGCAGGTTCCGCAGCACCTCCAAGCTGCAGCTGCATCGCTGCCCCCCGTGAAGGACCCAGCTCCCCAACGTCATGCTGGGCTAGCCTGCAAGGGGTTGGCTGGCACAGGCTAGACCTCCGCCTAGTCATGGAGGACTTGGCGCTGAGGCCCCATCTCTGGTCCCAGGCCTCTGTGAAGACTCTGCCCCCTTCTCCGAGGAGCCAGGCGGCCTACTGGATGCTGGGGAGATGCTGGGCTGCTTAGGGCAGCTTGTGGGAGCAATCATTGAGCGCCCAGTGTATGCCTGACACTACACGCAGCACCCTGCACACAGAAGCTCACTCAGTTGCATCTGCTCAGCGACCCTACCGTTTGCAGGAGCTGCCTAGAAGTTGGGCTCGGAGAAGCCCCTGACTTACCCCAGACTACGCAGCCCATGTGGAGGGTGGGCAGGGGCTGGAGTCTCTCCCAGTGCCATGTCCGGCTACATGCTGGCTGAGCAGATCCCTTCCTGGCCGAGGGCTCGGGATCACAAAGCTCCCAACACTGCCCCCCACCGGTGAATCCCACCGCCCACCAGGGACAGGGCAACCAGGACAGCTTCCCGGTGAGTGCGTAATTTTATGATTCAGAAGATTACTGCTTCCAAATAATGGCTCTTGCAGAATTATGTTCCAAGAGTCAGGTACAGCAATAATGGTCTATTTTTGTTCTTTGCTGCTCTGAAGTCTAACTGGAGTTGGAGCACTGCGGGCCGCAGAGTGGGGGACCTGGCAGCCTGTGGAGCCCCTCGCTGGGCTCTGGGCATGGGAGTGGCCTTGGAGGAGCCCTGAGTGCCTCCTCTGAAGCTATGAAGCTACAAAGACAGGGGTTTGATTTTAGCTGCTTGGGAGGCTGAGGCAGGAGGATCGCTTGAGCACAGGAGGTCAAGGCTGCAGTGAGCTGTGATCGCACCACTGCACTCCAGCTTGGGCAACAGAGCGAGACCCCATCTCAAAAACAAAAAATCAAACAGGCATTTGGGAACCACATGTGCTGGGGACCCAGGGCCTGTGTAGGAGATGGACCATAGCCCGGCAGCCGCCCTCTCCCTGCCCCACCATCGGCGGCTCCTCTGTCCCCTCCACCTGACCTCCTTGGTATGGAGGAATGGGCCGGAAGTGCCTCCCCCGGGAGGGCTGCAGCTCAGAGGCCTCTGCAGCTGGGTCGCTGTCCCGTCCGCCTGGACTCCTACGCAGCCCGCGGGCTGTCTCCAGACCAATGTCCTGGAATGCTCCACAGGCAGCCAGAGGAAGCTGCAAACACAGTGTGTTGGTTTTCTGTGCTGGTCCCCGGGGAGCGGAGAGCCACAGGCCCACTGCTGCCTATGGGAGCTCGCTTGCCAGGAGGCCCCTGTCTGAGTCTCCCAGGAGAGGCCTTGATCCGGGTCAGGAGCAGATGCGGCTGGAGGCTCCAGCCCAACCCCAGCCCAGGAGCATCTGCAGCAGCAGTTCCAGCAAAACAGAAAATGACTTTTCCCTCCTGGCTGGGCAGTGTTCCACTGGGTTGGGGTTCTAGGGTGACAGTGCTCTCTCTCCCTCTCTCCCTCTCCCTCTCCCTTCCCCTCCCCTCTCCCACTCCCTCTCTCCCTCCTCCTCCCCTCTTCCTCTCCCTCTCTCGCTCCCCTCTCCCTCCCCTCTCCCTCCCCTTCCCCTCTCCCTCTCCTTCTCTCCCTCACCCTCCCCTGTCCCTCCCCCTCCCCTCTCCCTCTCCCTCTCTCCCTCCCCCCCTCTCCCTCCCCTCTCCCTCTCCTTCTCTCCCTCACCCTCCCCTGGACCTCTCCCTCCCCTCTCCCTCTCCGTCTCTCCCTCCCCTCTCCCTCTCTCCCTCACCCTCCCTCCCCTCCCCCTCCCCTCTCCCTCTCCCTCTCCCTCCCCTCTCCCTTCCTCCTTCCCTCTCCCTTCCCCCTCCCCCCTGCCCTTCCCTGTCTCTCCCTCCCTCCCTCCCTTCCCCCTACCCCCATCCCTTCCTCTTTCTCTCCCTCCCTCCCTCCAACACCCTTTCTCTCTCCCTCTCCGCCACCCCTCTTCTCCCACCCACTGGGGTCTGCATGGAGGCCCCTGCTCCGTTCCTGCTAAGGATTCTACTGCTTGTGGGAATCCATCCTGTCTGGCTGGCTGGCGTCTCTCAGGGCTGCCCCTGCCCAGATGCCGCAGCTTGTCAGAGATGCTCTTTCATTCCTTGATGCTGCATGGGACAGGTGCGCTCAGAGACGGGACCCTGTGGCCAGTCTGGGGGAGCCCAACCAAGCTCTCCCTCTGCCGACACCCTGCTCCAGCGAACCTTTCAACCCTCTTCCCATTCACCAATTCTCTCTTCAGCACTGTCCACACGGGAGTTGGTTCTGACCACTTTTGTAGTGTTTTATCTTCCACCTAAATGATTGTATTTTTTACATCCAAGATTTGTAATTTTTAAAAATAGATGGCTGTTCATTTTACTTCTTAGACAGAAGCCAAATGTATTTCCTAACATTTTATCCATGCCTTCTCTGTGGATCCTGCACGGGTTTAAACATAGCCTAAGTGTACCTGTTAGCTTGTTATTTTTATCTCCCCTGAGATGAATCCACAGGACCACTGGCCCTGTTGGTTTTCTGAGTCGTATTTCTTAGTGTGTTTATGCCACGTGAGCTCGGGGACGTTGGTTTCTAGGTCTGTTGGGGACAGAGGGTTTTCTCTCTGTGTCTGTCAGCCTTGTGTTCTGGGCGCCCCTGTCCCCAGCTCTCCTTTCCTTGTCTACCAGATTTCAGTGGCCTGGGCCCAGCCCCGCAGCTCCCAACCAGGACTGTGGCCTTTCCTGGCAGCTGCTGGGGTTGTCTTGTGCTCTGAGGTGCCTCGGGGGTCACAGCCAGTCAGCTGAGCAGGCCCAGGGTTCCAGACGGCACATGCTGGGGTCACCACGGCCGGCTCTACCGTTGCTCAGGCCAGGGTCCCACAGGGATGGGCCTGTCCCTGGTCTGGATCCTGGGGGGCACTTTGCTTCTCTACTGGCCACCCCCAGAGCCACACAGCTCCAGGGTCAACCCGAACGTCCGGCCTTCCTCCGCCCCACTTGTCAGGGGAGGCATTGATCTTATTTTTGAGACGGGTTTTGCTCTGTTCCCCAGGCTGGCGTGCAGTGATGCAATCACAGCTCACTGCAGCCTTGACCTCCTGGGCTCAAATGATCCTCCCGACTCAGCCTCCCCAGTGACTGGGACTACAGGTGCCCGCCACCACACTTGACTAATTTTTGTATTTTTTGTAGCGATGGGGGGTCTCACCATGTTGCCCAGGCTGGTCTCGAACTCCTGACCTCAGGTGATCCACTCGCCTCGGCCTCCCACAGCGCTGGGGTGACAGGTCTGAACCACCGCACCCAGCCAGAGTATCATTTTTATGAATTATTTCAAACATGCAGAAAAATACAAAAACAATGTACGAGGTACACACGTGCCCATGGCCTTGAACCCACAGACGTCACCATTCCCAGTCCACCCTTCTCCCCGGCTGAAGCCTTCCCTCCCTCCCCTGCCCCAGGTCTCCCCTGTTTTCTCTCTGGGCCATGTCGGGGGGTTCCAGGGCCTGGGAGGGGGCTCAAAGTTCCAATGGGACTGGGCAGTGTCAGGCAGCTAGAGCCCCCAGATGCTGTGCCTCTAACCCGCCCACACCCCCCACCGCGGCTTCTCCCCCGCAGCCCCCATCCCCAGTCCCCCCTCCTTTGCCCTGTGCAACTCCAGGGACTCCGTGTGACTGCTCTGTCTGGTTTGTGTGTTTGCTTCTCTGCAGCCGCCCTGTGGGGAGGGGCGGTGTCTGCCTGGCCCTGTGCTGTGCCCCCGCCTGGGTTTAGAGATGTCTGTCATTGCTGTGGGGGTGACGGTCCCTGCGCTGGCCTGGCGAGAGGCCCAGGGGCCGATGGGCAGGGTCCACCCCGGTGAAAGCCCCTCAAGGCTGCGGTGCAGCACCCCATCCAGCCACTTCTTGGGTCGACCTAGCCAGGTGCCATTCATCCCAGGCGGGCAGGGGGCCATTCACCAGCCCCGTCTCTCTCCGCTGCCGCCTCTCCCTATGTGTCCCGGGAGGTGCCGCCCGCTGGGCCTCGGCCCCTTACCTGGGAGACGAGGGCAGCAGCACCACAGGGCAGGCTCCGAGGGGCTTCGGGGAGACGCAGGTGCTGGCCTCAGACTCCAGGATGCTGCAGCCAGGCCAGGCGCCATCTGGGTGCAGGGGCGGCCACAGGGCAGCCGTCGCCGTATCGACAGCGGCCGTCCGTCTGGGTTCCCGGGGCCACCTGCCCACTGTTCCTTCCTCTCCTGGCTTGTTTTCCAAACAATTTACTTAATGTGATTCCCGGCCGAGCTGAACATGACTAATCGTGTTTACCGGGTGATCCCGCGCCTCCCGGCAGGCGGGGCTGGGGCCGGGCTGGGGCCCCGGAGGAAGGAATGCCTGCATGTACTGGTTCAGGGACTCACCACCCTGGCGTCCTCCCTTCTTCTCTTGCAGAGTCCGACGTGCCCCCGGGCTGCCGCCATGGAACCCCTGTTCCCAGCTTCCACGCCCAGCTGGAACGCCTCCTCCCCGGGGGCTGCCTCCTCCCCGGGGGCTGCCTCCGGAGGCTTTGACAACAGGACGCTGGTGGAGCCGGTGCCCTCGGTGGGGGCCCGGGCAGTACTGGTGCCTGTGCTGTACCTGCTGGTGTGTGCGGCTGGGCTGGGCGGGAACACGCTGGTCATCTACGTGGTGCTGCGCTTTGCCAAGATGAAAACGGTCACCAACATCTACATCCTCAACCTGGCGGTGGCCGACGTCCTCTACATGCTGGGGCTGCCCTTCTTGGCCACGCAGAACGCTGCGTCCTTCTGGCCCTTTGGCCCCGTCCTGTGCCGCCTGGTCATGACACTGGATGGTGTCAACCAGTTCACCAGTGTCTTCTGCCTGACGGTCATGAGTGTGGACCGCTACCTGGCCGTGGTGCACCCGCTGAGCTCCGCCCGCTGGCGCCGACCGCGTGTGGCCAAGCTGGCGAGCGCCGCGGCCTGGGCCCTGTCTCTGTGCATGTCGCTGCCGCTCCTGGTGTTCGCAGACGTGCAGGAGGGCGGCACCTGCAACGCCAGCTGGCCGGAGCCCGTGGGGCTGTGGGGCGCCGTCTTCATCATCTACACGGCCGTGCTGGGCTTTTTCGGGCCGCTGCTGATCATCTGCCTGTGCTACCTGCTCATCGTGGTGAAGGTGAGGGCGGCGGGCGTGCGCGTGGGCTGCGTGCGGCGGCGCTCGGAGCGGAAGGTGACGCGCATGGTGTTGGTGGTGGTGCTGGTGTTCGCGGGATGCTGGCTGCCCTTCTTCACCGTCAACATCGTCAACCTGGCCGTGGCGCTGCCCCAGGAGCCCGCCTCCGCCGGCCTCTACTTCTTCGTGGTCATCCTCTCCTACGCCAACAGCTGCGCCAATCCCGTCCTCTACGGTTTCCTCTCTGACAATTTCCGCCAGAGCTTCCAGAAGGTTCTGTGCCTCCGCCAGGGCTCTGGCGCCAAGGACGCTGACGCCATGGAGCCGCGGCCAGATAGGAGCCGGCAGCAGCAGGAGGCTATGCCGCCCGCGCATGGCGCTGAAGCCAATGGGCTTATGCAGACCAGCAAGCTGTGAGGGCCCCGGGGGGATGGGTGGCCCCGTGTCACCCCCAGGTGCACTGCAGTGACCCCCACCCATGACCTGCCAGTCAGGATGCTGATCGCCCCACAGTGACCCCGACCCACTCCAGCCGTCTGCCACATGGTGGGGCTCCCGGGAAGTTGGGGGCTCGGCCGTGCCTTGAAAGTGCTCAGGGCTGCCTCACCCTCCGTCCGGCCCCAGCCCATGCCAGCTTTCCCTCTGGGGAGCGACTTTTCCAGAAGGCCGGCCAGGCGAGAGGGTCTTCCTGACTGCAGGGACTGACCTGCCCGGCCCGCCAGCTACTGTGCCCTTGGGTCAGCTCCGAGCCACCTGGTCCACGTCTGGGGCTGCTCTGCTAAATTAAAGGCACCCGAAAGTGCTTGACGCAGGTCCCCTGGAGTCCCTGGCTGCAGCCCCAGCGCCTCGCTTGCCCTGCACTGTGTGGACTCTGGGGACGCGGATGTAAAGGGAGTGTGACTGGGCAGCCACCGGTCAGCCAGGGTCACGCCTGTCCTGGGGGCCCCACCCTGCTGCCTGACACCCCCCACAGGATGCTGCGGGTGGCAGTTGCTGTCTCAGAGAGGAGAGCGGGGGGTTTGGGTGCTGGCCCAGCCAGGGGCGAGGTGGGGAGGCAGTCGGTGCAGAGGAGAGCCGGGGGCTGAGGTTGAGGTGGAGGCTCTGGCCCTCCAGGCTTCTGGGGGTGCAGGTGGCTGCGCTGTGCTGGGATTGGCTCAGTCTGGAGGGGTCCAGTGCGGATTGTGCCTGGGGGCACTAGGGAGAGGGGCTCCTGCTGGAGGAGGACCTGAGAGTCAGGGGCTGGTAAGGACGGGGAACCTGCAGCCATCTCTTCTGCTTTGGGACGGGGACTCCGGCCCAGGAGAGGGAACGGGGACAGGAGCAGATGACAGTCATCCAGGCGCAGTGGGGAGCTGCTCCCCAGGCTACAGCAGACAGTGCTGCTGAGACAGAGGACGCGTGGGTGACGCAAATGGCAGGCCTCGGGAATCCTGCCACCCCCCACCTAAAATTGTCCCACCTCCCCCACCCCAAACGCCAGCTTCTCCTGGTGCCCCAGGCCTGGAATGTGGGCCCAGAGAGACTTGCTGGGGTCTCTGGGGCACCTTGGCCTCACTCTGAGGCTGGAAGGAGAAGGACCAGGGTACGGCATCACTCGGCCCTGGGGACCCCACTGCCCTGCCCAGCACTGGCCCCGACCCGTGCTCCCACCGTCTGCTCAAAGCAGGACCTCGTCCTCCCGGAGGGTGCAGGGTGCGGCTGAGGGGGCATAGATCCTGGCTGGAGAAAGGCCCAGGCTGAGGCAGGCCTGGGAAGCATGTGAGCGATGAGGACATGTATGTCTGACAACTGCTCCCCTGAATACACGCGAGGATAAGTGTTTGATTCTTTCCCAAGCAAATATTGTCCCTGGAGCTGAACGCAGCCAGCACAGACCAGAGTGAGTGGAGCCTGGGGTCCCCCGAGGCCCAACACAGGGCCCAGCCCCCGGACCCAGCCCTGCTGAGCCAGACAAGGCCGGGATGGGAGCAGCCAAATGCCCAGCAGGAAGCGGGAGGCATGGAATTAGTGAAGAGGGTGAATAATGATGGAAGCTGCCTGGGGTCTTAGGCTGGAGCTGCCCTTCATGGCTTCT
Source organism: Rhinopithecus roxellana (assembly GCF_007565055.1). NCBI lineage: Eukaryota > Metazoa > Chordata > Mammalia > Primates > Cercopithecidae > Rhinopithecus > Rhinopithecus roxellana. The sequence continues at coordinate 72,124,833 of NC_044568.1, read as the reverse complement.
CGACAGCTCTCGGCGGGGCAGGGTGGGCTTCTGCAGGGGGTCCACAAAGCTCTGCCTTTTGAGTCACCAAAGAGGGATGCAGCCAGAGTGCAGTGGGGGAAACCAAGGACCATTCACACCGCAGCACTCCCCCCCCGACCTGCCTCCCCAGGGATTTGGGTGCCATGCTCATCGGCTCAGAAAGCTTTGGGGACTAAGCAGATGGCTCGGAAATCCCTGCCGAGATCAATTTCTCCAATTGATTTGATGCCGGGCGCTCTCCCCACAGGGCCGGCAGCCACGTGGGGCTGACAGAGGTGCCAGGGCCCTCACTCCTGGGTGAAGATGCCCTTGATCCCCAGCCCATTTGGCCCGGCCGCAAGCCTTGGGCCACCCCGCTCTCCGCCTCCTCCAGCCCGAAGCCCCCAGGACCCCAGTTCCTGTCCATCCCAGGACCCAGCCTCACGGCCCTGCTGAGCTCCCCAGTCTCGTCCCAGCCACACGCAGTCCATGTCTGTGCTTTCGGTCACAGCCTTGTCCCTGTCAGGTGCACACTGTCCCCACAAACCAAACCTGCCATGCACAGTCTCCTCTTCCCGGACCCCAGGACCCTGCTACGCTGACCCTCTGGGGACAGTGGGCTCGTGATGGCGGCCCCACAGCTGGGTCCGGGACTTACTGACCCTGACCGCCTGGGCTGGCTGAGCCCTGAACATGTGTCTCCATTGGACAGACACATCTGCAGGACACCAGCAGGGGGCTGGGTCGTGGGATCAAGGCTGAGCTGGAACAGCATTCCAGGCAGAGGGAACAGCCTATGGGAAGGCTCAGAGGCAAAGGGGCACAGGGGGGTTAGCTGTGGGGGTCAAGTCAGAGAGAGGAGCAGATTCAGGTCCCCCAAGTTCTGCCCCAGGGAAGGATGCAGCTGCACTCACTCCAGCTTGAGAGGAGACTGGATGAGAGGCGGGAAGAGGCACACACACGGAGTGTGTGGAGGCTGTGAGTCGTCCAGTAGAACACATAGCGGCCTGGCCCAGGGCCGGGGCCCCAGGGGTGCTCACGAGGCAGAGGCAGCCCCTGGCCAGGCCTGGAGAAGGGAGCACGTGGGAGGACAAGACCTCGGGGTCTGATGGCCTCAGTGGGCTGAGATGTCTGGGGAGGTCCCAGGCAGCCCATGGACCAGGCTGGGCAGAGCCAGGGGAAGGGGACAAAGCCTGGATGCCCCCAGGGCACCAGGGGGATCAGGTGAGGGTCTGGAAGGAGCAGGGGCTCTGGGCCCGTACCTCCTCACCTCTTGGGGCAGTGGAGACCTGTGGGTGGCAGGGGCCGCAGAGCCGAGACCCATTGCAGGCCACCCAAGAACCGGGTGGGGGGCACGGCGCGGAGCAAACATCCTGGGCGGGGTGGCTTCCCGGCCTGTGCACATCACTGGGTTTTATTGGCTCTGGGCTCCAGCGACTCCAGTGACCTTGCTCAGGAAACATGCCCGGGGCAGGACGAGGAGGGCGGGAGGAATCTGTTTGCCTGGCAGAGCGGGTGTGGGGAAGGCGGGGCGAAGGTGAAGCAGCCCCTCAGGCACGGGGCGGTGTCTCTAGCCCCACAGTGAGGGAAACGGCGGCAGGCAGACCCTCGTCCCAGCCCACCCCCATCAGTAGGGGTGCCCTGGGGCAGGACGTGGGGGTCTGTGGAGGGACCTGGAAGGCCTCCTGGGGAGGGAAGGGGGCAGAGGCGACCGTCAGCCATGGGGCTCCCAGAAGCAGCCACTGGCCCAGGGCTCTGGGGAAGCCGTTTCCTCCCACCAGACGAGACCTCGAGAGAGTGGGTGAGGTGGGGATGGGGAGTGGGACCAGCTGTGGGATCTCAGGGAGGCAGGCTGGGGGAAGACTGCCCCTAGGACGGACCCCTCTGCCCATCCAAGGCCAGATGTTGGCAGCATGACCAACCCCATGGGTGCAGCAGAGGCTGGTGCTGGCCACACTGGAGACCCTGCAGCCACCTCAGGCTCTGCACTCCCATGGGTAGCAGGAGCTGCCCAGGGCCCCTGGCAGGCTGTTAGGTGGAGTCAACCTCCTGGGTTCATTCTCCTCTGTCCCCACCCCATCTTGGCCACAGCAGCCCCTGCCTCTGGCTACGTCTCCCTCCTTACTCCTAACCCCACGTCCACTTCCAGCCCCGTTTTATCCCAAACACAAATCTGTTCATGTTCCTCTGTTGCTCACGGGCTTCTGTGGTTCCCACTCCTCAACCCATGCTTCCCAGGGCCCTGTCCCTGTCCTGGGAAACGGGCGTCATCACATAGTGTGGCTTGAGGAGGGCTCACGAGGACACCATCGGGGCCAGGTGCTAGAGGCCAGGTTCACGCCTATAATCCCGACAACTGCTGAGGCTGAGGCAGGCAGATAGCTTGAGCTCAGGGGTTTGAGGCCAGCCTGGGCAACATAGTAAGACCCCATCTCTACACAATCTACAAAAATTAGCTAGTGGTGGAGGTGCCTGTCATCTCAGGTACTGCCTGAGGCAGGAGGATTGCCTGAGCCTGAGAGGCGGAGGCTTCAGTGAGCTCTGATCGTGCCACTGCACTGCAGCAAGACCCTGTCTCAAAGGAAAAAAAAGGCCTTTTGTGAAGTGAGGGGGTGCAGTGCCCCGGCTGACACCTTGCCTTTATCAGTCTCAAGGTGCGAGGTTTGGGGCAGGGTCATCAGAACCTGGAGATGAAATGGCTGGGAGAGGAGAGGTTACCTGTGGAGCAGAGACAGGGCCCGCTGGGCTCCCCAGTTCTCCCTCCCGGGGCCCGCGGGGCTCCCCAGTTCTCCCTCCCGGGGCCCACGGGGCTCCCCGGTTCTCCCTCCCTGGGCCCGCTGGGCTCCCCGGTTCTCCCTCCCTGGGCCCGCTGGGCTCCCCAGTGGCCAAACGCAGCTGGAAGCTGTTGGCTTCTGTTTATAGTGTTCGGCAACTCATGTAGAGCAGTGGGATGGGTGAGATGGGGCCGTCGAACAGGAGACACTGGCCCATCCACCTGAGTCCCTGTTCTGATGTTCATTGCACCAGAGAGGGTGGCCGAAGAGTGAGGGGATGTCCAGGAGCTGCCTTTGTCCCGGTCGGAGCTCCTGCTTCTCACCCCACTCTGGTGCCCAGGTCCTGCCTGTGGGTGCCTCCCTCCATGGGGGCTTGGAGCTTCAGGAAGGCAGTGCTGGCCAAGCCTGTGCCCTCAGACACCTGTCCTCTCCCTCTTAACTCTGCCTCCAGGAACCACAGTGGGGCAGTTCCCTAGAGCGAGTCAGGGATTCCATGGCTGCCAGTGCAGTGGGGAGAGGTTCACAGGAGAGGGAGGTCTGGCTGCTGTTCCTGTCCACCTCGCTATGGCTTTGCCCAGCTCTCTGTACACTGGGTCTGCCTTCTGTGGTCCCCTGCCAGGCCCTGCCCATGTGTTTCCTGAGAGACATGGACCAGGCAGCTTGGAGATGCCTGTGAGCCACACGAGAATATCTAGACACTGGCACTCGCGATGGTGTGAATCCATGATGATTTCTCATTCCTTCCTGTATCTTCCAAATTCTGTTTCCTCTCAAGTTTTCCTCCTCCATCTGTGCATGACCCTTGCAGGGCAGCAAGGCTGTCCTTTGCTGTCCTTGGGACAGCCCTTCCTAGGGTCCCATGTTTTAATTTCAAGATTGACACAAAGCAGAAAGTTTTACTTTCATGAAGTCCAACCTATCATGTATCTCTTTGGAAAATTCTTCCGCTTTTTATCAGTGGGAGGTTTTTCCCCATTCACAGATTGGCCAAATATCCCCACGTATTCTTTTAATATTTTGGTAAAATACATATAACAGAATTTTACCACGATGGCCATTTTTGTGTGTGGTCCTGTGGCATTAAGGACAGTTACATTGTGGTGCAACCATCATCCCCATTTATCTCCAGAACTCTTTTCAGAATCACAAACTGAAACTCTGTCCTCATTAAATGACTCCCTATTCCCACCCCCCAGCCCCGGCACCCCCCTTCTACCTTCTGTCTCTATGAATTTGAGTCCTCTAGGTGCCTCATGCAAGTGGAATCAGACAGCATTTGTCCTTTTGTGACTGATTTATTTCACTCAGTGCACTGTCTTTGAGGCTCATCCATGGAGCATGTGCCAGAATTTCCTTCCTGTTTGAGGTTGACCCCTGTCCCCCTGCATGGATGGACCACGTTTGGTTTTTCCATTTGTCATCAGTGGACACCTGGGCTGTGTCCACAGTCTGAGTCCACTCCTGCTCAGGTGGGGTGTCATAGACTACCCCACCTCTTAGTGCCGTCACAGTGACCATCAGCCTTAGCATAGGAGTTTTGGGGACACATTCCGACCACAGCACCTACCTTCTGGCTACAGTGAGTGATGCTGCTGTGAACATGGGTGTACATCTCACAGTCCCACATGGGTTTGTTGGTGGTGGTTGTGTGAGTGCGTGTGGCAGGATCTCGCTCTGTTGCCCAGGCTGGAGTGCAATGGCGCAATCTCGGCTCACTGCAACCTCTGCCTCCTGGGTTCAAGTGATTCTTCTGCCTCAGCCTCCCAAGTAGCTGGAATTACAGGCTCCCACCACCATGCCTGCTAATTTTTGTATTTTTGGTAGAGACAGGGTTTCGCCATGTTGGCCAGGCTGGTCTCGAACTCCTGACCTCAGGTGATCTGGCCGCCTCGGCCTCTGAAAATGCTGGGACTACAGGCGTGAGCCACCGCGCCTGGCCTATCCCACCTCTTAATACCATCACAGTGACCATCACCTTCAGCACAGGAATTCTGGGGGCACATTCTGACCACAGCAGCTACCTTCTGGCTACAGTGAGTAATTCTCTTGTGAACATGGGAGTACATCCCACAGTCCCACATGGCTTTTGGTGGTGGTTTTGTGTGTGTGCGTGGATGGGGGGCAGAGTCTCACTCTGTCACCCAGGCTGGAGTGCAGTGGCGTGATCTCAGCTCACGGCAACCTCTGCCTCTCGTGTTCAGGCAATTCTCCTGCCTCAGAGGTTGTAATCCCCAGTAGCTGGGATTACAGGCACCCACCACCACACCCAGCTAATTTTTGTATTTTTAGTAGAGATGGGGTTTCACTATGTTGGCCAGGCTGGTCTCAAACTCCTGATCTCAAGTGATCCACCTGCCTTGGCCTCCCAAAGTGCTGGGATGACAGGCGTGAGCCATCGCGTCCAGCTGGTCCCACGTTTCTAAACATTGTAGGGCTGAAAATTCTTGCATTCAACTGAAATTTGTCTTATCACATTACATGAATTTTTTTTCTTTTTTTGAGACGGAATTTTGCTCTTGTTGCCTAGGCTGGAGTGCAATGGTGCGATCTCAGCTCACTGCAACCTCTGCCTCCCGGGTTCAGGCACTTCTCCTATCTCGGCCTCCTAAGTAGCTGGGATTAGAGACATGTGCCACCACGCCCGGCTAATTTTGTATTTTTGTAGTAGAGACAGAGTTTCCCCAAGTTGGTCAGGCTGGTCTCGAACTCCCAACCTCAGGTGATCGGTCCGCCTCAGTCTCACAAAGTGCTGGGATTACAGGCGACATGAATTTCAAATGAAAAATACCCCTCCTTGTGGCTGCCTCTGCCTTCCTGGTATATGAGGCGCCCTCTTGTTCTGCAGGGGTGAGGAGCTCTGGCAGTCCTGTCTGCTTGGTGGCCACTGTGTTATGGTATCTAACAGGGAAAGTGTCCACGCAACAGTGAACTGAGTTTAAATTGTTTAGAATTCTATCCATTCTTCCAGGTTCTCTTCAACGTTGCTTTTACAAAATTTTAAAAAATGGAATTTGGGCCAGCATGGTGGCTCATGCCTACAATCCCAGCACTTTGGGAGGCCGAGGCTGGAGTATCAGTTGAGCCCAGGAGTTTAAAACCAGCTTGGGCAACATGGCGAAGCCCCATCCCTACAAAAAAAAAAAAAAAATTAAAAATTAGTCGAGTGCGGTGGCATGCGCCTGCAGTCCCAGCAACTTGAGAGGCTGGGGTGGGAGGACAGCTTGAGCCCGGGAGTTCAAAGCTGCAATGAGTGACTGCGTCACCGCACATCACCCTGGGTGACAGAACAAGATCTTGTCTCAAAAAAAAAAAAAAAAAAAGGAATTTTTACAGAAATGTTCATAGTAGCATTATCTACAATCCATAATAGCCAAAAAGTAGAAATGACCCAGGTGTCCATCAACCAACAATGGATAAGCAAATGTGGTCCATTCACAGGACAGAATATTACTTGTGTGATTCCATTTCCATGAAAAGCCCACAACACGGCCGTTCACAGACACAGAGAGGAACAGTGGCTGCCAGGGGGTGGACAGGGGAGTGGGGAGTGACTGCTGAGGGGTGTACATTTCTTTCGGGGGGACGGAACCATTTGGGAACTAGACAGGTGACGGCTGAATGTGTAGTGCCATGCAACTGTTCACTCTCAAATGCTCAATTCTATGTAGTATGAATTTCACCTAAACATTTAAAATTGGATTTTTACTGGAATTCCACTAAACGGATAAAGTCACATGGGATAAGCTGCCTCCCAGCCCAGTGCTTGCCTGGAATGTCACAGGGATGTCCCCGCGGAAAGCTGTGCTCCCCAGTCCCTTCCTGTCCCTTTCTGTGCGGTTGACTCATGATCAAAGCTGGCACGGGCCAACCACGGGGGTGCCCGGCACGGCTCTGATGGGTCACTGCTTTTCGTGTGTCTGGCCTCTACCAAGTGTCCGTCTTTCTGCTCCCACCCGGCGCTGGCAGCATCCCTCAGGCGTTTATCACAGGCAGAGAATCGTGACCTTATCTTGTCTCACTTTCAGTTCTCAGTCATTGTTTTTTAAACAAATCAACCTGGAAGGTTGGCGGGATGCAGGTCCTGCTGTCTGAGGCTCTCGCAGGCGTCTCCCCACCCCGGCTCTCCCAGAACCCGGGTCGCCACTGGCGTTCATTAGACACCTCCGCCAGCTTCCAAGAGACCTGGCACCCCTGCCCACCTGACCCCTGCTCAGGCTTCTTAACATCAGCGGCTGCAACTGCCCACAGGCCATGGCGACGCCTGTGCTGGGAGGTCCAGCCTGTCCCTCGGAATGGGTGCCTGGCCTCTGGCATGCTGTGGTCACGTCCAGGTTCTTGGCTGGATCTGGTGACGGGCTCCTTCTGGGCTCCCTGGTGCAGGGGCCAGTGTCTTCCCGAGACTCTCTTCCTCAGGACCACCTGCCACCCCGGCAGCACAGGTTCTCTGGAATCACACAGGCTGGAGACCCCGGGGCAGCTGGGCCAGGGCCAGGGAAGGGAATGGTCGTCTGGGATTCTGGGAGGGCTTCCCCGGCGCAGAACAGGCAGCCTGGGAGTAGACATCCTCCCCGGCCCTGGGGTGGTACGGACACCTGGCTCCCATCTCCCAGCCAGCCGTGCTCTCTCACCGGGGCCAAGAACCTCTGCATGGCCAGCCAGGACCCCCACCCCCAGCAGCCCATACCCCCCGCCTCTGGTTCTTCAAGCACCTGCCACATTTGACCCCAACAGGCTCCTCCTGGGGATCCTCCCAAGCAGGAACCCCTGGAGCTGTGCAGTTGACACCCAGGGCTCAGCCCCAGTCCTCCGGGACACCCAGGGCTCGGCTCCAGTCCTCCCATGTCCGGACACCCAGGGCTCGGCTCTGGGCAGTACCCACTTTGGACCCGCAAGCCCAGGGCCCCTCACAGCTGCTCCGGGGTCCCTGACAGAGGCCTTTGCACCCCCACTGCTGCACGGGACCTGAGGCCACAGGCAGAGCTGGCAGGGACACGGGCTCTGTGTGGGGTGGGTGGGACGTGGCTGCAGCCCGGCTCTGCCCGCATGGCACTGGGTGTCCTCACTTGGGAAGGGGCTGAGTGAGCACAAGGCTCCGCCGGCTCCCCGGAGTGCTGAGCAGGCGCCCGGCTGCTGCAGCCGAGACCGGGCTGTGGGCTTCTCTCCCGGCCCCTCAGCACCACCGGCCCTCAGCAAGTGGAGTAGGGCTGGGGGTGTCCAGGTCGGGGTGGGAGGCCTGGGGTCTGCCAATCTTCCCTCAGCCCACCCCTTCCTGTTCGGGCGCCTTTATCTCTAAGGCGGAAGCCTCTGTGCCGAGGCCCCATGAGTGCCTGGAGATGGCTCCGACCCCTGCCGGTTGCCAGGCACCCTGGGCGTGTCCTGTATTCCAGCCAGGAGGGGACTCAGGCTCGGGGCCGAAGTGCAGCCTAAGGCACCGCCCGCCTCAGTGTGGGGCGAAGAAGCGGGAAGGTTCCCAGTCCAGCCCCAGCGCCAGTGCCACCCCCCCACCGTCTAGCAGGGCCAGGGTTCACCAGCCCCGCCCACCGGCCCCAGCGCCCCCGTCCGTGGTTGTCACCACACCCAGGAGCCCTGTTACCACACCCCACAGACACACAAGGTGGGACCTGAGTACGGGGCCGCTTGGGGGTGCTGCGGGGCAGCCTGGCCCCAGCGACAGCCTCAGGGAAAAAGGTGGATGCCGGGGGTCTTAGGAGGCAGCAGGCTTGGGCAGTGGGCGGGTGGCGCGGCCAGGACAGAGCCCATCTCCCTGCAGAGGGGCCATGTGTGCACAGCAAATGAGGGTCCCCGTAGACGCCCCTCCTCCTGTCCTGCGCTGTTGAGGGCCACGCTTGGTCCCCCGCCTGCCTGGGGAGTGGCTCCCAGCACACACACACGTGGGTTCTGCAGACTCTGGCCAGGCCTCGGCGCATCACCTCCCAACGGCAGGGCATCCTGTGTCCCAGGACAGGAGTGAGGCGAGGTGGAGAGGCAGGGGAGCCAGCTGGGGCTCCCAGGATGGCATTTCCCAAGGGTGGGCCTGGAAGGTCCGCAGTCTTCACACAAAAACGGTGGCTGTGGTGGAGATGGCCCTGACCCCTGTCTCCCGCCACCCTCCCCCCTCCTCCCCTGGTTCCTCTGCCCGACCCCCACTGCAGGTTGCCCCCAGGCCTGGTCCAGTGGCAGGTAGTGGGGACGACTGAGCAGTCTCTCAGGCTGGGGCCCCGTGGCGACAGGGAAGGTCACTGTTCCTGGCTGCTTCCTCCCAGCCAGTGTGTGCTGCCAGATGGACAGACAAGGTCCCCCTGCCCTCCTACCTCTCTCCTCAGCTGGCCCCACCCTGCAGGGTGCACCCTGATGTGGGGGACTGTCCCCTCACAGACCATCCCAGGGCAGGCTGTGGACCTAGCTGCTCAGAAATTGGTCAGGACCAGTGGGGGCCCCTATGGGGAGGGCGTGGCGGCAGAGCAGGTCCTGAAGAGGGAGACAGGTGGGCTGGGCACTCCATGGGCCTGGACGTCCCAGGGTGAACAAGGATCTAGGGGCCATGGGGGCACCTGGGACCCTGCACCTGTTCCGGACCCCCACGCGCCCACTCTTGGTGCATCTGTGGGGGCTCTCCTGCCCCCGCCCGGGGATGCTTTATGGAGGGCCTTGTGAGGGTTCCAGGCAGCATGGCTGAGCCCCGGTGACTCCTGACGCTGTTCCTGCCAGGGCCCAGTGGCCAGGCTGCCACAGATAGCACACCAAGGAGGAGGAAGCAGTGGGTGGGCGGCCGGGCTAGAGGGGCTAGGAAGAGGGGGAGGGAGGCCCAGGCCGGGTTGAGGTGGTTCCAGAGACAAGTGAGCACGTGGCCGGGAGAGCTTCCGGGAGAGGCCGCAGCTGTTCCAGCTGGTGAGGGTAACAGAGGCTTCCAGTGACCATAGCTGGGCCAGACTCTTGCCTGGAGGGACCAACCCACCCACACTCCCAGACAGGGCCCTCTCTGCCCCCACAACTGCAGCCAGGCCATGTGGACCTGACTTTCATCCCTGTCTAAGCATGAGGCCACTCCGTGGGGGTCTGAGGTTCCCCCCGGCTCTGGTGCCCATCAGGGTCCAATCTTCCTCCAGCCCCCACCCATTGAGACAGACTGGGGACCCGTGAGCCCCCAAAACGGGCCCCCCTGCGCTCAGCCGCGTGTTTCCTGCCAAGGACAAACCTTTGCCAGGCCAGCCCCACCCGCCCGGCCACTGTGAGCGCCCCTAACACTGCCGGGAAGTTACCGTCTTCCTTCGACCCTTTTGGCCTCCCCCGGGTCCAGCCACACCTGTCAGGTGCTTGGCAAATACCCAAAGTCGAATGAACATCTCCACAGCGGGGTGCCTGGCACAGCTTTTATAAGCAGAATGGCCCCTCGGCCGTGAGGGCGAGTACCTTGGTGAGCAACCGGGCCCCCAACATCCCATGCGGAGGCACCCGGCAGGCTCCACCACCCGGCCCCACCCACCGCGCACACAGCACCACAGGCCTTCGTCCACGTGGCTTCCTGTGTGCCAGCCCCTGTGAGGGCAGGTGCGGGTCAGACTTGCTCTCACTACACCCAGCACTCCACATAGCCCAGTCCCTGCACACAGCCGTTGCTCAACCAATCCCTGCACACAGTCGGCGCTCAACCAATCCCTGCACACAGTGGGCGCTCAACCAATCACTGCACACAGTCGGCGCTCAACCAATCCCTGCACACAGTGGGCACTCAACCAATCACTGCACACAGTCAGTGCTCAACCAATCCCTGCACACAGTCGGCGCTCAACCAATCCCTGCACACAGTGGGCGCTCAACCAATCCCTGCACACAATGGGCGCTCAACCAATCCCTGCACACAGTTGGCGCTCAACTAATCCCTGCACACATCGCTCAACCAATCCCTGCACACAGTCGGCACTCAATCACTGCACACAGTCGGCGCTCAACCAATCCCTGCACACAGTGGGCGCTCAACCAATCACTGGACACAGTCGGCGCTCAACCAATCCCTGCACACAGTGGGCGCTCAACCAATCACTGCACACAGTCGGCGCTCAACCAATCCCTGCACACAGCGTGCAACCAATCCCTGCACACGGCGCTCAACCAATCCCTGCACACAGTCGGCACTCAATCACTGCACACAGTCGGGGCTCAACCAATCACTGCACACAGTGGGCACTCAACCAATTCCTGCACACAGTCGGTGCTCAATCAGACCCTGCACACAGTGGGCGCTCAATCAATCCCTGCACACAGTGGACGCTCAACCAATCCCTGCACACAGTCGGCGCTGAAGCTCTGCTGCCCCCCCACCCCCCCAGCACACAGGCTGCTGGGCTCAGCCAGCCGCGGGGCCCCTCACCCGGCTACAGCTCGGCGGCCGGCTTGACCAGGTGGCCGCTGAAGGTGATGTAGAGGTCTCCGTGCTCGCCGTAGATGGCGTTGTCCTGGTCGCGCTGGAACATGCGCACCCAGACGGCGTCGCCCGCGGCCAGCGGCAGCATCAGGCTCTGGGCCTGCATGACGCTGCGCTCGCTGGGCTGCGCGTAGAGCACGGCCGCGGGCCGCCGGTTCAGCATGATGTGCAGGTAGGTCTCCTTGTAGTTCCAGGTGTGCACGTTGAGGCTGAGGAAGTAGACGCCGGGCACCGTGCAGAGGAAGCGACCCGCGGCCAGGTCGAAGGCGCCGTCCAGGTTCACCAGCTCCGTGTCGAAGGGCACCGCCTGGAAGTCGTCGGAGCTGTGCAGGCCCTCGCGCCGGCCCACGGAGAAGGCCGCGTAGGCGCGCTGGCACGGGGCGCCCGGCGGCCCCACCTGCCCCTTCTGACCTTTCCGGCCCTGCAGGCCCCGGGCGCCCGGCGGCCCCTCCTTCCCGCTCCTGCCGGCACGACCTCGGACGCCGGCCTCGCCCTTCTCACCTGCAGGGAACAAGTGGAAGCCGCGGGTCGGGGCCGGGCTGGGCAGGCCTCCCCGATTCCAGGCACCCAGGCTGGGGCTCAAGGGTCACTGTAAGGACACAGTCTTTGCAAGTGATGGCCCCTGACCCAGCCTCCGTGTCCACTTCTGTAAGATGGGGAGAAGCCATTCTCCAAAGGTGTGGCTGGACCAAGGCCGTCCCCACTGGGAGGGTTGGGCACATGGGTGGTCAGGGCCAGCTACAGTCTGGGTTGGGTGTTAAAGAATGAGAAGGCTGGGAAGTTCCTACCCAAGTCTAACCTTAGTACAGCCTGCTGTCCAGCCTTCAGGACAGCGCAGCCTTGTCAAGGGGTCTCAGAGCAAGCGGGCCACCCAGTCTCCCTTCCCAAGGAGCTGCTACTTTGGGGATCTCAGGAACCCTGGTCCCTCCCCAGGGTCCTCGCACCCCACTTTGGATCGTGGGCCGCTTCCCAAGCCAGGCTTCTTCCTGCTTGAGGGGGGACCCCAGGGGTCCCTGGGCAGGAAGTGCTGCCAGTGCAGAGACGGGGGCTCAGCGTCCCCTCCCGCCCTCCTCCCGAGCCCCAGGTCCCCTCCCACTCCCAGTGGACTCTTGGGTCCTGGTGGGGGAGCATGCAGGCAGCACCCATGGGCCTTACCTTTGAGGATTTCAATGTCTATGGTGGGCCGCACTCGAGGCAGCCTCCTCCACGGGTCCCCGTCACTCACCCAGGCATAGGGTCCAGGGGGCCAGGCCGGGCGGCAGCAGTGCACACAGGGCCTCCTGGGCAGCCCAGGCCAGGCCCCCACGGGCAGCAGCAGTGCCAGGAGCAGCAGGGTGGGCGCTGCCATCTTGGCCAGGGCTGGGGGAGAGGGAAGAGGGGAGGGACTTAGAAGGAGGTGCCCCAGCTGCAGGCCCCAGACCCTACGGCAGCCCAGCCCCACCCAGTCCCCATTGGGAATACAGCCGGTGGAGACGGGAGCTTCTGCCTGGACACAGACAGTCCTGACCCAGTGGGTGAGGCCAAGGCTGGGGCTGAGGGGCTGCTACACTCTGGGCTGCACCAGGCCCCCTGCACACCTGGAGTCGGGGAGTGCTGGTCCCCAAAGCTGGGGCCCCCACACCCAGCAGATGGAGGAGAAGCCATTATGGGACACAGAGGTCTCTGAGACAGCCCTCTAAACTCAGGAGGGGTGGCCACCCAAGGCCCCACCCTCTGTGACTGGGCAGAGCCCTGGGGCATGGCGGCTGGCCTGCTCCAGGGAAAGGCCCCCCAAAGCTGGCCTGGAGCGGGGGGCCCTGCACAGTGCACGGAGGCACAGTCTCAGCCGGGCCTAGAGAGCCTCTCGTCCAGAGCCCTCAGGGCAGGGCCTGCAGGGGCCTTGGGAGACCACCCCTCTGCCTCCCCCAGACTAGGGAAGGATGGTCCTACCTTGCTGCCGAGGGGGAGCCAGAGCCAGCCTGGGTCCCCATGAACAAGGTGGGCCCCCTCCCGACTCTACCAGCAGCTGCCCCAACAAGCCAGTCTCAGTTTTGCCCCCTGCCAGGTGGGCCTTGCCTACCCCACTCCCCTCACAGCCATATCTGGAGGCTTGGCCAGGAGTATCTTCTGCCAGGGCAGGTGCACCGGGTCGGGGTCCTCAGTCTTCCCTGAAGATGGGCTCTGCTGGACAAAGATCTAGGCTGCCTCCTTCAGGAAGCCCTCTGGGATTGCAGCACAGGGCAAGGTCCTTCCTCTTGCAGTGGGTCATTCCATGTGGGTGGAATGTCTCTGGCTGTTGAGACCCCCTCTGCCTGCCTCCCTGCAAGCTCAGCAGACCCTGACTCACCCCCTGGCCCCACTGGACACCACAAGACCCCCCTGGACTCCTCCAGCGGAGGGAGCCTGGCAGGAGTGGGTGTGTCCATGGACGGAGGCCTGCAGGAGCCCCCACAGAGTTCCCGGCTGTCCCAGCCCCTGGCCCTGCCTGGCAGACAATCGGGGCTGGATCCTGCTCCACTGGGATTCAGGGGGAGCCCGGCTTGCCCAGGGCAGCTGTGAAGACCCCCATGACCACCCCAGACCCCGCGCCCCATTACCGTCTCAGGGATTCAGGGATGCTCCTTGCCTGGTCAGCCATCTGCGTGACTGTCCGGGCAACCCAGCCGTCAAAGAGCCCTTTCATGCCCGCCCGGGCGCCTGTGGCTTCCTCTGGGCCGTCCAAGACCAACAGGCTGAGAGGCCAGCTCCGTCAGGCTCTGGACAGGATGCTGGCAGGGCCCCACGTCCGCTGCGAAGCTTGCTTCGCGGCCCTAGGGTCCTCCCGCCAGCCTCATGCCCATGAGTGGGGCTGGGGCCCGGCGTCTTGGCCGGCTGGGTTGCGGGATGGTGCCGTGGGCACACAGCTCTCCTCCATCAGGAAACCAAGCTTGCTGCCCGCCTGGGGTGCGGTGCCCTGAGGAGAAGCAGGGAGGTGGAAGCTGTGGTTGGGTGGGCCCGGCAAGGGGGCTGTAGGCCAAGGCCAGTGTTCGGGCCAAGATCAAGGCCTCCATGCTGCACGGGGCCCTCTTGGCCACCAGGCCCCCTGGTGACACACAGCCCTCATGCTGCTGGCAGGGAGGCCAGGCTGGATGGGGCCCAGGAGCGCAGTCTGCCCAGGTTACATGGGGCCCCTTCATTCTTCCTTCCCTCATGACACCCCGGGGAGGCCCCGCAGCAGCCCTGCCTCTCGGCGGATAAGGACTGGGCCGGACCACTTGCGGGAATAACTCCCAGCCCTCCCAGGCCTCAGCGGGTGGGGGCTCCATTGTCTGTAGGCCCGAGGCCAAGCCCACACAGCACCCTGGCCTCCTTCTGCTCCGACCGTGGGCCTCTGGACACAGACATGTGGCCATTCCCCACGGGTCCTTCCTCCACAAGCCGGTCCCTGTTGCGGGAGGTGCTGGATGTGGCGGGAGAATTGTGACAGCCTTGCCCCAAAGCAGACTGCAGGCGGGGAGGGGCCCCGAGCTGGCTCAGTCCCCTTGGCAGATTCGTGCGCAGCCTGGGGTCCCGCTCTCCCCGCAGCCCCTCAGCTTGGCCTGACCCTCAGCACCCCCATGCTAAAGACCAAGGAGGAAAGGAGGACAGGAGGTGAGGGGAGACCAAGGGGTCCCCCCTGTGGGGGCTTACGTGTGCCAGGCTGCGGGCAGCATGGGCTGGGGAGGGCTGTGGTGGGGGCCGCACCAACTGTGGCTGGTTCCAGGCTCCCCCTCCAGCTGGGCCTGGGCAGTGACAGCTCACCCTTGGCAGCGGCACCCACCAGGCCCAGCAGCCCCCTCTGGAGACAGCCATCTTCACCCTGTTGGCTGTGGCGGCACAGATGCGGTGTGAGGACCTGAGACCCTGTGACTATGGCGCCTGCAGCCCACTGAGCCGGCTCTGTGTAGCTGTAACCTGGGGGGCGAGAACACAGCTCTGCAGGTGCGTCCCAGTGGGACAGAGCAGGGCTCCTGGGGCTGGTGGAGAAAGATGGGCAGACGCCAACACTCCACTGCACCCTGGGTCTGAGCCTTAGCCTCCACGCCCATGAAATGGGCACCCATGGAGCTCAGAAGTGTCCAGAGCGTCCCTGAGGCGCAGTCACAGGGAACCTGAGTCCCCTCCCTGTGCCCCTCAGTGCCCCCTGAGACCAGCAGAACTTCCCCCAAAAAATAGATGGGTGTTCCTGACAGTCCCCCTTGTTGGGGGCAGGTCCCGGAGCCTCCCCAAGCACAGGGCAGGGTGGAAGGAGGTTGAGGGGTGGGTGAACGGCCCGGGAAAGGTGCTTTGGGGCCTTTCAGGTTCGGGTGGCCTGGGATGACCTGGCCTGGTGAGAGTCCGTCTGGGCAGGCGGCTGGCGGGGCCGATGCCCGAACCACTGTGGCACAGAAGCTGCAGTCCAGGCCTAAGTGGGGTGGGCAGGGAGCGCGGAGGGTGACTCAGTGGGGCAGGACAGCATGTCTCCTGGACAGAAATAGCCCTGGCCAGGCACGACCGCGGCATTGCCGTGGCGACGGGGGAGCGGCTGCTGCTGGGCGGCCTGGGGCCCGCCCCCCACAGACACCCAGCAGTGTCCCAGGCGGGTCCCAGGAGGACCGCCCCCTCTCCATGCTGCAGGGCACTTGTGCCAGTGAGGTGCAGGTGGGGGTGCCAGGGGAGGGGTCTCAGCAAAACCCCCAACTCCACCCCTCCCTCCCAGCCTTCAGCTCCCTGCTGTGCAGACGGGGGGCTCCTGGATGCATGGGCTCACTCGGCCCCCGAGAGGCGTGGCCAGTCTTTCTAAAAGAAGGCGTTTGGGGTGCACCCAGAAAACGGAGAGGGCTCTATCCATGGGGTTCAAGATTTTACTGTTAGACTGCGAAAGTCTGGGGCTCCTTTTTCAGCACAAAGTGGGCGGCCCCTGCGTGCCCCAGTCCGGTAGTCTGCAGTCTCCCTGCATGTGTGGGAGTGGGGAGGTCAGGAAATTGGGGGCGGGGGTGTTGGCCCCTCTCCAGCCCGGGAGTCGCGCCCATCATCAGGCTACAGTTATCAGCCTGGCCCTGGTGTGGGAGCACAGTGGGCGCAGGCGCAGGGACCCCTGGGCTGTTTCCCCAGCTGTAAAGTGCACGTGAGGCCCAAAGTTGGAACCTGTCTCGTGCTCAGAACAGCACCTGGCTCTGTGTTACCAGCCTGGTGACACCAACAGGCCTCGGAGACTCCTTCCAGGCCCCCTCCCCCTTCCCCCCGCCCTTGGCTCTCCATAAGCCACCCCCTCCCGGAGGGGACAGGGGGGCCTCAGCCTGACGAGGACCCGACAGGCCTGAGTGCTGCCTGGGCCTGGGCGATAATGAGGCCTGAGTGCGGGGCCGGCGTGGAGGGACCATTATCTCTCAAGCCTCTTAATGGCCACTGGCCGAGAATGCGTGATGAGCCGCCACGTGGGGGGCGACAGCAGCCAGCAGCTCCCTGTGGGGCTGGAGCGGGCACGGCACAGGGACCTCACCCCCACCTACACCCACGGAGGCTGGCACCGGGTCTGAGCACCACCCAGAGCCCTGGATGCAGGATGGGGCAGTGCCAGGCCACCCCTCCTGCAGCAGGCATGGGGCTCTGCAGCCGCCACTCACCCCCACCCTACCCCTCTCTGGCCATGGTGTCCCAGGCAGCAGGGAGTAAAGCCCCTACCCAGGCTCAGGGGCCTTTGAGTTCACCAGCTTCTGCCTGGCTCCAGGCCCCCCCGTGCCAGGGGGACTGCAGAGAGGCGGTTCCTCATCCCCCCCGGAGGTCACCCAGACCGTCTGGTGCCCTTGAGCGGCTTTGAGGGGCTGTGTGCACAGGACGCGAGCTGCCTGCAGCCCCAGGGTGAGGCTCCACTCTGGGTCCTCTTCTCTGCTCCTGGCTGCCAAGACCCCGTGGCAACAGCAACCAGACTGAATTTTAATGGCCCCAAAGAATGAGAGCCGGCCCGGTTGTCGCCGTGGTGACCGGCGACTCCTAACGAACGGCATGGCTTCTGCGGTGACGGGAGGTGACGTTTTCTCTGGAACAGCCTGTGCTGGAGAGAAGGTTCCGGAAGCTTTTGGGCCCACCTTTCAGGGTCAGGGTCTGCCCCTCTGGGAGGGGCCAGTTGGGCAGAGGAATCGTTGCTGCCTGGCAGTGGGACTCCAAGCTGGTGCGGGCTCTGCCCAGTTAGCAATGAGCCTGTCACAGGGCAGCCTCTCCCAGATCACAGCAGCTGCCCTGCTCCCTGGACGGTCCCGGGGCTGTAGGAGAAAGGGCAAGAGGAACCATCTGTGGCAAGGCTTGGAGCCGAATCACATGGCAGGGCCTGGACTTTCCTGGGCCTCGGTGTCCTGTCTGCAAAACAGGGATAAGTGCTCTGTCTCCGAGGGTCACCGGCACAGGCTGGGGCCTGGCCACTGCCTCCATGCAGCTCCCCCACCACCAGACAGCAGGGAGAGACCGCCTGAGTCCGTTCCACCTGCGGGGCGTGCCCTCGCACGCCCCCGCCACGCACATCTCTTCCTCCCACAGGGCCCAGGGCCGAGGGAGAGGGGCTGTCTGGGCAGGCAACAGGGTGAGAGAGCCCAGAGACCTCAAGGGCTAGGCCTCAGCGAGCTCCAGATGAGGCGAGAGGCCCAGCACAGACACCTTCGTCCCTGGTCCCAGCCCCTGTGCCCTGACTTGTGCTGTGGAAGTCAGGGCCCCTCATCCAGGAAGCTCTCCCTGCCCCCCTTGCTCACACACAGCCTCGCCCAGATTTCCCCTGTGCAGGCTCCACCTGCCGGGTGACCGTGTCCAGCAGTCAGCACCGTCCCCTCCCCACGGTGAATGGCAGGGGACTGAGGTGGCGTTTTTCCTCTCCAGCAGTGATCTCTGCAGGGGGTGTCAGCGGATGGGGGAGAGAGGTCTGTTAGCCCCACGTGAAAGGCGCCCCACTGTCCTCCCAGCGCCCCCAGCAGCAACTTCCACCTGCTGACCCCCCCTAGCTCACAGAGCTGCCCAGGTGGGGGTTCCAGTGGGTGGCTGGCATGGAGGGGCTTGTACCTGTTACCTTCCAGTCCCCTCCAGGCTGGCATAAGAGCCCTTTGGGCCTGGGTCTTGGAGATGGCACCCCCACCTACATGCTCTCTGGGTGGGCCCCATCCTGGGGGGTGCGGGAGGGACCCCCTGCAGATCTGCCTAAGTCTGGGGGTCCTGGGCACGGATGCTGGGGACAGCGGGCTGCGGAAGGGGGCGGTCTGGGCGGGACCACCTGGAGGATCGTCCCAGCAGGTGCACCAGCAGCAGAAGGAGCTCCAGGCAGAGTGAGTGCCCCGTCTCAAAGGGTATGCAAGTTGAGGGTGGGGGCCTAGAGGTGCAGGGGGAGGAGGTGGGGAGATGCAGGGGTCCCAAAGGATGTCCCAAGGCCCCAAGACTCTGGCAAAAGGACAGAGGAGCTAGCACTGGTGGGGGAGTGGGGAGGCGAGCAGGGAAGGGAGCCGGATGGCCAGGCTCTGGGCTGAACATGCCGTCCGTGGCCGTGGCTGGGCCGTGCTGTGGAGCCCCAGCCCTCACCTGGGCTTGTCCTGCCCTCTGAGGCCCGGGGGCTCCTGCTCCTGGGCTCTGACACCAACCCCGTCTCCCACAGTTGGGATGAGTCTGTGGGTAGAGCTGCCACACAGGGGACCGAGACTCCAGCCCAGACGGAGAGCAAGGGGAAAGCCCACCCTGGTGCACACGCCCTGTGCAGAAAGCTAACATGCTCTTTATCTAGGAGACGGGACAGAAAATGCAGGATGGTGCCTGCACGGTGCCAGCCGCTTACTGGCCCCACAGCTGCAGGAGGTGGGGTAGCGGCGCAGTGGCTGCGCACGCCTGGCGGTCGACGCATCGGCTGCTGGTCTTGACAGTGATGTCTTTCTCCAGGCTCCTGCGTGTGCTCCAGGTTGCCCAGCGACTGCTCCACTTCTAGAAGCTTCTCTCGCAGCGCCATCAGGGACGCGTGCAGCCCCTCCACCTCGTTCCCAGCCTGAGGGTGCGGGGCATGGGTGGGGCTACAGGGGGGAGCAGCAGGCACCTTCCAGTCTGGGAGGGACAGGACCCAAGACTCCCAGGCTGAGACCGGGGCAGCAGGAGGTCCTGGCAAGACCCCATGAAGGACTCTAAGGGAAGTCTGCAGGCAGCACAGTGCCCATGGGCCTACACCTGGGGCAAGTAGGGTGGCAGCGTCCTCATGATGCCCCAGCGTGTGGGCCAGGCCAGGCCAGCGCTGTTCTCCTTCACCAGCTCGGTCACTGGAACCCCACCCAGAGGCACCCGGCCCCTGGGGCTGTGTCCAGAGGGCGGTCCTATCCAGGCCCCAGAGGAGGTGCAGATGAAGGGGTGTCCTGCATGGCCACCCGGCCCTCCCGGGGCACCCAGCGGGGTCTGGAGAGTCAGCACAGCTCCAAGCTCCAGCCCAAGAGTCCCCAGCCCCCAAGACCCCAACCCTGCTCAAGGACTCAGGGGACTCAGGCAGCCGAGGCCACACCGAGACCCCAGAGTCAGAGCCCTGTGACTGGGCCAGTATGGCTGGGGACAACCACGGCGGGCCGCCCATGCTCCCTAAACCTCCTCCTGCCCCATCCTCCCCCACACCCCACGCCCCGCTGCTCGGTTGGGGTGGTACACCAGCCGGCTGCGCCCAATGTCACCCGGTTTCACATCCTTGGAAGGGGAGCCCAGAGAGGTGGGGCCTCTGCTTCTGGGGTCCCTCAGGGTGGGTGGCCAGGGGATGGGAGGTGCTGGGGGCCCAGGTCAGGTCATGAGGGGCAGAGTGGCGGCTGGCCTCAGGGGTCTGGGAGTTTAGGGTGCCCCACCTGGAGCGAGTGATGCTGCACCTGGTGCCACACCACCTCTAGGTGAAGCCACAGGCCCAGACACTGTCCGCCCAGGTCCTCCTGCCAGAACTTGGCCGGGCCTGGGACAAGGAGGCACCGCAACAGCTCCTGGCCCTTGGCACCCCCAGGTATCGCACCCCCGCGCCCCGCTCTCGCCCCCGCCCTGTGCCCCTTACAGACCCACGCACCCCCTGCGCCTTCCTTGACCCTGTGGCCCCGTGGCCCTTTGCCCTCCATAGCCCCCCACCGCCCACCCTCGCGCCCCCACGCCCTGCCTCCCTGTGGTATCCAAATCCCCCACGGTCCCCACGCTCCAGCCGCCCCCAGCGCCCCGCCTCCCCCCAGTCCCCCTCCCCCAGCCTCCACCGCAGCCCAGGCCCCCTCCATCCAGTCCCCCACCTCCCTCCACAGACCACCCCCAGCACTCACCATCCCCCAGCCCCTGCCTCCCCCTGCAGACCCTCCTAGGCCCTGCCTTCCCCCCAGGCCCCCTCCCCCAGCACTCACCGTCCCCCAGACCCCCTCCCCCAGCCCCTGTCGCCCCCAACAGACCCTCGCACGCTCCGCCTCCCCCCAGGGCCCCCTTCCCGGCCCCCTCCCTGTCCCCGAATTGGCGGCGCTGTCGTGGGCGGTGGGCGCTCGCCCTCTGCCGGCTGCGCGCGGAAATGCGGTCTCGCCGTTGCCCGGAGCTGACCCCGCCCCGCGCCGTCCTGCTCGGGCCGCCCCGCGGGTGAGCTGGGTGCGTGCTGGGCGCTTGGGGTCTGGCTCGCTTGCCCATCCCCGAGCAGACAGCTGCACGGGTGGCCTCGGGGTCCATGGCTTCCGGCTGGGCCGGGACAAGCCGTTTCGCAGAGCACGCCCGGTGGGTAAGGTGCGACCACAGGCAGGGCTGGGGCTGGGTAGGCAGGCGGGGCCCCCTCACCTGGGAGGCTGTTGGTGGGGGCCGCCCCTCCTGCTCAGGCTGGGAGCGCGCAGAGCTCCTCCCTGCTGCAGCCCCCAACTTGTCCGACCAGCCCCGCCTTCCAGTCTCCTTGTACAGGTTTCGCCTGGGATTGGGGGGCAGTGCTGTGGCCCCTCCCCACCGCAAGCTGGACCCGAGTGCCTGCTTCAGGAGGCAGCTCCGAGCCAGTCCCGGGAGGCCCCTGTTAGCAGAGCCCAGAAGTGCTGCCAGGCAAGGAGGCTGCAGGTCAGGGGCAGGGCTGGGCTCTAGCCCCTCAGACCCCCAGGCTGGGCCGGAACCTGTGCCACCCAGCCCTGCACTCTACTGTGACCTGGGCAGCCCCAGCTGTTGTCCATGTCCTGCCTCAGGGCCAGCTGTAGGTGAGGGTCAGGGGCCGTCCCCTGGGCAGCTCTCAGGTTGCAGGACCCTCTGGGGCAGCCTGAGCCCCACGCAGAGTCCCAGAGGACCCAAGCCTGAGGCCGTTCCTGCTGGGACCCCTGCCTGCTCTGTTTCTGGAACCAGTGCCTCAGAGCCGGGCCCCGCCTCCCTCCTCCTTCCGTGTCCCAGCCAGGGTCCGCCACAGTCCTGTGCTGTGGAGGCCGCCCCATGGTCCCCCAACCCCTGGGCCAGGCTGCCTGGCAGAGTCTAGATGGGCAAGGAGTGCCTCGCACACCACGTGACCCCGTCCTGGGCCAAGGGAGCCCCAGCCCGGGCGCGATGCCCCCTGCGGCCAGCAGAGTGCAGTGTTGGCCATGAGATGCCAGTAGCTCCTGGGCTCCATTCCGTGGGCCTGGCCCACCCTGTTCTGGGAACCCCCACAACCCTAGGCCTGTCCTCCCCCGCACGGATCCCTGGGGCCCTACCCGCTCCACCTCCCCCTCTACCTCCTCTCCCATCATTGCTCTGGCCACAGGAGCCCAGGCTCTTCCTGGGCCACGTCCCTCCCAGGCCATCTTCCTCTGGCACCCCCACCCCATGCCCCCACTGTGCCCCCCCGTCCCCTCCCCCACCCCATGCCCCCACAGTGCACCTGCCATGCCCTCTCCACCCCATACCCCCACTGTGCCCCCGCCATCCCCTCCCCCATCCCATGCCCCCACGGTGCACCTGCCATGCCCTCCCTACCCCATGCCCCCACGGTGCCCCCACCATGCCCTCCCCACCCCATGCCCCACAGTGCCCTCACCATGCCCTCCCTGCCCCATGCCCCGACGGTGCCCCCACCATCCCCTCCCCCACCCCATGCCCCCACGGTGCACCTGCCATGCTCTCCCCTGCCCATACCCCCATGGTGCCCCTGCCATGCCCTCCCCACCCCATGCCCCCACAGTGCCCTTGCCATGCCCTCCCTGCTCCATGCCCCCAGAGTGCCCCTGCTGTCCCCTCCCCCACCCATACCCCCACGGTTCCCCCGCCATGCCCTCCCCACCCATGCCCCCACTGTTGCCCCACCGTGCCTTCCCCACCCATGCCCCCACTGTGCCCCCCGTGCCCTCCCCCACCCCATGCCCCCACTGTTCCCGTCATACCCTCTCCCGCCCCATGCCCCCACTGTGCCCCCACCATGCCCTCCCTGCCCTGATTGAGCCCTTACCCCTGGCCCTGACTGCACACTCTGGGGCCCACGGGAGGCTCCTTGTGAAAGGTGGGCTTTGGGGACAGCAGCCCCAAGACTGCACACTGACCCAGAACCTGCGGCAGGTGGCCTGGGCCCCTCCTCACTGCCCTTCAAGGGTGGGAGGTCAGGAAACCTTCCGAGACTGACGTGGCCTGAGGACCGTCCTGGAGCCTCGCTGTGACTCAGTTTCCCCAGATGTCTGCAGGCTTGAGCCACATGGAGGGAGGGTGCCCGGCTCCATATTTTGTCTTGAACCTGCTTTCACTTGGCACCTCCCCATGGGCTGAGCCGAGCGGAGCTGCCTGTGTTTGTCCCCAACTTGCAGACCCGGGGAACTGGCGGGACCACCTGGGCCAAGGAGGTGAATTCTGGGCTCTCTGACCTCTCAGCCTCTGCCTCCCGGTGCCCTGGGGTGTGGCGGGGGCGCTGCGGCATTGAGCTCCCAGGCTGATGGGACACAGACTCACCTGTGACCGCAGTCGGCCCTGTAGGGTGACGGATAGGACTTGACTGAGAGCCTGTCTGAGACGGGGGGCTAGGTCCTTGACCCCTCCCCTGCAGCCACAGAGCCCCGCAGCCCTCGGCCGGTTCAGGGGTGAAGACACCCCATCAGAGCCGTCCACCGTGCCCACTGTGTAGCCGGGCAGGCGGCCCCTCCCTATCTGGGAGTGGGGCAGCACCGGCCAGGGGGCACAGCCTGAGGGAAGGACAGAGAGTGGCCGAAGCCCCCTGCAATCCCTCACCCCACCTCATGGGCCTCTGCACACATCCCCTTGGACGGGTGCAGGGCTGGGGCTAGGATAGCCCCAGGAACAGGTGCCCCCACCTCAAGGCAGCCTGGAACACTCACCTCTCTGGTCCGCTAGCCAGAGAGTGGGGCCCTCTGCCTCACAGACCGCAGGGTCGGGACGTCCATTAGAGCACCTTGGTTGGGGCCCAGAGGTGGTGAGGGCAGGGCCAAGGCCACCTGGGCAGTCGCCAGCCCAGGAGGCAGAGGACGGCTGTGTGACCAGCATCCTTGTGACAGGGATGATTGGGGCTGGACTGGGGGACGAGATAGAGGCCACAGAAGACACCTTGGACACCTGGGTGGCCCCCAGGAGGCTCCTGAACCCCATCCTGATTGGTGAGGCAGTGACCCTGGCCCAGCCTGGGGCCTCAGGCTCCTCCCTGGAAATGGTGTGGCCGCCCTGGGCCTTCCACACAGGGCTGGCGCAGTGGTCACCCTGGAATGGCTGTGACCCACACCACGTCCTGTCCCCCAGGACCCACACCAGGCAGCAAGAATAGGGTGGGCCTGGTGAGAAGCCCCTCCTGCTGTGTCTGGCCTCGCCCACCTCGGTGGCCTGAGGCCCCTTCCTCAGAGTGGCCAGTGGGGAGGTGGGCGCCCATCACTTCTGTGCAGCCTCGCCCCTCCAGCCATCGCCAAGCACACCCAAAGCAGCCTAGACGAGCCAAGGTCACCGGGACGCCATGGGGGACGGGAGAGCAGAGACTCGGACCATCTGGCTTCTTCCGACTTCCGACCCCCCAGCCGCACCCCCTCACTCGCTTCCATCTGGAGTGACAGCTCAAGGAGCCCTCCCGGCCACGATACTGGGCCAATTATTTTTTAAATCCTGCTAAAACCCATCTGAAAAGCCTCAAAGACCGTGACTTTCAAAACATCAAAACATGGAAATGGACCCCTGGCAATGTGAAGAGGGCGAGCTCCACCTTCCTGGTGTCTTTTTTTTTTTTTTTTTCAGACAGAGTCTTGCTCTGTCACCTAGGCTGGAGTGCAATGGCGTGATCTCGGCTCACTGCAACCTCTACCTCCCAGGTTCAAGCAATTCTCTGTTTCAGTCTCCTGAGTAGCTGAGATTACAGGCACCTGCCACCACACCTGGCTAATTTTTCTGTATTTTTACTAGAGACGGGGTTTCACCATCTTGGCCAGGTTGGTCTTGAACTTCTGACCTCATGATCCACCCACTTTGACCTCGCAAAGTGCTGGGATGACAGGCACGAGCCACCGTGCCCAGCTGGTTCGCTTTCTAGAAAAAACTTCGCAGTGTGCACTCCAGAGACGTAACCCATTCCCACACCTGAGTGGGCAACTCCAGCCTTCGAACACAGCCCTAGGAAATGACTGCAAATGAGGGGGAAGCTTTTTAAATAGACGGAAAACGGCATTTGCACCAAGCTACATAGCAGTGAAATTATCACTGGAAAACAGTGGAAAGAGGCCAGGTGTCCCCCGCAGGTCAGGCGCCGTCCCAGGGGGGACTAGACCCCGAGAGCGGAGTGGCCGACAGGAGACACGCCTTGTGCCAGGAGGTGGGATGCGTGGCCACCAGGCACTCTCATTACACAGCGATGGCCTGAAGACTGTGCATCCTGCAGGGAGTGAGCCCTCCAACCCTGCAGGACTTCAAGCAGCTGCTTGTCAGGATGCAGGGAGAGGAGGGATGCCGTTGCAGCTGATGCCCGAGAGGGCCAGAGGCTGCCGGCACCCAGCAGCAGAGAGGCCCAGCCTGGAATGGACCCCCAGAAGCTGGCCAAAGGCCTGGCAGTCGGGAAAGGCTCGGTCGTCCTGGGGAGGGAGCACCAGCGGAGGCCCCGCCTGTGTCTTCATCAGAGACAGGGCCCGGCGCCCCAGACTGGGGGGAATTCCTGGGACAGTGTCACCCCCAGCTGGCCCCAGGTGCCCACCGCCCACCCGGCCACAGGAGGAGCAGCTCAGGCCAGGGAGGCCGGGCTGGATGTGAAGAATGCGAACCCCTGCTGACCCTGGCCGTGAGCAGGTCAGGAGAGAACTCCCTCCCACGGGCCGTCCACAGACCCCGGCGTCAGCCAGCAGGTCCTGAGCCACAGACCAGGCTGTCCCGGGTGTGCAAGAGGGTCTGTGCTTCCGGGTGGAGGCCAGTCCCAGGCTGCAGACTGAGCTGCATCCCCCAAATGCATTGGTTGCAGCCCTAACCCCAGTGTGAGGGGATTTGGAGGTGGGGCCTCGGGGGTGATGAGGGTTAGAGGAGGTCAGGAGAGAGGAGACGCAAACAGGATTGGCCGAACCTTGATCTTAGACCTGCAGCCTCTAGAACCTGCAGAGAACGCTGGAGCCATCCAGGGTGTGATGCTCGTGACGTCTCCCTGAGCTGACCGGGACATCCGGCTCCACTGCACCAGCCTGTGCCTGGAGACCCCGGGGGACGGGAGGAGGACGCCCCGGAGGTGCATGTTGATGAGTGGGTTGCACCAGGGTGGAGCCTCCTAGAAGGGCAGGGACGCACCATGCTTGGGGAATGGCCAAGGGAGGCCTCAGGAAGGGGGTCGGGGGCGGTGGAGCTTCAGCCAGCCCCATGCTGTCCAGCCCCTCAGGCACGTACTATGCCTGGACCTGCCTTCTGATGGGGCCCTGTCAAGTCCCAGACCCCGTGCGAGCATCTCACTTTCCTGTCCATGCTGCCGCTGGTGGCCGGGAGGCCATATGTCCCAGCCACAGTGGCAGATGCTCTCCAGGCCGGCTGGGGGACACCGGCCCTCATGGCAAGTGGGGAGCAGTGCACTGTTTCGGGGGTTCTGAAGCCCAACCGGGCCGACTCGAAGCATCCAGGGCTCAGCATCTCCCTCCTGGTTGAGGTGTATCTGGGAGAACCGTCAGATCCCCGACGTCCAAAACCTCCTCCCATTTCCCAGAGAACAAAATTAAAGAGAATTTAGCAGAGATTTGTCATCTGCCAGAGCAGGGCCAGGGCCAGGGCCAGGGCCAGGCTGACGTGGTGCAGGTGGTGGACGCACTCCCAGCCCCACTCCGTCCCGGAGGCTCGGAGCGCAGCAAGGACGACTCCCAGGCGACTGGGTGCCAGGCGGGCAGCCCACAAGCCGGGGGTCCCCAGGCTCCAAGACGTGCCCCTCCCCTCGGCACACTGATGAGAAAGCTGACGCTCCAAGAGGCTAGGTGGTTTCCTCCCTGATCCCCAGCAGCCAGCAGGTCTGCAGCATGGCCTGAAACCCAGACACCCCCGCAGGGGCTGTCACAGCTGTCCGAGGGCCGCTCACTCTCCCAGGAGCTGTGGCTGCATCTTCCGAGGACCCAGCCCCAGGACAAGGTGAAGGCAGCCCAGGGGGCCGGCCCTCATTGACCCCCCCAGAGAAAATCCAGTGCCCAAGGCTGGAGTAACCTCAGCCCCACTCACCACCTTCACCCCACTCACCACCCCCATGCCACTCACCACCCCCACTCCACTCACCACTCTCACCCCGCTCACCACCCTCACCCCACTCACCACCCCACCACACTCACCACCCCCAGTCCACTCACCACATCACCCACTCACCACCCTCTCCCCACTCACACCTCACCCTACTCACCACCCCACCCCACTCACCACCCCCCACCCTACTCACCACCCCACCCCATCACCAGTCCCACTCACTCACCACCCTCACCCCTACTCACACCCCCACCCCACTCACCACCCCCACCCTACTCACCACCCCCACCCCACTCACCAGTCCCACTCCACTCACCACCCTCCCCACTCACCACCCCACCCTACTCACCCCCCCACCCCACTCACCAGTCCCACTCCACTCACCACCCTCACCCCACTCACCACCCCCACCCCACTCACCACCCCCAGTCCACTCACCACCGTCACCCCACTCACCACCCTCCCCACTCACCACCCTCACCCCTACTCACCACCCCCACCCCACTCACCACCCCCACCCTACTCACCACCCCCACCCCACCACCAGTCCCACTCCACTCACCACCCTCACCCCTACCCCACCCTCACCCCTACCACCACCCTCACCACTCACCACCCCCACCCCACTCACCACCCCCAGTCCACTCACCACCCTCACCCTACTCACCACCCCCACCCCACCACCCCCAGCCCTCACCACCCTCACCCCGACTCACCACCCACCCCACCACCACCCCACCCCACCACTCCCCACCTCACCCCTACTCACCACCCTCCCCACTCACCACCTCACCCCTACTCACCACCCCCACCCCACTCACCAGCCCACCCGACTCACCACCCTCACCCCTACCACCACCCCCACCCCACCACCACCCCCACGCCACTCACCACCCTCACCCCTACTCACCACCCCCACCCCACTCACCAGCCCCCCCTACGCACCACCCCCTCCCCTACTCACCACCCCCACCCCACCACCACCCCCACTCCACTCACCACCCTCACCCCTACCCACCCCCACCCCACTCACCAGCCCCACCCTACCCACCACCACCCCTACTCACCACCCCCACCCCTCACCACCCCCACTCCACTCACCACCCTCACCCTACCACCACCCCCACCCCACTCACCACCCCCACCCACTCACCACCCGCACCCTACTCACCACCCCACCCCACTCACCACCCCCACTCACTCACCACCTCACCCCTACTCACCACCCTCTCCGTACTCACCACCTCACCCCATTCACCCCCTCACCCCTACTCACCACCCCCACCCCACTCACCAGCCCCACCTACTCACCACCCTCACCCCTACTCACCACCCCCACCCCACTCACCACCCCCACCCCACTCACACCCCCCCCCACCACCACCCCCACTCCACTCACCACCCCCACTCCACTCACCAGCCCACCCCTACTCACCACCCTCACCCCTACTCACCACCCTCTCCCCCTCACCACCCCCACCCCACTCACCACCCCCACCCCATTTACCACCCCCACCCCTACTCACCACCCTCACCCCTACTCACCACCCCCACCCCACTCACCACCCCCACCCCACTCACCACCCCCACCCCACTCACCACCCCCACCCCACTCACCACCTCACCTCACCACCCTCACCCACCACCCCTTCACCCCACTCACCACCCCCACCCCACTCACCACCCCCACCCCACTCACCACCCCCACTCCACTCACCACCGGCACTCCACTCACCACCCTCACCCCTACTCACCACCCTCATCCCACTCACAACCCTCACCCCAACTCTACCACCCCCACCCCTACTCTACCACCACCACCGCACTCACCAGCCTCACTCCACTCACCAGCCCTCCAGACACAGGGCCCCCAGCACCCCTTCCCCTGGGGGGCGGAAGGCCAAAGTGAGCGTCAGAGCCCAGTAGCTGCTGACCGGCAAGGGGAGGCGTGTCCCGCAGGCGAGGCAAAGGCGAGATCCTTTCCCCGGAGGGGAGCCCCGACCTCTGATGAGCCTCCTCCAAGTTCAGTGCTGCATCCCCTGCCCGCCCGGATTCTTGTGATACTAATTTATGTACTTTACTCACATTTTCACACACAGCTCTGCCCGCCTCTCCCAGTGGACGACGCATCCCAGTGAATCGCGGGGTCCCCACTCTCCCAGCCCTGCTGGGCCTGTGTGCTCTGCCCAGGCCTGAGCCATTGAGGGCGGGGGGGGGGCTGCTTCCTGGGGTCCGCCCACACCTCGGCTTTACCAGCTGTGGATGGCCCCCAGGGACCCTGGGTGGGCTGTGGCGGCCCATGGGTCTATGTCCACCTCTGGTCCACCTCCCCTGCATACCCGGGACCTCAGGCCAGCCACCCACCACGCATGGGATGCGGTTTCTGATGGGAACAGAGACAGACAGGTCCCAGCACCACTGTCCTGCCCACCCCACTCCCCGTCATCGGGCAGAGCCAATGGCACAGCCTCCAGGATCCCAGGATGGGGTGCCCATCACCCTATCTCTCTTGCTGGCAGAGCCGAGGGAGCAATTGGGGAGAAGCAGGGACTCCAGCCCCCTGTGGAGCCCCACGGAGGTCCCGGGTACCGGGTGGGTTTCTGTCGGCCTCTGTCTCACCTGCTCCAAGCAGCATGACCTCGGGGGGCCTCAGCTGCACCCTCGAGGCCAGAGTCCCGGGGTCTGCTGAGGGGGCACCAGGCCCTGGAGTGCTGGAGGGTGAGGCTGGACGCCTCCTCCCCTAGCCCCTCCTGGCTGGCCTCTGGGTGTGGCCACATTCCCTGGTCTCTGTTCTCTGGCACTCCCTGGCGTGTGAGTGGCTGGGGCACCTGTGGGCCGTGTTGGTGAAGGCGTCAGGGAGGGGCCGCCTTCGAGCTCTAGTGCGTCTGGGGTTAAGAGGCTCCAGTCTACCTTCTGAAGATGCTCTGGGCAGGCAGAGCCCATCAGATAAGGCCTGGGGGGTGGTTTGCAGAGCAGGCACCGAGGACCGAGAGTGTGTGTTCTCCCACCCGACTGTCACACCCCCACCCGCCCCACGGCCCCGGTCCTGCCCCCGGGAAGCCACCGGTCAAGGACGCAGAGCTGCCCTGGAGCCGGTACCTGGGCGAGCCCTGCCCCCCGCACACGGTGTGTGACTGCTAACAGGTGCCTGCCCTCTGTGCCTGGACCTCAAGCCAGGAGACCCACACCACATTGCAGGCTGTGGGCAGCGCTGAGCCCCTGTGGCTTCTGTCCTCCTGCCACCAGCCTCTTGTTCTGGGGCCGCCTGAGGCTTCTCGGCAGAACCATGGAAGAGACCCACACTCCCCCACAGGCTGGGGTGGAGTCGGGGTCCCTGGGGGACCTGAGATAAGGAGTCCTTCTCTTGGGGTGTTGGGGGGCCTGACGCCCAACAGGGCTGGGTTGTACCAAGGCACATGACTGGGCAAGAGAGAGGGAGGCCGAGGCCAGAGGACAGTTTGAGCCCAGGAATTTGAGACCTGCCTGGGCAACATAGGGAGACCCCATCTCTACAGAAAATTTCTTTTTTTTTTTTTTTTTTTTTTTGAGACGGAGTCGGGCCGGGCGCGGTGGCCCAAGCCTGTAATCCCAGCACTTTGGGAGGCCGAGACGGGCGGATCACGAGGTCAGGAGATCGAGACCATCCTGGCTAACACGGTGAAACCCCGTCTCTACTAAAAAATACAAAAAACTAGCCGGGCGAGGTGGCGGGCGCTTGTAGTCCCAGCTACTCGGGAGGCTGAGGCAGGAGAATGGCGTAAACCCGGGAGGCGGAGCTTGCAGTGAGCAGAGATCCGGCCACTGCACTCCAGCCTGGGTGACAGAGCGAGACTCCGTCTCAAAAAAAAAAAAAAGAAAGAAAAAAGAGACGTCTCAAAAAAAAAAAAAAAAAAGAAAAAGAAAAAAGAGACGTCTCAAAAAAAAAAAAAAAGAAAGAAAAAAGAGACGGAGTCTTGCTCTGTCGCCCAGGCTGGAGTGCAGTGGCCGGATCTCAGCTCACTGCAAGCTCCGCCTCCCGGGTTTACGCCATTCTCCTGGCTCAGCCTCCCGAGTAGCTGGGACTACAAGCGCCCGCCACCTCGCCCGGCTAGTTTTTTGTATTTTTTAGTAGAGACGGGGTTTCACCGTGTTAGCCAGGATGGTCTCGATCTCCTGACCTCGTGATCCGCCCATCTCGGCCTCCCAAAGTGCTGGGATTACAGGCTTGAGCCACCGCGCCCGGCCAACAGAAAATTTCTAAAATTAAAAACTTTAGCCTGCAGCGGTGGTGCACGTCCAGGTCCCAGCTACTCGGGAGGCTGAGGCGGGAGAATAGTTTGAGCCCAGGAGGTCAAGGCTGCAGTAAGCTGAGGTCGCACAACTGCACTCCAGCCTGGGCAACAGAGGGAGACTGTCTCAAAAAAAAAAAAAGAAAAACTGTCGTCCCATGCGCAGTGTGACCAGGCAGGGGGACCCTATGCCCCAAACACACCCCCACATGGGGTCCCTGCAATCACCTTCTCGTGCTTCCCAAGCCGCAGGGGGCCCCCGCACCTTGTCCTTCTCCCTACAACAGTGACTGCCAACTGGGGGTGACTCTGCCCCCACAAGGGACATGTGGGGGTGTCTGCAGAGGATCTCAGTGGTCACGTCAGGGGGTGGGGGAAGAGGCACTCCTGGTAGCTGGTGGGTAGAAGCCAGGGATGTCGCTTAGCTGCCCACAGGGCCCAGGACGGCCCCCAGCGGGGGTGAGCAGCTGGAATCCCGGCAGCGCCCAGGTGAGAAGGCCGCCCCGGGACAGCCCCCTTTCGTGCTGGAGGTTGTGAGGAAACAGTGGGACAGGGGCCCACGCTCCCAGGAACTGGGCACTCCCTGTGCTCAGCAGGCCCGAGGGCAACCCCAGTGTATCGGAGGGGACGCCAGGTCTGTGGGCGGCCGGCAGAGAGCCTGGCCAGACTCTCATGTGCTCACTGCCAGTACCAGCCTGGAAATGGACTTGGAGGGGCCGGGCTCCACCCAGCACTTAGACCAAAGAGCCCTGAAAATAGATGCAGAGAAAGTCGGCCGCCAGGCTCCCAGGCCCCAAAGGTCCTCCCGGGAGCAGGACGTGGCCAGGAGCCACTCAGCTGATGGAACGGGGCCTTCAGAGCTGTGCTGTGGTCTCCACCTTTCCACCCAGGCAGCAAACGGCCTGACGGTGCAGGAGGGAGCAAGGTCACTGCGCCTGGCCCCTTCCCCGTCCCCGCCTTCCCCTGCTCCCCCGGCCTCCCCCGTTCACTCCCCCCGCCTACTCTCCCCAACTCAGGGTCCTCAGCCCCCAGGACGCCCTCCCCGACCTCCAGCCCACGACCTGTGGTCCAGGGGGCCCTCCCTCCCCACCTTTCTTTCCACAGGGGCGGCCTTGCCTCCCCTCTCCCCTGCCTGGGTGATGGATCACCCTCACCCTGCACCCCCAGGCCCAGGACGGCTGAAGCCCTGCCCTCACCACTGCCGAGGTGGGTCCCCCCAGCCTCCCACAGCTCCGTGTGGTCACCATCGGCCCCCACAGATGAGGAAATTAAAGCTGGAGTACTGGGAAGGGCCCTGCCAGCAGGAGCCTCCGCCTGCAGGAGCTGCCAGGAGGGAGGGGCAGGGACCAGATCCCAGGCGGAGTCCTCCCAGGCGGAGCCCGGCAATCCTGCACCACCGCCCTCTCCTGAGGCCCCGTCTGACCCTGCGGACGGGGTCAGTGTCCGATCCCTGCCTCCCTGGACAGATGCTTCTGGAAGGTTCCCTCAGGGAGGACAGCTGCCCCCTGTGCCTGGTATTCCTGACTCTGAGTCGGGGCCGGGAGGGAGCCCCCTTCCCGAGTGCTGGGGACGTCCCTGTCACAGGGTCAGCTGGAGGCTGCGGACTTCCCGAGGCCTTGTCCTCACGAGCCTGAGCCAGGGAGATGGTTGGACGGGAGAGGGACAGAGGGGGAAGCAGGGAGGGACACCAGGGAGGGAGTCCCCGTGCCTCCGAATGTGGCTTCTGGGTGCCTGGGCGGATCCCCACTCCCCACCGCAGGACAGGGAGGCGGTGCCACCCAGCCCCGGACGGACCACCGAGGCCGAGGTCTCACAGGAAGCTCAGTCTCCAGTCCCTGCAGATCTGCCCGGCAGCCGCAGACGTCCTGAGGACAACGCGTCTTGGGGTCCCAGCTGCACGAGGCTCAGGACAGAGCCGGGGGTGTCAGCGACAATATTTCCCTTGTTCGTACATTCCTTGGTAATAAAAACACAAGCGGAACACAGCCTGATGACTCCTTTTGAGAATCAGGTCAGATTGTTCCCAAGGCCAAGAGGAAGGGAGGAAGGGAGCCCGGGGCGGCTCAGATGACCCGGCAGGAGCAGCCCCAGACACGGTTGGACGTGGCGGCCACACAGGGGAGCAGGGGCTGGGTGGGGTCTTCAGGCTGGGAGAGGGGCCGGGTGCAAAGGCATGGAAGGGTGTCCCTGAGACCCCGGGGGCTGGGGCTACAGGGTCGGGAGGGCCTCGGGCCAGGGCTGTAGACCCGGCTGCGCCCCCCCAGCCTCCTCCACTTGCGCCCCCCCAGCCTCCTCCACCTGCGCCCCCCCCAGCCTCCTCCACTTGCGCCCAGACCCCCAGAGCTGGCCAGGCCATGTGCCCGGCTCCACAGGCCCATGTGGGTCCATCGGGAAGGGACCAGGAGGAGTCAGACGGGCTCCTGCCCACTTATGGGGGGGCCAGGAGTTTAGGTCAATGAGGTTCCCCCACCTCCTGGGGTTCTGGGGGAGGGCTGGGAAGGCACGGCCGGCTGGGGGGCCTGGAGCCTAAGCGGAGGAGGAGGAAAGGTGAAGGCCCCACTCCCATCCCCGCCTGGCCCTGCTCCTATCCGTAAGGGTCAGCCGCCCCCAGCCGCTGTGCCAGATCCTCTCAAGCGGGCTCAGGTGTGGACGTAGCTCCCGTGCGTGGGTGCCCCTCCCGGCATGAGTCCTGGTGGGCCTCCGCCTACCCCAGGCTGGGTGGGGAAAAGGACCGAGAAGGCTTCCAGACACTGGGCCCAGGAGCAGAGCCTCCAGGGAGGCATGGGAGGTCCAGCCATGGGTCCTGAGCCCTCTGGAGGCCAAAAGGGCAGTGAGGAGGCAAGCGAGAGGGGCGCTCTCAGCCCTGGCCCCACGGTCCCCAGGCCCCTCTGCCCAGCCTGGCACCTCCGCCAGCCCTGCCTGCTGAGCATGGAGCAGTCTCCGCGGAAGGTGAGCTGTGCCCGGGTCCTGGAGGTGCGGCCTCTGCTCCATCGCGGCCTGGGGCCCATGAGGCCAGGAAGAAGAGCGAGTGGGCGGCGGACGGTGGGCAGGGCCAGGGCCTGCGGACAGGCTCCAGCACCAGGCCTGTGAGCAACTGTCCAGCCTCTTGGTCTGTGAGCCCTGAGCAGGTGTGAAGATGGAGTTGAGGTGGGGACCCCCACCCGCCACAGACACCAGCAACAATGATTCCAGCCGATTCTCTGAGACCGCTGGGCCTCGAGGGGGTCTCTGGGTGCCCCTGACCGGGTGCTGACATTGGCCCCTCTCGGGCCCTCGAGAGGCACAAGGAAGGTTCTGGGAATTGGGGCCCCCTTTCCTGGGGGAGAGAGATGCAGGCGCGGCCTCCCCAGTAGCCACTGGGGGAAGGTGAGGTGTCCCCATGGCCGCGGGCCCAGCAAGGCCAGAGTCAGGCCCCTCCTTCGAGGCCCTGGCCCGGCTCGTGTGGATGTTGGTGAGGGACGGCCCCACGTCCACAGCCCACACGATGAGCCCAAGATGACGCGGCCGACGCGGCCAGCAGGAGCAGGCCCCTCCCACGGCGCGAACGCACTTTGCGTTATTATAAATCTTGGTTTCCTTCACGAGAGAGGAAGGGGCGCCCTGGGGCCCCAGCTTGGCAAGGGACAGGCGTCTCGGTCTGACAGACAGCACTTACTCCGGGTGGACAGGAAATTCTCTCCCGGCGGGGCCATGGCTGGGCTCTGAGCCCACCCGCAAGGGCCAGCCACGCCCTCCCAACCCCCACTCAGAATCCTGTCTTCCTCCTCCCGTCTCTCTGGCATCCTCAGGCCCACCCAGGACCCATCTCTCTCTCATCCTCAGGCCCACCCAGGACCCCCTCCTGATGCATTCCACGGCTGCCCCAGCTCCCCGACGCCCTCCTGCTGCCCCCAGCTCCACCTTGAGCACCGAGCGGCCGTCCGAGGCACAGCGGAGCTCGCTCCTGACCAAGCAGAGGGTCCTCCAAGGCTCGAGGCGAGCGGCTGCGGTCCCCCCCGCCCCGCTGCGGCAGGCCTGGGGCCCTCCTCCAGGGCACGTCTTGATCACGGCCAGAGTCCCAGAAGTGCCACCGCTCAGTCCTGGTGTGGGCATGAGGCACGTCAGGGCTGGAGGAGCTGCCGGCACACTCTGGCCTGCAGAGGCCTGGCCACTTGAGGCCAGCAGACCCCGGACAGAGGCTCTGACACCGCCCGCTTCCCGGAGGGTTGACAGGAGTCATAGGACGGCAGTGGGGGCTGAGGGCCCGTGGCCCGTCTTGTCAGAAGCGGGGTGAGCTGCCTTGATATAACAGCATTTGCATTTATTTCACATTTGCCATAAGCTGCCAGCTGTCTGCTCTAAGGATTTCCCTGATAATCATCGCTCAGGGCAACAGATTAGCTTCCTGGGGCTGTCCTGACCACGTGCTGCAAACCTGGTGGCTAAAACAACAAACAGTCCTCCCAGGCGCTGGAGGTGGAGTCCGACCTGGGTATCAGCAGGGTCTGGCTTCCTCCAGAGGCTCCAGGGAGGATCCTTCCGGCCTCCGCCAGCCCCGGGGCCCCCAGTTCCCAGGCTCGTGGCTGTTTCGTGTGCTGGGCCCGGAGCGGCTCGAGTGTGGCGTGTCCACCCGGGGCTGTGGCCGGCGCGGGGCAAAGCTGTCATTGGAGACCAGGTTGGTTGGAGCGAGGGCCACAAGATATGATTTCCATGCTGTGGGAACCGCACAGGTGGGGCTGGGTGCCCCCAGGGGCCTGACCCTGTTGGCCCAGTTAACAGACCTGAGGACGCAGGGGTCCCCACCCACTGCAGGCCCTGGCCAGAGAGGGACACAAATCGCCCTGGTGCACTCTGGGAATGTGGCCTGTTTCTATAACGGCGAGGCCCTCCTGATCTCGGCGGAGAGACGCTCGCCAGGCCTTGGGAGTGGGGCTGCGGGGGGGGCCGAGCAGGACCCCCACTGCCAGGCAAGGGTCAGGGCTTCCCACGGGGCCGCACCCCTCCCGCTGGTGTCCGGGGCTGCCTGGGGTTCTCGAACTGGGGGCCTGCCGTGCGGTCCCGTCTCTCACGGATGCCCTCGGCCCGACATCCCCTTAACATGTCCTGCAGGCCAGGGGTCCTCTCAGGGGAAACCGGCTCCCCCGGCTCCCAGTCTCGGTTCTGACGTCACTTGCACCTCAGCCTCCCAGCTTGTGGGCTGGAATTCTCCATCTTGTTCTAAATGTTTCCCCCGAAACCCCCTCCCACACACAACAGGGAGGCCTGGGAAGCTGCACCCCTTTCCCCGGAGCCCCGAGCCTGGCCGGGGAGGGTGTCAAGTCAGTGGCAGAGTGGAGGTGAGGGTGCGTTTCAGGGGTGACACCCCTCCACGCACCCACAGTGCCCAAGTCCACCTCCAAGGGCTCCCAGGCCCCAGAGTGGGCCCGAGTGCCCAGGGGGCCGGGCCCAAGCCAGGGAGGGTCTTTCTGCCCCTCCCCACCCCAGGGACCAAGCGTGCCCCTCGGAGGGCCGGATTCACACATCCCCCGGCCCGGGTGGTGACTTCTCCGTGCCCTCGGGTTCTTAACAAAGCGCCCGGTGTCCTGCCTGAACTCTGGCCTGCTGCGTCGGTGATCAGTTGGTATTTTTAAACTCTTTAATGGTGTGCGAGTGACATAATGGGGCTCACCATCCCATAATTGTCCCGGATCAATAGGGAGCATTCAGCTTCAGCCAGGCTGCTGCCAGGCCGCCCCTCGGGGCCCCCCGCCTATCCCCAGCTCCGTCTGGATACCCCGGATGGCACCGGAGACTCAGAGGCCAGGGAAATCGTTTCTGGGAGGACTCAGTTACTGGAGTCGAGAGAGACCCAGGGAGGGGTTGGCTGGGCCTGGGTCCCCGAGGGGCTGGGGGCTGAGGGCCACGGCCACAGCCCTGGGCAGGATGCATGTCCTCGTCTGGTATCCAGAGCCACCCCAAGGTTCAGGCTGAGGCAGGTTCCCGTGCAGCCCCGGGGGTCCCGCCCAGAGGCCCTGGTGAGAAAGCACCCTGTGTGTGAGGGGCACAGGGACGCCGGGGCCCAGGTGACCAGCCAGTCCCTCGCCGAGCCCTCTCGGGTCCCTGGGCCTGTCGCCAGCTCTCCTGGTGATGTCAAAGGCCTGAGTCACGCACGAGAGGCAGCCTAGAGCGAGAGGGGACTCTGCAGCCTCTGCTTCAGCAAAACATTGAAACAATCACTCCTGAGGGTGCCACGTGAACACGCTCAGGCAGACAAGACATTGTTTGGGCCCTGATTATCTTCAAGAGAGAGCAACAGGGTATTCTGTGGGGCTGCTCCGGCTGGACGGACACGGGAGGAGGTCCTGATGCCTGGCCGATTTACCCCACACGCGGGCGTGAGGTGAAGACGTCCCAAAGCCCGGGGCCTCCGTGTGCTCCTCCCTGCCCGTCTAGAGACACAGGGTGCCTTGTGACCTGCCCACCGGCCAGCCGTTTCCCACAGCTCCAGGGTGGGCAGGGCCCTGTGTCTCAGCTCAAAAGGAAAAGTCCTAAATTCTCTGCCCCAAGTGGCAAAAGTCCTGGGCCCAGCTCTGGGGTACGGTGTGAGGGAGGGCAGGGGGCAGGGACCCCAGAGGCCAGGGGAGTTTCTGCAAGGGGTTTCCTGGGAGGACCCCCAGAGAGGCACCAGGGTGGGTGCTGGGCGGCTGGGGGAAGACCACCTCCCTGACGTGGACATCGAGGGATGGAGGGAGAGCGTGTGGGGGCCGTCCCAGCCCTCTTGTTCGGGGTCTGAGAACGAGGAGAACTTGTCTTCACACACGACTGGACCCTTCTGCTTGCCCTCTCCATACCTGGACGGGCGCAGTCCCTGGGAGCTCTCAGCCTCCTTCAGGAATCAACTCGTGATCCCTTCACTCAAGGACCATCTATGGCTGCCCACTGCCCATAAGAAAAATGTGCCGTCCCCTTAGCCGGCACCCAAGCCCTTCGATGACCTGCACCAGCTCTGTCCCTGCTGAGGCCTCAGTGCTGCTTTCACCCTGTCCCGCCTGATCAGTCTCCCTCCCCCCTAGGCCTGAAGCACATCAGCCGTGGTCCTACCTCCATACCCACCCGAGCCCTACCCAGCCTCCCGGCACCCTCCACACTCCTCAGCAGCACGGCCCTGTCCTCCTCCAAAGGCCCCTGGAGAGGCTGAGGTCCTGGGGTCTCCCCTATCAGTGGAGGGGGCCAGGCCAAGCAGGCTGGGAGGGGCCTGGTGATAGGGGACTCAGCTCCCGCTGCCACAGGGCTGGGGGCTGAGCCTGCGGGAGCCCCGTCCCTGGTTGCAGGACAGCCAGCTGGGATGGGGGCCCAAGTCCCGGGCTGTGGGGCTGGCTCAGGGCCCTCCCTCTGCAGTCACCCCACCCGCCAGTTCTGAGCAGCCCCTGGTACCTGGGGCCGGCCTCCAGGTGCATTTTGCACATAGAATCTGACCCACACATTGTTTGATAAGGGGAAAATCCTGAAATCCAGGAGGCCCGTGGGCCTTCGCCTCCAGCCTCCCGAGCGCCTTCAATTCTGGTCCCCCGTGTGCAGCTGAAGGTCTTGTCTGCCTGCAGGTCCAGCGGCTGCAACTGGGTGGCTCCTCCTCCTGGGAGTGGCAGGGACTGGCATTTGTGGTCTTCGGAAGCCCCTGGACCCTCTGCAGGAGCCTTGGCTTTGGGCTTCTGGAGTTCTCAGGTACCCGGATTCCTGGCTGCCCTGTGCCTCCGGGACCCCAGGAGGGAGAGATGGGTTGACCCAGGCCTGGTCCCAGTGGGAAACCCAGCAATGCTGGAGGGCGAGGACAGGAGGTGCCCTGTGGGGCTGCCCTGTGAGCTGTGCCGGGGCCCTGAGTACTGCACGCCTGGAAAAGGCCCTCCCCCGTCCCAGGACAGACCCTTGTACAAAGCTGGGGGGACTTCCCTCCAGGGACCCCGCCCTGCCCGGCCAGGCCAGGGCAGTCTCCCCCAACTGCCTGCG
Source organism: Rhinopithecus roxellana (assembly GCF_007565055.1). NCBI lineage: Eukaryota > Metazoa > Chordata > Mammalia > Primates > Cercopithecidae > Rhinopithecus > Rhinopithecus roxellana. The sequence continues at coordinate 72,085,816 of NC_044568.1, read as the reverse complement.
CTGCCCCCAGGACCCCAGCGTCCAAGGTGGGTCAGGCTGGACTGTGGGGCTGGGGGAGGCTGCGCAGTTCTTCCCATCAGCTCCTGGGCCAGCGCTGAGCTCAAGTTTAAGTTGCTGGCGCAGGCACTGCAGGCCTGGGGGAGGGGCTCGGCTCTGCACTGTGGGTGAACCCAGGGTCCAGAGCTGTGACGTTCAGGGTTAACAGCAGGAGGTGAGGGCGGTGGCAGGAGGAGCCCTGGGCATCTAGTGGATGGGACGACAGGAGCCACGGGGGCTCCGGGCACAGCTGTCTCCGCGTCGGCAGGTGGAGGGGCAGGGTGAAGAGGTCCCCATCGCTGGACCTAGAAACCAGGGCCAAGGGGTTACCGTGCACTGACCCCCTTCAAGCCCACCCCACCCTGTAATCTCCTCTGCCCTGTAGCACTTCCTGCCTCTCCCTGAAGCTCCCTGGCCAAGGGGAGAGAAGCAGGAGGCCGGGACCGGTGTGGCCTGGGCTGGGCCCCCGTTGGGCTGGACGGGAGCACGCAATAGAGGGGTCTCGGTGTCAGTGCTCCTCCGCTCTGGTAGCTGCACTCGGGGGCGTGGGCAGCCCCAGCTGGTACCTGAGCAGGGGACCCCCCAGGTCCAGGATGCCCTGGTTTGCACAAGGATTCGGAAGCACAGGTAACGGCCCGGGTGGGCAACCAGAGCCCAGGCCACCTGGGGACCCGGGAGCTTCCCCTCAGGGCAGGCAGGTCAGAGCATGGGCCACCGAGCCACAGCTGTTTAGAGCAGGTTGGGCTCCCCCCACCGGCCCCGTTGCCTGGGAAGACAGGTTCAGCGTTGCCTGCAGGGTGGGGGGGCTGGGGTCCCTCAAGGTGGTCCCACGGAAGGATGGGGCCACAGCCAGAAGCCCTCACCCACATGGAGGCCTCGTCTCCACCCAGGCCCTGACCCTTCCAGGGGGTCTGCAGGACTGACGTGCAGGGAGCGCCCCACTCCCAGCCTGAACTGGCAGGAGTTCTGGGTTCAAGAGAAGATGGACCATGGAAGGTGCTGGAAGACCCTGCCCTCCACCCAGCAGGGTCCTGAGTGGGCCCAGCTGGGCGCTCCAGCTCCCCTGCCAGGTGCGGGGCTCAGCCCTTGGGGAGTGGACCACACTGGACCCCTGGCCACAGGATCGACATCCTGAGGCTCCCATGCCTGGCTGGAGGCCCCCACTGCCCTCACCACAGGAAGCCCTGGGACAGCATCCCAGGACAGTGGGGACCTTCCCGGTGGGGCCGTCTCTGACACCTGATGTTCCTCTCTGGGAGCCCATGGGGCCCCCATCCTCTGGCCTGCAGGACCTCTGGGCTGTGGTCTCCCCGAAACTGTCAGAGCACCGCCAGGCCACCCAGGATCACCACGGCACTTTTGGGGAAGCTGAGGCCTATGGAGACGGGGCTAGACCCTGGTGCCCCCGCAACCCTGCTCTGTACAGAGGCCCATGGAGACCTGGCCTTGCCTGAAGGGACCCAGGAGGGGCTGCACCCGGCACGGCCTCTCCTCACTGTGGCCCAGGCAGAGGGGACAGGCAGCTCCCGCTGTCACTTTGGGTCTAGCAGGAAGGTTCCCCTCCGCCCCCTGAGCCTGGAGTTCCACCGTCGAAGCTGCTTGGCCTCTCAGCTCTAAGCCACAGCAGCAGCCGAGAGAACTGTCAGCCCCTCCTGGGAGCAGGGCTGGGGTTGGGAGCCTGGAGCTCCAGGGCCACCCCACCCTCCAGGGCCGGCGGGCCGCGCCTCCCTCTCCCGGCCGTCCAGGGTGAACACCGCCGCGCCTTAGCAAGCGGCAAGACATAAATATTGGAACCCGGGTTCCTCCGTCCTACGGAGATGGAGACGCCGGATGCACGAGGTGGTTGCCTGGCAACCCTGCTGCCGGCGCCCACGCAGGCCCAGCCCTGCCTCCACTCAGCACCTCCTGCTCCGGGCTCCATCTGGCCAGGCTGTGAGAGGACTGGGTGCAGACCCCCTCTTGAGACGGGCCAGGCCGACTCCCTGTCCCCTGGGGTGGGCTTCGGCCCGCAGGCCCGGATGGTGGAGCGGAAGGGAGCCCTGGTCGAATCCCCCTGGGCGGGTGGGGCGTCTGCCGACTCCCCTATCCACAGCATCCTGTTGCCCCAGGGCGCCTGCCCCCAAAAGACAAAGAGAGAGCCAGGGAGTCCCCACCAAGAGCACCCTGGCCCCACTCCAGCCTCTGAGTGACCTCCGGAGCTCCGGCCTCTTTGCCATCCTCAGATGAAGGACTGAGGCGCAGAGACTGGGCCAGCCCGTGGCCAGGTGGCGGGTTGGCCTCATCAGGAGCAGGACCGGCTGATTTAAGAAGTGGAATTTTAGACCAGGGGTGATGCCGCCCGTCCCCATGTGATGTGTGATCCGGGGCTGGCCTGGGCGGTGGGAGGCTCCCAGTGAGAGATCCGTGATGAAGCAGCAAAGGGTGAGGCGCCCTCAGGCTCTGGCTCCCCGGGGCTGGAACTGACTCCACGGTCACCTGGTGAGGGAGGCCCAGGTGCTGAGAGCCACCTGCAATCATATGGCTGGGCCAGAGCTGGAACTGAGAGGCCTCTGCCCTTCTCCCCACCACCTGCTGTCCTGAGGGGGCTCTGGGGACCAAGGAGCCCTCTCCCCACTCAGGACTCACCCACCCGGAGTGAGTTTTGCCGTTTCATCTCTGCAGAGGACTCCGCAGCCCGAGAGCCCCACTTGCTTACCCTCCCAGAGGGGCTCAGGGCCCTCTCTACCCCATCCCCTCCCTCCCCTACAGGGCCCCGGGCCCCTCCCCAGCCAGTCTGGATGGTGGAGACACCTGGGGACAGAGCAGGCAGAGAGCCCTGCAGGGGAGAGCTGAGGGCGTGAATCTGATGACAGACCCCAGGGACTGGTTCAGGGCTGGGAAGGAGGAGACCAGGCACTGGGGGTGGGGCCGTCCTGAGCCAGGTGGGGGAAGCCCTGGGGAAGGCGCCAGAAGGTCCCAGAGGAGGGGGAATGGGGCTGCACTTGGAGGCGATGCCACACTGCATACTCTGAACACCTACTGAATGCGAGAATGGCTGGGCAGGGTGCAGGGAACACCCGGGAATGGCCCCATTCAGGTGGCGGGGGACCGGACGAGACAGCAGAGGAGGTGTTGATAAGGACTTGGGAGAGCGCAGGAAGCTGGACGATGGGACGAGAGGGGCCCCAGGCGGCCCCCGTGTCCCCAGGACACCCCCATCCCTGCTGCTGTCCGTGGGAGCCGTCAGTGTCTCTGGGCTCTGGGTCCTGGGGGGCCCCTGCCGAGGTACATGCCTCTCCATCCCCGTCCTGGTCTCACCCATGGTGACCAGGCCCGACATCCCAGCCTCGCCATAGCCTGGGCATCAGTTTCTTGCCAGTTCTGACTGTGAGGACTGGGGACAGGGGACACAGCTCTGGAAACACCCTCCAAGCAGCAGCTGCCTCCCTCCCTGGTCTCCCATAGAGCCCCTCCTGAGAGCCTGGGGTCCTTGGGCAGACCCCAGGCTGACCCCTAGAACCAGCCCTTTATGGGGTCCCCAGGGCCTCTGGGTCTGAGCCTGTGTTTCTTGCCCCATAACATGGGCAATAAGGGCCATGCCCTGACTTCTGGGGTCATCCACGCAGCAGCAGCCGCAGAGATACCCTGGCCTGGCTCACTGGGGCACAGGCACAGTGGACGTGGGAGGATGGGACAGTTGCCCCACCCAGGGATCCTGCACAGACGCCTCCAGGCCCACATGGACGTGTGCTGGAAACAGGTGATACTGGCCTTTCGAGGCATCAGGCCTGGAAACTGAATGTCTTACTCTGGGATCAGGCTGCCCAGGTCTCACCGCGCCAAGTCCACCTCCAGCCTGTTTACGGGGTGGGGGTGAGCACTGAACCCCATGGTCCTGACACCTTGGTGTGCCTGCCCCGCGGAGGCCGGGTGGGCCTAGGAACACGCCCCTTGTTAGCAGGGTAGTGTCCGGGGTCTTCCCCAACCCTCCTGTCCCCGCATGGTGACCCTCTGGGCACTGAGGGCCTTAGCCAGTGACCACTGGGGTGGGGTCTAAATATCCCAGCTCCCTCCTGAACAGACACAGCGGGGAGGCCCGTGCCCTCCGCTCTGGGACCCCCTTTGTGGCCCTCACACCCAGCCTGGCCGCCCTCCGCCCAGGCCTGTCCCCACTGCTGGGTTTTCCTGGGAAGGCTGCACTGAGTCTGGGTCTCAGGATCTGCTTTCGGAGGGGATCTGCTTCCAGAAACCGGCCGGATACACCTGGGGACACTCAGCCTTCCCGCACTTCAGTCTCCCCTCCACCTGCTTGCCCTGCCTCCACGTGGGCTGCCGCCCCTGCTGGTAAGTGCACGGCTACTGTTTGCAGCCCCCCATCCCAGGCTCTGGCTGGGTCCACAAGGCACGTAGCGTGCTTCACCCTCAGGGTGAACACTGGGGGCCTCATGCCTCGCTGCTGGGGCGTCTGTGCCAACCTGCAGACTGGAGACGGCGTGCAGGGCACCCAGCTGGTGTGTGTCTCCTTGCTCGGTTCTGCCTCTCTCACCGTGCCCCGGGGCCTCTGCAGTCGCTGTGTGGAGAGGGCAGACCCCAGCAGCCAGTCCAGGGCCCAGCACCCATGAGTGCATGTTACATGCTGTGGACTGGCAGCCTCACTGCACCTGGGGTCCCTGTCTCATCCTGCCCCTGCCTTCCTCCAGGCTGCACGCCCTGCCCAGCTCTGCCTGCACCCCTGGGAAAGGTCTGGCCCCACCCCCGGCTCCCCATGAGCTCGCCTCTGCCTCAGGGGACAGCTCTGCCCTTTTCCTGAGGCACTGGACCGTGTTTCCTGGGGGTCAGAGGCACAGTTCATTTATACGAACCAAATGGATGGAGGGCGTTCAGGGACCCCTGCCCCGTCCTCCAGGCCCCCAGCCAGCCCGAGGTGCCTCAGGGCCTGCGGTGGCCACAGCCGTCCCTCCTGGCCTGTGCACCCTCCCAAGGAAGAGCCCCATGTGGAGGCCTTCACTTCGTGAGAGCTGGGGGCAGGCTGGGGTCCTCAGAGACCCCCAGAGGCTGCCCAGGAGGCTGGGGGAGAAAGACCAAGGGCATGGTCTGGGGTCCATCTGGCAAGGGCCAGGGCAGGCTATGGCTGAGGGGCCAGAAGGTCCCTGGGGCAAGGACTGCCTCCGGCCCCTTCATCCCTGTCCTCTGAGGTCTGCGTGATGGGCGACCCCATTCCCGGGTCACACTGCAATGACCTTTGACCTCCAATGTATCCGTCACGCCAATAATGCTGCCCCTCACCCAGGCCACCAGCACCCAGGAGGCTTTCCCGGGTCCACCTGTGGATGTGTCCCCCAGCCCCACACCGGGCCTGCCCTGGGGAACACAGCAGAAGGGGAGGGCAGAGGGGGACCGGTGCAGGTCAGCTCCTCCCCAAAGTGCCTGGCTCGTCTCTTGCTGTCTGCACCTAAATCATCCCCCAAGCTGGCGAGGCTCCCCTGGGTAGGCCAGTGAGCGGGGGTGCAGTGGGGGTGGCGGTGGGTGGGGTGGGCGGGGGCGCAGTGGGGGTGGGGGTGGGCGGGGTGCAGTGGGGGTGGGGGGGGTGGGGCGCAGTCAAGGCGGGGGTGGGTGAGGGTGCAGTGGGGGTGGGCGGGGGCGCAGTGAGGGTGGGGGTGGGCGGGTGCAGTGGGGTTGGGCGGGGGTGGGGGTAGGCGGGGCACAGTGGGGGTGGGGGTGGGCAGGGTGCAGTGAGAGTGGGTGGGGGTGCAGTGGGGGTGGGTGGGGGTGCAGTGGGGGTGGGGGTGAGCAGGGTCGCAGTGAGGGTGGGGGTGGGTGGGTGCAGTGGGGGTGGGGGTGGGGGTGGGTGGGTGCAGTGGGGGTGGGGGTGGGGGTGGGTGGGTGCAGTGGGGGTGGGGGTGGGCGGGGGTGCAGTGGGGGTGGGGGTGGGCGGGGTTGCAGTGGGGGTGGGGGTGGGTGGGGCGCAGTGGGGCTGGGGGAGGGCGGGTCGCAGTGGGGCTGAGGGTGGGTGGGGTGCAGTGGGGGGGTGGGCGGGGACGCAGTGGCGGTGGGGGAGGGCGGGGTGAAGTGGGAGTAGGCGTGGGCGGGGGCGCAGTGAGGGTGGGCAGGGGTGGGCGGGGCGCAGTGGGGGTGGGGTCGGTGGTGAGCTACCCTGGTGCCCACCCTCACCCACTGCACCCGCCCACCCCCTTCCTGGCATGCGGCTGCCCCAGCTCCAGAGACTTCAGTATCAATCCCAAACCGAGACCACCATCCGGGCTGCCTGCCCAGAGCTTCATGGGAACCTGGGACCCGGGTGCCCAGAGCCCAGCTCCAAGGAAGCTCTGAGGCCTGGGCAGCCTGGACGAATGTGCCCCTTGGGTCCTCCCCAGGCCTGGGCCTGCCTGAGCTGGGGGCTGCAGAGGAGCCTTCCTGAGGGTGAGGCACCCATGGGGCAGACCGCCCAGCCTGCAGCCCCCAGACCGGCTGCAGCACAGAGATCCCCGGACTCCCACCCACACCCCCTGAGCCCGTCCTTGGTCTCTCCTGCCTATGCGCCAGCCCTTGGCACGCTTCCCCGTGGGCGGGAGCAACACCCCACCTTCCAGCGCAGAAATCCAGGTGTCTCCAGGTGCTGGGTCCTCACCTTCCTTCCAGGCCTAGGGAGGCGTCCCGCACAAGAGCGGGCACACGTCCCAGGTGAGGGTCTGAGTGCTCAGACCCCCCTGTGTGCACCTGGACAAGCGTCAGGGCCTCCCTTGACCCTTGCTGGGACCCAGGAGCAGGGCTGTGGCTGCTGGTCGGGACAGCTTTGTGCTCAGCCCATGGACTGGAAGCTCGGGCAACGTGTCGGGTTCCTGTGGCTTCTGTGCCGCCCCTGGGGGGTGTCGAACAACAGAATAATCCTCTCTCCCAGTGCTGGAGGCCGGAAGTCCAGCGTCGGGTGTGGGCAGGGCCGCATGCCCTCCGGAGGCCGCAGGGGAGGCCCATTCCTGCCTCTTCCAGCTCCCGAGGGCTCCTGGCATCCTGGGCTCTGGCCTCTACTCTGACTTCTGAGGATGCCAGTGTTGGAGCGAAGGCCCACACGGACGATCCCACCTGGAGGTCCTCGACTAGGGCCGCGTCTGCGAAGATCCTTTTCCCAGGAATGTCGCCTCCACAGGCTCCGGCCGCAGGATGTGCTCACGTTTTGGGGGGTTCCATCGCCCAACCCTGCGCAGGTGGCAGCTCAGAACTGCTTTGCAAGAGAAGGCACAGCCCACAGAGAGCACAGCCCACTGCCTGCCTGCTCCTGCTATGTCCCCGCCAGGCTTCCCCTCCCCACCAGGACAAACCTCCAGCACCGGGACCACCTCGTGTCCCCTCCGGCCCCCCATGGGGCAGAACCGCTGGGTCTGGGGCCACCTGCTTAATTCCAGAGCAGCTCCCTCCTCTGATTAAACAGGGGCGTGAGATCAAACAATTCATTAGGAACCCGTCCTGGGGGAGTGTCTGCTGCCAGGAAGTGGCTTCGACTCAGCCAGAGAGGGGCGGAGGCCAGGCTGGGGCCGAGAGACGCAGAGGGGACTTGGTGGGGATTTGGTGGGGTGTGTTGGGGCTCCCACACAGTCGGGCCGTGTGGGGGCCACTTGGTTTGCATGGGGGCTAGGAGGGGGTACTTGGGGGCACGTGGGATGCCATGCCGGGGCTGCATGTGGGATGCCTGGGATCTGCGTGGGGTCCCCATGGGGTCTGTGGGCCCATGTGCTCAGCCATGCCTGCAGGACCACAGCACCCACCGCCCTGTGTGCACAGGCCACACGAGATTAACCCTTCTAGGACATTCTGGGACCCCCTCCTGCTGGCCCAAGGCTGGGACAGATGCTCTGTCCACCACTGGCTCTGCCCTCCCAGTGGGACTAACGTCTGCCCAGGAAGGCCCCCAGGGAACCCCGCCTGGTGGGTCCGGGTGAGCTCCTGAGCCCAAGGGCAACGGCCACCCCTCAGGCTTGGCTCAGAGCAGGCCCAGGCAGGCTGGGTCAGGCTGCTGCCGGGAGACAGACCAGGGCGGAGGCCTTGGCGGCCCAGACAGGGACTCGGGCTGGCCTCTGGGCGCTGGGGGAGCTGGCCGTTCCACTCTTGCTTACAGAACACAAGAAAGTCCGAGGCTTCGCACTGCCTGGTCCCCTCTGCGTCCCCCTCCCCAGACCTGCGTCCACCCCCAGGTGAAGGGAGTGAGGGCCAGTCCAGTCCAGCAGAGAGGAGACCCCATACTGCGCCTCCCAGGCCACAGGCTCCCACCTCTGCTGTCCCTGCAGCCCTGGATGGCCGCTATGCTGCCAGGACACCAAACCAGAGGCGTGGTCCCCTGGAAGGCTTGCGGCTTCCCCCAGCCCTGCAGGCCTGCTAAAACAAAACCGGGATGTCCAAATGCACCTTACCTGCCGGGTGTTCCCTGGGAGTGGGAGCGAGAAGATCCCCAACCGCTGGGCCTCGCTCCTCCCCGGGCTCTGCCCAGCTTCCCTGTCTGTCCTCTGGCAGGAAGGTCTGCGGAGATAACCAAGGCAGCCGTGGACGTGCCAGGCACCCAGGTCCCAGCCAGGCACACAGCTCCTCTGTCTCACAGCCATGGCCACTCTCTGCACAGGAACAATGACTAAACCCATGTCACAGGTGAGGAGACCAAGGCTCAGGCGCTAAGGACACCTGCCCAGGTCACGCAGCCAGGCAGGCCATCACGCTTCAGACCCAGATCTGCTCTGAGTGATCCAGAGAGGCCACGGCCAGGTGTGGCTGGTCTATGTGGCGGTGGGCTTGCCGAGGCGTCCATGAGGCTCAGGCTCCCTCTTTCTCGAGGTTTCTTCCTCCCTGCCCTGTTTCTCCTCCAGCCCTGGTCACGCCCTGAGGGCCAGCCCAGGGTCCCCAGACACAGGAGGCCTCAGGAAGCGTTGGGTCCACCTGGAAGGCAGCCATGGGCCTGGCCTGCGTGTGGGTTCTGTCTCTGCAGTTCCTGGGGCCTGCAAGACATTGCGAGGCCTGCTCACCTCTTACTTCCTCCAGGCTGACACTCTGCAGAGCCGACTCACCCCAGCCCTGGGAGCTCTGTGCAGAAGCCACTCCCCCGGGGGACCCAGAGCAAACACCACGGGGCCCCATGGTCACGAGGGCCCTCCTGCCAGGCAGTTGGGGTAGGGACGTGGGACACCAGGACTGCAGGGCCCCCGAGGGCTTCCTGACACCCACGGAACCCGCCATGGCAGAGCCAGCCAGGCCCCGCTGGGAGGGACTTGGCTGAGAGCATGGGGCATGCTGGGCCCGGGACGGGAGCTGACTCCCCTCAGTGCATGGGTGGAAGCCCTGCTGGGCGGGGTCTTCACAGATCACGGAGGGCAGGGAGACCAGGCACCTGCCCCACCCCACTCCACCCCACTCTGCGTCTCTCTAGGAGTCCGCTCAGGAACACCTTTGGGGAAGGTGGGTGGGGCACTGGCTGCCATCTGGAAATTCTAGGAGCCCCCCACTCCGGCTCCCGCCTGGGTCCAGAGATGCACCGTTCCCAGGTGTGGGAGGGTGGATGAGAAGGGGCTGGTGGCTCATCTTCTCCCTGGGACAGCACGGTGAGGGACGGTGTCTCTGATGGGCTAACTAAGGTCTGGACCCTCCGCAGAAGGGAGCCCCAGCCTCTCCCGCCGTCTCAGCTCCAAATTCAGGGACCACACCCTCCCAATCCATCCGTGGACTCTGAGCCAAGAATCTTGGGTGAGCCAGCCCCGCTGCCACCTGCGCAGAGACGGAGAATAAAGTCCTCCCCTCAAGCCCTCCCCTCTGAAGGGAGGCCGGGGGGCACCTGCTATATGCCTGGTAGGCAGGGCCTGGGTGCCCCACACTAGCATCCCTCCTCCCAATTTCAGGGCCCGTCCCCGTCGTCTCCCTGGCCGCTGTGCTCCATCAGCTCCTTCTGTTTAAATATTTAATCCAGTTAAATATTAAACCTCTTCCAAGTCCCAATTACAGCCGATCGATTCTCTACCACAGCTGTTCAGGCTAAGCTGACTCTGCCTCCCCACCTGACGTCAGGGCAGCCTGGGGGATTGGGGTGGGGGGTGCCTGGAGGCGGGGGCTCCTGGTGTAGACCCATCGCAGCTCCGCCCCCCTGTTCTTTACCTATGAGACCCCTGCCCAGCACGGCTGCCCCACACACAGACGGCTGGGCAGGGCAGGTGAGCCATGGCTCCCAGCCCTAGGTCCCCTCCAGCTCCCAAGGACTCCATTGGCTGGAAACACGAGAGAACCGTTCTCCGCAGCTCACACCACGGTCTGTCCTGCCCCCCACGGGGCCTGGGATCACCTGAATTATTCGCAGGGTTCCTGTTTTCCTAGTGAGGGCTGGAAGTGGATGAAACCGTCCCTGGGGTGAGGCTGGGCCACAGAGGGGGGACCCTGAGAGCCAAGACCTATTTTTGTTCAAAATTGGTTTTCTTTGTCTTTTCTTTCTTTTTTCTTTTCTTTTCTTTTTTTTTTTTTTTTTTTTGAGCCAGGGTCTCACTGTGTCATCCAGGCTGGAGTGCAGTGGCCCAATCACAGCTCACTGCAGCCTCCACCTCCTGGGTTCAATTAATCCTCCCACCTCAGCCACCCAAGGAGCTGGGCCCACAGGTGCAGGCCATCATGCCTGGCTAATATTATTATTATTGTTATTGAGATGGGATCTTGCTTTGTTGCCCAGGCTGGTCTCGAACTCCTGGCTTCAAGCAATCCTCCCGCCTCCACCTCCCACAGTGCTGGGGTGACAGGTGTGAGCCCCTGCACCCGGCCTCTAAGGGCTTTTAAATATACTGAAAAGTAGAGAAAGCAACAGCGCTAACCGTGCACTCCCTCCGAGGTCTAGGCCCCCATGGTAGGGCTTCAGGGGTGTTTAAATTCACAGGAGGGGAAGCCCCCAACTTCACCTGCCTTTCACCGGCTGCGCTTCTCACCCTTCCCGTGAGTGAGCCCCCCACGGGTGCATAAATGTGTGCATTTGCAGATGTGCAGCAGCTTATTATAAGTTTTACTGAGGTAAGCCACGTGTGGCACATGATTTCCAAACAGTAATAAAATATGGGATGGAGCTCTGCCGTAAATCCCACATGGCTGATGGATTCTGACGGGCGCCTCGGCTGGCTTCAGCCCGTCTCTTACATTGCAGCCAGCCTGAGACTCCACAGAGCAAGGCTGCTCCCCACCTGCCGATTCTTGCCCCGATAAGTGTGTTATCCGTAAACCTGATCTGTGATCCACTGTTCAACTGTTTCTCACCCTGGTACAAATGATATTCCTGAAATGGAAGCTTCTTTCACCTTCAACGCTAATTGTAAGTGTACATGATTTAATTTTTAGTTGCGGCTGCGTTTAACAAGCAGCTCACTCATTTCTTGGGTATTTAACCACTGGCTCTTATGAGCTGGTACGTGTCGGCCCCACACGTGGCTGAGTTGCCTGTGCAGACACCTGCTGGCCTGGCTCTCCCACGTCCCTGCACCGGACCCTTCTGCTGGGGGTGTGGGGATGCCTGCCCAGCGTTAGTTCTCCCTTCTCCTCTCCTTGTCTTCCCCTGGTGTTTTCATGACTTTGGCTTGGCGGTCAGCCTTGAAATCTCCCCTTATTATTTTTTCTTGAAATTGAAATTGGCAGCCGGGCACAGTGGCTCACACCTATAACCCCAGCACTTTGGGAGGCTGAGGCGGGTGGATCACCTGTGGTCAGGAGTTCAGGACCAGCCTGACCAATACGGTGAAACCCCGTCTTTACTAAAAATACAAAAATTAGCCAGGCGTGGTGACGGGCGCCTGTAATCCCAGCAACTTGGGAGGCTGAGGCAGGAGAATCGCTTGAACCCGGGAGGCAGAGGTTGCAATGAGCCGAGATCATGTCACTGCACTCCAGCCTGAGCGCCAGGGTGAGACTCCGTCTCAGAAAAGAAGGAAACACAGCTACAGGGAAGGATGTGGGCGGGCAGAGGAAGAGACTGGAGCCACATGGCCAAATGCCGGGGAAGGCCAAGGGTGGTTAGCAGCTCCAGAAGCTGGGGGAGGCAGGAAGGGTCGTCCCCGCCGTCCTCAGAATGACCGGGGCCCTGCCAACAACTTGAGTTTGGGCTTCCGGCCTCCAGAGTCGTGAGCCAGCGCCTTCCTGGTGGCCGGGACCACCTAGGATGTGATTCTTGCTGTGTGCAGCCTGGGGGCCCCGACATGGGGTGCTCCGGGAGGCCTCCCTGGTGCTCGCTAAGACCCACTGCTGCTTTTCGGTTTGTTTTCAGAGGCAGGGTCTGGCTCTGTCGCCCAGGCTGGAGGGCAGGGATCATGGCTCACCATTGCCTTGACCTCTCGGGCTCAAGCGATCCTCCCACCTCGGCCTCCCAAGTAGCTGAGACTACAGGCGCCATCAGGCCTGGCGAATTGTTTAATTTTTTATAGAGACGGGGCCTCATTGTGTTTTGCAGGCTGGTCTCAAACTCCCGAGCTCAAGTGATCCTCCCACCTCAGCCTCCCAAAGTGCTGGGATTACAGGCATGAGCCACCACACCAGCCAATAAACTGTGCACATTTAAAGCGTGATATATGGACCGTGCGCGGTGGCCCACGCCTATAATCCCAGCACTTTGGGAGGCCAAGACGGGCAGGATCACCTGAGGTCAAGAGCTCAAGGCCAGCCTCATCAACATGGTGAAATCCCATCCCTACTAAAAACATAAAATATTAGCCGGGCGTGGTGGCAGGCGCCTGTAATCCCAGCTACTCGGGAGGCTGAGGCAGGAGAATTGCTTGAACCCGGGAGGTGGAGGTTGCAGTGAGCCAAGATGGTGCCATTGCACTCCAGCCTGGGCAATAAAAGCAAAACTCCTTCTCAAAATAAAATAAAATAAAATAGTGTGATGCATGTACGTGCCTGTGAAACCGCCACTCCACCAAGAGAGAAAACATCCATTGCACGGAAAACTGGCGTCCCTCGCACCCGTCCCACCCCCAGGAAGCACCCCCCAAGCCCGCTCTCCATCACTGTGCGTGAATCCGAGGCCCCGGGATGACGTGTAAGCGGGATCAGCCGCATGCGCTCTTTTCCTCCGGCTTCTCCCACCCAGCACGATGGCCTTGACATTCAGCTTCCGCATCCGCAGCTCACTCGTCCCTGGTACGGCTGAGTCATGTCTCGTGCTCTGAACGTCCGCGGTGGTTTAGCTGTTCTCCTGTCGGTGAACACGTGGGCCGTTTCCAGCTCAGGGCTACTGTAAGTCAAGCTGCCACGAGCACTGACGTAGGGAACAGCGTGTGACACATGCTTCCATTTCTCCAGGGTCAACACCTAGCGGTAGAGAGACGGGATCATGCACCCGGTACACTGTTGCTTTTTTTTTTTTTAGACGGAGTCTCACTCTGTCACCCAGGCTGGAGTGCAATGGCGCCATCTCGGCTCACTGCAACCTCCGCCTCCCAGGTTCAAGCAATTCACCTGCCTCAGCCTCTGGGATTACAGGCACGCGTCACCACACCTGGTTTATTTTTGTATTTTTAACAGATATGGGGTTTCACCGTGTGTTGGCCAGGCTGGTCTTGAACTCCTGACCTCGGGTGATCCACTCACCTCGGCCTCCCAAAGTGCTGGGATGACAGGAGTGAGCCACCACGTCTGGCCAGTGGGTGCATATTTAACACTTTAAGGAATCCCAGAACTTTGGGAGGCCGAGGCAGGTGGATCGCGAGGTGAGGAGTTCGAGAATAACCTGACCAACATGGTGAAAACCCATCTCTACTAAAAATACAAAAATTAGCCAGGCGTGGTGGCGGGCACCTGTAGTCCCAGCTACTCGGGAGGCTGAGGCAGGAGAATCACTTGAACCTGGGAGGCGGAGCTTGCAGTGAGATCGCACCACTGCACTCCAGCCTGGGCGACAGAGTGACACTCCGTCTCAAAAAACAAACAAACAAACAAACACAACACCACTTTAAGGCACTGCCGAACTGCTTTCCAAAGTGGTCGCCATTTCACATTCCCAGCAGCCGTGCCGAGAGCTCCACTTCCCGCTTACCAATGCGTGCTGCCGGCATCCCACCTCTGAGTCCCTCCGACAGGCGGGAAGGGTCGCTGAGTGGTGGTTTGTCTGCGTTCTCCCCTCGTGACCTCTGACGTGCAGTTTCCCTCCTGTGCTTATTTACCATCTGTAAAATCTTGGCTGGCATGTTTATTTCAGTCTTCTGACCATTTTCAAAGTGTGTTGTTTTCTTTTTAATACTAATTTTAAAGGGCCAAGTGCAGTGGCTCACGCCTGTTAACCCAGCACTGTGGGAGGCAGAGGCAAGAGGATCACTTGAGCCCAGGAGTCGGAGACCAGTCTGAGCCGCATACATAGGCCCCATCTCTGCAAAAAAATTTAAAAATTAGCCAGGCACGGTGGCGCCTGTAGTTCCAGCTACCCAGGAGGCTGGGGTGGGAGGATCACTTGAGTCCAGGAGGTGGAGGCTGCTGGGAGCAAAGATTGCACCACCGCACTCCAGCCTGGGCAACAGAGCGAGACCTCGTCTCAAATACTTTTTTTTTTTTTTAATTTCAGCCGTTTTTGGTACATTCTGAGTACAAGCCCTTTGCCATGGATCTGCACTGTGAATATTAACTCCCAATCTGTGGCTTGCATTTTGCTTTTTTTTTTTTTTTTTTGAGAGGAGTCTCGCTCTGTCGCCCGGGCTGGAGTGCAGTGGCGTGATCTCGGCTCACTGCAGCCTCTGCCTCCTGGGTTCAAGCGATTCTCCTGCCTCAGCCTTCCAAGTAGCTGGGATTACAGGCACCCGCCACCACACCTGGCTAATTTTTGTATTTCTAGTACAGACGGGGTTTCGCCATGTCAGCCAGGCTGATCTTGAACTCCTGACATTAAACGATTCCTCTCGCCTTGGCCTCCCAATGTGCTGGGATTACAGGCCTGAGCCACCGCACCTGGCTTGATTTTGTGGGTTTTTTTGTTTGTTTGTTGTTGTTGTTTTGAGAGAGTCTCTGTTTTTGTTTGTTTATTTGAGAGAGTCTCATTCTATCACCCAGGCTGGAGTGCAGTGGCATGATCTCAGTTCACCACCACCTCCACCTCCCAGGTTCAAGCAATTCTCATGACTCAGCCTCACGAGTAGCTGGGATTACAGGCGTCAGCCATCAGGCCCGGCTAATTTTTGAATTTTTAGTAGAGATGGGGTTTCACCATGTTGGCCAGGCTGGTCTCAAACTCCTGACCTCAGGTGATCCACCCACCTCAGCCTCCCAAAGTGCTGGGAATACAGGCGTGAGCCACTGCATCTGGCCTGTGTTTTCTTTAAGAAATATTTGTCTACACCGAGATCACATGGATATTCCCCTCTAATTTCCTACAGAAGCTTCGCTGGTTTTCCTCTGGTGGGCAGTCGAAGAGCATGTGTGTGGCGTGAGGCAGGGGTGGCAGCTCATCCTGGGTTCTTCCAGTTTCCCCAACACTGATTGCCGAGAAGCCTCCTCCTACAGTGTCCATAAGGCAGCTTTTCCTTCTCTCTGCTTTCAAGATTTTCTCTTTATTTTTAGATTTCAGAAGTTTGACTGAGTTGAGCTTGGGAGTGGTTTTCTCCGTATTGATCCTGGTTTGGGGTGGTTGAGCCTTTTGGATCCGTAAGTGCTGACTTTCCAGCATATCTGGGAAATCTGGGGCCATGCTCTGAATTGCTTTTTCTGTCCTGTTCTTGGTTCTCAGCCTCTGAGGCTCCACCCGCATGTGCATTACACCACTTGAACCTCACAAATGTCTCTGAAACCCTATTTCCCTCCTGCCACTCTCCCACTCCAGGGCTGTCTACTGTCCCTCATGGCCTGACCACTTGGACTCAAATCCATTGCTCAAGGCTCCTGTGCACATCAGAGTGCAAGGCCGAGACCCCCAGGGATGGCTGCCCTCAGACAGCCCGGCGCCTCCTTCTCCTGGCGGCACTCAGGCCTCCCACCCGCACACCGCCCACGCCCACTCCCGCCTTCACCAAACACTGCTGACCCCCAGCCCCCACCTCGACAGCTGCCCCCCACCTTGGGCATCCCTCGATGTACAGGCCGGGGTCTCCCCATCCCAGACTCACCTGGCCTGGCACCTGTCTCTGGTTACTGACATCTGACTGGGTCTGAGAGCAGGGGCTGCTTCTAACTTCTCCCCAGGCCTGGCACTCAGGTCCCAGCCAGCACGTCCTGGGCTCACGTGGGACGCTGGACCTCCCAGGAAGGTGCATCCTCCTTCTGGCATCCCCAGGCTGTGTGGCTCCAGAGTCCTCTTTACGATCCAGCCTCAGCCCACCCAGAGGGATAAGGCGGGGGCTCCAATGGCCAGTGGAGGTGAGGACAGAAGAACCCTTGGACCTGTGGGCAGGGGCTGGACCAGGAGGCAGAGGCGGCCAGGCTCTCCGCCGCCTTGGCCCCTCCGCCCCCCAGGCCCCTCCTGAGGCCTGTAGGGCCCATCAGGGGCCAACAGACCCCGCCACACTGGCCCAAGCCTGCAAATGCTCAGGGACCCTTCCAGGTGTCACGCGGTACGCCTGCCCAGGAACAAGAGGTGCCGCTGTTGATTTGCTGAGCCGCTCCACGCCCCTGAGCAGCCCGACGGAGAAGGGCCCTTTCTGCTGTCCTTATCTCAGTAATAAAGCCACAGAAGAGGCTATAAATCCAGGAAAATTAAAGCTTCAGCATCTCCCGGGCAGAAACCTGCATTGCCTACAGCTGCTCTCTGACCAGGGGAGGGCCAGGAGCTGGAGGAAGGTCACGGGAGGCAGGGCGGCGGGGGGGTCCTGGAGAGGCCGTCCTGTCATCATCCCTAGAGCCTCCACACTGACCCCGCGACTGGCCAGGGGACCACCCCCGCCCATCACTCGCAAGGCCTGTCCAGCAGGCATTGCCTGTTCCCCAAGCGCCCAGCCTGTGCCTGGGATTGGGGCTCAGGACCCAAATGGAGGGCTAAGGGGTTGAACCTCCAGCACAGGCCTAAGGCCCAGCTCTGGGCTGGGTCCCCGGCTCCGCCCAGCACAGGCCCAGGTGTGCAGGTGCCCCCGTAGCCTCCTGAGACCCCGGTAGTGGGCGGGCTCATCCCAGAGGAAGCTCCGCTTCGAGGCCTTCCTTCAAGTGGGCCCTGTGCTCACCGTGGCCACTGCTGCCGGACCCTTCGCAGAGCCCGCCCATCCCTGCTGCCCCCGAGTCCTCACACTCTGAAAGCATCCCCTACAGGCCTGATCCCCCTGGTTCCACCAGCCCGTCCCTCTGAGCGAAGGCCACGCCTCCCTGGGGCTGGGCGGGGCCGGGGGCAGCCTGCAGGCTGCTGAAACCTGCAGCCTTACTTTCCAACCCCAGCCCTGCGCCACAGCACCCACGCTCCCAGGTGACCCCGAAAGCACCTGCCACCCCATCCCATCCTCTTTCCCTGAACCCCTGCTCTCTGCTGTCAGTGGCAGGAGAGGGCCTGAGAAATGTACTCACACTGCAAAGGCGATGGCTGCTGCAGCTTGGTGCCTCCTGGAAGGATGTGGCCTTTGAAAAGAAGAACCTAAGCCTGGGCACCGTAGCGAGACCCGTCTCTACAAAAATGAAGAAAATTACCAGGTGTGGCAGGCACCTGTGGTCCCAGCTACTCAGGAGGCTAAGGTGGAAGGATCACTTGAGCCCAGAAGGTCGAGGCTGCAGTGAACCGTGATCGCACCACTGCACTCCAGCCTGGGTGACAGAACGAGACCCTGACTTTAAAAATAGAAAACGAAAAGCCGGGCGCAGTGGCTCACGCCTGTAATCCCAGCACTTTGGGAGACTGAGGCGGGCGGATCACGAGGTCAGGAGATTGAGACTATCCTGGCTAACACAGTGAAACCCTATCTCTACTAAAAATACAAAAAATTAGCCGGGCATGGTGGCAGCGCCTGTAGTCCCAGCTACTCGGAAGCTGAGGCAGGAGAATGGCGTGAACCTGGGAGGTGGAGCTTGCAGTGAGATGAGATGGCACCACTGCACTGCAGCCTGGGCGACAAAGCGAGACTCCATCTCAAAAAAAAGAAAGAAACTCATTGAGGGCCGGATACAGCAGCTCACACCTGTAATCCCAGCACTTTGGGAGGCTGAGGCGGGCGGATCACCTGAGGTTAGGAGTTTGAGATCAGCCTGACCAACATGGTGAAACCTTGTCTTTACTAAAAATACAAAAAAAAAAAAAAAAGAAAAGAAAAGAAAAAAGTTGTCTGGGCGTGGTGGTACGTGCTTGTAATCCCAACTGCTGGGACGGCTGAGGCAGGAGAATTGCTTGAACCTGGAAGGCAGAGGTTGTAGTGAGCCAAGATCGTGCCACTGCACTCCAGCCTGGGTGACAGAGTGAGACTTTGTCTCAAAGAAAAAAAACAAAGCCGAGCGCGGTGGCTCAAGCCTGTAATCCCAGCACTTTGGGAGGCCGAGACGGGCGGATCATGAGGTCAGGAGATCGAGACCATCCTGGCTAACACGGTAAAACCCCGTCGCTACTAAAAAAAAAATACAAAAAAGTAGCCGGGCGAGGTGGCGGGCACCTGTAGTCCCAGCTACTCAGGAGGCTGAGGCAGGAGAATGGCGTAAACCCAGGAGGCGGAGCTTGCAGTGAACTGAGATCCGGCCACTGCACTCCAGCCTGGGCAACAGAGCAAGACTCCGTCTCAAAAAAAAAAAAAAAAAGAAAAGAAAACAAAAACAAAAACAAAAAAGAAATAAAAAAAGAAGCTGATTTACTAGTGCAAGATGGAAAGAACAATAGCCTCTGTCCTCCCCTTGCTGTCTGAAGCCCAGAGGAAATGAGGGGAAAACCATCAGGGTGCTTGATGCAGCCACGCGGCATGGAGGGGTGAACACGCTTGTCATCCTAGCTGGAACGAGGCCTTTGTGGCTGTGCACGTGCACTAGAGGTTATCGAATTGCACATTTTACATGTATGCGGCTTATTCTGTCTCACCACATGGCACTGTTTCAAAGAATGCACTAGAACGGGCAGACTCCATGCAGTGCATCTGCAGGGTGGACTAGTCCTCAGCCCCAAAGAGGAAGCGCTGACTTGCACTCCCAAGATGCACCTTGGAGCACCACGTCCAGAGACAGAGAACAGCCTTGCACACATCGCAGCCACGTCCAGAGACAGAGGACAGCTTTGCACACATCGCAGCCACGCCCAGGGAAGGAGGCCGGCCTTGCACACGTCGTAGCCACGCCCGGGGAAGAGGCCGGCCTTGCACACATCACAGCCAGGCGGGGAGGCAGCCAGGCGGGGAGGCAGCCAGGCGGGGAGGCAGCCAGGCGGGGAGGCAGCCAGGCGGGGAGGCAGCCAGGCGGGGAGGCAGCCAGGCAGGGAGAGGGGCGGCCGGCCTTGCACACATCACAGCCACGTCCAGAAAAAGAGGACAGTCTTGCACACATCGCAGCCAGGTGGGGAGACAGCCAGGCGGGGAGAGGTGAGGTCAGCCTCGCACACATCACAGCCACGCCCAGGGGAAGAGGCTGGTCTTGCACACATCGCAGCCAGGCAGGGAGACGGGAGGCCCCCATTTCCCTGGGGTAGAGCAAGGCTGGTTTTGGAGGCTTGCAGGCAGCCTCTGGGGCCCAGATGAGGGGAACCACCAGGGTCACTTGGACTCAGACGCCCCCACCCAGGATGGCCTGGACCTCATCCCACATGGGTGATGGGGGCCAAGGCCGTCAGAGTGTGGCCCACGACCCAGCCAGGCCCAGGGTACAGGAGGGCCCTCCTGTACCCAGAAGAGACCCCTGTGCCCTGGAGCCCACTCTGAGTGAAGCCACTCGGCTGGACTGGCTTGCACCTGTCCTTGGTCCACACATCCCACCCTGCGCCAGCCTCCAGGACACAATGGCTTCCAGGTGGTGCTGGGGATGGGAGACAAAAGACCTGTGACAATGGCCCCGGCCGGCCTGTTGTGCCCTGTCCCGCCCCAGCCTGCCATGAGACCCTGCTGAGTCCCCTCCAAGGCTGCCACTGGCACCCCACTGTTCTCCAAGGCCCCCAGAGACCCTTAAGGGCTGGGAACCCCGGGGTTCCTGAGGCTGGGGCTGCAGAGTCTCGGCCCCATGGCCAGTACCACGGCCCCCGTTTCTGGGCCAGAATGGAAGGAACAGGCCTTCTTTGGGCTCCCAGAGTGACTGGTCATCACTCTCACGCCTGAGGTGCTGCCATGGCCAGCTCTGGCCCAGGAGGCCTCGTTGTCCCTGTCTGTCCAGGATGTGGGGAGTAGGAGCAGAGAGAAGGTGTCTGTCCTGCCAGCTTCCTGCTGTCCCGTGCCGCCTCCCAGGGAAGGGAGGTGCTGATCTGGGGTGCCGGCCGTGTGGGGGTGCACGGGCTTGGGCAGGCAGCCGGGCAGGGACGGCCACGGCTCTTGTGGGCTGGATACCTGGTCTCAAGGCAGAGCCCTATTGTCAGGCGCAGCCCTCCCTCCCCGAACGTGGACGGCTGCCTGCGACGTGACCCGGCCGGCAAGCCCAGGAAGTCGGTATTAAGTGGAATCAGCAGAGCGTTAAACGAGGCACAAATGATTTGCAATAAATTATATAAATGCTGTCGGAGCTGTCGGGCCGCGGCCCCCAGAGCCCGTGAGGTCTCCTCGGCCAGCCTGGGGGCACAGGCGTCCGGCACCCCCATGGCCATCCCTGGGGCAGCTACGCGGCCTCTGTGGACGCTGCCGACCTTTGTCACAGCCAGGAGGGGGCCTCCCTCGGGAGGGGCTGTTCAAATATTGGCAGTTGATGACTTAACTCAGTTAACCGTAAAGATAAAAAAAATCTCCCGGGTGAGTACAAAAGGAGCTGGAGTCGGAGCGCCTGGCTGCACAGCTGGAGCCCAGCCTCTCTCTGCAGCCAGCGTGTGTGGCGTCGGCCTCTCCACTGGCCGCCTGGGGCTCACAGCCGGCTCCTCTCCAGTTTTCCCACGTGACGCAGGCTGTGGAGTGGGGGCCGCCCCCTCGGTGCCCGACCCCTGGCCCCTCTGCACAGGCCCCCACCCCGGGTCTGGCTCAGCTGGTTCCTCAGATGTCCCTGGGCGGGCTGGCACCTTCTCCAAGTGGCTCCTGGGTGAAATTCCCCCCAAAACACACTCGAGGCCCATACGTGGCCATCTGTGGTTCTAAGAGCTTCGCCCGCTGGGCCGAGAACTGGGGCACCTGGCACCTGAGGGTGGGAGGGGTGACGGACCTGGGGCTGCCTGCAGATCCACATTCCAGGGGCTCCTCTTGTGTGAATCTCCTCGGAGCTCCCGGGGCTGGGCCTGGGCTGGGGGAGAGTGAGGTGGGGGTGTTGAAGGTGGTCCGGTGGCTGGACCTGGGATCTGGGGGACCTGCTGCATTGACTTCTTGAGGACTCCCTAAGAGAGGACCCCACTGAGGCCTGGAAGCTGTGGCTCTGCACCAGCTCAGCCCTTCCTGCAAGCAGAGGGGCCGTGCAGAGCTGGGTGCTGGTGAGGGAGCCAGGCAGGGAAGAGGGGTACCAATGTCTGCTTTGCCACTTTCACGGCCCCGTAAAGTCTGTCTGGAAGCACCCGGCCTGGGCTCACCCCATTCCGTCACTTTCCTTCCCAGGTCAATCCTCATCCTTCCTGCTCCACAGTGATCCGGGGAACTCGGCGGCTCAGGCAGAGTTGGGTGCTGCCAAGCACATGCCCTGTGCCCACCCCCGACTCAGCTCCCTGCCCCCCATGCCCTCAGAAGAGGCTTCCCTGACACATTTGGGGCCAGGAGACTTAACCAGACGTGTCCACCCCAGCCTCAAGGACTTGGCCCAGGCCAGAGGCAGCCCCACTGCTAGGGCCTCCAAGATCCTGAGGACCCCAAGGGGCAGGCTGAAGGCTCTGCTCCCCCAGCCCAGCTCCATCCTAGGTTCTGTCTCCTCCCACGAGGCCACGCCCTCTGGCTCCGCCCCCATGGGGGGCCTCCCTCTTTGTGAACCTTCATCCAGTGCAGGCTCCTATCCTTCATGACTGTTTGCACAGCCTGAGACAGGGCTCACACACAGACGGCTCACCCACTTATGGACACTGTGCTGCAGTTTTCAGTGCACCCAGCAGTACAACCGTCTCTGCAGGTCTCGCTCTGTCGCCCAGGCTGGAGTGCGGTGGCACAATCTCTGCTCACTGCAGCCTCGACCCCTCAGTGTCAAGCAATCCTCCCACCTCAGCCTCCTGAGTAGCTGAGACCACGGGTACCACCACCACACCTGGCTAATTTTATTTCATTTTTTTTTTCTTTTTGTAGAGACGGGCTTGGGTCTCAGTATGTTGCCCAGGCTGGTCTCAAATTCTTGGGCTCAAATGATCTTCCTGCTCGGCCCCCATAAGAGCTTGGATTGCAGGTTTGAGCCACTGTGCCCAGCCCACCATCAACTGTCATCACCCTAAAATAAACCCCTTTCTGTGTTAGTCTGGTTTGTGTTGCTGTAAACAAATGCTTGGGACTGGGTGATTTCTAAAGAAGAGGTTGATCTGGCTCACGGTCCTACAGCCTGTACAGGAAGTAGAGCGCAGGCACCTGCTTCTGGGGAGGCAGGCCTCAGGAAGCTTCCAATCATGGCATGAGGGAAGAACCCAAGAGTCACATGGAGGGAGAGGGTGTCAGGGAGAGGAGGGGTGTCAGCACCCATGTGAACTACCAGAGCAAGAAGGCAGTCATCACCACTGGACAGCAGCAAGCCACTCCTGAGGAATCCACCGCGATGCAAACACCTCCCACCAGGCCCACTTCCAACCCTGGAAGTCACGTTTCAACATGAGATTTCGAAGGACCACACATCCAAACCAAACGAACCGCCTACCTGCTAGCAGTCTCCCCTCCCCACCTCCCCCAGCCCTTGGCAGCCACCCATCTTGGTTCTGTGGATTTCCCTGTGCTGGAAAGCTCATATCAATGGCATCCTATGATGTTTGTCATTTTGTGTCTGCCTTATTTCACCTGGTACGATGTCTTCAAGGTTCATCCATGGAAGTCAGAATGTCATTCCTTTTTTTTTTTTTTGAGACAGAATTTTGCTCTGTCACCCGGGCTGGAGTGCAATATCACAGCCTCGGCTCACTGCAAGCTCCGCCTCCTGGGTTCAAGTGATTCTCCTGCCTCAGCCTCCTGAGTAGCTGGGATGACAGGCATGTGCCACCACGCCCGGCTAATTTTTGTAATTTTAGTAGAGACAGGGTTTCTCCATGTTGATCAGGCCGGTCTCAAACTCCCAACCTCCTGATCCGCCTGCCTCGGCCTCCCAAAGTGCTGGGATTACAGGCGTGAGCCACTGTGCCTGGCCGTGTCATTCCTTTTCAAGGCTGAATAATATTCCACCGTATGGAGAGGCCACATTTTGTTTACCTGCTTATCTGTGGGATACTTGGGATGTCTACACCCTTGGCTTTTGTGAACGATGCTGCTGTGGACGCCCGAGTCCACAGTTCTGTGTGGACACACATTTTCATTCCTCTTGGGTACACTCGGAAGAGAAATTGCCGGGTTGCATGGTAATTCCATATTTAATCATTGGAGGACCGCCTGTTCATGACCACTTTTTATGTGATGAAGCATTGATTTTCCAGAGGAGGAAATTTAAGGCTCAGATAGGGTAAGACACATGTCCAAGGCCACGCAGCCAGGAAGTGGTGGAGCTGGAATTTCAACCCAGACTGTGTGTCTGCAGAGCCAGAGAAAGGCCCAGAGCCTCCCTCCCGGAGTCCCTAGGCGGCGTGCGTGTCCCTCACAGCCCAGTGATCCTTCAAGCACTCCACAGCCCAGCCTCTGCCTGCAGCCCCTCCACAGCCTGTCCAGAGCAGGGAAGTGCCACCTCGCAGGCCACCGCCTTTTCCTCATAGTGCCTGGGGGCCGGTCTTGGGGACAGTGGCGTGGTGCCCGTGCCCCTCCCGTCTTCCACACAGACAACTGTGTAGGTGAGAAGGGTGGGCGGCGTCTAGACGGCGCTGTCCACCCAGCGGCAATAAAACCGGATGTTTCCGCACACAGCACCGTCACAGGCTTTCGCCATTTAATACAGGAACTCTTTTTTTTGTTTGTTTGGTTTTTCTTTTTGAGACGGAGTCTCGCTCTGTCGCCCAGGCTGGAGTGCGGTGGCGCGAACCCGGCTCACTGCAAGCTGCGCCTCCCGGGTTCACGCCATTCTCCTGCCTCAACCTCCGAGTAGCTGGGACTACAGGCGCTGCCACCACGCCCGCCTAATTTTTTGTATTTTTAGTAGAGACGGGGTTTCACCGTGTTAGTCAGGATGGTCTCGATCTCCTGACCTTGTGATCCACCCGCCTCGGCCTCCCAAAGTGCTGGGATCAGGAACTCTTAAAATCATTACTGCTGAGTTAAAACTGTCCTGAGCTCAGGAAAGGGCTCGGGGCGCCCACCAGCCGGCAGCCACCAGGCTCCCCGTCCCACGGTGTGGGGTCATGTCTCCTGCCCAACCCGGTCTCGAGGGTTGTGGATCCCAAAATTCCCTGGGATGCTAGTGCAGTCCCGTCAGCCACCCAGTCAGTGGGCATTTATTAGCACCTACTGGATGCTGGGCAGGAGCAAAGGACGCTCACCTGCTCCCCACTCCAGGGTCACGTGTCTCTGACTCCATGGTAGGACGAAGACAAGAGCCCGCCATGCTTCAGGGCGGCCTATCGGGCTCCGTTCTGCCCTAGAGTCTGCGACTCAATGGGGCTCGACCGAGGCTACTCCCAGGGAAGAAGCCTTAAGGCTAGGCAGGGCCCGGGCCTGTGTCAGTGAGAGGCCCTGTTGCCTGCTCTGGAGGCTGATCCCTGCAGGGGCCAGTCTAGGCAGGGACGCCCCTCTTGTCTGCATCTTCCCGGGGCCTGGTTTCCTGGCTGCATGGGCAGCCTCCTTGGTGGCAGTGGCATGGGTCCCCAACTCACAGGCTAAAGGTAGCAGCAGAACCCAGAGCTGGCTGGGAGAAGGGGTCTCACTGGACACCAGGCAGGGACCGCCACAGCTGGCTCTCCAGGCTTTGCCAGGACAGGACTCTCTCCACCAGCCCTTGGTCTAGTTTCTAGCAGACCAGCCATGGGCCCCACTGCTGCAGGGAGCCAAGGACCAGTCGGGCCGTGCCTGTCCCATCAGTGCCATGCCAGGCCCCACTGCCGATGTCCTCCTTCCCCTGGGCAGCGTGGGCGATGCTGAGATCTGGGGGAGACCCCAAGGGGCCCACCCCACCTTCTTGGGTTCCACCTCATGGTGGAAAGAAAAAAGGAAACAGCAAAAAGCAGAATCAAATTTTCCAGAGACCTGGAGAATTAGAAACAACACATCTGAACGTTCTGTAGTTGAATTAAACAATCTCAATGCCAGTTTCCAACTGTCCTGGGCTTCTCTCTGACGCTCAGCGAAGGGCGCAGGTCACGGCATCACTGCTCTCAGGATGGTTTCCCGTCTTGTCTCACCGGACTGCCTGCCTTTTATGTCCTTTTTTGGTGGAGTCCCTCACATCACGTTGAGGTGGACCCTGCTCCGGCTGCATGAACGCGGCCTCAGCTGCCTCATCTTCTGGCTGATGGATGTTCAATGCAGGGAGTGTCTACGTCCCAGGCGTCCGGGCGCCTGTTCCGCCGGACGTGGACCGCACAAGTCAGTGGGCAGCAGCCCAGGGGACACAGAGCCCTCAAGGACAAGGTGGGCACACTATCCGATTGGCGGGAGTGAGCGGCAGGCGGTGGGAGGAGGCCTCCCTCCCAGACCTTGAGCTGGAAAATGCCCATCCAGGTGCTGGAGCGGCTCCAACTGGTCTGCAAATTGTCCGTGGGATGCCTGGCGACCACACGCTTTCTCAGATTACAGACGCTTTCTTTGAAAAATCACGTCTGTTGGCCGGGCGTGGTGGCTCACGTCTGTAATCCCCGCACTTTTGCAGTCTGAGGCGGGCGGATCACAAGGTCAGGAGTTTAAGACCAGCCTAGCCAACATGCCGTCTCTACTAAAAATACGAAAATTAGCTGGACATGGTAATTACATGCCTGTAATCCCAGCTACTCGGGAGGCTGAGGCAGGAGAATTGCTTGAACCGAGACCAGGAGGCAAAGGTTGCAGTGAGCCGAGATCACGCCACTGCACTCCAGCCTGGGCTACAGAGGGAGACCATGTCTCGAATAAAAAAAAATGTTTTAGAAGTCCGTGGTCCTTTTCTCTTCTGGCGACATCTGGAGAACAAAGAGTGGACAGGAGGACAGAAAGTGGCCGGGAGGGCAACAGCTGCTGTGTTTAGAATTCCAAGATGTTTTCCAGTTGCCCTCTGGGTCTTCCCGCTCCCCAGCTCCCTCCAGCCTGCCACAGGGCCTTTGCACAGGCTGCCATTGCTGCTGGAAAGAGCTCCTGCTTCTCTTTTGGCTGCCGGCTTGTCCTCACGGAGGCCCTGCCCTGGCCTATCTGGGCGCCCCCTGGCACTTAGCTTGGAAACCGTTTCCTCCTCTCCATAGGATGGAAGCTGCAGGGCGCGAGAACGGGGTCTGTCTGGTCACAGTCAAGGCATCTCCACTCTCCAACCGGACCCCTGCACACCGTCCACTCTCAACTGCCATTTGTCCAGCAAATCAACCACAGCCCCTAGCTAGAATCTGGAGCTTCAGTCTGTAGCTTTGCCTTGGCTTCAATTAATTTATTTACTTATGGCCGGGCGCGGTGGCTCAAGCCTGTAATCCCAGCACTTTGGGAGGCCGAGACGGGCGGATCACGAGGTCAGGAGATCGAGACCATCCTGGCTAACATGGTGAAACCCCATCTCTACTAAAAAATACAAAAAACAAAAACTAGCCGGGCGAGGTGGCAGGCGCCTGTAGTCCAGCTACTCGGGAGGCTGAGGCAGGAGAATGGCGTAAACCCGGGAGGCGGAGCTTGCAGTGAGCTAAGATCCGGCCACTGCACTCCAGCCTGGGCAACAGAGCGAGACTCCGTCTCAAAAAAAAAAAAAAAATTTATTTACTTATTTATTATTTTTTTGAGATAGAGTCCTACTCTGTCACCCAGGCTGGAGTGCAGTGGTGTGATCTCGGCTCACTGCAATCTCTGCCCCACAGGTTCAAGTGATTCTCCTGCCTCAGCCTCCAGAGTAGCTGGGACTACAGGCATATGTCACCACGCCTGGCTAATTTTTGTATTTTAGTAGAGACAGGGTTTCACCATGTTGGCCAGGCTGGTCTCGAACTCTGGACCTCAAGTGATCCAAACACCTTGGCCTCCCAAAGTGCTGGGATTACAGGTGTGAGCCACCACACCCGGCCTGCCCTAATTTTTAATGAGCGGGGTGTTGAGAAAAAGATTAGAGGTTCCCAGTGCCTTCTGGACAGGACTCCAATTCAGCATTTGTGTCTCCCCACCTGCTCCAGCCTCTCTCCACAGATGTGTTCAAAGCACTGGGCTCTCCTAGGTCCTGCTCCTCTGTGGCTGGGACCTTAACTGCTCTTTGAAGGCCTAATTCACCAGCTGTGGCCCTCCATCGCTGAGTAGTTGCATGAAAATAGACTAAATGTTTTCTTTTTCTTGAAAAGTAAGCTTATACAGGAGGAGGTACTGCTGAGGAGGACCTGTACCCCAGCCGGGCCTCACACTCTCGCCTTCCAGTTCCTCAGCCCACCCCAGGTGCTGTGTCCTTCTGGGCCCCAGCTGGGCCGGGCCTGTTCTCCTTCCCGAACGGTGTGGCCCACCCAGGGGAGGTCCTGCTTCTCTGCTGCTCACCCGTAGGTGGAAAGCCACAGCCGCCCCACAGCCTCTCTGGATCTGGGGTCTCAGGGTGGGCCCTGCAGCAGGGCCTCTTTGTCTGGAAGGAGAAGAGGTCTCTTCTTCTTCTATCAGGAGCCCCTTATTGGCGGGCGTGCTGAGGTGCAGACCTGGGAGCTCAAGTTCCCTGGTGCACAAAGCAGCGGTCCCAGAAACAAAACCACCCTTCCAGCCTGGAGGGGTGCCCTGGGAGGAGGTGGGAGCCTGGGCACCTGCCCCCACCTGCTGGCACCTCGAGGTGTGGTGAGCCCTCCCTGGGACATGGGCCTGGCCATCCCCAATGTCTGAAGGGGCCACCTCTTCATGACCAAATCACTTGCTCTGAGGGTCCAGGGGAAGGCCCCTCCGCTGGCCTGGCTGAAGGAGCAGCTGCTGGGAGGGAGAGGGGGCCTGCACTTCTCCTCGGGGGTCCCTCGGTGAGTCTCGGTGAGGCAGCGGGGTTGAGGGGTGCAGGAGCACCAGGCCGCCGTCCCCAGGGTCCCCCAGATCCCCACACGGGAGGGGGCTGGAGACGGGGACAAGTTCGCGGAAACTGCCCGTGCGTGTGGGGAAGAGATGCGCATGCAGGAGCACCCAGAATCCCACCCACGGACTCCAAGCCGCAAAGCACAACCCCGCCCGCCCCCGCGCCCCATCACACACGCGCGCGCGCGGGCACACCCGGGACACACACGCGGCGGGGAAGGGGCACGCAGCCTCTCCCCTTCCACGCCCGCTCGGTCCCCGCCCCTCCGCCGACCCGGGCCCGCGTCGCAGTGGGGGTGGGGGCGTCGGCGGCGGCGCGCGCGGCCGCGCGCCGGGGGAGGGGAGCGGCAGCGGGGGGAGGGGCGCGGCATCCGCGGCTTGGCCGCCCCCGCAGTTAGGGGGGCGGGGAAGGACTTAGGTGCTCCCCTCCCACCCCGCTGGAGCCTCCCGCGAGCGCCCCCTGGTGCACCCCACGCCCGGCATTGGCGGGGCAGCACGATGAACGAGGAGCCCCGTGCGGGGCCGTGGAGGGGGCGAGGGCGGGGTCCAACTTCCCCGACCCAGGGGCGGGGTGGGGCAACGGGCGGAGACGGGGAGGGGTGCTCGGGCGCGCGCATCTCGGGTCGGGGGCGGATCCTCCCCGGCACCCCCGCCCGCCCCCGCCCCTCCGCGCCGGCCCCGCCCCTTTCCCGCCCCGCCCCGTCCCCTGCCGCTCAGCCCGAAGTTTCCTGCGCCGCGCGCGGACGGGCTCGAGGCTGGCTCGAGGCTCGCTCTCTGCCTCACCGGCCCCCGGCCCGCGCCCCGCGCCCCCAGCCCCGGCCTCACCCGTCCGCCCAGCGGCCTCCACGCCGCGCCGGGGCCGCTGCCGTCGCCTCCGCCGGGCAAGCCGGAGCCGGAGTCAAGCCGCAGCCGGGAGCCGGGCGGGCTGGGGGCGCGGGCCGGGGGCGGAGGCGCTCGGGGCCGGGGCCGGGCGCCGAGCGGGGTCCGCGGTGACCGCGCCGCCCAGGCGATGCCCGCGGGGACGCCGCCGGCCAGCGGAGCGAGGTGAGACGCGGCGAGGACGTGCGCCTGGGACCCTAGTCAACTTGCGCGGAGCCGGCCGGGGAGCCCCTCGGGGTGGGGGTGGGGCCGCCGGAGGGAGGGAGGGGGCGGGCGGGGGCGGGGGGCGCGTTTGTCTCTAATAAGAAAAGACAAAGACATCCCGGCGGCAGCGGCTGTTCCCGCAGCTCCGCGCCGCGGGAGGCAGGGTGGGGGCGTCGCCACCGGCCTCGGGTCACCCCCTGTCCTCCGTAGGTGCTGCCGGCCGCCACCATGACCGAGGGCGCACGGGCCGCCGATGAGGTCCGGGTGCCCCTGGGCGCGCCGCCCCCTGGTCCTGCGGCGGCTGTGGGGGCGTCCCCGGAGAGCCCCGGGGCGCCGGGAGGCGAGGCGGAGCAGGGTTCCGAGCCCGGCGTGTCGCCCCCCGAGAGCCCGGCGGCCGAGCGCGGCGCGGAACTGGGCGCCGACGAGGAGCAGCGCGTCCCGTACCCGGCCCTGGCGGCCACGGTCTTCTTCTGCCTTGGGCAGACCACGCGGCCGCGCAGCTGGTGTCTCCGGCTGGTCTGCAACCCATATCCTTCCCGGCCGGCGGGGGGCGGGGGGCGTGGGGAGGGCGGGGGTCCGGGGCGCGGGACTCCCTCGGCGTGCGCCCCCGCGCGCCCCTGTAGGTGGGACCTGGCGTGGGCCGGGCGCGCGGGGGTGCAGGGCAGGGGCGCGAGGTCGGCGTTCTTCCTTCCGTGAGTGGCGGGCTTGGGGGTCCACGGGGCGCCTCCGGACTCCCTTCCCCAGAGCCGGCTCCGGACGGAGAAGGTGGAAGCGAAGCGGCGAGGCCTCCGCTGGCTTGGCAGGGAGAGGAGTCGGGGAGGGAGTAACTCTTTGCGCCCCCAAGAGTGTTGGCCAGGACGGGGATTTCCCTCTGGCTGTCTGAACGTCCTGCCCTAGGCAGGCCCCTCGCGGGGGAGGGGGAGGCCAGAGAAGCTGGAGTCAGGGGTGCAAAGTTTTCAGCTGGCGCCTGGTGGTTCCGAGTGCGTGGGGAGACCCGTGGGGTCTGTGAGCGTTGCCAGGGCCTTTTCCATGGAGAGAGGCGGTGACGTTGGTTGTGAACTCGCTTTTTCTGGCTGAACTCGGTGGCGGGGCTGATTTAAGTCATGCGCAGCTTAAGGGTGGGGGGCAGGGAGGCAACTGGCACTGCCCAGGGGGAGTCCCTTCTCCCCAGCCCCTTTCCTGGCTGGAGAGGAAGGGGCAGCCCCTTCTGCTCTTGCGAGAGCGGCACAGACTTACAGCGAAGGTTCCAGAACAGAGTTGGGTCAGGGCCAGTGGCATTTCTGGGATGTACACGGAGGTCCGGGGGCCCTCCAGCAGGTGACCTTAGGGGCGGGTCTCCGCACACCCTGAGAAGGGCCTTGCCTGGTGCCTGTGTCAGGGCTGGGTCTCCCCACCGGCCCTCTGAGGTGGCGGTTGGGTGGCCAGGCTGTGGCTGCTGCTCCGGGCCTGGGCATGGGTGGTGGGCGGCCTAGGGTAGGGTTAACACCGTGCCCGCAGACGTCCCGTATCCGAGGTGAGGAGACAGGCTGGCAGCAGGAGCGGCCTGTGTACACTTCCCTACTTTGTGTGTTTAACTGTACAAATATTAAACATAAAAGAGGAATCAGTACGAAAAAAGTCATAAAGCCCGTGTTTCTCCTTTCCCAAATCTAAACATGGAGTGAGTCAGACTCATCTCTGCTTGTAGAGGAAAGGGAGGCCGCCGTGGTCCCGGGGGCAGCCGGCCCCGGCCAGAGGGCTGCCTCGGAGCCCCACACCCGCTGCCATGGTGGCCTTGGCCTGCGTCGCCCGAGGGTGGTGTCTTCGGGTAGGTTGGTGTCTCTGGGAGCCGAGCTTCAGGCCTGGCCTTGAAGGGCAGTTGTAGGTTTGTCTCCTCTAGAACCAAGGCGGGAGGTGGCCATGCCCCTTTGTTCTGGTGGAAGGTGTTCGGGTGTGGGGTCAGTCCGGCGGTGCCGGCAGGCTGTGGGGAAGGGGCTAGAAGGCACTGCATGTGTTAGGACGGGAGGCTGGCGCCGAGCCAAGGCCTGCGTTCCTTGTTTCCAAACGTGTGCAGACCGGAGAGGGGAAAGAAGCAAGCAGGGCCTGGACTCTCCTCACAGCCCCGAGCCTGGCTGCCTGTTCCCAAGCAGGGCCTGACTCTCTCCTTACAGCCCCGGGCCTGGCTACCCAGTCCCCAAGCAGGGCCTGGACTCTCCTCACAGCCCCGGGCCTGGCTACCCAGTCCCCAAGCAGGGCCTGGACTCTCCTCACAGCCCGGGCCTGGCTATCCTGTCCTCTTTCGGCCGAGAGAGTTTTAGAGCCTGGCCCTGGTGTTCTGGGCTGGCTGTGTCCCTCAGGGCTTCCAAGGTTGTTTGCGTTGCTGTGTGCAGGGAAGGTGTTGACTGGGTGGCCTCACACAGGTGGGATGAGCCCTCCAGGGGGAAATGAGGGCTGGGGGCCGGCAGCATCACGTGACCCAGGCCCAGTTCCCTGGGCATCCTGAGGTGCTGTCCTCGTGGGCTTCATGACCTGACAGGAGGATGCTCTGGTAGCCCGAGAAGGTCTTGGGCGCTGTCCTGGTCTCAGGGCCTGAATGGTGCTTTCAGTCCGGGAAGAGTAGAGTGTGCCCCATCCCTGGTGTTCCCAGGGCTCCCCGGGCCGGGAGAGGACGGGCGGTCGGTCGGTCTCCTGTCCTTCAATAGCATCCCTGGCTTGGAGCACTGGGCCTGCCTGCAGCATGGTAGGACTCCCACCCTCCTCGCCACCAGCACTTCCCAGCCCCAAACCCAGTGATGTGGGGTGTCCCCAGTGTCCTCCGCTCCAGGAGACGTGGGAAGCGGAGCTGAGACCCCAGGCTCGGTTCGTTCTTGGCCCCGTGGAAATGCCCATGGTCAGGTGGAGTGGGCTTGTGGAGGCCCCTGCTGCGTGGCAGTGGGTTGACCCCCCGCAGATGCCTGGCCTGGAGTGAGGATGTGTGTCTTGGCCTCAGAGAGAACCTAAAATAAGCTGGCAGGCCTGGACAGGTGGGAGATTGGCTGAGCCGGGGAAGCCCGTGTGGGCCACGGCTGAGGCTTTCCAGAGCTCTTCAGATTCCTGGGAGTTGGGAGGGGGTGGCTTTGCAGGAGGTGGAGGGGCGGTGGGTGGCTGGTGTGGCCGGGGCGTGTCCTGTAGCAAGAGGGTGCTTCCTGGGCCTCAGCCTCCCCTCCGCAGGGCCCCACACCCCTCCCGAAGAGGGTGAACTTGAGAGGGAGGGATAATCGGATTTGCTCCGGGAGCCCACACTCAGTAATGCGACTCCGTGCTCCCGAGGGGTTGGCAGAGTCCCAGCTGCTGTCCGCCGGGCCCAGCCTGAGCCAGGGTTCAGTCAGCACAGGAACCTGGGGGAGGGCCCGCATTTATCCCTGAACCTTTCCGGAGCCCCCAGGTAGACACCCCGCACCAGGGAACACGTGCGTGCTGGCTCTGTCTCCAGGATGACTCCATCCCAGGCAGAGGAGCCTCTAAGGACGGCCCTGATCCTTATTGATTGGTTTCTTAAAAATATAATTGTCTTAGAACTTTTGGGGCGAGTGCTGTTTCTCCTCCACAGGTTTATTTATAGAGGAAGGTGGGTGGGATCTGTGTGTTGTCGCCCGGCTGGGCTGTGTGCTGCCCGGGCTCCCAGGGTTCCTGACTCTGCGTTCGCCTGCGACACAGCTGCCACCGTCCCGGCACACGGGCGGGGCGGGGTGGGGCCCCCGGGAATGCTTGGAGGCCAGGAGGGGGGACCCTGCCTCAGTCCCTGCGAGAGCGAGGGAGGCGGGCTGTGGGTGTGTAGGGACCAGAAGGTGACCAAGGGGTGCTTGGGGGCTTGGGGATGGCAAGACCCTCTGGGAGGCGTCTCCCAGGGTCCAGGCTCCAAACACCCCGTGTCACGGAGCTCTGAGATGGGGAAGGATATGTCAAGGTCATCAGGATGTTGAAGGGCAGAGCTGGGTGAACCCATCTTGGCTCTGAGGGCCACGTGCTTGGCACAGCCCTGCCCGGGTGGGGACGAGCTGCAGGAGCCTGAGACAGCCCTTCGCGGCATCTCTGAACACTCGGCGCTTGGGCTGTCCCGCTGCTCCACGGGCGTCCCCTGGGAGTGCGAGAGGGCACCCGTCTGGAAAGGGCCAGTCCCGCCTGCACCTGCCTCCCCGGGCTCCACGTGCCCCGCAGGCCCTGCGTGGGCAGGACGGAGCTGGTCGTCCCCTACTGACCTTGCATCGTGGTACCCTCTTGAGCACTGTGTCTCAGCAGCGTCTGGATATCTGAACTGGTCTCAGAGGGGCTGCCTCAGTGGTCGGAAGTCACAGGCCCAGGAGGCCCCAGAACCGTCCCGTGACCCCTGGGCCTGAGCTCCGAGCTGGGGTCTCTTGGGAGGGTGGGGCTCGGCAGAGGCTCTGTCACAGACCAGAAGTCCCTCCTGCCTGGGTGGACCAGGGCGTGAACTCGGTGGTTGCGCCCCACCCATGGCCTGGCTTCTCTTGGCCGTGTTGGGGCGCAGTGTCTCCCGGGGACCCTGGGCTGCCCGTCCCTTGGCCCTGGCATCCTTGCCCGCGTTCTGACAGGAAGGAGAGTTGCAGGAATGGGTCTGTTAGTTTCTGAGGCCACCGACTGGCATCGCAGTGTTCCTGAGGTAGGGGTGGGTTCCCACCGAGCCCTACGGCCTGCCCACGACGCGGCTGGATGTGTCCCTGGCTCCTGGGCTAGTGTAGGGTGGGAGAGGCTGCCTCCCCACCCCCACGGCCGATCCTGTAGGGAAGCAGAGACACAGATGGGGCTGAGACGGGAGTGTTGCAGGGCTCAGGGGGAGGGGCCTTCCCACCCACCGAGAGCTGGGGGAGCCGTGGGGGCAGCTCATCCTTCCCGGGGTGGTGAGAAGAGGCCCCTGGGGATGACGGCAGGATAGGGGTCTGCCGAGCGCCTGTTGGGGTCGTTCCCTTCCCTTCATGGAAGCGTCGGGGCCACACACCCCTTGGGACGTCATCTTGTTCCTGCCAGGAAGTGGGCGTGACACCGGCAGGCTGAGCTCACCCTCTGGGTCGGGGCTACCCCCCTGGACTCAGGACTCAGGCCCCACTGGGGAGGAGTGAGGAGATGGAGCCCAGAGCAGGCCGGGCCCTGGCAGGGACCGTGGGCCTCCCAGACCTGCTTCTGCAGCCGGGGCTGGTGGGGATGTGACCTTGGTGCTCCTGGGAACAAGTTTGCCGGGAGCTCTGGTTCCTGAACCACTCCTGGCCCTGCCGCACCTCCCGTCCCTAAGGCCCCCACTCAGCCCGCAGCCCCGGGACCGGGCAGGGGTCTCGGCTTTCACTATCCTTCTGGCGCCCGGACTCTTCATCACTGGGATCGCCCTTGGCGTTGACTGATCTCAGGGCTCCTGTTTGCCCGCCTGGGGCACTTCAGGGTGGAGGGAGTCCCTGAGCGCGGCCTTCAGCCCCTGGCGGGGGGACTTGGGGAGCGGTGCAGAGTGGGGACGGCCTCTGAACGCCTTGGCAAACGTCTCATGGTCAGGCCCCGACAGAGTGCACGGGTGTCTGTATTCTGGGGTAGAGCGAGGCTGGCCTGAACCCTGTGAGCAAGGCAGGCAGGCGCCCCTCGGACGGTGGGGTGGGCCAGACAGGGACAGACTCTGTGAGCCCAGGGGGCCCAGGAGCCTGTGTGGGAGGAGGCGTTCAGACTGAGACCTGGATGGGGTATGCCGAGGGAAGAGTATCCAGGCAGGGGGACAATGCAGGCCCTGTGGTGGGGGGTGTCTGTATAGCAGATGGGAGGGGGGGCAAGGGCCACAGCAGGCCGTGGGGAGGAGATCTGGGCGCGTGGTGGTGGCACACCAGCGTGATGACCTGGGCCCTGAGGCTGCCCCCGGGAGCTTGTGGGCTGTGAGGAGGCAGAGTGAGGGTGGGGACCAGCAGGTGGGCTGGCCTGGGGGCCCAGGGCTCAGCTCTGCCTCTAGCTGGCGTCGCAACTGCTCCTTAGGAAGGGCAGGCCTGGGGCCAGGCTTAGCGGGAAGTCAAGGCGAGGGACAAGGCTGGAAGGGCAGGTGAGGGCTGCGCAGGGACAGAGGCTGGGAGTGGGGAGCGCTGGTGTCCCACACCCTCAGACCTAGAGGGCATGGCTGCTGCCAGCCCCTAAGGGAGGCTCTCGGGCTTGTGGGCATCCCACTCCGAGCACCCGAACTTCATTCTGGCTGGGGCCGGCTGCGGGCGCCCTCCCTGGCCCGGTGGAGCGCTCAGGGGTGGTTGTGCGTGCTCCCCTCACCTCCCCCGAGGGCTGAGAGCCGAGGGCGATGCGGCCACACCAGGCCCGGCTCCCGGAGCTGCAGAAGAGACGTCCCGTTCCAGGGTCAGGACCGGAGGAATGCGGGGGAGGGACCGGCCTGTCAAACACTCCGGGGATGGATCCACAGCAGCTCTGCTGGCTGAGTCCAGGCCGCGGTCACACAGTCAAGGTCAGGCGAGGAACGCGTTACCTTTGTTTATGCAGATGTCGGCCAGGCCGTCCGTCCAGCCGCCTGCGCTGAGCCCGCTGTGGGAAGGGTGGGGACTGTCCCTGCCCGCCCTCGCGAGTGGGCATTCCCCTCCCTGGCACGGAAGAGGAGTCTTTCCTCTCCTCAGTGGTTCATGTTGGCGTAACTTGGAACAACTCTACGTCGCGCAGGCCCGGGTTGAATTTCCAGGCTGGAGATTAAAGCCCGGCCGCTCACCCTGGGCAGAAAGAAGGGGTGAAATCCGCTGGTCGCGCCCTGAGTGTACAGCCCCGCCTCGGTCAGAGATGGTGGGGGCGGGGCTCGGGGAAGGAGCTCTGCTGGCTCTCAGCCCCTGCCCAGCTCAGGAGAGCTGGCAGCAGGTCCGGGCACCGTCCCCAGAACGCTGTGCCCGCCGAGGATGACAGATGGGGACCGAGTAGCAGCTTGCCGTGGTGCAGGGGGTGTGCCGCCACGTGGCCGCTGGTGTCCCTGGCCTCCACACACTCCTTGTGGGGCGGAGGTGGGCCCAGGCTGACGGGAGAAGCGGGCTGTTGGCGGGGCGTGAGCGCCCCAGGGTTTGATGAGCCGGAGGGTTGATGAATGTGCTCAATGAGGCTTCCTTTGTCCTCTGGCTGTCGCCTGGGTGCTTGCCGGGAGTGGAGCTGTGGGCAGAGAGAGCCTTGGGTGGGTGTGGCCGCCGCCTGCGTTCAGAGGCCCAGTGCAGCATCGACCCGGGAGGCCAGAGCACCCCATCCTCAGGTGCGTGGCCGGCAAGGACCAAGGCGTTAGCCCAGTGCGGCCCCCGCCCAGCCTCGGTGCAGCCCTGGGCTCTTTGCTCCAGTTGAGAGCAGGGCTGGCAGGGAGAGGACCTGGAGGCCCCCACGCTGCCTCAGGGTGAAGAGGCCCCTTTGACCACCAAGGGGTGTAGACCTGACGCAGGTGTACCCCCAGCCCCGCTTTGATGTCTGCGGACCTGCCTCCTGCAGAAAAGGCCTTGGGCGAGACCTCAGCCTCGGCTGGCCCCGCTGGACTCGTCTGACCTTGGGCTGCTGGTGCTGTGGGTGCTTCTGCCGTTGGCGACTGATGGGAGCGAAGCTGTTCCCATGTGGATGGACTGTTAGGTGACACAGGATGTTAGCATTAATGAATGCCGTCACTGAGCCGGTGGCAGAGGTGGGGGCAAGGCCAGGAATCTGGGTACAGAATGGTCTTGGATAGCAGAGAAAGTGCCCGGAGTGGGGTGAGCACAGACCACATCCAAGACCCTGGGCCTTTGCAGGGGTGTGCTCAGCCGGGGTGGGGGCCTCCTGGTCACTGTTTGTCCCATCTCTCCCACCTGGGTTCTGCCTGCCCCTGAGGGTAGGCTCCAGGTGGGGTAGGGGCCAGGGGGAGGGCTTGGAGCCCCGCTCAGGGAGCCCGCGCCTCTGTTGACAACCCCAGGCTGCC
The DNA here is from genome assembly GCF_007565055.1 of Rhinopithecus roxellana. Taxonomy (NCBI): domain Eukaryota; kingdom Metazoa; phylum Chordata; class Mammalia; order Primates; family Cercopithecidae; genus Rhinopithecus; species Rhinopithecus roxellana. Next base: position 72,048,604 of record NC_044568.1, on the reverse strand, counting down.
CTGTGTTCTCGTCCCTTGTCCCCTCCCCAGCTGTCTGCACCTGGTGGCCGTCGCTAGGCCCCTCACTGGCCTGAGGACTGAGGTGGGGACATCCTGAGTCCTTTTGGACAAGGTGGTCTTTAGTAGCCCCGGACGTTAAAGACTCAGCCTCAGTTGGGTGGAGCCTCTTGGGATTCTGGGGTCTCCCTGGCCACAGGAGGGGAGTTAGCAACCCCTGCTAGCCTGGGCAGTGCCTCCACATGTGCCTCAGTTTCCCTGTCACACCACCTTGGTCTGCTATCTCGGTCACGGATGGAGTGAGGCTCCCAGCAGGCCGGGTGGGAGAAGGGGCCAGATGGGGTCCTGGGGGAGAGGCTGTCGGCCCCGTCCAGTCAGTGAGTGGCCAGTGTGGTGGCTGATGGGGGACAGACCCCTGGCCAGGCCCCATGCCAGCCCTGTCCCCATCTCTGAGCAGCCCCTGGGCCTCCTGGGTCCCCTCGCCGCAGCCTGCCTGTGGGGTGGGCCTGTGGGGCAGGCCTGGTCAGATGCATTAATGGTGGCTCGGGGCAGATCTTTCTACAAGGCAGCAGAGCCATTGCGGTGGGCCAGGCTGTGTCCCGTGAAGTCTGCAGTGGGCTGGCAGAGGTGGGCACCGAGGCCCCTGCTCTGGACCCTGTCGGGGTCCTGTCACCTCCTGGCCGTTGGTTTTCTCTTATGTGAAATGGGCCTGCTGCCTGCATGGCCTCTGGGTGTGTGGCAGGGACTCCTCATCCCCACTCAGTCCCCAGCGTGGCGCGGGACACGGGATCCTGTGGGCCCCATGATCCCACACCCTGGGCCTCTGGCCTCCAGAGCCCCAAGAGGCTGTTGCTGTCTGAGGTCGCTACCTGTGGCACTCTGTTACAGCTGCCTGCAGCCAGGATGCCCCCATCCGCCCTCACAGCTGCGAGCAGGGGTGCAGGTGTCCAGGGAGGCTCCCAGCACCTGCTTGGCCCCTTCCCTGCTTCACCTGCGGCCCCCCCCGGAGGGAGAAAAATGGCCCGTGAGCAGGACGTGTTTGACGCTGTAACAGGAGTCAGCCCCTTTCAGGATAAATCGCAATTGGTCGCCCACTGTGTCAGGTTCCTGCGATGCGGAGCGGCCCCCGGAGAGAGGGTGCTCGGCCGTGAAGTGGGTCATTCGGAGCCTCGGTCGGCGCGGGGGCTGGTGTTGAGCTTGTGTGTCTGTGCCCTGGTTAGAAGCTGCCCCGCACAGCCGGCTCCTGTGGACACCTGCAGTAGGGGGGTCTGTCTAGGAGGAGCTGAGTGTCTTGGGACCCTGTGAAGGGGTCTTGGGGGCCGCGCTTGGCTCTGGTGAGCAGGGAACAAGATGGATGAGACCCGGGCCCACTGACGCTGGGAGGGCCGCGTCCAAGCTCAGGGACTGTCCGCCAGGGCTGTGGCGTGAAGGCCGAGGGGGTATGAGCAGGGGTGGGGTGGTCCTAGGTGGCTGGAAATAGCTGTGGCCAGGTGGGCGAACAGTGGTCAGTGGCCTATGGCCCCTGGAGCCATAGGCCACTCCCTGGGTGCCTGTCCCGGTGGCCACGCGGAGCTGTCTTTGGCTCCAGCCACAAAGGCTGTGGGGGCACAGTGGCCAGTGCTCCTGCCTCCCTGGACCTTGGGCTCGTCTGACCCTGTGTTAGCTGTGTGTTCCTCACTTGTCACCCAGCCTCTCTGTTCTGGGCAGGTGCAGAAAGGGGTAGGTGTGGGCCTGTGTGCCCTGGGGGGCTGATCCTCTGTCTGGGAGGCCACAGCCACCTCCACCAGCTCTGCCATGGACCTTGAGGCTCGAGACTGTGCCCTGGTGCCCGTCTGCAGGGCAGCGGGGGTGGCTTCAGCCCAGTAGGGCCAGGTGAGCATCAGGGATGTTGAGTGGGGTCCGGGTGGAGCAGGGCCTGGGAGGCAGGCACTGGGGCATGGTGTGCAGCTACGAGTCTCCGCACGTGATTCGTGCTCTTGGAAGGGGGTGCTGGTCTGGCCCGGGATTGTCCAGGGAGCAGCCGACCTGTGCCTAGCCCCTCTGAAGCTCCAGCCACACACAGCGCAGCCTGCCACAGGGAACCCGCGTCCAGATGCCGAGAGAGTGGCCACGGCCTGCCGGGAAGGTGTGGAGGGGCAAGGGTGTTTCTCAGAGCCACACACACAGCCCCTGCCCCGGCCTTTGCAGGCAGCCACCAGCCCTGGCTGTGGTCTGATGAGTCAGCCTGCATTAGCGCCTCATTAAAATGGACGGGAACTTGTCCCGGGCTGCTGGGGGAAGCTGGCCGCTGTCTCTGAGGATGGCTCAGGTTACTGCCTTGGCTGGTAGCTGGGACAACGCTTGCCCAAGCCCACTGGGCCACGGGCTCTCGTGCCAGTGCTGACCTCACGCTTGGGTGGCCTCCTGCAGGTGCTGGGGTGAGAGGCCCGGGGACGCCACCTCCTCTCCCTGAGAAGCCTGGTCATTGCAATGAGAAGTTGGGCTGTGTGGCAGCCACCTCAAGGGCCAGGTCTGAGGACCCTCCTGCCTGCGACTCAGTGGCTCAGCTTCTTGGTGAGTGAGGAGGGGAGAGGCCGTGTCTGGCTCAGCTGCCCCTGCCCCAGCCAAGGAGCAGCCAGTGGGCGCGGCCTGACGTGCTGCTGGGGTGTGAGGCTGCGTGGCCGCTGGCTGGGTATGGAGGCCGGCATGGGCGTGGGGGCACGTCTGCCTCCCATGGAAGCCACACAAGCAAGGGCCCTGGGCCTGAGTCCCTGACAGAAAATCCAGGATGCCCATTCAGTTACATTTGGGTTTCAGGTGAGTGAGAATGTTTCAGGGTGAGGGGCGTCCCTGCAGTGTTGGAGACGGGCAGCAGCGTCCTCAACTGCAGGGGTGCGGTCCAAGGCCCCAGGGAGGCCCGAAGCCTCAGATCCAATGAGCCATGTCCCGTACATATTGTTTCTTCTCTACGTTTTTGAGACAAGGTCTCACTCTGTCCCCCAGGCTGAGCGTGGTGGTGCAGTCACACCTCACTGCAGCCTCGATCTCACATGTTCAGACGACTCATGTCTCAGCTTCCCCGGGTGCTGGGATTATAGGTGTGAGCCGCCATGCCGGGCCTCATACTCTGTTTTTTCAGCCTGATAACGGACATGGCTGCTAAGTGGCCATCGGGTGGGCAGTGGCCTGCGGCGTGGGTCTGCTGAGCACGGGCGATTCGGACGCCTGGCAGCGCCGAGCGCGGCTACACCAGGCTCATGGCTGTACAGAATGGGGCACAGTTAAAACCTGGGAGTGAGGCCTGTCCGTCAGAGACCCTTTGGATCTCCCTTCTATGAGATCTCAGTCCTCAAGCCCCGCAGAGGGGCTCGTGAGGTCCTGTTGGTGGAGCTGGGGTCTGGTGGCGCTGCCCTCACTGACCGGGCTCAGGATATGCTGGTCGGGGTGGAGGGTGGCTCTTCACAGCCCTGGGGTCTGGAGGAGGTGTGGGTGAGCCTGTGGCCCCGTTTGGGTTTTGGGGGGTGGGTCGAGTCACCCCTTTTGCTGGTCCCTGGCTTGGCAGATGTGTTTTTTTCTTTGGATGAAGCAAGCGGGCCCCCTTGGTCCAGCATGGGCTGACCTCAGGGCGGTTTGGCTCTGTGGGGTTCTGGGGCGTGAAGGACATGCGTGCGGGGGCAGGAACAGTGGCACTGACCTGACCGGGCAAGGAGGAGGCTGATGGGGCAGGAAGAGCAGAGAAAGTGCTGGTGTGTCTGGGGCCCGGAAGTGGGTGGGGATGCGGAAGGCACCGGCGGACGACTGTGGCGCAGTTGCTGGGGAGATGGGGAAAAGAGCAGGGATCGCACGAGGCACAGGCCCCATTGGAGGAGCATTCTGGAAGCCAGATGTAGCGTCACAGGAATGGCTCCAGCGGGCCTGGGGGCAAAGACTGAGAGGCAGCAGACCCTGACCACAGTTGGTGTGTTTGAAAGCCGGGCCTGCCGGTCCTCCTGGGCCACACACTCGTGACGGCACAGAGCTTTTGTTTTCTAACCTTCCGTGGAATTCTGGGTCACTCACGTGAGGAGGATGAGGCTGATGGTCTGAGGGAGCCGCTCGGCCACATGGGCTGAGCCCCCGTCCAGCGCACTCACAGCCGGGCGGAGAGAGAAGCGCCCGGGCTACCCCTAAGTGGGCTCCGGTGCATCCAGACAAGGGGATTCAGGCAGCACAAGGCAGTCCAGAGCTGAGGCCCCCTCCCTTTTCCCCGCCTGTCCCCCCGAGGCTGTTGCCAGGTGACTGCACGCTGGGGACACCTCTCCTGAGGCTGTGGAGGGGCTGCCTCCCACCCCTGCCCCAGCTGCAGTGCAGGTGGCTCCCCCACCAGCCCGGGATTTCCTTCCTCTCCAGGAGATCTGGGGCTGGGAGCTGGTTCCCCTGCTCCCCTGGAGAGAGGGGTGGGTCCTGTGGCCCCTGCTTGGGTGGTGTGTGGGGCCTGGCCCGGCTGTGTGGGGCAAGAGTGGCGGGCACGCCGGCCCGTGCATCTTGTCATTGTGGTGCCTCTTTCTGGGCTGAGGCCCCTTCTCGGTCCTCCTCGTGCTGCTGGCGCCATAGGGGACGCGTTCCCGTTTGTGAGTTGGAACTGGGTGACTCTGAGAGCTGATGCTGAGATTTCTTGTTTGTGTTTTCTCACTCAGACTCGGAGGATGGTGAGGCCTAGGGAAGGGGCAGGCAGGCCTGAGAGGACGGTGGGTGTTGGGGTGAGGGTGCCTCTTGCCCCTGGGGGCAGGCAGAGTGTCCACGAGGGAGTCCTTTGCGTCCGGAGTGGGGTCTTCGCTGGCTGCTTCTTTCCTCTGCGTGGGGAGTGGAAGACAGGAGCTCCCTGTGGCTCAGACCCTGCTCAGCTCCATGGCTTCAGGGCCAAGTAACGGTGCCCGGATCCCAACCCCTGCCTTCCTCTCAGCCCTGCCGAGGAGGAGGCCGAGGCTAAAGGGCCCTCCGGCTGGCCCAGCACCCACTCGTTCCTGTTGTATTGAGGTAGTTTATCCACCACCTAACTCGCCAGTAAAGGGTCCAAATCGGTCGTTCTTCCTGTATCCTCGGGGTGGCACAGCCCCAGCAGCGATGGGTTCCAGAAGGCTTTCCTCGCCCGAGAGGAAACCCTGCAGTGAGCTGTCTCGGCGTCTCCCGCCGGCCTTTTCTGTCTCCAAGGTTGGCCTGTTCTGGACGTTTCCTGTATGTGGAATCCCGCGCGGTGTGGCTCCTGTGCCGGCGTCTCGTGAGCTTCGTGCAGACTGGTTGTCCGTCCTCGCCACAGCAGCAGAGCCCTGACCTTTCTGCAGTTAGATGTGCCCTTGGGTAGACGGGCTGCAGTGTTTATCTCTTCACCACCGGTGGATGTCTGGGCCGTTTCACTCTTTGCTGCTGTTCAAGGCACTGCCGGGACGTCCCTGCTCCAGGTTCTGGGGAAACCCTGGCTTCACGTCTCTTGGATACAAATCTGGGAGCGGAATTGCTGGATCAGGCGGGAACGGTGTTGAGTCCTTGGAGAAATGGCCGGCTGTTTGCCAAAGCGGTGCTCTCCTGTTGACCCACCTCTCACCCCCAGCTCTGGGGTCCCTGAGCGGTAGTTCTGCAGCTGTGACACCCAGCCCACGTCCAGGGCTGTGGGCAGTGGACACGGCCCTTCCTTTCCTCACTGACCCTTTGGGGCATCTCCCATCAGGAAGCGGTAGCCCCTGACCTGCCCAGTGGGGATGAAACGGGGTCTTTGCGGGGGGCCTGTGGCGTTTGGGCCTCCTGTCCACAGCCTGTCCCGGTGGGCGGGGCTCGCCCGCTGCCCCGCGAATGTCAGGAACCTTGGAGTCCTGACGCACGGGGGTGCGGGGGCGATACCGGCACGGAGCGGGCGGGGAGGCGCCCAGGCCGCGGGTGGGAGAATCTGCTGCGTGTGTTTGCACGGCATCCATCCCTCCATCCGTCCTCTGGAGAATTTCAACACCCACACTTGGAATTAAAAAAAAAAAAAAAAAAAATTATTAATGAGCTTGGTGCGGTTGCCATGGGAACCTGTTGCTAATGAATCTCTGGGGTTTCCTGTTACCTTTGCCGAGCCTGGGAAGGCTGGAGCCGCGCTCCTCACCACGGCAGTGCCACTAATGGGGTTGCCATGGCAACGCCTGTCACTAATCCCCAGCTGCTCCTGGTTGACCGGCCCGGCCTGTGTTACATAAAGCGGTTTGGCCCATGCAAGCCGGCTCCCGGCTAGAGACCCCGAGACCCCTCCCTTGCTCCCTGAAAGGAGCCCACCCTGTCCTCCAGGGACACACCGAGACACGGGAAACGGGACACCTGGAGCCGTGGTGCTGGCACGTGCTTAGAAAGTGCATCTGCAAAGTTGGGGCGTGGCCTGGCCGTCCGTCCACGGGGCCCTGGCTGCCCATGGCCGCAAGTGCCCAGTAAGCATTCGCCTCCCCAGTGCATGGAGCATGTGGGGCGTTTGGAGCCAGGCCTGTTGCCTGGGGCTGCCTGGAGGCGGCCGCTTGTCCCGAAGGCCTGGCGTCTGCATGTCTGTCTGCCCTAGGCCTTCGAATTAGGGGACATTTTGTAAGGAGCCGCTGTGCCTGGGCCAGAGATGTTTTTGGAGGGGGTGCCTGTACCCCGAGAGGTGAACCAGAATTCCCCTGGGGCGTGGTGTTGGGAGACCAGGACGGCCTCTGGTGCCCCCGACCCCTCCAGTTGGGGCGGTTCATGTGGACCCCCCCGGTGACAGTCTCTGCCCAGCTCACCCCGATGAGCCCACCATGTCCCGTCTGTTTGGACGCTGGCCATCCAGCTACCTCCCAGGGCCTGGACGTCTGAGGCCTGCAGCTCCCGAAGCAGGAAGGTCTGAAGCTGGTGGAGTCCATGCAGTCCGACCACCCACCCTGGGCTGTGGTTCCAGGATGAGGCCAATGATGTGGGGAGGCTGCTGGGCGGGCGGGGAGGCTGCTGGACTTGTGATTGTGGCTCCTGCGTGGGCTGCTCTGGGGGACCCTCCAGCTGCCCTGCCGGGTGCCCAGGTCACCCCAGAGCTGCGGAGATGCACCCTGCAGGCAGGGAGGGCTCCCTGGAGGTGGTGGCAGGTGGGGTTGAGGTAGGGAGGGCGACGGCCCAGTGTGTCTGGTGGTCCTCAGTGCCCCCGAGCCCCTCATGCATCGTGCCGGCTGAGTTGGCCCTACGTCAGAAGCCTGCTGGGCCCCCACTCGTTGCCCTCCAGACCCTTCCAGAGTCCCAGGGCACCGTGCCCCACTCTGGGTGCCTTGCCCTAGGGGAATCGTGGCGCCTCCCACCCCAGCCTTGCCCTCCAGGCCTCCCCTGGAGCCTGAGGCCCGAGGAGGGATGGGTGTGTCTGCATCGGGCACTCCCTTCTCCTCAGGCTGCTTCCCACTTTAGGGGCCACAGGGGGTGACCGGCTCTGAAATACCTTGGCCCGTGAGCCTCTAGGAGGTGGGCTGGGCACGCCCGTGTCCGTCTAGGGTGAGTCTGCCCACAGTGGAGTCTTGGGGTTTTCTCTGTCAGGGTTCCGAGTGCGTGGGCTCGAGTGCTCCGTAAGCTCGCAGCCTCAGCAGCAGGAGATGGAGGGAGGGAAGGTTCTGGACCATTTCAGATAAACAGAACGCTGGGTGTGCATCCCAGAGCATGCCTGGCAGCGGCCGGTTTTCCTGCAGTGGGGTGGGATTGGGGTTGAGGCTTGCTGGGGGTCTTAGCCCCGAATGTGGACATGGACGGGCTTCGTTTGCCACTGTGTTCACTGTGGGTGGCACTGTGGCCGGTGGCCGAGTCTTCCTGCCCCAGACAGCACTTGGTGAAGGGCTGGCATCAGATGATGCCTGGGCTGGCCAGAGCCCCCGACCTGCCCTCCCACCTTCCAACATGGGCATTGTGGACTGGGCTGGTGGAGTGGGCCCCGAGAGGGTGGCACGGGCATTCGCCTTGGTCCTCGCCAGCGTGCCCGTGGCCCCCGCGACTTTCCCCAAGCAGCAGCAGCAGTACTTGGCGGGCACAGCGCACGTCTCGAGTTCCCCGTGGGCAGCGGCCCCATGCTCCGGCCTCTCCCGCCGAGAGACACTTCAGAGCTGTGTGGGCCGTGGTTTCGCCTCTGCCCGTCAGCCGGCTCCCGGGGTCCTGGTGCTTCCCTCGGAGATCAGGGAGGCCCCAGCCCACTCCTCGGGATCGGCCACAGGCCGGTGGGGGCAGCTGACACACTGTGGCTGTGGGGGCTTCAGGCCGGCCAGGACTGGTTCCCAGGGGCATGTATCCGTCTGCCTCCTGGGCCTGGTCCCTGGCGCCAGGGTGAGCGGGGTCCATCCAGAGCCCAGGACTGGCTCCCCATGAGGCTGGACATGGGCGTGTGCGGCCACCCAGCACTGCAGTCACGTTGGGAAGCTCAGAGGTTTGGAGCTGGGCGGCTGGGGTGTTTTTCTGAGCATTTGAAATATGGCCTGCCCACGGGTCAGGATCAAGGATGTTTTAATTCCTAATTTAGACTGTTTATGTGCAGGGCTCAAGTCCTGGTGGGAAGAGACAGTGTGGGCTGAACCCCCCTCCCCCCCTCGCCTCTCCAGGGCGGCCTCCCGGCTTACAGCGAGCTCCCAGCCGCTGGGGGGTGCGGGGTCTGCCCGCGGGTGTGCCGGAGGAGGGGCCTGACCTCTGCACCCTGACCCCAGCCCGTCCGGGTGTGTCTCAACTGCAGGGCTACCCAGACCCAGCCCGCCCTGCTCCCACCGCAGAACTTTCTTTGTGAGGGGCAGGGCCCTCCCCACGCCTTTGGGCCTTTCTCTGGAATGGGAGCTGAGGTCGCACCTTGGTGGTGGCCATCAGGCGGCAGGGCTCCTTGGGGCGGAGCCAGCGAGACAGGGCCCGAGGAATCCGGGGCAACGCTGGGCAGACGCAGCTGTCGGCCTGGTTTACCGTAAAAGAAACTCGGAGAGACACGGAGGCGGGGGAGGGGAGGGGAGGGGGTGGACGGGAGGGGATGGGTTGTGAACAGCGAAAAACACGCCCACCACACTGGCCTGCAGCCCCCCACAAGCCCAGGGGCCGTCAGCCTTGGGATTTTCAGGTTTTCCAACTTCAATCAGGGAACACGTCTCTCCCCCTACAGGAGTGATCTGTGGGGCCTGGTCAGCTTCCTGATTTTCATGCCGCCCGAGTTTGCGGGGCCCTCCTCGTGCCCCCACCATCTGGACGGGGTTTCGGGGTGAGGGGTGCTGGACTGTGTCGGGGCTCCCGTGTGCAGCAGGAAGGGGCCAGGTGACGAGGTCATGGTGGGGCAGCTTCCTGCTGCGCCCTCTCTTTCCTGTGGGCCGTGCAGGCCTTCTTTTTGTTTTGGGTGCTGGCCCTGGTCCCGTGGCTCAGGGTTCAAGGAGCCCACCCCACGCTGTCTCCTTGGCTCAGCGGCTCTCGTATGGAGGGTCGGGGTGCCTGGTGTGGGGGCCTTCTGCTCCCCAGGGGGACAGGTGCAGTCGGGTGTCAGGACAGGGCAGACCATCCCTCTAGTTCTCCCCCTACCCGCTGCACCCACAGCCCCTCCCTCCCTCTCCCTGCATACTCTTCGCTCCCTGTCTCACATCACAGCCAGGCCTTTTTCCCTGCTGAGACCCTCACCTCCCCTAGCACATTCCCACCCGCACCCTTGGGCTGCTCTCTGGGGAGACCCGGAAGCCCTTACCCTACCCAGCTGTCTGCTCACCCGCGCGCTGCCCGGGACCACCTTCTTGTGGGGAGGTCTCTCAGGCAGCCTGCTCTGTGGGGCCCTCCCTTGCGGTCTGGGCATCTCGTGGGGGTCATGGAGCTTTGGGACTGTCAGCAGCCCGGGGGTGTAACAGGACAAGGCCCAGATGGGCCGGTGGCCCTGGGGACAGGCTTTCCTTAGAAAGTTACTGGGGTCCTGGAGCGAACCCCTGCAGCCCACTTTTTTTTTTGAGGCGGAATCTCGCTCTGTCCACCAGGCTGGAGTGCAGTGGCGCGATCTCGGCTCACTGCAAGCTCCGCCTCCCGGGTTCCCGCCATTCTCCTGCCTCAGCCTCCCGAGTAGCTGGGACTACAGGCGCCCGCCACCACGCCCGGCTAGTTTTTTTTGTATTTTTTAGTAGAGACGGGGTTTCACTGTGTTAGGAGGGTCTGGATCTCCTGACCTTGTGATCCGCCCGTCTCGGCCTCCCAAAGTGCTGGGATTACAGGCGTGAGCCATTGTGCTCAGCCCCCGCCCACAGCCCACTTTTTGGCCTCAGGCCCCGACCGCAGAGTCCACAGAGCCTGGAGTCTGGAGGAGGCTGACGTGAAGCTTCTGGAAGCAAAGTTTGAGTGGAGATGGGGCTGGGGTAACCCGGTTTTATTTTCCAGGCGGTAAACTCCGTTGGCTGCCGCTGAAAACCAGAGGAGCCTCAGGCGGCTTTTGTTGCTCGGAGCTGTGGGGTTCCCTCATTTCCAGTTTGCCAAGGCTGCTTGGGGGCTGGCTCCGTCCCTCCCGCCTCCTGGGCTGTCCCTCGGCCCACAGTGACCGCCACGCTCCCTCCCTGCTGGAGTCCCTGGAGCTCTGGGCAGCCTTCCAGCGTCCACAACCTCGCCACCCTCCCAGGCTGGGCAGACACTACCCCCAACTCGGCTCCGTCTCTGAGCGCCCACTGGGTCTGAGGAGTCTGTTCTGGGCTCTTCTCGCTCACAGACGAGAGGGTCAGGGCAGAGCCCAAGGCGGGGAGCAGTGTCCATGGGTGTGGGCGTCTTCACAGGCCGGGCGGGCGCCAGGACGGGTGCTGGGGTCCAGGTGCGGCATGGGGCCCACGTGGGCCCCCCTGCCGGGCGCTGTGGAGTCAGAGCAGGTCGGCTCAAGGTCCTGGGGTCTCCGCCAGCCTTTGCTGAAGTTTGAAGCCGGGCTGCAGATGCCAGGACTTCACCGGGAAGATGCTGGAGTGGGCAGGGCCCTGGGCCGCAGGGGGTGGGCTGCACACGGTGGGTGTTGGGGCGAGGGTGGCTGTGTGCCTCGATCCGGCTGGCCCAGGGCGAGTCCGCCCTTCCCGCCTGGCAACGCCCCTGGAGCTTGGCAGGGAGTTGGGGGTGGGGCACGCCCCACAGTGCGTCACCTCAGTCTTCCCTGTTGAGTAGAAAGGATGCTCGGGGAGCAAGGCTGTGCCGTCCCCAATGTTCTAGGCTCTGTCTGAGCTCCCATTACCCTGTCCCTAGGCTGCCCCCAGGCATCCTTCCCTCTCAGATGGTGGTAGCAGGGCTCCCCTGACCCTGCCCTGGGCCTGGCCCGCCTCCTTCTGGGGTGGCCGTGGGGTCCCCAGCAGGACACGTATGTACCTGTGTGTTGTCACGCACATCACCCGCTCAGGAGGGAACCCCAAGGCGTGGGAGCAGCGGGTAGTCTGCACTCCACACCGCTGGATCCTAGCAGGAGCTCCCGGCTTCCCTAATTAAACGATTTATTATTAAAGCAGCTGTTTCCCCATAACTGGCTTCCTGCAGCCACAGGGGCAGAGCCGCCCGCATGGGTGCGGGGCAGGGAGGTGCATGGGCTGTGCTGGGGCACTCTTCTCTCCGGGGCACCCACGGGCGAAGTGGGCTACTGCTGCCTGTGTGCCCCCCCCCGGGGCTCCTGTCCAGGTCCAGGCCCAGCACTGTGGGCTGGGAGGACTCAACAGCTTTGCTTCGCCGAGGCGGGGCAGGGGCTGTGATCAGGGCTGGTACCGCCCCGTGGGGACTCCCGCAGTCAGTGGCCCTAAGCCTTGTCAGTCCTTGGCAGCCAGCCCCAGGGACACCAGGGACCTGCAGGTGGGTACTGTCTGGAAGGGAGGGGTGATGTGGGGCTGGAGTCCCAGGACCGCAGACCTGTCCTGGGCGTGGCGTGGGGAGCCCTCCGTGTGGCCATGGACCTGGGGATCCCAAGTGTCCTTGTGGATATCAGGGTGTCGAGGTGTGGGGCAAGTTGGCGGTCCTAGCGTGTTTAAGTGGCTGACGGGTGCAAGGTGGAGGTGCCCAAGAGGCCGAGGCTGGAAGGGGGGCCGCGGATGACGGGGTGCTGGTGACCAGGCAGGGAGGAACGGGGTGCGGAGCTTTGCAGGGGTTTGAGCAGGTGGCACTGGGAGGCCCAGCAGGCACAAAGGTGGCCAGAGCCCCGGGGTGGGAGGACGTCCGTCTGGAGTGTGGGACAAGGTGTGCTCCCCCCCAACCTCCCGAACAGTGGCTGTGCCTCCGGCCTTGGGACCCGTCCCGCCAGTGTGGACGGACGAAGCCCAGAGCCTCCGCTACCGGCTTCTCTTGCTCACTGTTTACCACTTTAGTATTTAACATGAGAAAATTTTAAAAATTATTTGCTAAGTCACTTAACCACAATAATAAGCCCTTTGTGTGTTAACATAACATGTTCTTTCATGGAAAAGGGTTATATTTCTCAAAACATTAAAAATTCAGTGAGAAGTGGGGCTGTGTTTTGCAGTTTTGCAAGACCCTCTGCTGCCCGGCCTGGTGGAAGTGTCCGGGGACACCCGTAGGAGGGGCGAGGGAAGGAGGGTGGGGCTCCCCAGCCGCCACCCTGAGAACCACTGGTCTAAACCAGCAGGTTCACCCCGCGAGAATTCCCCCACTCCTTCTGAAAGACTGTGGGGGTTGACCTGTGCACACTGTGGGGCCTCACGTCACATGGGGCTGTGGGCATTGACCTGCGTGCACAGTAGGGCCTCGCGTCACGCAGGCCTGTGGAAGTTGACCTGTGCATACAGTAGGCCTTCTGATACGGGGAGCCGTCACCTGGCTGGACTCACAGTCCCTGCAGCCCTGAGACCCACCACAGAGCCATGGTCTCTCAGATGAGGGGACTGAAGCAGAGCGTCCCCGAGGCAGGGCAGAGCTCTTGGCGTCCTCAGTTTGCTCCTCCCTCTCATAGCACCCGGCTGAAGTCTCCTGTGGGACTTTTGGGTTCAAGGCCACCCCACGGCCACGGGCCAGGTGCCTTTCTCTCGCTCCTCCTGGATCCTACCCTTGGTAGGGGCTAGACCCCAGAGCCCAGGACGTGGAGATAACTACCATTTCACAGCAGCCAAGCGTGAATTTAGCCCATTGCTGCCAGGATGGGGGGCTCCATCTCGGAGTGCTGGCACGAGGCTTTCAACAGCTGCGGGCAGTGCAGCCCACCTGGCCCAGCCTGGACTCTGCAGGGTGGAAGCTGGGGTGTGGCCGTGGGGAGGGAGGGAGGGAAGGAGGGAGGGGTGGGGTCGCCGTGGCTCTCCAAGGGAAGCCCCTGCCACTTTCAGGGCTGTCTGGTCCCCTCCCCCAGCAGGGGCAGAGGCACCTTCCAGAACACAGCAGAACAGCGTGTGTCCAGCCCCCAGCTGGGAGAGGAGAGGTGCCCATTGTTAGTTTAAAAAAAAATGACTCAGACGGTTCACAGAGCCTTCCTTTTCCTGCTGGCTTCCAAGAATTCCAATCTGACTTAATGGATCGAGTTGCCGGTGGATCGATTCGGACACGGGTGAGAGCCAGGATGGCCAAGTTGGCGCAGCCCTGGCCTCGAGGCTACCCAGGTCCCAGGTCTGCAGCCAGCTGGCAGTGGGCAGGCAGGGAGCCAGCGGGAGGCCCCTACGCCCACCCTCACCCCCACCCCCCACCTCCACCCCACCAGCCGGGTCTGGCCATGGCTCGGTGATAGGTCTCAGAGCTGCAGGGACTGTGAGGCCAGATAGGTGGCAGCTCCCTGGATTAAGAGGCTTATTCTAGGCACAGGTCAACGCCCCCAGCCCCACGTGACAGGCCCCGCTGTGCGCGCAGGTGAACGCCCACAGCTCCACATGACGTGAGGCCCCACTGTGCACGCAGGTCAACGCCCACAGCCCCACGTGACGTGAGGCCCCCCTGTGCGCACAGGTCAATGCTGCTGGCAGGTTAATGTCCACAGTCTCCATGTGGTGTGAGGCCTTACTGTGTGTGTAGGTGTGGCCACCAAGGGAAGCCTTCCTGCATGTGGGGTTCTCTGCTGGGTTCTGGGGAGCCCCAGGAGGACCACTCACTTTCCCGTAGGTCCCTTTGGTAGTTTTGCATTATGCAGGCTGGTTGTGGGGCAGGGCTTTGAGGGGGTTCACAGGTAACATGGTCTAGGACCCTCGGGACTTCCCACTGCTGGGTCCTTGCTCTTGCTGGGCCCTGGCCTGGGCCAGATGCACCCCTTCCCCTCCACCCTGTAGCTTCCAGCTCCTGAGCACCACTCACTCTAGGTCCGTGTGTCCGGCGTGCCCCGAGCTTGTCCTTCGCCATTGCTGTGCCCAGTCCTGACAGCTGGCCCCATCTGTTTACTCTCATGTCCGAGAACCTGAAGCGGTCCCTGACACACAGTAGTTGTTCCGCAAATGCCTTAGGGAGGAGGAGTAGCCCAGGTGTCCTTCCTAGAGGAAGACCCCGGGAGTGGGTTTTGAGGGCTGCGTAGGAGTGTTCCCAGGCTGGGGAGGTGGGCGGGCGGTGGGCGTTGCAGGCTGCGGGTGAGTTGGGCTGGCCTTGGGATGGTGCGTTGAGGGGTGTGTGCCAGTGGCCCTTGCCCATCTTGGGTAGACCCTGGGCTGCCATTCCTCCTTCCCGGACCCCCAGTGCAGGTTCTGCAACAGCCTGGAGTCTGACCCCGGTTCCTCCATCTGGACCCAGCCTTGGGGCCCAGCCCCGTTCAGGGAGGTGCCTCCCGCTCCCATCACCCCGTCATGGGACGTGCCATGTCTAGCAGGCTCTGCTCTTTCCACCTCATTGCAAATTGGCACAGTGGCTCAGCTGGGTTCTAGACCTAGGGAATTTCAACCCAACCCATTAGACACAAATGCTGTGTGGTTAGAGATGCTGTGTGGTTAGAGATGTTTGTGCCGGAGCCGCCCTGACTGTCAGTTCTGAGCTCGGAGCTCTAATTAGTGCCCGACGGGCACCTCACCCCCACGGGGGGGCAGGGGCGAGGCACAGCAGCAATGTCTCAGAGCTTCCCTGCCCACCCTTGGGTCCAGCTGTGCGGACAGCCAGGCGTGGGTCTGGGAGGGCTGTTGCCGCAGAGTGGGGTCGGCCGCTCCTGCTCTCGGCGGCTCCAGGGCCTCTGCATGGATCCCCGCTGCCGGCTGTTTCTGCAGGGTGGACGTGGCAGTGTCCTGTGGTCGGGCTGAGAAGGCCTGGGGCCAGTACTTCCCACCGTGCTCACAGGTGACGGGCCTGGGCTGCTGTGGGGACCCTGAGAGGGAGTCTGGGTCTCAGGTGACCCCCCAGCCAAGGGGTGCCGGGTTTGAGTCTGCACAGGCCCCGGGACCAGCCACTCTAGCAGTGAGCAGTGGGCAGATGGGGGTCCGGGGGCCGGCTGGGCACAGAGTCTCTGTGGCCCAGTAGGGGATGCACCCTGAAGCTCAGTTTATCTGCCAAGAAAATCGTGGTGCTGGGAGGGGAGCGGAGCGGCCCGCTGGGGAGCTGCCTCTGTCGTGCAGTTACACCCGCCTCCCCGTGGCCCTTCCCCCGAGTCTCCTCACCCCAGGGGACGGGGAGGGGACCCTAAGGATGGTGTGGCCTTCTGGAGGCTGAGTGTTCGTCTGCTGCAGCTGCTGTGAGCATGTCCCACGGACGGGGTGGCATGGGTTCAGCTTCGGTGGGGGGCTGCTTGGGGACAGGCAGAGTCCCCCAGGCTGGTAGGAAGCGCTGGGGGAGGCCTGGGCGGCCTCACTCCCTCCCCACAGGAGCTTCCCTCCGGCCTGCCACACCTCTGAACCCTACACTGGACCCCAAAGGCCACTGTGACTTCAAAGGCTGCCACTCCAGCCGTCCGTCCCGGGCGACCCTGTTGGTCATCCCACTGACGTGTACGAAGGACGTCTCCGACTCTCCGACACTTGGAATTCTAAGTGACACAGGCTGGATGGAGTTTGACTCCACCAGGCGCTGCCATCCCCCAGGCCACCCCTGGGGCCAATCCCCTCCAGGGCCGGGTCCCCTGCTGCCCGGGCCTCAGCCCCAGCCCTGACATTTACACACTGCGGCCGCCAGCACCTTTGGAGACCCAGCCTGAAGTTCAGGGCCGAGGGCCCTCCTCATGGTACGGTGTGGGGACAGCGTCTGACCAAGACCCACCCTTCCATCACCCCAGAGTCCCCAAGGCTGGCACACCTAGCGGCTCATGGTCACACGTGTCATAGGTTTGAGGGCCGAAATCTGACTCGGGCAGAGAGTGGAACAAGCTTCAAGCGGGAAATGGGGTGTTGGGGTGGAAGGAAAGGGACCCCCCAGGGCAGGCTTGGGAGGGGCGTCTTAGTCTGCTGGGGCTGGGACAAAAATTCTGAGGACATGGTGGACGTCTCAGGGCAGGGCTGGGATGATCGGGCTCCGTGGGGGCCGCTTCTGGGTGCAGACTCCTGCTTCTGCCTGTGTCCTCACGTGGTGGGAGGTGGAGGGATCTCTCAAGGTCCTTGTTATAAGAGCATTAACCCCATTTCTGAGGGCTCCCCCGCTCCTGACCTCACCTCATCGCAATCACCTCCCAAAGGCCCCATTGGGTCTCAGCGTCTGAACTCAGTGGGGACACAAACTCTCCGTCCCTAGCAGGTGCCCAGGCTGCGGGCACTGCCCTTTCTCCCTGGCCCCACTGTGATCTCCCCCACCCCCTCTCCCTGAGGCCTCCCCCCACCTCTCCCTGGGGCCTCCCCCACCCCCTCTCCCTGGGGACCCCATGGTCCTTCCCCCCCAGAAACCCTCCCCCAGGGACTCTCCCGCCCCCTCTCCATGGGGCCCCTCATGGTCCTTCCTTGCTCTGCCTGGGACCTCCCCCCCCACCAGGCTCTCCTGCCCTGGATCCTTGGACCCCCCCATAGTCCCTCCCATGCCCAGTCTTTCTGGACCCTCCCCCATGGCCTCCCTGGTCGTCTCAGCTACAGGCTCTTTCTGGTGCTTCATATTCATATCTCAGAGTCCGAACCCACCCCCCAAGTGCCTTAAAATGTGACTGTATTTGGAGATAAAGGCCATTTGGAAGGGGGTTAGGATTAGGTGAGGCCACAGGGGGACGCAGATGCAGAGGGGTGACAGCGGTGTCTACAGGCCAAGGACAGCAGCCGCAGGAGGAGCTGGCCCTGCCTATGGTCTCAGACTCCAGCCTTCAGGCTGTGAGAGAGTGAGTGTCTGTTGCTTCAGCCACCGCCGTCCAGCAGACCGGTGTCCCCCCCCAGAGGGGCCATACTGTCCCTCGGGTCCCTCCCTGCCGCCGGCCGGACCTGACTCACCCCCGGCCAGGAGCTCCTGCACAGGTTGGGGCCAGATGCCCCTGCTCCTGTCTCCACCGAGCTCCAGAAGTCGGCATTGGGGGTGAAGAGACGTGGCAGAGTAGCCGTGGCAGGCAGGGGTGGCTGTCAGGGCAGGGGGAGGATCAGACGGTGGCATCTCCCCAGCAGGGCAGCCCCCATGGCCCTCCTAGCCCCTCTATTTTCCCCGGGGGATAAACTGAGGCTCTGTGACCTCTGTCAGGTCTCAGAGACCCTGTTGGGTGGTGAATGGGTGACCCGTGGACAGCAGGCTGTGGTGGGTGTGGGGCTCGGCCCTCCCCGCATGCTGTTCCTCACACCTGCCTGGGAAGCGAAACCACAGCAGCATCACCCCTGGCTGGGCCTGGCCGCCGCCTCCCCAGGAGCGAGAGCTGTGTTTTTATTTAACGCGCCTCCCGGCACTGGTGGAAGGGGTGTGTGGTGGCCCTGTCGGTGGGGTTTGGTCTCGGGCTCCTGGGCAGGGTGAGCTGGGGGTCCCTGATCTCAGTCACCAGGCTGTGGTGGACGGAAGCCCTGGCTGACCAGGCATCGGGGCTTGGGGACTCCCCCTGTGAGGTGAGGGAGGTGGGAGGGCAGACCGAGCTGCTGCTGAGTGGCTGCTCCGTTCTCCTCATGTATTTATTTATGTATGCATTTGCGTGTGTGTGTTGTTTTGTTGTTGTTGTTGCTGCTGGTGTGATCTCAGCTCGCTGCAACCTCCGCCTCCTGGGTTCAAGCGATTCTCCTGCCTCAGCATCCTGAATAGATGGGATTACAGGCGCCTGCCACCATACCCAGCTAATTTTTGTATTGTTAGTACAGATGGAATTTTATCATGTTAGCCAGGCTAGTCTTGAACTCCTGACCTTGTGCTCACCCACCTCGGCTCCCCAAAGTGCTGGGATGACAGGCGTGAGCCACCGCGCCTGGCCTCTTTTTTTTTTTTTTTTTTTTTTGAGATGGAGTCTCACTCTGTCGCCCAGGTTGGAGTGCAGTGGTGTGATCTTGGCTCACTGCAACCTCCGCCTCCTGGGTTCAAGCGATTCTCCTGTCTCAGCCTCCTGCGTAGCTGGGATTACAGGCACATACTACCACGCCCAGCTAATTTTTTTGTATTTTTAGTAGAGATGGGGTTTCACCATCTTGGCCAGTCTGGTCTTGAACTCCTGACCTCGTGATCCACCTGCCTCGGCCTCCCAAAGTGCTGGAATAACAGGCATGAGCCACTGTGCCCAGCCCATTTTTCTTTTTTAATATATATCTGGTTGCCAGGTGATACCGAGGGGACTGGGCTCTGCTGGGACAGGGCTGAGGGGCGTCATGTGGATGGACGGCCAGCCCACTGGATGCCCTGGGTGGGTCCCCGTCCCTGCATACCGGGCGAGCCGGCTCCTGCGTGTACACAGGCGTGTGGTGTGTGTCCGCGTTGCAAAACACTGGATGTTGCAGGCCTGAGCTGGGTTTTCACGCAGATTGAGACCACGGCGTCACTCACAGAGCATGTAGAGGCGAGAGGGACTCGGGCCGCCGTGGGCTGGGGAGGAGGGTCCCATAACTGGGGGCAGAGCAGGGGCAGGCTGGGTGAGGAGGGGGTACCCCAGGTGTCTGAACCCCAGGTCTGTGGAGGCCCGAGGTCTTAAGGGAGATCCCCAGTGGTGAGACTGGAGGTGCCCTGGGGCGTAGAGGGTGGGCCCGTGTCCTGGCATCCCGGGCGTCCCCACACCCCCTCTGAGGCACAGTCACAGTCTCTGGGTCCTGAGCAGGGCCCGCAGTCACAGCCAGGGCGTGGGGGAGCCAGGGAGGGACTGCTCTCTGTAGCACTGGGGAGTGGCCTGGCTGGCCTTGGCTTTCCTGGGGCAGGGGTCCCCTTGGCCACCACGTGGAGTAGGACGCAGGTAGGGAGGAGCCTGGGTAGGGCGGGTGGGGCAGGCAGAGATGAGATGCAGACTGCGGGGAGAGCTCGGTGCGCAGCGGGGGCCGGGATGCTGCCGAAGGGGAGCCTGTGGCTCCCACAGGGAGGTCGCTTAGGGGAAGAGGACCAGAGTGAGGTCAGCCCTGGTCCACGGCCACCCCTGCCCTGGACTCCCCGGGCCAGCACCCGACCTGGCCGCCAGTGTGCTGAGGACAGACCTGCTGGGCTGCTTTGGCAGGGACTCACCCCGTCTTCCCGCAGGAAGGAGCCTTGGCGGGACTGCTTCCGCCAGCTTCCCGGCCAGACTCAAGGCTGGAGCTCCAGGCCACGTTCCCATGGAGGGAGCGCCTGGTCCCCTGGGGTGGTCTCTAATTTGGGCCGCGGCAGCTGTGCAGTGGCACTCAGGCAGTTATTTCTGGCCTGGAGAATTCCAGCCCGGAGCAGGCCCCACGGGCCCGTCCCAGGGGCGGGCGGTCGTCTTCCCCAGGGTCCCCTCCTGGCTGGGTTTCTGCTGCCCATGCCTTTTCCTTCCAAGCTTGGGGGCATGCAGCACCCTCTTATGGGGACCAGGATGGGCAGTGAGTGATGAGGCCAGAGGAGAGGAGCTCTCACCCGGCACAGCCGGCCCCTCCACCTCCCGCTCCCAGGACAAAGCCTGCCTGACCAGGTGGCCCTGACCTGGGGCAGCTGCCGAGTCCCCGGCAATGGTGGGAGCTGAGCCAGCACTTTGATGCCTGTGTCGGCCAGGAGTCTTGGGGTCTGCTCCACTTTCAGGCAGAACATCCTGGATGGTCGTGCACCCAAGGTGCTTGCCGGCATTGCTACACGCTGCCACCACGTGGCTGGCAGGGCCTCAGGTTTCTCGGCCTGCACAGCCAGGCTTCCCACAGGCACCCAGATGAGGGCTGGGATCAGGCACTTTTCCACTCAATTATGCCTTGAAAAGTTCCCAAATCAAGTTCTGTTAGAGATAAATAGATACATTAGGTCTCTTCCTAATTATCATGCCTTTTTAAATTGAACGCAGTTAGAGAGAACTGTCTGCATGTGCTGCGAACCAACCTCTCCTTTCATCCCTGGAGGTGGGGGACCTGCCCTTGTCTCAGGCCTGAAGAGGGCTGTGCGTGTGTTCTCCACTCGTGTGTGGGGTGAGCCCGGCCCATGCACACAGGCAGCTACACACACATCACACACCCACACCCGGACACGTGCCTCAGGTCCCCACACTGCCCTCACACGCATGCGCTCCTCGCACACGCACGCCCCCACACATGCCCCTCTCACGTACCTCTCGCACACATGCCTTCCTCGCACACGCATGCACACAGGCCCACTCTCCCGCCTGTCCCTGGCTGCTGTGTGCTTCCCGTGCTCCCTGTCCCCCCACACCGATGGGTGCAACGCTCCCCAGGGTGAGAAGTGGCCACCCAGGTGAGCCTGGTGATTCCCCAGGCCGTGGCAGGGGTGGGGCCATGCCTAAGACAGCTCAGACGATGTGATCATTTCAGCTCCTCTGGTGGGTGGTGGGTGGGAGGCTCTGTGGGGTGGGGGAGGCGGGCCTCACCCCGCCTGGGTGCAGCCCCACGGACATAGAGGCGGAGGCCAGGGCCGCTCCTTGTGGGGCCCGAGTCTCCCGAGGCCACTGTGCAGGGAGGAGCTCCGTTGAGACGGAATGTTCCGGCAGCCGAGAGTGAGCCATCCACTCATGGAGCGGTGACTTCAGTCCCCCAGGTGGTAGCCTGTGGTGGGCGTGGGCTCCCCGCACCCCTGCGCTGGGGGTGGTGCTCTCCCACGGGCAGCCCAGCCCCCGTGCCCTCCTGTGACCCGCGGCGCCGGCTGGAGACAAACACTCCATGTTTGGCTGCTGCCCGGGCTCCCCACCCCCCACCGCCCGTGTGAGTCACGCAAGTCCAGGCGGCTGACTCCGGCCGCATTCCCCTGGCCAGGCCACTGGGGAGAGGGGCTCCCACATCGGGGGCCTGACTGGGGTAAAAGCTCAGGGTAGGCTGCACTTTGAGACTCAGAGCAGACTGGGGGGCGACTGGGAGAGGCTAGGGGTGAGGACCAGGACAGAGGCCAGGAGAACTCGCAGCCCCCTGATGAGACGGTTGGTCAGTGTGGCAGGGACCCCCACCTCAGCCCCCTCTTGACGTTGCCCAGATCCTCCGTTCCCTGCCTGGGATGGGGTGCAGGTGATCTCTGTGGGGCTGAGTCCTGAGTCCTGGCCCCAGCCTGAAAGCTCCCGGGGCGGGAGTCGGCCACGGGGTCCATGGGCACTGCAGGTTCGCAGGAGGGCAACTGTCCCATCTCTGGACAGTTCAGTCTCCAGGGCTGGTACTGGTGCCTGTGAAGGAGGCCTGGGCCCCATGCACCACTCCCGCTCCCACCTACTGTGACACCCACCACCCCCGTCCCCCACCCTCCATGACACCCACCCTGACTCCCCCAGCAGCAGGGATTGGCGTGGGACACGGTGGGGCCCTGGGTGGCCGTTTCCGGGAAGTTCTGTGTCAGGCCTGGAGCCCGGGAACCCGGTACCCTCCAGCCCCGTGCAGAGCTGTGGGAATCCTGGGGCTGCCCTCGGGAGCCGGCCTCCCCAGGACCTCTGACAGGTTCTGTTGGGTCTGATGGCACTGCGTCCCCCCACTTTTCCCCAGCACAGAGGGGTCCTCAGGACCCCACCCGAGTTAAAACCCTGCAGTGGCTTCTCCCGAGGAAGGAGACAGGCGTGGGGGGCCGCCCTCAGCGTGGAACTGGGGATCCCGCCCGGCCCCTCCCCCAGCCCTGACCGGGTTTCCTCCTCCCTTGTCTCCATGGCAACGGCCTCCAGGGAAGGAAGAGAAACCTCCTTCAATCAGCGCATCCCTGGCATCCCTGATCCTGGATCGTGTGGCTGCCTTGCCCTCCCTCTTCCCACCCAATCCCCTCCCCCTAACAGGCCCCGCTGGAGAACAGGACACTTGCCTGTTGTGGCGTTGGGGTCGTGGGTCCGGGGGAGGCGCTGCGCTCAGGGCAGACTCTGGAGCTCCCTGGGCACCGTCCTGTCCTGCAGGTTTCATGTATTTTCTGTCGTCTCCCCTGTGAGGCTGGGGGGCGACCCTGGGGGGAGCGTGTGAGAGTACATGCGTGTACACGGGTGTGCACGTGACCTGGCGTGTTGCTCCCCCAGTGGGGCCTGTCCCATCCCACCTGCTGGGAGACTCCAAAGTCTGCAAACATCTGGCTCCAGAATGTCCTCACTGCAGAGGGAGACTGAATTAATTAATTCCCTGCTGGATCGGTTAATTAACCGCAGGTACTCTGGAGCCGTGTCTGTGCCGCCTGGGAAAGGGTGTCTGCCTGGGCGGCCGCGGCTGCCCCAGCGTTTCATCGGTTGCCAGGGACCAGAAGAGTCAAGGCCAGCTGGGCTGTGCCTGGCCCCTCAGGCCTAGGTGGAGCTGGTAGGGGAGGTGGGACACCAGCCCACTTGGCAGGGTGCAGGTGGGGCCGCGCTGGACTCCAGGGCGTCACTCCTGCCCACGGAGGCTTCCGGCGCTTCAGGAATGGTCAGGCCCAGCCTGCCGCATGCACAGGGCCCCTCACTGAGCCCTGAGATCAGGGAGCAGACCCTGGCCAAGGCTCCGGCCCGCTGAGTCCTTGACGGCTTTGGGCCTTACTGCCCGAGGCAGAGGCTGAACTGTGGAGGCCGGCAAGTGTGGGACCGAGGCTCCGGTGAATGGGGGCCACCAGCCCCAGAGGACTCCAGGCGGCTTGGCCTGGGCACCTGCGCACAGCGGCTGTCCTGCCTTCGAGGGACGTGCATGGGGAGGGCTCCTCACCTGCTGCCGTGGGCTGCTCGTCTCCCGGCCCTCAGCCTCATCCTCTGTGAGCCTGGGAGGAGGCACAGATGCCGCATGAGTCTCCGAGCGCCCTTGCCCTCTTGTGGGCATCCGGACCCCCTGGTGGAAGGCAGGTCTCAAGGTGCTGGAGGGCACTAGGAGTCACGTGGCCGGGTGGGCCCAGGGCACGTGGGGGCCTTCTGCCCAGCAAGAGTGGAGGCCACGTGGCAGGAGGAGGAGACGCCCCCTACCACCCCGTGCCTTCCCAGGTGCCGGGTCTCAATTCCCGGTCCAAAGGGCGCTTTGAGTGGCGACTGCAGACAGGCACAGGGCTCCAGCGAAGCTGCCATTTAGAGGGAAAACTGGAAACGCAGGCTGTGGTGATGTCTGAAGTGAGGTTCAGGTACCACGGGATTGGCCGTTTCATTCCACGGGGTTAGCCATTTATTTATTTATTTGACGAGCAGCTGATTTTAAGGAATTAACATTTTATTTATTTATTTATTTATTTATTTATTTATTTATTTATTTATTATTTTTTGAGACGGAGTCTCGCTCTGCCGCCCAGGCTGGAGTGCAGTGGCCGGATCTCAGCTCACTGCAAGCTCCGCCTCCCGGGTTCACGCCATTCTCCTGCCTCAGCCTCCCGAGTAGCTGGGACTACAGGCGCCCGCCACCTCGCCCGGCTAATTTTTTTGTATTTTTTTAGTAGAGATGGGGTTTCACCCTGTTAGCCAGGATGGTCTCAATCTTCTGACCTTGTGATCCGCCCGTCTCGGCCTCCCAAAGTGCTGGGATTACAGGCTTGAGCCACCGCGCCCGGCCGGTAGGAATTAACATTTTAAAGTGCACGGGTCAGCGACCTTCGTGTTGTTGAACCATCACCTCTGCCTAGTTCCGGAATGTTTCCCTCGCCCCAGAGGGAAACTGCGTCCCCATGAGCCCTCACTGCCCAGTCCCAGCCGTCTCTACCTTGCTTTGTCTCTGGGTTTGCCTGTGCGGGACTTTCCGTGTGACATGTGGTCCTTCTGTGCCCAGCTCCTCCTGGCATCACTTCCCCGGGTTCACCCACGTCGTGGCGTGTCGAGCTTCCTCCTTTTTCATGGTTGGGTAATATTCCGCCCTGTGGCCAGACTACGTTCCGTCCATTCATGGGTCTGTTGGACACCGGACTGTTTCCATGATGGGCTGTTGGGGTCGGTGCTGCCGCAGACACGTGTGGGCCCGTCTGTCGTGAGTGCCCGTTCCCTTGTGCCTGGAGTAGGCAGGATTGGCCTTCATGGCCACACCCACCGGTTATCCAGAGCAGGCTTAGACATGCCCTGGGTGGGAGCTGGACTCCTGGATGCTGTCTGTGGGTCCTGCCAGCAGCAACCAGACTCCCACATGGACCCAGCCATCTGCAGAGGCCTCCCCTAAGTCTGCCATTCTGGGGAACCCTGGAGATGCTCAGAAAGCCTAGTGGTGCTGGGCACGGTGGCTCACGCCTGTAATCCCAGCACTTTGGGAGGCCGAGGCGGGCGGATCACGAGGTCAGGAGATCGAGACCATCCTGGCTCACACAGTGAAACCCCGTCTCTACTAAAAAATACAAAAAACTAGCCGGGCGAGGTGGCGGGCGCCTGTAGTCCCAGCTACTTGGGAGGCTGAGGCAGGAGAATGGCGTGAACCCGGGAGGCGGAGCTTGCAGTGAGCTGAGATCCGGCCACTGCACTTCAGCCTGGGCGACAGAGGGAGACTCAGTCTCAAAAAAAAAAAAAAAAAAAAAAGGCTAGGGGGGCACGGGGGTCCACGGCAGGTGAGTAGCTGGTCGGTATGCGTAGGGGTGGGAGGTGGGGTGTGGGGGGGCCGGGGTGTACCACACTGGTCCTCCCCGGGCTTCTCAGTGGGGTCTCCTTCACGGTGTTTTGAATAAAAATGCGCGGCTCCCTCGGGGTGTCCCAGCAGGGCTGTTCAGAAGCTGGGCCCAGGGATCCCGGAAGGCCGGGGCCCACCCTGCTGTGACTGCACAGGCCGGGACTCCCAGACATTTCGTTTTTGTCATTGCACACGCAGGGCCTGGATTCGCCGTGCAGAAAGCCGGACGATGCCGTGGCGGGGGAGTGAATGTCAAAGGGTCACTGTGGACTCTGCCCATGTCCTGAGTGCCCTCATCCTGTCCCTCCCCGTGGTGTTCTCATCCTCCAGAGATCCTCTGGGAACTTCTCTGTATCTCTGCACACACGCTCCTCGAGGTGGCCTGCACTGCGGCTTCTGTCGTGAATGGGGTCACGTGCCCTCCATGACTCGCTCCTCCTGCGCTGTGTACCTTGGACCTGGCTCGGTCCTGATGCCCACGGCACCACTACCACCTGTCGGGTGGCCACGTAACACTTCCTGGTCGGGTGAATGTGCCATGTCAGTGGAGACATTCTGCTCTTCCAGCTCTTGTCGATACGAGCAGTGCGCCCTGGCTCTCAGGGCCATGACCACCACTGTGGCCGGCAGGCTTCAGGGCGGTCGGTTCCACCCCCGTGGCCTCAAGGGCCCTTTGGAGCTGCCGCGGTTCTGAGTGGGGGTGGACACAGACACAGGGCCGGAGGGTCAAGGCTCTGTGAAGGTGGGAAATGCGTCGTTTCGCTCTGACCAGGCGGCCGGTTCCCGGGGATCTCCTGTGCCACCCACTGACTCGCAGGGTCTGCGGCTGGCTCAGCCCCTCCTGGGTCACTTGATGTTGCTTCCCCTGCAGCAAAGGGGACGGAGTCTCCTCCGCACTGCGGGCTGATGGCTCTTGCGAGAATGGGCTTCCCCCATGAATAAGACATAGGGCTTCTCCTTAAGCAAATTGGAAAAGTAAGGTCGAGCGCTCCTGAGAATGAGGGCCGGGAGGGGAGGAGGCGGCCAGAGCGGCGTGGGGCCGTGGGCAGAGCAGGCAGGGAGGGAGCAGCCTCAGCCTTGGCATCTTCTGCCCAGGGCATGGAGGGTTTGCCCAGCCAGGGATGGGTGCAGAGAGGGGAGCACGTGGCTGAGAGTCCTGGCTGCCTGTGACCCCAGCTGCAATCTGTGCCCTGCGGGGCGTAGGGTCCTGAGTGGAGGGCTGTGGCCCACCTCACTGTGGGCTTCCCCTTCCTGCTCTGGGTGCCTTCCCCGCCCACGCCCCTGCCCCTGGCTCGGGCCGCTGGTGCCCAGCTGTTGTGGATTTGGCCTAATGGGGCTGAGCTGGCTGAGCAGATTGCTCTTGGGGACAGCATGTGGGGAGGGAGCGGCTCAGCCTCCCGATCCTCCCAGCTGCAGAGCCCTGCGGCCCCCCGCACTGATGTCAGGATGCAGCCCAGCAGGGAGCCCCACTGGGATTCCTGGAAGCCACAGCCTTGCTTGGGGGCCACTCTGACCATAGAGGAGGAACCAGGCAGCAGTTGCAGCTGGAGACGTCCATCCCTTCGCTGGGCTGGCACTCCCCCGTGGTCTGAGGAGCTGAGGCTGGCCCATGGCTTTGACGCCTTAACCATCTCTTGAGGAGGGGCACACCGCCCCGCCTCCATCCCTCTGTAGAAGCATCTGTCCTGACCTTGCTCCGGCAAACGTGGAGGCCTTGGTGAGGTGAAAACGTGTCCTCCAGAGCCGGCAGGAGCCAGGCCGAGCTGTGTCAGGAGGGTAGATGGAGGGTCTTGTTTTGCAGGGAGGGTCTTGTTTTGCAGGAGGGTCTGCATGAAACCTGTCAGAGCCAGAAGGATGAAATAGTCCATTTGTACAGATGGGGACGCTGAGGCTTAGAAAAGGGGAGGTGCACGTGGAGGTAGAACTGGGGTCAGGCTCTTGCCCCACGGCCCTGGCCTGAGGATTAGTCACGGGGCAGGGGCAGGGAGGCCCTAGCCCCAGGATACCTGAGCCAGCAGGTCTGGGCGAGCCTGGGAGCTGATGTTAGCTGATGTTTCGGGTTGGGGTGGTCCAGGACCACCCTTTGAGCTGTGCTGGTCCCACAGCATGCGGGCTTCTGAGGACCCCCTGTCCTGACCCGGGACCTTGGAGACTGCTGGCTCTGGGGAGAGGGGTCCCACGGCACCTCAGGGCTCAGCTGGCACTGTTTGGGGGTCTCGCAGTCCCGACCTTTGCTGAGTGGCCCTGAGACTGGCTCCTGGCCCCCAAGAATCCCAGGTCTCCAGCATCTTCGGCGCAGAGATAGCAGCTGCCAGGGTTCCCCCCACTCCCAGACACTCCCCCTCACCTAGCAGCGGGGAATGCAGGCCTTGCTGCCCCCCACACAACAGGCAGTACTTCTGGGGCTACCCGCGCCCACGCCCAGGGGCCAGGAGTAAACAGCACCTTCAGAGCTGTGCATTTTCAAGCTGGGAAGAAGAGTTTGGGAGTCTTTTTCCTCCTCTACTCCCCCCGGATGAGAAAGCGGGGATCAGTGGAGCAGCTCCAGTGAAGCTGTGTGTTTCCGGCCAGGAGGCCACTTCCTGGCCCCCAAACCTAACCCCAGCCCTCCCAGCTCGGGTACACCCAGGACAGGCCCAGGCGAGGCGGCCGCTTCAGCACCACGGACAGCAGCCGCCACAGCACTGCCCGCCCTGCGTCCATGCCTCCTGACCTGCCAGGGGCTGACATTTGGGGTGTGCTGGAGCTGGGCCCCTCGGAGGGCCCCCCAGGTCCTGAGAGCTGAGGGGGCTCCTGTGGACCTTGGTGTGGGCCGCCATGGCCACAGGCGGTGCCCATGTGTTAAGGGGAGCACTTAGCACCACAGAAAGGAGGCTGAGGGGCCATCTTTGTTCCAGGGTCCTGAGGGAAGCAGTGGTCTGCAACAGGAAGCCTGCGGGGGTGAGAAAAAGCAGTTCTTCTCCCAGAGATAGAGGAGCTGGTGTCCCTGAAGCGTCCTGGGCAGGACTGGTTTTCTTCGTGGGTGCCAGCTGGGGAGGCCTGGCCCCAGGCAGGGCTGCAGGAGTAGGAAGGGGGCTTTGCACCTGTCCAGCCCCTCAGAAGTGCACAGGCCTGGAGACCTGAGGAAGGGGAGGTGGCCAGGGTCTGCTGGACCTGGCAGGTGCCCTGAAAAGTATCCTTTTTTTTTTTTGACATGGGGTCTTGCTCTGTCACCCAGCCTGCAGTGCCGTGGTGTGATCGTGGCTCACTGCAGCTTCCGCTTCCTGGGGTCAGGCAATCCTTCCACCTCAGCCTCCCGAGTAGCTGACACCACACCCAGCTAATTTTTTTGTTAAATATTTTTGTAGCGGAGAGGTCTCACTACATTGTCCAGGCTGGTCTCGGATGCCTGAGTTCAAGTGATCCTCCTGCCTCAGCCTCCCAAAGTGCTGGAATTACGGGTGTGAACCACCGCGCCCAGCCTGAGAGCACTGATTTTAGAGTGTGGGACTGAGGGACAGGATGGGTACTGTGCTTGAGGGGTCTTTCATCAGGACCCCACCGCCGAGGGGGTCTTCAGCCCTGTTCCCCTGTCCAAGCCTCTCTCTGGGCGGGAGGGGGAGGTTGCTCCTTTATGAGCCTCTGGCCTGCATTGTGGGGCAAGTGAGCCCAGCCCTGCGGGGGCCGCCTGGGGAACATGTCACCCAGGCCAGACTCCAGGAG
Organism: Rhinopithecus roxellana; assembly: GCF_007565055.1. Classification (NCBI taxonomy): domain Eukaryota; kingdom Metazoa; phylum Chordata; class Mammalia; order Primates; family Cercopithecidae; genus Rhinopithecus; species Rhinopithecus roxellana. The sequence continues at coordinate 72,020,081 of NC_044568.1, read as the reverse complement.
CTGGAGAAGGCCCCTGTGGTCCCCGCCCCCGACCTTGGTCTGTCAGAAAAGAGGAGTCACTGAGGTCCTGGGGCTTGGCCCAGGGAGATGAAGGAGCGAGGGTTGGTGGGTGCGTTGCCGCTGGCCGGGCCTCAGGGTCTGCTCCCTGCCTGAGGGAGACCCCGTAGCTGAGACCATCTCACTGCGCCGCTGCCCTTGGCCGCCCGGCCCTTCCCTGGCTGGGTTCCCTGACCGTTCTGTTGCCCTGCAGCCACCAGGCCCTGTCCCAGGGCTGCTCCCAGCCACGTTGGCCTGCCTTCCTCCCACCCGCAGTGGAAATTGATTCTAATTTGTAGAAGTTGATTTGAAACCTAAAAGAATTTTTAATTAAAACCCAGAAAATCCATCTGTGTAATTAAGGCTCTAGAAGTCACCGGGCTCCGTGCGATGCAGCCGGCAGATACTGCCTGTCCTCAGCTGGCCACAGAAGTGTGGCCAGGATGGCGTGACACATGAGGGCCAGTCTGCTCAGCCCGGAGCTGCCCGAGCCCCTGCTGGCCTATGCGGGACGTGGGACATGGACTGGCTGCTCCCCTCTCTAGGCAAAGCCCCAGGGGGCACTGGGACCTGGTACATCGGGCAGTCCCTCTCCAGGGTAGGGAGGGCTGGTTGCTGGGGTGTGACCCGGTTGGGAGGTGCCCAACATGCCTGCCTGTCACCTCTTCTGTTGTGAGAGGCCTCCTTGGGGCCCCCCTGGACCCTGCTACACCACCGTCCCCCCCAGATCTGCACCACAGGCACAGGGGTGGGGTCCTTGCCATTGGAGCAGGTCTCTGGGATTGTGGGGCTAATTTCGGGGTGGGTGCTGGGGGAAGGGAAGGCAGGGGATCTACGCTGGGTAGGGGCCCTGTAGACCCAAGAGCTGCGAGCTGGGAGGCTGGCCTGGCTGTGTGGCCTCAGGCACACTCGGGATCTCAGTGAGCCAGCACCTGTGCAGCACCATGGGTCCAGGAGATTTGAGGTTGCCAATGTCGCCAGGCATAGCTCAGGAGGCCATCTGCAGTTGGGGTGCCTGCAGGCCCAGTCTTGCCCCTCTAAGGCCTTCAGCTGTGTGTGTGATTTTGGGGGCCCATGCGCCTGGATGGGAGGGGCTTACTGGAGCCACACCCCTGCTTGGAAAAGACAGTGCCCCATCCCCCACTAAACCAGATGGTCTGAGAGGTCGGGGAGGGGGACCCAGGCCCCCTTTTGGCTTCCTTCATAGCCAGTCACAGAGGCTTGGGGTGGGTCTCAGTGACATAGTAGAAGGGGCAAAGGTGTCCAGGTAGGACCCTGGCTTGGGGACCCCTAGCCGGTTGTCTTTGAGGAGTGACTAAGCACTGGGTCCCACCCACCCCTGCCAGCCCCTCTGTGCCATGGGGGCAGCTCTCATGGTGACTGGCGCTGACTGGCCCTGGGCTCCGACACCATCCACTGTACTCTGCCGGCTGGACAGGCCTAGAGATGGCTGGTCAGAGGTGCCGGCCCCTTCCCGTCTGTCCCCATTGGGCTCTCCACCGCAGGGTCTGGGCTGGGTCCAGAAGTCAGCATTCCCCTCAGTGCTGGGGAGGCCATGCCGTACCTTTAGCTCTAAGTCCTGAGCTGACTGGGGTGGCAGGAACTGCCAGGGTCAGGCAAGTGGCTGGGGGCCAGCCAGGGTGCAGGGAGGGTGTGAAGGGCCTTGTGTTCAGGTAGCTCCCTAGCTTAGGGCACCCCCCACTTCAGCTTGGACATCTCCAGGGTGATTTCCAGGGTGATTTCAGAGCAGGCCTGGGAGAAATCGGGCAACGGCTGGAGACATCTGGAGGCGGGTCTCGGCCCTGAGTGGTGGAGTCCAGGGGTGGCTGGAAACTGCCTGCTTTCGTAGTGGAATGTGTGTGTGCTGGTTGGGGGCCCAACTTGAAGGAGAGTATGGAGAGAGGGGACAGAGAGGTGGCCTCAGACACCCATGGGACAGTCTCACCACCCCCATTGGGTAGACAGGTACACTGAGGCCTGGGATGCCCTGTGCCCAGGGAGAGGCAGTGCCACCTACAAGACCCATGGCTCAGCCAGGCTGGGGTGGAGTGCAGTGGGGGCTCAGGTCAGGGAACACCATTCCCCACACCTGCCTCTGCTGTGTCCTGTCCTGGCTGGGTGCCTTTGAGCTCCCCGCTGCCAGCCTGTTTCGTTGACTCAAGAAAACCCCTCCCCCTGGGAAATGACGGCCCTTGGAGATGCACAAAGACAGTCCCCAGCCACCCCCGCAGAAAGGTGCTATTTGCAGCAGTTAGGGGACAAAGGTGCCCGAGGTGGGGGGCAGAGCCGCCATCCATCGTCGTTCCCTTGCACTGGCATTGGGTCAGGAGGCCGGGAGAGGCCAAGGGGCCTGGCACGGCTTCCACCGCGGGGCCTCGGCTCCTGCCCGCCCCCCCCACCTTGAGCAAGTCACGCAAACCCCACCCCCACCTCGTCCAGCAAGGACTGTGTTCCGAGGCTTGCTGTGAACGTGCTCACACACTGGCCGCTGGGCTTGCACTGGGTGCGTCACCGGTAGGCGGCAGTGCGTGCTGTGGCCTCGCCCACCTACGGGACAACGGCATGGCGTGCCAGCATGCCAGCTGCCTTGGCGGGAGGCTGATTTCGGCTTCTTGCAGCCGTGTTACAGCAGAGGGTCTGTTACTGCTGAACCCATTAAGTGTAATTACTGCCCTCTTGGCGGGAATGCGTAATTACATTGGTGGCCTGGTAGCCGTGGCACTGGCATCAAATGCTGACCTGCCAGGAGGCTGGGGCCCTGGCTTTGTGGGAGGAAGGGTTCCGGGATGGGCTGCTGGGGTCCCTGAGGGAGGGGCTCCAGGCTGGACTGACAGGCGAAGGCAGGGAAGGTCCTCGTCACCGAGCCTCTTCCCCTCCTACTGTGGCAGCTGCCCTTGCTGTCATCCCTGAGAGTTTCGGACACTCAGACCCTGACCTCAGTGCTGCACGCAGCACCCGGGACCTCTGCTGTAGTGAGCATGGCCCGTGTTGGGCAGGGGGCACTGCTGCTACCATCATCCGGGTCCCAAGCAAGTCTGTCAGGGGTGAGGGGGAGCCCCGGGCACTGAGGCCAGTGGTCTGCGCGAGGTGGGTGCCAGGAAGGGCGGCCACTGAGAGTCAGGCATAGGCTCAAGTCCAGAGCCAAGGGTGGGGATGGCCACCAGGCTGCCTCCGAACTAGCTGTGAGTGGATGCCCAGCTCCATCCCCTCCTCAGTTCCCACGTGTTGGGGACGGCAGGGGCTGGCAGAGCTGGGGGACTTCCCGAGGCTGTTCGCTGACAAGTTGGCGTTTTCCAAATGCCGACTTCTGTCTACCTTAAGGAAGGTCCCTCCGGGTCCACAGTCATCCACCGGATTGCCCCTCCCTCCTTCCTCAGGTTCCCTGGTCAGAGTGGGGCCCTGCAGCCCTGGGACGGAGGGCCCAGAAAGCCTGTCCCAAGTGTGCTGCCGCCCAGGCCAGGAGGGTGAGACGGGGAGTCCTGTCCCGGTGGGTCACAGTACCCGGACATACCTTGGGGCCCTCCCAGTTGCACAGGGTGCCCTGCCTGCAGCCCCCCAGCGAGGGAGCCCTAGGCAGCCTGGGCCCCACGTGGGCAGCTAGGCTCTGGGAGTCTGAGTGGTCCTCACTGGGGCCTCACTCCTGACGCGGCCAGCCCACCGAGGGCTCCTGCACCCCGCTTTCCTGATGAGAGCCAACGCCGGGGGCTCGGGGGCCGGGCCTGGGACGGCGACCTCCACGGCGCAGAGCCCGGCCAGGCGCGGGCTCCCAGCGCCACCTGGTGGCTGCTTTCAGGACTGTCCGTGGGCCCTGCAGGTCCCCATCCTGGACGCCCCTACGCGCGCACACCCATGGCGGGACACCGGATGACCGGGTGGACACTTGGAGGGCCCCGTGGGGGCGGGTCCCGGGCTGCGCCGGCGTGCTCCTTAACCCGCGGCGACACGTGGTTCGAGCATGTGAGCATGCTGGTGATCATGCTCAACTGCGTGACCCTGGGCATGTTCCGGCCCTGTGAGGACGTTGAGTGCGGGTCCGAGCGCTGCAACATCCTGGAGGTGAGGGGCGTGGCTCGGGGGTGGGGCGGGGGCGTGGTTCGGGGTGGGGCGGGGCTAGGGCGAGGTGAGGTTCAAGGCCGCGCGGGGCGGGGGTGTGGCTCGGCGTGGCAGGGCTGGGGGCAGGGTGAGATTCGGGGCGGGGCTCAGGCTGGGGCGGGACTCAGGATTGAGGGGAGTGGGCTGAACTGAGCCGTTCCATGGGCTCTTCTGATTTCTCCTCCCGCAGGCCTTTGACGCCTTCATTTTCACCTTTTTCGCGGTGGAGATGGTCATCAAGATGGTGGCTTTGGGGCTGTTCGGGCAGAAATGTTACCTGGGTGACACGTGGAACAGGCTGGATTTCTTCATCGTCGTGGCGGGGTAGGCCCCGCCTCGGAGAGGCCACAGCACTGACGAAGGGGCCCCGCCCCACCCCGCAGGGATCCCTGTGTCCCACCTGTAAAGAAAGATGGGCGGTGTGTTCTGGAGGGATCCAGGTAGAACCAGGGACCCTGTCTGGGACTCCGGAGATCCTCTTTCCTGGGCACAGGTGAGGGAGGTGGCCTCGTGGTATGACCAAGAGTCGTGCTCCTGCTACCTTGGGGCCTATCCTGGCCGGTACAAGGCCCTCCGGGTGCCGGGCTGGCCGACTCTGTGCCTGCCTACCTTGCTCTGCACCCCAGCCCCACCCCTGGCCGCCTAGGCCCCTCACTGAGCTGCTCCCTCTCGACCCCACCCCCAGCATGATGGAGTACTCGTTGGATGGACACAACGTGAGCCTCTCGGCTATCAGGACCGTGCGGGTGCTGCGGCCTCTCCGTGCTATCAATCGCGTGCCGAGTAAGTGACCAGCCCCACCTGGGCTTGAGACCAACAGGCTTGCGTGTCTGCCAGCCCTGCAGAGCCCTCAGAAGGGCTCACAGGAGCACAGGACTGGGAGGTGAAGGTTCCCAGGCACTCAGGCCCCAGCCCAGACCCCAGCACTGGGGGGGGGCCCTGCCACTCTCCGTGGGCCCTGCAGGTCTGGGGAGAATCAAGCTGGTGGCGGGGGGCAGTCAGCATTCATAGGGTCCCTGGCTCCCACATGGCCGAGTGACAACCTCGGGTTCCTTCTCTGCATGGCATCTGGGGCAAGGCTGGGGGCCAAGCAGATTCCTGGTGAATTTGCTGTCTGGCGCATCCTAGTGTGGCTCATGGCTGGTGGAGACACCCTTGTGAGTGCAGCTCAGCTCACCTGGGGACTCTGTGCAGCATCCCCTTCACTCCCACACAGGCGAGGGGAGAGCCTGACACCTGTCCTGAGGACAGCTCACCCTCCCTACCCGCCACTGCTTCTGGCCCCCACCCTCCTGCTAGCAGCCCTACCCAAGGGAAGAGGGGAAGCTGGCTGGCCAGGGCTGGGCCTCTGTGTCCCCTGCTGAGCAGCTGATTTTCTAGAAGGAAGGCTGGAAACCCTTGAGGACTTGGCCAGCAGGTGTGAGGAGGGGGCCCGGTGGAGAGGAGCTGCTGTGTGTCTGCTGTGCGCTGGGGGCGAGGGGGGGCAGAGGAAGAGCTTCCCGGAAAGTCACATGCCTGCTTGTTTGGGAAAGATCCTGTCAAACCCGGGCCACCCATCTGCGTCAGGCGATGGGGTGGGACTGTTCTTTAAAGCCCCCAGGGCTACATTCAGCTGCTCCGGTTCCTGGCGGTGGGTGCAGCCCCCACGAGGCCGTAAGAGGCCCGAGTGCACACTGGGTGTAGGAGTGGCCCCATGTGTGCACATGCCGGTGTAACACAACCTTTGTGGCTATCTAACCAGGATCCTGGTGGTCTTGGCACTCAGGGCTTGACCTGCAGCACCCCCACAAAGTCACAGATCCACAGGGCTAGGCACTCCTTCCCCTGGAGCCTCTAGCTTCCCGAAAGGCAGGTGCCACTTGTCCCCGAGCCGCTGGTCCCCGAGCCTGCCTTCCCCCTGCCTGCCTTGGCTCTACTGTGTGGCTCAGATGGGGCTTGAATACTGTGTGACTCTAACTAACAGAGCCTGAACCTCAGTTTCTCCTGAAATAGTGGCGTACAGGGGTACCCATGACCCCAAGGGTGGCTGAGCCTGCAGTGAGTGGACGCACGTGTGGCTCTTGGCCCTTTGCCCAGCACCCACTGTGTGCTCAGTCTGCACACCGGCCTGGCCCCACTTGTTGGAACATGAAGTAGCCCGGCACACACAGCCCCCTGGAATTCCACGGATGTTTACTTTTCAGGTTAAATTCCCAGAGTGGCCCTAATTGTCGCCAGCAGCCTGGCCTCCTGGGGACCTGCTCGTGTCTCGAGGGAATTAGGGAACTCTTCCAGACTGCATAATAAGGCTCCTGATAATGAGGGCACGTTCAGGGTTGCATCCCATTCTGTTGGCCTGAGGTCCACTCTGATCCCTGGATCATCTGTGATCTTTGAGGCAGTGCGGTCTGGCCAGGGCAGTGCTCACCGATAGCTCTTGTCGGCTCTTTTGACACTTCAGTGCCCCTCCTGGCTCTGACTCACCCCATGACCTGAGGGGCCCATTTTGCCATTGATACCCTAGGGTGCTGGGTGAGACCTTAGCGTCCCCAGGTTCCTGGCCCAGGGCTCTACCTGCTGCCTCAGCCTGGCGTTCGCGTAAATTTGGGGAAAAGGACGTCTTGGGGGAGCAGGCCCAGGATGGAGCAAGGGGCGCATGGGGCTTGGCTGACCCCCTTGCTGGATTAATCTGGAGTTCACGTAGCTCATAGCACCCAGCACTGATGGCTTCAGTGCTACCTCTTGAAAAGCCACTGCCTGTCCTCCCCACCGCTTCCAGCAGCCTCTCTGACGTGGGGCTCTGCTCTGGCCGGATTCTCACTGGGCATCAGAAAGTTTTCAGGATCCCAGACCTGCTGCAGAGACCCCCGGGAGGCAGCGCACCACCTGAGATTCTGGGACTCCCAAGGCTGCTGCTGCCTTAATGGCAACTTCAGGGTGCCGCTGGACAAGCCTTGAGAGCCACTGGGCTCCGCCTGGTCATCCCGAGCCCCTGAGATGCCGCATGGTCAGACCTGCCGCGGGCAGTCCCCTGCCTCCGCTCCCACCCCTCCACACCGCAGCCCTCCAAAAGCAGCAGACCTGCCCTCCTGGGATGGTTGGAGGTGGAGACCTGGCACACCTCTGGATGTGTGTCAGACCCCAGGGTGTCAGTGTCCCTGGAGGCTGGCGGTGGTAGGAGGGGAGCCTCGATCACCCTAGGGGTGCAGGAAAGTCACCAGGGGGTGGCCTGAGTCAGTGTGCGGTTGGCGTGGACACCCGCTGTGAACAGTGGACGGGGCTCAGCGGACCCAGGAGGGGCTGTAGCCCCGAGGACGCTCCTGCAGGGCTTAGGAGTGCCATTCCTGGCCCTGCTGCCCACAGGCATGCGAATCCTGGTCACTCTGCTGCTGGACACGCTGCCCATGCTCGGGAACGTCCTTCTGCTCTGCTTCTTCGTCTTCTTCATTTTCGGCATCGTTGGCGTCCAGCTCTGGGCTGGCCTCCTGCGGAACCGCTGCTTCCTGGACAGTGCCTTTGTCAGGTGCCCAGGCCCCACCCCTGTGAAGCCCTGCCCACCATGCATATATAACACACCATGTGACTCCACCCAACGCAGTTACCACCCCACGTGGCTCTGCCTATCATGCAGTCACCCGCCCTCCACCCCCACCTTCGTCATGACTCTGTCCGCCGTGCAGTCATCTGTCTCTCCTGCACCCTCTCCCCCTCGCCCCCCTCCCCCCCGTCATGGCTCTGCCCACCATGCAGTGATCCGTACCCCCCCATGGTTCTGCCCACTATATAGTCTCCACCCACCATGCAGTCACCTGTCCCTCCTGGAGCACCCTCTCCCCCCCGCCGCCCCTCCCCCCATCATGGCTCTGCCCACCATGCAGTCATCTGTCCCTTCCGCCCCCCCATGGTTCTGCCCACCATATAGTGTCCACCCACCATGCAGTCACCTGCACCCTCCCACCCCCGTCATGGCTCCGCCCACCATGCAGTCACCACCTCACATTGGCTCCGCCCACCATGCAATCAAGTCCCCGCCTCACATGGCTCCGCCCACCATGCAATCAAGTCCCCGCCTCACATGGCTCTGCCCACCATGCAGTCGCTGGCTCAGGGGAACCACACCATAGGCCCCGCCCCCAGTGCCGCCTCTTCTCAGCCCGCAGGACACGTTAGTCCCCACACTCCGTCCCTTCTCTTCACCCCTCACCCCGGGGTCCTCTCATCCCTTACTCTGGAATCGCCTCTGCTCACCTCAGGGTTCTCTCAGCCGTTGCCCTGCAGTCACCTCTCCTCACCCAGGGAGCCCCTCAGCCCATGCCCCGGGGTCCCCTCAGCCCCTCTCTGGGATTTTCTCCACTCCCACTCTGGGGTCCCCTCCCCTCAGCCCTCACCCCAGGGTTCCCTCCCCTAGTCCCTTGCTCCTCCCCCCTCATCCCCTTCCAGGAGGAGCTGAGGTCTGAGCCTGGGTTTCTGGCTTCTGGGTCCTCCTCCCTGTTCTTTGTCAATTTTTTTGTCTATCCTTGTTCCTTTGTGTTTTTGTCTCTCTATGGATTTGGGCTGAGGAGGCTGTGGTTTCTGCAGCACCACTGTGTCCTTGACTCTGGTTCTGGCTGTGTCCCCTGATCCTGGTCGTGACCCCCGGTCCTATCACGCCCCCCGACCCTAAGTGTGCCTCCCTAACCGTGATTGGTCCCCTGGTCCTGACCCTGATCACGTCCCTGACCCTGATTGTGCCCCCGACCCTGACCGTCCCTGACCCTAATTGTACCTCTTGGCCCTGGTTGTGCCCATCCCCAGGAACAACAACCTGACCTTCCTGCGGCCGTACTACCAGACGGAGGAGGGCGAGGAGAACCCGTTCATCTGCTCCTCGCGCCGAGACAACGGCATGCAGAAGTGCTCGCACATCCCCAGCCGCCGCGAGCTACGTGTGCCCTGCACACTGGGCTGGGAGGCCTACGTGCAGCCACAGGCCGAGGGGGTGGGCGCCACGCGCAATGCCTGCATCAACTGGAACCAGTATTACAACGTGTGCCGCTCGGGTGACTCCAACCCCCACAACGGTGCCATCAACTTCGACAACATTGGCTACGCCTGGATCGCCATCTTCCAGGTGGGCGGCAAGAAGGTGGAACGGGGACCCTGGGGCACGGCAGGGGAGCGGGTGGAGGACTTGCCCCCCAGCCGAGACCCCAGGGGGCACGGGGAGGAGGAGGAGGGGTCGTGCGGGCCCAAGTCCAGCCACTGCCCCCCCAGGTGATCACGCTGGAAGGCTGGGTGGACATCATGTACTACGTCATGGACGCCCACTCGTTCTACAATTTCATCTATTTCATCCTGCTCATCATCGTGAGTGTGGGCGGCAGCGTTCGCCGTGGTGGGCCCTGGTGTTAGCTGGCTGGAGGTGGGGTGGGGTACCTGGGTGGTCACAGGGGCTTCTGTCTAGCCTCTAGCTGAAGGGAGCACATAGGGGAGGGAGGCAGAGCTTGCGGGGGTGGGGAGGTGCGGTTGGGGACCTCAAGAGGCCATGGCATCACCTAGACAGGGTCCAGTCCTGTGGGTGCTGGCTCAGGGCTGAACAGCCAGGGACACCTCTGGAGAGTACATAGCCTCCCAGCGCAGCTTTCCACAGCGCGTGTGGCCGCAGGTGTGCTCCTCACCTGGTCCTCTCACAGGCCCCATGGGGTCCCAGCAGAGTTGGGTTAATCAGGCCGCAGACATCTGTAGGGTCCTGGGTGTACCTAGAGCCACCCTGCAAGGACCCAGCAGGTAACAACAGAAGCAGACAGACATCCCCAGCTTGTTCTCAGAGAGCAAGCGAGGAGAACGAGCAGAGATTTGCTGCACACTGGCTGGTGCTAAGGAGGAAACACACCTGGGGTGCTGGGGAGGGGAGAGTGGCCACCGCTGAGAGGGTCACCTCAAGGGCAGACCTGCAGGCGAAGGAGGGGCTGAGCCACATGGAGAAACAGGAAAGAGGGTTCCAGGTCCTTTGTCCAAATAGGCATAAAGCAGCTACTGTGTGCCGCCTGCTCCAGACGTGGGGGCTCAGCAGTGAACACCGCAGCAACCTGCCCATAGCAGGGCACCCCGCCCACTGTGCTTATGGCGTGGCCCCCACTCGAATAGGCAGCGCGCAGTAGGGCTCAGTGGCGAATCAGAGACTCATCCACTCACTGCCACCCGCCTGCCCGCCCCGTCACAGGTGGGCTCCTTCTTCATGATCAACCTGTGCCTGGTGGTGATTGCCACGCAGTTCTCAGAGACAAAGCAGCGGGAGAGCCAGCTGATGCGGGAGCAGCGGGCGCGCCACCTATCCAACGACAGCACACTGGCCAGCTTCTCTGAGCCTGGCAGCTGCTACGAAGAGCTGCTGAAGTATGTGGGCCACATATTCCGCAAGGTCAAGCGGCGCAGCTTGCGCCTCTATGCCCGCTGGCAGAGCCGCTGGCACAAGAAGGTGGACCCTAGCGCTGTGCAAGGCCAGGGTCCCGGGCACCGCCAGCGCCGGGCGGGCAGGCACACAGCCTCAGTGCACCACCTGGTCTACCACCATCACCACCACCACCACCACCACTACCATTTCAGCCACAGCAGCCCCCGCAGGCCCGGCCCTGAGCCAGGCGCCTGCGACACCAGGCTGGTGCGGGCCGGTGCGTCTCCCTCACCACCCTCCCCAGGCAGCAGACCACCCGACGCAGAGTCTGTGCACAGCATCTACCATGCCGACTGCCACATAGAGGGGCCGCAGGAGAGGGCCCAGGTGGCACATGCCGCCGCCACCGCTGCCGCCAGCCTCAAACTGGCCACGGGGCTGGGCACCATGAACTACCCCACCATCCTGCCCTCAGGGATGGGCAGCGGCAAAGGCAGCACCAGCCCCGGACCCAAAGGGAAGTGGGCCAGTGGGCCACCAGGCACTGGGGGGCACAGCCCCTTGAGCTTGTATAGCCCCGATCCCTACGAGAAGATCCAGCATGTGGTCGGGGAGCATGGTGAGGACCCAGCCCCACCCCATGGAGGCAGTGGGACCTAGGCAGGGCGGGCAGGGTCTCCAGTGTGTTGTTCCTGCAGCCACTCTGAGCACTCTCATGAGCCCAGCTTTGATTTGTGGAACAGACCAGCCATGCCTCTGGCACCCATAAGAAGGGAAAAGAGGGAGGTCCTGTCCCCGTCAGTGCCAGATCAAGCCCCCTGTGGCCCACATCTCACAGCAGGAGTGGTGGCCGCAGAGGTGGGATTCTGAACCTGACGAGGCCTGTCAGACCCTCCTGGGCCAGCATCCGTTGCCCCTGCCCAGCTCCGAGAGAGACCATATGCTTGTGTCCACAGTCTGGACGCTTCCCTGGAGGATTTGCAGCGCCCTTCGTGGCCATTGAGGCTGGCCCCGTTTCTAGGTGGGGACACCGAGCAGGGGAGTGTGGGGGAGGTACCATCACAGAGTCAGCCAGTCAGGAAGAGAGAGGCTGGTGCAGGATTCTCCTACCTGGGGCCTGGGCCTCCGTTGACCAGGTGAATGGGAGACTGCAGGACACCCAGATGGTTCCACACAGGCCTGGGGGTCCTTCCTGGTTCTGTACACAGATGTAGAGACACAGGCAGGGGTGTGTCCCCCGTGGCTGGGATGGGTGCAGCTGAGGTTGCCAGGATGCTGTGTGCCCTCATGTACTGGTACCCAAGGCATGCAGGCAAGAGTGTCAGGGGCGTGTGCTTCTAGCCCTCGAATTGTGGGAGTCCAGCCACTGTGCATAAGAGGCACACGGGTTCCAAAGACAGCATGAAAACATCACGGGATGGCTTACTGGTCATTATTATGTCAGTTTGGTGTTGGAGTGATTGTGGTTTGCTTGCATGGAGTCAAACAGAATCCCATAGCTAACTTCGCCTGTGTGCTGTGGCTGCTGGGAAGTGCCTGGTGTTATATTTCTGCAGATGGCACAGCCTAAGGCAGGCAAACGTCTCTGCACCTGTGTGTCCCTGCCTCAGCAGGTGAGCAGGAATGTGGCTGTGGGGGTTGGGCCTGTGTGCCCAGGTGTGTGTGTGAATGTGCCCAGTATGTGCCCGAATGTATGGCTTTTCTGATGTCTGTGGCTGCTGTCACCACGAGCTAGTGGGCTTAGAACAGTGGGAACTCTCAGCAATGGAGGCTGGTGGTCCAAAATCCGGGCGTTGCAGGGGTGCTTTCTCTGGAGGCTCTGGGGGAGAACTCTCCTCACCTCTCCTACGTTCTGGTTTTGCCAATCCCCGGCTTGTCGACACGTCCCTGCGGTCTCTGTCTGTCTGCACGTGGCTGTTTGTTTTCTTCTTCTTGGAACAGTCATGGCTCAGGGCCCTCCCTACTCCAGGGTAGCCTCATTCTTCATTCTTCCTTTTAATTCATGACACCTGCAAAGATCCTACTTTCTGTGAAGTCCATTTGCAGGTTCTGGAGGTTGAACTCTGGATGGATCTTTTTGTGGGGGACACGTTCACCCTACCGCTCCTGTGTGTGTGGGTTTCCAGGCCCCTGTGGCAGCACCACTGAGTGGGCCTGCCCCTGTCTGTGCCCTTTCCCACAGGACTGGGCCAGGCCCCTGGCCATCTGTCAGGCCTCAGCGTGCCCTGCCCCCTGCCCAGCCCCGCAGCAGGCACACTGACCTGTGAGCTGAAGAGCTGCCCGTACTGCACCCGTGCCCTGGAGGACCCAGAGGGGGAGCTCAGTGGCTCAGAGAGTGGAGACTCAGATGGTCGTGGCATCTACGAATTCACACAGGACGTCCGGCACGGTGACCGCCGGGATCCCATGCAACCACCCCCTGCGATGGACACACCAGGCCCAGGCAGCCCCCGGCGGCGGGCACAGCAGAGGGCAGCCCCGGGCGAGCCAGGCAGGCTGGGCCACCTCTGGGCTACCTTCAGCGGCAAGCTGCGCCGCATCGTGGACAGCAAGTACTTCAGCCGTGGTATCATGATGGCCATCCTCGTCAACACGCTGAGCATGGGCGTGGAGTACCATGAGCAGGTGCGGGCCGGCCTGCGCACAGGGCTGGCTCCCTGTTGTGCTTGCAGGGCTTGGGGAGTCTCAGGAGGCTTCCAGCAGCCCCAGTGCCTGACCTCATGGTAGGACAGTCAGGCAGGGCCCCAGAAAGCCGGGGATGGTGAGGATAGGAGACTAGGTATGCTGAGCCTCTGCTGGAGGGAACCTCCTCGGGGTCCTGGCCTCCTCTCTAGATAGCAACCGATTAGGCTCCTGAGATGCTGCTGCAGCCCTTCTGATGCCTTGGGTCTTGATGCAGCCAAACCTGCTCCTAGATAAGTGCTGAGGAGGGTTGGGAGCCATGGATGGGGCCACCTGATTGTCCCCACCTCTGCCTGCAGCCCGAGGAACTGACTCACGCCCTGGAGATCAGCAACATTGTGTTCACCAGCATGTTCGCCTTGGAAATGTTGCTGAAACTGCTGGCCTGTGGCCCTCTGGGTTACATCCGGAACCCGTACAACATCTTTGACGGCATCATCGTGGTCATCAGGTGGGTCCCCACCCGCTCCCCAGGCCAGAGGGGCCCGGGAAGCTCCACTGTCTGGCAAAGAACCCACCTACAGAGCAGAACCCTAAGCACGGGAGGAAGTGCTGGCAACGCCACAGCTCTTTATGACAAGCTGTGGGAAGCAGGTGCTTGGTGTCCTCAGTGCCCCAGGGGACTGTCCTGGGCAGAGTCCCCTCCCTAGACTCTATGCTTCCCTGCAGGCACTACTGGATACACACCTGTTAGGTCAGCTACATCTCAGAAGGGTGTTTCTGGAAACTAGCAGAGCTGTTCCCTGCAGGAACAATGCAGGTGTGCAGTGGCCTCAGGGCTGAGACGTTTAGGGCCAGACCCCGCGAGAAAGACCAGCTTAAAAGGCTGAATCATGTTTGCCGCTGGGGGAGCATTTGCCGCAACAAAATTAAACCAGAAAGGATTGGGAAAATTTGAGGGGAAACGCTGCCCGTCTTCCCCTGGAAGGAAGCTCATCCCTTGAGAGTAGAGAGGGGTGAGGGGTCTCCCACCCCGGGGCAGGGAGCGGGTGAGCAGAACGGACAAGCCAGATCTGGCTGTGGAAGTCCCGGGACAGGAGAGGGTCCTTGGCGAAGGAGCTTCCTTGACCTGGCCGGAGCCAGGCTTCTGCTTTCCCGGGGGTGCTGGGGCCAGACAGCCGCTGGGGCTGTCAGCAGGTCAAGAGGCTTTTGAGGTGCGTCCGCAGCTGCTCATGCCTCCCGATGCAGCCAGACTTGTTCCCATCTGTGGGATGCGGCACACGGGCCACTGTGGCTCCCTGGCTGCTGATCATGCTTCCAGTGGGAGGAGGGCCGGGGTCGGGGACCATGGCGCCGCTGACCATCGCCCCCACCCATCCGCAGCGTCTGGGAGATCGTGGGGCAGGCGGACGGCGGTTTGTCTGTGCTGCGCACCTTCCGGCTGCTTCGTGTGCTGAAGCTGGTGCGCTTCCTGCCAGCGCTGCGGCGCCAGCTTGTGGTACTGGTGAAGACCATGGACAACGTGGCCACCTTCTGCACGCTGCTCATGCTCTTCATTTTTATCTTCAGGTGGGCCCCCCAGCCCGCCCAGCGTCTCAGCCCAGGGCAGCCGGGAGCACAGGCCCGGGGCACCCCCAAAGAGAAGGAGCCTTCCCACCACCAGCCCCAGGGCATCTGCAGACACTTGGCCTCCGCTGCTTCCATTCGAGAAGCACTGATGGGGCACCTACTGTGTGCCACGCACTAGACATGCAGGGAGTCAGATGGCAGGGTTCAGAGATGGGTTGCCAGGTGGACAAGCTGGGGACTTACTCAAGTAAGGGTAGAGTGCCGGGGGTGGGGGCGGGCACCAGGCTCCAACTGGGCTGTTCTGGGCGCCCGCTGGGTGCCAGTCTAGCCTGGAGCTCAGGGTCAGGGTCAGCTGGAGGATAAGAAGCCAGGCAGGCGGGGTTCTCACGGTCCAGAGGGGCTGAATGAGGCAGGTGTCCCAGGTCCCAGTTGCCGCCCGAAGCCGGAGTGGTCTCCCGACGTCTGTCCCACCTCTGGTCTTGGTCCTCTCGCCTGTAGAAGGGACATTACTGAGTTGTGGGGGTAGGAAGTCCCTTCTAAGCCAGAGACCTCGGGAGCCCAGGGAGGGTGGGGGGCTAGGAGAGCCCAGACGGCCAGAGCCAGCCCTGCCCTCCCTCCTCCCACTCTCCTCCCCTCCCCCACCTTCTTCCCCTCAGCACACCCCTGCTTCCACCCTCAACACGCCCCTGTCCCCGCCCTCAGCATCCTGGGCATGCACCTCTTCGGCTGCAAGTTTAGCCTGAAGACAGACACCGGAGACACCGTGCCCGACAGAAAGAACTTCGACTCCCTGCTGTGGGCCATCGTCACCGTGTTCCAGGTAGTGCCCAGGGGTGCCCTCAGCAGTGCTGGCTGCCGAGTCTGGTCCCCAAAGAGGTGGATGTGCCGTCCTGCGTGCCCAGAGCTGCCTCCGTCCCAAGGACTTGCTGGCATTTTGGGGCTGGGCTGACCACCCCGGTCCCCCTACTGTCCCCCAGATCCTGACCCAGGAGGACTGGAACGTGGTCCTGTACAACGGCATGGCCTCCACCTCCTCCTGGGCCGCCCTCTACTTCGTGGCCCTCATGACCTTCGGCAACTACGTGCTTTTCAACCTGCTGGTCGCCATCCTTGTGGAGGGCTTTCAGGCGGAGGTGAGGAGGCAGGGAGAGGGGCTTCCAGGAGAAGGGGCTGCTGCCAGGAGGAGGGTGATGAGAAGTAAAAAGGGCTTTAGGTCAAGGGGAGGGGTGTGGGGGGCCTGCCAGGAGGTGAGGGATAGAGAAGGGAAGCTGGCTTCCATGAGGAGGGGGCCTTCCAGAAGGAGCGCGGAGGCCAGGAGCCCAGCGGAGTGGGCAGGGATTGGTCTGGAGAGGCAGATTCCTCACCTACCTGCCCCCACCTTGGCAGTGAGATCATCCTCTGGGTCCTTCTGTCTACACCCCACCTCCCAGGCCGGCCCAGCCTTCCGTCTGGCATGAGGGGTCCCCACTCACAGGGCCCTCATCTCTGCCTTGTGCTTTGCGGGGTACAGGGTGACGCCAACAGATCCGACACGGACGAGGACAAGACGTCGGTCCACTTCGAGGAGGACTTCCACAAGCTCAGAGAGCTCCAGACCACAGGTGCGTGTGGTCGGTGGGTGGTCTGGGTTCTGGTGGGTGGAGTACACCGGGCTGGCTGGGCAGGGCCCCTAAGGGCACATCCTAGGTGGGGGGATTCCTGATCCTGGGAGCCTGGCAAGTCTAGGGGCCCGTTCCTCCCTCTGCCCCACAGAGCTGAAGATGTGCTCCCTGGCCGTGACCCCCAACGGGCACCTGGAGGGACGAGGCAGCCTGTCCCCTCCCCTCATCATGTGCACAGCGGCCACACCCATGCCTACTCCCAAGAGCTCGCCATACCTGGACGCAGACCCCAGCCTCCCAGACTCTCGGCGTGGCAGCAGCAGCTCCGGAGACCCGCCCCTGGGAGACCAGAAGCCTCCGGTAGGGGCCATCTCCTGCCCCAGCCCCCTCAGGCCCCTTCAGGTTTCCCCCACCTGGCTCCTTATGGCCTTCCCCAAAGACAAGTGAGGGTCCCTCCCCCCATGCCCATCAAGTCCCAGCCCTGTGCAGAGACTGAGGAAGAGTGTTCTGGTTTCTGTAAATGGAAGCTGGGGCTGCTGTTCCAGGAGGCCGGTGTGAAGAGGCAGACGTGGAAGTTCTGTGCGCCCAACGGTCTAGCAGAGTGCGCAGCACACAGCACGGGAAGACCTAAGGCAGCTGGGGGCAGAAGCATGCCCGGGAAACAGATGGCAGGCCAGGGGGGGGGTTCCGCTGCCACGAGAAGCAGCCTGATTCCCTTTACGGCCAGGGCATCTCTCTGGGTCCGGGGAACTAGAGGGGAGCAGACAGTACCACCCGCAACAGTCACGGAGCACGGGAGTGAGCCAGACGCCCTAGCAGGGGAGGAAGCGGGGCAGATGTGAGGCTGAGCCACAGACCCAGCATGCTCTTGGGGACGCTGGGGCCACCCGCGCTTTGTCTGGTCCTGCGCTGGTTCTGGCCCCTGACCCAGCAGAGCTCAGGGCCTCACCCCCACAAGGCGGGCACCCTGACCCTCATGAGCTGTGCCTATGGTTGGCTCGGTGGGCCCCTAAAGTCGCAGCCTCCACCGTGCTTCCTTGGCAGGGCTGTCTATGCATTAATTGATCCACGTATGGTTTGCACACAGTGCTCCATAAATGCCAGCAGTTGGTGTTAATAGTGGTGCCGCCAGGCCACTGACTCCCACCACCCCCCAGGCCAGCCTCCGAAGTTCTCCCTGCGCCCCCTGGGGCCCCAATGGTGCCTGGAGCAGCCGGCGTTCCAGCTGGAGCAGCCTGGGCCGTGCCCCCAGCCTCAAGCGCCGCAGCCAGTGCGGGGAACGTGAGTCCTTGCTGTCCGGCGAGGGCAAGGGCAGTACTGACGACGAAGCCGAGGACGGCAGGGCCACACCCGGGCCCCGTGCCACCCCACTGCGGCGGGCCGAGTCTCTGGACCCACGGCCGCTCCGGCCGGCCCCCCTCCCACCTACCAAGTGTCGCGACTGCAACGGGCAGATGGTGGCCCTGCCCAGCGAGTTCTTCCTACGCGTCGACAGCCACCGGGAGGATGCGGCCGAGCTTGACGACGACTTGGAGGATGTGAGTGCGTGGCCCTGGGCCCACAGCCGTCTCGCCTCCCTCTGTCTGGGGCAGGTGCTCTGAAGTGGGATTTGAGATGGGATTCAGGGCATGGTGTTAACTGGGGAGATTCAGAAGGGGAGAGAGGCAGGCCAGGCCAGGGAGGAATCCAGCAGCATTCAGGGATTCAGCCACAGCCGATCCCCAAGTCCCCGCACTGCCATCTGGGGGCCATGTACTAAATGATCCATGTACAGTCTGCATACGGGGGCTGCGCCCTGCACCGTGGGTCAGCCGCTGGCTGAGAGCTGCTGCCGAGGTAGGGCCAGGCATCCACTAGACTCTCAGGCTCCTGTTTGTCAAGGACCACTCCCCAGAGCCAGGGCCCCAAGAGTACCCACTTACCTGGCCCCGTGGACTCCCAGCATGGGTCACTGTGCCATCCCCAGGGTAGGGAAGGAGGCGGTTATGTGGTATGAGCCCCAGAGGCCAGAAGGCCAGAGCCCAAAGGCCAGTGGGTAAGGAGTGAGGATGGAGAAGGCTGAGAAGGTGCTGGGAGGAGGGCTGGGAGGAGTGGCCTAGCTGAGCGCAGAGGGCCCTGGTGGGGGGCCGGGCAGGCAGGCACAGGGCTCTGAGAACCCAACTTTTCATTCCCCAGAGCTGCTGCTTCCGCCTGCACAAAGTTCTGGAGCCCTACAAGCCCCAGTGGTGCCGGAGCCGGGAGGCCTGGGCCCTCTACCTCTTTTCCCCACAGAACCGGTGAGGAGGCTGGGTCAGGAGGCTACATGGCTGGTTCCAGCCCACGGGACCCCTGCCCCCAGGTCCCCACTGGGCGGGGCTGGCACTTGGTGGATATTTCCGGGTGGGCACACCTTCTCAGACCACAGCGACCAGGGCTGAAGTGGAGACCTGGCCAGGGCTGTCTTGCGACCCCCATCCACTCTGCTGTCTGTGCCCCACCTCTCACCCGCTCCCGCCCACCCAGGTTCCGCGTCGCCTGCCAGAAGATCATCATGCACAAGATGTTTGATCACGTGGTCCTCGTCTTCATCTTCCTCAACTGTGTCACCATTGCCCTGGAGAGGCCTGACATTGACCCCGGCAGCACCGTGAGTCAGCCAACCCCATCGTCCCAGGCCACCACGACCCCCAGGGAGGGATGGAGTGGACACAGCCCCCCACCGTCCTCTCCCGGCAGGAGCGGGTCTTCCTCAGCGTCTCCAATTACATCTTCACGGCCATCTTCGTGGCGGAGATGATGGTGAAGGTACCGCGGGGCCCGGGGACTGCCCCTCGTTCCCAGGCGCCCATTCTGCCCTCATCCCCACCCAGTTGCGTGCCAGCTTCCCAGACCCCCCAGGCCTGAGCCTGAGATCAGTGCCATTGGCCCTCCCCAGGTGGTGGCTCTGGGGCTGCTCTCGGGCGAGCACGCCTACCTCCAGAGCAGCTGGAACCTGCTGGATGGGCTGCTGGTGCTGGTGTCCCTGGTCGACATCGTCGTGGCCATGGCCTCGGCTGGTGGCGCCAAGATCCTGGGCGTTCTGCGCGTGCTGCGTCTGCTGCGGACCTTGCGGCCTCTGAGGTGGGGACCAGGGGCACCCCTGGACTCCTGGGGCAACCTGGAAGCACAGTCCCCTGACGCCACTGTCCATCACTGCTCTCATAGTCCTGGGCTGTTCGCAGGCTGCCCAGTCATCCCCACCTTGGGGCCTTTGCTGAGCTGTGCCAGCGCCTGGCAGCTGCTGCCATAGATGACCGCAGTGTATCCTTCGCTCTCCTCCAGGGTCATCAGCCGGGCCCCGGGCCTCAAGCTGGTGGTGGAGACGCTGATTTCGTCACTCAGGCCCATCGGGAACATCGTCCTCATCTGCTGCGCCTTCTTCATCATTTTTGGCATCTTGGGTGTGCAGGTGTGTGGCCCCCATGTGCCCGGGGGTCTGTCTTCCCAGTGTGGCTCCCAGCAGTGCTACTGTGGGACAGGGAGGGACAGCTCGGGCCTTACTCGCGCCCCAGGAGGCCCTGTGTGGGGTGGGGCACAGGCCGGGCCCTCCGCGGTGACCGCCACACCCATCAGCTCTTCAAAGGGAAGTTCTACTACTGCGAGGGTGGCGACACCAGGAACATTTCCACCAAGGCGCAGTGCCGGGCCGCCCACTACCGCTGGGTGAGGCGCAAGTACAACTTCGACAACCTGGGCCAGGTGGGCAGGCGGCAGCAGGAGGCGGGGGGAGGGGTCTCCAGGACCCCCTGGAGCGAGAGGGCCAGCGACCCCAGCTCCAGCCCTCCTCAGGGACCCTGGCTCTGGCCCTCAGGCCCTGATGTCGCTGTTCGTGCTGTCGTCCAAGGATGGCTGGGTGAATATCATGTATGACGGGCTGGACGCCGTCGGTGTGGACCAGCAGGTGTGCACAGGCGGGTGGCCGGGTCACCTCAGGGTCTCCCCCACGCGGCTGTCTTGGCCTCTGGGGACTTGTGGGGCCATCCTGGGCAGGGCACCTGGCGGAGCAGGCGGGCGGGGACCCACCAGCTCTGTGCCGCAGCCCGTGCAGAACCACAACCCCTGGATGCTGCTGTACTTCATCTCCTTCCTGCTCATCGTCAGCTTCTTCGTGCTCAACATGTTCGTGGGCGTTGTGGTCGAGAACTTCCACAAATGCCGGCAGCACCAGGAGGCAGAGGAGGCGCGGCGGCGTGAGGAGAAGCGGCTGCGGCGCCTGGAGAGGAGGCGCAGGAGTAAGGCGCTCCCGGTGGCGGTGGCGGGTCGGTACCTATGTGCCCACCGGGCCCTCCAGCCCTGCCCGCTCCCACCCCAGCCTCCCCGAATGGCTCTGCACGCCACCCGCCTTGCCTGGGCCTGCATGGGGGCCGGGCCTTGGAGGGGCTGGCTGGAGAAGGCCGATGGGGGAGCCCGCCACAGCAGGAGAGGAAGCACCCCCAACCCCGTCCCCAGTGCCCAAGGGGCAGGTTCCCCACCGAGTCCTCGCTCCACAAGGAGCCAGCACAGCCCCCGAAATACGGGAGCTGAGGGAGAGCAGGGAGGGCTCCAGGCCCGAGCGCCCCCACACCCTTAGCCCTCAGACCATCTCCTTGTCTTTCCAGGCACTTTCCCCAGCCCAGGTACCGGCCCTGCCCTGCATGCCTCAGGCCCCGCTTCTGCGGCCGCTGCTCGGGGAAGGGCGGGCATCCCAGGCCTGCTGGGGTCCTCCGCAGGGGGGGCACAGGCAGCTGGAGGTGCTGGGTGTGTGGCGCAGGGACGGGCTGTGCTCGCCCACTGGTGCCTGGGCTGCTGTGTGCATGCATGCGTGTGGCTCTGCCCGGCTCACAGTCTGCCTGCATCTCTGCCGTGCACCAGGACACCCAGAGCAACGAGGGGCCACCCACACCCCTGCAGGCCTGTGGCTGCCCCGTGTCCTTGCTGGTCCAGCCCGACTGACTGCTGGCCCCCCCTGGCTGCCCAGGCTGCACTGAGTGCTTCAGTGACTGCATGCTGGCCCGCAGAGCATGAGGGTCGGGCGGGGGGTGTATCCTGCTCTTCCAGGCACTGGGCCAGTGGTCCCCACCCGTGTGTGGTTCTGTGGCCGAGGCAGGTGCTAGGGTGTGGTGGCAGCTCACGCCTTCACCTACTGGAGCTCCTCCTCGTGCGTGGAGGGGCCCTGGAGGCCGAGCGTTCAGTGCACACCTGCCTAGGGGACACACGCAGATGGTGGACACCGACTTCAGATGGTCTGGAGTCTGGCAGACCCTAGACCACAGCACATGGCCCCTTGGAGGATGGGGAGGGGAGGGACTTGGGCTGGTGGCCAGAGGGCAGGTCACACTCTTGTCTCTGCTCCAGTGAGGCCCTGTGGGCCCGGAGATGAGTGGGGCTGCTCTGCCCAGCCCTTCCTCAGTGTCTCAGCCTGAGGCCAGACCCGGAGTAGACCACAGAGGCCCAGCCACGTGCTGCGCCAACCTGGGAGCTCCAGGAGGGCGGGGTGTGCCCGGCACCCAGGTGGGATGTGGGGAAGCCATCTCAGCTTCGAACCCACTCTTGGGGGCTGCCCAGGACGCGGCTGCGTTGCTGAGGAGGTTAGTCAGCGGCCTGCCCCCAAGGCCTGCTCCAGCCCAGGCCTCCTGGCCTAGCCAGCTTCCCAAGGAGCTGTATCTCACTTAGAACAGGGTCCCTTCCCTGAGTGAGTCCCCCTCCAGTCTGACGTGAGCCCTGCCATGGGGCAGGGCCAGCCCCATCTTCACATCTGAGCCGTGGGCCCCCACTTCTCCCCTGCACTTGGCCACCTGGGAAGAGAATGGGGTCTGCAGGAGCCCGGGGCAGCCCTCCCGCCTGGCGCTCACGGCCGCCCTCCCTGCAGAGGCCCAGCGCCGGCCCTACTATGCCGACTACTCGCCCACCCGCCGCTCCATTCACTCGCTGTGCACCAGCCACTATCTCGACCTTTTCATCACCTTCATTATCTGCGTCAACGTCATCACCATGTCCATGGAGCACTATAACCAACCGAAGGTGGGTGCAAGAGGGCGCTTCCTTCCCGCAGACCAGGGCAGCGAGGGGGCCCTTCCTTCCCACAGACCAGGGCAACAAGGGGGCCTAGGGGCTGGGGCACCCCCAGTGGGGCAGCTAACAGCACGTACAATCCAGGACTGGCGCTCCGCTGAGCCCTCACTGGGGTTTGCATGGGGGATGTGGAGATTTTGTGTGAAAAAAGGTCTTTCTTTTAACGTTGATTGAAACTCCCCTCCCCCTGCCCTGGGGGCCCCTCCCCAGGCTGGCCATGCACGTCCCACCCGTGAGGAGGGGCTGGCAGGCCGTGCATGTCCCATCGTGGGGAGGCTGGCAGGAGACAGGCAGGCCTGAGGGCCTGAGGTGGAGTTTCTCTTTACTCGGGTCCCCCTGCAGCCCCTCCTTTCCTCAGTGGAAGGACGTGGTCCTCCCAGAGGAAGGAGGTAGTCTCTGGGTAGCAGTAAGCCTTTGAGGCTGAGCGGACTCAGCTCTGTGGAAAGCATTTTGTGTGGAGCTGAGGATGGCCGTGGCCAGAGACCAGGAGCCTGGGCGGGGAGGGGCAGGGTCTTCCCTCCCCAGAGGTTCGTCCTCAGAGGATGGGGGGCTCCAGGGTCCATCCGGGCAGTGCCTCCCAGCCCAGCCCAGGCTGCATACTGTAGGTGCTCAGAGTTGGGTCCTGTGAGCCCATGTTCCCATGCCCCCGAGGTGCTCAGGTCGGTAGAGGATGGTTGGGAGGCCAGGACACTGCCGCCGGGGCGCAAAGATGGCTGCAGCGTGTGAAGTGGGCGGGCAGCTCAGGGTGGCTTCCCGGACCGGAGACCGTGGTGTTCAGCTGGGCCTGTGGATGCTGGGAGAGTAGCTTTCACTCATTCACCTGGTCAGACGCTTCGGAGCACTGCCTGTATGCTGGGCTGGAGGAGGGCCGAAGAGGCTCCCGGTGCCCAGGGAGGAGCTGCTGAGCTGACCTGGGAGCCCCCGGGCCGGCCCCCGGGGTCACTCACAGGCGTGCAGAGTGGGAGCCAGGGGAAGAGGGGTGGCCCCAGCCCCACCTCAGCCAGCCTGACCCTCCACCCCCAGTCTCTGGACGAGGCCCTCAAGTACTGCAACTACGTGTTCACCATCGTGTTTGTCTTCGAGGCTGCACTGAAGCTGGTGGCATTTGGGTTCCGTCGGTTCTTCAAGGACAGGTGTGTGGGGCAGGGCCGTCTCGGGTTCCGGGGGCGCCTCAGGGCTCTAGGGGCTGGGGCAGGTGAGGCCGCAGGCTTTTCCACGGGAGTCTGCAGAAGTGATGCTGCTGAGCCAAGGCGGGGACCCCGGGCGTGTGCACCGAGCTGAGGTGGGGACCCTGGGTGTGTGCACTGAGCCTGCGGCCTCGCAGGTGGAACCAGCTGGACCTGGCCATCGTGCTGCTGTCACTCATGGGCATCACGCTGGAGGAGATAGAGATGAGCGCCGCGCTGCCCATCAACCCCACCATCATCCGCATCATGCGTGTCCTCCGCATCGCCCGGGGTAGGTGCCTGTGCGCCTGCCAGGTGCCCTCTGCGGGTGGAGGGTGGGGGCTCGGCCTTAGTTGGGAGTGAGGGTAGGTGCGACCGGGGTCCCCAGCCCAGCCCTGCTGACGCTCAGCTCCTGGCCCTAGTGCTGAAGCTGCTGAAGATGGCCACGGGCATGCGCGCCCTGCTGGACACCGTCGTGCAAGCCCTGCCCCAGGTAGGTGGAGCCCGCACCATCCTCAGCGCAGGTCCCACATGCCCCCGAAAGACGAGGTTGCAGGGAGGGTCTCGCCGCCCCCGCTCTCCCTCGTTTGTCTCTGGTCCCTCGGTTGTGCGACGGCTGAAGCCGTGTCCCTGCTGTGTGCATTGCGTGGCTTGGCTGGGCTGGCAGAGGTGGATCCAGCCGCTGCCCTCTGGCCTCAGTCCTCTGGGCAAGACTCATAACCGGGGCCACCTGTCCAGTGCACTTCCAGAGGCAGGGGCCGTGGAGAGCCGGAAGGATCCAGGCAGAGTGCAGCAGGTGGCCAGGGTGGGTGTGTGTGCGCCCAGGACCACACCCAGGATGCAGGCGTCAGCCGCAGGCCCGGGTGCCCCTCGGAGCCCACATGGGCCCAGCCTCCCTGCTTCCTGTGCCCCTGGACCCTGCCCACATCCTTTCTGGCCTCCACAGCTAGGAGACCCAATGCAGTGTCCCGTCCGTAGCCTCTAGTCCACCTGTCCAACCTTCGTGTCCATCCATCCACCAGCCCAGCCACGTTCCCAGCCATCCCCCACCCCCACGGCTGCCCATGCATCCGGCACCTCCTCTTCCCAGTCATTTCTCGTCCCTGCGCCATCTGTCAGTTGCCCCCTGCCTGTCTTCTGCCTCCCACCTCAGCTGTCCCCACTCACCCTGTCCTCAGCGGCGTGCCTAGCTTCGTCCGAGTAAGACTCCCGAGGGCCCGGTGCCGCTTCACCAGGTGCTCAGCTGTGCAGAGGAGGGACGTGGAGTAGGGCAGGCCAGGCCAGCCTTGGAGGGTGCGCCGCCCGGCGGAGTAGTGTGTGCAGATGCTGGGGCTGGTGGGGTGGTCCACAGGAGAGCTGTGACAGGGGAGGGGTGAGGCCCAGGCCACCTGCCAGGACCCCTCAGTCAGCTGCGTGCTGGCCTGGGCCCCACCATGAAATCTCTGAGGTAGCCCCTGAACAGGGTGGGCGAGAGCCCCGGGGGAACCTGCTGGGCAGAGAGTGTGGAGTGGGCTCCGGGCCAGAGGCTGATGCTCAGGGGGAGGGCTGAGGAAGAGAGAAGCCAGTGTGGGCCAGCACGGAGGGGTAGGTTGTGTCTGTCTACCTGGTGAGGCCGTGGAGCCCCGGAAGGGGCGTGGGGCTGAGGAACGGGGGTCCCCGCCCAGCTCTGGGAGCTTGCTTCCACTTGGCTTGGGCTGGGAGCGCATGGAAGAGGGTGGGCAGGTGGGGCCTGGTGGCTGAGGCGCCGAGTGCCCTGCAGCATGGGCTGAGGCCTCCCTGCCCGCCTGCCTGACCCGGCTCTGCTTCTCTCTCATGTAGGTGGGCAACCTGGGCCTTCTTTTCATGCTCCTGTTTTTTATCTATGCTGCGCTGGGAGTGGAGCTGTTCGGGAGGCTGGGTGAGTGGCCCCTGCGCCCTCCTCCTAGCACACACGGGGTCCTGACAGGCACCCCCGTGCTCGTTCACTCACAACGCAGTCACATGCCTGCGAACAGTGTGGGGCCTGATGGGGGCCACACACCCGCTGGGCGTCCTCACCCGGGCCTGCGTCCGAGCCTTTTGTGCACGAGGCCAAGGCTCCCGTGTCGACGTAGAGGCCTGCACCCAGGCTTGTGACACGTATGCGGACACGCACACAGGAACACAGACACAGGGATGCCTGCCACACACGAGGGGAAGCGAGTACACGTGGAGATGTGCACACATACATCTGGAAACACGCCGCCATCCCTAATGCCACGTGGTCCCAGGAGACAAATGCTGGCTGTGTTCCCTCACCTGGTGACTGGAGCCTCCTGAGGCTCCCACCCAGGCCTCAGCCTCAGCCCAGGCTGGGCGGGGCAGGCGGGGACCCTCCTTAGGCCAGGCTGGGCGGAGCAGGCGGGGACCCTCCTTAGATGGCCCAGCCCTGCCCCTACTGGGTCCCACTTCAGACAGCCCAGTCCCTGCCAGGTCCCTCCCCCAAGCCCCGTTCTGACGGGTGTGACATTGTCACAGTCCAGCATCTGTCCACTGGGCAAGTTGATTCTGGTCAGCCGGCACCCACTTACCCCCCACCACGCACAGTCCCAGACACAGACGATGTTTCTTCCATGGTTTGGGGTCGCAGCCGCCAAGCCTGATGAGTCCCAGCCAAGGTGCGGCAGCAGAGGCCTCAGCCCAGGGGCTCCGGCCTCACACCCAGGGTCAGCCTCTGCTGGGCAGGTCAAACCACCGGGGCTTTGTCATCCACATTCTCTGGGCTGACCCTGCCTCTGGGCTCCCCAGGGGCCATGTGGAGGCTGGGTGCATGTCCCGCCTCCACCCAGAGCAGGCGCGGCTGACCAGGCGTCGTGTCCCTCCCTTCAGAGTGCAGCGAAGACAACCCGTGCGAGGGCCTGAGCAGGCATGCCACCTTCAGCAACTTCGGCATGGCCTTCCTCACGCTGTTCCGCGTGTCCACGGGGGACAACTGGAACGGGATCATGAAGGTACCTGCCGTGGCCGTGGCCGTGGCCCTGGCACCTGGCAGCCCCAGCGGGGTTTCAGGTTTTCCCAGGACGGCCGGGTCCGTCCTTGCCGGGCAGGGGGAAGGGGACGGCACTCTCAGGGCGGTGCCCACAGGTGGGTGTGGACCCCAGCCTGCAGCTGCCCCCCACCGCAGGACACGCTGCGCGAGTGCACCCGTGAGGACAAGCACTGCTTGAGCTACCTGCCAGCCCTGTCGCCCGTCTACTTCGTGACCTTCGTGCTGGTGGCGCAGTTCGTGCTGGTGAACGTGGTGGTGGCCGTGCTCATGAAGCACCTGGAGGAAAGCAACAAGGAGGCGCGCGAGGGCGCGGAGCTGGACGCCGA
The DNA here is from genome assembly GCF_007565055.1 of Rhinopithecus roxellana. NCBI lineage: Eukaryota > Metazoa > Chordata > Mammalia > Primates > Cercopithecidae > Rhinopithecus > Rhinopithecus roxellana. The sequence goes on along the minus strand of NC_044568.1, from coordinate 71,993,241 downwards.
GATCGAGCTGGCGCTGGCGCAGGGCCCCAGGGGTGCACGCCGGGTGGATGCAGACAGGCCTCCCTCACCCCAGGAGAGTCCGGATGCCAGGGACACCCCAAACCTCCTGGTCGCACGCAAGGTGTCCGTGTCCAGGATGCTCTCGCTGCCCAACGACAGCTACATGTTCCGGCCCGTGGTGCCCGCCTCGGCGCCCCACCCCCGCCCGCTGCAGGAGGTGGAGATGGAGACCTATGGGGCCAGCACCCCCTTGGGTACGGCAGCCAGTGGGGCCAGCGGGGAGACGCGTCCTGGGTGGGAAGCAGGACAGGGCAGTGAGAGGGAGGATGGCCGGACAGGGAGGAAGATGGGGCAGGTGGGAGGGAGGATGGGGCAGGCCAGGGTGGGGCCGGAGGATGGGCAAGAAGGAGGATGGGGGCAGGCAGGAGGGAGGATGGAGGCCAGGTTGGGGAGGCCGGGTGTGGGCAGATGAGGGGAGGACTGGGTGGGCAGGTGAGAGGGAGGTCGGGTCAGGCCGGGGCTGGCCAGGAAGGAGGATGGTGGCAGGTTGGGGGAGGACGGTGGTGGGTGGAAACTGGGTAGGAACGCAGGGGCAGAGCTGCCAGCTTAGATTCTCCCCTGCCCCAGACTCCATTGCCTCTGCACACTCGCCGCCCGCGGAGTCTTGTGCCTCCCTCCAGATCCCATTGGCTGTGTCGTCCCCAGCCAGGAGCAGCGAGACCCTCCATGCCCTGTCCCCTCGGGGTGCAGCCCGCTCCCCCAGCCTCAGCCGGCTGCTCTGCAGACAGGTGGGAGAAGCTGTTGCCTGCTGTGGAGGCCGGCGGGTGGGGACTTACAGGGACGCCTCCTCTTGTCTGAAGTACCAGCAGATGAGGACAAGGGCCAGGGAGGGCGGCACTGGGTCCTTGCGGCTCCGAAGTTTTCTGCCTGCTGCTTGGTGGATCTCGGAGCATTGGGACTGGGTGGGCTTGAGGCCTGTGAGCCTGTGACTACGGAGCTCCTGGCTACGGGGACCGGAGTCTTCTTGGACCCACAGCGTCAGGCCCCACAGTGGGCAGACAGCAGTTTCTCAGGCCCACCCCATGACAGGCAGACGGCGATTTCCCAGGCCCCATGTGGGCATGTGTCCCATGGTGGGCAGACAGCGGCTTCTCCAGTCCTGGCTTGTGCTCAGATGTCCCAGCCTCACCCACTTGCAGCCTCGGCTCCTCTTCCTGCCTCTCCCTGCCTCTTACTGTCCAGTGCAATACCCCCATACCGCATGGGAGCAGTTAGGAGAGCCCCATCCTGGGATGCCCAGCTGGGCTGCTGGTGTCCCGGGGTGGGGAGGTGGCCTCAGCCTCAGCTCTGTGCCCCTGGGGGCCATGGCATCTTTGCCTGCAGAGCAGCGGGCACAGGCTTTCCCCAGGAGCCTCACAGGTCAGGAGTGAGACTGGGATGTCCACACCAGTGGCTTCCAGCCCCATCTCGAGGGTCAGGAGCCACCCAGGCACCTGCCCACTTTGGCCTCTCCAGGACCTGGATGGTGAGGGGTCCCCGGGCCCTGGCCACTGATAGGGCTCTCCCAGGTTCCTGCTCCTCACTTTGCCTCCACGCCCCACAGGAGGCTGTACGCGCCGATTCCTTGGAAGGGCAGATTGACGGCCCTAGGGACACCCTGGACCCTGCGGAGACTGGCGAGAAAACCCTGGTGAGGCCGGTGTCCCAGGGGGGCTCCCTGCAGTCTCCCCCACGCTCCCCACGGCCCGCCAGCATCCGCACCCGGAAGCACACCTTCGGACAGCGCTGTGTCTCCAGCCGGACGGCAGCCCCGGGTGGAGAGGAGGCCGAGGCCTCGGACCCAGCCGACGAGGAGGTCAGCCACATCACCAGCTCCGCCTGCCCCTGGCAGCCCGTGGCCGAGCCCCAGGGCCCCGAAGCCTCTCCAGTGGCCGGCGGCGAGCGGGACCTGCGCAGGCTCTACAGCGTGGACGCTCAGGGCTTCCTGGACAAGCCGGGCCGGGTGGACGAGCAGTGGCGGCCCTCGGCGGAGCTGGGCAGCGGGGAGCCTGGGGAGGCCAAGGCCTGGGGCCCCGAGGCCGAGCCCTCTCTGGGTGCGCGCAGAAAGAAGAAGATGAGCCCCCCCTGCATCTCGGTGGAACCCCCTGCGGAGGATGAGGGCTCCGCGCGGCCCCCCGCAGCGGAGGGCGGCAGCACCACCCTGAGGCGCAGAACCCCATCCTGTGAGGCCACCCCTCACCGGGACTCCCTGGAGCCCACAGAGGGCTCAGGCACCGGAGGGGACCCTGCAGCCAAGGGGGAGCGCTGGGGCCAGGCCTCCTGCCGGGCCGAGCACCTGACCGTCCCCAGCTTTGCCTTCGAGCCGCTGGACCTCGGCGGCCCCAGTGGAGACCCTTTCTTGGACGGTGGCCACAGCGTGATCCCAGAACCCAGAGCTTCCTCTTCAGGGGCCACAGTGCCCTTGGAACCCCCGGAAACAGAGCCTCCCGTGCCCGTCAGTGACCCCCCAGAGAAGAGGCGGGGGCTGTACCTCACAGTCCCCCAGTGTCCTCTGGAGAAACCAGGGTCCCCCTCAGCCACCCCTGCCCCAGGGGATGGTACAGATGACCCCGTGTAGCTCGGGGCTTGGTGCCGCACAGGGCTTTGGCACCGGGGTCTGGGGGCCCCGTTGGGGTGGTAGCCCAGGCGGAGCCGTGCGTGGACCCTGACTTGGGTCCTGTCGTGAGCAGAGAGGCCCGGGGAGAATGACAGCCCAGGCCCTGGTTCTCTGCCCAGTGAAGCAGGAGTGGCTGCTGGGCCCCCCGAGCCCCTGTCCTTTCTGGTTCGGGGTTCTTGGAGTTTTGCTGCCAGCTGAGGCTGTGCGGGCGGCTGGGTCAGCGTCCCGTCGTGAGAGAAGCTGCGTTTGTGGGACGAAGACCAGGCACCCGCCAGAGAGGGGAAGGCACCAGGCTGCGTCCTCTCAGGCCACGCATTGTTACAGGACACTCACTGGGGGACTGGGCCCCTGCCGGCAGCAGGTGCGGCCACTGCGGCCCAATGCCACCTTCACTCACAGTCTGAGTTCTTGTCCGCCTGTCACGCCCTCACTACCCTCCCCTTCCAGCCACCACCCTTTCCGTTCCGCTCGGGCCTTCCCAGAAGCATCCTGTGACTCTGGGAGATGGTGACATCACATCACGAAGGAGCCGACGCAAATCGGGCCTCCCCTCCATCTGGGGGCTTTGGCTGCGAAATTCCCGTTGACACCTTTGTTCTGTGTGCTTTTACATTCAGGTTAAATGTTGCAATAATCGGATGCAGAAGACCCAGCTTCTCAAAGGAGAGGGAGGGGGCGGAGCGGAATAAATAGTAACTTATTTAAGAAATGCACTTGGATTCCTGCCGTCAGTCAGGGGCGGGGAAGGGAGCGCCATCCCCAGACGGGTGCAGCAGGCACTTGGCCAGCAGGACACAGGAGACTAGCAGAAGGAAGAGGCCGGGGAGGAAGAAGCCAGCCAAGAGGGCGAGCCCGGGGTACCCAGACCCTGAGCCCCCTGAGGCTGTGGTGTGGCGGCGGATCCAGCTCACGTAGGCGGGGACACGGGTGTAGACCCCTGGCTTGTTGGGGCGGCTGCAGCCCTCACCCCAGCTCACAATGCCAGCCTGCACCCAGGCACCGTTCACCTGGCAGACCAGAGGCCCCCCAGAGTCATCCTGAGGACAGAGAAGGCGAGCGTTGGGAGCCAAGAAGGTGGGGAGCCCCTCCCTGGGCTGCACCCGCCACCGTCCTCTGTCACGGCCTGGCGGGCTCACCTGGCAGGCGTCCCCGGGACCCTGGGCACACAGCATGTCGGGCTGAAGGATGCTCCCCCCAGGGCCAGGGTAGTCCCGGCGGCAGGTCTCTGTGTCCACCACGGAGACTGCCACCTCCTGAAGGCTGTACGGGGGTGGCAGAGGCTCTGGGGCGGGGGAGACAGGCTTCAGGGAAGGTTGGAGCACCAGGCCCTGCCCTGGGGGGATGGGAGACCTTGCCAGACACAAGTCCAGTGCCACTGTGACCCTCGTCATGGCACGTGATCTGATGTTTGGCCGCTGCTCTGGACCCACACGATAGGCTTTGAAAAGGGACAGGTTGGCCGGGCGCGGTGGCTCAAGCCTGTAATCCCAGCACTTTGGGAGGCCGAGACGGGTGGATCACGAGGTCAGGAGATCGAGACCATCCTGGCTAACATGGTGAAACCCCGTCTCTACTAAAAATACAAAAAACTAGCCGGGCGAGGTGGCGGGCGCCTGTAATCCCAGCTACTCGGGAGGCTGAGGCAGGAGAATGGCGTGAACCCGGGAGGCGGAGCTTACAGTGAGCCGAGATTGCGCCACTGCACTCCAGCCTGGGCGACAGAGCGAGACTCCGCCTCAAAAAAAAAAAAAAAAAAAAAAAAAAAAAAAAAAAAAAAAAAAAAAAAGAAAAGGGACAGGCAACGGGGGCGGCCTTGGCCGGGTGTGGAGGCCACCAGGAGCAGGTGGTGGCATCAGCGTCCCTCAAACCAGTTCTCTTCCCGCTGCCCTTGCCTCCCTCCATCCCAGCATCCCCACGCAGGCTCCTCACCTCCCTCCCGCGTGTAGCCCCAGCCAGTCACCCAGCACTGGCTCCCAGGGCAGAAGTCATCTGAGGCCTCCGGGAGGCAGACGGGCAGGATCCGGCTGGAGAGGGTCACGGGGACACTGAGTTGCACCAGGGCGATGTCCCCGCTGGACCCCGGCGGTCCTGAGGGGCTGGAGTGCACGATGATCTGCCTCACGGTGGAGAAGTGGGGAGACAGAGTGATCTCCAGCTCCCCCAGGTGCACCTGGTAATCGGAAGAGTTCAGGGACCTGGGAGGGAAGGTGGGTGGGTGTTGCGGGCATCTGTGCCCTGAGGGGCTGGCTGCAAAGGCTGGAGGTCAGCATCGGCCCTGCCCAGACCCCACCCCTGCGGGCATCCAAAGCCCAGCTCTTGCCTCCTGGGCTCAGGACACACACAGCCTGGGCAGTGGCCTCGCCCTCCAGGGTCCAAGGACCACGGCAGCACCTTGTGGTTCCTGCCAGCCCCTGGAAAAGCCAGCAGCACACCCGAGACCAGCAGGGGCTGGTCAGGAGGCAGATTGCAAGCTCAGTTTCACATGAAGAGACAGCGGCGGGGACGCGGGAGGGAGCTGTAGGTCCCTAGAGGCCAGCCAAGACGGCAGAACCTCACAGAGGGGGCAGCCAGCCCCTCCCTTTCCACTGGAAGGAAACGGGCCCAGAGTTCCCGAGCCTCAGAGTGAGTCCAGACCCAGTGGAGGCCTGTGCGCTGGCGTAGGCCCCACTCAGGCCTGGACGTTCAGGCTGCCCCTGCCCAGCCGGACACTCACCCGGAGAAGCAGTGGGCAGCTGTGAGCACCCACTGGGGGCTGAGCAGGGACCCGCCACACACGTGCACCCTCCGCAGGCGGAGGCTGGCCTGCCATGGCCATGCGCCGGCCCGGGCCGCGTGGCCCCCTACGATCCGGCCTCCTGCACCCGAATGCTGCGGCTGGCCACACCCTAAGTCGAAGGAGGAAGGGGTGGCTGGTGGGGATCCCAAGAAGCCCACTGTGCTTCCTCCAGGAAGCCTTCCCTGACCATACCTGCCTTCTCAGGGACTTCCCTGTTCAGCTCCCCCGTCTGCCGGCCTTTCCCTACAAGCATCGCGGGTGCAGCTGAAATGACACCCTGGCGGCCGTGCGCGCGCCCAGTGCGCAGGCTGCGGCTTCTAAGTGCCGTGCTCCACAAACTAACCAGGGCTCCCGGGCAGCTAGACAGGGGCTCAGAGAATGGTGGAGCCCCCGAGAAGGCCCAGGATGCCGGGAGTGGCTGCCTGGTGGGCAGTTTTCCTTCAGGGGAGGTGGAGATGTTCGGAGCTGGATAGAACTGGGGGGTACACGCACTGTCCAAGGTGCTCAGGGTCTCTGAATTGGACGCTTGATAATGTAAGTTTATCTTCTGTGAACTTCACCTCAGTAAATTAAAAAGAAATTAGGAAGTCGGCTTGAGGCCCACCGGCCGCACCTGGGGCCGCCTGAGCTGGATAATTTTGCTGGCAATGGAATGTGGCCACTCGGCTGAACGGAAGGGAAGCTGGGATGTAGACGGACGTAGATATTTACAGATAGGGAGTGGGTCTGGGGGTGGGGCCTGGGCTCTCCTGCACAGCAAAGCCCCCAGCTGGTTCCTGGGCCACAGTGGGGACCCTGCGGGGGGGAAGTTCAAGGAGGGCCAGGTTGTTTCTATGGCCTCGAAGCATCTGCCAAGGTACAAACTGACCGCAGTGGTGGGGGAGACAGCCCAGCCCCTGCCGCAGACCCCGGCCAGCCTCCCTCAACCGAGAGATGTCAGCAGAAACCACCTGACAAACTATGGCCTCCCCAGTGGGACCCCCAGGGAAGGAGAGGGTCGTCTCCGAGGCCCCCCTGCCAGGCCTTGCCTGCACCCACCCCCACACCCCACATCTGTTGGAGACGTACCTGGCTGCAAAGCCCTGAGGGACACACCTGCGGGAAAGAGACGGGAGGGCCCAGGATGGAGGGGGGCTGCCGAGGGGAGGGGTGTGCAGGCTCCAGAGGCCCCTGCCACACACCTGCCAGGCCTCAGGGTGACACTGGGGTGGGCCCTGGCCCTGAGCGGAGGGGCCCGGCCTGGTGAGGCTGGGTCAGCCGCTGTCTTACTGACCCAGGGCTGGTTGGAACCAGCCGTGGGCCATAAACGGCAGCTGGAGGCTGGGAGTTTGGCCTCAGGCCTGGGCCTTCTCCCCACCCTCCAGGTCCTGCTCAGGGGAGAAATCACCAGTATTCTGGGTCCTGGGACTCCCGGCACCCCCAACTCCCACCCGCACCTCCCTCCTGCCTCTGTCCCCAGGCACGGACAGCCGGGCCTCCAGCCAGGGGTGCAGTCTCTTCAGAGGAGACACGGGACCCCACAGGGTGGGGACTCAGCGTGTTCCTCCCTCAGGCCAGCCCCCAGCTTCACCCCCACCAGGGGTCCAGGCAGGAAGCAGATGCCCCCCCATCCTCATATCCAGGCCAGGTCACTCACCGGGCACAGCCAGGAACAGCAGGAGGCCATGGGCCCCGAAGGCCATGGTGTCTGCCCAATGTAGGGAGAAGGAGGAGGGCCCGCCTGACCCTTGGACCTGCTGGGCGTGGGGGGTAGGAGTGGCCACACACCTGCTGTCAGGCAGGGCGGGAGGACGGAGGAGGTGGGAGCTCCACAGACGGCCCCACCTGTTCCTTCTGCACATCTTCTAAGAAGGGTCGTCGTCTCTGTTTATCCCCATGTGGATGCCACAGCCCTGGCACCAAGTGGCCAGCAAGGCCCAAAGGCACAGTGGTGAAGGACAGAAAGCAAGCACCACTTCTCACCCTCTCTCTGCTCCGGGGCCAGGGCTGAGGCAGAGGTAAGTGTTCCTATCAGTGCCGCCCCCTCCAAGAAGCCGTCCCTGGCTCCCTCAGAGCACACTGGCCCCCTCTCCTTCATCCCCTGGGAGCCCAGTCCTCGGGGTTCCTTAGGAGGGTCCCAGTCAAGGCCCAGCAGCCCCATGGAGACAGCTCAGGCCCTCGTGACAACCACCCTTTGAGACGTCCCTGTCCCCACATCCGGCAGCAGGTCCCGTGCTCGCTCGGCAGATCAGATGGGGACCGTCTCCTGGCCCGGCCTGGACTGGCCCTTCCTAACCGTCCTGGCCGCCCCAGCCTGATGACCCAGCTGATTAGGGGCCCTGGACAGTGCCCGGGACTTTCCTGCCCCCCTCCCCAGATCCAAATCACAGGCCAGGCTGGAGGGTCCGCCTGAGACCCTCTAGGTCAGGGATCCCCTGTTTGATGTGGGGAACTGAGGCACGGGGGTGGAGTTACCTGACCACCCACCAGGGTGTGGCCTCCTGGGCACAGACTTGGTCTCCTGCGCGCCAGCACGGGGGGTAGCCAAGGCTCCCAACTGTAGCTTCAGTGTTTTTCCTGGTGACGAATAAGGACAACATCAGCCTCTCCCTTGGCACACAGGCCCAGCAGTGCACCCACGACCGGGCACCCTCCTCCCTCACGGGAGCCGCACACCTGACGGCAGGGGCACACCTGGAGGGGTTGCCTTGGGGGAGGCAGGACAGTCCCACCCCACACAAGGGAGCAGGATCTGAGCCACCAGTCCCTGGCCCAGGGCACCCCTACCCAGGGCGATGTCATCCAGTGGGGAGGGAGCCTGAGGGGCAGGGTCTTCATGGAACCAGGTCCTCTAGTCCTGACCTCCGGGGCTGTCCCCAGGTCCCCACAGGCGGGGACTTCAGGGCCCTCACCCGTCCCAACTCAATTCACCTGCAGCACTGGGGACCCCGTCTCTCTGCCTGTGCCCAGCACGCCACTCCCGGCAGAGTGTTCCACAGCACCCAGATTCCAGGTCTGCTGAGAGAAGGAAGCTCCACGCACCATCCCGTGAGCCCCACATTCCTGTGACGTGGTGCCTTTCCCCACTGTCAGACAGGAGAGCCAAGTGAGGAACAGGGAGGGTGCCTGGCCCTGGCTATGGCCCCCGGCATGGTGTGGTCTCCTGTAGCCCAGGGCCCTGGGAGACCTGGGGTTGCTTCTGTCTGCAGTAACCTGGCCACCTGGGCACTGTCCCCTCAGTGGGAACCCTGTCCCCCCCACTCGCCCTCCCCCTCACACCCCCGGGGACAGGGAATCAGGGCCTCCTGCCAGCAGCCATGTGGGTGGCCTTGGAGCAGGTCCCCCCATCCCAGTCAAAACGCAGGTGGCTGCAGCCCTGGCCAGCGGCCTGCCTGCCACGTCCTGAGAGACCCTTCCTGCTGAAGCTGACGGTCACGTCCGCCAGTGGCACTGGGCTGAGCTTCAGTGAGCTTCCCGGGAATCTTGGATCTAATTTGGGAAGCTCTGGGACTGGAGCCTGCCCCGCCACCTCCACCTAGTGACCGGCTGCTACTGTCCACCTTCCCTTACACCGGAAACCCCATCCTGAGGGGCAGTGTTGCTTCCCTTCGGGTCTCATGCCTCCGACTCCCACCCCGCAAAACCGCCGCTGGGTGTGCAGAAGTGCTCACTGGGAGTCACCCCGTGCTGTCCCTGTGATCCCTAGAAGGTGGGATGGGCCAGAGGGAGGAAGGAGGGCCGGAGTTCCGGATCGATCATAAACAAGACGCTGGGCCTGCAGGACAGAAGCCTAGGGATGGGCTCGTGGTGCCCCTCTGCCCCCGCCCTCCAGGGGCTGCAGAGACAGAGGTCACGTGGGACTGAACCGGGCACTGGGAGTCGAGTCCACCCCTTGCAAGGACAGAGGTCATTTGCAGAGATCCGGCAGACTAAATGCACATCTCTGCATCTGACAGTTGGAAGGAAAGAGTGAATGTTTTTTTAGAGAGTTTTTTTCAACCAGAATAGCCTAGCCCCACATTTCATTTATGAGTATAATCATGTTCAAATATAAAACGCAAACAAGAGCCTGGGATAAAATGCGACACTCGCCAGACGCAAAGGGCTCAAGTATTGATGTAGAGAAAGACCTCAAAATGAATTTGAAAATCTGAAACTCAGGCCGGGTGCGGTGGCTCACGCCTGTCATCCCAGTACTTTGGGAGGCCGAGGCAGGCGGATCACTTTGAGATCCGGAGTTTGAGACCAGCCTGGCCAACATGGTGAAACCCCATCTCTACTGAAAATACAAAAATTAGCCGGGCATGGTGGCAGGCGTCTGTAATCCCAGCTACACGGGAGGCCAAGATGGGAGGATCGCTTGAGCCCAGGAGTTCAAGGCTGCAGTGAGCCCTGATCACACCACTGCACTTCAGCCTGGATGACAGAGTGAGATCCTGTCTCAAAGCAAACAACTGGGCAAAGCAAAAGCGTTGGACAGAGGGGCCGGGAGAAGACCTCGTGAGAAGCGCGGGGTAGGGGCTCGTGACGGGCAGCCCCAGGGCTCCCGGTGACCATGCTCTCTCTTGACCCAGTTGTGGGGACCTGGCTGTCCTTTACAATCATCTTTAAATTGCCGGAGTGGCTCTGTGTGACGTGAATGCTGGATGCATTGTGTGGGGAGAAGCCAGCCCCGGGGACCAGGGCTGCCCAGGAGACCCCATCCCACAGTGAACGGCTGTGCCTTGGGGACCGGGAACCCGCAGCTCCGGCAGCTGTCCCCAGCACACCTGGACGCCGCCTCCCCCAGTGACATCCACAACCAGAAACACAGCAACCCACACCAGTGATTTTCATGCACTTTAATGAAGTCCAGCGCTCAGAAGGATTAGCGCCCACCACCAGCTACCCGGGCAGGGGAGGGCCGGAGGGCCCGGTGCAGGGGTCAGGCTTAGGACAGAGGAGGGGGCTCAGGATGGGGAAGGGTCCTCAGGACAGGGGAAGGGGCTCGGGACAGAGCAGGGGACTCAGGACAGGAAGGGGCACTCAGGACGGGGCAGGGAAGGTGTGGGGGACAGTAGCCACCTGTGTCGGAAGCAGTGGTGTTTTGGACAGGAGGGGCTGGCCCTCCGCTGACCTGGGTGATACAGGCCTGGCTCAGGGCTTCTCGGGGACGTAGCGATGGATCCAGTCCAAGTAGTAGGTGACGCGGGTGTAGATGCCGGGCCGGTTGGGTTGGGCACAGCCCTCGCCCCAGCTGACCACGCCCGCCTGCAGCCAGGTGCCATTCACCTTGCAGACCAGGGGCCCTCCGGAGTCGCCCTGCAAAGGGCAGGGGTCAGTGCTCACCAGCCAGGCCCGGGCGTGGGGGCTGTGATGCGGGGCGGGGAACACGCAGAGCCCACCTGGCAGGAGTCCCTCCGGCTGTTCCCGGCACACAGCATGTCGTCACGGACGATGCGGACGTCGTCCCCCGTGTAGAGGCCAGAGTGGTATTTTGCATCACAAATGTGGTTTTTCATTATGGGGACCTTCACCTGCTTCAGGGGAAATGGCGGTGGGAGGGGCTCTGCAGGTGGGAAAGAGGGTGCAGACTCAGGAGGGGGCCCGGCAACCCCCACCCAGAGCCCAGAGGGAGCCCAGGGACTGGACTGTGGCTAAGACCCAGCACCCACTTCCCACTGTCTCCAGCCCCACCATTATTGTTCACGTCGCCCCAACCGGTGACCCAGCATGGCGTCCCCGGGGGGAAAGTCTCCGAGGCAGGGGGCAGGGTGACCGTGTGGACGTGGCTGGAGACGTTCACGGGCTCCTCCAGCTCCAGCAGGGCAATGTCCGCCCCAGTCTGGACGGTGTAGAACTGCGGGTGCACGATGATCCTGCTGACCGGCAGCAGCTGGTCCTGGTAGTAGAGGTGCTGCTCCCGCAGCTGCACCCTGAGGTCGGCCAGATCCTTGACGTCCCTGGCCAGCGGAGGCTCCCACTCAGGGCCCTGGGCAGCCTCCAGGAGCACCCGGGAGCCAGGGCACACATCCGGCCCTCGCCCACCCCACCAGGCCCCGGGAGACTCACGGTCCCACGCAGTGCGCCGCGGTCAGCACCCACTGGGGGTGGATGAGGGAGCCCCCACAGAAGTGCATCCAGTACTGGCCGTGGAATCTCAGGCTCACCTGCCAGGGCCACTTGCTCCCGGGGGCCTCCTGCCCCCCGACGATGTCCGCTCGCTGCAGGGCCTGGCTCGGGGCTGGGGCAGGAGCCAGTTCAGGACCAGGAAGCAGCCCCACAACTGGACCCAGCCCTTCCCCGTGCGGGGGCCAGCCCGGCCTCCCCAGAACCCACCCAGGCCCTGGCCTGTGGAATGTGGTGAGGGGCAGGGTGGACCCCGGCTGGGACTCACCAGGGGCCGCGTGGGCCGGGCTCACCAGGAAGGGCAGCGCCAGCAGCAGCAGGTTCAGCATCTGGGGAGCAAGGAGGGGCATCGTGGGCCTGGCCAGAGCTCACGGGACAGGGCTGGGGGCTGCAGATTGTGGGGTGAAGAATGGAGGTGGGACAGGGGGCCTGGGTCTTGGTGCTCTGAGGCTGGGCCACTCTGCTCCAGGTGACGCTGATGTCAGGTTTCTGAGAGTGGGGACTTACCCTGGCCGCTCCCTGTTCCTTCTACCCAGCAGGCTTTCCCCTCCCCATTTATCCTTCCAGATCAGGACGGGGTGGAGGAGGGGCCACTGCGCCCTCCCATCCAGATACGGAGGAAGTGGATGACTCAGACCCAGGGCCCCCATGTAACACGTGCCCCCGCCACCCTCATGCCCTCTGTGTGTGGGGCTGCCAGGCAGGCCCCACCGAGGGCTGAGCACTGGAGGCTCGCAGCTCCACCTGTCAGCTGGTGGATCCCAGCAGCGGAACGCACCACCTTCCCGCTAGTGGGATCAGCTGCCCTGTCCCGGTGCCAGGAGGCCTTCAGGCACAGCTGCACCCAGGCGGCCTGGCTGCCCCATGCTACAAGACCAGTTGCCCCGAAACCTGTTTCCCCAAGAGGGACACGGGATGGGGAACTCATGACCATGGGCCACCGTCCGAGAGACAGGAAGGTGCCCACGGGGTGGGGACATGACAGGTGTCACCTCTCCTACGGACTCCGAATCCACGGGGTGGGGCCAGCCCTCCTCGACTCACTTGGTGGGGGGCTCACAAGAGACCCCCTTGTCAGATGAGGAAACAGCCTTGAGAGGGGACAGCACCGAGTGTCCTCAGCCAGGAAGGGGCCCTGCTCTCCACCCCTGGTATGAGACGCAAGTCCTCCTACAAGTCCTCAATGTCCACCTCTGGGGTTGTCCGTGCAGGTCCCCTGGTCTGCAGGTGCCTCATTATCGTGGGATCTGAGCTTCATCTGCAGAGGGAGTAGACGGGAGTGGGGTGCGACCCCAGGAGACCCAGCCCAGCTCCCCAAGGACTCACCTCCAGCCCCAGCCCAGCTCCCCACGGACTCACCTCCAGCCCCAGCCCAGCTCTCTGTGTACTCACCTCCAGCCCAGACCCAGCTCCCCATGGTCTCACCCCCGGTCCCAGCTCCCTGTGCTCTCCGTCCATCCAGCACTGACACTGTCCCTGCAGGTCCGTCCATCCCACCTCCCGACTCCCCTGGGCCTGCTGGTCACTGAGGCCTCCAGCCAATCTCCTCCCCTTCTGAGCCCCAGGAACCCCTGCCTGCCCCCCAACCCCCAACACAGGGGGTCAACCCCCAACAGCCACTCCAGGGCTACCCCTGCCCCCACCCTGCCTGGGACTAGCCTGTTTTGGGGCTGACTCTGCACACGAGGCCATATCCACCTGAACTCCTTCCAGGCAGCATCCCCAGGGGAACAGGCAGGGGTGGCCGAGACCGCTCCTCCTCATGACCCTGCTCCTCATGCATTCTCTGGACAGACTCCCCAGAGGCCTCCACCTGCCCCGTCCTGGTTCCATGAACGAGGCCCACAAGATGGGACCCTCAGGAGCCCAGGAAGTGAGGGGATGGGGTGATGGGGGACACCAGGGATGAGGGTGGGGCAGGGACACAGGAGACACCAGGGCTGACGGTGAAGAAGAGACTCAGGGGACGCCAGGGCTGGGGGAACCCAGGGACACACGTGACGCCAGGGCTGGGGGAACCCAGGGACACACGTGACGCCAGGGCTGGGGTGTGCAGAGGGCTCTGGCACCCCTGCGTCAAGGGCTCTGGTCCCTCCTCCTAGGAACGCTCCGATTGGTCAGGCCTGGGAGCGGACCAGTCGGCACCGTGGGAATGCGAGTGCTTTGATTGGCTAACACTGGGCCCATGAGGGCGAGTCCTGGGCACCCTGCCCCATCCCCGGCCCCTCACCTGGGGTGCTGCAGGGCTGGGGTCCAGGCCATTGACAGACACTGGGAAAGAGGCCACACGGGGCAATGTCCCCGAGAGAAGGGTGGGGAGCCGGGTTAGACGACAGCGACATGTCCGGACTCAGTGCAGCAATGGGAAACTCAGCCCCAGGAGCTTGCTGGGCTGGGGAGATGGACACTGGCATGTGGAGAGGCCCAGGCAGCAAGGGCTCATGAGGCAGAAACCTGGAGAGGAGAGAACGGCACAGATGCCCGGAGGCATCTGCAGGGGGGTCCCCCTGGCGTCCTTGGCCCAGTGCGGGAGATGCAGAGACGCAGAAGTCACGTCAGAAACAAGAACCACCAGAGAAGATGGGCAGAGGAGTCCGGGAGTGCACGCAGAGCTGGGAATACCGTGTGTCCCCACGAGCCCAGTGTGGAAACCTTGTCAGAGGCCGGCACTGGAGAGTCCTCAGAAGGGTATCGAAGGGTACTGGGGGGAAAATATTCCCAAAACCGAAGGCTTCTCTGGATCCACCCTCACAAAGTTGCAAAGCAAACTGCAGACGGATCCAAATGATTGCAAGCAACTTAACTGCCTGTGAGAACACATCCCAAAATGGTGTCAAGGAATCGAACACAATCCAGCACGCAGCAGAACACTCCGGAGAGTGTTCACGAGACATGGCGGCTGGTCAAAAATAAGCAGGCGGCCGGGCGCGGTGGCTCACGCCTGTCATCCCAGCACTTTGGGAGGCCGAGGTGGGCAGATCATGAGGTCAGGAGATCGAGACTATCCTGGTCCACAGGGTGAAACCCCGTCTCTACTAAAAACATAATAATTAGCCAGGTGTGGTGGCACATGCCTGTAATCCCAGCTACTCAGGAGACTGAGGCAGGAGAATCGCTTGAACCAGGGAGTCAGAGGTTGCAGTGAGCCGAGATTGTGCCACTGCATTCCAGTCTGGCAACAAAGCGAGACTCTGTCTTAACAAAGAAAAAAAAAAAAAAAAGTAGGCATGAAAAAGGTTGACCCTCCAATAAAAAAAATCAGTCATGGCCAGGCATGGTGGCTCACACCTGTAATCCCAGCACTTTGGGAGGCTGAGGTGGGTGGATCACAAGGTCAGGAGATCGAGACCATCCCGGCTAACACGATCAAATCCCATCTCTACTGAAAATACAAAAAATTAGCCGGTCATGGTGGCGGGCGCCTGTAGTCCCAGCTACTCGGGAGGCTGAGGCAGGAGAATGGCGTGAACCTGGGAGGCAGAGCTTGCAGTGAGCTGAGATCCGGCCACTGCACTCCAGCCTGGGGGACAGAGCAAGACTCCATCTCAAAAAAAAAAAAAAAAAAGAAAGAAAAGAAATGTGAAAGGAAATTCTGCAGAAAGAAGATAAGAGATGAAAATCTAGACCTAAACTAAGGGAAGGCAAGCTCTGGAAATGGAAACAGCTGTGACTGTGTAAGACAGTTTTCTCTCTCAAAAAATATTGGAAAGAGAATTGACAGTCTGACGCAACAACAGTAAAGCAAGTGCAGGTATTGTGTGGTTTATGGAATACACACAGGTGTGATGTGTGCTACAGTAACAGGAGGATTCAGGGGAGACTAAAAGCAGGTTGTCCCAAGGTGAAATTGCACATGAGGTTGTATGGCGTTTTGGAATTCATACACTTTATTTATTATTATTATTATTATTTTTGAGACAGAGTCTCACTCTGTTGCCCAGGCTGGAGTGCAGTGGTGCCATCTCGGCTCACTGCAAGCTCTGCCTCCCAGGTTCATGCCAGTCTCCTGCCTCGGCCTCCCAAGTAGCTGGGACTACAGACGCCCACCACCACACCTGGCTAGTTTTTTGTATTTTTAGTAGAGACGGGGTTTGACTGTGTTAGCCAGGATGGTCTCGATCTCCTGACACCCGCCTCAGCCTCCCAAAGTGCTGGGATTAGAGGCGTGAGCCACCACGCCCAGCCCATACACTTTATTTTTTAGAGCAGTTTTAAGTTTACAGACAACTAGGCAGATAGTACAGATAGTATAACCCCCACACCCCCTCCACACACACACAGAGTTTCCTGTGATTAACATTTTGCAATAGTGTGGTGCATTGTTACAGGTGATGAACGATATTGATACATTATTACTAACTAACGCCCACAGTTTCCATGAGGGTTTACTCTGTTTGTTGTACATTGTGTTCTGAGGGTCGTGTGTGGCAATTGCACAAGTCATGTGTCCACCATTACTGTATTATGCAGAATACATCCACTGCCCTCAAAATCTCGTGCTCCATTGCCTCTCCCCCTCCGCAACCCCTGCAAGCTATGGATATTTTCATTGTCTCTGAAGTTTTGATTTATCCACCATAGATGATACACTGTTAACTTTTTCCGACTGGCTTTTTTCACTTTTTTCGCAGTTAAGGCCCTTCTATGTCTTTTCAAGGCTTGATAGCTCGTTGCTTTTATTTATTTATTTATTTTGAGACGGAGTCTTGTTCTGTCACCAGGCTGGAGGGCAGTGGCACGATCTTGGCTCACCACAACCTCCAACTCCCTGGTTCAAGTGATCCTCCTGCCTCAGCCTCCCGAGTAGCTGGGATTACAGGCATGCACCACCACGCCCACTTAATTTTTATATTTTTGGCAGAGACAGAGTTTCACCATGCTGGCCAGGCTGGTCTTGATCTACTGACCTCAACCTCGTGATCTGCCTGCCTCAGCCTCCAAGCGTGCTGAGATGACCGGCATGAGCCACCGCACCCGGCCGGGTTGCTTATGCTGGGATGACAGGCGTGACTACGTGCCCGGCCGGGTTTCTTGTTCTCTTTAATGTTGACTTTCAGAGTTCTTGGTATATTCTGGATAATCATCCTTTATCAGATACAAGTTTTGCAAAGATATTCTCCCAGTCTGTGGCTTGTCTTTTCCTTCTCTTAACAATGTTTCTTTAGAGCAGAGGTTTTTAATTTTTATTTATTTATTTATTTATTTATTTATTTATTTTGAGATGGAGTCTTGCTCTGTTGCCCAGGCTGGAGTGCAGTGGTGCAATCCTAGCTCGCTGAAGCTTCAACCTCCCAGGCTCAAGCGATCCTCCCACCTCAGCCTCCCGAGTGGCCACCGGTCTGTCCGGTTTGGGGGCAGTGCTTTGCCCGTGAGCCCAGTTCTCAGATGGCTGTTCAGCTGTGTTTCATTTCGCCCAGCGTTTCCGATGTGGTTGTGAGGATGGGCTTGATGACTTCCAATCCCTTTGTATGTCCGAGTGGGAACTGAATGTATAGATATATTTTTTATTGAGAGAAAATTAAATAAACAGAATGCACAGACCTGAAATGTCCAGTTCAATAAATTGTGATGATTCCAAACCTGTGTAACCATGGCGCAAAGCAAGATGTATCACCCTAGGTTGTCTGCTCCCCGCCCCTTCAGGCAGGTGACCGAGAGGTGAGGAAACACTCTAGGGTGATGAAAATGGCCCGTGTTCCTGTCGCTCCACCTACGGAGGGCTTTGAAATTTCCTTCCAGCAAGATTTGTCTTTTTTGGTGCAGAGATCTTGCATGCCTTCTATTAAATGTATTCCTGGTGTTTGATTTTTTTATTGTGTAGTAAAGGGTATTGATGTTCGCGTTGATCTTCCAATATTCATGGCTGGCATTTAGAAATAAAATAATACTTTTGGTATTGGTTTTGTATCTGGCAGCCCCGCTAAGTCCCTTATTCCAGGGTGTGTGAAACCCGGATTTTCTAGGCAGCAATGAGACGTCTCTCTCCCTCCGGAGCGCTGCACTTCCCCGAGTCTCCACCAGAGGGGGCCCCTGACCATGCAAAGCGGAGCCCGGGAGCGGCCGAGGCAGGTGCTGGGAGAAAGCCGGGGCGTTTGTGGGAGGGCGGTGTGGGGGCGGGGAGGGGGCAGGGCAGGTGCGGGGAGGGGGCAGGGCAGGTGCGGGGAGGGGAGGGGAACTTCCAGGGCTGGAATAGGCCCTGCGTGTGACCGTAGCAGGTAATTGCGCCCTCTCTGCCTCAGTTTCCCCACGGGGAGAAGAGACTGTTCTGGGGTGCGAGCCCAGGCTGTGCAGGCCTGGAGCGGGGTCTCCCTCCAGGCCTAGCCTGTGGCCATTGTCCTCCACTCCCCTGGGAGGAGGGAGCTGGAGGGCCTCATGCAGGTCAGGGGCCAAGGGTCAGAGGTTGGGGGAGGAAGAGCCACTGACGCTGGCCCAGAGATCGCTTAGCCACCAGACGCAGGAGACAGCCAAAAGGAGGACGAGTTGGGGGAGGAGGAAGAAGCCCCCCGGAAGGGGGGCTGGGGAGCCGCCTGAGCCCCCGATGCTGGGGCCGGCTCGCACAGGCAGAGAGGAGGGTGTAGACCCCTGACCAGTCCAGGAAGCTGTAGCTCTTGACCCAACTCATGACACCAACCTGCCCTCAGGAACCATGCACCTGGCAGACCAGAGGCCCTCCCGAGTCACCCTGAGGGCAGAGAAGGCAAGCACTAGCAGGTGGGGGGCCCGGTTTCCGGGCTCCAGCACCCCCACGCTCCGTGCCCAGCCTGGCTCATCAGGTGGCTTTCGTTGGGGAACCGCAGAGTGAAACCTCAGGGAGTGCCCACCGCACACCCACGGAAACGGCAGAAGCTTTCTAAACAGTCAAGCTCTGCTCACATCTCCACCCCACCCCTTCCCTTTCCCTCCAATAGATTCGGTCCTAAAGCCTCGCGTGGGGCGGGTCCCAGGGTGGACCTGGGGCGCCACAGCCACACTGGCCCAGAGTGGGGGGCACACGGGGGATTGATGAGATCAATGAATTGGGGGTGGAACCAGCTTCCCAGTGCTGGAGAAGGCGGCCCGATGGGAGAGGAGAAATGCAGAGTAAGCCCCGTGGGGTGGAACCAGAGCTGAGGCACTGTGAGAGCTCATGGTTTTCATTATAGAGACGGCCGTGTGGATGTGTACGTGGGAGTGTGTGCGTGTCAGTGTGTGTGTGCATGTGTGAGGGTGTGCATACGCGTGTATGTGTGTGCATGCGTGAGTGTGAATGTGTGCATGTGTGTTCATGTGTGCATGTGAACATTTCTGTGTGTGCATATGTGCATGCGAGTGTGCACACGTGTGTGCGTGAGTGCACATGTGAGAGTGCATGGACCAAGTACATGCATGTGTGGGCATATGTGTGTGCACGCACAAGTGTGTGTACATGTGTGAGTGTGAATGTGTGTGTCCTTATTTGCGTGTGAGCATTCGTGTGTGCATATGTGCATGTATATGAGTGTGTGTGCACACATGTGCATGCATGTGAGTGCATGTGTGAGTGTGCATGGATCTAGTATGTGCATGTGTGTGCGTGTGTGTGCACACGTGTGTGTGCGTATGAATGCATGTGTAAGTGTGCATGGACGAAGTGTGTGTATGAGTGTGCATGTGTGGATATGTGAGTGTGCATGGATCAAGTGTGTGCATGCGTTGCATATGCGTGAGTGTGCGCTTGAACCCAGAAGGTGGAGGTTGCAGTGAGCCGAGATCGCGCCATTGCACGCCAGCCTGGGCAACAGTGTGAGACTCTGTCTCAAAAAATAAATAAAATAAGATAGATAAATAAAAACTAAATATCCATGAGTCAATGCCGATATAAATAAATAGTTGAAGAAGTAAACAGTGGGGGGAAGAGACCAGGTGCAGTGTGGCTCACGCCTGTAATCCCAGCACTTTGGGAGGCCAAGGCGGGGGGATCACGAGGTCAGGAGATCGAGACCATCCTGGCTAACACGGTCAAACCCCGTCTCTACTAAAAATACAAAACATTAGCAGGGTGTGGTGACGGGCATCTGTAGTCCCAGCCAGTCCGGAGGCTGAGGCAGGAGAATGACATGAACCCGGGAGGCGGAGCTTGCAGTGAGCTGAGATGGCGCCACTGCACTCCAGCCTGGGCGACAGAGCGAGACTCTGTCTCAAAAATAAATAAATAAATAAATAAATAAAATAAATGGGGGGAAGAGACAAATTTCCATGCAGAGTTCAAAATAATGTCACAGCCCTCCCCTCTCATGGAGGTGGAGCACAGCAGAACCCCCAACCCCACCTGGCTAGTCAGGGGACTTCCTTCCAAACACTGCAGCACTGAGGCCAACAGGGAGGGGCTGCACAGTGAGGAACCAGCTATGCCTGAGCCGGCGGTAAATCAGGTTGACGGCTCTCTCGACCCCAGGCGACTCCACGCGGCCCCACCACACGGCAGGAAGGCACTTCGCCTCTGTGCCCTTCCTCCCAAAACCCACGACCTCAGGCTAAGCCTGAGAAAAACGTCAAAAAATCCCCATTGGCTGGCACTCTACATCCCGGACATCCCGGCCACAGCATCCCCTCCAAGTCCCCAGGACACCACCTCCCTGCGATGCCAGCTCCCGCGTCTCTGAAACCCCGGTAAACTGGAGTCACCCAATGATCGCCAGATTTATTTTGCGTTTTCATTCTGAACTGGGTGGAACCTTCTTGAGCGTAGAGGGTCCTTTCCACTGTTTTCCTGAATTGTGGGTTCTGTTATCGTTTTTATATGTTGCTGGTTGGGCATGACTAGAGTTCAACTTTTTGCTGCTGGACGGCAGAGGTAGGACGCGACGCTTCCTGAGAGGCTCCGGGGCAGGCCCCACAGGTCCATCCACCTCCCCTGGGACCCAGCCCTGCAGCACCCCAGGTGAGGGGCCAGGATCGGGGGAGGGTGCCCAGGACTCACCCTGATGGGCCCGGTGTTAGCCAATCAAAGCACTCGCATCCCCACGGTGCCGACTGGTCCGCTCCCATGCCTGACCCAATCACAGCGTTCCTAGGAGGAGGGACCAGAGCCCCTGACCGGAGCCCTCTGCACACCCCAGCCCTGGCGTCACGTGTGTCCCTGGGTTCCTCCAGCCCTGGTGTCCCCTGAGTCTCTTCTTCACCGTCAGCCCTGGTGTCTCCTGTGTCCCTGCCCCACCCTCATCCCTGGTGTCCCCCATCACCCCATCCCCTCACTTCCTGGGCTCCTGAGGGTCCCATCTTGTGGGCCTCGTTCATGAAACCAGGACGGGGCAGGTGGAGGCCTCTGGGGAGTTTGTCCAGAGAATGGATGAGGAGCAGGGTCGTGAGCAGGAGCGGTCTCGGCCACCCCTGCCTGTTCCCTGGGGATGCTGCCTGGAAGGAGTTCAGGTGGATATGGCCTCGTGTGCAGAGTCAGCCCCAAATCAGGCTGGTCCCAGGCAGGGTGGGGGCAGGGGGAGCCCTGGAGTGGCCCTGTGTTGGCAGTTGGGGGACAGGCGGGGGGTCCTGGGGCTCAGAAGGGGAGGAGGTGGGCTCAAGGCCTCAGTGACCAGCAGGGCCAGGGGAGTCGGGAGGTGGGGTGGACGGACCTGCAGGGACAGTGTCAGTGCTGGATGGACGGAGAGCACAGGGAGCTGGGACCGGAGGTGAGTCCATGGGGAGCTGGACTAGGGCTGGGGTGAGTCCGTGGGGAGCTGGGCTGGGTCTCCTGAGGTCACACCCGCACTGTCGTCTGCTCCTCCCTCTGCAGATGAAACTCGGATTCCACGATAACGAGGCACCCGCAGACCAGGGGACCTGCACAGACAGCCCCAGATGTGGACATCGAGGACTCGTAGGAGGACTTGAGTCTCATATGGGGAGTGGGAGTGATGGAACAGGAGCACCCTCATCTCAGACAAACACCGCCGCTTTCAGCTCCAGCTCCCTTTCCAGCCTCCTGCATTTCAAGGACATCACTTCTCTTCTAACTACAAGCAGCCAAAAAGCAGATAAGGCAGGCTGAGCACAGAGGGAGGTGGAGGGAAAGTCTCTTGGGTAACTGCCAAACTTCACCCTCATACAATGGGTCCCAGTAAAACAGTGGGCCTTAAAACCACCTTCCTTTCCCTTCAGGTGCACTAAGACAGGGAAGCTAAAAGCAGACGGGGTACGCCGTATGCCTGCAGCTGCAGGAAGATGTATGGGAACAGACACACAACTATCCCTCCCAGAGTGGCAAAAAGAAGAGTCACAGAAGCAGTCCAAGTCTCTGATAAGCTCTCCTGCCCTCAATCCTTAAAACTCTTAGTCTCTAAGAGCGTGTGGCTCTGACCTAACTCAGCCAGCCGCCCCTCTCCGGTTTGCTTAAAATAAAACTGTCCCTGTTGACTGTGAGGCTGCCCTTCATGTTTCTCTCCTCTTTCTTTAATTCTTACAGGGAGCAGGGCCCCTTGCTGGCTGAGGACACTCGGTGCTGTCCCCTCTCAAGGCTGTTTCCTCATCTGACAAGGGGGTCTCTTGTGAGCCCCCCACCAAGTGAGTCGAGGAGGGCTGGCCCCACCCCGTGGATTCGGAGTCCGTAGGAGAGGTGACACCTGTCATGTCCCCACCCCGTGGGCACCTTCCCGTCTCTCAGAGGGTGGCCCACGGTCATGAGTTCCCCATCCCATGTCCCTCTTGGGGAAACAGGTTTCGGGGCAACTGGTCTTGTAGCATGGGGCAGCCAGGCCGCCTGGGTGCAGCTGTGCCTGAAGGCCTCCTGGCACCGGAACAGGGCAGCTGATCCCACCAGCGGGAAGGTGGTGCGTTCCGCTGCTGGGAACCACCAGCTGACAGGTGGAGCTGCGAGCCTCCAGTGCTCAGCCCTCGGCGGGGTCTGCCTGGCAGCCCCACACACAGAGGGCATGAGGGTGGCGGGGGCACGTGTTACATGGGGGCCCTGGGTCTGAGTCATCCACTTCCTCCGTATCTGGATGGGAGGACGCAGTGGCCCTCCTCCACCCCATCCTGATCTGGAAGGATAAATGGGGAGGGGAAAGCCTGCTGGGTAGAAGGAACAGGGAGCGGCCAGGGTAAGTCCCCACTCTTAGAGACCTGACATCAGCGTCACCCGGAGCAGAGTGGCCCAGCCTCAGACTCAGAGCACCAAGACCCAGGCCCCCTGTCCCACCTCCATTCTTCACCCCACAATCTGCAGCCCCCAGCCCTGTCCCGTGAGCTCCGGCCAGGCCCACGATGCCCCTCCTTGCTCCCCAGATGCTGAACCTGCTGCTGCTGGCGCTGCCCTTCCTGGTGAGCCTGGCCCACGCGGCCCCTGGTGAGTCCCAGCCGGGGTCCACCCTGCCCCTCACCACATTCCACAGGCCAGGGCCTGGGTGGGTTCTGGGGAGGCCGGGCTGGCCCCCGCACGGGGAAGGGCTGGGTCCAGGTGGGGGGCTGCTTCCTGGTCCTGAACTGGCTCCTGCCCCAGCCCCGGGCCAGGCCCTGCAGCGAGCGGGCATCGTCGGGGGGCAGGAGGCCCCCAGGAGCAAGTGGCCCTGGCAGGTGAGCCTGAGATTCCACGGCCAGTACTGGATGCACTTCTGTGGGGGCTCCCTCATCCACCCCCAGTGGGTGCTGACCGCGGCGCACTGCGTGGGACCGTGAGTCTCCCGGGGCCTGGTGGGGTGGGCGAGGGCCGGATGTGTGCCCTGGCTCCTGGGTGCTCCTGGAGGCTGCCCAGGGCCCTGAGTGGGAGCCTCCGCTGGCCAGGGACGTCAAGGATCTGGCCGACCTCAGGGTGCAGCTGCGGGAGCAGCACCTCTACTACCAGGACCAGCTGCTGCCGGTCAGCAGGATCATCATGCACCCGCAGTTCTACACCGTCCAGACTGGGGCGGACATTGCCCTGCTGGAGCTGGAGGAGCCCGTGAATGTCTCCAGCCACGTCCACACGGTCACCCTGCCCCTTGCCTCGGAGACTTTCCCCCCGGGGACGCCGTGCTGGGTCACCGGCTGCGGCGACGTGGACAATGATGGTGGGTCCGGGGACAGCGGGAGGCTGGGCCAGGTGGGCACCAGGTCACAGTCATGGGCCAGCCTCTGGGGTGATGGGTTCCCTCGGGGCGGCTCAGGGAGGGGGATTCTGGAGGCCAGGATGAATGGAGCGGGTGGGGGCGAGAGGCAGCAGGTGCCCTGAGCAGAGACGGTGAGTCCAACAGGCCTGGGCGCACCCCAACCCCAGGGCTTGGGCAAGTCCCTTAGCACCTCTGTGCCTCGGTTTCCCCTAACCTGAAAGGGTGCATCAAAAGTTCGTACGTCACGGACTTGCTACGTGGAGAGAGAAATCACAAGGGGGTCTTGCTGGAAGGAGCGAGACGGGTGCTGGGATGAGACCTGCCTGCCCTCCATCCCTGTGCCACGGTCAGCTCAGGGTCTTGGGACTCCAGGTCGTGGCAGGTGCTGTGGGGGGCTGGATGAAGTTCACTCTGACCCTCCATGAGGCACATTTTCACTTCTAGTAGGTCTTGTCCCCATTTTATCCATAATTCAGAGCAAAGCTTTGGGCCACAGCCTGAGCGGCGGCCCTGAGCTGTGACGTCGGGGCCACTCAGAGGGGGCCGGAGCGACAGTCCTGCTCTTCCACTGAGCAGCGGCCCTGGGCTGTGACCTCGGGGCCACTCAGAAGGGGCCAGAGCCACAGTCCTGCTCTTCCACTGAGCAGCGGCCCTGGGCTTTGACCTTGGGGCCACTCAGAGGGGGCCGGAGCCACAGTCCTGCTCTTCCACCCCACACAGAGGAGAAGCTGAGCCTGGGGCCCTGTGTTCCCCTCGACTGTGGGTCTGACTGTGGACCGTGGGCCCAGCCCAGACCAAAGTCAGCTGAGCCCCGGGGGGGGGACAGGGGCCCAGGCCCTGCACTCCTGTGCCATGGATCCCAGCCTGGCAACCTCCAGGGCCCTCCCCTCCCTTCCCCAGATGGGGCTTAAATGGGGCCGGGACCCAGGATCAGCCTCAGGGGAGGGGCCCGGCCTGCACTCGCCGCCCTTCCCCCGGGGCCGCAGGCACAGGACAGTGCTGGCCACATGGCGCTGTCTCCCCGGCCCATGACTCGGCCGCCAAGTCCACGCAGCAGCACCCATCCAGCCCCAGGCCCGGCTCCACCTCCCCCTCCGCCCACAGTGCAACTGCCGCCGCCATACCCACTGAAGGAGGTGGAAGTCCCCATAGTGGAAAACCAACTTTGCGATGCGGAATATCACACCGGCCTCCACACGGGAGACAGCTTTCAAATCGTCCGTGATGACATGCTGTGTGCGGGGAGCGCAAAGCACGACTCCTGCCAGGTGGGTCCTCGTGTCCCCCACCCTGATCCCCGGAGCCTGGCTGGCAAGCGCTGACTCCCCCACCCCGATCCCCGGAGCCTGGCCGGCAAGCGCTGACCCCTGCCCTTCGCAGGGCGACTCCGGAGGCCCCTGGTCTGCCAGGTGAATGGCACCTGGCTGCAGGCGGGCGTGGTCAGCTGGGGTGAGGGCTGTGCCCAGCCCAACCGGCCCGGCATCTACACCCGCGTCACCTACTACTTGGACTGGATCCAGCGCTACGTCCCCAAGAAGCCCTGAGCCAGGCCTGGGTTACCGGGATCAGCGGAGGGCCAGCCCCTCCTGTCCAAAACACCACTGCTTCCGACCCAGGTGGCGACTGCCCCCCACACCTTCCCCCATCCTGAGCCCCCTCACCCACCCTGAGCCCCTCCCCTTTCTTGAGCCCCCCAATCCTGAGCCCCTCCCCCATCCTAAGCCCCCTGCCCCCTCCCATATCCTGAGCCCCCTCCCCCATCCTAAGCCCCTCCCCCATCCTGAGCCTCCTCCCCCACCCTGAGCCCACCCCCAGGCCCCCCTGCCCCTCCAGCCCTCCCCCGCCCAGGTAGCAGGTGGTGGACGCCAATCCTCCCGAGTGCTAACTCTCATTAAAGTGCATGATGAAAAGCAGGTGTGGCCGTCAGTGTTTCTGGTCGTGGGTGTCACGTGGGAGGAAGGGTCCAGGTGAGGCCTGGGGCAGCTGCAGGAGCTGCAGGGTCCTGGTTCCCAAGGCACTGTGGAGCGGGGCCTCCTCAGCAGCCCGGGTCGGTGAGTCGGGGCGCTGGTGGCTCCGGGTTTGGAGGAGGAGCAATTAATTTCGGTCTCCTTGCGGCAGAGGGAGGCGATTTCTCCCTCAAACACGGAAGCCTGCCGTGGCCGCACTGAGGGTGTGAGTCCTCGGCTTCTCGTCTGGGTCTTGGTGTACTGTGAGTCGCACAGATAAGGGGCTGCAAGGGAGGGACTCTGAACACTTCGAGGGCAGAGCAGGGTCCAGCGGGGTCTGGCTGGGCAGGGACGTGGCTCGGAGGACTTGGGAATGGCACTGATCACTGCCCCCCACTTGTCTTAGAAAGCCCAGGGAGCCAGGGCAGTGTGGAAGGCCCCGGAGCCCCCCGGGAAGTGGCGGGTACAGCTGGACCCTGGACCCCGGATCCCAGCTGAGGGCGCCCTGGGACGCAGGCAGTGGCCACGTCCCCTGAGGCCCCGGGCTGTGTCCGGCAGGTCTCACCCTGGACTTAGAGCAACCGCAACCTGGCCTGGGGCTCCCCGCTTCCTCCCAGGAAGGGAAGTGTGAGGAGCGTAAGTGGCAGCCACATCCCCGGGAAAGAAAGAGCAGTGCCCCACCCGTTCACAGCCCGGGAGCCTTTCCCCACTGCCTTGGAGTGCGGTGACTCCCCCGGCCGGGGTGCCCCTGCCTGCTCTGCTCTGCTCTGCCCCACTCCGGAAAGACCAGGGACGTGGGAGAAAGTGTAAACCCGGATGTGGTTTCTGCACGAAGGCTCAGAGCCTGGGTTTGCCCTGAAGCCCTTGCCCTGTGGAGGTCCACCCCACCCTCACCCCTGGGAGGGACAGGCAGAGCAGGCAAGGGCAGGTGGGAGGGTGAAGGCCAGTCCCTCAGCCGCTCACCTGCAGAAACTTCTGCGGAGGAGCTGGGAGCCCCCCCACCCCACTAGACCCTCCCTTTTGGCCTTCCACCTCTTCTCTGCCCTGCGGAGGTCCCGGAAACGCAGGGGCAGAGCAGGAAGCCCCTGGTTTGGGGGACCCGGGAGAGCTGATGCTGGAACCACACATTGACCTGTAGCCTGGGGTCTGGACGCTGAGTGTGCCCAGTCCAGCTGCAGAATGAACAGGGCGGGAGGAGGGACAGAGCCACTCTGGGCGTCACCTGCCCCTCCGAGCACTGCTCTCCCTGCCCACACTGGTGTGGCCCTTAGAGGAAGTGGCCCAGGAAGCCATACCATGTGGAGGTTCGGTCTCTTGCCGCCGTCCACTCCCGTCTTGCCCTGCATGGCAGTGTCTGAGCTCTGGAACCCGACGCCTGGTATAGGAGGGAGTTGGGGCAGGAGTCTAAACCTAACCACTGCCCTGGGAGGCCAGGGCCCAGGGACACGGAGACCCCGGCACAAGAGGGGCGTGCAGTGTGCGGGCCTGGATCCCCCAAGCCCCCACCCACCGCGCCTCCACCTCCGGTGAGTTTCTTGCTTTGGTTTCCTTATCTGGAAGCTGGCATTGAAGCAGCACCCGTGAGTATCTCCCCCAGAGGACTGGAGACACACATCCACACAGAACCCAGACCATGAATGTTCTCAGCATCTCTGTCACCATAGCCAAAACATGGAGGCCTCCAACAGGAGATGGCTGAGCAAACCGTGCCTGCTGCAGCTCGGAACGCAAATCCACCCCACAGAGACGACACACACTCTGCCCTTTCTCAGCTCTTTAATCAGACAGAGATGTAGGGAGGCCCTGCCCTCCCTTCCCCGGCACCTTCCCTACCCCAGCATCAGGGAGGTCGTGGGTGCTGAGGAGCCAGAGAAGCCGGCCTCAAGCTGGTGGCCTGCAGTGGAGGCCGAAGCGGAGATCGCTGGGAGAAGGAAGGTCCTGGTCCCTCCTCAGCCGACCCAGATGGGAGCCCATCCCGGCCTGCTCAGGGCAATTCCCTGACTTGCTGCAGGATCCAGGGCACGTAGGTCTGGACGCGGGTGTAGACGCCGGGAAAGTCCCGCAGGGCACAGCCGTAGCCCCAGCTGACCACCCCCACCAGGCGCCAGGACCTCCGCACCCTGCAGACCAGAGGGCCGCCGGAGTCACCCTGAGGAAGGGAAGGAAAAGGGTCACCGCTGAGCTCTGCGGTGGGAGCAGGGCGGGTAGGCAGGGCAGGCCGGGGGCACTCACGTAGCAGGAGTCACGGCCCTCGCTGCCGGCACACAGCATGTCATCCAGGATGAGCTGCCGGTCACCAATGTGCCTGGAGGCATTGCGGTACCGCTGCTCGCAGACGGCGTTCTCCAGCACCTGCACACTCACCTGCTGCAGGCGGTAGGGCGGTGGCAGTGACTCTAGGGGGAGAGGTGACACGGGCTGGCACAGCGGAGATGCCCCTGCCATGCACCCAGCAGCCCCAGTGCCGCCCCTGGGTGGGAGGGAAGGTGGCTCCCCCGCTGCGAAAGGCCCCTCATCCCTGGGTTTCAGGCTCCCGGCCTGAGCATGGCGTGTGGGACCCCAGGAGGTGTGAGGGCTCGTGTCTCCCTCCAAACTCCCAGGGCTCACAGTTGGACGGACCAGAGAAAAGTGGAGGGATGAGTTTTTCTGGTTTTTTTTTTTCCCCTCCAAAAAATGCCTTTTGGTTTTGAGGTGTTTTTGTTTGTGGTGGGTTTCTTCTTCTTTTTTTTTTTTTTTTTTTTCCTTTTTAGAGATGGGATCTTGCTATGTTGGCCAGGCTGGCTTCAAACTCCTGGGCTCAAGCAATCCTCCTGCTTCTGCCTCCGAGTGCTGGAATTACAGGCATGAGCCACCACGCCCCCCCCCCAAAAAAAAAGAGTAAAAGCCTTTCTTAAGTAGAAAAAAAAAGGGAAGTGTTTTCCCCTCTGAATATTGAGTCTGGGGCTTGGTCTGGCCATTGGCAGTCACGGGACCCCCAAGTCTCCAGGCCCGGGCAGCACAGAGCCGTAGGTAAAGCAGCTGGAGGTGCTAGCGCAGCCGTGAGCGGCTCCATCTCTTCCCTTCCTGGAACTCACCCCCCAGAGCCCTGGAATGAGGCGTTTTGGGCCCACAGCCTGAGTCCTTCCCCATCCCCCATACAACACGCACCCAACGCACCCAACATCCCGATTGCGCCCCAGCCAGTCACCCAGCACTTGTCCTTCGGGGTGAGCTCCAGCGAGACCGGGGAGAGCTTGACCGTCCTGACATCAGCGGCACAGATTACGGGGTTCACCAGCTGAAGCAGGGCCACGTCCGCACCCAGCCCCGCGGTGACGTAGTTGGGGTGGACGATGATCCGGCTGACGTTCAGCAGTCCCCGGCCCCCGTACAGATACACGTCCCCGGCGTGGATCCGGTAGGTGGACGGGTCAGTGTCCTTCCTGGGGTAGGACGCACCCGGGCTGCTCAGGGGGCCTGGTCTGCGGCGGCCCCACTCCCACCTCCCCTCACTGGGGTCCCCGGCCCGGGACTCACCGGAAAATGCAGTGGGCGGCGGTCAGCACCCACTGGGGGTGGATGAGGGAGCCCCCGCAGATGTGCACCCAGGAGGCCCAGTGGTAGCTGTAGATCCTCAGGCTGACCTGCCACGGCCACTTCCCCTGGGGGGCATTGTGGCCCCCCACGATGCCCACCAGGTCATTCTCGGGAACGGGCACTGGGAGCACCGGGAGGAGGTCAGGGAACCCGGCCTCTGCCACCCAAGCCTCACCCTGCGCCTGCCCTCAGGAGAAGCCGGTCTGTGCACGTGTGCCCTGGATCCTGGGGACAGGGGTGGCAGAGCCCCTGGGAAGGGAGGGCTGTGTGGGGTCGAGACTCACCTGGGCTCCCTGTGCTGCAGCTCCCCAGGGAGGAGATGGCCAGGAACAGCAGCAGCAGCAGCAGCATCTGAGGGGAGAGGGCGTGGGGTGTGGGCTGGGGGCTCAGACCCGGGGTCAGGGGAGAGGGTGTGGGGTGCAGGCTGGGGACTCAGACCCGGGGTCAGGGGTGGGGGCCAGGAGCCGCCTGCAGGCATCAGGGAGAGGATGGTGCCCTTACTGTGCGGGCACTCAGCAGCTCCCTTCCCGGCGGGCACTCAGCAGCTCCCTTCCCGGCGGGCACTCAGCAGCTCTCTCCCCGGCGGGCACTCGGCAGCTCTCTCACCGAGCCCCTCGGAGCCCCTTTATCCTCAGCCGCAGGAAGTGGGCAGCTGCCTGGTCAGTCCTCTCCTCAGAGGAGGGGCGGCGGGGGAGTGGCCTCTCGTTCAGCTGGGTCGCTGTTCCCACCGGCATCGCCAGCCAGAGTAGAGCCAGCAGGGTTAGGGGGAGAGAAGGGTGTCTCAGCTGCGACTGCAGAAGCACCAACAGCTTCCCCCACTGTGGGCGAGGCAGGTCAAATGGCGTCCCCACCTTGAGCCACCCCTGGCGATGCTCAGAGTCAGGCGGCCAAGATTCCTCGATGCCCAGGGCAGGTGGTGACAATGTTGAAACGTGGGCAGAATCCCTGCCCCGGGGCTGCACGGTGGGCTCTCAGCTTCCAGAACCCCTGCCCACAGGCAGATCAGTGCACAGAGACCGAAAGCAGTGGGGCTTCACCAAGGCCTGTGCCCACGACCTGAGGCCTAATCATCACTGCACGGGTGGAAACGGGGCCCAGGGGAGCCGAGTGCTGGCCATGGAACCCAGCACCCGGGGCCCCATGGCCAACCCCAGGCTCTGTCATCCCAGGTCCACGCAGCAGCCCAACCCGGGGCCCAGCTCTCCTCCGCTGGTGGCCGGGGCAGACGGTTCTCTTCCTCACAGAGATACCTGTGCCCCTGGCCCACTGGGACGACCTGGCGGGTGCGGTGTGGACATCACTGCAGGGGACTGGAGGGGCCCCTCCCCAGACTCCACCCAGGGCACCATAATGGAATTCACCCCAACTCTGGGTAGGACGAGCAGCTCAGCCAGAGGTAGCAGAGTCTCCTCCTCCTGGCTGGAGCCCCCAGCTCGCCACCAGCCCCACCCTCAGTCCCCTTCCTCATCCACCAGGAACAAGCCTCTCCTTGGTGACTCAGGAAAGCACTTTCAACCCCAACTCAGGCCCCTGCCCGCTGAGCTCACAGCTCTGAGTGGCCTCTGGGTGGCTGGTGATGCCAGTGGTGACAGTGACTGAGTCCTTGGGGCTGGCTGTGCCTTGGGAACCACAAGGAAGGTGGCTGGTGAGACAGCACTCCCAGGCCTGGAGCTGCCTCCAGCCAGGGAGTGGGGTGCAGGCCCTGAGCTCTGCTTTGGGGGTCCCAAGCCAGGCTGTCCTGTCTGTCCTCAGCCCTGCCTGGCCAGGGGGCCTGGGCAGACGGCACTGGAGTGGACAGAGGGAGCCAGAGGGCCCGGAGCGGGGCATGGGATAGCCATGGGGCAGCCGACTCTGGGCGTGGCGGAGTGTGGGTGAGTGGAGTGGCCAGGAGCTGCCGGGATTTAGGACTGGGAATCTGAACCTGGGAGGCTTTGGGACAGCCCAGGCAGGGCCGAGCCCCACAGCCAATCAGAGGACACTTTGCTTCCCAGGCCTGGGAAGAGCCAGGAGGCACCTGGAGAAACAGCCCGCGAGAGACCTGGAGGGAGAACAAGACGTCCCAGCCTCTTCCGCCAGGGTCAGCGGGCAGCGGCCCTCAAGTGAGAAGGAGAATGGAGACGGCAAGGCTGCACGTCCTCACGCCCCCACCTCAGCCTGGGGCTCACTCCTGGTAAGGCCACCATGGCACAGTGAGGGACACAGGGGCGGGACGAGGGCCAGCTCTGAAACACCGTGCGTCCTGCTTTCTGTGCTGACCACGGAGGTGCAGGTCCATCCCTCAGAGACGGTCCTGGCTGCGGCTGTTGGGCAACGGCGCCTGGGAACAGGATACCTGTTTGTCCTGATAGGGTCGGGACCAGACCACCATGAGAGCGTTTGGTGATAGGATCAGAGGAAGGACTGGGGGCCGCGCAACCGTTAAGACTGGGGTCAGAGGCCCTGGCCAATGATAGGGTCAAGTCCAGGCCTGCGGCCAGGGCGCCGGAGCCCAGGGACACCATTTGGCGAAGGATGTGGCTGCTTCAGGCCAGTGTTGCAAAAGGGTTGGGCTGGAGAAAAGACCAGGGAGAGGGTCCCAGCTCAGGGACCCAGGGGCCTCAGAACAGAGTGTGCAGAGCCCGAGGTCGCTGGGACCTGGGAGATGAAGGGTTCATGACCATGATTCTTCCATGTCCCAAGGTCACTCAGCCTTTGTGTAGAAATGGAACCCTGGTGTCCATCAGTCTGGCTTCCCTGGTGTGGAGTCAGCTCTCACAGACCTGCAACGTCCTGCCCGCCTCCTTCCCGGGATCCTGGGAAGACGTTTCCTGGGCACAGGTTGGAGTCTGCTCCTCGTCCCGGGCGTCTGCTGGGCTTCCCCTGGCACCCTGCACACCGGGTGCCTGCTGCTCATGCTGGGCACCCCTTTGTGACGAGGCCACTGAGCTGCACTTCCTGGGTTGGGAGACCATTTCCCAAAGGTGTTTTAATGGAGCCATTGAGTTTGTGATGAGCTTAAAACTCGCATTGGTATGACTTGAAAAACCGGAAAACATTATCTTCTTCCAATGTGAAATCGTTTTTAAGGTAAAAGACCTAGGCCAAAATACATTTTTGAAGTAGAAATTCTGCATAATTCTATACCCTGCAGTCCCCGCTCTCGCCACCTGCCGTCACTTCCCTGGCGTACGCACGTGTGTTCATGAGAGACAGCTGTGCGGTGACGGTGCTGTGAACACTTCCCTCCCTGCTGCCAACCTGCAGGAGAGATGTCGTGCTTAATGGCGTGTCGTACCCAGCTGTATGGATTTAGGGAAACTTATTTCACCAGTTCTCCATGGACATTTAGGCAATTTCCAATAATTTGCTGTTATAAACAATAATGGGAGGAGCCGGGTGCGGTGGTTCACGCCTGTAATCCCAGCACTTTGGGAGGTCGAGGTGGGCAGATCACGAGGCCAGGAGTTCAAGACCAGCCTGGCCAACAGAGCAAAATCACATCTCTACAAAAAGTATTTAAAAAAAAATTAGCCGGGTGTGGTGGCACACACCTGTCATCCCAGCTACTCGGGAGACAGAGTCAGAAGAATTGTTTGAACCCAGGAGACAGAGGTTGCAGTAAGCCCAGATCGCACCACTGCTTTCCAGCCTGGGCAACAAAGCGAGATTCTGTCTCGAAATAATAATAATAATAATATAAATGTTCTTGCATGTACAGAATATGTATGCTTGTCCCAGTTAATTACGCACAATGCATAATGCTCAGTCACGTGTGTCTGAGTCCAAAATGATACCCAAACTGAGTATCATTTTGATACTGAGCCATTGAGATCCATCCACTTACCCATCCGCCCATCCATCCATCCACTCAATCATGCACTCATCCATCCACTCACCCGTCCAGCCATCCACTTATCCATCTATCCGCCAACTCACCCATCCATTCACCCACCTTCTTAACCACACACCCACTCACCTATCCACCCATCTATCCACTCAACCATGCACCCGTTCATCCACTCACCCATCCAGCCATACACTCATCCATCTATCCACCAACTCGCCCATCCATTCACCCATCCTGCCATCCACTCATCCATCCACCAACTCATCCATCCATTCACTCATCCTCTCGACCACACACCCACTCACCCTTCCACCCATCTACCCACCAATCTATCCACTCAACCATGCACCCATCCACCCACTCACCCATCCAGCCATCCATTCATCCATCCATCCACCAACTTGCCCATCCGTTCACCCGTCCTCCCAACCACACACCCACTCACCCATCCACCCATCTATCAATTCACTCAAACTTGCACCCATTCATCCACTCACCCATCCAGCCGTCCACTCGTCCATCCATTCACCAACTCACCCATCTGTTCACCCATCCTCTCAACCACACACACAATCACCCATCCACCCATCTACCCACCCATCCATCCACTCACTCACCAATCCACCCACTCACTCATCCATTCACCCATCCACACATTCATTCACTCACCCACTCATCAGTCCTTTTTTTTTTTTTTTTTTTTTTGAGACAGAGTCTCACTGTGTGTCCCAGGCTGGAGTGCAGTGGTGCGATCTTGGCTCACAGCAACCTCCGCCTCCTGGGTTCAAGCGATTCTCATCCCTCAGCCTCCCAAGTAGCTGGGACCACAGGTGTGTGCCATCATGCCCAGCAAATTTTTGGAATTTTAGTAGAGTTGAGGTTTCACCATGTTGGACAGACTGGTCTCGAACTCCTGACCTCAAGTGATCTGCCCACCTTGGCCTCCCAAAGTGCTGAGATTCCAGGCATGAGCCACCACACCCGGCCTCCATCCATCTATTCTTCTATTCTCCCATCAACCCACCCACCCACCCACCCATCCATCCATTCTCCCATCTTCTCATTCTTCCCTCTCTCCTCCAGCTTGTCACTCATTATGACTTATCCACGTACTTTACCATCTATTCCAATTATCTGGATGAGACAGGCCACCCCAGCCCTTCCCAGTCGTGCTTCTCTTGGGGTGAGTTGAGGGGAGAGGTGTGGGTCCAGAGCTGGGGGAGGACTTCTCCAAGTGTGTGCAGGCCAGCCTTGCTCAGCCCCGTTCTACCCAAATTCCCCGGGGACAGAGCTGGGGGCTGGTGATTTAGAAGGATGAACCCTGCCCAGTAGCAGAGTCTGAAATGATTAAATTTCTTTCCTCACAGTGAAAATAATTTTATTGTTCCCTTTATGTGCACAGTGCAAGTTTGCTATCACTGCTCTAACGATGCAGTGAGATGCAAGGGTGTCTGGGCTTCTCCCGCAGGTGCAAGCAGTTTTTCCGACTGGCACCACCCTCTATCCAGCCTGCAGGCTTATCCTTGCAACCAAGCCACACCTGACGCCTCCGGGGACCACTCAGGCTTCCCTTCTGGGCTAAACCTGACACCCAGGGGAGCCGCCTCTTGTTCTTCTGTGGACTCTTCTGTCTATGACATGACCTCCTGCTGCATTTTTAAATCCCCGTCACACACCCACCACCTCCAGGTCCTGAGATCGGGGTAGGACAAGTTTATTCCCCTATAGCCCAGGACATGCCACCTAGTGACATCGGTAGAATGAATGAATAAATGAATGGCATGAATGAATGAGATCTTTTTTTTTTTTTTTTTTTTTTTTTTTTGAGGCGGAGTCTTGCTCTGTCGCCCAGGCTGGAGCGCAGTGGCGCGATCTCCGCTCACTGCAAGCTCCGCCTCCTGGGTTCACGCCATTCTCCTGCCTCAGCCTCCCAAGTAGCTGGGACTACAGGCGCCCGCCACCTCGCCCGGCTAATTTTTTGTATTTTTAGTAGAGACGGGGTTTCACTGTGTTCGCCAGGATGGTCTCGATCTCCTGACCTTGTGATCCGCCCGTCTCGGCCTCCCAAAGTGCTGGGATTACAGGCTTGAGCCACCGCGCCCGGCCGAATGAGATCTTGAAAATGACTCTGAATTGTGTGTGAACCTGCTAACACCCTTGCTTGGTGACGGGGTACACGGCATGTAAAACGCAATCGGGGTGGGGTGTGGTGACCTATAATCCTAGCACTTTGGGAGGCCGAGGCGGGTGAATCACCTGAGGTCAGGTGTTGGAGACCAGCCTGGCCAACATGGTGAAACCCCGTCTCTACTAAAAATACAAAAATTAGCCGGGTGTGGTGTTGGGCGCCTGTAATCCCAGATACTCAGGAGGCGCTGCACTCCAGCCTGGGCGACAGAGCAAGACTCCATAAAACGACAACAACAAAAAACCACAATAAGGAGTGGTGACCCCAAGGTTGGAGGAGAGGCTCTGAGCCTCTCACCCACCCAAACTCCACCTGCCCAAGCCAGGCCTGCTCCATTCCCCCAGCACTCAGGGATTCCAAATGGGAGAGCTGGACCACCCACTCTGCAGCCCCAAAGACCACTCTGACCACCAGCCTGTTGACTCAGACAGTTGTTTAATAAGATGATCACAGCTGCACAGCACCGCAGCTCCATGGGGGCCTCCGCCCTCTTCTCGGGACTGGCAGGGAAGGAGAGGGGAGGAAGAGGGGATGGGAGCAGGGCTGAAGCATGGAGAAGTGGGCGGGAGGTGTGGGTGGAGGGGATCAGAAAGCCCCACCAGGGAAAGTCGGGACAAAGCTTCCGCCTCCTCCGCGGATCCTCAGGCCCAGGAAATCGGGGCCCACACTTCCTGATTTCCCAGCGGATCCAGGCGACATGGCTCTGGACGCTTGTGAAGACGGCCAGCAGCTGGATCATGGAGCAGCCGATCCCCCAGCTGACCACGCCCACCTGGACCCAGGAGCCTCCCTTCCTGCAGACCAGGGGCCCTCCGGAGTCCTCCTGCAGGGAGAGGGGACAGTCACACGTCTCGCCAGGGACCTTGGCACAACGGGACTCCTTGTCCAGCCTCGAGAGGCCCAGACCAGGAGAAGCCCCCTGGGGCAAGGCAGAACCCAGACATCTTACCATGCAGGGGCCGCGGCCCAGGCTGCCGGCACACAGCATGTCTTCTAGGATGACCTTCCCGTTGGCGCTGGTGTGCAGATACTCCTTGTAGCCCTTCTCACAGGCCTCATGATCTTCCAGTGGGATGTGCACCTGCTGCAGGCGGTAGGGTGGGTGTAGTGGCGCTGGGGGTGGAAGAAGGGAGTCAGGAAGCAGCAGGGGGCTGTGTCCCTGACACAGTGGATTCGTTCACACCCGCCACGGCCAAGGCGGCCACAGGGAGCGGTCCCGAACCGCCTGTGACGCCCGGGCCTGGGGCTCTGGTCCTGCTCTCCTCACTCCGACCTGGAGCCAGCCTGAGCCTCAGTTTCCCCATCTGTCCTGGGTGGGAGTGTGACCTCAGCCCATGCTGTGATAGACGGGCTCAGATGCCGCAGACAGACCCAGGCTGGGTCGTGTCCTGGCATTCACGTCCCTCCAAAGCTTCAGGATGGGGTCTAATTTAGAAATAGATTCTTGGCAGATTGATTAAGGTGGGATGAGGCCATGCTGGGTTAGGAAGGGCCCTAATTCCAAGACAGGTGCTCTAATGAGAGGCAGAACAGGAGCGGCCCCAGCCCAGAGGAGAAGGTAACACAAAGACCCAGGCGGAGATGGGAGCCATGCGGTCGTGAGCCCCGGGACACCAGGGCCACCAGAGGCTGGGAGAGGCCAGGAGGGACCCTCCCCTAGAACCGGGGCGGGAGCAGGGCCCTGCCCACACCTGGACCTCGGGAGAACACATCTCCGTGGTGTGCAGCACCCAGGATGCAAGTCTTGTCATAGCCCCAGGACACAGACACGGAGGGCACTCGGGGCCCTGCAACCCAAAGGTCCCAGAACATAGGAAGAAGCGTGACTTCCCCCATCAAAAAACATAACCAGCTGCTTCCTCCCACCCCCACCGAGCAGAGTGTGAGGGCAGCAGGCTGCGGACCTGGGGACTTGAACCGATTCCGCCCCTGCTGCTGGCAGACCCGGAGAGCTGTGAAACGCCCTTTACCGTCTTTAATGTAAAACGAATATTAGAGCATCAGGGCGGCCACGGGGGGCTGTGAGGCCGCGCCGGGGGGACAGCTGGGACCTGCGGGACGCTCCTTTCCTTCCCTGTCCCATTTATTTCTGAGCTTGTGAACCAGCCCCCGAGGGACCTGCCTCCAGGAATGGGCATGGAGGGGAAAACTGGGGAACTTCCCCACGCCCCTCCACGACCCTGGCCCCCCAGCCATTCTCACCGTAGTAGGACGTCCTGCCCCAGCCGGTCAGCCAGCACTCGTCCTCCGGGGTGAAGTTCAGGGCCCCGGGCGGCAGGGTGACTGGCTGAACATTGCTTGCCGCGCCCACGCGGGTGGCCAGCCGCAGCAAGGCCAGATTGAATCTGAGGTGGGCGGCGACGTAGTTGGGGTGGACGATGATCCGGCTGACATTCAGCAGTCCCCGGCCCCCGTACAGATACACGTCCCCGGCGTGGATCCGGTAGGTGGACGGGTCAGTGTCCTTCCTGGGGGAGGACGCACCCGGGCTGCTCAGGGGGCCTGGTCTGCGGCGGCCCCACTCCCAGCTCCCCTCGCTGGGGTCCCCGGCCCGGGACTCACCGGAAAATGCAGTGGGCGGCGGTCAGCACCCACTGGGGGTGGATGAGGGAGCCCCCGCAGATGTGCACCCAGGAGGCCCAGTGGTAGCTGTAGATCCTCAGGCTGACCTGCCACGGCCACTTCCCCTGGGGGGCGTTGTGGCCCCCCACGATGCCCACCAGGTCATTCTCGGGGACGGGTGCTGGGAACAACCAAAGGAGGTCAGGGAGCCACCCTCCTGCAATGCCAGGAGCTTCCAGGTCCTGTGGACAAGGGGGTCAGCTCTCTGTCCTAGCCCAGTCCCTGAGGTCCAGTGTGGGATGGGGCCAGGACTCACCCAGAGTCTCGGGCATGGAGCCCCCCAGGCAGGGGAGGACCTGGAACAGCAGCCACAGCATCTGCACAGGGAGGAGAGGGCTGGGTGGGAACAGCCGGGCAGGACCCGGGTCTGGAAGCTACAGATGGCTGCCGGTGGTCAGTGTCCTCACCGTGGTCTGTGGCCACAGCTGCCCTCCTGGACCCGCCCGGAGCTACTTTATCTTCCTTGCAAAGGAAGTGGGTGGGGCTCGGTCACACCTTCCTCCCCCTCGGGGTGGGAGCAGTAGCTCCAAGCCTGGGCTGTGACCAGGCTGACCATGAGGACAGGGGCCACCCGCAGCCCCTCGCATCCCCTCTGCTGGGCCAACAGGGGCCCCGCACCCGAGTTCCCTGTCTACACCAGTGGCTCCCACCAGGGACATTTGTGGTTGTCAGGGATATGGGGATACCACCCACATTTAGTGGGAAGAGGCTGGGGTCGAGGGGCTAAATGTCCACGGTGGACAGGGTGGCCCCACTGCAGAGGATCCCTGGCCCCAAATGCCCACAGTGCCTGGGTTGTCGCCATGCTGCCCATTCTCGTTATAGTGCTCCAGAGGCCAAGGAAGCACCTGGGCCTCAGAGGAGAAACTGCCTGGTAATTGGCTCTCCCTCAGCCTCTCCTGCCACCCGGGACAGGATGGGCACTTGTACCCACCTCCACGGGTGCAAAAGCATCAGCCAGAGGGCCCGTCAGAGGCGCTTGGACCTAGGGCCAGGGGACCCGCCTGCTCCATGGTGGCCACCCCAGGCTCAGGCTCCAGCCCTTGGAGGGAGTTTGCAAAGTCCACACAGGCAGAGCTTCTGGATGGGCTCCAGGAACCTATTTTAATCTGATACAAACCTCAGATTGCCGGAGGGGCGCACCCTGCTCTGGAGAGGGGCCATCACCTACTGGGATTCTCAGAGGGTGGGGAGCTGCATTCTCAGGCCAGGGCCCAGCCTCCTAGGCCCCAGCCTCCCACTGCTGTGCCTCGGGGCCCCGGCAGCAAATGCCTGTTTCAGCCCAGGTGGCAGACACGTTCTGGGGCCGACAGGGGCAGTGGAGGCCGAGGCCCAACCCTACAGCCTCTCCTCCAGGAGTCTTGCTTTGCCATGAGATTGTAACGGGGGTGATCGTGGGGGTGTGGGAACACAAGGGAGCACTGTCAATGGGTGGGGGTGTGTGCCTGTGTGTGTGCACGTGTGGGTGTGGGTGTGTGAGCATGCCTGTGCATGTATGTGTGCATACGTGTGTGGGCATGGGGTATGTGCATGCCTGAATGTGTTCATGTATGTGTGTGCATGTGTGTGAGCTTGTGAGTGTGCATACGTGTGAGTGTGAGTGTGTGTGCATGCATGTGTATGCATGTGTGAGCATGTGTGAGCATGTGTGTGCATGATGTATGAGTGTGTGTGCATGTGCATGCATGTGTGAGTATATACGTGTGTGAGTGTATGCATATGTGTAAGCATGTGTGCATGAGTGTGTGCATGTGTGAGTGCATTGTGTGTGCATGTTTGTGTGCATGCGTGTATGAGTGTGTGTGCATGCATGTATGTGTGTATGCATGTATGTGTGTGCATGTGTGTGTACATGAGTGTGTGCATATGTGCGCATGTATGTGCATGTGTGCATGCAAGTATGTGTGCGTGTGTGCATGTGTGCGAAAATGTGAGTGCATGCACGTGTGTTAGTGTGTGCCTGCGTGTATGAGAGTGTGTGCGTGTGTGTGCATGCATTTGAATGCATGCGTGCGTGTGTGAGTGTGTGTGCATGCGTATGTGCATATAAGTGTGTAAGTATGCATGCATGTGAGTTTGAGTGTGAGTGTGTGTGCTTGCATGTGTGCCTGCACATATGTGTGCTTGCATGTATGAGTGTGTGCGCACGTGTATAAGTGTGTGCATGTGTGTCTGCCTGCGTGTATGTGTGCATGTGTGTGCATGCATGTACGAGTTATGTGAGCATGCATGTGTGGGTGTGTGAATGCGTGTGAGTGTAAGCGTGTGTGAATGCGTGTATGTGTGCATGTGTATGAGTGTGTGCATGTGTGTCTGTGTGTATGTGGGTGTGTACATACGTGTGTGCATGTGCATATGTGTGCATGTGTGTGTATGACTGTGTGGTTGCCAGCATGTGTGCACTTGTGCACGTGTGTGTGCCTACGTGTATGAGTGTGTGCATGCATGTATGTGTGTGTCTGCATGTATGAGTGTGGGCATGCACGTGAATATGAATGAGCGT
Source organism: Rhinopithecus roxellana (assembly GCF_007565055.1). Taxonomy (NCBI): domain Eukaryota; kingdom Metazoa; phylum Chordata; class Mammalia; order Primates; family Cercopithecidae; genus Rhinopithecus; species Rhinopithecus roxellana. Next base: position 71,953,026 of record NC_044568.1, on the reverse strand, counting down.
GTGTGTGTGTCTGCATGTCCTCCAGCTGGAGAAAATCCAGTCCTTTCCGTGCTACCAGCAACTTCCTGGTGGTGCCTCAGGATTCCCCGGAGGCTGAGGGAGTGGGTCCCGAGGCTGGGCCTGCAGCTGTGAAATCCTCTGCAGCCAGACTTCCGCCTGCATGCCCAACCCTGGACCTCCCCACATAGGGAGGAGAGAAGCCCCAGGCTGCCTGGGATGGGGTGTCAGCCACCTGTGCCCCTCCCTCCTGGCTGCGTTCACCCGTCATGGGCCAGGACCTCTGGCTCTGTGTCTTGGTAGCAGTCGCACCCCTCACTCCCAGAGCGCTTGACCCACGCCCACTTCAAGGTTCTACCCAGGCCCATGGAATGGGCAGCTCCACCTGAAGACGCAAGAAGGAGACAGGAGAGCAGCTGGAGGACGGGAAGCCTGGGAGGCCTGGCCAGGTGAGGCCAGGAGAGGCTGATGGGAGGGAAGCTCAGGTCTGGATCACCTGGGTTCCGTGTTTAGACTCAGAGGACTGAGGAGAAGAGAGGATGGCTGCTTAGACCGGCGGCTTTCTTGGTGATTCCTCTCCCTCCCAGGACACCAGGATAATGTGGCAGCTGCATCACAGTGCAGGACCCTCCTGGGCCCCCACCCAGCTACCAGGAGGCAGGGTCCAGGAGGCCCAGGTAAGGCGAGGACGGCACCAGCCCCGAACCAGCCAAGATCCGCAAAGTGCAGCCAGTCTGAGGGCCGTGGGGGCAAGCATGGCCAGGGCCTCCAGGGAGGCCTGGAGCCTGCAGACAGGGATCCTGGACTGTGGGGGATAGGCGGGAGAGGCCGAGGAGCCCTCAGGCCCCAGCTGAGTCCAGGCTGGTTGAGCCAAGCTCACCTGGGAGAGGCCCAGGAGCCCTCGGGCCCCAGCTGAGTCCAGGCTGGGTGAGCCAAGCTCGCCTGGGAGAGGCCCAGGAGCCCTCAGGGCCCCGCTGAGTCCAGGCTGGGTGAGCCAAGCTCGCCTGGGAGAGGCCCAGGAGCCCTCGGGCCCCACCTGAGTCCAGGCTGGGTAAGCCAAGCTCGCCTGGGAGAGGCCCAGGAGCCCTCAGGGCCCCGCTGAGTCCAGGCTGGGTGAGCCAAGCTCGCCTGGGAGAGGCCGAGGAGCCCTCGGGCCCCACTGAGTCCAGGCTGGGTGAGCCAAGCTCGCCCTGTGCGGAGGCCGGAACGTCGCATTCTCACTAGATGCAGGTGACACTTTCCTTTTATCTTTTATTCGGTGCTTTATACTTGGAATCAGGTGTGAGGTCGACGAAAATTGGGCATTGTTGTGTGGAGAAGGTTCTAGAAGTTGCCCAGTGCTGTGTCTGCACAGGGAGGCTCCTACAGGACGTGCAGGTGAAGGAGGGAAATACCTCCGGGGTCGGGAGCCAGGTGCCGTGGTAAGGTGAACTGCATTTGCCGAAAACATACATGCAAGCCTGAGGCCTAGGACCTGTGAACGTGACTTTATAGGGAAATTGGTTTTTGCAGATGTAATTAATTACGTAATTAAGCATGTCAAGATGAGATCATCCTGGAATTAGGGTGGGCCCTAAATCCAAAGACAGGCATCCTTGTAAGAGAAAGGAGAAGGGGGTTGAGACCTAGAGTGGTGGAGGAAGGCCGGGGGAGACAGGCAGGGATGGGAGTGATGTGGTCACAAGCCAAGGACAGCTAGCAACACCGGACACGAGGAGACGGGCACGGAGCGGCCCCTCCCTCCAAGCCTTTGAAGCAAGCAGCCCTGCCTACACTCTAGGATTGAGAGAGAATAAGACTCTGCCCCTCAGTTTGCAGCACTTTGTGCAGCAGCCCCAGGACACTGATACAGGTGACAAGAGATGGGGTACAGGCTGCTCACTGTGGCTCATGCCTGTCATCTCAGCACTTTGGGAAGCTGAGGCAGGCAGATAACTTGAGGTCAGGAGTTTGAGACCAGTCTGCCCCAACATGGCGAAACCCCGTCTCTACTAAAAATACAAAAATTACCTGAGCATGGTGGCATGCACCTGTAATCCCAGCTACTTGGGAGGCTGAGGCAGGAGAATCGCTTGAACCTGGGAAGTGGAGGTTGCAGTGAGCTGAGATCGTCCATTGCACGCCAGCCTGGGCAGCAGAGCAAGACTCCGTCTCAAAAAAAAAAAAGACCGAGTGGAAAGGTGTCAGTAACACTTCCTGTTGGCAGCTGGGCACAGTGGCTCATGCCTATAATCCCAGCATTTTGGGAGGCTGAGGCAGGAGAATCGCTTGAGCCCAGGAGTTCAAGACCAGCCTGGGTAACAAAGTGAGACTCCATCTCTACAAAAAAATCAATAAAATCGGCAGGGTGTGGGGGTATGTGCCTGTAGTCCCAGTTACTGGGGAGGCTGAGGCAGGAGGATCTCTTGATCCCAGGAAGTTGAGCAGGGAGCTATGACCACACCACTGCTCTCCAGCCTGGGTGACAGAGCGAGACTCCGTCTCAAAATAATAATAATAATAAACATCACTGGAAATTGGGATGGGCTGGAATCAAGCCCCGGGAACTGCAGTGGAGCCCAGTGAGGAGCTGGCTCTGGGGTTGGGAGCAGGTGGAATGTGGGGACCAGCATGGGAGCGGTTTTCGGTCCCTGAGCCAATGACAGCTTCGTCGCCGTTTCTGGTGGGCAGGGCTCTCTTCCTTGTCACTTTTTCCTCGCATGGTCTTGGATACGGTGGCCCTTTCTCTTCTGAAATCATGAGACTTCATGTTGTGCTTTCAACTTAAATCCAACAAAATCTCTGTCTTTCTTTCACCGCCACAGCTGGTGTGGAGGGAAAACTAAACCGAGGGTTTTGGTGTCTTCCCGGCCAGCAAGACGATTTGTGTCTAGATGACACTCCCGTCAGGGAGCACGGAGGTCCATGAGGATAGGCAGTAGGTGAAACTTCAGAAGTTAGTGGGTAAATTTCATTTCTGATGACAAGTTTTGCTCAGAGCTTTAAATGAACAAAAGCAATTTTCTTCAACAGATATTGGAACCAATACAATTATTGATAAAAACTTTTTTTTTTGACATGGGGCTTTGCTCTGTTGCCTAGGCTGGAGTGCAATGGCAAGATCTTGGCTCACTACAGCCTGAAATTCCTAGGCTCAAATGATCCTCCTGCCTCAGCCTCCTGAGTAACTGGGACTGCAGGTGCACGCCACCACGCCTGGCTAATTTTTGTATTTTTTGTAGAGATAGGGTCTTACTGTGTTGCCCAGGCTCTGCATGGCTTAAAACAAATGTATTTATAGAGATAGACTCACTATGTTGCCCAGGCTGGTTTTGAATGCTTTGGCTCCATCCATGCTCCTGCCTCAGCCTCCCAAAGTGCTGGGATTACAGGCGTGACCACCGCGCCCAGCCGAGAAGCCCTGTGTATCGCCAGCTGTTGGTGTTGCACTGACGTGAGTCCGCTGCCTCGCTGCACTTGTGCCCCTGACACTGTCTGCAGGTGACCTTGGATGGTCTATGAAGACCACCACATTGCAGGCAGATGCTGCAGCCCCTTCCCTTCCTTTCCAGTCCTGACACTGCTTGTCCCTTTTTCTTTGGTTTTTGTTTCATTTTGTTTTTCTGTTTTTGCTTGTTTGAGACAGAGTCTCACTCTTCACGCCCAGGCTGGAATGCAGTGGCACGATCTTGGCTCACCGTAACCTCCACTCCACCGGGTTCAAGCGATTCTCCTGCCTCAGCCTCCCAAGTAGCTGGGATTACAGGCATGCGCCACCACGCCCGTCTAATTTTCATATTTTTAGTAGACGCGGGGTTTTACCATGTTGGCCAGGTTGATCTCGAACCCCTGACCTCAGGTGATCTGCCTGCCTCGGCCTCCCGAGTAGCTGGGATGACAGGCGTGAGGCACTGCGCCCAGCCTGTTTCTCTTCATGTATGTGCTGCCTGGGGCTGCCTGCATGGAGCTGCCTGCACTGAGCTGAGCAGAAGGAGGGGTGGTGGTCCCTACCTGTCCCTCACTCACAGGAGGGGCTTCCCGTGGTCCACTGTTTAGTAGGACGTTTGCTGTGGGCTTGGATGAGATCCCCCTAAATTTGCTAAGAGTTTTATTGCAGTTGGTGGTTGAATTTATCAACCAAAAGAATCAAATGCTTATCGATTAGATTAGCAAAGGTGGTTTATCTCTGCTCCGTTAATTGGCAAATTAGACGGTTAGATTTCCCAAGCGTTCAACCAACCTGATTTAGACCTGATTAGGTTTTCCTGTAATTCTGAGTACATTTTCTGAGTCAGCTTGTTAATGAATTGGGGGGATGTTTGAATCAGTGTTCCTAAGTGAATTCGGCCTGAAGTTTTCCTGTGTTCTGTTAGTCCAGGCTTGTCCTGCAGGCGACACTCATCAAATCTGATTGGCCTCTTTTTTCTACTCTCTGGAAGAGTTTGTTTGAAATGGTGATTATTTGTTCCTTGAAGATTAGTATAAGTCTCACATAAAACCATGCAAGATAGATATATACACCACTATGTACCCACAAAAATTTAAAAATAAAAAAATTGAAAGAATTGGCCAGGTGCAGTGGCTCACACCTGTAATTCCAATACACTGGGAGGCCGAGTGTGCGAGGATTGCTTGAGCCGAGAAGTATGAGACCAGACTGAGAAACATAGTGAGACCCGGTCTCTACCAAAAATTTAAATATTAGCTGGACATGGCAGTGTGGCCCAGAGCGTCATGAGATGAGGCTCGGGGCATGGTAGACATGGGCAGCGGATGGATCCTAGGCCTTCCTGGCAGAGCAGTGGGAAGAATGCAGTGGCAGATACCCTCAGCCTGTCCCTGTGGGGCGTGGCTCTGCCCAGAGGCTGTCCAGAGGCTGTCAGACCCAGCAGAGAGTGGGTCACAGTGTTGAGATGACCCAGGGACAGGCACAGGACACCTCCGTGGGCCTGCATCCTCTATGAGCAGGGGGGACAACACCAGTGAGATTCCCATCCCTCATCAGGGTGGCCCCTTTGTCCCTGTGGCAGGGCCCGGGAACAGCCATCGTGTAGCAGGTGACATGAGTGAGGGTGTTGGGGACGGCCATCCTGTAGCAGGTGACGTGGGTGAGGGTGTTGGGGACAGCCATCCTGTAGCAGGTGACATGGGTGAGGGTGTTGGGGACGGCCATTGTGTAGCAGGTGACATGGGTGAGGATGCTGGGGATGGCCATCGTGTAGCAGGTGACATTTGTGAGGGTGCTGGGGATGGCCATCATGTAGCAGGTGATGTGGGTAAGGGTGCTGGGGACGGCCATCATGTAGCAGGTGACGTGGGTGAGGGTGCCAGGGACGGCCATCATGTAGCAGGTGATGTGGGTGAGGGTGCTGGGGACGGCCATCATGTAGCAGGTGACATGGGTGAGGGTGCTGGGGACGGCCATCATGTAGCAGGTGATGTGAGTGAAGGCCTGGGGACAGCCATGGTGTAGCAGGTGACGTGGGTGAGGGTGCCGGGGACGGCCATCGTGTAGCAGGTGCTGTGGGTGAGGGTGCCGCGGATGGCCATGGTGTAGCAGGTGATGTGAGTGAAGGCCTGGGGACAGCCATGGTGTGGTAGGTGATGTGGGTGAAGCGCCTGCAGACCCACTCCTGGCCCTGGCCCAGGTCTTTGGGCCTCTAGACGCTTGGCATACTGCCAACTGCCACAGCACCCACCTGGTTCTGGCTCCCACTGTAATGTTGCAAAAGGACCTGTGGGTAGTGGGTTCTGTGCCGTTGCCCAGGCTGCATCCTGCCTTAGGCATGGGGCCGTCACCACAGTTCTGATCCATCCCTGATCTGCCCCCTGCACCCCACTGTCTGAATACAGAGGCCCCTCCTCTCTAGCGGGTAGCCCAGGCATCCAGCCCTTGCCCTTTGTGGTTCTCTCCGGGTGCGGTGGGAGAAACCTGCCAGGAGAGACAAGATCCCTGCTGCGTTATTCACAGTGTGAAGCCAGAAGGGACCAGACTCAGACCCCACTCCCGGGCCAGCTTCTCCGTGAAGCCCCTTTCTCCAGCAGGAGAGTGTGGCTGCCCCTTTGGGTGCTCGGGGGCCTTCTCAGCCTCACCTGGCCCTCACCTTGGGGGTGGGGGGTACAAAAGAAAGGAGAATGAAGACTTCCCCATCTCAGGTTGAGGATGCCTGGTGCCCTGTCACAGCCCAGCAGCCTCCCTGACCCAGCGCCGGTCCCAGAGCTTCTGTGAGGTGGGCACAGGGCAGCCATATGGGAAGTGTCAGTGCTAAATGCTCCAATGCCCCTGGGCAAACAGTGGCCCGGCAACTAAAGACGTAAACCTTGCTTGGGTTTCCCCAGAAGCCTCCCATGCGGCACCCTGGAGATGCCGTGGGCACTGGGCAGGGCTGGGCAGGGCTGCAGGTGCCAGTTATTTCTCTCAGGGGTGGAGGAGTTGCCCAGGGGTTCAGAAGAGCTTGAATGGGAGGGGACTGAGAAGGAACTTACAGAAGAACCTCCCTCCAAAAAAAAAGCCCAAGGGATCAGCAGGGCATCCCAGGAAGCAGCGAGGCAGCCTGGGGCCACAGCAGGGTCTGGGATGAGCAACTCTGGGTGGGGACAGGGGGAGGTTGTAGGGGTGGACTTTGCTTTGTCTGCTGCTTATCTGAGGGAAGGGAATCTGCCCCAGGCCAGGCACCCCAAACCCCTGCAATAATGGCATGGACCTAGAAAAAGGGAGGGGGGAGAGAGGGAGGGAGGGGTGGATTAGATGGGTGGGTGGACGGACAGATGGATAGATGGACAAGTGGATAGATTAGTGGGTGGGTGGGTAGATGGGTGGATGGATAGATCAATAGATAGGTAGATGGATGAGTAGATGGATGGATGGATGGATGGATGGATGGATGGATGGATGGATGGATTAGTGGATGGGTGGGTGGATAGATCAATAGATAGGTGGATGGATGAGTGGGTGGGTGGATGGATGGATGGATGGATGGATTAGTGGGTGGGTGGGTGGATGGGTGGATGGATAATAGATAGGTGGATGGATGAGTAGATGGATGGATGGATGGACAGATGGATGGATTAGTGGATGGGTGGGTAGGTGGATGGATAGATCAGTAGATAGGTGGATGGATGGATGGATGGATGGATGGATGGATGGATGGATGGATGGATTAGTGGATGGTGGGTGGATGGGTGGATGGATAGATCAATAGATGGGTGGATGGATGGATGGATGGATGGATTAGTGGGTGGGTGGGTGGATGGATGAATGGATGAATTCATGGTTGGATGAGTGGATGGATTTAGTGGGTAGATAGATGGTAGATGGATGAAATTTGGTGATGAGGCTGACCTGTACTTTTAGTGGAGGGCTGGGCTGGGAGCTGGGCCCCAAGAGAAGAGTCATCACTGAGAATATTTCCCCTGCTCTTGCCACCCATCCATCATTTCCCCCACCACCAATGAATGCCTGGTCTGGAGCAGCCATTTCTACAGCCGACCGTCCAGAGCATCAGGAAGCCCTCAGTCCCCGCCCTGCTAGCCGCACCCACACTCAGGAACACACTGGCCACTTTCTGGTTTGCTTTGCTAACAGTTTAATGAGATGACACTGCAAACTGGCTCCAGGACTTCCATCCCTAACCTCACCCCCATTCAAAGCACCTTCCATGCCTCCTCCTCCCAGTGTGAGGGAGGAAGGTGCAGGTCTGAAAAGGTGGAGGGAAGTGAGGACCATGTGGGATGGAGGAGCAGAGAAGGTGGGTGCTGGAAGGAGCAGGGAGCGGAGGGGCTAAGACGAGGAAGGAGCTGGATTTTAGGGAGCTGGGAGGGGCCCCGGGCTTAGAGGTGCATTTGCTGCAGGATCCAGGGCACGTAGGTCTGGACTCATGTGTAGACGCCAATGCTGGACCGATGACTGTAAAATCCCCAGCTCACCACTCCCGCCTGGAGCCAGGTACCTTTCTTCTTGCAGACCAGGGGGCCGCCTGAGTCACCCTGTGGAGAAGGAAGGCCCAGCTTGACCAGAGACCCAGGACCCTGCTCATCCCGGTCCAGCCTCAGAACCGCAGACAGGAAAAGAGATGGCAGGAGAGAGGCGCCAGGTCTCACCTTCCAGGTGCGGCGGTCCGGGCGGCCGGCACAGATCATGTCGTCCTGGATGAACTTTCTGTCTCCAGCACCAGGAAAAGCATCGTGGATCTGCTGCTCACAGTCTGCGTTGCCCAGTGCGGGGACCTTCACCTGCTGCAGGCGGTAAGGAGGCGGCAGCGTATCTGCGGAAACCAACCTTGGGTGTCAGGAGCAGCTCAGGAAGGGCCCCCAACCAGCACCATGGCAGGACCCCTCCCCACCCTGAGCCTCAGCTCAGGACCTGGGATGCTCAGCCTACACGGCCTAAGGTGTAGTCAAAGGGGAGAACTTCTAAAGCTGCAAGAACTCAGAATGGAAATGCCAGAGTGGAGTACAGTGGCATAATCATAGCTCCTTGCAGCCTCCGCCTCCCAGGCTCCAGCAACGCTCAAGCGATCCTCCAGCCTCAGCCTTCCAAGTAGCTGGGACCACAAGCATGTACCACCATGCCCCGCTGATCTTTTTTTTTTTTTTTTAAGATGGAGGCTCGCCCTGTCACCTAGGCTGGAGTGCAGTGGCGCAATCTCAGCTCACGGCAATCTTTGCCTCCCAGGCTCAAGCGATTCTCCTGCCTCAGCCTCCTGAGTAGCTGGGATTACAGGTGCCCACGACCATGGCTGGCTAATTTTTGTGTTTTTAGTAGAGTCAGGGTTTCACCATGTTGGCCAGGCTGGTCTCAAACTCCTGACCTCAGGTGATCCACCTGCCTCGGCCTCCCAAAGTGCTGGGATTGCAGGCGTGAGCCACTGCGCCCGGCCAATATATACTTTTCTTAATTCTTTGTAAAGATGAGGTCTCCCTGTGTTATCCAGGCTGGTCTTGAACTCCTAGGCTCAAGTGATCCTCCTACCTTGGCCTCCCAAAGTGCTGGGATTGCAGGCGTGAGCCACTGCGCCCGGCCAATATATACTTTTCTTAATTCTTTGTAAAGATGAGGTCTCCCTGTGTTATCCAGGCTGGTCTTGAACTCCTAGGCTCAAGTGATCCTCCTACCTTGGCCTCCCAAAGTGCTGAGATTACAGACCGGAGTCACCGCGCCCACTCCCACCCCCCGCCACCCTACCACCCCCATCCACCAATACCTCTTAAATTGGGAGAAAAGGGAGATGGGACCCTACACACATATTCTAGCAAAGGGAGGCGGGACCCACGCGCATACTCCAGAAAAGGGAGGCAGGACCCACGCGCACACTCCAGAAAAGGGAGGCGGGACCCACGCGTGCACTCTAGAAAAGGGAGGTGGAACCTACCCCGCACACTCTAGGGAAGGGAGGCGGGACCCATGCGCGCACTCTAGAAAAGGAAGGCGGGACCTATGTGCGCGTTCTAGCGAAGGGAGGCGGGACCCACGCGCGCACTCTAGCGAAGGGAGGCGGGACCTATGCGCTCTAGAACAGCACCAGGTATTGCCTTTCAAAGAACAGAGGACCGAAGCAGGAAAGGAAGAAAGCCTCAGGGTCTCTGAAACCTTCATTGGAGGGATGGACAGATGGGTAAATTCGTGCCCTCTTTGAACCCATTTTCTTTTCCACAAAATGAAGAAAATGTCTTGCAATGAGAATATGCATAAAATACGTGTTCTATACACACACGCACAGCACGGTCGCTGCCTCCCACCCACTCCAAAGGCGCATTATTCTTTCCTCCCTCTGTTGTATGAGCTTGTATCCCTAGGGCAGCTCACCTGAACCCTGCACCCCAACCCTAGCAAGAGAGACCCCAGAATGTGCAAACCAAGGGCTAGTCTTTCATGAGCCTCCCAGGACCCCCACGTGTGCCCGCCCCACGTGTGCCCGCCCCGCGTCCCTCTGGTTCTCACCGAACAAGCTGACCTTGCCCCAGCCTGTGGTCCAGCAGTTGTCACTGTCAGTGAACTCCAGAGACTGCCACGGCAGGGCCACCGGCGCGGGAGTGTTTGTTTTTCTCACACCGGCGGCCAGCTTCAGCAGGGCGATGTCTGCCCCCAGGAAGAAGACAGAGTAGTTGGGGTGGACGATGATCCGGCTGACGTTCAGCAGTCCCCGGCCCCCGTACAGATACACGTCCCCGGCGTGGATCCGGTAGGTGGACGGGTCAGTGTCCTTCCTGGGGGAGGACGCACCCAGGCTGCTCAGGGGGCCTGGTCTGCGGCAGCCCCACTCCCACCTCCCCTCACTGGGGTCCCCGACCCGGGACTCACCGGAAAATGCAGTGGGCGGCAGTCAGCACCCACTGGGGGTGGATGAGGGAGCCCCCGCAGATGTGCACCCAGGAGGCCCAGTGGTAGCTGTAGATCCTCAGGCTGACCTGCCACGGCCACTTCCCCTGGGGGGCGTTGTGGCCCCCCACGATGCCCACCAGGTCATTCTCGGGGACGGGCACTGGGAGCACCGGGAGGAGGTCAGGGAACCCGGCCTCTGCCACCCAAGCCTCACCCTGCGCCTGCCCTCGGGAGAAGCCGGTCCGTGCACGTGTGCCCTGGATCCTGGGGACAGGGGTGGCAGAGCCCCTGGGAAGGGAGGGCTGTGTGGGGTCGAGACTCACCTAGGCTCCCTGTGCTGCAGCTCCCCAGGGAGGAGATGGCCAGAAACAGCAGCAGCAGCAGCAGCATCTGAGGGGAGAGGGCGTGGGGTGTGGGCTGGGGGCTCAGACCCGGGGTCAAGGGAATGGGTGTGGGGTAGGGGCTGGGGGCTCAGACTCAGGGTCAGGGGTGGAGGGTGTGGGGTGTGGGCTGGGGACTCAGACCTGGGATCGGGGGTGGAGGGTGTGGGGTATGGGCTGGGCACTCAGACCCAGGGTCAGGGGTGGAGTGCGTGGGGTACAGGCTGGGGATTCAGACGCGGGGTCAGGGGAGAGGGTGTGGGGTGCAGGCTGGGGGCTCAGACCTGGGATCAGGGGAGAGGGCATGGGGTGTGGCCTGGGGGCGTGGAACTGCCTGCAGGCATCGGGGAGGGGACGGCGCCCTTACCATGCCGGGACTCAGCAGCTCTCTTCCCCGGCCCCTCGGAGCCTCTTTATCGTCAGCCACAGGAGGAGGGCAGCAGGAGGGTGGGGCCCTGCGGTGGCCTCAGGTCCAGGAGGTATCTCTTCACCCCCTCCTCCTCTCTGTCTCCCAGCCACACTCCGAGTCTCCACCCGCCCCGCAGCCTGGGCTGGCAGGACAGGAGTAAGAGGAGAGGGTGAGGGCAGAGTGTGGCTGGGGCGATGCTGAGGCCCTCCAGTCTGCCTGTTCCTCCAAGAGGACGCCACAGCATCACACAGCTGGTTCGGAGGGCCAGGTCCTTGGAAAAAACTCAGATCTGGAGCTCAGGAAGGAGCCCGAGGCAGCAGCAAGCCTCTGCCTCCCACCATGAGGTCCCCAGGACAGTTTCCAGCAGTTCATGTACTGCAGCACCCCATGAAGGCGAGGGGTGGCCCCATGTGGAGGTGCGGCTCGCTCCCAGGGTAGGGGCCACTGGCCCAGCAGACTGTCCAAGGAAGGTGCCCACTGTGACGGTGCCTACCACAACTGGCCAAGCCCACTCTGGCCAGATGTCCTCCAGCCGACTCACCTTGGGGTCTGCATGTGGAGACACCTCCATGGTGGGTGTGGTTGGGGTGAGGTCCTCTGTCCTCAGAGAGGCCTTCGGGACACAAATGAGTCAGGTTCTGGCTCTGTCGCCCAGGCTGGAGTGTAGTGGCATGAATACAGCCCACTGCAGCCTCCACTTCCTGGGCTCAAGCAATCCTCCCACTCAGCTCTCCCAAAGAGCTGGGACCAGCGGAGCACTATGCCCCAGAGACAGGAGAGACACCCATGCAGTGCTGACCGGAGGGGCCCAGGGGCAGAAATGCTGCCTTGGACGTGCCACGGCTGCACCCTGGGTCTCGGGCAAGAGCTCTGGAGGTGTGGCGGCGCCTCACTAGAGCCGTGGTTCTCCCAGGGGGCACGGGGCTTCGAGGACAGAGCCAGGACCAGCAACCACAGAGGCCGCCGGAAAGGCAGGGAGGGAAGGGACGGAGAGGAGAGAGATAGGGAAGAGGGAGGGAGGACCCGGGAGAAGAGTGGGATGAGGCTGTCCAGTGTTGGAGGACTCGGGGTGCCCCACATCCTGCAGCCCGGGCCATCTGTCCCCAGCCTCGGTGAAAGCTGCTCCTCCTCTGGGACCCCGCCACCAAGAGGTCACAGGCACCGTGAGAAAGGCCTGGCGGCTCCATGCCCCTCCCTCCCCCAGCGGGTGCTGGGACCCCAGTCAGAGCTAATGAAAGGGGCCTCACATCCTGCCCAGAGTGTAGGGAGCCTGACCCCCATGCTCCTTGAGGCCCCACGGTCCCTACTCCTCCCTCCCTCTCTGGCCTGGGCCCCTACCTGCTCCTCAACTTCTTCCTAAATCTCTTTCTCCAGTCTTTTTTTTTTTTTTTTTTTTTTTGAGACAGAGTCTAGCTCTGTTCCAGGCTGGAGTGCAGTGGCCGGATCTTAGCTCACTGCAAGCTCCGCCTCCGGGGTTTACGCCATTCTCGTGCCTCAGCCTCCCGAGTAGCTGGGACTACAGGCGCCTGCCACCTCACCCGGCTAGTTTTTTGTAGTTTTTAGTAGTTTTTAGTAGAGACGGGGTTTCACGGTGTTAGCCAGGATGGTCTCGATCTCCTGACCTCGTGATCCGCCCGTCTCGGCCTCCCAAAGTGCTGGGATTACAGGCTTGAGCCACCGCGCCCGGCCCCTTTCTCCAGTCTTAAGCCTGAAGCCCCTCCCCAGTCTCTGTGTGCCCCCACTCCTGCAGCACACCTCGGGCTTCCCAAGTTGGAGGTGCGTGTAGTTGGGGTGGGCAGTTGGCACTAAAAGCCAGAAGTTCCTCTGCCAGAGGTGAGGAGGTCAGAGGTCCCCCAGCCCCTTGCCTGTCAGGCGGATGGACAGACGATCGCATCTGATGATCACAGCCACGGCAGGGCGGCAAGCCTGAGAGCGTCAGGCACCCAGGGGGACCCTCCTGCTGAGGCCCGGGGGCGGAGGCAGCCACTCTCGGCCCCCCCTGCGCCATCCATCTCAGGGCGAGGCTATCCTGCCCCAGCCTGGGCGCCAGCAGGGGAGCTGACGAGGCAGCCAACCACCCAGAGCTGGAGAGAAGGTGCCACGGTGTTTTCCCGGCGTTTCTTCACTGAACTTTCTCAGCCGTTTCCCCGCAGACCCCTGATAACAGAAAGCCGATCTGATGCCCAGTCTGGGGACGTTCAGGTCCACTCAGGGTCAAGGGCCCTGTGGCCCATGCAGGCCCCCTGGGGTCCCAGGAAGCCTGGGCTCTGGGAAGAATCCAGAATCCTGGTGGGGCCAGGAGGGGGTGCAGAGAGACCCCCAAGGAAGCTGTCCTCAGGCTCCTATCGTGGAGGAGATCCTGGGAGGGGAGTGGATCCCCTGCTTTGGAGGGGCCCAGGGAGCAGGAGGGGCTCAGCAGGGCGGAGGCAGGGCCTCCCTGTGGCTCCAGGAAGCCCACGTGGTGGGGTGCTCCCGTCTCCCCCAGAGTTGGGGATGGACAGTGTTGGTCCCAGATAAGTGGGAGTGGCCACAGCTCACCAGTGGTGCCCAGGCTGTGGCTGTGGCTGTGGCTGTGGCTATGGCTATGGCTGTGGCTGTGACTGTGACTGTGACTGTGACTATGACTATGACTGTGACTGTGATGGGGCCACTGTGTCCTGTTCGGGGTCTTAAGGGCGATCATGGGGACCCACACCCACAGCAGCTCCTCTACCTGGAGAGGAGGGGTGAGAGAGTAGCTGCTCAGGGGCAGAGCTGAGGTCCCCTAAATTCCAGGGCAGCCAGCTCCTCAGAGACCCCACAGTTCAGGGAGGCTGTGTCCTCAGCTGACCTTGAGACTCCGGGAGGTCCAAGGAGGAGACCCGGCCGAGGCAGCAGGCTCAGGCTGCTGGCCCCGCAGTGCGGCTCCATGTCGGAACTGGGGTGCAGCGAGGTTGGGTTTGATATCACAGATTTGGGGGAATGAGGGGAATGTCCCAACCAGGGATGGGTGTTGGGGAGAGAACAGGTAGTTCATCCCTGGGCTGTGGGAACCTGCAGGGAAGGCTGAGCTGCTCAAGGAGCCCAGGCACCGCCTCTGGGAAACGGAGCCCTCCCAGAATGGGGCAGGAACTACACACCCTCCCCGTGGGCCCCCAACCTGTCCTGAAGGTGCGGTCCCTCCAGGTTGGCCACGAGCCCTCCAGAACCTTGGGATGTGGACCAGGAAGTCCCACCACAGCCCAGGACACATCAGAGAATCAGAGACACGGAGGCTGCTGTTCACACAGTTTAATAGCATGGCAGACCCAGGCAGGAGGCAAGGTCCCTGGGTGCGTCCTCCCCTCCCCCACATCCACGGGACACCAGCTTCTGAGCCTCCCTGCTGCTGTGTCCTCACCCCCAGGTCAGGGAAGGACGGGGTACTTCGGGGTCAAGGCGGGGTGGACAGGAACAGGGTCTGGAGGCGGGAAGGGGAGCAGAGGGGAGGCCCGGCAGGGATGGCAGGAGGGCAGGTCGGCTCCCCAGCTCTTAAAGCCTCCTCAACGCTCCAGCAGGATGTGCTGGCAGACCCAGGAGGAATAGGTCATCACTCGGGTGTAGACACCGGGGTAGTCCCCATGCCTGGAGGCCACACCCCAGCTCAGCACGCCAACCTGGAGCCAGGTGTCCACCCAGTAACAGACCAGGGGGCCCCCAGCATCGCCCTGTATGGGGAGGACACAGTCAGGAGACGGCCCCACGGCAAGGCAGCTCCACGGCCGACACCGAAGGCAGAGGGCGGGGCCGGGGTCTCACCTGGCAGGAGCCCTTCCCCTTCCTCCCTGCACACAGCTTGTCAGCCTTGATGGCGGTGCCCTGGCCATGGACAACGGGGCCTTTGTGATACATGCTCTCGCAAGCTCGGGTCCTCACGATGGGGACCTCGGCCTCCTTCAGGTGGGGGGCTGGGGGCAGTGGCGCTGTGGGGAGGGACTGGGTGAGCATGGCTGGTCCTGGGGGGCTCGGGCCCTCCATCCATCTGCCAGGGAACCTGGGCCTGGCAGCCCCTTTTGGGCTCAGGTTCCTGCTCAGCAGAAACAACACACTCAGGCTCCAACGGAGGCTGGGAGGGAATCGCAGGGCTTCGGTGCTATAGAACATGACTTTCCCAAAATTAAAGACCAGAGCGCCAACAAATAAGAGAAAAAGCCATCTAGAAAATAAGCAACAGCCACACTGAAGCTGTGAGTCACCCTGAGAGCTGCCCCTTCTGGCTTTTGGAAGATCTCGCAACTTTATTACCAGTCAAGAAGAAAAGTTGCAACATTCTGGACCTGGAGACAGCCAGTGAGGCACCTGCAGCCAGGAAGTGCTCCTGGAAGGGAGCCTCAAACCCAGACCTTTTTTTTTTTTTTTTTTTTTTTTGAGGCAGGATCTTGCTCTTGCCCAGGCTGGAGTGCAGTGGCGTGATCACAGCTCTCTGTAGCCTTGACCACCTGGGCTTAAGCGATCCTCCCACCTCAGCCTCCCCAGTCACTAGGAATACAGGCGCTCCCGCTATGCCCTGCTCTTCTCCCCCTCCCCCTTAGAAACAGGGTCTTGCTATGTTGCTCAGGCTGGTCTGGAACTCCTCAGCTCAAGTCATCCTCCTGTCTGGACCTCCCAAAGCGCTGGGATTATGAGTGTGAACCAGTGCATCTGGCTGCCAGATGGCTTTGAGAGAATAAGCCGGAACCGGCTGTGGTGGGGTCTTGTGATTCCGGGGAGCAGCGAGGTGCAGTGGCCTGTCTTTGACAACCGCCATAAAGAGGGTTTTTGGGAAGAGAAACCACATCGTGAAGTTGTCATCATAGGTAAGTCCCAGAGGAAAACGCTCAGAACGCCGGCTCTTCAGGGGGACCGAGGGGCCGAGTCCAGCACACGATTCCCCTGCAGTTACCAGGGTCGGAACCACGAGCAGCCAATGACAAAGGCCAGGTCGTCAACAGCAGGCCCGGGAGCCAAGGCTGAGGGGAGCCTCTCTGAGAAGCACAGCGTGGTTCTGCCACCCTGGGCACATCCTTCCCCCTTCCCAGCCTGTTTCCCCACCTCAACGCCGGGCATGTGGACAAAGGGAGTTCTTAGAACAAGCACGGAATCTAGAGATGAACAGCCCGAGAGCACAGGGCCAGGAAGTGAAACAGGAGCCCACTGTCCCACTAGGATCTTCCATCGGAAAAGTACAAACACAGACCGTGCCTGGGCTGCGAGGCCAGAGAGCCATGGGCTAAAGGTCACAGCCCTGGGTACGAATCCTTGGCCAGCCCCTGGGAGTCCTGCCATCCAGATGCATCACTCGCTTTGACAACTGCAAACCGAGGCCAGGCAGAGTGGCTCATGTCTATCATCCCAGCACTTTGGGAGGCCAAGGCAGGTGGATCACCTGAGGTCAGGAGTTCGAGACCAGCCTGGCCAACATGGCAAAACCCCGTCTCCACTAAAAATACAAAAAATTAGGCGTGGTGGTGCACACCTGTGGTCCCAGCTACTTGGGAGGCTGAGGCAGAAGAATCGCTTGAACCCAGGAGGCAGAGGTTGCAGTGAGCCGAGATTGCACCACTGCCCTCCAGCCTTGGGGACAGAGCAAGACTCCGTCTCAAAAAAAAAAAAGGCAATTGCAAACCGAGAAATGGTGTGCAGCTCCTGCAGCTGTCTGTCTCCAAGGCTTAAATAAGAGCTAAAGATGCCTCCTGGTGGGGAGGCCTGGAGCCCACCTGTGGCCTAGGCACATCCCTGCCGTCGCCATGCACCCCGCCTGAGTTCTGCCCAGTCCTTCCCCGCCCCCCTCCCTGATCTTACCAAGGGTCCCCCAGCCGGTCACCCAGCACTTCTTCCCGGGAGGAGTGTTAGTGAGTCGGGGGCCAGGGAGACCGGGTGGACGAGATCAGACAGCGTCACGGGGGTCTCCAGCTTCAGTAGGGCGATGTCTGCGTCCCCCAGGCCGACAGGCTCATGTTGAACTTGGGGTGCAGGATGATCTGGGCCACCTTCGTCAGCTGGTCATGGCAATAGAGCGTCATTTGCCCAGTTTGGACTCTGTATGTCTGTGGCTTCCATGCGGACCTGGGAGAGACCAGCTGCTTCTCAGGGTAGGGGGCCCCGGCCCCCAGTGCAGCAGAAATAACGTTCAAGGGCTCAATACCACGCGGAACCTGAGCCGCCTCCTGCCCCAGGACACCGTCCCGCCACACTGCAGGGCCCCTCGGCTTCCTCCCACCCGCATCTCCCACCACAGGCCTTTGGGTGAGCCACTCATAGTGCCACGCAGTGGGCCGCGGTCAGCACCCACTGGGGGTGGATGAGGGAGCCCCCGCAGCTGTGCCCCCACTGGTCCTGCTCCTTATTGAAGGTCCTGAGGCTGACCTGCCACGGCCACTTCCCGGGAGGGGCACTGTGGCCCCCTATGACGTGCACCCACTCAGTCCCTGGGCTGAGATCTGGGGACGCGGCGAGAGGGGCTGTAAGAGGCCCAGGTGCCCTGCCCGGGGCCAGCATGGCCTCCCACACACAGTTCCCCAGAGCCCAGGATGAGCCAGCGGCTTCCAGGGGGTGCTCAGCACCCGCCCCACCGGAGCCAGCACAGGCCTGGGGTTGGGGGCGGGTCCCAGGACAGTGGGAGCATTGGATAAGGACTCACCTGGGAACACAGGCACGGAGCCCCCCAAGCGAGGCAGGGTCAGGAACTGCAGCCACAGCATCTGCAGAGTTAGGGGGAGGGCAGGGCTGGGTGAGCAAAGCTGGGGATCCCGGGTCTGGGAGGACTCGAGAGGAATGTGGCCCTCACGATCGTGGTGTCTCTGCCTCTGGGCGCCTCGGAGCCGCCTTTATCGTCTCAGCATAGAAAGTGGGCGGGGCCTGTGCCGCCTATGGACGGGGATTCCCTCCTTTTTTTTTTTTTTTTTTTTTTTTTTTTTTTTTTTTTGAGACGGAGTCTCGCTCTGCTGCCCGGGCTGTAGTGCAGTGGCTGGATCTCAGCTCACTGCAAGCTCCGCCTCCTGGGTTCACGCCATTCTCCTGCCTCTGCCTCTGCCTCAGCCTCCCGAGTAGCTGGGACTGCAGGCGCCCGCCACCTCGCCCGGCTAGTTTTTTTTTTTTTTGTATTTTTTAGTAGAGACGGAGTTTCACCGGAGTTTCACCGGGTTAGCCAGGATGGTCTTGATCTCCTGACCTCGTGATCCGCCCGTCTCGGCCTCCCAAAGTGCTGGGATTACAGGCTTGAGCCACCACGCCCGGCCGGGGCTTCCCTCCTTTCAAGTCAGCCCATCAACATCTCAGCCAGGATCTGCACCAGGCCCCGGGGAAGGCCCCCGGTGGAGGTGGTGGCTTTGGCACTGAATGGGGAGTTTCAAGGAGTGCTCAATGCTGCGGGAGATGCCCGGGCTGGGCCAGGCCGCTCAGGAAAGGCCTCTCCCTGCAGGAGCCACCCCAGCACAGCCAGGGCCTGGTCTGGGCTCCAGCCCGGGGGTTCACAGTCCACGCCCTCCCTGGTAGGTGGGGTCCGGGCATGGGCCGCTGCCTCCTCCGGTGGGCCTGGCACAGAGCCCCCAGTTCCCACCCACCTGGGAGAGCTCCCGGCAGGCTGAGTGGGAGGCGGAGGCAGCCAAGGGGCAGACAGGACTGGGAGGGGACAGGGCGTCCCACCCTCTTCCTGCCTGTTTCTGAGCCCCCGGATGTCCGTGGGCCCTGGAGGAGAAGCTTCCCCGGCGTCCTCAGCAGTCAGCCCCCAGAGCCGAAGCGCCAGGACTGGTGAGATCTCTGAGGTGGGGGCGCTCCACCTCGGCCTCTCCCAGCCGGAGAGGAAACAAGAAAGGACTGTCGGCTGGGTGCGGTGGCTCACGCCTGTGATCCCAGCACTTTGGGAGGCCGAGGCCGGGGGATCAGCCGAGGTCAGGAGTTTGAGACCGCCTGGCCCATACAGTAAAACTTTGTCTCTACTAAAAATACAAAAATGAGCCAGGCGTGGTGGTGCGTGCCTGTAATCCCAGCTGCTTGGGAGGCTGAGGCAGGAGAATCACTTGAACCTGGGGGACGGAGGTTGCAGTGAGCTGAGATCACACCACTGCGCTCCAATCTGGTGACAGAGCAAAACTCCGTCTCAAAAAAAAGAAGAGACTGTCACCATGACTCGAAGGAGGTCCCTGTTCCTGGGAGAGGCCTCCAATCAGCACGGAACCTGGGAGGCGAGGGACCAGAGTGGAGGACACCGGTGGGCGCCAGTGTCCTGGCCACCACCTGTGAGCCCTGTCCCGCTGCTGCTGGGCCCCACCCAAACCAGTGACCGCCTGAAGAGAGAGAGACCACTCCTGCCAAGACCCCGCAGAGGGACTCCCCACACTCCAATAACCACACACGCCCAGGGTGGTCCTGCTGCAGACCCTGCCTCGGGAGGACAGGGCCCTGGTGGTGCCCGACGTGCAGGGAGGGGTGCCTGGAAGGCTGGGGCCGTGTGGGGCCATATGATGAGGAGACCCCTCAAGGGACTCATGTTGTGGTTTTGCAGTTGTGAAAGAATTGGGGAAATGAAGACTTTTTATTTTCATTTTATTTTTTTGAGACGGAGTTTTGCTCTTGTCGCCCAGGCTGGAGTGCAATAGCGTGATCTCGGTTCACTGCAACTTCCGCCTCCCGGGTTCAAGCCATTCTCCTGCCTCAGCCTCCTGAGTAGCTGGGACTACAGGCACGGGCCACCATGCCCAGCTAATTTTGTATTTTTAGTAGAGACGGGGATTTTCCATGTGGGCCAGGCTGGTCTCGAACTCCCGACTTCAGGTGATCCGCCCGCCTCAGCCTCCCTGAGTGCTGGGATGACAGGTGTGAGCCCCTGTGCCCGGCCTGTTTTTAGTTTTTCATATTTATCTGGGTTTTTTTTTTTAACAGAGTTATTGAGATTGAGTTCACAAAAACCTACAATTCACCCATGTAAAGGGTGCAACTCCATCGATTTCCACACATTCAGAGGCACGCGGCTGTCGCCATTCCCAATTGTGCGACGTTTTTATCGCCCTGAAAAGCCCACACTCTTCTGGTCTTCTGGTCGCTGTCGCTTCCCATCCCTGTCACCCCTGCCCCGGGCCCCACGAACCTTCCCTCCACCTGTACAGATCGCCCTGTTCTCTCGACCTGTGGCCGCGGTGCCCGGCTCCTCTCTCTCAGTGGGCAGGAGAATTTTGGGCTCTTCCCCTGCTTGGTGCCCTCCCCCGCCTCAGGAAGCCGGCTCAGCCGCAGGCCTTTGTGTCAGCAAAGACCTCCTGGAGACACCTCACCTGGCCTGTGAGGAGGCCTGGGTCACCCGTGCCCGGAGGGACTCTGCCGGCGGCTGCAACAGGCCACAGCCCGGCGGTTTACGCACAGCGGGGGTTCATTCCCAGTGACCCCGGCGGATGGAGGTCCGAGGTCTGGGGAGGACCCACCTCCTGGTTTATTTATTTATTTATTTATTTATTTATTTATTTATTTATATTTATTTTTTTAAGACGGAGTCTCGCTCTGTCGCCCAGGCTGGAGTGCAGTGGCCGGATCTCAGCTCACTGCAAGCTCTGCTTCCCGGGTTTCCGCCATTCTCCTGCCTCAGCCTCCCGAGTAGCTGGGACTACAGGCGCCTGCCACCTCACCTGGCTAGTTTTTTGTATTTTTTAGTAGAGACGGGGTTTCACCGTGTTAGCCAGGATGGTCTCGATCTCCCGACCTCGTCATCCGCCCGTCTCGGCCTCCCAAAGTGCTGGGATTACAGGCTTGAGCCACCGCGCCCGGCCACCTCCTGGTTTGTAAACAGTGCCTTCTCTCTGGGTCCTCCAGGCTGGGAGGGATGAGTGAGTTCTCTGGGGTCCCTTCTTTAAGGGCACGAATGCCCTGTTTACCTTCCAAAGCACCCCCTCCCGATCCCATCGCACTGGGGGTCAGGGCTTCAACATCTGAATCTGGGGGATCCACAAATCTTCAGACCAGAGCAGGGGTCTGAGCTGAGGGGTCTCCAGGAGTGAGGAAGGGGCTCCCTTTCTCCCATGCCCGGGGTCTGGGGGGGGTGCCTGTGCACCCCTCCACGACCCACCTCTTCCCACTGCATCTGCCAGGAATGGGGTGTGGGGCTGGGGAGGAAATGGCCTGAGAGCCCCCGGGAGCTGACTCTGGGCAGAAGCACCAGCTGGTCACCAAGATTTATCCACGACACGGGAGGGAGATCAGCTCTCAAGCCTTCAGATTTTGAACTGCCGCGTGGCTCCCGAAGTGACATTTGGCACCGATGGGAGGGACCGAAGTATTGGGGCAGGTCCCCCTAAGCTGAGCTCTGCCCGAGATTCTGGGGCCTACACAGAAGGGCAGCCCAGGATGCCTGCAGGGAACGCCAGCTCTGTGGGGCTGACCTCCCGCAGGCCGCGCACAGACGGTGAGCGGGGAGGGAGTGGCTCTGTGGCCCTGATGTGGCCCCCCCCCCCCGCCTTTCTGGACACCCTTGCTCTGCCGGCTCAGCAGCCCCAGCACCCGCTTCTGAGCTCTGGGTTCAAACAGAGATTAATCAGAGCGTCATCAACTGCACCGGCCACCATGCTGCATCACCACAGAGCCGAGGAGACGCAACCAACCCCACACAGCATGAGGCCGATGCAGCTCAAGACAGGGGGACAGGACCCCACGGCCTATTCAGGACAGACAGCAGGCTCTTTCCACGAAAGTCATTTGTCCCAGAGGTTCCTGAGGGATGCGGGGCCAGTGTGGGGCCTGGAGTCAGGTAGAAACCAGGCAGGTTACAGATGAGGCCCTGAGCTGTCCACCCCTCCCCACTGTGCTGTCCGCCACCCCCAGGGACCTCTGCTTCCACCAGCACCCCCCAAGAATCGCAGGCTCTGGGCATTCAGAGGCATCTCCCTGTGCCCCAGGCCAGGTGTCCAGGGTGACCAGCAGGACGTGTCACAGCCAGAAAATCCAGAGGTGCCCAGGGGACCCCTGCTTCCCAGGGAAGCTGTGGTTGTCATGGGAACCTGCGGGCCCACAGAGCCCCTGTAGGAAGCATGTCTGGGTTTGGGACTCTGGGATCACTTTTGCAGAACACAAACCAGAGAGTCTTGACTTAGGACATTTGAAATCCAAAAAAGAGGATTTTGTGCCAGAAGAGGAGGAGAACGTCTAGAGTTGGCTGGAAACACTGTCTAGGGGGAGGGGCCTGGGGCATTGGGAGAAAGAACCGGGCCCCATGGGCACCAGGACCCCGCACCATGCCAGCTCCTCTCAGGGCCACATCTTGTGGGACCAGGAAGACCCTGGTGGTGGGTCAGGGCCCGGGGATTCTAGGAGGAGGTGGCTCTGGAAAGCGGAGGGAAGGGGAAGTCCATCAGCCTGGGACTGACGCTCCAATGTCAATGGCCCTGACAGACCTGTGCGCAGTGGGGGAGGGGGTGCAGCAGAAAGGAAGCCGTTCCCTCCCAGCCCTGGGGCCCATCCCTCTTCTCCTGCCTGGCCTGAGAGTGCCAGGACCCAGGCTCTGCAGCCAAGCCTGGCCACCCCACTCAGTGACCCCCAGCTGTTCCCACAGTCCAGACGCACACCGCAGACCCGGAGCGGTTTCCACACTGTTTAATGGAGTCAAGTCACAAGAAGCCGTCTAGGATTTCGGGGATTCTGTTCCCACTCCCGACTCATCTCTGAGGGCCCCTCCCCTGCTCCCTGAGCCTCCTGCCGCCAGGAAAACACAGAGCCTTGAGAGGCTGAGAGGAGCAGAAGGGTCTCGGGGCAGAGACCCGCGGGAGGGTGAGGCTGGGACTGGGGAGCAGCAGGAGTGTCCACAAGGAAGACGGGGCCTCCTGGATCATGCAGACCCCACTGCACCCCAGCTAGGGTCCGGGGAACGGAGGGACGTACTGGCGAATCCAGGACATGTAGCTCGTCACGCGGGCATACACGCCGGGGTAGCCACGAAGGCCGCAGAGTTTGCCCCAGCTCACCACCCCCACCTGGACCCAGGTGCAGTTCCACCTGCACACCAAGGGGCCCCCGGAGTCGCCCTGTGAAGAGAGAGATGCTCAGCAAAGCCCTTGCGTGCACCCACAGTGACGGGGCTGGTGGGCAGGGGGACGGAGGAGGGAGGGTGGGGCTCGGGTCCCACCTTGCAGGAGTCCCGGCCCTCACTCCCAGCACAGAGCATGTCATCTTGGATGACCCTGTCGTCGCTGCCTGAGGACTCATTCTGGTACTGCTGCTCACATTCCCTGTTCCCCACGATAGGGACGTCCACCTCCTGCAGGTGGTAGGGTGGGGGCAGCGGCTCTGTGGGGAGAACATGGAGCTGAACCTGGACGTGGGGGGCCCTGCCTCTTCCTTAAAACAAAGACCTCACTCCACCCAATGCGGGGCCTCCCCGACCTTCAGCAGAGAGCACAGGGGAGCCCCCACCCATTAATCCTGACCCAGTGACTCAGTTTCCCAAAGTCCACTATAGTCAGGATCTGACCACATGACATCTGAGGGTCTGGACACCAGCCCAGCACCAGGACACAGGGCTCCTCTTGGAAGCAAGGGCAAAGCTGCAGGACTCAGGACCCCGGAGCAACCCTCCGTCCACAGCGGAGGAGCCTGGCCTCAGCTGCCGTTGGCAGAGTGGAGCTGGGAAACACCGGGTCTGGAGCGGTGGCCAAAACTGCCTGCCCAGAGCAAGTCCCCATTCCTGACATCTGTCACAGAAACGTCCCATCCAAAACCTGGGCTTGCAAAGGGGGTCCCAGAAGCCACAGAGCGAGGGATTTTCCTCAAGACCCAGCCCCTCGTCCTCCCCAGAGAGCCTCGCTGACACCCACGGTTGTCCGTAATGTCACCCCAGCCGGTCACCCAGCAGGTCTTCCCCGAGGGCACGTCCAGGGAGGTAGGCGGGAGCAAGACTGGGTGGACGAGCTCAGACAGCGGCACTGGGGCCTCCAGCTTCAGCAGGGCGATGTCCGCACCGCCCTGGGCAGACAGGCTCTCATTGTACAGGGGGTGACGGACGATCTCAACCACCTTCGTCGGCTGGTCATCCTCATAGAGCCTCAGCTGCCCGACCTGCACCCTAAACTCACAGGCCTCCAACTCCTCCCTGGAGAGAGGAACGGGCATCTCTCAGAGTAAGGCTGGATGCTCAGGACCGGGGCTTTCCCTGAATCCCGGGAGGGGCCCCCGGCACACAGGACACCTGCCCGTCCCCACCCCCACTCCCACCCGCCGAGGGGACGGCAGGCTCCACTCACGGCCCAAGGCAGTGGGCGGCGGTCAGCACCCACTCTGGGTGGATGAGGGAGCCCCCGCAGATGTGCTTCCACAGACCCTTCTTCATGCTGTAGAACCTCAGGCTGACCTGCCAGGGGTACCTCCTGGCCGAGACGTTGCAGCCCCCAACGATGCCCACCAGCTCACGCCCCGCGCCGGGCTCTGGGGAGGCAAGGGAGGGGCGTGAGGGGGCCGAACAAGGGTCTTCCCAGAGCTCACGGGCACCAGGAAAGACCAGCAATCAGACAGTCCCCACGCCCCCGGCAGGGCTGGCGCTCTGAGCCCAAGGCAGGGAGGGAGTCCTGGGCAGAGGGGGCATTGGGTGGGGTGGACTCGCCTGGGTTCCCGGGCATGGAGCCCCCCAAGCAGGAGAGGGTCAGGAGCAGCAGCCACAGCATCTGTGGGGAGGCCTGCAGCGGGGAGGGGGACCCCAAACACCAGCTTCTGGGGATGCAGGTTGACCTGAGGGATTCAGCTCTGACAGGAGCAGCTCCCTGCCACACGGGCCTCCACACACACCCCTCGTGGGGCGATCTCGCTCAGGGCCCCTTTATCCTCCCATCACAGGAAGTGGGCGGAGGCTGGGCAGTCCCACTTCGTGGGGTTAAGATGTGCTCAAAGAGATCTCCTCCCTTGGCCGGGCGCAGCGGCTCACGCCTGTCATCCCAGCACTTTGGGAGGCTGAGGTGGGTGGATCACGAGGTCAGGAGATGGAGACCACCCTGGCTAACACGGTGAAACCCCGTCTCTACTAAAATACAAAAAATTAGCCGGGTGTGGTGGCGGGCACCTTAGTCCCAGCTACTCGGGAGGCTGAGGCAGGAGAATGGCGTGAACCCGGGAGGCGGAGCTTGCAGTGAGTCGAGATGGTGCCACTGCACTGCAACCTGGGAGACACCGCGAGACTCCATCTCCAAAAAAAAAAAAAAAAATCACCTCCCTTGACTGGGGCTGTGGGGCCTGATGACCAGGGAAAGCACAGACCCCATGTTCCTCCACGGGGCAGGGGCGGGGCAGGAGGTGCAGGAGGACACAGGTCATGTGCCGCCCTCCACGAGCCTGTCCTGTCAGTGAAGGAGAGTTTGGAGAGGCTGTCGGTGAGAGAAGAAAAGGCCCATTCAGGGTGGCGCTGGTGCCTGTGACAGAGGGAAGCGTCTCTGAGAACCACTGGAGGGCCTGCAGCTGGGGCCCTGAGCCCTGGCCCCGCCCTCAGGAGTCCTGCTTCTCTGGGTACCAAGTGCCCCAAGGGTCTGGACACCCCAGACCACCAGAAAAAGGCTCCAGCACAGCCCCAAAGGACACACAGTTACTAACCAGAAATAGGCTCCAAGAGGCCCGGAACCCAGGCCAAAGGAGAGGGCTGTCAGAGGCCACGGGGCTGGTGCAGACCCGGCTTTTCCAGGAACATGCTATTACCCAGAACAGCCGGAATGGACCACGCCGTCCACTGTAACGCCCTGCTTAGGGCGGGAGGCCCAGGAACGTGGCCTGGGATCTCAGGTCCACTGTGCGCCAAAGGACACAGCAGAGTCCTCCAAGCAGGTGGAGAGAAGGAAGGGTCAGAGCACTACGGGGCTCCCAGGGACAGGACCGTCCCTCCAGTGAATCTCCAGGGTGAGGGAAGAGGAGGACCAAGCTGCCATTTGGTGTGGCCACCTGTTCAGGACCCGGGGTGGGGTCCACATCTCAGCTGCCCCCACTGCAGCAATGACTCAGATACCACAGACCCTCCAGCCCAGCCAGTGAGGCACCTGACCCTGCTTCTCAGACCCTCTGGCTCCTGGTACAGCTGGATCCTCCCCGTTGGTTGATCTGGGTCACGGACGGCACCCACGTCGGGGGAGGTGGGAAGGGCACTGCCTGGGGCTGGAGAGGCCCCTCCCCTGCCGAGGCACCCAAGGTGGGACTCCATAAACCTGGAAGGAACGGGGCGCTGGCCCCAAGGGAGGACAAGCGTCTGTGCCCCAACTCCATGCCTTTCCCAGCCACCCTGCATCCCGCGTGACTCTGGTCGAGAGCCTCTGAGGCCGGGACACGGCTGTGGATCCCTGTGTGGCCGGCAGGTCACTGGCGCACTGTGGTTTCGTTGTGGTTTCGAAGCTGTGAAAGAATCAGCAGACAGCAGTGGACGTTTCTCTGCGTCTTCTCTTCCTAACAAGCCACTATGACCCCAGCAGCCCACGCAGTGCTGCTTGAAGACGGCTTGGGCCCGGCTTCCAGGGGGTCTGAGGGTTTGAGAACGTTTTACTAAGTGTTGGAAGAGGAGTGTGTGTTTGAGAGAAGACAGCCTGACCTGGGAGGGAGGGAGGGAGCAGGTGTCTCCCAACCCCTTAGGAAGAGGACAGGGCCTGTGGGTTCGGTGAGGAGGGGGTCCTTGTTATGGCCTGAAGTGTGACCCCCATTCCTACATTTGTTGTTTTATTTTTGAGACAGGGTCTCGCTCTGTCACCCAGGCTGGAGTGCAGTGGCGCGATCTCAGCTCACTGGGTTGAAGCGATTCTCCTGCCTCAGCCTCCCAAGTGGCTGGGATGACAGGCACCTGCCACCACGCCCTAATTTGTATACTTCATTTTTATTTCATGCAGGATGCCGTAGCTCTCCTTGCTCACCAAGGGGAGGAGCTTTCAGGACCTCTGGGGTCCCCAGCACCAGGGTCCTCAGGATGATGTGACGCCCTCGTGCCTGGACCCTCGGCCCAGGGTGGGTTCCTCCTGGAGCCTCACTCTTGCTGGCCTCAGCCATGGCCAGCATTCCCTTCCGCCCACAGAGTTTCAGGAAGAGGTCAGAGGATAGTAACAGCAGGTGCTGCCGCCCCATCCCTGTCTCTCACTGCAGGGCCCCCGCCCAAGCCCCACCCTGCAGGGTCCAGATGCCCCCAGGCCAACCGAGGGTGGGAGCCCGCATGGGAGTCTCTCCAACACAGAGCAAGACCTGTTCTCCTCCCCTCTGCCAGGCCTTCAGTGCCTGCCACTGGTCTGCAGACCTAGGTTTGGGCATGGAGCTGGGGTCACTTAGACAGCAATTAAGGTGAAGACAGATGTCACCTGTCTGGGGGTCTCCCAGTTTCCTCCCACACGCCGGCCAGTAGCCCCATCCCCGCTTCCGTCTCTTTTTTTTTTTTTCTTTTTCTGAGACAGGGTCTCATTTTATCGTCCAGGCTGGAGTACAATGGCACAATCTTGGTTCACTGCAACCTCTGCCTCCCAGGCTCAAGCGATTCTGCTGCCTAGCCTCCTGAGTAGCTAGGATTATAGGCACCCACCACCACGCCCAGGTAATTTTGTATTTTCAGTGGAGACGGGGTTTCGCCATGTTGGCCAGGCTGGTCTCAAACTCCCGACCTCAGGTGATCCGCCTGCCTCGGCGTTCCACAGTGCTGGGATTACCGTGCCCGGCCTGCTTCCATCTTCCATCCCTTCAGGCTGCTCACAGACTCACAGGCTTCTGTCCAGGGAAAGCCATAAACGTTTCAGGCCTGGGGTGCATCTGTGCCCTGCCACGCATTTCACCCTGGCAATAGCCCACAGCAGGCAGGTTCCCGCAAGGGAACTTCATTCATAGTCAGATGGACAGCCCCAGGAACACCCCAGATCCATTCTTGCCCCAACCCCCGCCCACCCAGGCAGCTGCTAGTCTTTCTGGGCCTCAGACACCAAAGAGCTGACCACGGCCCTCGGGGGAAGGGTCGCCATCCCTGCATGGTCCCCCCACGTGCAGGGAGGGGGGCTACTTCTGTGCCTCCAAGGAGACCCAGACGGCCATTCCATCACCACAACATTCCGTTTCTCCCCGGTGTTGGCGTGTCTGCCGTCATCTACATTGACACCAGCATGGCTGGTCCGTGCATTTTACCCCTTACAGTATGGATCTCGATACGGTTACACAATGGATTCGTTCATTTCAATTGAAGAGTTTGTAGTTTTTATTTCCAGGTTCTTGCCACCACAAACATAAATAGGACTACCTTTATTTATTTATTTATTTGTTTATTTTTGAGATAGAGTCTCACTCTGTTGCCCAGGCTGGAGTGCAGTGCCATGATCTTGGCTCACTGCAGCCTGCGCCTCCCAGGTTCAAGCAATTCTCTTGCCTCAGCCTCCTAAGTAGCTGGGATTACAGGCACGGGCCACCAAGCCTGGCTAATTTTTGTATTTTTAGTAGAGACGGGGTTTCACCATGCTGGCCAGGCTGGTCTCGAACTCCTGATTTCAGGTGATCCACCCGCCTCAGCCTCCCAAAGTGCTGGGGTTACACGCTTGAGGCACCGCACCTGGCAAACAGCACTACCATTTTTTTTTTTTTTTTTTTTTTTTTTTTTTTTTTTTGAGACGGAGTCTCGCTCTGTCGCCCGGGGTTGGAGTGCAGTGGCCAGATCTCAGCTCCCTGCAAGCTCCGCCTCCCGGGTTCCCGCCATTCTCCTGCCTCAGCCTCCCGAGTAGCTGGGACTACAGGCGCCCGCCACCTCGCCCGGCTAGTTTTTTTGTATTTTTTAGTAGAGACAGGGTTTCACCGTGTTAGCCAGGATGGTCTCGATCTCCTGACCTCGTGATCCGCCCGTCTCGGCCTCCCAAAGTGCTGGGATTACAGGCTTGAGCCACCGCGCCCGGCCAGCACTACCATTTAAAGAGTCTTCTGGGGCCTGTTTTTCCTCAGCTCACACAGGGTGGAAATGGCTCAGCCCATCCTGAGTTGCAGCCAGCTTGCCCTGTGGGGAGGCTGGAGCCATTTCCATCCTGCCCTTGGCTCTGAGAGTGCCGATCTCCCCCAGCACCATGCTTTTTAGTTCTCTTCAAGCTGAGAAGCGCAAAGTGGCTCCTTGTGGATGTTTAAATAGCCCATCCACAGCGACCGAGGAGGGTGGTCAGTGTCCAGGTCCTTGACTCCGGCTGCTTCTGTGAACAAGTTTGTCTGCTTTTCTTTTCTTTCTTTCTTTTTTTTTTTTTTTTTTTTTGAGACAGAGTCTCACTCTGTCACCCAGGCTGGAGTACAGTGGCCAGATCTCAGTTCACTGTAGTCTCTGCTTCCTGGGTTTCAGCGATTCTCCTGCCTCAGCCTCCTGAGTAGCTGGAATTACAGGCGGCTGCCACCATGCCTGGCTACTTTTTGTACTTTTAGTAGAGACAAGGTTTCACCATGTTGGCCAGGATGGTCTCGAACTCCTGACCTCAGGTGATCTGCCCGCTTCAGCCTCCCAAAGTGCTGGGATTACAGGCCCGAGGCACCACACCCGGCCTAAAATTAACTTTTTAAAAAAAAGAGTTCAGTGCCTGAAGCAGATCCTAGCAAACCCTCCCCCAACACACTGGGTCTAAGAGTTGGTGTAACTGTGCCATGCCACCTGGCCAGCACCTGCCTCCCTCTGAGGCAGGAGACCAGCAGGACTTGATCAGGACCTCGCTGGAAACCTGCAGAGACCAGAAGCTGATGGAGAAGCCGCCTCTACCCCTCACCGCTTATTAATTAGCACCATGACAGTTTACAAATGCCACGGCAACAACCGGGAAGCTACCTTACAGGGTTCCAGGAATGCCCTGCCCCTTTTCTAGAAAATTCCTAATAACCTGCCCCTCGATTAGCATATAATTAAGAGTAGGTATAAACATGACCAGCAGCCTGGGGTTGCTCTGAGAAACTTTCTTTCACTGTTGATTCACTCTTGAATTCTTTCCTGAGTGAAGCCAAGAACCCCCACTGGCTGGGCCCCAGTTTCAGGGTTTGCCTGCATCACTTTTCCCAGCTCTGTTCTCGCACCCAGCGGGGCAGCATTTCCTGGGAGTTGCCATGGCCAACAGAAGCTGGATGACACAGGCCTCTGCTCCCAACCCCCAGGAGAGAGAACACCCAGGTGTGTTCCGGAGGCTCCCAGGGCTCCAGGGAGCCCCCAGCAGCACCAAGCTCCAAGTGCCCAGTGTGGACACGTGTTCTATGGCGCACAAGGCAGATGCGCTGCTGTCTCTTCCCTGCCAGCGTTCCCTTGCCTTTGACACGTGCGCCTCCCAAACACACTGCTCACACCTGAGCCCTTGTCTCGGGGTCCACACTAAGCGTTCAGCGTCCCAAAGAGAGGCGGGGCTGGACTAGAGTGAGTGCAGTGCCGGATCCTGTGTTTATTAGCGTTGTGAGAAATCATTAATCATTTGAAGAAACATGAAAGACCAGGTTGTGTCAGATTTTCCAACAGCAAGAGGAGAGGCAAGTAGACGATAAAGTAACATTTTAAGGTGCCCAAGAAAATAGCTCTGAGCTTAGGCAGGCGTGGTGGCTCACACCTGTCATCCCAGCACTTTGGGAGGCAGAGGCAGGTGGATCATGAGGTCAGGAGTTCAAGACCAGCCTGGCCAATATGGTGAAACCCCGTCTCCACTAAAAATACAAAAATTAGCCGGGCATGGTGGCAGGCACCTGTAATTCCAGTTACTTGGGAGGCTGAGGCAGGAGAATCGCTTGAACCCGAGAGGTGGAGATTACAGTGAGCTGAGATTGTACCACTGCACTCCAGCCTGGCAACAGAGGGAGACTCCATCTCAAAAAATAATAATAATAAATAAATAACTTAGAACCTAGAACATGCTATCCAAGAAAACTGCTACCCAAGGCTGAGGGCAATATAAATGCATTTTCAGGCACAGTGCATCTCGAACTTTTCATATCGTTTAAAATAGTTTATATAAAATTCTTTTTTTTTTTTTTTTTTTTTTTTTTTTGAGACGGAGTCTCGCTCTGTCGCCCGGGCTGGAGTGCAGTGGCCGGATCTCAGCTCACTGCAAGCTCTGCCTCCCGGGTTTACGCCATTCTCCTGCCTCAGCCTCCCAAGTAGCTGGGACTACAGGCGCCCGCCACCTCGCCCGGCTAGTTTTTTGTATTTTTTAGTAGAGACGGGGTTTCACCATGTTAGCCAGGATGGTCTCGATCTCCTGACCTCTTGATCCGCCCGTCTCGGCCTCCCAAAGTGCTGGGATTACAGGCTTGAGCCACCGCGCCCGGCCTAAAATTCTTAAATAAAAGGAAAGACAATTACAGAAAATGTTGCAAGAGATACATTCAGCAGAGGAAATCAAATAGCATGATAAAGTTTAATGTTATCTTTTAAAAATAGATAACACTGAAGAAAAAGAGAAAATATATCCACAATAACCCAGAATTAACAGTCTAGATGGTATCAACATGCTGGATTCAGGGGACGAAGAAAGGCCAGGGGACGTGAGCGGCTGATAAACTTCTTATCTGATTGAGGGTACACATAGCTATCTGTTTCAGAAAGGTGAGAAGGGAAAAAAAAGGAGACAAAATAACTGAATTTATAAAATAATAAGATAATAGGAACCAGTCTGAGTAAATCAATGATTCTAATAAATATGAAAGAATGAACTTACCAGTTAAAATATTATACAAATATTAGCAAAAAAAAAAAAAATTTTTAAAAAGAGGAAATGTAAAAATACAAGCATGGCCGGGCACAGTGGCTCACGCCTGTCATCCCAGCACTTTGGAAGACTGCGGCCGGTGGATCACCTGAGGTCAGACGTTTGAGACCAGCCTGACCAACATGGAGAAACCCAGTCTTTACTAAAAATAAAAAAATTAGCCGGGCGTGGTGGCAGGTGCCTGTAGTCCCAGCTACTCAGGAGGTTGAGGCAGGAGAATCGCTTGAACCTGGGAGATGGAGTTTGCAGTGAGAAGAGATCTCCCCACTGCACTCCAGCCTGGGTGACAGAGTGGGACTCCATCTTAAAAAAAAAAAAAAAAAAAAAAAAAAAACAGGCCGGGCGCAGTGGCTCAAGCCTGTAATCCCAGCACTTTGGGAGGCCGAGACGGGCGGATCACGAGGTCAGGAGATCAAGACCATCCTGGCTAACATGGTGAAACCCCGTCTCTACTAAAAATACAAAAAACTAGCCGGGCGACCTGGCAGGCGCCTGTAGTCCCAGCTACTCGGGAGGCTGAGGCAGGAGAATGGCGTGAACCCGGGAGGCGGAGCTTGCAGTGAGCTGAGATCCGGCCACTGCACTCCAGCCTGGGCGACAGAGCGAGACTCCGTCTCAAAAAAAAAAAAAAAAAAAAAAAAAAAAATTCATGATGGATATAAAAAACAAATCCAGACATATACTGTTTACAGGAGAGAGAAAAAGTTGAAAGTAAAACAATGGGAAAAGATATTACAGTAGACTACTAGCTGAAAGATGGCATAATTCATTTTTAAAAATAGAGACGGGGTCTCACTATGTGGCCCAGGCTGGTGTTGACCTCCTGGCCTCGAGGGATCCTCCTGCCTCAGCCTTCCAAGCGCTGAGATGACAGGTGTGAGCCAGTATGCCTGACCCATTTTAAAAAATAGTTTTATTAGATAGATTTTATCAAAATGAAAAACGCTTATCAAAATATACTCTTAAAATAATGAAAACAAAGTTACAGACAGGGAGAAAATATTTATTAAAGATACAATGTTTGTATCCAGGAGGTGTAAAGAATTCTCAAAACTCCAGAATGAGAAAACAGAAACGCTTTTAAAAAAGATTTAAAAGATTTGAACGGCCGGGTGCGGTGGCTCATGCCTGTAACCCCAGCACTTTGGGAGGCCGAGGCGGGCGGATCCCGAGGTCAGGAGATCGAGACCATCCTGGCTAACACGGTGAAACCCCATCTCTACTGAAAATACAAAAAATTAGCCGGGCGAGGTGGCGGGCGCCTGTGGTCCCAGCTACTCGAGAGGCTGAGACAGGAGAATGGCCTCGTTCTAAATCAGCAACTTGGCACCATGATGCTGAGTACACAGTTTCCTCCCTGGGAGCCTCTGTTGCCCTGTGTGAAGCTTGACGGCTCTCCTGAAATAAAGCCTGTGGGGGGCATGGCGTTTCTCCCCTTGCTGGAGCTGGTGCTAGTACCGTCTTTCAGTCAATCAGCAAACGTCTGTTGAGCTCAGTCTTTAAAACACCTAGCAGATTTTTTTTTAGACAGTCTCTCTCTGTCACCCAGGCTGGAGTGCAGTGGCACGATCTGGCTCACTGCAGCCTCCGCCTCCCAGATTCAAGTGATTCTCCTGCCTCAGCCTCCTGAGTAGCTGGGATTACAGGAGTCAGCCACCACACCCGGCTAATTTTTGTATTTTTAGTAGAGACGGGCTTTCGCCATGTTGGCCAGGCTGGTCTCGAACTCCTGACCTCAGGTGATCTGCCCACCTCGGCCTCCCAAAGCACGGAGATGACAGGCATGAGCCACTGCGCCCGGCCAAGATTATTTTAAAGACTTGTATTCTCTAATCCCAGAACAGGCAGGTCTCATTTCTCCGTCTCCCTCCCGTCTTGGGGGTCACAGTTGTTCTTAGGATGAAAGGGAGTGACACCTGGTAGGGAGGGGACGTTTGTCTTCTCTCCAAGAACCGGAAGGTGTCAAGTGATGTCTGATTAAAGGTGGAGAAACCTTGGCCTCTGGGAGAGTCTTGTCCTCTCTAGGGGTGGAACTGAGACACTCACGTGGGTGCAGACCAGGGCACGTCAGAGCAGCTGCAGCGGACTGCAGACTTGGTGGGTGTCCTGAAATGTCTCACTCTGCGAAGGCTTTGTTCACAGTGCCCTGCGTGGTGTGAGAAACCCCTAAAAACACCGAGATGGAAACGCTCACTAACGTGCAGGGTGATTTTCTATGATGTGGAGAACACGGGGCACCATGACTGCTTTGCTCATCCAAGAGACGGTGAGTGAGTAGATATTCACAGCTCCCAGCACCAAAATCTCCAGAGGCCTTAACCCCCAGACTCTGTGCTGAGTCGCCCGGTGGAGACCCCACCTCAGCGGCCAGGGACTCACCCAACGCCCTTCTCGGCCCTGCTGGACACAGCTGCAGACAGAGATGAAGGAGGCAGTGGGAACTGCGGGCATTACCCAACCCAAGCCGCAGCCCCACGCTGCCCACGCTGCTTCACAGCCCACCCGAGGAGCCAACACAGCCCCAGAGGAAGACGCGGTGGGGCTGACACAGCCTGAGATACGGGGAGAGAACCCCGTGCCCAACTCCGGACAGAGCAGGAGCCTGGTCTCCCTCCTCCAGGTCAGCTCTCCCTCCTCCGGGTCAGGCCTCCGGCATCCTCCCCGGGCCTGCAGGGCTGCTTTAGGATGGGGAGTTTGAGGTCAGTTAGAGCAGCCCCGGAAACGCAGAGAGAGGGTGCAGCCCCCCAGTGCTCTCCCCCACACCCAAGCAGGCTGGCTCACCACTTCCCATGACTAGAGCCACCCCAGACCCTGGCTTTCCAGCAAGAGGCACAAGAGGGGACTTTGGTCAGTGCTGTGGGCACTCCACAGACAGCACAGCTGGGCCCCAAGCCCAGGAAAGGGCAGAGGGATTCAGGGTCCCCTTGGAAGAATAGCCCCTTCCTGGGAGAACTCAGCGCCTGGCAGACCCCACGGTCAGATAGTTTCAGCCTGAGGGCCCTGCACACGCTGGCCGAGAGTGGACGGGAAATGCGCAGGGTGCCACTCAGGTGGGGCTGTGGGCCACAGGTGGACACCTGGCCCAGCCCGGCCAGCAGCCCTGACCCTTGCTGACCCACTCTGAAGGGAAGGGGCCTGTCTCTGGTGGGCCTGAGCCCCCCACTCCCTGCAAGGGGGCATCTGTCCTTTCTGACTCCGACCCTGACCCTGCGGAGGTGCAGGTATGGGCCCTCCCCCAAGGAACGTGTACATCAGGCCCCCCCGGGCAGAGAGAGCACCACTGTGGCCTCTGAATCCCAGGACCGGAGCTTGGAAGGGCTCCCAGAGCAAACGCCACAGCCCACAGCATGGACCACAGATTGTAGGGATGGGAGCCCTGAGCCAAGTTCCAGGGAGATGGGGGCAGAACCAAGCCCTGCCCCCCAGGTGGCCCTGACCCTCTTGCAGGCAGGAACGAAGGTGAGGCGCTTGACGCTGGAACCTGGGCACATCCCTGTGACCCTGTCATTTCCCTGCCCCCTGGGGTAGCCAGCCTCAGCGTCACTGTCCAGCCCAAGCAGGTCCCACTGGTTAAGCCCCTCAGCTGGTCCAGGGACACCCGGGACCCCACTCCCAGGCTGTTCCAGTGCACCCTACAGCCGTCCCCACTGCCAGCGACACCGCGCCCATGCAGTCTGTGGACACAGCTCCCTCCCTCCCACTGTGGAAGCCACCACTTTATCCAACTGGAACCTAAGGCCTGGCCCAGGGTAGACTATTGCCAGCGAGGAGGGAGAGGGGAGAGGGGAGGGAAGGAGCAGTGAAGTGCCAGCCAGGATGAGCCCCCACAGCACCCTGGAACCCCCACTGCCCACACCCAGCTCCATGCTGCCCCGAGGAAGGGCCCGAGCTTACAGACCCCAAGGGAAGCCTCCCCACCCCTGTGGACAAATGCACTCGGACACACGGAGGCTGCTTTACGCACAGTTTAATCAGAGTCAAGGGCCAGGCCGGGCAGGAGGCAGGAGAGCTGGTGCCTCTGCTCCTCACGCACACCCGCCTTCCTGGAGACACCAGCCTGCAGAGGCGGCCAGGCCTCTCCCTCGAGAAGGACAGGACGTGGATGAGAGGCAGGAAAGGGCAGCAGAAATGTGGGTCCCAGGCGGAGGACCACTGGGTACCAGGATAGTGAGGCTGGAACGGGGGAGGGGCGGAGGGCATCCACAAGGAGGGTGGGGTCTCCTCCGTCAGGTGAACACCCCTGCAGCCCCAGGGAAGGGAGGGACGTGCTGGTGG
Organism: Rhinopithecus roxellana; assembly: GCF_007565055.1. NCBI lineage: Eukaryota > Metazoa > Chordata > Mammalia > Primates > Cercopithecidae > Rhinopithecus > Rhinopithecus roxellana. Next base: position 71,917,011 of record NC_044568.1, on the reverse strand, counting down.
ATCCAGGACATATAGCTCATCACGCGGGTGTACACGCTGGGGACGTCGCCGTGACCGCAGAAGGTGCCCCAGCTCACCACTCCCACCTGGACCCAGGTGCAGTTCCACCTGCACACGAGGGGGCCCCCGGTGTCACCCTGAGGGGAGAGACGGCACTCAGCAAGGGCTCCCCATGTGCCTCCCCATGTGTCCCCCCCAGGAGGGGACAGACAGGTGGGTCTGGGGTCTCACCAGGCAGGAGCCGTGGTTCCCATCCCCGGCACACAGCATGTCGTCCTTGATGAGCTGCTCAGACGGCTCAGTGTGGTTGGAAGGAAAGCGGTGGCAATAGATCTGGTTACAGAGGACGTTGCTCCTGACCTTCACCCTCACCTCCCGCAAGCTGAGGGGCCAGGGCAGTGGTTCTGCAAGGAGAGGCGTGGTGAGGCTCAGGGGCCTGGCGGGGACAAGGCTGCAGCTTCTCGTTGTGTCCAGAGCTGAGGCACACTATTCACTCAGAGCTGGGCCTTCCCTGGCCAGGGGGTGAGCCCCAAGGCTGCAGTCCTGGGCACAGGAGCCCGGAACCACAGGATTCACCCTTAGAAATGACTAGGGGCCGGGCGCTTTGGCCCACGCCTATAACCCTAGCACTTTGGGAGGCCAAGGTGGGAGGATCACTTGAGCCCAGGAGTTCAAGACCAGCCTGGCCAACATGGTGAAACCGCATCTCTACTAAAACTACAAAAATTAGCCGAGGGTGGTGGCTGACACCTGTAATCCCAGCTACTCAGGAGGCTGAGGCAAGAGAATCACTTGAACCCAGAAGGCAGAGGTTGCAGTGAGTCGAGATCACACCACTGCACTCCAGCCTGGATGACAGAGAGAGACTCTGTCTCAAATAAAATGAAGTAAAAATAAAATAAGCCAGGCATGGTGGCGCACACCAGTAGTCCCAGCTATTCAATACTTGGAAGGCTGTGGTGGGAGGATCACTTGAGCCCAGGAGTTCGAGACCCGCCTGGGCAACACGACGAAACCCCGTTCCTACAAAAAGAAACAAAGTCAGCCGGGTGTGGTAGCTCACGCCTGTGGTTCCAGCTACTTGGGAGACTGAGGTGGGAGGATCACTTGAGCCTGGGAGTTCGAGGCTGTAATGAGCTATGATTGCACCATTGCACTCCAGCCTGGGCAGCACAGCAAAACCCTGCCTCAAAAACAAGTTTTTAAATAAAAAAATTTTTTAAAAGAAACTATTTGGGAAAAGCATGGGACCAGGACTCCGCCTGGACTGCGTTGTGGCGGGAACGAGGCAGTCCGCTCCAGTGGCTGTCGCGCTGCGGGGCCCAGGGCGAGCCCCCAACCTCCCGTAGCTCATGGTTTATTTGCTGCAAAGGAAGAGCAGGCAACTGAGTGTGACGCTGAGGACGGAGTTGACTCACAAAATGCCTGTTGGGAGGTGAGCAGGAGCACCCCCATGTCACAACCCCAGAACTTGCCACTGTGACTTTATTTGGGAAAAGACCTTTGCAGATAGAATTAAGATGAGGTCATGTTAAATTAGAGACACCCTAAATACAGCACCCAGTGTTCATCTAGGAGAAGGGAGAGGGGAGCCTGGAGAAACACAGCTGCAGCTGGGGAAGGCATGGAACGGACTCTCCCTCAGGCCCTCTGAAAGGAACCAGCCCTGCCCACGCCTGGAGTTTGGACGTTTCACCTCCAGAGCTGTGAGATGAAACAATTCCTGCTGCTCTGAGCCACCAGGCCTGTGGTCACCCGTCTCAGCAATGGCAGGAAGCCATCCGGGTGTATCTGGAGCCCAGGCCTGCACCGACATTCCAGGCCATCTCCCCACATCCCACCCAAGTGGCCCTGTTCCTGACCTCCACGTCCAATGTCACCCCAGCCGGTCACCCAGCAGGTCTTCCCCGAGGGCACGTCCAGGGAGGCAGGAGGGAGCAAGACTGGGTGGACGAGCTCAGACAGCGGCACTGGGGCCTCCAGCTTCAGCAGGGCGATGTCCGCACCGCCCTGGGCAGACAGGCTCTCATTGTACAGGGGGTGACGGACGATCTCAACCACCTTCGTCGGCTGGTCATCCTCATAGAGCCTCAGCTGCCCGACCTGCACCCTAAACTCACAGGCCTCCAACTCCTCCCTGGAGAGAGGAACGGGCACCTCTCAGAGTAAGGCTGGATGCTCAGGACCGGGGCTTTCCCTGAATCCCGGGAGGGGCCCCCGGCACACAGGACACCTGCCCGTCCCCACCCCTAACTCCCGCCCGCCGAGGGGACGGCAGGCTCCACTCACGGCCCAAGGCAGTGGGCGGCGGTCAGCACCCACTCTGGGTGGATGAGGGAGCCCCCGCAGATGTGCTCCCACAGACCCTTCATGCTGTAGAACCTCAGGCTGACCTGCCAGGGGTACCTCCTGGCCGAGACATCGCAGCCCCCGATGATGCCCACCAGCTCACGCCCCGCACCGGGCTCTGGGGAGGCAAATGAGGGGCGTAAGGGGCCGGACGAGGGTCTTCCCAGGGCTCAGGGGCACCAGGAAAGACCAGCAATCAGACGGTCCCCACGCCCCCGGCAGGGCTGGCGCTCTGAGCCCAGGGCAGGGAGGGAGTCCTGGGCAGCGGGGACATTGGGTGGGGTGGACTCACCTCGGTTCCTGGGCACGGAGCCCCCCAAGCAGGGGAGGGTCAGGAGCAGCAGCCACAGCATCTGTGGGGAGAAGGCCAGGGCTTGGGGTGAGGAGATCTGAGCCCCAGCTGGGGTCTGGGAACGGAGAGGGGGGTTTGGAGTGGGCGGCAATACCCGTGCCCCCGGTCTCTCTGCCTCTTCCCTGGCATCTCTGGGAGCCCGTTTATCTCTCCTACAGAGGAGGTGGGTGGGCAGGGCAGCCCCCTCCTGGGCACATTCAGAATGCTGAGAGCAGGTGGGGCCAGGCGCTGAGTTCCACTGGGTGGGACTGGGTCCAGGGCACAGAAATGCAGTGTGTGAACCATGGCCATCTGAGCTGCAGGGGTGGGAGGCACCCCCGGTGGTGGGGGGAGGTCTGAGAAATAGTCAACGCCTCAAAGAGCAGCAGCAGCGATACCTCAGCTAGGGAGGGAGGGAGGGAGGGATGCGCGTGTTAAAGGATAGCCCGTTCCTATTCTCTGGCCAGGTCCCCTCCTCACGCTCACCTGGGACACCCACCGTCCTTGGGAATGAGGGATTCACTTCTCGGTGCCTGGAGCCCGTTCTCCTCTTCGGCCCAAAATATCTGCCTCCCCAAAATAACCCTTAGTGTCCCCTACCTCACGATGGCCTCAGGCTGCGAGAACCAACTCCAGGAGAGTGCGAGTCACCAGCCAGGGAGAGACGGGGACAAGCCCAGGACGCACCGAGCAGCCCCGGTCCCCGACCTCTCTCTGGACCTTCCGCTGCCCGGAGGTGCTGGGGTGGGAGCAAGAAAACATGACCCAGTCTGGCCTTGTCAGCAGCTCTGAGGAATGAGGACTTGACATCCCCTTTAATCTGTTTCCAAGACCCCGAAGCGCCGTGGTATTTTGTGCTCACCCATGGGAGAGGGTCATGAGGACCCAGGAGCCCTTCCCCGCCAAACCCCCAGCACCAGTGTCCCCAGAACATCAGGATGCTGCTGGAGGTGACTGTCCCAGTGCTGGTTCCCCTGTGGAGACCCCACCTCGCCGCTGTCAGCCTCACCCAACGCCCTTCTTGGCCCTGCTGGACACAGAGCTGCAGACAGAGATGAACGAGGCAGAGGGAGCTGCAGGCATTACCCAACCCGACCCCCAGCCCCCGTCCCCCACCCACGTTGCATCATAGCCGACCCGAGGAGCGGCAGCCCCCAGAGGAAGACACGGTGGGGACGATGCAGCCTGAGATACGGGGAGAGAACCCAGTGCCGGACCCTCGACAGAGCAGGAGCCTGGTCTCCCTCCCCCGGGCTGGGACTCCCTCCCCCGGGCCGGGTCTCCCTCCCCCGGGCCAGGTCTCCCTCCCCCGGACCAGGTCTCCCTCCTCCGGGCCAGGTCTCCCTCCCCAGGGCCGGGTCTCTCTCCTCCTGGTCAGGTCTCTGGCGCCCTCCCCCGGCCTGCAGGGCTGGGTTAGGATGGAGAGTTTGAGCTCAGTTACAGACCAGCCCTAGAAACGCAGAGAGAGGGTGCAGTGCCGCCCACAGCCCTCTACCCGCTCCCTCTCCTCCCCGCCCGCACAGCCAGCAGCCTGGTCCAGCTCTGTGTCCCATGGCCACGGTAGCATCCTCCAGGTCTGGGAGCAACAGCAAATGCACGCGGATCTGCTGCAACCTCAGTTCTTGCCTCCTCAGAATAAAAATTCGACTGAGGGGCAGATGTCAGAAGGAGAGACTGAGGCAAGTTTTAGAGCAGGAGTGAAAGTTTATTAAAACGCTTTAGAGGCTGGGCACGGTGGCTCACGCCTGTAATCCCAGCACCGTGAGAGGCCAAGGTGGGAAGACCACTTGAGGCCAGGAGTTCGAGACCAGCCTGGCCAAAGTGGTAAAATCCTGCCTCTACTAAAAATACAAAAATTAGCTGGGCGTGGTGGTGCATGCCTGTAATCCCAGCTACTTGGGAGGCTGAGGCAGGAGAATTGCTTAAACCTGGGAGGTGGAGGTTACAGTGAGCCGAGATTGCATCACTGCATTCCAGCTTGGGTAACAGAGTGAGAACCTGTCTCAAAATAATAACAATAATAAAGAAAGAAAAATGAGCAGCTTTAGAGAAGGAAGAAAATGAACGCAAGTACACTTGGAAAAGGCCCAAGCAGGCAACTCGAAAGACTAGTGTGCAGTTTGACCTTTGACTTGGGGTTGTTTGTTGAAGACGGAGTCTCGCTCTGTCACCCAGGCTGGAGCACAGTGGCGCGATCTCGGCTCACTGCAAGCTCCACCTGCTGGGTTCAAACGATTCTCCTGCCTCAGCCTCCCAAGTAGCTAGGATTACAGACATGCGTCACCACGCCCGGCTATTTTTTATATTTTTAGTAGAGACGGGGGTTTCACCAAGTTGGCCAGGCTAGTCTCGAACTCCTGACCTTGTGATCTGCCCCCCTCGGCCTCCCACAGTGCTGGGATGACAGGCGTGCTCCCGGGGTCTCGCGTCCCTTCTCTGTGATTCCTCCCATGGGTGGGCTGTCTGCGTGTGCTGTGGTCTGCTGGCGCTCGGCAGGAGCGTGTGTGGTGCGTTTTTTGGAGCTGTGCTTGTGTTCACTTGAGACGCTCTTCATGACAAGCCGCAGGTCCCTTGAAGGCCACAGACCAGTTAAACTCCACCATTTTGCCTCTTAGTGGGCCTGCTCCGGCCCGCTCGTCCAGCTCCCGAGATCAGAGATCGTACCGGGAAGCGGCCGATCACCAGTTTCAGGTGTTTGCTCTCTGTTGGGAGCCTGCCTTTCCCTGGTGCCAGCTGCAACAAGTATTACGTTAGAGAGGCAGTTAACAACCGCCTGACCATCGCCCGAAGGTCGCCCGACATCCTGGTGTGTGGGAGGGTGAGCCCTCTCCTGCCCTGCCCGTGCCTGACCAGCTGCTGCTGTCACAGGCCCAGCAATCGTAAGTGAGCAGCAGGACACGTTCCTGTGACGAACAGCCACACCCGGCGAAGTTTGTTTCCCACCCAAAATCTCCTTCCTCTGGAAACTTGGGTGGGCGCCGCTCAGCCCACTTGGTCTGGCTCTTGGTCGCTCTCAGTCCTTCTCTCTTGCTTCCTCCGTCACCGTGGGATACCCTGGCTCCCCGTTGGCCTTCCGCCACCATGGGAAGTTCCCAAGGTCTCCCTAGAGGCCAAGCAGATACTGATGCCATGCCCGTGCAGCCTGCAGAACTACAAGCCTCTGTTCCATCTCCTTTCTCTTTCTCTCTTTTTTTTTTTTTTTTTTTTTTTGAGAGGGAGTCTTGCTCTGTCGCCCAGGCTGGAGTGCAGTGGCCAGATCTCAGCTCACTGCAGCCTCTGCCTCCTGGGTTCAAGTGATTCTCCTGCCTCAGCCTCTCGAGTAGTTGCGATTACAGGCACACACCACCACACCTGACTAATTTTGTATTTTTAGTAGAAACGGGGGTTTCACCCTGTTGGCCAGGCTGGTCTCGAACTCCTGACCTCAAGTGATCTGCCCACCTCGGCCTGCCAAAGTGCCAGGATTACAGGCATGAACCACCGTGCCCAGGCTGACTTTCCTTTCTTCTCTCCTTTCCTTTTCCCAGGTTATTGCTCTGTCACCCAGGGACATGATCACAGCTCATTCAACCTCCACCTCCCAGGCTCAAGCCATCCTGTCCTCAGCCTCCAGAGTAGCTGGGACTACAGGCTTGCGCTACCACGCCCAGCTAATTTTCTTTTCTTTTCTTTTTCTTTTTTTTTTTTTTTTTTTTTTTTTGAGGCGGAGTCTCGCTCTGTTGCCCAGGCTGGAGTGCAGTGGTGCAATCTCCACTCACTGCAAGCTCCGCCTCCTGGGTTCACGCCATTCTCCTGCCTCAGCCTCCCGAGTAGCTGGGACTACAGGCGCCCGCCACCACGCCTGGCTAGTTTTTTTTTTTTTTTTTTTTTTCATATTTTTTAGTAGAGACAGGGTTTCACCGTGTTAGCCAGGATGGTCTCGATCTCCTGACCTCGTGATCCACCCGTCTCGGCCTCCCAAAGTGCTGGGATTACAGGCTTGAGCCACCGCGCCCGGCCAATTTTCTTATTTTTAGCAAAGACAGGGTTTCACTGTGTCACCCAGGCTGGTCTCTAACTCCTCAGCTCAAGATTCTACCACCTCGGCCTCCCAAAGTACTGGGATTACAGGTGTGAGTCACTGCCTGCACGGTGGGCGGGGTGTGGTGGCTCATGCCTGTAATCCCAGCACTTCAGGAGGCTGAAGCCAGAGGATCACTTGAGGTCAGGAGTTTGAGATCAGCCTGGGCTGCACAGTGAGACCCTATCTTTTTTTTTTTTTTTTTTTTTTTTTTTTTTTTTTGAGACAGAGTCTCACGGTCGCCCAGGCTGCAGTGCAATGGTGCGATCTCAGCTCACTGCAACCCCTGCCTCCCAGGTTCAATCGATCCTCCTACCTCAGTCTCCTGAGTAGCTGGGACTACAGGCGCCCACCACCACACCAGGTTCATTTTGTATTTTTAGTAGAGACGGGGTTTCACCATGTTGGTCAGGCTGGAGACCCTACCTCTTAAAAATATAAATTAAAAATTAGGCTCGGTGGCACGCACCCATGGTCTTAGCTACTTGGGAGGCTGAGGCGAGAGAATGGCTTTGTTCCAGGAAAGGGGTTCCGATCCATACCCCAAGGGAGGGTTCTTGGATCTCTCACAGGAAAGAATTCAGGGCGAGTCCATAAAGTGAAAACAAGTTTATTAGGAAAGTAAAGGAGTAAAGCTACTCTGGCTGGGCGCGGTGGCTCGTGCCTGTAATCCCGGCACTTTGGGAGGCTGAGGCAGGCAGGTCATGAGGTTAGGAGTTCAAGACCTGCCCGGCTAACACAGTGAAACCCTGGCTCTACTAAAAATGCAAAAAATTAGCCAGACGTGGTGGCGGGCGCCTGTAAGCCCAGCTACTCAGCTAGGCTGAGGCAGGAGGATGCCGAGAAAACGGGAGGCAGAGGTTGCAGTGAGCCGAGATCATTCCACTGCACTCCAGCCTGGGCGACAGTGCAAGACTCCATCTCCAAAAAAAAAAAAAAGTGGGTACTCCATAGACAAAGCAGCCCCGAGGACCACTGGTTCTCTGTTTTTGTGGTTATTTCTTGATGATATGCGAAACGAGGGGTGGATGATTCATACCTCCCCTTTTCAGACCATGTATGGTGACTTTCTGACATTGCCATGGCGCTGGTGGGAGTGTGGCAGTGAGGACAACCAGAGATCACTCTCGTCGCCATCTTGGTTTTGGTGGGATTTGGGCGGCTCCTTTGCTGCAACCTGTCTTATCAGCAAGGTCTTTATGACCCGTATCTTGTGCTGACCTCCTGTCTCATCCTGTGACTTAGAATGTCTACACTGTCTGGAAATGCGGCCCCATAAGTCTCAGCCTCATCTCACCCAGCCCTATTCAAGATGGAGTTGCTCTGGTTCACATGCCTCTGACAGCTTGAGCCCAGGAGGTTGAGGCTGCCCTAAGCCATGATGGCACCACTACACTCCAGCCTGGCGGACAGGGCTACACTCTATCTCTGAAAAAAAAAAAAAAAAAAAAAATTCCAGGAACATGAAGACAATGAGTGATGGTTACATTGTGCATCTTGTGGCAACATTTTAGGTAATTTATCACCTAGCCTGAAACTACAGGGAAAGAAAGGCAAATGCCCTGAAAGTTTCCCTCCTGGCACGGTGCGGGGACTTCACACGCCTCCTGCTCAGGCCTCTCTGGGCCTGATCCAGGTCACAGACCTCACGTTTCCCAGGCTGCTCCGAGCCACTTTTCTTTCTCACATCCATGAGGTGGGCTCGGTGCACCTTTCCGAACCTCACCCTGAGTATCTCTTCATCTGCCCGCTCATTTTTATCCTCTAAGACATCTGCAAAGCAAAAATAAAATTATAAGCCCTCAACCAACAAAACGGAGCCCTCCTCTCCTCCAAGGGGATTCTGAAGTGGCTCAAAACACTAGTTCAGGCCACGCTGGGAAGGGGGATTGGAAACGCCTCATTACACCCTCCTACCTTTGGGATTCAGGCACTGCTGACCAGTCTTAACATTAAAACGGAGATCTTTTTTTTTTTTTTTTTTTTTTTTGAGAGTGAATCTCACTCTGTTGCCCAGGCTGGAATGCAGTGGCATGATCTCGGCTCACTGCATCCTCCGCCTCCCGGGTTCAAGCGATTCTCATGCCTCAGCTCCTAAATAGCTGGGATTACAGGTGCCCACCATCACGCCCGGCTAATTTTTGTATTTTTAGTAGAGATAGGGTCTTGCCATGTTGTCCAGGATGGTCTCAAACTCCTGATCTCAAGTAATCTGCCCATCTTGGCCTCCCAAAGTGCTGAGATTACAGGTGTGAGCCACCACACCCAGCCCCAAAATATATTTCTTCGATATGTATGTGTGTGTGTGTGTGTGTGTGTATATATATATATATATATATATATTTTTTTTTTTTTTTTTTTTTTTTTTTTAGACGGAGTCTCGCTCTGTCACCCGGGCTGGAGTGCAGTGGCCAGATCTCAGCTCACTGCAAGCTCCGCCTCCCAGGTTCACGCCATTCTCCTGCCTCAGTCTCCCGAGTAGCTGGGACTACAGTCGCCCGCCACCTCGCCTGGCTAGTTTTTTTGTATTTTTTTAGTAGAGACGGGGTTTCACCGTGTTAGCCAGGATGGTCTCGATCTCCTGACCTCGTGATCCGCCCGTCTCGGCCTCCCAAAGTGCTGGGATTACAGGCTTGAGCCACTGCACCCGGCACTCTTTGATATATTTTTAAATGGCCCTGCAAAGCTGCTTCTTGTGGGCGAAATTTACGTTCTGTAGAGAATTGTCTTCCCTTACTAGGTCTTTTTTTTTTTTTTTTTTTTTTTTTTTGAGACGGAGTTTCGCTCTTATTGCCCAGGCTAGAGTGCAGTGGCACCATCTCGGCTCACTGCAAGCTCCACCTCCCGGGTTCAAGCAATTCTCCTGCCTCAGCCTCCCAAGTAGCTGGGATTACAGGCGCACGCCACCACACCCAGCTAGTTTTGTATTTTTAGTAGAGACGGGGTTTCTCCATGTTGGTCAGGCTGGTCTTGAACTCCCGACCTCAGGTGATCTGCCTGCCTCAGCCTCCCAAAGTGTTGGGATTACAGGTGTTAGCCACTGTGCCCAACCCTTACTAAGTATTTTCAGGAGAGTCTAGCACCTTTTAAGGTCTGGTAAGAGATAATTGCCATCTATTCTCTCAGAAGCCTGCTACATGGAGGTTTCATCTACGTAACAAGAACCTTGGCTTCACAATTCTGTGACTTTAGCCCCATTTTTTTCTGCAGACTTCAACTCTTTAGGCAAAACTTAACTCTTTCAACCAACTACCAGCCAGGAAATCTTTGAATCCACCTATGACCGGGAAGCTCCCCTCAGACATCCCACCTTTCCAGACTGAACCAACGTGCACCTTACATATATTGACTGATGTCTGCCTATAACTTTGGTATCCCTAAAATGTATAAAACCAAGCTGGAGGCCAGACAAGTGGCTCACATCTGTATCCCAGCACTTTGAGAGGCCGAGGTGAGCAGATCACTTGAGGTCAGGAGTTTGAGACCAGCCTGGCCAACCTGGTGAAACACTGTCTCTATTAAAAATACAAAAAAAAAAAAAAGCTGGGCACAGTGGCTTATGTCTGTAATCCCAGCACTTTGGGAGCCTGAGGAGGGTGGATCACTTGAGGTCAGGAGTTCAAGACCAGCCTGGCCAACATGGCAAAACCCCGTCTCTACTAAAAATACAAAAATCAGTCATGCGTGGTGGCACACGTCTGTAATCCCAGCTACTTGGGAGGCTGAGGCAGGAGACTTGGTTGGACGTGGGAGGCAGATGGTGCAGTGAGCCAAGTAGCCAAGTAGATTACAGGTGCCCGCCATCCTGCCTGACTAACTTTTGTGTTTTTACTGCAGACGGGGTTTCACCATGTTGGTGAGGCTGGTCTTGAACTCCTGACCTCGTGATCTGCCCACCTCGGCCTCCCAAAGTGCTGGGAATACAGGCTCGAGACACCGCACCCGGCCCCAAGACGATTTACTTCTCTAGAAGGCTGCGTCTCATGGATGGAGCAATGGCGAGAGCCTACCTGAACAAGGGAGGTAAAGGGGTTCTTATCCCTGACACAGGTAGGCCCTACTGCTGTGTCGTTCCCCTATCGGCTGGGGTTGGACCGCACAGTCTAAGCTAATTCCAGCTGGCTATTTTGAAGAGAGCAGGGGTACGAGTCGGAGTGGCAGAGTGAGTAGTTTGGCGGGAAGGATGGTCACAGAACAGGTGACTCAGGATGAGTCAGGGCGGAGCAGGTGACCCGGGGTGACTTGGGTCGAAGCAGGTGACCAGGGGAAGAGACGTGAGTTACTGATTAGAAGTAGTGGGAAAGTTGTTTACTGAAACTAGAGGCAAAGGGGCAAAGAGAACCAGGAAGTTAAACTTTAAAATGGAGAATCAAGGAATAAGAGAACTGAACCAACTCACATGCTGATGCTTTGAAGAGAAACTTGGAGTTCACTGTATTTAACACAGTGAGCTGAGATGGCCTCACTGCACCCCAGTTGGCGACAGGGCAAGACTCTCTCCAGAAAAAAAAACAAAAACACCAGCTGCAGCCCAGCCACCTTCACACATTCTCAAGACATCCTGAGGCCGTGTCACGGCCAAATCCTCAACCTTGGCAAAATAAACTTCTAAATTGATTGAGACCTATCTCGAATACTTTTTGGCTTACATGTCATTTGTAATAAATCTGTAATAGTAAATAAAGCATTTCCCTGAGTTCCGTGAGCCACTCTAGCAAATCGCTGGACCCAAGAAGGGGTCCTGGGAATGGCCTATTTATAGCCAGGTCAGACAGAAATCGTGGGTAACCTGTGGGTGACCACGGTCCGATGCCTGGCAGGTCAGCGTGCCAATCCCAAGGGCCGAAGGGCTGTAGCAGAGAAGGGTTTTTTTTTTTTTAAGACGGAGTCTTGCTCTGTTGCCCAGGCTGGAGTGCAGTGGCATGGTCTTGACTCACTGCAACCTCCGCCTCCTGGGTTCAAGCGATTCTCCTACCTCAGCCTCCTGAGTAGCTGGGATTACAGGTGCCCGCTACCACGCCCAGCTAGTAATGTATTTTTAGTAGAGATGGGGTTTCACCATGTTGGCCAGGATGAGGATGGTCTCAATCTCTTGACCTTGTGATCCGCCCGCCGTGGCCTCCCAAAGTGCTGGGATTACAGGCGTGAGCCACCGCGCCCAGCCTAAAATTCTTTTTTTTTTTTTTTTTGAGACGGAGTCTCGCTCTGTCGCCCATTCTGGAGTGCAGTGGCGCAATCTCTGCTCACTGCAAGCTCTGCCTCCCGGGTTTACGCCATTCTCCTGCCTCAGCCTCCTGAGTAGCTGGGACTACAGGCGCCTGCCACCACGCCCGGCTAATTTTTTTGTATTTTTAGTAGAGACGGGGTTTCACCGTGTTAACCCAGATGGTCTCGATCTCCTGACCTCGTGATCCACCCGCCTCGGCCTCCCAAAGCGTTGGGATTACAGGCATAAGCCACTGTGCCCGGCCTTTTCTTTACAGATGCATATATCCCCTCACAAAAGATGGCTTTGCAGGGCCATTTCAAAATAGATTTTGTTTTGTTTTGTGTTTTGGTTTTTTTTTTGAGACGGAGTCTTGCTCTGTCCCCGAGGCTGGAGTGCAGTGGTGCAATCTCGGCTCACTGCAAGTTCCACCTTCTGGATTCACGCCATTCTCCTGCCTCAGCCTCCGGAGTAGCTGGGACTACAGGCGCCCGCCACCGCGCCCGGCTAGTTTCTTGTATTTTTAGTAGAGACGGGGTTTCACCATGTTAGCCAGGATGGTCTTGATCTCCTGACCGTGTGATCCGCCTGTCTCGACCTCCCAAAGTGCTGGGATTATAGGTGTGCGCCACTGCGCCTGGCCTCTTTTTAGTTTTTTGTAGAGATGGGATCTCACTGTTTCCCAAGCTGGTCTCGAACTCTGCGCAAATGATCCTCCCACCTGGGCCTCTCAAAGCGCTGGAATTCTAGGTGTGAGCCGTCGTGTCTAGCCTGAGAAAGGGGAACCCTTGTGTGGATGTATTAATTTCCTGCCACTGCCGTAACACATTACCACAAACATGGTGGCTTAAAACAATGGAAATTGTTTATGTGTTTATGTCCTGTCTTTTCTTCTTGGCATGATGGCTGTGCCACTCCCTGCTGCCTCCATGGCCACGCTGTCCCCTCCTGTTTGTGTCCCCTCTGTGGAACCCTGTTGTTTTTTTTTTTTTTCAGATGGAGTTTCGCTCTGTCATCCAGGCTGGAGTGCAATGGTGTGATCTTTGCCTCCCAGGTTTGAGCAATTCTTGAGCCTCAGCCTCCCAAGTAGCTGGGATTCCAGGTCACCACGCTCGGCTGATTTTTGTAGTTTTAGTAGAGACGGGGTTTCACCATGTGGCCCAGGCTAGTCCCAAACTCCAGACCTCACACCATCTGCCCGTCTTGGCCTCCCAGTGCTGAGATGACAGGCGTGAGCCCCCGCACCCGGCAAGCCCCTCTTATTGGAAAGACGCATAAGATCCCATTCAGGGCCCACCTGGATAATCTCCTCTCAGCACCCTTAACTGAATCACATCATGTGCTACATGAGACACAAAGGTTCTGGGAACTCGGACATGGACATATCTTTGGGGAGTTACCACTGAGGAGGGGACAAGAGTGTACCGACACCTTGGAAGATAATTTAGCCACACTTAGTGACATTAGGGGTACTTTTTTTTTTTTTTTTTGAGACGGAGTCTCGCTCTGTCGCCCAGGCTGGAGTGCAGTGGCCGGATCTCAGCTCACTGCAAGCTCTGCCTCCTGGGTTGACGCCATTCTCCTGCCTCAGCCTCCCGAATAGCTGGGACTACAGGCGCCGCCACCTTGCCTGGCTAGTTTTTTTTTGTATTTTTTAGTAGAGACGGGGTTTCACCGTGTTCGCCAGGATGGTCTCAATCTCCTAACCTCGTGATCCGCCCGTCTCGGCCTCCCAAAGTGCTGGGATTACAGGCTTGAGCCACTGCGCCCGGCCAACCAGGTACCATTTGAACAGGAGTGTATCCGGAGATGGGGTGGGAGGAGGCCACAGACCGGGTAAGTTCGGTGCTGAGGGACAGAAAGACACCCCCGAACAAGAATCCTTGCCACGGGCTCTGCTCCGGGGGAAGTGACAGGAGACCAGGACCTAGAGCAAACCCTGGGAAAGGTGCCCAGCTCAGCCTGCATCCGAGTCCTGCCAGGGAACACGGCAACGAAGGGTGTGATGGCCCCAAGTGGATTTCACAGCACCGGGGAATCCGAGAGGTTCCGTCCAATCGCCGGATCCCGGCACCAGGAGCACCGGCCCTGGTTCTTTCCTCCAGGTCCCAAGGCCAGCAGGGTTTCTCCTTCCATGGTCCTTCTGTCTATCCCCCAGGGCTCCCTCCTCCTCTCCCCCAGCACAGAAGGCTGCCCCAGCTCCCTGCCTCCTTCACCGAGTCCCCTCCCCCGCACCCCTGTCCCCCCCGGGTGGGAGGACTACTGGACGGCCAGGCGCCAAACCTACGCGTGTGACCTGCAGCGAATTTCACTGCAGTAGGTGAAACCTGAGAACCGCAGGGGCAAAGGTAGAACTTTTTTCTTTTTTTTTTCCTTTCATGTCTAGTCCTGCAGAGAGAACTTTTATTTACTAAGTGAAATCATTTTTCCCTCTCAAGCTCTAAGTCTGTTTGATTCAGCCAACTGAATCCAGACATTTCCAGTCAATGGCCACCATGGTTCTGGCTGGTTCATTCATTCCACGGATAACTCACTAAGGACCCACCACAGGTCAGGCACTGCTCCAGACACCAAGAATACAGCAGTGAACGCACAGGCAAATGTCCCTGTTCTCCTGGATCCACAAGAGGGCACGACCCAGGGAACAGGTTTCAGAGCCACATTACCCGAGTCTCCAAAAGGTTGAGAAATGCTGTGTAGCTAATACACCCCGAAATGCCTGCACCAAGGGAGCGCATCTGCGTAAATCTGCTCCAGCACATACACGTACGTAAGCGGGTGTAAATGTGAGCGATTTCTGTAGCCCTGAAAGCCCATCGAAGAAGCTGAAGTTTTTTTAAACAAAAAAAAAATTAACAGTGCCGGGGGCGGGTCGGGGAGTATCGGGCATGGTGGCTCAGGTCTGTAATCCCAACACTTTGGGAGGCTGAGGTGGGCAGATCACCTGATGTCAGGAGATGGAGACCAGCTCTGGCCAACATGGCAAAACCCCATCTCTACTAAAAATACAAAAAACGAGCCAGGTGTGGTGCTGCACGCCTGTAATCCCAGCTACCTGGGAGGCTGAGGCAGGAGAATCACTTGAACCCAGGAGGCAGAGATTGCAGTGAGCCGAGATCATGCCATTGCACTCCAGCCTGGGCAACAAGAGCGAAACTCAGTCTCAAAAAAAAAAAAAAAAAGTGTCAGGCTACCTTGCTCAGAAGCTGGTTTCCCAAGCTGGCTTCAGATGGCAGCTGCGGCATCCAACCCACCGCCCATGCACATGGGAATCCCAGGAGCCCAACCCCCCCGCCCCCCCCCCCCCCGGCTGCAGCGCCATGTCTGGAGACCTGGTCCAACCTGCTGCCCTGCCTCCCCACGCCCCTCCTGCTGGGTGCGGTGAGAGCTGAGAGCCCAGACACCCCGGTGTGTGACTCTGCAGAGGAGCAACTGCAGGTCTGTCTGCCCTGCCTCAGACATCTCAGACACCAGTCAGTGCTCCACTGTCCTGGCCAAAGTGTGTCCTTTGTGCCCCAACACAAGCATAGCCCACTCTGCAGGCGGGGTCTGGGCTCAGGCATCCGATGTCCCTGGAGGGGTCCCCACAGGCTCGGCGCTGAGCCCTTCCCGGGGGCAGCCCTACACGGACACCCTCACTCCAGGGCCCTGGCCGTGTCCCCTGAGGCACCAGCGTTTCCCCTCAGGGCCACCAGGGGGCAGCAGGCAGCTCGGGAGGCTGACGGACTCGGTGCCCCGCCTGGGTGGACACAATGCGCTGGGTCCCGCCTGACCTCCCGGCAGCTCTCTCCGCTCGGCTGGCCGTCTGTTCAGCGCTGTTGACAAACCTCCCCTGGTCTCCTGCTCCAGCGTCCACCCCGCCACAGGCCCCTCTGCTGACCCCTGCTGCTGTCACTTGGGTCCCAGCACAGCCTTCTTGCCTCTGCCCGCCCCTCCCTGGCTGCCTCCCCCATGGGGCTTCACGCACCTGCACAGCCAGGACAGCCAGGTCTGCACCAGGTCCCAGGCTCCTGGAGCCCAACAGGACGCAACCTGAGCTCCCCGACCGACCCCTGGCCACCCAGACCTGCAGACCTGGCATCCCCCAGCCACCCAAACACTAACCCAGGAGGTCACCCTGGACTCCCCCTGCCCTCCCGCTCCCTGCAAGTCTGAGTCCCAGGTACCCCTCCATCCACCTCTCTGCGCGGCCCTGTCCACACCACCGATCCCCCACACCCCACATTTCTGCAGGAGTTTGGCTGACAGGTTCCCCCAGGGGTCCTGCCCCTCCCAGCTGCTCCATAGCTCTGATCCAAGCAGAACGCGACTCACTTGTGTTATGAAGACCCTACTCTGGTGCCCCTCTGCCCACAGGCGAGAGTCTGAATTCCTTGCTGGGCTCGATTCAGGCAGCCCCACCCCTGAGCCCTCAGCCTGGCCGTTCTGAAGCATGCCCTGGCCCACTCTCTCTGACCACACCCTTCACCGCTGCATCCCGGAAACTTCATGCCCACCTCAACGCCACCTCCTCCGGGAAGCCTGCCCGGACCTGTGAGTGTGCTGGGGCCTTTTTCACCGTCCTCACAATAGTGTAGCTCTGGCTCTGCAGCAACCCCCACCTTGCTGACCATCTCCCCAGCAGCCTGTCAGCTCAGAACGGAGTTGGTGGCAGGAATGGATCCTCCTTTACCCCACCATGGTGCTGGCCCAGCATGAACACACATTCGGGGAGCCTCTGTTGTCTTGAAAAGAACAGAGAGTAAACATGAAGTTGGGCCTGGTGCAGTGGCTCATGTCTGTAATCCCAGCACTTTGGGAGGCCGAGGCAGGTGGATCACCTGAGGTTAGGAGTTCCAGACCAGCCTGGCCAACATGGTGAAACCCCATCTTTACAAAAATACAAAACTTAGGCTGGGCGTGGTGGCTCACGCCTATAATCCCAGCACTTTGGGAGCCCGAGGTGGGTGGATCAAGAGGTCAGAAGATCGAGACCATCCTGGCTAACATGGTGAAACCCCATCTCTACTAAAAATACAAACAATTAGCCGAGCATGGTGGCAGATGCCTGTAGTCCCAGCTACTTGGGAGGCTGAGGCAGGAGAATGGCAGGAACCCAGGAGGTGGAGCTTGCAGTGAGCCGAGATCGCACCACTGCACTCCAGCCTGGGAGACAGAGCAAGACTCAGTCTGAAAAAAAAAAAAAAAACTAAAACAATAATTAAAATGTTGAATTATAGAGTTGGCCAGGCACAGTGGCTCATGCTGCAATCCCAGCACTTTGGGAAGCCGAAGTGGGACGATCGCTTGAGCCCAGGAGTTTGAGACCAGCCTGGGCAACATGGTAAAACCCAGTCTCTACAAAAGGTACAAAAATTAGCGGGGTATAGATCAGTGGGGTGTGATGGTTCACGCCTGTAGTCCCAGCTACTCAGGAGGCTGAGGTGGGAGGATCGCTCGAGACTGGGGAGGTCAAGGCTCCAGTGAGCCAGGATTGCACCACTGTACTCTACCCTGGGAGGCAGAGTGAGACTCTCTTTTTTTTTTTTTTTTTTTTGAGACGGAGTCTCACTCTGCTGCCCAGGCTGGAGTGCAGTGACCGGATCTCAGCTCACTGCAAGCTCCGCCTCCCAGGTTTATGCCATTCTCCTGCCTCAGCCTCCCGAGTAGCTGGGACTACAGGTGCCTGCCACCTCGCCGGGCTAGTTTTTTGTATTTTTTAGTAGAGACGGGGTTTCGCCATGTTAGCCAGGATGGTCTCGATCTCCTGACCTCGTGATCCGCCGGTCTCGGCCTCCCAAAGTGCTGGTTTTACAGGCTTGAGCCACCGTGCCTGGCCGAGACTCTCTTAAAATTAAATCAAATTATATTAAATTAGCCATGCATAGTGGCTCACACCTCTAATCCCAGCACTTTGGGAGGCCGAGGCAGGAGGGTTCCTTGGGCCCAGGAATTTGAGACCAGCCGGGGCAACACAGGGAGACCCTGTCTCTAAATCTATTATTTATTTATTTTTGAGACGGAATCTCTCTCTGTCACCCAGGCTAGAGTGCAGTGGTGTGATCTCAGCTCACCGCAACCTCCACCCAGCAGGTTCAAGCGATTCTCCTGCCTCAGCCTCCTGAGTAGCTGGGATTACAGATGCCCGCCACCACACCCGGCTAAGTTTTGTATTTTTAGTAGAGATGGGTTTTCATCATGTTGGTCAGGCTGCTCTCGAACTCCTGAGCTCAAGTGATCCACCCGCCTTGGCTTCCCAAAGTGCTGGGATTACAGGCGTGAGCCACTGTGTCCGGCCAAGGGCTGCGATTTAGAGGATGCTGGAAAGAGCCACCGGGGCGGCTGGGGTGGGAGGGCGGGGCATGTGGGTGGGGCACTGCCCGGGGAAAGGCATGGAGGCAGGAAGCAGCACAGGTGTGCAGGAGTGAGGCTGGGGCAGAGGGACGACGTGGAGGGAACACAGCACGGGCAGGCCACTCCTGCCCTGTCCAAGGGCTCCTGGTCTCAGCAGCATCTATCAGAGGCAGAACAGGCTGCAGTCGGGGAGAGAGAGGAGGGTATCTGACCCGCCTACATGCACCAGGACAAGAATGCTGCGCGCAGGGCCAGGTGGGAGGAGGGAAGGTCATGCCCCACGCACTCCGGTCTGTGGGCTTTTCCGTCTGTTTCAGAGGGTTGGGGGCCAAAAAGCCCCTGGCTCCTGGCGGGACTCTCCCTGCCCGGGTTTCCTGGGGCACCCTCTTTATTCTCTGCAGTGCTCACGCCAGTCATTCCAACTGTGCCAGCCATGAGCAGGACTGGAGACCCATCTGTCACCCCAATGTGGTCCCGGCCTCTCTCTTCGCTGACAGAGGTGATCAATTTGAGGATGAGCAGTGACAGGCATTCAGTGAGACCTACCTCTTTGGGAGCGCAGAAAATCAAAGCTGTAGGTCATGGCACAGGGAAACGGAAACGGCCCCAGACTTTGCTCCTCCCCGTACCACTCTTCTAGGGGATGAGGACCTGTGAGCCAGGTGGCCACCACCGAGGAAGCAGCACAGTCAGGAGGGAGGGAGTGGGCTTTGCACCTTCCCCCACCTAGCCTCCCAGTCTGGGGAATTTGAGACGAGAAGACACCAAGACACCCCTATACTCTCTGGGGCCAGTCAGAGGCTGAGGGCCCAGGCCTCTATGGTTAGGGGGTTCCCTCAGGGAGCTCGGGAGGAGCCCTGCAGAACACGGTAGGATCGGGTCACAGTCTCTGAACAGTATCTTCTGAAACCCTCATCCTGGCTGGTTGAGCTGCGGGGGAGACCCCCAAGAGTCAAGGACATGTCCTCAATTGGAGGAGGAAGTGGGGTACATCCGGGCTGGCTGGAGGTGCAGGAACCAGAGTGATTTTTCCTTTGCTTTTTTTTTTTTTTTTCTTGAGACGAGTCTCGCTCTGTCACCCAGGCTGGAGTGCAGTGGCCGGATCTCAGCTCACTGCAAGCTCCGCCTCCCGGGTTTACGCCATTCTCCTGCCTCAGCCTCCCGAGTAGCTGAGACTACAGGCGCCCGCCACCTCGTCTGGCTAGTTTTTTGTATTTTTTAGTAGAGACGGGGTTTCACCGTGTTAGCCAGGAGAGTCTCGATCTCCTGACCTCGTGATCTGCCCATCTCGGCCTCCCAAAGTGCTGGGATTGCAGGCTTGAGCCACCGCGCCCGGCCACACCTGGCTAATTTTTTGTATTTTTGTATTTTTAGTTTCACCGTGTTAGCCAGGATGGTCTCAATCTCCTGACCTCGTGATCTGCCTGCCTCGGCCTCCCACAGTGCTGGGATTACAGGTGTGAGCCACCGCGCCTGGTCTTGTTTTGGTTTTTTCGAGACGCTGTCTCGCTCTGTCGCTCAGGCTGGAGTGCAATGGCGTGATCTCGGCTCGCTGCAACCTCCACCTCCTGGGTTCAAGTGATTTTCCTGCCTCAGCCTCCTGAGTAGGTGGGATTACAGATGCCCGCCACCATGCTCAGCTAACTTTTGTATTTTTAATAGAGACGGGGTTCTACCATGTTGGCCAGGCTGGTCTTGAACTCCTGACCGCAGGTGATCCGCCCACCTTGGCCTCCCAAAGTGCTGGGATTACAGGCGTAAGCCTCCACACGCAGCCCTCCAGAGCCATTTTCTTATTGATGTAGGGATTTTCTATACCCCAGATTTTTATTATTTATTTATTTATTTATTTATTTATTTATTTATTTATTTATTTTTTGAGACGGAGCTCGTTCTGTCACCCAGGTTGGAGTGCAGTGGCACGATCTCAGCTCACTGCAACCTCCGCCTCCCGGGTTCAAGCAATTCTTGTGCCTCGGCCTCCCCAGGAGCTGGGGTGGTGTACACCACCATACCCAGCTAACTTTTGTTATTTTTTAGTAAAGACAGGGTTTCACTATGTTGTCCAGGCTGGTCTGGAACTCCTGACCTCAAGTGATCCGCCCGCCTCAGCCTCCCAAAGTGCTGGCATTACAGGCGTAAGCCACCCCACCTGGCCTATCATCCTGGATATTAACTCCTTCTCAGATGTGTGATTTTTTTTATTTTTATTTTTATTTTTATTTTTTAAAGGGAGTCTCGCTCTGTTGTCCAGGCTGGAGTGCAGTGGCACCATCTCGGCTCACTGCAACCTCTGCCTCCCGTGTTCAGGAGATTCTCCTGCCTCAGCCTCCCAAGTAGCTGGAATTACAGGCGTGCACCACCACACCTGGCTAATTTTTGTATTTTTAGTAGAGATGGAGTTTCACCATGTTGGCCAGGCTTGTCTCAAATTCCTGAGCTCAAGCGATCCGCCCGCCTTAGCCTCCCAAAGACCTGAGATTATAGGCGTAGCCACCACGCCTGGTCCGAGGCTGACTTTTGAGCTGGTTTTTGTACTTGCTCCGGGGTAAGGGTCCACCTTCACTCTACTGCAGAGGCTCCGCTTCCTCTGGGGGAAATGGCCTCTGCTCTCAAACCCCTGTGTGCAGAGCCTGGCCCCAGTAGGCCCCAGAGGGGGCACCCAGGACAATGGAGGTCCTCATCACACTTCCTGCTCCCCTCCCAAGGGGACCAGGGCAAAGGTGGGCGCGTGCCTGGCACAGTCAGCCACAAGCCTTGCCCAGGATCTTATAGTTACTGATTCAAACCCCCGACCCTCTCCAAGCCTCGGTTTCTCCTTTGTACCCAGGAAGCTGGACCCAGCAGGTCCCCTCTCTTTGAAAATACGTGTGCCAAGTGCAGGCTGCTCAAAGAACACTTCTGGGCTGAGGATGCACAACTGAGGGAGCCTCTTCCCTCCCCACCTGCTCCATGCCCCTCACCCCCGCCTGCTCCATGCCCCTCACCCCCGCCTGCTCCATGCCCCCACCCCCGCCTGCTCCATGCCCCCACCCCTGCCTGCTCCATGCCCCCACCCCCGCCTGCTCCATGCCCCTCACCCCCGCCTGCTCCATCCCCTCACCCCCCAGCCTGCTCCATGCCCTCACCCCCCAGCCTGCTCCATGCCCTCACCCCCCAGCCTGCTCCATGCCCTCACCCCCCAGCCTGCTCCATGCCCCTCACGTGACCCCACCTGCCACAGCCTCCCCAAACCCCAGCCCCTCCTGGCACTACTTCCCACCAGGACGAGAATTCTCTGAGCGCCTGGGCCATGTCTCCTCAATCCCTCACGGCACACACACAGGGAACCAGGGCCTTGTCTTGCTTCTCCTGTTCCATAACATTCTATGGCTCCCATGGCTCACAGGTTCAGGCCCAGGCCCTCCCCAGCCACACACCACATCCAGTCAGTCTCCTCAAGCCCCACTCATGACAAGCCCCCCACCTCGCCCGCCCTGCCTTCTCTGTGCCTGAGGCTGGAGTGGGATCCGCCCAGGCCCATGGCTCTCCTTGCTTTCCTTCGACCATGGTCTTTACTGGCTGACAGCTCCCCACACAGCCCTGTTCCGGCATCTTCACCAGAAAGATGGCATTGGAAACTTAGCCCATGCCAGGAAGCCAAAGGGCCATATCCCTCCGCCAGGCTTGCCCAGGGTGCTGGTTAAGAATGCAGATTTCAACTGGGCGTGGTGGTTCATGCCTATGATCCCAGCACTTTGGGAGGCTGAGGCGGGAGGATCACTTCAGGTCAGGAGTTTTGAGACCAACCTGGCCAACACGGTGAAACCCCATCTCTAATAAAAATACAAAAATGAGCCAGGTGTGCTGCTGCACGCCTGTAGTCCCATCTACTCGGGAGGCTGAGGAAGGAGGATCGCTTGAACCCAGGAGGTGGAGGTTGCAGTGAGCCAAGATGGTGCCACTGCACTCTAGCCTGGGCGACACAGCGAGACTCCATCTCACAAAAACAAAAAAACAAAACAAAAAAAAGCAGATTCCCGGGACCTCAAGGCTGGGGGCTGGGAGAACAGGTGTCTAGACAGGCCACGGAGGCTCTCAGCCTGGGATGTGCAGCCACGCCAGGCCCGTGCTGGTCTTGGTGGGACAGGGTTGTGTGCGGCTCCCAGGGCCTGGAGTCTGGGGGAGGCCGCCCCTGCTGCCCTGGACCCCCACCCCTGCGGCTACGCCTCCCTGGCAGGGGGACCCAGCGTGTGTAGCCGCCCCTCCTGCTGTGGGTCCCTGCCAGGGAAGTGCCCACTGGGGACCCTGTGGGAGGTGGTGGGGGGAATAAGTGAGGGAGGGAGGGAGTGAATGAGTGAGGGAGGGAGGGAATTAATGCATGAGTGAGGGAGGGAATGAATAAGTGAGGGAGGAAATGAAGGAGGGAGGGAGGGAATGAGTGAGTGAGGGAGGGAATGAGTGAGGGAGGGAATGAATGAGTGACGGAGGGAATGAGTGAGGGAGGGAGGAAATGAGGGAGGGAATGAGTGAGGGAGAGAAGGAATGAATGAATGAGGGAGGAAATGAGTGATGGAAGGAAGGAATGAGGGAGGGAGGGAATGAATGAGGGAGGGAATGAATGAGTGAGGGAGGGAATGAGTGAGGGAGGGAGGAAATGAGGGAGGGAGGGAATGAGTGAGGGAGGGAAGGAATGAATGAGGGAGGAAATGAGTGATGGAAGGAAGGAATGAATGAGTGAGGGAGAGAATGAGTGAGGGAGGGAGGGAATGAGTGAGGGAGGGAAGGAATGAGGGAGGGAATGAGTGAGGGAGGGAGGAAATGAGGGAGGGAGGGAATGAGTGAGGGAAGGAATGAATGAATGAGGGAGGAAATGAGTGATGGAAGGAATGAATGAATGAGGGAGGAAATGAGTGATGGAAGGAATGAATGAGTGAGGGAAAGAATGAGTGAGGGCGGGAATGAGTGAGGGAGGGAACGAATGAATGAGTGAGGGAGGGAATGAATGAGGGAGGAAGGGAATGAGTGAGGGAAGGAATGAATGAGCCAGGGAGGGAATGAATGAGGGAGGGAGGGAATGAGTGAGGGAGGGAATGAATGAGGGAGGGAATGAGTGAGGGAGGGAGGAAATGAAGGAGGGAGGGAATGAGTGAGGGAGGAAAGGAATGAATGAATGAGGGAGGAAATGAGTGATGGAGGGAAAGAATGAATGAGTGAGGGAAGGAATGAGTGAGGGCGGGAATGAGTGAGGGAGGGAAGGAATGAATGAGTGAGGGAGGGAATGAATGAGGGAGGGAGGGAGGGAATGAGTGAGGGAATGAATGAGCGAGGGAGGGAATGAATAAGTGAGGGAGGGAATGAGTGAGGGAGGGAAGGAACGAATGAATGAGTGAGGGAGGAAATGAGTGAGGGAGGGAATGAGTGAGTGAGGGAGGAAATGAGTGAGGGAATGAATGAGGGAGGGAGGGAATGAGTGAGAGAGGGAAGGAACGAATGAATGAGTGACGGAGGGAATGAGTGAGGGAGGGAATGAGTGAGGGAGGGAGGGAATGAGGGAGGGAGGGAGTGAATGAGTGAGTGAGGGAGGGAATGAATGAGCGAGGGAGGGAATGAGTGAGGGAGGGAAGGAATGAATGAGCGATGGAGGGAATGAGGGAGGGAGGGAATTAATGAGGGAGGGAATGAGTGAAGGAGGGAAAGAATGAACGAAGGAGTAAGGGAGGGAATGAGTGAGAGAGGGAATGAATGAGGGTGGGAATGAGTAAGGGAGGGAAGGGATGATTGAGTGATGGAGGGATTGAATGAATGAGTAAGGGAGGGAATGAGTGAGAGAGGGAGGGAATGAGTGAGTGGGGGAGGGAATGAATAAATGAGTGAGGGAGGGAATGAATGAATGTGGTCACTCCCCGCGGTCCCCAAGCACCCGGACACCGTGACCTTGGCGGCGGCCCCGCCGTCGGCGAAATGGGGGGCGGGGGGAACAGGAGAGCCCAGGGGCCAGCACGACCGCGCGTTGGCGAACCGAGTGTCCCGCGGGCTCGCGGGGCTGGGGGCTCTCGACCCGGTCCCGGGAGTTGCGTGGGCGGGGGGTGCGGGGTGCCCGGAAGCGCCCCTCCCCCAAGGGCTCGCCCCGCCCCCGCCGCTCGCAGTCCTCCACGCCCCGCCCCCGCCCAGGGCCCGCCCCTGGATTAGGGAGCATCCACACTTCTCCTCCCGTCGGTCATGCTCGCATTCGTCCTTTTGTACGGGGTCAGCTCATTGGGCGGATGAGAAGGTCTCCCCGCCCACCGCCCGGAAATGGCCAATTGCAAGAGGTTTCACAGGGCGCTGAACTCGCGGGAGCGTCACCGTCCTGCGACGCTTTAGGGGATCCTTAGGCCTCAGTGGTCTTTGTCCCCCGGCCCCAGGCTCTGACCCCAAGGAAACCTCGGGGACCTGTGCCTGGAGAGGTGACCGCCGGGCATCCGGGGAGCCTTTGGAGATCTCGGCCTTCTTTATCCCCCGCTGCTCGCCGGCGTGTCCTCGGGTGGACGGGGGCACCCCGAAGGGGAGTTTACAGACGCTCCCTCACATCGGGGATGCGGCTCCTTTAAGGGCGTAGGTGTCCAGGGCGCCGCCTGACTGAAAAGTCACCCCCCGGCCGGGCTCCTGGGGCGGACCAGGGGCGCGGGCGCGCGGCGGCGGGGCGCGGGCAGCGGGGGACGCGCGGCGGCGCGGGCGGCGCTCGGGGCCGGGCGGCGGTGGCGGGGTGCGAAGCAGGCCTGCAGAGGGCAGCCCCGTACCAGGCCCCGCCCCGCGCGCCCCGCCCGCGCCAGGGTCCTCGGAGCTGCTCGGGCTGCGCGCGGAGCGGGCTCCGGAGGGAAGTCCCGAGACAAAGGGAAGCGCCGCCGCCGCCGCCCCGCTCGGTCTTCCACCTGTCTGCGACGCTCGCCGGGGCCGCGGCCGCCCGAGGTGAGCGCGGGCGGGGGCCGGGCCGGGGCCGCGGGGCGGGGGTCGGGCCGAAGCCTCTACTCCTATCGGGCCCGGGCCCCCGGCTGTCCCGCGCCCCGCCCCGCCGAGCCGGGCCCAGCGCCGCGGCCGAGCCTCCCGGGGAGCCCGAGAGGCCCCACGCTCGGCGCCGGTTCGGTCCGCGCTGTTGGCGCCGCGGGGCTGCGGCCCGAGCGCCCGGTCGCCGCAGGCCTTGGGGGCCGGGGCTCCCCCACTTCGCCCCCGAGGTGCGCCTGGCGCGGGGCCGGGGCAGCCACCTGCAGCCGGGGCCCCGCGAGGCCGCGCCTTCCTCCTGCGCGGGGAGCGGCTTCCGGGGTCACTGTCGCCCCGCGGACGGAGAGGATGGGCCGCGGGGGAGAGTCTTGGATTGCAACATCGCTGGCTCGCGGGTGTGGGGGCCGGCGAGCGGGCTTGTTTTCGGTGCCTTAAAACCAAAACAAGTCTAAGTTTTCCTGCGCCTCTGAAGATGCTGCCCTGGCGTTTGCTGGGGCCCTGAACGTGAACGCCTCGCTGGAGGGAGAGTTGTATTGTTTTGGGGATGGGATTTTACCGGTTGAAGAGTGGTTGGCTCTGGTAGTTAACGTGCGTGGGAGGAAGGTAAGCGAATGATTAGCTGAGCTTGTGATCATGGCCTGTAGTCACGCTTGAATCGCAGAATGAAGTGGTTTCGTTTATATAATTGGAAGTTACGCTTAGTTTCTCTGTTTGCAAAGTGCCTGTCTTTGGGGAGTCCGGTTTGTTTCCTTTTATAGGACCTACCCCAGATGTTTCTTGAAGAGCAAGAAACATTGCGTTTGGGTAGAGAAGCTCTGCAGCGGAAGACAGGACGGATCCTAAGTTTGTCCTGATTGCTCCTTCAGAGGTCCCTTCGCTAGACCACTGGGTGGTTGCTGGTGTGCGCTTGTGTGGTGTGTCAGGGTTTGGGATCTTGCTTCAGAAACATCCTGGGGGCCTGGGGCAGATCAGGTGCGGCCAGGTGAGCGTCTCCTGACTGCAGGTGCTTGGGTCTTGCAGAAGGGAACACCTCCCCAAGCCTGGGAGAGTTTGCATTTGGGTGCAGGAGGACCTTTACAGGCTGCTTTGCCAGCCGTCGTGGCGACCACCCGTTGTGGAGATGAGTGCGGTGGAGTTGTGGGAGGTGAGTGCTTTGCTCACCCTCAGCCAGGAAGTTGTTTGGAAGTCGGTGCTGTCAACCAGCAGAGCTAGGCGGTGATCCGAGAAGCTAAAGCTCAGCCGGTTGCGGGTGCCCAGCAGGAGGGCAGAAGGCAGACCTTCGGGCCGCTCCTGGTGTGCTTGGCCCTGTCCCGGTTGCTGCAGTGTCTGGGCCTTGCTTGGCTCTGATAGATGAGGGTTGTTTTTGTCTTTGCGTCATAAAAGTTTCCTGCTCTGAAGGGTCTAGTAACTGCTAGCCATTCACCTAGTGCTTATCTGTTCATTTGGAAGGGCAAATTCGATTTTCAGTGGGATTTTGAATGCTTGGTCTGTGTTGTGATTACATTGTAACAGATTGGCCACTTTCTCCAGGAGGCCAGTAGGAGGGGGAGCAGGGGGAGGGGCCTGGCTTCCACCTAGGACAGGGTGGGTGTGCACCTGTGGCTCCTTGCCCTGACGGTGCAGTTTCCTGTGATACCACCCTGTGGTGCTGAGTGCTTTGGGGCAGGGGATACAGCAACATCATCCAGATCTTGGCGGGAGGTCTCACAGGAGCACCCGTCACGACTTCTCACAGTGATCTGAGACAGCGATAACTAGGTGCTGGGACGGGGGCCTCTAGGCGGCTCTGTCCGGTCCTCAGCAGCAGGGCTGCCTGTGGCAGGGTCCCAGGCCTGGCTGGCCTCTCTGTGGCCTGGCCTTGCCTGGCTGTGAGGATTGTGTTGCCCATGGTCCTTCAGTGTCTGGAGCACTGGCCTGGGGCTTCAGAGACCTGCCTGATTCCTGGCCCCGCTCAGACCCCGGGCACCTGGGAGGTCGTGCCTCCTCAAAACCGCCATTTGCCAGGCTGCTTTGCACCGCACCAGGCACAGGCTGTGGCCACTCATGAAGCCCACCCTGGGGCTGGGGAAGCGAGAGCTGTGAGTCCTCAAGCCACAGCTGGGCTGCTCAATGTGGAAGTGGAGGGTGGAGACACGTGCAGAGAGAGCCTTGAAACCGTGGTTGGCGGGAGCTACACTCCGCTCTGGGCTCGAACCCTGCCTGCCCACAGCTCAGCCCAGCTGTGTCCCCCACTTTCTCCCTGTCTGGCCCCTGGCTTCCCCCCACCCTCACTTAGAGAAGGGCATGGGGAAGGACACATGGTCCAGAGGGCAGGCGGCCTGCGGGCTCCTCTGCATCCCCGTGAGGAGGGCATGGGGAGGGACATCCCGGTGGGGCCCAGTCTGGGGCTGCCTCCAGCCCGGGCTGCCTGTCTTGGACTTAGTCGTGTAGCTGGAGGCCAGTGCCCTGATGGCCCCTGTCACCCTCTCGTGATGCCAGCACCTGCTGACTGGAGGACCTGGGTTCCTTTGCCTGATTTTTCTCAGGCTGCCCTGAGGATCCGTGTTTGATGAAAAGGAACCAAATCCACCTGCAGGGCAGGCGGCTCTAGCAGCCCTGCCTGGCTTCCAGCACCCTGGTTCCCTGGCGACACTGGACCTGCCTGGGCTTCCTTGATCCCAGTCCCACCCCTGATTTCTGCTTTGCTGCCTCGGGAAGTCGTTGTGCCGCCCAAAACCTCTCGGAGCTCCTTCCTCAGTGGGTCTGCTGGGGACTGGGCCGTGCCTCTCTAACAAGTGCCAGGTGAGGCTGCGGCGGCTCCGGCCCAGGTGGAGCTGCTGACCTGGCCCCTTCCTGCAGCTGTGAGGTGTGTGAGGTTCGTGGGCCTGCACAGGTGCGGGCGCCATCCAGGTCACCAGGGCCCTTGTAGGGACGGCCTCCCACGGCTTGGAAGGCCTGGCGCAGCCCCCCAGCTTTGTCGAGGTGGCCTTTGTTTGGCGTTGAGATACCAGACTTGGAGGTAGCGTCAGTGTTCCCATGGACTTTGAAAACCAACACACACTTGGGTTTGAATTCTCTGGCAGGTTTCGTACCCTGAGTGCTGTTTTTCATGGTAAAGGTGACCACCAGTAGGGTGACAGGTGAGGGTGGTGTCAAGGCTGCTGACCCTGTCTGCCAGGTGTCCCCGGGGACAGTGCGGGCCGACACGTTCCCGCTGGGAACCAGAAGGTAAAGGTACCAAGCCCCTGAGGTCCCGTGCAGAAGTGTGGAGCTGGAATCTGGTGTGTGTGCCGCTGCCTCTGACCAGGGACCTGGTCCCATACCCCATGCTCCTGCCCTGCCCCACAGGACCCGTCTGTCCCCTGAAGCCACAGGGACATGCTAGCGGCTGCAGGGTCTGGGAAGAGTGGCCCTGTGGGGGACTCCTCTTTCAGCGAGGCTGAGCCTCTGCCCTGTGGTACTTGTTCCGCTCTGTCTTCAACATGGTAAAACCCCATCTCTACTAAAAATACAAAAATTAGCCAGGTGTGGTGGCGGGCGCCTGTAGTCCCAGCTACCGGGAGGCTGAGGCAGGAGAATTGCTTGAGCTCAAGAAACGGAGGTTGCAGTGAGCCGAGATAGCGTCACTGCACTCCAGCCTGAGGGACAGAGTGAGACTCCGTCTCAAAAAAAAAAAAAAAAAGAATATTAGGTGTCCCCCTGGCCCGGCTTGAGTCTCAGTTCTGAGTGCCTGATAGTAAGGCAGGGACCCAGCCCTGCCTAGTCCCCAACTGACGGTTCAAGTGAGGACCCTGCCATGCCAGCCTCCACAGTGTGCAGAGGCTGCGGCGCGTGTCGCAGACCGGGGCTGGGGGGTGGGGGGGCATGGGGAAGGGGTCCTACCTGCCCCCCCACACCCGGTGATCTGGGAGCCACTCATGGGGCCTCCCCTGGTAGACCCCGGGGTCGGACGACGGCTTGCAGGAGGAGAGTCTCTGCTGGGCCAAGCTGGCACCTGTTAGGAGCAAGACTGCCCACTGCAAGCCGTGTGCACGTGGCGGGGCGGCAGGAGCCCACTCGCCTCTCCTGACCCCGTGCTCTACCTCCTGTGTTCCAGGGACTCTGAACATGTCGGGGATCGCCCTCAGCAGACTCGCCCAGGAGAGGAAAGCATGGAGGAAAGACCACCCATTTGTAAGGAGGGCTTCGTTTCCGTGGGCAGTGCCGCGGACAGCCCCCTCGGCTGAAACTGCGCCCTCCCTGCTGGGAGGGAGCTGGTCGCATGCCTGGGTCGGGCTGGTGGGACTCTCGGGCTGTTTCTCGGTGGTTTGGGTCAAACAAGATGCCACCGCACTGATGTGCTTTTGTGATTGTTTTCTCTCAGGGTTTCGTAGCTGTTCCAACAAAAAATCCCGATGGCACGATGAACCTCATGAACTGGGAGTGCGCCATTCCAGGAAAGAAAGGGGTAAGAGGCACGTGCTGCTAGCCTCCTGCCTGTCGGGGCTCAACAGATGCGTGTGGCAGTGCCACGGGGAAACTGCTCAGATCCCTGCCGTCTGTGACGGCCGCCCTTGTCCCAGGCTGCGGACAACAGGTCAGGTCCCCAGCTGTGGCCTGGCCCCCGCCCCGTGGGGACTTGAGCTCAGAAGGTGGTGCTGGCAAGGTTGGGGTGACAGCTGTGTCCCCCCTGAGGGCATTTGTGGTTGAGAAGGAAGCAGGCTGGGCCTGGCTGGGCACAGGGCTGAGCTGTGGCAGAAGGGAGGGGGCTCTGGTGTGCGTTGGGAGCAGGCCTGAGGGGCGGGCAGCCTTTACTGGCTGGAACCCAGGATTCTGCTGCATCCTTCCAGGTGTGGCTCAGGTCATGGGAGCTGGGTTTGCCGGAGAGCCACCCCGGCGTAAAGCCGCCTCCTGGAGAACCTCCTGGGGCACAGGACTGGCGACAGCAGCCTAGGATGCCTGCTCGGGGCCCCCTGTATGTCTGTGGCCAGCAGGGCGGCCCGTGTGCCTGTCTGCTTTGCCCGGCTCCCGTGAAGCACTTGGCCGGGGACTCCAGGCCGGCGTGCACATAAGGTTCATGCTCGTGAACCCTGAAGGAAGGAGAGAGCCCTGAGGTGTTGGTGCTGCCCGAGGCCTTGTTCCCTCCGGCCCATGCCACCCTCTGGGTTTCCCTCTGAAACTCAAAGCAGCTTCAGTCCCCCTGAACTGAGCAGTCCCAGCAGGTCTCCGCTTTGCCTGAGACATGGTGTCACTTGGGTTTGTCGCTTGTCTGAGGCTCTGCTGAGAACGTCCCTTGCTCTTCACATTACGGCGACGCAGGTGTGCGGCCCTGAGGAAGACGGGAGTGGTGTCGGATTGTGGGGTGGCAAAGGCGCCTCGTCCAGGCAGGATCTGGGGCGGGGCTTGCAGAACCCCTGGGGCAGAGGTTGTGCTCTCGGTGCCGCTGCCCCAGTGTGCCGCCCCCGGCACCCGTCTCGTCCCCTTTCTAGGAGGGCCTTTCCGACTCACTCTCTGGGCACGGCAGAGGTCCTGACAGTCGTCGTGGTGGGGCCGGTCCAGGCTTTAGGCTGGTTTGGGAGCCGCCTCTGTCGGACTCTGGCCCCGGTGTCCTGGCAGTCCTGGGAGTTGTGTCCTAGAAGCGAGCCCCTTCCTCCTGGGCTGGCCTGAGGCAGGCGGGCAGCCATCTCACCACCATTTGTTTCCACACAGACTCCGTGGGAAGGAGGCTTGTTTAAACTGCGGATGCTTTTCAAAGATGATTATCCATCTTCACCACCAAAATGTAAGTAGCTCACTGTTCTGTGTCCTGGAAGTCAGCCTGTTCCTGTGGGCATTGGAGTCCTCTCGAAAGAGGCCCCTGGCTGTGGCCGTGGCGCCCTGGGCCGGGCGATCCACGTGGAGCTGGGAGGAAGATCACAGACTTGGAGGTCGGCTTTGATCCCTGATCCCCGGCTCAGGCTGCAGATTCGAGTCTGTTTCCAGCTCCGGGGGTGGGCGGTGCACGTAATAGACTTAGTCTCTCATCCCAGCTAATTGGCTGTGAAGCTCCAGTGTCCTGTGGAGGGAGGGGCTGTGAGATCCAGGCTGGACCTCCTGGGCTAGGAGTGCCTGGACCCTCAGCGGTTGTTGGCGATAAAGACAGAGGATTTGGTGCCCACAAGACCCCGGCCCTGGACGGGACGGATGTGCAGAAGGACCGTCACTCAGAGTCTCACCCTCTGAGGATTTATCTTGCTCCACCTTCTTACCGCTTTTCCTGTGGTCTCTCACGTTCTCTCCCGACCGTGGCTGTGTCTGCAGCCTGGGCAGGCGTAGAGTAGGTGAACAGCAGAGAAGGTGTGGGAAGAAAGGGCCGAGGCTGGGTTCGAAATCGAGCCTACAGCTAAGTTAATGATCTCAGTCAGTTCAGCAGAACTCAGGAGAGGAAGGAGAGGGCCGCCGCGTCCCTGCCCTCCCGTAGCTGGAAATCGGCGGGCCCTGTCTGTGGTGAGTTCCACACGTTAACACGCGCCCAGCACCTAGAGAGTGCCTGGCCACGGCGCAGCGAGAGCGGTGTGTAGCTTCCCCTGCGACTCGCTCAAGACACACAAGTGTTTTCCACGGTAGCACCGACCGGAGGAGCTCGAGGGCTGCTGACGGCACCACGCGGCTGAGACTTGCTTCATTTTGGATTGTCCTTTGCTGTTTGATTTTTTTTTTTTTAACCATGAGTGGATATTAAGATGATTTATTTTAATTAAGAAAAACACAAGAATGAGACAGGAGCTGCTTTCATTTATTCTGTTCAACCATTTATTGGAATTCCAAGTAAATGCAGCAAGACGAGAAAGGTCACAGTGGAAGAGGCAGTGAGGAAGGCCGGGACAACAGCTCACTAAAGCTGAGGCTCAAGCAAGGCTGGGCACGGTGGCTCACGCCTGGAATCCCAGCACTTTGGGAGGCCGAGGTGGGAGGATCACCTGAGATGAAGACCAGCCTGGTCAACATGGAGAAACCCCATCTCTACTAAAAAAAAAAAAAAAAAAATACAAAAATTGGCAGGTGTGGTGGTGGGTGCATGTAATCCCAGCTACTTGGGAGGCTGAGGCAGGAGAAGTGCTTGAACCCAGGAGGCAAAGTTGTGGTGAGCCGAGATCGCACCACTGCACTCCAGCCTGGGCAGCAGAGCAAGACCCTGTCTCAAAAAAAGAAAAATAACACGGGACATGGTGAAGGAAACAAAACTAAATAAATACAAAAATAAAATAGAGATTGAGATATACACAAATCTGCTTTTATATCATTTCAATGAGCAAGGATTTAAAACTATGCCGTTGGCCGGGCGCGGTGGCTCAAGCCTGTAATCCCAGCACTTTGGGAGGCCGAGACGGGCGGATCACGAGGTCAGGAGATCGAGACCATCCTGGCTAACATGGTGAAACCCCGTCTCTACTAAAAATACAAAAAACTAGCCGGGCGACCTGGCGGGCGCCTGTAGTCCCAGCTACTCGGGAGGCTGAGGCAGGAGAATGGCGTGAACCCGGGAGGCGGAGCTTGCAGTGAGCTGAGATCCGGCCACTGCACTCCAGCCCGGGCGACAGAGCGAGACTCCGTCTCAAAAAAAAAAAAAAAAAAAAACTATGCCGTTTATAGCAGCTTGAAATACATTGGAATACAGCAAAAGGTTGGTTCAGGACTTCTCTACTGAAAACTAGAATATTCCAAGGGAAGCCCAGGCTGGCCTGAGCGGTCACTGAGCTCTGCTTTGTTTGTGGAGGGAAAGACACGATGTTGCACAGGCGGCCCTTCTCTCCAGGCCCATTTGTGGATTCTGTGTGATCCCAGCTGGAGTCAAGCACATCTTGGTGGAAACTGTCCCGTGGACCCTGGAAATGCAGAAATGCAGAGGCCTTGGCTTCTCGGTAGGGGTGGCGAGACCCAGGCTGAGGCGCTGTGGGTGCACAGCACACCCCGCCACCCCCCGACAGATCTGCCACGGGACGTGGTGATAGAGACTGCGGGATTGCTGAGAAGACAGGCAGGCAGACCTGCGGACAGAGCGAGGAGTCTGGAGGCCACGCTGGTGGTGGCTTGGGCTGTGACAGGACCAGTCCTGAGGGATATTCCAGCGGGAGAAACGAGCTCTGCCTCCCACTGTAGAGAAACAGCTTCCAGATGGATTGCGGTGCCCCACGCAGAACAGTGTGGGCAGGGAGACCCAGGAGGGCATCTCGCGAGCTCCGGCAGGCAGGGATCTCTTCACCGGGGGTGCACTGAAGTGCTGGCCAGGGGGAGGCCGACGAGGTGACTAAATGGAAATGAAGAATCTCTATCCTAAAGACTGCAGTTGGCGCCAGGCAGGTGGGCACACCGTAGTCTATGTACGTGCCTCAGCCCTCACCCTGAATCTACCAAGAGCTCCTGGGAATCTGTAAGAAGGCAGACAGCCATGAAGCCTCCACCCGGCCAGCAAATGTGGCAGGGATGCCTGGCTTTGCCAAAGAGGGGAAGCCTCCGCAGTGGGATCTGTTGTACCGCACAGGGGAGCAGACAGCCGCAGCACAGGGCAGCGGGAGCCTGAACCACCGCTGGAGAAGGCAGGTGTTCTGAACGTTTCCCCTGGACGCTGCCTGCCGCGCTGGTGGAAGCCGAGCTCATGCTGTAGGGCCTGGCTGTTCACTCGAGTCAGTCAAGGTTCACAGAAACACACGCGTGTGTCCACCAGAGGCACAAGTGGGTGCCAGTGTCACTCCTGCTTGCCACAGCCCAGACGTCCTAGGATGACAGATGGGGAAGAGTGAAGAGGCCTCATGACACCTGGCGGACAGTCCAGACAGGAGGCCCCCCTTTCTGCTCCTTCTGCGAAGCATAGCAATCTCTAAGCTGGAGGCCGTGAGGAAGTAGGAGGCAGCCGCCACCTTGGGAGGGCCTGGCGGTGCTGGTGTCCAGCATCTCTGCCTTTCTGTGGGTAAGTTGTGATTGGTAGAAGAAATGAGATTGAGAAATCAGATTAAATTGAAATTAGGCACTTGTGTTTGCCAAAAGATTCTCTTAGAAGAGTAAAAAGTAGGGCTGGGCACAATGGCTCACACCTGTAATCCCAGCACTTTGGGAGTCCGAGGCCAGTGGATCGCTTAAGGTCAGGAGTTTGAGACCAGCCTGACCAACATGGAGAAACCCCGTCTCTACTAAAATAGAAAAATTAGAGCCGGGCGCGGTGGCTCAAGCCTGTAATCCCAGCACTTTGGGAGGCCGAGACGGGCGGATCACAAGGTCAGGAGATCGAGACCATCCTGGCTAATACGGTGAAACCCCGTCTCTACTAAAGAATACAAAAAATTAGCCGGGCGACAAGGCAGGCGCCTGTAGTCCCAGCTACTTGGGAGGCGGAGGCAGGAGAATGGCGTGAACCTGGGAGGCGGAGCTTGCAGTGAGCTGAGATCCGGCCACCGCACTCCAGCCTGGGCGACAGAGCCAGACTCCGTCTCAAAAAAAAAAAAAAAAAGAGAGCCAGGTTTGATGGCGGGTGCCTGTCATCTCAGCTACTCTGGAGGCTAAGGTGAGGTGGGAGAATGACTTGAACCTGGGAGGCGAAGGCTGCAGTGAGCCGGGATCGTATCATGTCCCTCCAGCCTGGGCAACAGAGTGAAACTCCATCTCGAAAAATTTTGAAAGCAAAAACTCAAGCCCCGAGCAGAAGAGGCCTGTACGTATCACTTGAAGAACTCGGAAGCAGTTGCCAGGAAGCGGTCCGGCTGAAAGGGACGCTCCGCGGTCACCAGGAGGCGCAGTTCAGCACCACGGAGTGGCTGCTGTGCACCTCACCCAGTGGCTGGAATCCACCAGCGACCGCCTGCATGAGCAGCCTGGAAGCAGCACGGCTTGAGGGCCGATGCCGTGATCCCACATTCCACAGCAACGCACTCACGCCAGTGTTCACACTCAGGATGGCCACGCAGCTGCTGGTGTCGCCTGTGGGCTCCCGCGGCGTGGGATGGTCCACCGTGTGGGATGGTCGCAGCGTGGGACCGTCTGCGGTGGTGTCCTCAGTGCATTCTCCAGGGAGTGTGCCCTGTGCATCTCCATGGTACCTGAAGTCCAGGATGCTGCCCGTGGGTGTTGGAGTTGGGTTTACGGGGCAGACGCAGTGGTCGGTAGGAGCGAGTGTTCGAGAAGCTGTAGGTGTTCGTGGCGCGTTGGCTTTGAGAGAATTCCTCAGGCTGCGCTGGACTTGCCGCACTGTGTGTCCTCCATAGCACTGAGGGAGATCGCCCAGGGAAAAGACGGGCAATAGCTTAGAATATCAACTGTGATGGCCCCGATGGGGCTAATGGTGGCAAACTTCTTTGCTTTTTTGTAAAGAAATAACACAGGGTCCTAAAAGCCCGTGTGTCCTGGAAGCAGAGGGTCTGCGTCAGAACTGCTGATTCTGGAAGGGCCTTGGCTATGTCCCTGGACGTCTCCTGCAGCTCCTCCTGTCTCTCCTGAGTCTGGCCCAGCTGGGAAGGACGTGGGGGCCACAGGTGAAGTGGCCACCCGGGGGCCTGTGTTCCCAGACTGCCTGGCTGTGCCAGGAGTTCTGTCCTGGGAGAGACACAGCTTCGTCTCTGGCCTGCGGCGGTGTCCCCAAGGCTCTGTCCCCTGCGTGCAAAGGTGGATATGTCTTCCTCTTGTCTCCTCATGGCCACAGTTTTATTTTTTTGAAAAGTTCTTGGCCAAATAACCTGGCTACCAACCCAGCGGTCCAGTGTGGGGAGGGGGTTGATGGGGAAAGGACATGACTCGGGGACAGTGCCTGCCTGCAAAAAGCGCTTCCTTTCTTCCTCCTCTTCCAGGTAAATTCGAACCACCGTTATTTCACCCGAATGTGTACCCCTCGGGGACGGTGTGCCTGTCCATCTTAGAGGAGGATAAGGACTGGAGGCCAGCCATCACAATCAAACAGGTACGGGGCCTCCGCCACCCATATGGGCAGGGCTGCCTCAGTCTCCCCTCCGGACGCGCGGGTCTGCAGTCATTCTCAGTGGCTGAGGCCGAGTCTCACGGTGTTTCCTTTTCAGACTGCTCACACCCCTGTCTTGTGTTTTTGTTTCCGGCACAGATCCTATTAGGAATACAGGAACTTCTAAATGAACCAAATATCCAAGATCCAGCTCAAGCAGAGGCCTACACGATTTACTGGTTAGTAGCAGCCCTTGTCCTGCTGCTGGCAGCTCCTCTCCATCCCAGCCAAGGCCGCCTGGCAGGAGGGGAGTGGAGCACACAGGCTCACCCTAGAGACAGCCAGGGTCCACCCCTCCAGGGGAAGGTCGGGGGCCATAAACCCTGTGGGCAGCAGGCACCGACGCACACAGGGTCTGCGGTGGGCATGGACGGTGCCGGAGCCCTTTCTGGGGGAGGGAGCAGGCCAGGTGACGGGGGCTGTCTTGGGCCCCTATTAGTAGGGGAAGGACCCTGGCTGTAGGTGCTGGAGGAGGCCATGCTGAGGGGCCTGTCCACCTGCTCAGCCTCCTGTGGACCCCAGCCTCCTGCACTGCCCCTGCTGCTCATCCCCAACCCTCCATACTTGGTTCCTCCTGTTGGGGGGCCCAGCCCAGGAGAGCTCAGTGATGTGATGCTGTCACATAGACCCTGGGCTCCTGTGAGGTGCTGTCCCTGTGAGGTGCTGCTGTGGCTACAAGGGTTCCCGTGGTCCTGGGGTCACTGTCTGCACTGAGGAGGGCCTGGTGTGAGTTAGGATGCAGACGACAGCCAAACAGTGCTGAGGACAGCAGGGAGGACCCTGCCCTGAGCAGACGCCACGAGCCTGCCTGTCCCGTCCCCAGCCCTGGGGGCCGCCTCTGCAGCTGCTCTGGGCAGATCCATAAGAAGGTGGGTCAGGGGCTCCGACCCCCCACTGCTGCACCTGCAGTGTTGAGAAACCCAGCCCCATCTCAGCGTGGGTCCCCACACCTCTGAGCGGGTCTCGGGGACCCCAGTGGCCAGGGACCCAGGAGGCTCCCCCTGCAGCCACCCCACACGTGCCTGCCACCATGGACATCAGAGGCCCGCTCCCTCCAGGGGCGTCTCCTGGTCGGAAGTGGGAGGCTGAGGGGTCACCATTGCCCTAAGCCCAGCCCACACAGGTTGTGAGGAAAAGCACCTGGTTTGGGCTGGGCGCAGTAGCTCACGCCTGTAATCCCAGCACTTTGGGAGGCCAAGGTGGGCGAATCACGAGATCAGGAGTTGGAGACCAGCCTGACCAACATAGTGAAGCCCCATCCCTACTAAAAATAGAAAAAATTAATTGGGCGTAGTGCTGGGTGCCTGTAATCCCAGCTACTCAGGAGACTGAGGCAGGAGAATCGCTTGAACCCAGGAGGCGGAGGGTGCAGTGAGCTGAGATCGTGCCACTGCACTCCAGCCTGGCAACAGAGCAGGATGCCATCTCAAAAAAAAGAAAGCACCTGGTTTTGGAGAGATATGTTTCTCCCTGGATGCAGGCCCAGCCCAGGTGTCTGCAAGGTGCCCTCCCTGCTGGCTGAGGGTGGGACAGAGGCCCCAGGCAGGGAGCAAGTGTCACAGCAGCCACCCCAGCCTCAGCCTGGCTCCCCTGCACACCTCAGACGCTCAGTCAGCCGAGCCATTGCTGGAACTGGCTCGTGGGATGTGGCGTGACCTGGGTTTGTGTGTGGGTCTGCTGTGCCCTAGGAGTTCCCTGAAACGCATTCCACTGGGCAGGAAGCCACAGTCCTCACGAGTGTCCACGTGGCCCCTTGAGGTAGAAAATGTTTTCTTTCTTTTTTTTTTTTTTTTTTTTTGAAACAGTCTCGCTCTGTCGCCCAGGCTGGAGTGCAGTGATACGATCTCGGCTCACTTCAGCCTCCACCTCCCAGGTTCAAACGATTCTCCTGCCTCAGCCTCCCTAGTAGCTGGGATTACAGATGCCATCACCACCCTTGGCTAATTTTTGTATTTTTAGTAAAGACAGGGTTTCACCATGTTGTTCAGGCTGATCTTGAACTCCTGACCTCAGGTGATCCACCCTCATTGCCTCCCAAAGTGCCGGGATTACAGGCGTGAGGCACCGTGCCTGGAAAATGTTTTCCAGGCCAAGTGTGGTGGCTCACGCCTGTAATCCCGGCACTTTGGGAGGCCAAGGTGGGCTGATCAGTTGAACCCAGGCATTCATGACCAGACTGGGCAACAGAGCAAGACCCCATCTCTACAAAAAATTTAAAAATTTGCCAGGTGTGGTGGCTTATGCCTGTAATCCCAGAGCTTTGCAAGGCCACTGCAGGAGGGTTGCCTGAGCCTGGGAGTTGGAGACCAGCCTGGGCAGCAAGGCAAGACCGCCTCTCAAAAAAAAAAAAAAAAAAAAAAGTTAAGCCAGGCATGGTGGTGCATGCCTGTAGTCCCAGCTATTTGGGAGGCTGAGGTGGGAGGATCGCTTGAGCCCAGGAGGTTGATGCTACAGTGAGCCGAGATTGCAGCACTGCACTCCAGCCTGGGTGACAAAGCAAGACCCCGTCTCAAAAAAAAAAAAAGTAGGCTGGGCACGGTGGCTCACGCCTGTAATCCCAGCACTTTGGGAGACTGAGTCGGGCAGATCACGAGGTCAGGAAAGGGAGACCATTCTGGCTAACATGGTGAAACCCCGTCTCTAGTAAAAATACAAAAAAACTAGCTGGGTATGGTGGTCCCAGTAGCCGTAGGCCCAGCTACTTGGGAGGCTGAGGCAGGAGAATGGCCTGAACCCAGGAGGCTGAACTTGCAGTGAGCCGAGATCGTGCCACTGCACTCCAGCCTGGACAACAGAGGGGGACTCTGTCTCAAAAAAAAAAAAGCAAATGTTTTCCTGCCTAGCCCTTAGTTGGTCTGCCATCCCTAGCATGGTGTGGGCGTGAGCTCTGTCTGGCCTGCACCCCATTTGCTGACCATCTCCGGAGCTGGGCTGTGGCTCCCACGTGCCGCATGGGCCAGGCAGGTCGCAGCCCCCCGCCCTGTGTGGCTCTCCCCTGTGTCTCCTGGGCGTGGTGCCTGCCGGGCTGCACTGTACACTTGTGTTCACGTAAACAAACGCTCTTTCTCCTACAAACACCACTTGAAAAGCGCCCTTTGCGAAGCATGTTTGCAGGTTTCAGTCCTTTTTCCTGGGTTTCGTGGAGGCCTTGGGCCGTGTTCTTGCCCTGCCAGGTGCCTCTTCTCGGGGCCCCTGCTTGGTAAAGGCAGAGCTGGGACATGTGGTCACTGCCTCTGGTTCCTTCCACGCCCACCCAGCTGAGCTGCTCTGCCCTGGGGCTGGCCGGTGGTCCAAGGAGGGCGCTGGGGTCTGGGGTGCAGTCCAGGCCCTTGGCCTGGGTCGGGGTGGCGCCTGCACTGCTGCCGTCCTGGGCTGTTGGCCTTCACTCTGCACCATGCCTGGCTTGGCTCAGTGTCTCAGACCAGGTCCAATCCTGGCGAGACTGCCAGCACTGCTACCTCAGCAACCACCTCCATGAATGTCACAGTGTCCCCCATCCTCAAGGTCACACTGCCCCGTGTCCCATCAGCCCCTAGGTGCAGCCTGGGCAGCTGTTTGCAGGCTGAACCTCACTCTGCCCAGCTCCGGACCTGTTCCCTGATAACGCCTGCACTGCCCAGCTGGGGCACCACCCCCTTCCGAACCAGGCCTGCCTTCTCACACCTTTGCCCCTGGGGCTGAGAGCCTCATGGAAAAGCCCTCCGGAAGTTTCTGTCTGTTTTGGGGAGTTGGGGAAGAACAGTGGCAAGCAATCAGTGTTTCAGTTTATTAGCACTGGCCCTAGACTTACAGAAAAGAGAAGCTGCTGATTGCTAGTTAGGACCAGACTTTTGGCACTGGTGACAATGTTGCAGACCCCCTGGTGTGGGTCCCCTGGGGCCTGAGCCCTCCTCGCAGCCCTGCGGGGCCCCTCTGTCCTCCTCTGACACCACATGCACCCAGCATGGGTTCCTCTCCTCCCTGCTCTTCTGCCCCCCTCAGACCACAGGACAGTCTCAGCCAGGTCAGAGCCAGCCTGGGCTCCCCCCCTCGCAGGCCTCCCTGCTTCTCCGGGCTTCCTGCTTCTGTTACTGTCATGAGCTCCACACTGCCCTCACCCAGGAGGGACCGTCCTGCAGCCTGGTCTGCCGAGCTGGCTCTGGAGCCAGCGTGTGGTCCAGGCTGCTCAGCCCCTAACACATGTCTTTTCTTTTGACCTCCTCAGCCAAAACAGAGTGGAGTACGAGAAAAGGGTCCGAGCACAAGCCAAGAAGTTTGCGCCCTCATAAGCAGCGACCTTGTGGCATCGTCAAAAGGAAGGGATTGGTTTGGCAAGAACTTGTTTACAACATTTTTGCGAATCTAAAGTTGCTCCATACAATGGCGAGTCACCTGGGGGGGTTGGGCGGGCGCCATCTTCCATTGCCGCCGTGGGTGCGCGGTCTCAATTCGCTGAATTGCCCGTTTCCATACAGGGTCTCTTCCTTCGGTCTTTTGTATTTTTGATTGTTATGTAAAACTCGCTTTTATTTTAATATTGATGTCAGTATTTCAACTGCTGTAAAATTATAAACTTTTATACTTGGGTAAGTCCCCCAGCAGCGAGTCCTCGCTCTGGGATGCAGGCATGCTTCTCACCGTGCAGAGCTGCACTTGGCCCCGGCTGGCTGTATGGAAATGCACCCTCCCTCCTGCCGCTCCTCTCTAGAACCTGGGCTGTGCTGCTTTTGAGCCTCAGACCCCAGGTCAGCATCTCGGTTCTGCGCCACTTCCTTTGTGTTTATATGGCGTTTTGTCTGTGTTGCTGTTTAGAGTAAATAAACTGTTTATATAAAGGTTTTGGTTGCATTATTATCATTGAAAGTGTGAGGAGGCGGCCTCCGAGTGTCCCGCCCTCCCCACCTGGCTGCAGCCCCACCACGGACCAGGACCAAGCTCTCCCATCTGCTTCGGATGTGCCCAGGCTGTGTGGCTCTGTCTTGCCCTGGATCTTTGTAAACAGGGCTGTGTACAAAGTGCTGCTGAGGTTTCTGTGCTCCCCGGATCTTCGGGCTGTAGAGCGCTGGGCAGCTAAGATCTGCATAGGTCGGGATTGGCATTGAGAGCCTGGCAAGTGTGCACCGGTGCCAGCTGTCTAGAGGGCCACAGGCCAGGTCCAGACCAGGGCTGGAGGCTGTATGAGGACTCCTATCCAGGCCGCCTGCTGGCGAGGGTGCCCCTCCTCAGTGGCCGGGTCACAGGGATGGAGCCATGCTGTGCACAGGGTGCCACCTCGGGTGTCTGTCCCTCACGTCCTCCAGAGGCAGCCTTGCTACCACCCCTGGCAAACACGGGGTGCTTTTTCCAGGAGAGCCCACAGCCATGGCCCCTCCAGGGAGCGCCAGGTGGAGGGCCCTGGGCGGCCTGTGTCTGGAATTCATCCTGAGGTTGCCTGAGCGTGG
Source organism: Rhinopithecus roxellana (assembly GCF_007565055.1). Classification (NCBI taxonomy): domain Eukaryota; kingdom Metazoa; phylum Chordata; class Mammalia; order Primates; family Cercopithecidae; genus Rhinopithecus; species Rhinopithecus roxellana. The sequence goes on along the minus strand of NC_044568.1, from coordinate 71,875,413 downwards.
CCCCTCGTGGGGAGGCTGTGGCGCTCAGAAGCCGCCCTGATGCTGAACCCTCTGCAAAGGCTGGGCCGGCCAGGCCTCTTGGGGCTGCCTGAGCCGTGGCTGAGCCGCTGTAAGAAGTGGCCTGGCTGGGAAGTTGGGTGCCAGTCACCTCCCAGCAGGAAGGTGCAGTGGACAGACATGGGAAGCCCTGGGGGACACAGCCCGGCTCCCAGCCCTCCAGCCTCTGACCCGCCACCCAGTCTCCGCATCCTAGCGAGCCTGGCCCTCCTCAGTCTCGTTTCAAGCCCTGGGGCTGGAGCTGGCCCTGCTGCCCTGGCGCGCCCCGCCCGGCGGCTGGAGCTGGGTCTCGGTGGCCCAAGTGCAGGGTTCCAAGGGGGCGGGGCAGGTGCTCCCCAAAGGAGCCAAGAATGCGGGGAGGGCGCCCCAGGGCCCTGGGAAGGGGAGCACGGCTGCTGTTGGCTGGGAATCGAAGTTAGAGGTGACTTCCAAAGGCCCCTCCGAGCCGGCAGTGCCCCCCGTCCCCCCGGCGGCTCTGCGGTGCCAGTGCCTTGTTCGTTTTCCTGGTTACGTGCCCTGCAGTCACTGAGCTCTCGGTCTGACGTGTGGTTTGTTTATAATGCAGGGGGCCTTACCTGGGGAATTCAGCTGGTTTGAATATTTGTAGCCTGCTCCCAGAATGTCTTATTTTGTAATGACTGAACTACATTTAGTAATAGTTACACATGTATATGGTTAATATATATGGAAATTCAATATATTTTGTAGTTAACGTATTCTAAAGTAACAGATGTTTCTAGCCAATCGTAGTGACTTCAGCTAATGAAACGTTCCTTTTGTAGTACCACAGTCCTCGGCCTAACGAAGGACGTGAACCTTGTCACAGGAGGGCTCTGAAACGCGGTCACCTTTGTTTAGCGGAAGGGAGAGAGCGTGTTCCCGGCATGAGGTGCCTCGGAATTAATAAAGTATTGTGGGCAATGGGTTTACCACTGTATCTGAGAATCCACCAATTAAAGCATTTGCACAGACCGCAGCCTCCCGGGTGTGTGTTTTCCTGCCTGTCCCCGGCTCCCCTGGGCTGTGGGGGTGGGAGCCCACTGGGGCCACAGGGCCACTCCCCCCCATCCAGAGGTCCAGCCCTCGCCCCAGGGTTCCCTTCCGGTCCTGCCTCCAGCCCTGCGTTAGCCCCTCCGGGTGATATCCCCTCTAACCAAGGTGACCCCCAGGCTCGGGGTCACTTCACCTGCACCTCCCTGGCCTGCTCTAGGGGTCTCCTCCCTGGGACTCCTCCCTGGGCTGCTCTTGCTGCCCCCGGCAGGGGACCTCCTTGGTGAGCAGGGACCCCAGGTGCCCAGAGCTCTCCTCACAGGGCCCATCCAGGGCTGGCTAGAGCCACCAGGTAGGAGTCCGGTGCACAGGTGCAGGAACCCCAGCCCCCTGTGGGATGGGCTAGCCAGGCCTGAGCTGGCGCTGGAACCCCAGCCCCCTGTGGGGTGTGCTAGCCAGGCCTGAGCTGGCACTCGGGGAGCCCTCCCTTGACTTTGGCGGTCGGGCTGGCCGCACGTACCCTCCGCCTCTCAGGTCCCTTGGGACTTGGGTCTGGCTGGGCTGGAGGAGGCTAGGAGACTTGGCCACCATGCTGGCCACTGCCCTCAGGGACACAGGCTCCTGGCCAGGCTGCTGGTCCCCAGGTCCCCTCACCTTCCTGGTGACCTGAGGCCCGGCCCCGCCATCATTCCCCGGGTGCCACTGATGGGAAGCCTCCCTTGTGGTTACCATGACGACAAGTTGCCAGGTTGGAGGGCCTTGCACTGACTCAGACTGGCTGGAGCTGGTTTGAGCCAGCTCCAGCAGGGAGGGGCCTGGGAGTGCTGGGTTTGGGATCCATCCCCAGCTGACCCTGATTCTGGGTCTGGGGGCGTCCTGAAGCACCTGCTCAGGAGAGGCAGCCTGAGACCCCCCAGGCACCCCCTGGTCTGAGGAAGCCGTTGGGCCCAGTTGGGGTGGGGGGCTCCTGGCTTCAGCCCATTGGGTGGGAAGGGGCTGGGATAACTGGTCCCATCCACCCTGCCTGTCTCCGGCCCAGCCTGGCCCAAAGGCTCCTGCACCTGCCAGGAGGTCGGCTTCTCCAGCTCTTAGGACAAAATAGGAATGGGCACAAGAAGACCACCGGGCACATGTGGCCTGGGCTCTCCCTTCCCTGGGCCTCTGCCCTTCCTCCAGGATGCCCTTCACCGAATAAGGCAAGTTCCCATTCCTAGATGGGGACTGTGCCTTATCTATTTATTTACTTATTTAGAGATGGAGTCTCACTCTGTCACCCAGGCTGGAGTGCAGTGGCGTGATCTCGGTTCACTGCAACCTCTGCCTCCCAGGTTCAAGCAATTCTGCCTCAGCCTCCCAAGCCTGGGCTGTACCTTTAGGGAGGGACTCTGAGGCTGGGCACGGTGGCTCACGCCTGTAACCTCAGCACTTTGGAAGGCCAAAGTGGGAGATCACCTGAGGTCAGGAGTTCAAGACCAGCCTGGCCAACACGGCAAATGCCCATCTCCATTAAAAATACAAAAATTAGGCCGGGCACAGTGGCTCACGCCTGTAATCCTTGCACTTTGGGAGGCTGACGCGGATGGATCACAAGGTCAGGAGTTCAAGACCTGACCAATATAGTGAAACCCTGTCTCTAGTAAAAATAGAAACATTAGCTCTTTGAGGAAGACGCGGTGGTAGGTGCTGTGGATCGCTGATGTGCACGCTCCTGCTCCTGACTCACCGCTGTTCGCTCTGGCCAAGGAACAAGTTGGTCAGGAAGCCGCGTAGCAGCTATGGCTTTTAAGGATACCGCAAGAACTGCCATGGAGCCGGAGATGGCAATTCACCAAAATTCAACAAATTCAAATCACTCTAACGAGCCGCAGTGTAAATCCCTGGAAAAGGTGTGTGCTGACCTGATGAGAGGCGCAAAGGAGAACAATCTCAACGTGAAAGGACCAGTTTGAATCCGACGACCAAGACTTTGAGAAGCACCACAAGAAAAACTCCAGATGAGGCCGGGCGCGGTGGCTCAAGCCTGTAATCCCAGCACTTTGGGAGGCCGAGACCGGTGGATCACGAGGTCAGGAGATGGAGACCATCCTGGCTAACACGGTGAAACCCCGTCTCTACTAAAAAATACAAAAAACTAGCCGGGCGAGGTGGCGGGCGCCTGTAGTCCCAGCTACTTGGGAGGCTGAGGCAGGAGAATGGCGTGAGCCCAGGAAGCGGAGCTTGCAGTGAGCTGAGATCCGGCCACTGCACTCCAGCCCGGGCAACAGAGCGAGACTCCATCTCAAAAAAAAAAAAAAAAGAAAAACTGCAGATGAGAACCCACAAGTGACTCGCTGACTTGCACAGTTCTGAGACTGTTCCGCAGATGACTTCCATCCATACTGAAGTGGAGTTGAAGTGGAAGTCACCATTGCAGATGCTTCAGTCAACTATTTTAACAAATTGATTACCAGTTAAAAAAAAAAATACAAAAAGTAGCCAGGCATGGTGGCAGGTGTCTTCAATCCCAGCTACTTGGGAGACTGAGGCAGGAGAATCGCTTGAACCCAGGACGCAGAGGTTACAGCCAAAATCGCACCACTGCACTCCAGCCTGGGCAACAGGGCAAGACTCTGTCTCAAAAAAAAAAGTAAGAAAGAAAAGGAGGGACTCTGAAGCCCCCGGAGCTGGGAGGAGTCGCCTCCCACCCCCAGCTCTGTGTAGAATGATGCGCACTGAGGGCCTGGCCTCTCCCTGCTGAGTCCCTAACCACAGTGAGCACGGAAGCCCACCTCGCTGGGAAAGGGCCTCTGACACCCCCACCCTCAGGTTGGTGGGAAGCCTGGCCAAGGTACAGGGCGCCATCCTCCCTGCCATCCAAGCCTCACTGCAGCAGGGGCTGTCCTGCCTGCTGGGCTCTGGCACATGAGTGGCCTTTGTTTGGGAGCTTGCAGGCACGGCCTCTCAGAAGCCGCCCCCAACTTCCCTCTGAGGAACCAAGCAAGGAAAGGCAGGGCCCTTGGAGAGCTCGTGGGATCAGAGCCCAGGGACTCCGGCCAGCGACCCTGCCTGTCCCGGAGCTGGAGGACCCTGAAGACACTGCCAGAACGTGTTCCTTACCCACACTGGCCCTGGGGTAGAAGTGCCCCATCAAGAGAGGGGCTCTGGGTGGGAGGGCCTTGGCCCAGGTCTGGCCTCATGCCTGAGATGCTGGTCTCCAGAGCCCACACCAGCAGCTCTGGGAGTCCCGCTGCCAGGCGTGCACAGGTGGAGCCGGCTGGACCAGGTGACCGCCCGGTGCCAAATTGGAGTTTTCTCAGGCCTCCATGCTGCTGCAGCATCTGTGAGGCGTCCAGGGTGGGGTGGTGACAAAGAAGTGGGCCCAAGACACCATGCCTGGCCAGTGTGGGCAAGGAACACATTCTGGCAGTGTCTTCAGGGTCCTCCAGCTCCGGGACAGGCAGGGTCCCTGGCCAGAGTCCCCGGGCTCTGACCCCACGAGCTCTCCAAGGGCCCTGCCTTTCCTTGCTTGGTTCCTCAGAGGGAAGTTGGGGGTGGCTTCTGGGAGGCCGTGCCTGCAATTTCTAGGGCTGCCACCAGAGGGTGGTAGCACAGGGCCCTGTGCAGTGCTCCTGAGTGTGGAACCGGAGCGGGTGTCTGACTCTGCCATGGCCTCACTTGTGTGCTTCAGCGGCTTTGGTGCCTGCGTATCCAGAGCCTGGTGTTTTCCCCCGCCCTAAGGAGGAAAAGCTACCCTCCCTGGCTGCCAGACCCTTTCCAGCACAAAGTCCTGAGAATGTGAAAAGAGCCAGGCTTGAAAAATGGCTCTTCTCGCTTTACACAAGCAGCCCCCATGCCCCAGCAGCCTCCTCAAGCTCTGATCCCATCTGGGCAGGGGGTCTTGTGTCCCCACACATCGCCAGGAGGTGTTCCTGCACCTGCGCCATCCCCTCACTGTCCCCGGAGCACGGCAGCTGTCTGCCCTCGGGTCCGAGGGCAAATGCCAGGGTAGCCCCTTCGGAGTGAGGTCTGGGGCTCAGGTGTGGGGAGGGTGGGCGGCCCTCTCGCTTAGTGGGAGGGGACTCACACAAGAATGGGCTTCCAGCCCCGAGCTCTGGAAAGGTAAATTGGGTCACTGGAGGGGCCGGAGTTCTGGCTGGGTGGCCACAGTTCCTACCCCACCAGCTGGGACTGAAGCTGACCTGCTGTGAGTTGAGATTGGCTCACCGAGGTCCCCAAGCTGCACCCAAGGTGGGCACTGCTGTTGTCCCCATTTTACAGAAGAGGGAAACTGAGGCCCGGGCAGTGGAGGGTCGCCTTCGGGCAGGGGTGAGTAGGGTGCTGGGACTTTGATCCAGGTCAGCCTGTCTTCAGCCTCAGAACAAGCTGGAGAATGAAAGCGTCGGTCACTGAGTGGGTCTTCACTCGGCGCGTTCATTCTGTGACTCCGCACTGAACGTTTGTGGAGGGGACGGTCCTAGCGACCATCCTATCCTGGGGAAATGGAGGCCCAGGGCTGGTTTGAGACTCAGCTTATTGCTCCGTGGCCCTGGAAAAGCCCTTTCCCATCTCCGGACTTCAGTCTCGCTACCTAGAAAAGAGTGGGGAGCGGTCTCCAACGGCGCTTCCGCCCCGACAGACTGCAGTGTTGGTTTGGGGGCTGGTGCCCTCGTGGGGGCTGAGCAGCAGCTGCCCCTCCCAACTTCCTGTTTACTGTGGCTGCAGAGCCTGTCCCTTCACTCAAAACCAGTGTGATCACCATGGCAACCGGCCCGTGTTTGTTCCAACAGGTGGGCAGAACCTGGTGCAAGACTGCAGAGGCAGGGGCATCGCTCCCAGACCCTGGCTCCAGACCCGCCAGCCCCTCAGGAGGGACGCTGCTGCAGAGGGGGCTCAGGGCCCAGGCCCCCTCCCCTGCTTCCGCCACCACGTCCCCGTCCCCGGCAGTCCCTGCATTTCCTGCAAGCTCCCTGCCCTCCCCCACCGGCCTGGCTGTGCTGGGTCAGGATCAGGCAGAGCCTGGGGCCGAGCGTCTGGAAGGAGAGCCCACCCAATGGTTCGGCTCCCCATCCTGCACAGACAGGTGCGGGGCGGGCATGGATGGGAGCGAGTTGGGATCCAGAAGTCAAAACCGTTGTTGGCAGACGGGCCCCTCCCTTTGAGGAGCTGTGTTCTGGAAACCTGTCTCGCCTTGGGCTGTCCTGGTGCCCTTCCGGGTGAAAACTCCAAAGTCTGACACCCCGCACCCCCCGTCCCCAAAGGGCTGCGAGTGTCCAGCTGTATTCGGCCAAGCGCAGTTGGGGCCGGGGCACTGCGCTCTTGGCAAGTCCGAGAGCCTCAGGACCCCCCAGGGCTGTGCTTAGCGCAGACTTCTCGAAGTGTGGTCCCCAGACCTGCGGCAGCAGACTGGAGCTGGGAAGTACAGGCACTGGCTGGCGCGGGGGCCGCGCCTGTGATCTCAGCGACTTAGGAGGCCGGGAAGGGGGACCCCTTGAGCCCGGGAGCCGGGAGATGGAGACCAGCCTGGGCAACATAGGGAGACCCCCATCTCCACAAAATAACCCCCCCCCCCAAAAAATAGCCTGCGGATGGTCCCAGCTACTGGGGAGGCTGAAGAGGGAGGATCGCTTGAGCTGGAGAGTTCGAGGCTGCAGTGAGCCGAGATGGCGCCACTGCACTCCATCCTGGTTGAGAGCTTTGAGAGCTTTTTTGAGACCCTGTCTCGAAAGAAGGGAAAAAATGCAGATCGCGCCCCCGCCCAGACTTTGGGAACCAGCGGGTTGGGGATGGGACCCATCAATGCCTTAACAAACCCTGCAGGAGACCGCGGGCCCGCTGGGGTTCCAGGTCACCGCGGCGGAGGGAGAGTGGGGAGCCGCCCGGCAGGGGCTGGCCGGATCCAGTTCAGACCCCAGGGGCTCCGGCCGGCTGTGACCCGACAAGCGCCAACTGGGCCCTCACCAGAGCCTCAGGGACGATCGCCCCACAGGCCGTCCGCGTGGGCGTGGGGCGTCCCGAGTGGATTCCTGCAGGACCCACCCCTGCTCCGAGAAGAGAGCGGCGGGGCCCTGGAGGAGTCCCTGAGCCAGGCCCTTCCAGAAAGCTCTGCGCCGCTGCCGGTCTTGGTGACTCTGGCTTCCCTGGGGTCCGCTGAGGAGACCCTGCCGACCAACCCCTCCCAGACCCCACGTGCCACGGGGAGGGCGCGCGCGGCCAGGCGGGGTCCCGAGGCACCCAAGCCCGCTCCCCGTCCCGCAGACACCTGAGTTGACTGAGTCCCGCACCCCGGGAGAGCGGGCTGCGGCGCGGCTCAAGGCACAAGGACCCCGGCCCGGCCCCCAAGCCGCAGTGGGCGCGGGGGGCGGGGCGAGCCCGGGGTCGTGGGCGGGGCGAGCGCGGTCAGGCCCCGCCCCGTCAGGCCCGGCCCTGCCCCCAGTAAGGCCCCGCCCCCGCAGCGCCGTCCTTCCCGCAGTTGCTCAGTCGTCGGCGCGCGCGGCTGGGAAGAGTCGCTGAGCCTCGGCGTTCCCGAGCTGGTGCCCGAGCGCGGCGCCCCAGGAGCCCCTCTCCCCGCGCCGGCCCACGGTGAGTGCCGCGGGCTGCAGCCGGTGCTTTTGGGCCGCCGTCGGGGCTCGGCCCCGCGCCCCCACCCGGACGGACCGACGGCCGCCGCCCCCTTGGCCCGGGTCCCCCAGGAGTCACGGGGGTGGCCTCCGAGGCGGGGGGTAGTGGGAAGGTCTCGACGCCCCCTCGGCCCTGGGGAAACTGAGGCCGCGCATGCTCGGAGGGGCGGGGTCTCGGGGGCATTTCTCTGAGCTCGCAGGAGCAGGTGCGGCGGTGGGGTCCGCACTGCGGAGCGGACGGGGATGGTATCGGGGCGCTGGCGACGGCCTCCCCCGCACTTGGGCCGCCAAGCGAGGCTTCGACCCCCGCGCCCGCCTCCCCAGGGGAGCAGACGGGCCCGGGGCCTCCCAGCACCCCTCCCGGGCGGGCTGCGCCCCCCCAGCGCCCTCGTCTCTTCCGTCCTCCCGCAGGTCCTCGTAGGGCCCTTTAGGCCCCCCGAAATCCTTGGGAGTGCAAAGTTGCCCCTCCTTCAGCCCCACTCCGCAAAGGGCTGTGGGCTCTTGGCCTGGGCCGGGGTCTCCTGGGGAGAAGTTTAAAATGACACACCAGGCCCGCCCCCAGACTCCCCCCGGACCGCCCCCCCCTCCAAGGGGAGAGACCCCCATAGAACTGAGGGTGCGGCTCCCGCGGGCGCCCGGAGCCCCAGGAAAGGGGGTGCCGCGAGGCGGGGCAGGGAGGGGGTCGGTGAGCAGAAGGAGGAGAGCGCTGCGCAGACACAGGAGAGGGGAGGAAGAAGGCGCCGCGGGCTCCCGTCTCCTGCGCTCCTGCTGGGTGCCAGCAGCTGGACCTTGGCAGCTGGTCTCAGACTTCAGGGAGCCTAAGGCCACCGGCAGCACTTGTTAGAATGCAGACTCCCGGGATTCGACTGGAATGAGACCCCGGGGAGCAGCGTTTGTAGCGGGCCCACCAGGTAACCTGCACCGGGGCGCTGCCATCAGCCGCGCAGGGGCCGTCTGGAGGAGTCAGTCAGACCAGGGAGAGATTCTCACGGGAAACCCCCAGGGCCTGGTGAAGGGGAGTCGGGGGCGCCGAGGGAGGAAGAACAGGGAAGCTGGAGAGAAGACCAAGAGGGCGGCTTGCAGAGCCAGCCTGGGGCGCAGACGTCCCGCCACCTCCCCTGACAGGCACACACCCAGGGCACCAACAGCCACCCCCCTGCCCCAAATGTGGTAAGAAGGGTGCCCCCAGCACGGTGAAGGCGTTTGTTCCCAGACATCCTGCATTGGGGAGAAAGGCTGACCCAGCCTCTGCTGTGCTGCCCCCAGACTCAGCTACCTCACTGTTCCCCCACCCCCAGCCCCCAAATGGCCTGGCAGGAGATGGCTTGGCTTCAGAGTCCCAGGTTCACATCTGGGCTGCCCTGGGCTGTGAAATGAGACATGCCATCCTCCTTGCAAAATATCATTCCCCATTCAGCCAGGGCCTGGGGGACAGCCAGGGAGCAAGGTGGGACGGGCAGGTGTGGCTCGGCCCCAGTGCCATAAGGCAGGAACTCCTTGGTAGTCCTCCCTCTGCTCACTGGACACATGGGAGTGTGGTCCTGGCCCGGGCATCAGGCATGAGCAGAGTCTGGGCTCATCCTGCGTCATGCTACTGTCCCAGGGTGAGAGCCTGGCAAGGAGTTACACCACATCTGGACCCACAGGAAAGACGGGGGTGCCCCTGCACCTGGCTCACTCCTGCCCCGTAAGTGCTGAGAGCCACCCAGGCAGTCAGTGCTTTCTGCACTGGTCACAGACACAGACAGATGCGTATGTCCACCATTCACAGCAGCTCTGGCCTCTGTGGCAGGTGGCTCCCAGGGCCCACGCAGTTGGGTGCAGCCAGGCTATCAGCTGCCCAGGCAGCCTGGGGTTTCTAGGGGAACCAAAGGGGCTTCTGCGCACCCAGGATGAGCCAAGTCTTTTGTACACCTGTGCCAAGACACCATTATTGCACCCATCCTAGCAACGGGCAGCAGGAGGGGCAGGAGCTGTGGTTGGGGTCAGGGTGGCTGGCCTAGCTGGTTGTCCCAGGAGCTTAGCACTGGGGACACCAGAGAGACCTGGATGACCGTCTCCGGCCCACTTGCTGGCTCTGGGACCTTGGATAGGCTCTCAGCCCTGCGCCTCTGTTTACCCATCTGAGATGCAGGGAGCAAAGGGCACCCCTCTCGGGCCGCTCTGGGGATGAGGAGGTGAGTGTGGAGAGAAAAATGCAGGGAGGGCACTGAGCCCCCTCTTTCTGCCTGGAACATCTTGTTCTCACAAAGACACCCCCTCCCCAACCCCGCAGCTCTGGCCACTTAGCTCCTGCGTCACGTTTGTCTCCAGGACTGCGAGCCCCCATCACCCCTGTCACACGCACATTGCGGCCGGCGGTTGCCCTGGCAACAGCTCCAGCAGCGGCTGCTCTGCTGGCTTCAGGGGGCTGCAGGGGGAGCAGCCTCTTCCACCCAGCAAGGGAGGGGAAGCGGGGTCTGCGACTCCCAGGTCCCTGGGGATTTCACGACTGGCTGTGGGGGTGACAGCTTCCAGAAGCATTGTACCCAGCCCGCTGAGCCCCCTGTCTTTTGGAGGGAGGCTCACAGGGGAAGGCACTGATAGGTTTGGAGTAAGGCCCCCCCAAGCGTTAACTCTCATAGGGTGGGAGCCGCAAACCCTCCTTCCTGTCCTCAGCTCTAGGGTCTGGTCCCATGAGAGCCTGCACCCAGGGCTTGGGAGCTTGCAGGGACCCTGGAATCAGGTTGAGATGTCCAGGAATGGTGTCTGAGCTAGTGTGGGTATAGATTGGGGCTGGTGACCCTGAACCACCACAGACACAGCAGGGGCCCGGGAGCTGGCTCTCCAAGGTCCATTTGGAACCCACCACTGGCACGGTGTGCCCGGGCCCCCATGCTGCCCACTGAGCTTATGAGTCTAGTGCAGCCAAGGGGAACTGGCCTGGGCATGCAGGGGAGGGGTGGGCTAGCCTGGCCCTCGCCGCCAACTGTCTGTGGGAGCCTGGGTGAGCAATAGAACCTGCTGAGTCTTCGTTTCCTCTCGTGTTACATGAGAATGACCATGCCCCCTGCAAGGGCCAGTGTGCCCAGCCCGGAGGCACCCTCCGCAGATGGAGAGAGCACTGGCAAGGGAAGGGGACCCAGATAGCAAGGCTAGGACCCCAGGGGGCTGGGGGAGTGCAGTGTCCTAGAAATCAGAGACCAGCAAGGCTGGGACAGGAGCCCAAGAGTGGATACCTCTCTTGTGGTGGGGCAGAGGTGGCCTGACTCTGGGACAGTTTTCATGGAGGGGGGAGGGGACCTCCCTGGGGCTGCTGGGGGGCCATGCAGGCAGAGGCAGTGCAGAGGTGGAGGGTCTGCATCTGTACCAGTGCGGAGGAAGAGGGTCTCAGGAGGCTGCGGTGTCTTAGCCATCATCCTGCCCCTGTTGAAGGGGTATGCAGGTCGGTACCACCCGGCCTTCCTCCCTGACACAGGTGGGCTCAGCGGCGGTGGCTCATGCCTGTAATCCCAGCACTTTGAGAGGACGAGGCAGGTGGATCACCTGAGGTCAGGAGTTCAAGACCAGCCTGGCCAACATGGTGACACCCCGTCTCTACTGAAAGTACAAAAAAATTAACCAGGCGTGGTGGTGGGCGTCTGTAATCCCAGCTACTGGGGAGGCTGAGGCAGGGAGAATCACTTGAACCTGGAGGTGGACGTTGCAGTGAGCTGAGATCGTGCCACTGCTCTCCAGCCTGGGCGACAGACTGAGACTGCATCTCAACAAAACAAAACAAAAAGTGGGTGGGGCCTTCCGGGCAGGGGTCTGCCTGAGCCCGGGCTCCAGGCCTCAGCAGAGGGCAGCTATGTCCCAGTGGTGACATCTGGGCTGCTGCTGCTGCTGCTACAAGCAGGAGGAGGCTGACAGGGTGGCTCGGTTGCCATAGCAACATGAGGGGAACTGACTCCAGATGGACTGGGAGGGAGCTGTAGCCCCCACGCCCGGCATTTTCCAGCGGGGCCCGGCTCACTTCATGTTTTCGTTTGTACCAGCTGTGGGGAGCAGGCCCTGCTTTGTGGAGGCACTGCCCCCCACCTTCCACTGTCCACCTCAGGTTTGCTGACCAGTTCCTGGGGTGAGCAGGGGGCACTGACCTCCACTGTGGTTGGTGAGCGAGGACGCCCAGGCCATCCCCTCCAGGGCCTCCTGGCCATGTGAGCACTGCCTGCCCCACCTGGGCATGAGTGCTGCAGCCCAGGCCACCGGCCCCTCCTCTGTCAAGGTGATGAAGACCCACAGGCCTTTCGTACCCAGGCTCCTCTGTGGTCCGGGATGTCAGGGTTCTGGCGAGTTTTTATCTCCTGCATAGGAGAGTTGGGTACCTGGCATCTGTCCTGGCCCCAGAGTGGGCACAGGGGCTGGGGGAGCCGAGCGCTGTGACCCAGATCTTGGTCCTCTTGGTGCAGCCCCAGGAGACAGGTGCCTCCCACTGTGCTGTCATGGGGAGGGGTGTTGGGGGGCGAGTGCAGCAACCACCTCCCTCTCCAGTGAGACCCCAGAAGCCCCCGGATGGACCCCCGGCTCCAGGTGGGCACCAGTCCCGCCTTCGATGGCATCCGCTACCTCTTCCCTGAAGCCGCTCTGTAGGGCACAGGGACTTAGCTGGTCACCCAGCAGGTGTGTGGACAGGAGCCCTCACAGCCTGGCCAGGTGCCCAGTGCCATCCAGGCTGTGGGTGAGCTCCCAGGCCTCTGCCCCACCTCTTCCCGCCCACCCCCCGCCTGCCGTGGCCTCTGTGGTGCACGGAGGATGGAGTGGATGACCTGAGGCTGCGGGCCGTGCTCTCTGCTGTAGGTCACCCACCATGTCGACCTTGCTGGACATTAAGAGCAGCGTGCTCAGGCAGGTGCAGGTGTGCCCGTCCTTCCGCCGCAGGACTGAGCAGGAACCAGGGAGTGCCAGCGCCGACCCACAGGAGCCTGCCATGGGGGCCTGGTGGGTGCCCAGGGCCCAGCCCCACACGCTCACAGGGTCATTCCCTACCAGACTTCACACACGGCCACCCTGGCCCCAGCCCACCGAGGTGCAAAGGAGGGCCTGCACTTAGCCGTGCCACACTGTGGAGGTCACATGGCCCTGTCTGCCCCTGGAGTTGAGGGTCCCAAGCAGGGGCCAGCGTGCTGAGAGCCGCGAGCTGACCCAGCCCTTCCTCCAGGAAACCTGGGGACGGCGTGGAGTTCTTTGCCCACATGCGCCTCATGCTGAAGAAGGGGGAAGGCAGACAGGGCCTGCCGTGCCCCGAGGTGAGGGTGCCGCCCCCAGGTCCCGGTACTGCAGCCCAGCACAGGGCTTCCCCCTCCTCTCTCTCCTTCCCCCTTGCCCCTGCCCTCGCTCCCACCTCCTGGGGCACCACTTGTCCTCCCAGCCGCAGGCCTAGGACTCTCCCTGTGATCAAGGCCCTCACCCTGGGCCCCACACACAGGTCCCCCTGCGCAGTGGCTCGCCAGCACCCCCGGAGCCTGTGGATCCCAGCCGTGGCCTGAGAGCCCTGGCCCCGGAGGAGGTAAAGGTGGGGGCCGGAACCAGGGGCAGTCGTCTGCAGTGGTCGCTCTCTCAGCCGTTTATAGGCAGATACTGTGTGCACAGGGTCTGGTGATGGTGGAGAGCAAGGGTGGGTGGGTGGGTGAGGAGCGGAGGGGCTCCCAGTGCAGGGCGGCAGAGGTGGGGCCTGGGCTTGGCAGGCAGGAGGGGCTGCTGAGGGCTGGGGGCCTGGGACGTGGCACTGTGGCCGCCCTTCCCCCACCTGCAGGTGGACATGCTCTACGAGGAGGCCCTGTACACAGTGCTTTACCGAGCGGGGACCATGGGCCCTGACCAGGTGGATGACGAGGAGGCACTGCTCAGCTACCTCCAGCAGGTCAGCCCACCCTGACCCCGACCTGGACCCCGACAGCTTCCCCACCTCAACCCCTTCCCCACCCACTGACACCATGATCACCCAAACAGCAGGATCTCCCCAATCCATGCACAACACACAGAGACGGCTGCAGGTACACAGACACACACGCACACGGCTGCAGGTGCACAACACACAGAGATGGCTGAGGGTGCACACAGATGCACGCACAGGCTGCAGGTGCACACAGACACACGCGCACAGGCTGCAGGTGCACCCCGAAGGACGCACCTGGCTTCCACCTGAGTGTGCTGTGAACTCCCCCGTCCCCTTGTGGCCCCCACTCCTGCGCATGCACTCGTGTGCCCCTCATCACGCTGACCATCTCCGGGCATGCCCGGGCCCCTTGGCACAAGCCCTCCGCCACTCCTTTCCAGGCTTCCCCCAACCCTGCACCCATGATACTGAGGTTGGGTGTCTGTGACTGGGGTTGAGCCTGAGGTCACAGCATGGTGGCAGCCTCGCTTCAGGGGTTGCCTAGGTCCTGCCAACCCACCCGCCCTCCACAGGTGTTTGGCACCAGCACCGAGGAGCACACCAAGGCCATTGAGCGAGTGAGGAAGGCCAAGGTGAGGCCGCCGCTGCCTGGGCAGACCCTGACCAGCATGTGCCTGTGTGGCGGGGGCACAGGGCAAGGCCCTGTCACCTCCATGCTAAGCAGGGTGTCTGGGGGGCAGCTCAGCCTCACCAGGCCTCCCACACCCCTCTGTCCACAGGCCCCCACGTATGCCCTGAAAGTCTCTGTCATGCGTGCCAAGAACCTTCTGGCCAAGGACCCCAATGGTGCGTGGGGACCCAGCAGACCTCGGCTGCACCCAGGCCTGGCAGCTATGGAGGGCAGAGGGCGTGGGGCTGGGGCTGAGGCGCCTACCGTTTCCAGGCTTCAGTGACCCGTACTGCATGCTGGGCATCCTGCCCGCCTCGGACGCCACGCAGGAGCCCCGTGTGCAGAAAGAGCAGCGCTTCAGCTTCCGCAAGGGCAGCAAGCGCAGCGGCCCCCTGCCCGCCAAGTGCATCCAGGTCACCGAGGTGAAGAGCAGCACCCTGAACCCCGTCTGGAAGGAGCACTTCCTCTTGTGAGGCCCTCGCCCATCTGGGTGTGGGAGGGGGGCTCTGCCTGGGGTCCAGAGTTGGGCTGTGCCTGGAGGGTGGTGGCTCGCAGCAGCTCCCGGTCTCTGTGGGGCCCTGTGCCCACTTTCCAGAGGAGAAAACTGAGGCCCAGAGATGGGCGTTGTGCCACCAGGGCCACACGGCTGGTGACACGTGGCGGGATCGGGATTTGGACTTGAACAGCCTGTCTGGAGAGCCGGAGCTTGTGGCCTGCTCCCTGCTGCTTCTGAACTCCCTGACCCCAGCCTGGGCAGAGCCTCGCTGGGGACCCTCATGGGCATCTCTCTGTTCTCCTTGTAGTGAGATTGAGGACGTGAGCACGGACCAGCTGCATCTGGACATCTGGTACAGGCCCCTGCGCCGTGCAGGGCGGGGGGAATGGGCACCTTTTGGGAGGGAGCAGGACGAACTCAGGGCTGGGCTGGGGGCTCCAGACAAGCCAGGTCCTCCCCTCTCCCCACCAGGGATCATGACGACGATGTGTCCCTGGTAGAAGCATGCAGGAAGCTGAACGAAGTCATCGGCCTGAAGGGCATGGGCAGGTATGACTGCTGGGACCTTTCTACCCCTCACCTGTGCCCTCAGCTTGGTCATGGGGACCAGCGGGCGGTGGCTCCCCAGGAGCCTCAGCGTGATGCCCACCACCGCGCTGGCCAGGTACTTCAAACAGATCGTCAAGTCAGCCCGTGCAAATGGGGCGGCAGGACCCACTGAGGACCACACCGATGACTTCCTGGGGTGCCTCAACATACCTGTCCGGGTGAGCAGGTGTGGGGTGGGGCTGGTGACGCTTAGGGAAGGCCTGGGGGGTGTCCCAGTCTTCAAGGGGCGGGGCATTGCCTAGAGGAGCTCCTGCTCTTGGGCCTCCGCTGAGTGCTCACCGTTGCCTGTCACCCTCGTTCCCGGGAGAATGGCAGCCCAGGCCATGTGGTCTCTCCAGGGTCTCACAGAGTCAGTGTGGAAGGAGGGGGGAGGAGTCTGGTGGACCTGACCCCCATGCTACCCCCAGGAGGTGCCTGTGGCTGGCGTCGACCGCTGGTTCAAGCTGGAGCCACGCTCCAGTGCCTCACGTGTGGAGGGAGACTGCCACCTGGTTCTCAAGCTGATCACTATGCAGGTGGGGAAAGTGGGCGTCTCCGTCCTCCACCCCCACCCTCGGGGCTGGGGCAGAGCTGGTGACCCGGGGGGCTCTGCGTTGCAGAGAGACACCGCCATGAGCCAGCGCGGGCGATCCGGCTTCCTGTCCCACCTGCTGCTGCTCAGCCATCTGCTGCGGTTCGAGCACCCAGCAGAGGAGGTAGTGGGTGCTCCTGGGATTGGGACAGCCCGGCAGGGGGCCTGAGGAGGGGATGTGGGGCTGTCCCGCCTCCACCCATGCCAGACCTCCTCCCCCAGCCCAACTCCAGCACCTGGCGAGGAGAGCTCAGCACACCAGCCGCCACCATCCTCTGCCTGCACGGAGCCCAGAGCAACCTGTCACCCTTGCAGCTGGCCGTGCTGTGAGTGGGTGGAGCTACGAGTGGGTGGGGAATGTGGGCGGGGCGTGGGTGGGTGGGGCATTGGGGACCATGCAGTGAGTGGCTGTGGTGGTCGGGAGGGTGGGGCAGGGAAAGGGGCGGTGCTATGAGTAGGTGAGGCAGCGCTGATTGGGTGGGCAGGGAAAGAGACGGTGCTATGAGTAGGTGGGGCAGCGAGAGGGGCGATGCTATGAGTATGTGGCAGCGCTAATTGGAGGGCAGGGAAAGGGGCGGTGCTATGAGTAGGCACGGCAGTGCTGATTGGGTGGGGCCGAGAAAGGGGTAGTGCTGTAGGTGGTGCTGAGTGGGCGTGGCAGGGGCGGGGTCCATATCCCTTGACCATGGGCTGGGCTCCGCAGGCACTGGCAGGTCAGCAGCCGCCACCATCAAACCTGCACGCTGGACTACAGCTACCTGCTGGGGCTGCTGGACGACATGCAGGCACACTGGGAGGAGGCGCCCTCACTGCCCCAGGAGCAGGTGGGTGCAGCCGGGGCCCTCTTGCCAGCCATGGCTAAGGGAGTGCTGGGGACTGGGGCCGCTGAGTGCCGGTCGGCAAGGAGCAGAGTCCTGCCCGCGTGGGGGTCACAGACAAACGGACAAACTGTATGACATGGGCGAGAGCCAGCGCTCTGCGGAAAGGAGACAGGAGACTCGTGGAAGTCACCTCGGGGGGCGGCCGTGACTTAGGACAGAGTTGGGGAGAGCCACTAAGGTGGCGCCCATCTGAGCGACAGGAGGGAGCGGCCCTTGCAGGACGGACGTGGGAACTGCAGGGGCACAGGCCCTGCGTGAGCTGCGTGGCTGGAAACCGAGGCTGGGACAGGCCGGCTGTGCCCGTGGAAGGTGCTTCTCAGGGCAGAGCTGCGCTGACCATGCGGGGGGAAGGGGGTTGCGGGCAGAGAAAGGGAGGGTGTTTCTCATCAGTGACCGGTCGGGGCTGCTGGCACTGAAGGGCCCTGTCCCCACAGGAGGAGAGCCTGGCTGATAGCTTTTCCGCCTTCTCTGAGTTCGGGCTGCAGCTGCTGCGCCAGCTCCGAGACTACTTCCCCGCCACCAACAGCACCGCTGTCTACCGCCTGGAGCTGCTGCTGAAGTGGGTGCAGCCCCGCGTGTTGGCGTGGGTGGGGGCGGCTGGCAGGGCAGGCCCCACGTCAGCGTGCTGCCCCCACCCAGGTGTCTGGGCAAGCTGCAGTTCTTCCAGCCCTCCTTTGAGATCTGCCCCTTCGAGACGGAGCTGAATATGGACGTTGCTGCGGCCCTGAAGGTGTGTTTCAAAGCCCATTGGGGGCCGGCCGCTAGGCCCTCCCCTTCCCTGCCCTGCCTTCCCATCCCCTGCACCTCTGCACCACGGTCTCGTGCCCACCTCTCCCTCTTCCCTGCAACCCCCCATGCTGACTTGGTGGTGTCTATTGCAGAGAGGCAACCGTGAGTGGTATGACAGGATCCTGAATGCCAGGAGTCCCCGAGAGCAGGTGCGGTTGTGGGGGACCCTGGCCATGAGGGGTGTGGGCAGTCAAGAGGTGGGTACAAGCTAGGCTTCCTTATAGCCAGGACCACAGCGCCTGCCTGGGCTGGTTGTGCTGGCCGACGCCATCTATGATGACCTTCAATCCTGCTACAGTGTCTATGCCAGCCTCTTCCACAGGTGGGCCTGGCCTCTCAGCGCTGTCCTGGGGCTGGGGTTGGTGCCAACAGAGCCTGCAGGGAGGGCACAGGTGGATGAGGTATGTCCCTTCCTCTGCAGCATCCTCAATGTGGACGTCTTCACCCTGACTTTCCGGCAGCTGGAGCGTCTGGTGAGCAGGGTCTCTGACCCCGGGTACCTGCCAGGCATGGGGAAGTGTGCAGAGGCCCTTGACTAGGAGGGGCCTGGGATTCCTCGCTGCAGGTGGCCTGATTCTGCTGTCCTGGACAGGTGGCTGAGGAGGCATGGGTGCTGACAGAGGAGCTGAGCCCCAAGATGACGCTGGAGGTGGCCTCGGGGCTCTTTGAGCTCTACCTGACCCTGGCTGACCTCCAGCGCTTCTGGGATAGCATCCCTGGCCGGTGGGTGCCCCGTCCCTATCTCTTGCAGACAGACTTTTGGATGAGGGCCTGCGGACCTGTGAGGGGGGCTCCCCTGGGGCTATTAGTCTGGAACGTGATGGTTAAGGCATCTGAGTCGGGGCCAAGCCCTGACCAGCCTCCCACTACAGGGACAGCCGCTCTCTGGCCCTGGCTGGCATCCACACCCCATTCCTGCCTGCCGTGAAGCTCTGGCTCCAAGTGCTGCGGGACCAGGCCAAGTGGAGGCTTCAGGGAGCCGTGAACGTGGATACAGTGAGAGCTGCCCTAGCCTGAAGACACTGGGGCTGGTCCAGGCCCCCAGCCTCCCCCGCAATGCCAGCATCGTCCACAACCCCAGCCTCCCCCACCTCCTCAGCCTCCCCCACCTCCCCAGCCTCCCTCACCTCCCCAGCCTCCCCACCTCCCCCGCCTCCCCAGCAACCCCAGCTTCCCCCACCTCCCCCCGCCTCCCCAGCAACCCCAGCTTCCCCCACCTCCCCTGCCTCCCCAGCCTCCCCCGCCTCCCCCACAACCCCAGCCTCCCCCACCTCCCCAGCAACCCCAGCCTCCCCTGTCTCCCCAGCTGGAACCTGTGGACCCCTCCTCCAGGCACAGCAGCTCTGCAGCCACTGCTGGTCTCTGCCTCAGTCACATCCAGGAGCTGTGGGTGCGCCTGGCGTGGCCTGACCCTGCCCAGGCTCAGGGGCTGGGCACCCAGCTTGGCCAGGTGTGTGGGTGGGCCCTGGGGGTGAGGGGAACAGGTAGGGGATGTGATGGGGCAAGGGAGGGTTCCATGGTTCCCCACCACCGCCCCCTCCTCAGGACATGTGTGAGGCCACCCTCTTCTACACGGAGCTGCTTCGGAAGAAGGTGGACACTCAGCCAGGGGCGGCCGGTGAAGCAGTGAGCGAGGCGGTGAGTGGCCAGCTGGGGAGGGAGTCCGCAGGTGGGGAGCCATCACCAGGCCCTGACCCATCGCCGCCTGGCCACACCTCCCCCAGCTCTGTGTGGTCCTCAACAACGTGGAGCTCGTGCGCAAGGCTGCTGGGCAGGCCCTGAAGGGGCTGGCATGGCCCGAGGGGGCCACGGGACTCGAGGGGGTGCTCCCGCGCCCCCTGCTCAGCTGCACACAGGCCCTGGACGATGATCTGCAGCGGGAGGCTCACACGGTGACAGCGCACCTGACCTCCAAGGTGGGTGGGGCCTGGAGACCGGGGCGTGGGCCAGTCCCTGGTGCCCCCTGCCCATGCTGAGCGCTACTCCTGCTCTCAGATGGTGGGCGACATCCGGAAGTACGTACAGCACATCAGCCTCTCACCCGACTCCATCCAGAACGATGAGGTGAGTGCTGGGGCGAGGGGCCGTGGAGGGGACTGTGTGTGCTGGGGGTAGGGCAGAGGTGTGGGGTCAGCCTGGCCTGAAAACCCCTGCCTGCAGGCTGTGGCCCCGCTCATGAAGTACCTGGATGACAAGCTGGCCCTGCTGAACTCCTCGCTGGTGAAGGGGAACCTGAGCAGGTGCGGGTGGGTGGGGTGGGATGGATTGGCCCGTGGTCACTGATGCCGCCCCGCGGGGTGCTGGAGGCCCTGTGGGAGCTGCTCCTCCAGGCCATCCTGCAGGTGGGGCCAGCGGGGCAGGTGAGGCTGGCCCGTGGTCACTGATGCCACCCTGCAGGGTGCTGGAGGCCCTGTGGGAGCTGCTCCTCCAGGCCATTCTACAGGCGCTGGGTGCAAACCGTGACGTCTCCGCTGATTTCTACAGTCGCTTCCACTTCACGCTGGAGGTAGAGCCCTGTGAAGGAACCCTTCCCGCCAGCCCCCGCCGCAGGGCTGCTCTGATCCCTCCCTTTATCCCCACGGGCTCAGCAGCCACTCCAGGGCTGTCCACGGCGCCGCCTCCTGTGAATGCTGAGGTGTGACCTCTGGTGACGGCCTTTCCCCAGCTTTCCTGGGAGCTTCCGATGCCCCCCAGGGTGTGAGAAAGGGCTCTGCCCTGGACTGCTGAGCCCCCAGGGCTGCCTGGGCTCCTTTGTGCTGGGGGTCTCCCCCTGTCCCCAGCACAAGCCAGGCTCCCTGACACCTTCGCCTTCTTTCCTTGCTCCAGGCCCTGGTCAGTTTTTTCCACGCAGAGGGTCAGGGTTTACCCCTGGAGAGCCTGAGGGATGGAAGCTATAAGGTGAGGCGGAACCCTCTGTGGGGCAGGGGCGTGGGTGAGGGGACCGAGTTCAAACTGCAGCCCCGCACAGGCTGTGTTCTTTTTTTTTTTTTTTTTTTTTTTTTTTTTTTTTTTGAGGCGGAGTCTCGCTCTGTCGCCCGGACTGGAGTGCAGTGGCCAGATCTCAGCTCACTGCAAGCTCCGCCTCCCGAGTTTACGCCATTCTCCTGCCTCAGCCTCCCGAGTAGCTGGGACTACAGGCGCCCGCCACTTCGCCCGGCTAGTTTTTTGTATTTTTAGTAGAGACGGGGTTTCACCGTGTTAGCCAGGATGGTCTCGATCTCCTGACCTGGTGATCCGCCCGTCTCGGCCTCCCAAAGTGCTGGGATTACAGGCTTGAGCCACCGCGCCCGGCCCAGGCTGTGTTCTTGAGCATGAGGTGGCCCCACAGGCAGTCAGGCCTCCCAAGTGCCAGCACTGGCCACTAGCACCCAGGGGCCCCCTCCTGATGCGCTTCCCCTGCAGAGGCTGAAGGAGGAGCTGCGGCTGCACAAATGTTCCACCCGTGAGTGCATTGAGCAGTTCTACCTGGACAAGCTCAAACAGGTAGGGAGGTGCCAGGGACAGGGTGCTGCCCCTGAGGCTCCCCGAACCCAGCTGTGCTCACCCGCCTTTCTGCAGAGGACCCTGGAACAGAACCGGTTTGGACGCCTGAGCGTCCGCTGCCATTATGAGGCGGCTGAGCAGCGGCTGGCTGTGGAGGTGCTGCACGCCGCCGACCTGCTCCCCCTGGATGCCAACGGTGAGCTGCAGCGGGGACGGGTTGGGTGATGGTGGGATGGGGACGGGGGGCTCATGACTATGCTCCTGCAGGCCTAAGCGACCCCTTTGTGATCGTGGAGCTGGGCCCACCGCATCTCTTCCCACTGGTCCGCAGCCAGAGGACTCAGGTGAAGACCCGGACGCTGCACCCTGTATACGACGAGCTCTTCTACTTGTGAGTGTCCCAAGCCCCAGCCCCGGGCTCCAGGCTGCGGGAGTGAGACTCCCCTGACTGGCCTCTGTCTGCAGCTCCGTGCCTGCCGAGGCATGCCGCCGCCGTGGGGCCTGTGTGCTGTTCACCGTCATGGACCACGACTGGCTGTCCACCAACGACTTCGCTGGGGAGGCGGCCCTCAGCCTAGGGGGCGTCAGTGGTGTCGCTCGGCCCCAGGTGGGCGGGGGTGCAAGGGCTGGGCAGCCTGTCACCCTGCACCTGTGCCGGCCCAGAGCCCAGGGTGAGTGAGCATCCGGGTGGGGGGAGGGGCAGCGGCCTGTCGCCGGCGGCTCCCACACATCTGCCCACGCCCGTGTGCAGTGAGGTCTGTGCTGAGGATGCTGGAAGGCCGCACGAGCAAGGAGGCGCAGGAGTTCGTGAAGAAACTCAAGGAGCTGGCGAAGTGCATGGAGGCGGACCCCTGAGTCCGTCAGCTGCCGACCCCGGCCCTGGCCCCCACGCCGAGTTCCCTGAAGCATCTTCCAGTTCACTGTGGCCAGCTTTGTGCAGCCAGGGCCCACGGCGCCCCTCCTGTGCTGTGACGTGTGTGTCCTGCCCGGCCCCGTGGCTCCCATTGCCCTGGCCGTGTCCGTTTGGTGTGTGCTGTGAACCCCTCCACCTAACCCCACATCTGGGTGGCCAACTTGGCAGGACCTGGCCAGAAGCTGCCTGGGACACAGTGCAGGCCACAGTGGGCTTGGCCACCAGGTGCGCTTCCCTGCCCGCTTCCTTGGGCTCCCCGGCCCTGGGTGGGCAGTGGGCAGCTGGTCTCCGGGGACTCAGTGAGTGGCTGTGCTCCCTGCACGACACGCAATGTGCAGAGGCATTTTTGGTAGTCACAGCTGGGGAGGGCAGAGGGTGCCACTGGCACCACTGGGTGGAGCTTCCAGAGCCTCCACTCACAGAGGGATGCAGAGGGCAGGTGAGTCAAGAACCGCACAGGTCGCCAGTCCCCACAGGCTCCCACGCCAGGGACGTCACCCAAGACTGGTGGTCAGTGTGAAGGGCTCCATGCCAACTGGCAGGGTGTCCTTCACGCACATATCCGTGGCCAACCGAGACCTGCTCCACAGCCCCTCCAGGCAGAGCCAAGAGTTCGCCCCAACCCTTCCCCAGGCCCAGTGTGAAAAACAGAGACTCACACGGGGCTTCCTGGCCTGCAGCTTCATTGCGAGAGCGCTGAGGCAGAATGCAGAGCACAGCTGTGCTGGAAGTGCAGAGAGAACCTGGACAGCTCAGTCCTGCCAGCAGCCACGAGGAGCCAAGACTGCCAGGCCCATCTATGTCCCTCGTGTCTCTAGATTTTCTCGTTACCCAGCCTCAAATATATATTTATGTGTCTGCAACCCTCAGTCTCTCTGCCGCTTCTTGATTCCTTTCCAAACCTCGGCCGGGGCCCTGGCTTCAGCCCCCTGTCCCTGAGTCTGCTCCTCTTCAGGGCAGCTGCTGCTGGTTCCTCCATGCTCGGCGCCAGGTCCTGGGTCCTCAGACGCATCACTGTCATCAGTGTCCGAGGGCAGCCTGGGAGGGAAGGGGAGCACGTTCCCAAATGACATCCTCCCTGGCTAGCTGGAGGCAACCTCATCCACAAAAAGCCCCAAGCCCAGGACAGATTCATCTCCATGTACTCTCCAAACCCAAACCTCTCCAGTGGGATGTCCACTTCAGGTTTTCTAGTCAGACCATCGGGGTGTTGTTTACGACACCACTCCCAGGCAGCAGGAGGGGCTCAGGCCAGAGGTAGAGGAGAGCCCTGGGTCTGAGTGATCATGAAATTAAGAAGCCCAAGGACCTACCGGGTGCTGGGCACAGGCCTGTTGGGGTTTCCAGACTCTCTCCCTGAATCCACATCGAAGGGATCTGAGCCGAGAGAGGAAAGTGGTCTCTAAATGAGCTCAGAGCAGGACCAGGCCTCCCACCACCCAGGCTTTGGAGGGCCTTGGCTCCCAGCCCCGCCAGGGCTCACCAATCTCCTCCTCCTGGGGGCTGTCCTTGGCACTGGCTAAGAACTCCTGTTCTGCCTGCAGCACCTCCTCCGGGCCGCCGCAGGCCGCGTACTTGTCCAGGAGCTGGCGGTTCAGGTCCAAGAAGCCCTTGCCCCATTTAAACTTCCGCAGCAAAATGACAGCGAGGTCCGGAAAGCCTGATGATGTGACAAACAGGAAACCCAAAGCAGTAAACGGTCCCCTCGAGTGTGTCCTGATCACCTGCTGCCGGATGGCTCTCCCACGTAACTGCAGGGTCCTCACCAAACAGCAGCTCACAGTCCTGAGAGCCCGTGCTGCCCCCAGCCCCAGCCTGCACCTCCCCTGCTACAGTCCACACCTCTGCAACCGACCGAGTCCCCCTCCCTGTTGTGAAACGCAAACATTCCCACCCAGACTGCCCCATGCCTCATCTGGGCTTCTTTAGATCAGCAATTCAGTGAGGAGGACATGGAGGATAAGCAGGATTCTCGGGGCTGTGCTGCCGTGATAATGAATGGCACCCCACACGCTGGCCTCTGTACAGCAGCGATCCCATTACGCCTCCACTGCAACTCCACAGGCCGAAAACCTGAAGTGACAGTCGGGGCTGAAACCCTGGTCTGTCTGAACTGCTTCCCTGTCCGTCCCTTATGCTCCTCCAGGGGTCTGTCGGCAGGAAACACCATGCTGGGAGTACAGCAGGAACACCAGGTTGCCTGGTCACGCTGTTGTGGAGCCCCTGGACTCACCTACGATGCAGAAGGTGGCAGCAAAAGCTTCTACACAGGAAAGTTTGCACGGCCGGCCATAGTTCACGGGGTTGGCAGCCACCAGGTACGGCAGCAGGCGCAAGTGGCTACCTCGCATCTTCCCAAACGGCGTCTCGTCCAGCCTGGCCCAGGAGCAGTCGATGACGGCGACCCCAGACTGAGCCACCAGCTGTCTGCCAGGGACAGCATGGGGTAAGTTCAGCAGCCAGTACGACCCAAAGTGAAGCATGTCCCTGGAGAATTGCTTCGCTAGGGATTCAGGGACATCATTCCGCCATCCCCAAACATCCTCAAACGGACTTCATGAGCAAGCTTTTGAGGCAGCTGTTTGGGGTACCTAGAGCATGAGTTTATTCACTCAAAAAACGTTTATTATCCCCAAACCTCCTTTATCCTAGGCTTTGCGCTATGCAAAGGAGGCAAACTAGACAGACGTTCCCTGCCCACGTGGGTGTGGGTGTGACATACAAGTCCCACTAAGCGATCCCTGAAAGGA
The DNA here is from genome assembly GCF_007565055.1 of Rhinopithecus roxellana. Taxonomy (NCBI): domain Eukaryota; kingdom Metazoa; phylum Chordata; class Mammalia; order Primates; family Cercopithecidae; genus Rhinopithecus; species Rhinopithecus roxellana. The sequence continues at coordinate 71,850,751 of NC_044568.1, read as the reverse complement.
ACCACGCGCTGGAAATGAAGACGAGCTAGGGGAGGCCTCCCGCGCCTACCTGTCTGCGGGGGACACGTACTGCTTGCCCACGGGGCTGAGCACCAGACCGCCGAACCTGTGGCCCAGGCGCAGGCAGCGCACCAGCCCCAGGCGGGCCAGCTTGCGGCCGGTGCAGCGCCGGGGGTCGCAGTGGCCCAACTCCCACATGGCCAGCGTGCAGGGCAGGGCCGCCGGGCCCGGGCCGCCCTCGCCCTCAGCCGCCCCTGGCTCCACGGAAGCTGCACGAGAGAGAGAAGGGCACTCGGCCTCAGCGTGGGACCCCCGGGCAGGCCCTCGAACCCCGACCCGCTCTCCCCATCACGCCTCGCTCACCTTGCAGCGCGGCGCCGACCTCCTCGGCGAAAGCCTCCAGGGAGCGGGTCGGGAGGTGCCGAGGGCGGCCGCCTTCCGCCCCCGGCCCGCGCGATGCCCTCCTGCGGCCCATGGCGCGGATCTGGGGTGCCGGGTACTCCCCACCCCACGGGTACGCCCCTCAGCCTCTGGACGGGCCGTGCGGCTGCCTGCGCATGCGCCGGGCTCCACTTCCGGTTCCCGCGGTCACGTGACCGTCATTCCACGTGACCGCGCGGCGCTGCGGCGCGATGGCGGCGGGGCTGGTGCGGGTGCTGTTGTTCCTCGGGCTCTCGGTCCGCGGTGAGTGGTCCGGCCGCCCGTGTCCCCAGGCCCGGCGCGCGCTCTGCATCCCGACCTCCCCGCTCACGGTCTCGCTCTCCGTAGGGCCCGCGCCGGCAGGTGCCGCGAAGATGAAGGTGGTAGAGGAGCCCAACACGTTCGGGTGAGCAGCCTCGCGGCTGGCGGCTCGGGCAGGGGGACGGCCCGGGCCAGTTCCCCGCTGACCCTGCCGCTTCCCGTAGGGTGAACAACCCGTTCTTGCCCCAGGCCAGTCGCCTCCAGGCCAAGAGGGATCCTTCACCGGTGTCTGGTGAGTTAGGAGCGCTGCTGGCGGGCGCGGGGGTGGCCGCGGGGGGGCAGCAACAATGGAGGATGGGTGAGAGACCCTGAGAGTTACGGCCCGGAGTCTAAAGCATTGGTTTGTCAGCCTTCTAAAATTAATGTGGAAGTGCGAGAGAATATACCAGAACGTTCCTGTACCGAATTAAAAGTTATCTCCAGACTTAGTCCTTCCTTTTCTTTCCGAGAGGTAATTGCCGTTCATAGTCTGGTAACTTTGCAGAGGCGTTTCTGTGTTTTTACGTGCGTATCTATGCAGCCGTAAAACGTGTAGTTTTTGTAATCTTTGTCGCTTTGTAAAAAAATCATGCTGGCCGGGCGCGGTGGCTCAAGCCTGTAATCCCAGCACTTTGGGAGGCCGAGGCGGGTGGATCACGAGGTCAGGAGATCAAGACCATCCTGGCTAACATGGTGAAACCCCGTCTCTACTAAAAATACAAAAAAATTAGCCGGACGTGGTGGCGGGCGCCTGTAGTCCTAGCTACTCGGAGGCTGAGGCAGGAGAATGGCGTGAACCCGGGAGGCGGAGCTTGCAGTGAGCTGAGATCCGGCCACTGCACTCCAGCTTGGGCGACACAGCCAGACTCCGTCTCAAAAAAAAAAAAAAAAAAAAAAAAATTATGCTGCGTGAGTATTTGGCTGATTGGTCGTTGTCACTCGCTGTATGTCTTGGGACGCTTCATGGTGGTGATATAGGTCTTCATTCTTTCTCTTGGTGCTCAGTACGCGATCAGATGGCACTGCATTTCCCGATTGTATTTAGGTTCTTTACATTTCTTTTGGCCATTAGAAGTAGTGCTGTGGAGAACATGCTGTGTAGGTGCCTTGGTTTGCACTCAGGTGAGTGGTTTCCCAAGGCAGGATTCCGGAAGTGGAATTGTTGGGTCATGAGTATATATGCCCTTTAAACACTGAATGAGTATTAAATGTAAGAGACAAAAATCCAAGGAATTTTTTTTTTTTTGAGACAGAGTCTCGCTCTGTTGCCCAGGCTGGAGTGCAGTGGCACGATCTCTGCTCACTGCAACCTCTGCCTCCTGTGTTCAAGCGATCCTCATGCTTCAGCCTCCCAAGTAGCTGGGATTACAGGCATGCATCACCATCACGCCCAGCAAATTTTTGTATTTTTGGTAGAGACAGGGTTTATTTCACCGTATTGACCAGGCTGGTCTCAAACTCCTGACCTCAAGTGATCCGCCCATCTTGGCCTCCGAAAGTGCTGGGATTACAGGCGTGAGCCACCGTGCCCAGCCTCAATTTTATTATCGAATACTTTTATGTGTTAGGGTCTGTGCTGGGGTTGCAGAAGCGAACAGAGATATACCAATGCTTTTCCTCAGGGAGCTGACAGTCTCATGGGGAGTGATGGAGGAACAGGCACTGAACAAAGAATTAGGTAAAATACATAGAATGGTCAATGATGAAAAATGCCGTGTAGATACGTGAAGCAGAGGGAGTGTGTGAATGTGTGTTAGAGTATTGTTTGGGGGATCGCTTTTTTTTTTTTATTTTTAGAGACAGGGTCTTGCTCTCTCACTTGGGCTGGAGTGCAGTAGTGCATTCATAGCTCACTGCATCCGTGAACCTGGGCTGAAGCAATCAACCACCCTCAGCTTCCTGAGTAGCTGGGACTACAGGTGCATGCCACCATGCCTGGCAAATTTTAAGTGTTTTTGTAGAGATAGAAGTCTCACTACGTTGCCCAGGCTGGCCCCAAACTCCCAGCCTCAAGCAATCCTCCTGCCTTGGCTGGGGACTGCTTTAAATAGGGTGCTGAGGAAAAGTCTAAGAAGTGACGTTTCAGCCCAAAGCTAAAGGAGAAAAGGGAGTAAAGCTTTGCCTGTTTGGGGAAAGGGATTCTGGAAAGGGAGTGGCCAAAGGCCTTGAGCAGGAAGGCCCGTGCCAGAGGGGATTCAGCTGAGGTAACCACAGATGAGAGAGAAAGGGGATCAGGTGGCACCGCAGCTTGGTAGGTTTTGTGGACTTTGACTCCAAACAGATCTTTCTAAGGTTGTTGTTGTGTGGCTGGGCATGATGGCACACGTGGGGTTAGGCTCACTTCCCTGAGGCTCAGAGCCATGGGATGTGGCTTCCCAGGGCCTGAGGTGCTGGAGTCGGGCCAGCACCTGTCCCAAGAAGCTGGGGAGGAGGCAGGCCGCTGTGTAAGAGCAGTTCCCGACCGAACCCCTTCCAGTAGGAGAAAGGCAGCCTTGGCTAAGGGGACCACGTCTTTTCGGAGGTGAGAGTACTGAAAAGAAAACAGAATATGCTGGTTGTGGTGGTACGTGCTTGCTGCTCAGGAGGGAGGCTGAGGTGTGAGGATCACTTGAGCCCAGGAGTTCAAGACCAGCCTGGCTAACATGGTGAAACCCTGTCTCTACTAAAAAAAAAAAAACACAAAAACAAAAATTAGCCGGGCATAGCAGTGTCCACCTGTAATTCCAGCTACTTGGGAGGCCGAGGCTGGAGAATCGCTTGAACCCAGGAGGCGGAGGTTGCAGTGAGCTGAGATCACGCCACTGCACTCCAGCCTGGGTGACAGGGCAAGACTTCGTCTCAAAAAAATAACAACCCCCAAAATTTAAAAAGAATGCCTGTTGTAGTGTTCCCCACCCCCACCCCCACCCCCACCCCCACCCCCACCCCCACCCCCGGGCCAGTCAGGGTTCACAGGTGCATTTGGTTAATCAGGTCTCTTTAGTGTTTTCATCTGGAGCAGTTCTCGTCCCACCTTTGGATCGAAGTGGCATGTTTGTTTTCCTGTTTCCCGGTCTTTTTGTTGATGGTGTTTTTCTCCAGACCATTTTTTCCTGCATCTGGGGGGTTGGGTGCGGATAGTCTCCCGCATCCGTGGGATCGGGCATGGATATTCTAAGTGTTTTTTGTCTTTGATGTAGCACTCTTTCAGCATCAGCATGTGAAACAGATCGTGCGCAGTGGGTAGGAGAGTGTGGTCTGTAGAATGAGGAGAGCAGAAAGATAATCGGGCTGAGAAACTCGGGCGTGGTGAGTGCGGCCTAGGGCTCAGAAGGTCCCGGCAGAAGAGCCTCTGCCGAGAAGAAGGAAGGGGTGGGTTTGCCAGGGCCGAGGCTGGTGGGGCTGTGCTGGGCAGTGGGCACCTCCATGGCCTGGGCCTCCACCAGATGAGTCAGGAGTCTCGTCCCCTGACAGCAGGACGAGCAGTGGTTGGTAGGTCTGTGATTTGGAGACAGTATCCTGCTGTGGCATGGAGAGGGGATGGGGCACGGTCAGGTTGGTGGTCCTGCCACAGCCCAGCACACTGTCCAGGAGGGAGCTCTGCCTCAGTGGCAGTGGGAGGGAGCAGCCAGCTGGGCAGGACTCTGGGGCCCTGGCAGGGGCCGGTATCTGGGGAGGGGTTGGGGAGGAGCAGAGTGGCTCCAGGATCCTGGCTAGAGAAGCCATGGAAAGCGGACTGCAGGGGTCAGGCTGGGAGCTTGCTTTTGGTTGGGGCCAGGCTGGGTCTATGAGGCGTTTCTGGTGGATGGAGAGGGGTCATGGCGGGCACAGGACTCATTAGTGGGGGTGCGTGAGGTCCAAGGGTGAGGGTGAGGCTGAGGTCCCCGGGGAAGTGCTTGGTGGGGCGTGGGGGTTGTGGAAGTTAGGAGGGCACTGGGACCAGGTGTGGGGCTAGGCCAGGGAGCAGAGTGGGAGGGAGGACCACCTCGAGAAGGGACTGTCACCGAGAGGCAGCCCTAGGGGAGTGCTTCCCGCCAACGCTTGACCGGGGCAGACGGGAAATGAGGGAGTCTCGGCTCAGCCAAGTAGATGGGGCCTTGAGGAGCTGTGGCCTCGGGCACAGGGACAGCTGGTGGTAAGGCCACCTGGGCCCGCAGGAGCCAAGGGCACCGGTTAGTGACCTGGCCATGCAGACGGTGAGCATGGAGCCTGCAGGTGACGTGCGGGCGAATGAGGAGCAGAGGAGGAGCCTGCCGGCAGGGGTGGTGGTATTTGGGGGTGGTGGTACTTGGGGGTGGTGGTACTTGGGGGTGGTGGTACTTGGGGGTGGAGACTCCAGCTCAGGTCTGGCTGTGTCTGACTGAAGGAGGGGAGGGGCCAGACCCCACCCCTCTCAGGAGAGCAGGCTGCTGAGACCTGAGGGCTGGGCGGAGGGGAGGGGCTGTGGCTGGGGTTCTGGTGCGGGCCAGCAGCAGAGGACCCGGGGTACTGGGCACTGCCGGTTGGGGGCTTGTGGTACCATCCCCTGCAGGAGGCTGCACCCCAGCCAGTGGGAGCCCCCTGAAGCCGTGGACAGCGCCCAGGCAGAGGCCTCCTCCCAGCTGGGGAGCCAGGCCAGGCCCCGCCGCCCTCATGCAGCCCTGTCTGGACAGATGGCCCTGCAGGTGCAGAGCTGAGCTTGGTGCCCACGCCTCTCCTGGGGTGTCTCCAAGTCATGTCTGCCGGGGCAAGCCTGGGAATGCAAGTTCCCAGGACACAGGAGCCTGACCAGCCACCCTCCCAATGGGAGTCTGTGAGTGGCAGATGGGCGAGGGACACGTCAGGGTCTCAGATGGCTCCAAAGGCTTCCCTGGGTACCTGTTGGGCAGAGCCCTAGGGCCACACTGGAGGGGCCAAGCCCAAGCACCCCAGGCTATGGGACAGCAGGCATGACAGGACTGAGGTGCAGCCCCCAGCAGTCGGGCTGGGAGGACAGTGGGTCAGCCCGGGAGTAGGGGCCACCCAGATGGTATCTGACGAGGAAGGACCAGGATCTTCCTATATCCACAGCCCCTATCCCCTGAGCAGGGCAGCCAGGCCATCTTGGTCTCCATGTCTTGGGAGGGGACAGCCCCGGGGTGAGTGGAATGTCAGGGAATAGAAGGCCAGGTCGGGCCAGCGCCCTAGAGGTCTCAGTGGCATTAGCCTCTGCCCTCCAGGGGCGGGGCCAGGCTGAGGGTGGCATCGGGCTCCTGGGTTGGCCAGGTTCCCAGGGAACAGCCACCCAGCACCTCGTGTGCATTTTGGCTTTATTATTATTATTTTTGAGACAGAGTCTTGCTCTGTTGCCCAGGCTGGAGTGCAGTGGCGCAATCTCGGCTCACTGCAAGCTCCGCCTCCCAGGTTCACACCATTCTCCTGCCTCAGCCTCCCGAGTAGTTGGGACTGCAGGCGCCCGCCACCATGCCTGGCTAATTTTTTTGTGTGTTTTTAGTAGAGATGGGGTTTCACTGTGTTATCCAGGACGGTCTCGATCTCCTGACCTCATGATCTGCCCGCCTCGGCCTCCCAAAGTGCTGGGATTACAGGTGTGAGCCACCGCACCCGGCCTTGACTTTATTAATACAGTAAAACTGCAGAGTTTAAAACGTCAGTCTAACTGAGGCATCCTCTTCTAAACAGTGCACTTGCTGCTGCAGCGCAGGCCCGACAGGAGCCGGGGCCAGGTCTCCTCCCCGCCTCCACGGCCCACGCCCCAGCCTTGCCCACAGCCCAGAGGATGGCCTCGTGACTGACAGTCTCGGTGGGTGCTGTGACAGGTGCATACCCAGCCAGGTCCCGACTCCCCAGCGTGCCTGAAGAACGGGGTGGCTGCTGTGGCGTCTTTTACTGACAAGTTGCCACTGGCCTTGATTTGTACACGCCCTCGCTCTAGCACTGCCTGTGGCCGGCCTGGCTGGAGGGTCGGGACGCTGCACACCTTCCCTCTTCCCCCAGGGGCTGGTTCCACTGCCCTGCAACCATCAGCACCATCGTCTCCACAACTTGCTCTGTCCCCTTCAAACCCTGGCTCCCCCAGCCCCGGCACCCACCATTCTGCTGTCTCCGAACTTGGCTGTTGCAGAGACGCCACACAGATGACCCGTAACTGCGCACGACCTTCTGTGTCTGACTGACTCCTCTTGGCACAGTGTCCCCAGGGTCCCCCAGGCTGGAGGCTCTCAGTGCCTCCTTCGTTGTTACGGCTGAGGACTGTCCCAGGCAAGGACAGACCATGTGTTTACCCGTCGTCTGGACACGGCGGTGGCTTCCGGCCCCTGGCTGGGAATAGGCTGCTGTGAACTTTTTTTTTTTTTTTTTGAGATGGAGTCTCGCTCTGTCGCCCAGGCTGGAGTGCAGTGGTGCAACCTTGGCTCACCGAAACCTCCGCCTCCCAGGCTCAAGCAATTCTCCTGCCTCAAGCCTCTCAAGTAGCTAGGATTACAGGCGTGCACCACCACACCTGGCTAATTTTTATTTAGTAGAGACAGGGTTTCTCCATGTTGACCAGGCTGATCTCAAACTCCTGACCTCAGGTGATCCGCCCGCCTCGGCCTCCCAGAGTGCTGGGATGACAGGCTGCTTTGCCAGTTTTTAAACTGGGTTTATTGTAGGGCTGTGGTTCTTTATATATGCTGGATATGAATCCCTCACGTGTATGATTTGCCACTGTTTATTTTCTCCCATTCCATGGGTTATCTTTTCACTCCCTTGATGGTTTTTTGTCTTGTTTTTTCCATACAGAGTCTAACTGTAGCCCAGGCTGGAGTGCAGTAGCACAATCTCAGCTCATGGCAACCTCTCCACCGCCCAGCCTCAAGCAATTCTCCTAAGTCAGCCTCCTGAGTAGCTGGGACTGTAGGCGTTTGCCATCACGCTCGGCTAATTTTTTGTATTTTATTAGAGACCAGGTTTCACCATGTTGGCCAGGATAGTCTCGATCTCCTGACCTCGTGATCTGCCTGCCTTGGCCTCCCAAAGCGCTGGGATTACAGGCGTGAGGCACCGCGCCCTGCCTCTACTCCGGTCTTTATGCTAGTATCACACTGTTTTGATCATGACCGCTTTGAAGTAATTTTTGGAATCAGTATGTATGAGTCTTTCAACTCTGTTCTTTTTCAAGACCGTTCGATGATTTGGGGGTCCTCTGAGACTCCCTATGTGTTTTCTATTTCTGCAAAACATGTCATTGGGATTTGGATGGGGTTCCATTGAATCTGCAGATCACTATGCGTGGTAGTCATCTTAAGAATATTAAATCCATCAGGGCGGGCGTGGGGGCTCACGCCTGTAATCCCAGCACTTTAGGAGGCTGAGGCAGGTGGATCACCTGAGGTCAGGAGTTCAAGACAAGCCTGGCCAACATGGAGAAACCCTGTCTGTACAAAAATACAAAAATTAGCCAGCCGTGGTGGCGGGCACCTGTAATCCTAGCTACTGGGGAGGTTGAGGCGGGAAAATTGGTTGAACCCAGAGGTGGAGGTTGCAGGGAGCCAAGATCGTGCCATTGCACTCCAGCCTGGTGACAAGACTAGACACCATCTCAAAATAAATAAATAAAGGGTATGGATGTCTCCTGTCAGCCTTATGTAGTGGGTGGCACTGTTTGTACATGGATAATTGTGGTGTCTTGGCACATGGACCCTTGTGTCGATATAGAACATACTTGTCTCCTGTAGTTCCAGCCGCTCCAGCTCTTTTGGCTGTTCACATGAATACTCTTCCATACCTTCACTTTCAACCTGTTTATGTCTTTTTTTTTTTTTTTTTTTTTTGAGACGGAGTCTCACTCTGTCACCCAGGCTGGAGTGCAGTGGCCGGATCTCAGCTCACTGCAAGCTCCACCTCCCGGGTTTACGCCATTCTCCTGCCTCAGCCTCCCGAGTAGCTGGGACTACAGGCGCCCACCACCTCGCCCGGCTAGTTTTTTGTATTTTTTAGTAGAGACGGGGTTTCACTGTGTTAGCCAGGATGGTCTCGATCTCCTGACCTCGTGATCCACCCACCTCGGCCTCCCAAAGTGCTGGGATTACAGGCTTGAGCCACCGCGCCCGGCCCTGTTTATGTCTTTAAAAGTTAGTCTTTCAGGCGGGGCGCAGTGGCTCACGCCTGCAATCCCAGCACTTGGGAGGCCAAGGTGGACGGATCTGGAGGTCCGGAGTTCCAGACCAGCCTGGCCAACATAGTGAAACCCCATCTTTGCTGAAAATACAAAAATTAGCCGGGTGTGGTGGTGCGTGCCTGGGATCCTAGCTACTCGGGAGGCTGAGGCAGGGGAATCACTGGAACCCAGGAGGCAGAGGTTGCAGTGAGCCGAGATCGTGCCATTGCACTTTAGCTTGGGTGACAGAATGAGACTGTGTCTCAAAAAGAAAAAAAAGAACCCGATGCCTGATGAGGCGAGGTGGAAGTTCCGTCCCAAAACCCCCCATCCCCACCCCCGGCTGACAGAAACCTGCCTTCCATGAAACCAGTCCCTGCTGCCAGAAACATGGGGAACCACTGGTTTAAGTTCTGTAGACATACAGACCCCAGCTAGAAAGGTAACTGGCATTTAATTTACCCCTGTACTAGGGCCCTCTGTCTCCCTCCAGCTCAGCTGATGTCTGTCTACTCACTTCCCCGCAGGGCACATGGGCCTGCAGGTAGCCAACTCCTGAAGCTTTTATCTGGGAATGCCTTTTTTTTTTTTTGGAGACAGGGTCTTGCTCTGTCATGCAGGCTGGAGTGCAGTGGTGCGATCTCAGCTCACTGCAACCTCCGCTTCCCAGGTTCAAGCAATTCTCCTGCCTCAGCCTCCCGAGTAGGTGGGACTACAGGTACACACCACCACACCCAGCTAGTTTTTTGTGTGTGTTTTTTGTGTAGACACGGGGGTCCCGCAGTGTTGCCCATACTGGTCTTGTACTCCTGGTCTCAAGCGATCTTCCCGCCCTGGCCTCCCAAAGTGCTGAGATGACAGGTGTGAGCCACGATACCAAGCCTTAACTCTAATTTTTAAAGGGCTGTTAGAATTCTTGGTTTTGTCAGTTTCTTCCATTGAATGGGACCTGTTTTCCTGTTTCTTTGAATATGTTGTGCTTTTTGTTAAAAACTGGTCTTTTGAAAACAGACTCTGCCAGTCTTTGCAAACAGGTTCTGTGCACGGAGCCTGGGGATCAGTGTGAGTCTCTTTCAGGGCCGGCGCATCTCTTCCGACTCTCGGGCAAGTGCTTCAGCCTGGTGGAGTCCACGTGAGTGCGGGGGGGGGCGGGGGTGTGCGGGTGGGCTGGGGTGCAGCCTGGGGACCCCCCTCATGCCACCTGTGTCCCCAGGTACAAGTACGAGTTCTGCCCATTCCACAACGTGACCCAGCACGAGCAGACCTTCCGCTGGAACGCCTACAGCGGGGTCCTCGGGTGAGCGGGGCCGGGCCAGGGATCCCAAAGCAGCAGCGCGGCTCCCCCGCCTGGCCTCATGGGCCGTGCCCGTGTCCCCGCAGCATCTGGCACGAGTGGGAGATCGCCAACAACACCTTCATGGGCATGTGGATGAGGGATGGTGACGCCTGCCGTTCCCGGAGTCGGCAGAGCAAGGTGGGGCCTCAGACGGGAGCCTGGGAAGAGGGGCCCCAGCCTCTGCAACACACCCACCGGCGTTCCCTCCCCAGGTGGAGCTGGCGTGTGGAAAAAGCAACCGGCTGGCCCACGTGTCCGAGCCAAGCACCTGTGTCTATGCACTGACGTTCGAGACCCCCCTCGTCTGTCACCCCCACGCCTTGCTAGGTAGGAGTGCGGGACGCAGTGGGGGCGGCCATGCACGCAGCCCTGCCAGAGGCCCTGCAGTGGTGGGGGCCAGAGTTGGGACATGGGGCACAGCTGAGTCTGGCTTCTCTGGGGTCCTCAGTGTACCCGAGCCTGCCAGAGGCCCTGCAGCGGCGGTGGGACCAGGTGGAGCAGGACCTGGCCGACAAGCTGATCACCGCCCAGGTAAGCGTACGCTCGGGGTTGCCCCGGCAGGCCCGGCTGGGAGCTGGGTGCTGCCCCTGCATCCTCCACCTTCAGGGCCATGAGAAGTTGCTGCGGACACTTTTTGAGGATGCTGGCTACTTAAAGGCCCCAGAAGAAAATGAACCCAGCCAGCTGGAGGGAGGTCCTGACAGCTTGGGGTTTGAGACCCTGGAAAACTGCAGAAAGGTACGGTACTGTGGGAGGTGGCAGCACACAGTAGCCTCCCGCCCCCCGCCCCGGCCTTTCCCTTGACCTTCGTGTTGTAGGCGCGTAGAGAACTGTCGGAGGAGATCAGAAGGCTAAAAGGTTTGCTCAGCCAGCACGGTATCCCCTACATGAGGCCCACAGGTAAGTCACCTGTGGGGAGAGGGCCAGGCCCACCACTGCACCCAGCACCTGTGGGTCCAGGTGAGGACCGGCCACCTGGTGTTTTGGCAGAAACTTCCAGCTTGGAGCACTTGGGCCACAAGACACCCAGAGCCAAGCCTGCAGAGCAGCTGCGGGGGGACCCAGGACTGCGTGGGAGTTTGTGACCCTATGGTGGGAAGGCAGAGGTGGACAAGCGCCCTACAGATTGGCTGGTAGGATCCCCAGCGACCAGCTGGCCAGGCTTGTGCTTAGAGAAACAGACAAAACAAAGATTCAAGGTTTTAATTAATTCCCATACTGATAAAAATAATTCCATGAATTCTGTAAACCATTGCATAAATGCTATAGTGTAAAAAAATTTAACAAGTGTTAACTTTAAACAGTTCACTACAAGTAAATGATTATAAATCCTACCTTCCGGGTTAAGAAAATTCCACTCAAACAACACTCTCATCTACTCAGACATACAGAGTGAGGCTTCCAGAAATTAATCCATGTGACGCATCCACACGGAACAAGGTCTGCTGACCACAGTTACACACATCACTGTTTTCACGGCTAATGCTGAACACTAGAGTTACAGACGACAGGCAACACCACACAGAACCGGCCACCACCCGGCTCCCATGCCCAGTGCCAGCCATGGCCGCAGGTGGGAGCTGCTGGGCCTGCCTCCACGGGGCACCTTCCAGCCACTGCTGTGGGCCTCGGCCACCTCGGATCCATCCCTGAGGCCTTGGCCGCTGAGACGGGTGAGGAAGGCCCCAGGACGGGCAGCCCCGGGGTCTTGCCTCCATCTCCAATCCTGGCAGTGCCGGCAGCCATTCTTTGGTCTTCCCACTGGTCACCTGTCCTCAGAGCCAGTACTAATATGGGGGAGCAGGTGTCTCCGCCGTCCTCCAACCCCTGGGGCTCCCAGCTCCACCACCCCAGAAGCTGAGCCATGGAGATGCCCTGCAGGGGCAGCCGCCACCTTGTTCCCAGAAAGAGCAGAGCAGCCGGCAGACTAGCGCTCAGCTACTCCCGACAACCAGGAGACGTCTGGGCAGACACCACATCCCAGAAAAGACCAGAGGCCCGAAATGGGAACCAAGTGCATAAATAATAAAAACAGGATTTTACACATTGATGACAGTAGCACAAAATATACGTAATTTCTAGATACTGAGCTAATAAATCATCACTATAATTAAAAACAAAATAGATTCACTAAAACCAAGTCGATAGTTACCTGGAGTAGTGGACTAGCTGCAGAATGTCACGGATCCACTTCCTTTAAAATGATAGAATGTTGCTATCAGTTTGTCTTACGTTAAAAAAGTTCTTAAACCTCCTACTATATTAAATACATTCTAATTTGGTCACTGATAAAAATTTACCTAGACGTTTTGCACTTTTAAAAAATGCTATTAAAAGTCTTTGGCAAAGTGACGGGCAGGGAGGAACACGTTGATGCCACTGCCTGCTCTTGTGCCCTCACAACCCACATGGCCCACAGAGAGCCAGGTCGCCATAAATCACAGACGCCTGTTCCTGTTCCTCAACTCCTAGGGACAGTCCCAGCCCTGAGCAGAAGGGTCAGGTCATCGCGGGAACATGTTCTCAGTCGCGTTTCTGCTGCGGCTGGAAGCCATGCTGTCGCTCCAGGGGCAGACAGGCCAGGGGACCACAGCAGAGCCGGGACCTTGGGGGCTACCTCCCCCCTTGGGGGCTACTTCCCCCGTGTGCTCCAGGCCACTAAGAGGCTGTGACTGGGTCCTGGTGTGACCTTGCTGGCCACATGGATGAGCCCCGATACTAACTGGCAGTACGGGTCAGGTGACTCACATACACCCGGCACCCTGGCGCACACCACGGCTCGAGCGTCTCCCACATGAGCAGGACGGGGGTGGCCACAGGTGCTGGGGAGCCAGCCACTCTCCCAGGTCACTGCCTGACACCCGCCAGGACGCCTAGCGATGTCTCCAAGGAGCTACAAAGCACCATTGCCTAGGACAGATCTAAGTCATCAGAAGACAGCTTTTTTTTTTTTTTTGAGCCAGAGTCTCACTCTGTCACCCAGGCTGGAGTGCAGTGGCGTGATCCTGGCTCACTGCAACCTCTGCCTCCTGGGTTCAAGCGATTCTCCTACTTTAGCCCCCCGAGTAGCTGGGACTACCGGCGCCTGCCACGACGCCCGGCTAAGTTTTGTATTTTTAGTAGAGACAGAGTTTCACCATGTTAGCCAGGATAGTCTCAATCTCCTGACCTTAGGTGATCCATCCGCCTCAGCCTCCAAAAGTGCTGGGATCACAGGCGTGAGCCATCGTGCCCGGCCAGAAGACAGCTGCTTAAAACAGTAATTCTAAAACCTCTGATATCTGATCCCTTCTGCTGCATTTTTCGTTAGTATCAAACTGTCTTTCAGAGGTTCAAGGGAGAAAACAAAACCAGTGATGTTCCTTCACTTGTTTAACAAGGCACAGACGCATAGGAAAAGTGGCCACGGATCACAGAAATGCAGGACGGAGCTCTCCTGCTCCCACGTCACGAGGCTGGAATATCAACCCCAGTGCCTTGTGCGCACACAGGCTCGGGAAAACTAGCTCCTTCCATCAAGTTAAAAACATCTAAATCCATAATCACTCTGCTTATAAATACTATCTGCACTTAATGGGAAAATGTAAAAATCCTAGGTCTTACTACTAGATAAACGCTCATTTCATAAGTACTAGTTTCAGAATATGAAATCTAATATATTCAGCATACTATGAATTGACAATAAACTGATATGAAATATTTAAGTTCACAGTACACATATAAAGCTTCATATTATCGCATATTTAAAAAACAACATAGAAAGCAGCTTAGAGCAATTTATAACCTCTAAATTCCTCGCTTTACAAAGTGCTTTGAAAGACCCCAGCTCTCAGTGGTCCAGTCACAGGAGTGTCAGGACCACAAACTGCTGTGATCACAGCGCCACGCGGACCCCTGAGGCACCAGGCCCCTCGAGGACAGGCAGGCGGGTTCTGTAGGTTTGCCTTTAAGGTTTTTGAGGAAAATACCTTGAAACCGTCGGTAGGACTAGATAGGTGATAACGTGTGACAGGAAAGCTGTCGGCCGAGCGCGGGCAGGGGCTCCCAGCCTCATGATAACGGGCTGAGCGCAGGCGGGGCTCCCAGCCTCGGTCCTCACAGCGGTGGCACCAGAAATGAGTGACGACGTGTCTGTGGTCACAAGGAGCGCTGGAGCCAGGGTGCCCAGCAGGAGGTGGCTGTCCCCGCTGAGGTCACCACCGCAGGGGCTGGCCCTTGCAGTAGGGGCACTCGGGTGCGGCGGCCGCACACGGCTCACAGAGGACGCGGTGCTGGCACGGCCGCAGGACGGCACTGTGGGCCCGCTCCCGGCAGGCCACGCATTGCTTGGCGCGGAGCTGGAAGATCACCTGCAGGGCCAGAACAGTAATGGGGTCAGGAGGCCCCTGCCCAGGCTGGACCAGCTGGGGAGCCACAGGGCCTTCTGGGCAGGACTCGGCATCTTAGGCCACCCGGCCACCAGCTACAGAGACAGGGTCAGGGAGATGTCCCCAGCCAGGGCCACCTCAGGGAGAAGGCAGCTGCGGGGTGGCAGGAATGCTCTGTCTCAAGCCCTGGGCAGAGGACGGCCCCCTGAGGCCACCACAGACACGGCAGTGGCCGGACAGGCCAAGTCCCTGAGGGCCCTGGCGGCTGGGTGCCCAGGATGTGGGCTACGCAGGACACACTGGCCCAGAGCAGTTAGGCCAAGAGTCCACCCTTAACAGGAGAGGTGAGGAGAGACATGCTGAAGTGGAGGGAGCATGTGTGAGGGCTGCAGCTGAGAACAAGGAGGGATGGGGCCACCTTCCCTGTGGAGGGTGCAGCCTGGCATTCACTGGTGAGAGGGGTGAAAGGGCAAGGGCCAGCCTGACAGGAGAGGCGGCTCCCAGGGAGACAGGCAGGGAGGTCGCAGGGGGTCTGTGCTGGCACGGGGCACCGTCCCCTCCTCCCCAGGCCCGGAGCAGACCCGAGGGGGCAGGGAAGGGAGGGGACACCACACCAGCCAGGGCCCTCCCCAGACAGGGACAGCAGCCCTGCAGGCAGGCTAGCCCATCACCCTGCCCCGAGCAGGACTCACGCCGTCCACGGCCTCCAGGTCCAGGCGCAGCTGACTCTGCAGCGAGTGCAGCTTAGGCAGGGGAATGGTGCCTATGTCCCCGCAGCACCGCAGCCCCCGCAGTGTGGAGGCTACGCCCAGGCCCTCCAGCTCCTCCTGCAGCTGCTTCACCTGCGCCTCCACCTCCTCCTTCTTCTGCAGCGCCAGCTGCCGGTCACAATCGGCCACGCGGGCACGTTCCTTGGCCTCCTGCGCCTCTCGCTGCCAGGCATCGCAGACCTGAAACCCAGGGCCCGTGCAGGGGGCAGCCAGAGCCCATCTCAGCCCCTCCCACTTCACCTATGCCACCTGCAGACCCCACTGCCTGTGTCACCTGCGATCCTCCCTCCCCTCCCCCATCACCTGTGGCCCGCTCACCTGAGTCCCCTGCGGCCCGCCCTCACCTATCTCACCCCCCACCAAACACTCACCTGAGTCCCAGGTGGCCCTCCCTCCCCCTCACCTGTCTGGCCTCCACATGCTCACCTGTTTCACCTGCTGCCATGACTCCTCCCACTGCCGGATCTTCCTCTTGGCCTCGTCCAGCTGCCGTCTGACCCGGGCCAGCTCAGCCCCATTTGGACTGGAACCCGAAGAGGATGGGGGGCCGGCGCTCAGGATAGGGGTGGGGCTGGGGGAGAAGCTGCCGGAAACAAAGTCCCAGATGCTCCCGGGGACACCGTTCAAACCTGAGTGTGAAAGGGCCGATGATGGCCCAGCCCAGCTGTGCTCACGGCCTGGTGACTGGTGGGTGCTATGCCCTGGCCCGGCCGCCACGTGGGCACCCTCCGGGGCTCACCCACCCTGATGGCAGGGGTCTTGCCCTTTGTCCTGCCTGCCCCTTGCCCCACTCCTGGACCCCACCAGCCTCAGGAAGAGGCGCTGGGGACCAAGTGGGGCTGGCTGAGGCACTGACAGTGACACCTGCCCCGGCCGGTCTCCCCACCAGACCTATGCCTTCCTGGCCACCTGAGGAGTCTGAACAGAGAAATTAAATTTGGGTTCCTGGGACCATATCATGAGGTGGAAGGGGCAGTGGTTCTCAGACTCCACTCCCAGGAACGCCTCACACAGACTCTCAAAGACCCCAAAGAGCTGTGTTCGCACGGTGACATCTGCCAGTGTGTATGCAGCTTTAGAGACTATGACTGAGATACTTTAAATGTTACTAAAAAAAAAAAACAGGACTGTCATCCCAGCACTTTGGGAGGCCGAGGCGGGCAGATCACTTGAGGTCAGGAGTTTGAGACCAGCCTGCCCAACATGGTGAAACCCCATCTCTACTGAAAACACAAAAATTAGACGGGTATGGTAGCAGCAGCCTGTGATCCCAGCTACTCGGGAGGCTGAGGCAGGAGAATCATTTTAACCTGGAAGGCGGAGGGTGCGGTGAGCCAAGATTGCTGGAGCCTGGGCGACACAGTGAGACTTTGTCTTAAAAAAAAACTTTTAAAATTTTGTAATTTTTGTAGAGTCAGGAATCTCACTATGGTGCCTAGGCTTCTCTTGAACCCCTGGCCTCAAGTGATCCACCCACCTCAGCCTCCCAAAGTGCTGGGATTACAGGCCTGAGCCACCATGTTGGCCCAAAGTGTTTTTTTTTTTGTTTTTGTTTTTGTTTTTTGAGGTGGAGTCTCCCTCTAACACCAGGCTGGGGTGCAATGGCTCACTGCAACCTCCGACTCCTGGGTTCAAGCAATTCTCCTGCCTCATCCTCCCGGGCAGCTGGGACTACAGGCGCCCGCAATCACGCCCAGCTAATTTTTGTATTTTTAGTAGAGACGGGGTTTCACCATGTTAGCCAGGATGGTCTCGATCTCCTGACCTCCTGATCTGCCCTCCTCGGCCTCCCAAAGTGCTGGGATTCCAGGCGTGAGCCACCGCGCCCGGCCTTTTTTTTTTTTTTTTTTTTTTTTTTTTTTGAGACAGTTTCACTCTTACTGCCCACGCTGGAGTGTAACAACACAGTCTCGGCTCACCGCAACCTCCGCCTCTCAGGTTCAAGCGATTCTCCTGCCTCAGCCTCCTGAGTAGCTGGGATTACAGGCGCAAGTCACCACGCCCAGCTAATTTTGTATTTTTAGTAGAGACAGGGTTTCTCCATGTTGATCAGGCTGCTCTCGAGTCATCAAGCCCGGCCAAGTGTTAGTTCGTTTACAACGTAACAAACAGCCGTGCACGGTGGCTCAAGCCTGTCATCCCAGCACTTTGGGAAGCCGAGGTGGGCAGATCACGAGGTCAGGAGTTTGAGACCAGCCTGGCCAACATGGTGAAACCTGTCTTTACTAAAAATACAAAAATTATCTGGGGGTGGTGGCGCACGCCTCTATAATCCCAGCTACTCGGGAGGCTGAGGCAGGAGAATTGCTTGAACCTGGGAGGTGGAGGTTACAGTGAGCCGAGATCGTGCCATTGCACTCCAGCCTGGGTGACAGAGCGAGACTCAGTCTGCGGCGGGGGAGAGCCTGTGAGTAGCAGGCCATGTGCTTTGCCACCATGGATGGGGCACAAGGTTCCGTGTGGGGCCTCTCAGTCAGGGTGGCCTCTGGGAGGCAGCCCCACGGAGGCTTCATGGGAACGCTTGCGAGGAGGGAGCCGGCACTCACCTAAGGGGCTGTAGGATGAGGCTGAAGAGCCCAGTGCACCCGGCTCTGAACGCAGGGGTGGCGGCTGCTGGGGAGGCGTCATGGCCGAGGAACCCACCGGCCCCGGGAGGGGCTGGGATAGTGAACTGAGTGGCGAGGTGGACGCGGAGGACGGCGAGTGCAGCGATGGTGCTCGGGGCAGGGAGCCAGGGATGGCAACAGGCGCAGAGCCGGCCAGAGACCTGGGACCTGGCAGGGGCGGACCGGTGAGCGAAGGAAGTACCGCTAGGCCTCTGCCCAAACATCTGTTCACCGGCGGGTGGCAGCCACGGAAGACGGACCCTGCTGGCGGTGGTGGTGGGGATATGGGGGGTGGGGATATGGGGGGTGGGGATACGGGGGCCAGGCCAGCAGCCACCTTCTATGGGTGTGGAGCCAGAGCCCTGGGTGGCCACGTCTCACACAGTTGGGCAAGCCATGGGCTCAAAGGGATTTCAACCAGAGGTGGGGACACAGGGGTTTAGCGTGGGCCCCCCCAAAAAGCCAGACACCCACCAGGCTCTGCCAGCCAATTCAGCCACTGGCACAGTCCTCCCAGCACTTGTCCAGGCCCCCTAAAATAGTTTACTTTCTTTTAAAGTCAGAAAGAAAAGATACACTTTTAGGCTGACGGAAAGGGTGTTGTATAGGGTAAGACACATTTGTATGGATGTTGATCTTTTGTCTACAATGTGAATACATCTGTCCTTCGGAGACCATCAGGACCTTCCTCAGGAAAAGCCCCGCCTGTCTCTGCAGGGCCACTTTGCTGGAACAAAGGTGAACTGAAGAAGTGGGAGGGCCCGAAGCAGGAGAGAGGCTGAGGAGTCTGTGTGCAGGGGGGGAAGGGGAGGGGCAGTGAGGGAGAGGAGGAGGTACCGCCAGAAGGGGGCCCTCCCGTCCCCAAAACCAGATACGGGGTATTGCACTGTGGCCCAGGCGGGAGCACAGTGGTCCAACCTCGGCTCACTGCAGCCTTGACCTTCCCAGGCTCAAGCGATCCTCCTGCCGCAGCGCTTAGCTGTTCAGCGGCTGGAGGAGCAACGCCCCAGGTGCCCCTCGCCCTCACCTGCTGGTCCCAGGTCGTGGCCGTCCTGCTCTTCCAGATCCTTCTCTAGGGATGCAATATTCACATTGCTAAGACGTGGGTCTAACGCAGAACCTGTCAACAGAGCCCCCCATCATCCACAGCCCACCCAGTGCTGCAGAGCTCAGGAAGCCCAGCTGAGAAGGACGACTGTCCAGCCTGGGCTTAAGAGTGAGACCAAGGGCAGAAGGCATGGGAGTTGCTGGGGGAGCCTGGGAAGGACACGCCAGTCCACCCTCGCGGCCCCCAGCAGGCAGTGGGAGGCTTGGCTGTTCTCTGGCAGAACGAGCATGCGCAGGTGGGACACCCCGCCACAGCCCAGCAGCTGGGTCCTCGCCTCCGACGTGCCGCTGCTGCTCCTCGGAGTTTAAATACCTAAGCGTGTGTTAGCATCTGACCATGTGTGCACACTCGACTGTTTGAAAAACCTTCCAGGAGAGTGATTTCAAGAAGCAGGTGTTCATCTGCAATTTCATGCCAAGCACCAAGACCTCAATCCCCTAGGCTCAAGACCAAGTGGGAAGGACCCTCCTCGGAGCGGCCTCACCCAGCCACCCCTGCCTTCCAAGGCTGTCCCCATCCGTCCCTGCAAGCCATGGGGCTGCCCTCCTGCATGGGCCCTTCCCTCCCAAGTCCCCACCCCCAACCCCGAACGGCAAGCAGTGGTCCCAGTGCCCCTTCCTAGTATTAGGAAGCCATCTTGAGGAGGCTGAGCTCTGAACACCAGCCCCTGAACACACAGCGTGTCTCAAACTCCTGCAGCCTCTGCACAGAGGTTGGGTTGGGGATGGGGGGTGACCAGAGGATCTGGGATCTGAGAACCCACGTGCCACAGGGGGCAGGCCAGGGGACCACGGCGGCTGCATGAGCTCCGGGACACACCCTGTGGGCCGGTGCCGCCTCCCACAGCAGCAGGTGGGAGAGGAGCCTGGCTCAGGGGTGGACAGTGGACTCCAGGTCCACCTGGGGGTTCCTGAACCCCCACTGATGCCTGGTACTGGACAGTGTGCTGCTGAGTCCTGCTCTGAGACGCGCGAAGCCACCCCTGCCTGTCCCGGAAGGGTGTCAGACCCCCTTCTTCCTGTCCTCACCTGGGACAGATGGTCCCTCCACGGCCCCCGGCAACCGCACCCCGGGGACACCTGTCAGACCTGACTGGGGGTTGGCACACCGGGAACCTCCAGCCTGGCCAGCCCTGCCTGGTGCTCAGTTCAGACCAGTAGCCCAGCAGAAGCGAAGAGGTGGTCACTGGCCCCCATGTACCCGACATCAAGCCCCGCCCTCACAGGGCTCTTGCGGCCTCACTCCCCACACCCCACCCCACCCAGCGTGGAGCTGGCTGATCCAAGCAGGGCTGACTGCTGCGACCTGGTGGCCGTGTCAGGGTGATAGCAGGTTCACCACACAGGGGGCATCCCAGGAAATAGCTGGAGAAACGGACTGGGCAGCCAGCGAGTCGCAGAGGGACAAAACCCCACTCAGCTGGGGAAGAGGGCTGGGGTCTTTCCAGACATTTTCAGCATCAACAGGAAAGGCAGGAGGGTGACTTCTGAAGAAGAACGCGACACTAGCCACACGCGAGATCTGTGGGGACCGCAGGTGTGGGGCCCAGCCTCAGCTCATGGCCTGCACCTCACCCCTCTGCCCAGGCCTCCGCTTCTCCTCCGTGGAACCAACTGGCACCAGTGCCACGGGGACCACGGGAGCAACCACAGGGTGGCAGGTGGCCCTTCGCCTGAGGCCTGGTGCTCGGCGGCCACACTCTGAACCCCACAGGAGCAGCCAGAACATCCTCGTGCCACCGTGGTGGCCCTGGCCGTGCACAGCCCATCGCGCACAGGCTGGTGTGGATGCAGTGCGGCCTGGCAGGTCTGGGCCTCTGAACTTCACCCTGGATCTGGCCTCGCTCAGCAGCCACACTGTGTGGAGACCGTGCTCCACCAACCAGAGCAGCAGGTGGGAGAGGAGCCTGGCTCAGGGGTGGACAGTGGACTCCAGAGGTCGCAAGGCAGAGGCCATCCCCACCCCACTCCACCGCACAGCATGACCCAGACTCAACCCTCATGCACACGCCAGCCATGAGGGAATTTCCGGGGCATGGAGGCCGGGCTGTGGTGCCACCTGACAACACTGTCCTTCCCAGTCACAGAGGCAGCAGGGCCCGGGGCAGAGAACCTGACCCCCTGAGGCATCCAGGACAGCACATGGCACCTGCAGCAGCAGTCTCCACTCCCACAGAGACACTGTTCAAATGAAGCTTTTAGGGACTTTCGAAGGTCTTACCCAGAAACTAAAGGAACAGGTGGGGGTGGAGGCGGCCAGGCCAAGACCCCCTGAGGACCAGGAACCCACAACAGCAGTCACCAAGGCCTCAGCCCTCAAGGACGCTCATTGGCAGAGCCAAAGGCAGGCCCTGGGCCAGCGGCACCCAGAGCCACTCGCTCCTCTCCTTCCTACTCACGGGACAGTGAGGTCCCCAAGCGGACATCCACCCTGGCCTGCAGAGTGGGCCAGCCCTCCCGGTCCCTGTCATCTGCCTGACATGCTCAGGCCATGGCCGAAGAGGGCACGACCTCAAAGCCTGACTGAAGTCGTGCTTCGAAGCACAGAGCTGAGACGCTGGAGGCAGCGGCAGAGGACCATGCACCGAGCGGCTTCAGACAGGTGGCTCCAAGGCTGAAAGTCACATCTGCAGTAGGCAGGGCCTCCTCCCTCCTTCCTCCAGGGCTGGGGCACACACTTTCTCCCTCCTCTCTACAGGGCTGGGGCACACTCCTCCTCTCTCCAGGGCTGGGGTGTGCTCCTCGTCCTCCCTCCTCTCTCCAGGGCTGGGGTATGCTCCTCCTCCCTCGTCTCTCCAGGGCTGGGGCGTGCTCCTCGTCCTCCCTCCTCTCTCCAGGGCTGGGGTGTGCTCCTCCTCCCTCGTCTCTCCAGGGCTGGGGCACGCTCCTCCTCCCTCCCTCTAGGACCTGGGGCGCTCCTCCTCCTCCTCCTAGTGTCCACCCTCCTTCATGGCTGGCAGCCACATGACTCCAGTGTCTGCCTCTGCACTGGGGGCCATCTCTTCTGAGTGTCTGTCCTAGTTTGTTTGTTTTTTTTTTTTTGAGACAGAGTCTCGCTCTGTCGCCCAGGCTGGAGTGCAGTAGCCAGATCTCAGCTCACTGCAAGTTCCGCCTCCCGGGTTCCCGCTATTCTCCTGCCTCAGCCTCCCGAGTAGCTGGGACTACAGGCGCCCGTCACCTCGCCCGGCTAGGTTTTTGTATTTTTTTTTTTTAGTAGAGACGGGGTTTCACCATGTTAGCCAGGATGGTCTCGATCTCCTGACCTCATGATCCGCCCGTCTCGGCCTCCCAAAGTGCTGGGATTACAAGCTTGAGCCACCGCACCCGGCCCCAAGTTTGTTCTTATAAGGACACTGGTCACTGGCTCAGGGTCCCACGCTACCGGCCTCATTTTCACCTGGTTATAAGGACCCTGCAGTAGCATCCCCCGATCTGTAGCAGGGGGGATACATTCCAAGATCCCCCACGGAAGCCTGAGGCCGCGGATGGCACGGAACCCCTACATACCAGGCTTTTTCCTATATGAACGTCCTCATTTGCATGTCAAGCCCAGTAAGAGATTAACAAGATTAACTAGGAACATAGACAGATTTCAGCACTGCACAGTAATCAAAGTTACCTGAGCAACCGAATGCCCTCCTGTACGGTGCCATCCTGAACCCAGACCTCACACCAGCAACTGAGGCAGTGGACAGCAAACGCTGGGATAAGAGGACCTGCTGTGCTTCCACGCAACGCCACGAAGCCAGGTGCGGGGCCTGAGGTTCAGGTGCATCTTTTATTTTTTTTTTTTTTCAAAACAGTCTTGCTCTGTCACCCAGGCTGGAGTGCAATGGTGCGATCTCAGCTCACTGCAACCTCCGCCTCCTAGGCTCAAGCTATTCTCCTGCCTCAGCCTCCTGAGCAGCTGGGACTACAGCTGCCCTCCACCACCCCCAGCTGATTTTGTATTTTTAGTACAGACAGGTTTTCTCTATATCGGTCAGGTTGGTCACGAACTCCCCACCTCAGGTGATCCGCCTGCCTCGTCTCCCAAAGTGCTGGGATTACAGGCGTGAGCCACCGTGCCCGGCCTCAAATGCAACTTTCAGGGGACACAATTCAAACCAGGACATGGGATCCCACCTGCAGATGCCCCTGTTGGTCCTGTCCGTCCTCTCCAGGCCCCTCAGGACTCTGTACCAACAGATATGCCCCCTGATGTGCACAGCCCTCCCTCCCTGAGTCCTCCCCAGGGAGGAGACCCCCACCTCTGTCTCCACTCCCCCTGCAGCTGTTTTCTGGGGCCTCCTCAGCACTCACTCTGCCCACCACTGTCCGGGGCCTTTCCCTCCAGCCCTGCACCTATGCCCTGAACTGCCTCTGGTCACAGGCACCAGCTTCCCTCCCAGGCCCACCCCCATGCCCACTCTCCTCCCTGGTGTCTGGCAGCCTCTCCTGTGGCCTGGACCCACCCAACACAGTGGCTCTGCAGCCCCCAGCCCAGATGTCCTGGACGTCCCCCAGCAGGGGCCACAGCCCTTCCTCCCTGGCAAAGGATCCCTCGCTCGTTCCCATGGCCCCACTGCAGGGCTTTCCCAGACACCGTGTGTGCAGGGCCCTCCTGGAAGCTGGCACTGCAGGACCCCTTCCTCAGGGGCTGCTCGCTCAGCCCACACCCACTGAGGCCAATGCCCAGCCTTCATGCATCGCAAGAGTGACCTTCCTACTATGAAAAGCCTCGGCCGGGCGCGGTGGCTCAAGCCTGTAATCCCAGCACTTTGGGAGGCCGAGACGGGCGGATCACGAGGTCAGGAGATCGAGACCATCCTGGCTAACATGGTGAAACCCCGTCTCTACTAAAAATACAAAAAACTAGCCGGGCGAGGTGGCGGGCGCCTGTAGTCCCAGCTACTCGGGAGGCTGAGGCAGGAGAATGGCGTGAACCCGGGAGGCGGAGCTTGCAGTGAGCTGAGATCCGGCCACTGCACTCCAGCCTGGGCGGCAGAGCGAGACTCCGTCTCAAAAAAAAAAAAAAAAAAAAAGAAAAGCCTCATCGTGTCCCGAGTCCTGGCCTGCAAGAAAGGAGGGAGGGAGCTTGTGCCCTTGCGTGTGCCAGTCACTGCTTCCCAATGGGTCCTTTGCCAGGCTCCCAACCTTCTGTGCCACTGAGGCTCAGCCTGGCCGTGCCTTCCATTCACTAAGATCAGCCCCACCAGTCCCCAGAAAGCTGCTCGGACTCCAAGCCCTGCGTGGAATGCCCCTACTCCATCCTTGCAGGTGTCAGCCTCAACCATGCCAGGGCCCCGGGCAGACTCACCCACTGAGGACAGGCACCAATCCCCAACCCACAGGCCTGCCCACGGCCCCCGTGTGCTTCCACACTGGGGCGTGACGACGGGGAAGGCCAAGCTGTCTGCGCACGGTCAGGTCAGCCAGGCTTAGGAACATGGACCTGCCCTCTGCACCCAAGTCCCGGAATCAGGATGTGGCAGCCCCTTCAGAGCTCACCGCCCCTCACACCTGGCAGAGATCCAGAAATTCCTCATGAAAAGCAAAGACGCAAAGGAGTTGGGGGACAGGAACGGGGGTGCCTTTTCTCCCCTTGGAGTGGGGTGATCGCACCATACTCTGTGCTAAGTCAGCACAGAGGCTTCTCCCACCAGGTGCAGAGCACACAGCATGTGGAGGGGCTAAGCTGCCTTCAACGCTCACCTGACAAACTACTACAGCTGCTACTCAGCTCAGAGAACGTCAGCCACCACCTACTTCAGCCAAGTCACCTGCGCTGAAGCCTAGGAAGCTACCTGGAGAGGGGACGTTCGCGGAACATGTGGGTGCCCCCAAGAGACTCCAGCCCTGCTTCAGAGCCAAGTGCCCCTGATCCAAAGAGGGCACTGGGGAGGGTCGCAGGGGGCTCCACCCCCCCCCCCCCAGGGTGCTGTCTAGGGGCCCACTCCCAGAAAGCTAGGGGGGAGAGAGCTACTGCACCCACCTGGCCCACTTTCTCACCCGCAGCTTCTTCCCTACCTCACCTCACTGTTCCAAGGTCAGATCCCGATCTTCTGACACATTCTCAAAAAAAGGGCTAAACCTCACGCAAAGGCACAATCTAGGTGAGGCTGGTTATCTAAGCGAGTACAGCTGGGTCAGGCCAGGCTGCCTCAGCCCCGGGCGTTAGGAAATCACCGGCCCGCTGAGTCACTGCCCCACAGCCCGGCTCTGCCGTGACACAGCACATTCAAGCCGCCGCGGTCCCCCGGGGTCGGGGACACGCGAGGACAAGCTACAGACTGCTCGGAACTCAGGCCAGGGAGGGGAGCCCCCGACGCCAGGGAAATCCCCGTACCACGCGGGCTGAGTGCAGGCTGGGCCAGGCCAGGACGCAGGGGTCGGCCCTCCCCGGCCCCGCTCCGCTCCACTCCCCTGCCCCCCCTCGGGGCACCAACCCCGCCTCTTTAGGGGACGCAGGCGGTCCGAGCCCGCGCTGGGAACGCGAGCGCCCGGCAAAAGCAAGTTCCGAGAAGGCAGCGCCTTCGCCTCGCTCCGGGTCTCTGAGAAGCCCGGGCCCACCCCGCGGCTGTCACACCCGGCTCCGGGACGCGGGGGACGCACCTGGGGGGCGCACCTGGGGGAGGGCCCGCTCCTGAGCGCCGAGTAACCAGACCCGCACCTTGACGGCGCAGGGCTGCCACGCGCTGGGGCCGCCGCCGATGCTGACTCACGGTCCGCGGCCGCCCCGCGCCGCCGCCGGGGATTCAAACCCGGCCCGCGCCCCGCCCCCGCCGCGCAGGCCCCGCCCCACAACGTGACTCGGCCCCGCCCCCGCCGCGCGGGCCCCGCCCCGCAACGAGACTCGGCCCCCGCCCCGCAATGACTCAGCCACGCCCCCACCGCACTGGCCACGCCCTCCCCAACCTTCCCCTCCCCCCGGCGCACCCGGTCCCCGCGGCTCCCGGTCCCCGCGGCTCCTGGCCACCATCTGGGCGGGCACGTGGGCGCGGGCAGCGGGAGCTAGAGGTCTTCAGGCCGAAAGCTCCGGAGCCGCCCCCTGCCCGGCTCCTCCTGCCCTGCCCACCTGCATCTGCAGCGGCTCCGGGCGGACTCAGGTGAAACACCCGAGCCAACACGCGCGGTCGCGGGGCGGGGCGGGGCGGCGTGACCTGGGGCCGCTGCCTGCCCTGCAGGACCCTCCTCCCTCCCAAGTCCGCGTGCCCGCCCAGCCCCATCTAAACGCGGGGTACGGAGCTCGCAGGTCACTCTTGATCTAAAACCTATTCCTATGAAGTGGAAGATGAAGGAAAATGGAACCTATCAGATGGGCCTGAAATGCTTTCACTAAATCTCTTAAATACAGAATCCGCCCACTTTTTCTATTCCGTGCTTGAGTCACAGTACATCTACAACCTAAAGGAAACTGTACTATTAACAAGGAAAAAATGACCCAGTCTACACACTTGCTTCGCCCAAAACCCTCTACAACAGCTAATAAAATACACATGCAGGCAGGTGGGCTTACACCTGGGACCAGACAGTCCCGCTCGCTCCGGGAGTCCCTGAGCCTGGGGTGCAGGAGTGCCCCGGGGTCAGCGGGCAGGACACTGCCTCTGGTGCCTGCGGCTAGTGCAGGGATGTAACTTTACAGTGATACCTTAGGCATGGACAGAGGAAAAAAGTGAGCCTGGCACTGGGTGGCAAAGCTCACAATTTCAGCCGCAGCAGCAACAATACACTGCCTGTAACTAAGGCAATGTCGATCCTGAAAAAAAAAAAAAAAAAAAAAAAAAATCCATCGCTTCACCTCTGAATAGCTGGTTCGGGATTTTTTTTTTTTTTTCTGAGAGAGAGTCTTGCTCTGTCACCCAGGCTGGAGTGCAGTGGCCGGATCTCAGCTCATTGCAAGCTCCGCCTCGCGGGTTTACACCATTCTCCTGCCTCAGCCTCCCGAGTAGCTGGGACTACAGGCGCCCGCCACCTCGCCCGGCTAGTTTTTTGTATTTTTAGTAGAGACGGGGTTTCACCGTGTTAGCCAGGAGGGTCTCGATCTCCTGACCTCGTGATCTGCCTGTCTCAGGCTCCCAAAGTGCTGGGATTACAGGCTTGAGCCACCGCGCCCGGCCAGGATTTTTTTTTTTTTTTTTTGAGAACAAATCTCGCTCTGTCGCCCAGGCTGGCATGCAGTGGCATGATCTCAGTTCACTGCAACCTCCGCCTTTGTGGTCCAAGCAATTCTCGTGCCTCAACCACCTGAGTAGCTGGGATTACAGGCGCAAGCCACCACACCCAGCTAATTTTTGTATTTTTAGTAGAGATGGGGTTTTACTATGTTGGTCAGGCTAGTCTCGAACTTCTGACCTCAGGTGATCCACCCGCCCTGGCCTCCCAAAGTGCTGGGATTATAGGTATGAACCACAGCTCACGGCTCACGAAATATTTAAGCCAATGAAAGAACGTGCTTCAAGATCGCGAGTGACATACTAAAAGAGGTCGAAAACATACCTCGGATATGAAAGAATGTTTGGAAAAATTACTACAAATGTGCTAACTCCAGTCCATCTGAAGGTCAGCTATGCAGATGCAGCCACGCCACTGTCAATCACACAGGCACCTGGCTCTGTTTTCCACCAGAGTAAGCAGAGTCCAAGATGGTCTATCTTGTTTGGGATTTAATTTTCCTAAATATTTTTCTGCTATGCTCAAATTCTAGCATTACTACTTTTAGGTTGGGGAAGAGAAACTTCATTTAAAAAACAGAATGTATACTTATTTGTTTAAAAAAATAAGTGGCCGGGAGTGGTGGCTCATGCCTGTAATCCCAGCACTTTAGGAGGCTGAGGCAGGCGGATCATGAGGTCATGAGTTCGAGACCAGCCTGACCGACATGGTGAAACCCCGTCTCTACTAAAAATACAAAAATCAGCCAGGCGTGGTGATGGGTGCCTGTAATCTCAGCTACTCAGGAGGCTGAGGCAGGAGAATTGCTTGAACCTGGGAGGCAGAGGTTGCAGCGAGCCGAGATTACACCACTACACTCTAGCCTGGACAACAGAGAAAGACTCTGTCTCAAAAAAAAAAAAAAAATCAATCAATCAATCCCGGGCGGGCACAGTGGCTCACGCCTATAATCCCAGCATCTTGGGAGGCTGAGGTGGGCAGATCACCTGAGGTCAGGAATTTGAGACCAGCCTGGCCAACATGCAAAACCCCATCTCTACTAAAAATACAAAAATTATCCGGGCATGTGGCACACACCTGTAATCCCAGCTACTCTGGAAGCTGCAGAGGAAGAATTGCTTGAACCTGGAAGGCAGAGGTTCCAGTGAGGCGAGATTGTGCCATTGCACTCCAGCCTGCATGACAGAGCAAAAAAAAAAAAGAACCTGCTCAGAGGCCGGACCCTCATGGAGCTTTAGCCACTGTGTAGACTTCATCCCTGACCTCTGAGTTTCTGATGGGGATGTGTGAATTTGAGGGTGTGATTCAGCACGATCCAGGGCCGTGGACCACACAACCCATGTATGATAGCGATCTCAAATTAAAACAAGCATGTTGTAGCTAGGCCCATCGCGCCTGCCTGTGGTCTCAGCTCTACTTGGGAGGCTGATGCAGGAGGGTCTCTTAAGCCCGGAAATTTGAGGCTGCAGCAAGCTGACTGCACCACTGCACTCCTGCCTGGATGACAGGGCAAGACCCTGTCTCAAAAAATAAAACCCCAAAATGAACAAAAACAAACTCAGGGAAGGCCGTTATCTGTGGTGGTCTCCAAGTGCTCTGTCCCTGGGCTGGAATGGAATGGGATGGGGGTGGGCACCCCAGCCCATTCAACTCCTGAGACCTCTCTGGTTCGAGAGGAACAACATGTTTGCCCTAGTTTCAAGCTGAAAACACATGTGGGCTTGTTTCTGCACGAGAGAAAGCTTAACACAGCACTCCCGCCCATGGAGCATTCATGATTTTAAAAACCTGCCCTTTACGGTGAAGCCCTAACAGGAGTCATCTCACACCACATGCTTCCTCCTCCATAGAGGTTCTGGGAGAAGATGACTTTCAAAACAGACCGGAGGGCGGAAGTTTGAGTCCTGTCCTGAAACCAGGTGAGCCCTCCACAGCAAGGCAGAAATGAGGAGCCCTTCCCTGGGCAGCGCAGCCCAGCGCTCCCAGCCAGAGGACGAAACAAACACAAACATTGCCTGAGCCTGTGCCCCTGCCCCGGCCCGACAGAGCCCCCCCGCACTGGGCGCGGGGTCCATCCAGGATGCCCGCTCTCCCCATGGCCTCCTGAGGAGGGACTGGTCCTGGATTCTGGAGGGTTCTCCGGCAGGTGCACGACACAGCCCACATAGGAACACCAGGGCTGCGAGGGAGAGACGCATGCGGCCACAAAAGGTCCCAGTGTTTGGGAAAGAGACCCTTTAAAAACTTCAGGCCGGGCGCAGTGGCTCACGCCTGTAATCCCAGCACTCTGGGAGGCCGAGGTGGGAGGATCACCTGAGGTCGGGAGTTCGAGACCAGCCTGGCCAACATGGTGAAACCTCATCTCTACTAAAAACACAAAAATCAGCCGGGCGTGGTGGCATGCGCCTACAGTCTCAGCTACTCAGGAGGCTGAGGCAGGAGAATCACTTGAATCCAGGAGGTAGAGGTTGTAGTGAGCCAAGATCACGCCACTGCCCTCCAATCTGGGTGACAGACTGAGACTCCATCTCAAAAACACACACACACACCCCGGGCAGTGGCTCAAGCCTGTAATCCCAGCATTTTGTGAGGCCCAGGTGGGCAGATCATGAGGTCAGGAGTTCAAGACCAGGCTGGCCAATATGGTAAAACCCCATCTCTACTAAAAATACAAAAAAAAAAAAAAAGTTAGCCGGGCATGGTGGCGGGCACCTGTAATCCCAGCTACTCCGGAGGCTCAGACAGGAGAATGGCGTGAACCCGGGAGGCGGAAGTTGCAGTGAGCCAATATCGCGCCACTGCACTCCAGCCTGGGCAACAAGAGGGAGACTCTGTCTCAAAAAAAAAAATCAAAAACAAAACAAAAAACCCACACACACACAAAACAAAAATGTAAAGGCCTGGGCTCAACCCCAAGGGGATGTAGGGATGGGACGGCCCCACAGCAACACAGGCTGAGAGCTGTGCCCAGAAGATGCACCTGGGTTGCAGAGGTGCTGAGAGCGGGGCCCTGGGTGCTTGGGGGACTGAGGACCATCCTGGGGCCTCAGGAGCTGCACCTGGCTTTCTTTGCAGACACCACTCAGGATGAGACTGGTCTAGTGTCCTGCCGAGGTGCAGTCTGTGGCCTAAGTGGCCGCTGGGAAGAGTCTCTCTCCTCGGCCTCCTTGGCCGGCGGTGTCCAGGCCTGCATGGATGGAGCTGCTGGAGGCTTGCAGCGAGGCCTGAGCCGTTCTGTGTAGGGCAACCACCAACGACCGGCAGCTCGGCTCTCGGGCAGGAGTCACTGCAGGTCTGGCCGCCGGGCCGCCTCCTGCATCAACGCGGGCCCTGATGCTGCCAGGGTCCCACTCCGAGTCCCCAGCGTGTGCCCATGCAGGCACTGGAGCAACGGCCCCCACCACGTGGCCCCAGCAGCCCTGTCCTCCTGATCCCATGTCCAGCTCCCCCACCACACCCTGGACAGCAGAGGATGTAGGAGAGGAAGGGGTGGGCTCCAGGACCGGGCTGAGCTGAGCAGGGCCCATCCTCACTGTACCCCCAACCCCATCCCATTCCATCCCAGCCCAGGGACAGAACTTGGAGACCACCACAGGTGGCGGCCTTCCCCATGTCCCTCACTGTCACTGTCAGGAGAGGCAGGTTTGGGTCCCTTGGGCGCTGGTGGCCATGGAATGTGGGGCTTCAGCATGTCCCATCATTCACCAAGTGTCTCTGCAAGCAAAGCCCTGCACAGGTGCGGCAGGCATCCCCCCCACCCCAACCTGTCCCCAGAGGCTGAAAGGGACCAAGGACACACACAGCCCAGCCCCTGGCACTGTCCCGCCCCCAGCTCTGCCCCTCTGGGCCTCTGGAAGAATCTGCCCCCCAGGTTCTGGGCTTCTGGCCAGGCCACGACGGGTCCCCACAGCCCAGCTCCATCATGTGTCTCAGTGCCCAGTGACTCCCTCCAGCTAAAGGCCTCCCAAAGCTGCCAGCCCAGGTGCTCACAGCTTTGCCCCCGACTCCAAGCCTTCGCCGGGCTCCCCACCCCATCACTATCCCCCACCTTCAGTGCCCTCACTGGTCCACAACCCCTACTTTCAATTTTTTTTTGGAGATGGTCTCACTCTCTCACCCAGGCTAGAGTGCAGTGGTGCAATCACACCTCACCACAGCCTCGACCTCCTGGGTTCAAGTGATCCTCCCACCTCAGCCTCCCAAATGGCTGGGACTACAGGTGTGCACCACCATGCCTGACTAATTATTTTATTTTTAGTAGAGACGGGGTCTCTCTATGTTGTCTAGGCTGGTCTTGAACTTCTGGGCTCAAGTGATCCTCCTGCCTCGGCCTCCCACAGCACTGGGCGCACAGGCAGCCAACTCCCACGCCTCCCATCATCTGTCAGCAACCTCCCTGTTCTCAGTCCCTGGGCCGGGCGATGCCCACCCTGACTGGCTCCCGGGAGGCTCCTCGTCCCCAGCACCCGTGGCACCCAGGCCAGGAGCCTCTCTGAGCCAGGGCTTGTTTTCACAACTCCATGTGCAACACAACATAAGTGACAGAAGACCGAAAACACACCTCTGGCTTCTTTACAAAAATGACGATTCTGTAACATGTCCTGAAATAGAAGCGCTGTTCCTGAAAAGCTACAGGATGAGAACAGAAGGAGGTTAGGGAGAAAGGAGGGTGGTGCCGGACTTACCGAGGACGGCCTCCACGGTGCTGCCGGCGGGGCTGAGCGGGAGGGCGCGGGCGGGGGGCGCGGGCAGCGCAGTGGGGGAGGAGCTGCCAGAGCCGGCGCTGGACGCCAGGCTGGACGCCACGCTGGAGCTCACGCTGGGGGCCGGCGGGTGGACGGCTGCAAACACGGCCAGGTGGTTCTGTTCGAAGACACAAACACCGTCAGCACGTGCCCCCTGCGTGGAGGAGGCAGCGCCACGTCAGCACCCTGCAGAAAGCACCACGGGACAGCGGCCGACTTCCACGCCCTGGCAAGGCCCGGGGAGAGTTTCCCAGACCCGGAGGGACTCTGACCGCACTGAGGAGAAACGCCAGGACGGGCAGGGCAGCCGGCTATGGTGCACTTGGGAAAGGCACAGACACCTCTGGGAAGTGTCTCATGAGCTTTCCTGCAGAAAATGTTTCAGGAGTAGACATTTGCCAGTAAAAATCAATCCGGCAGGTGCAGAAAGATGTGTCAGAGGCCAGGGGCCTGCCAGCCCAAGGGGCAAGCCCTGCAGCAGCTCCCCACACCTCCTGGGTGCCCCCACCCCAGCTCTCACCCAGGACTGGCTCCTGAGCACCTTGGGGGGCCCCCACAGAAATGTCCTCCCAGGGACTTAAAAAGAGACCCAGCACCACTTCTAAAACATCCACAGCGTGGTCCTGTGACCTCATCACCAGGGAAAGTAAAACATGGGGCAACTCACATGATCTGTGTTTGGTGGATAATAGATCAAAAGAAAAAGAGCAAGCACACAGAGCAGTGCTGAATAAGAGCCCAGTCACGGGCAGGGCTCTGCACACAAGAAAACACCCGCTACAAATGACCCAGAGCCACCTACGAGGTCACTGCAAAATCGAGCATCAAAAGCTGGATTAGAATGAGTTCCTGGCCAGGCACAGTGGGTCATGCCTATAATCCCAGCACTTTGGGAGGCCGAGGTGGGCAGAATACTGAAGGTCAGGAGTTCGAGACCAGCCTGGCCAACATGGCGAAACGCTCTCTACTAAAAATACAAAAAAAATGAGCCAGGGCCGGGCGTGGTGGCTCACACCTGTAATCCCAGCACTTCGGGAGGCCAAGGTGGGTGGATCACCTGAGATCAGGAGTTCGAGACCAGGCTGCTCAATATGGAGAAACCCCGTCTCTACTAAAAATACAAAAAATTAGCCCGGCATGGTGGCAGGCACCTATAGTCCCAGCTACTTGGGAGGCTGAGGCAGGAGAATCGCTAGAACCCAGGAGGCAGAGGTTGCCGTGAGCCAAGATCACGCCACTGCACTGCAGCCCGGGCAACAGAGAGACTGTTTCTAAAAGAAAAATGAATTGCATACTGAAATATTACAGTTGAAATGATATGATATTTGGGTTTTGCTGAAAAGTAATGCAGGAAAAGTTAACCTTGGGGGGTGTGATTCTACTAGTTTGTCTGCTTAAGTAAAACCGTCCATAATGAAGAAATTTTAACGTGCATTTCCTAAGGATCAGAAATCAGGCACTGACTAGTCCTCAAGAACGCACCTGGCTCCAGGCTTCTGTGGCCTTGGGGTCCTGCTGCCTGCACTGGCTTCCTTCTGGGTAACGGATTTGCTCCTCAGCCCACGGCACAGGAGGTGCACAGATCCCCCGTGACTGACTCTGAAAACAGTCTCCTCCAGCTGCAAACTCTGGAGACAGCCGCCAGAGCTCCCTGTGCAGGTGCAAGATGGGGCCTGCTCCCTCGTCCATAATCCACTTCCCCTCCCTGGCTCGGAGACCACTTTCCCTCAAGCCGTGAAAAAAGGAACCACAGTCCACCCCGTTAGCCTCAGGGACGGCGGTAACTCCTGCACCCAACACCACAGACCTACCCAGTCATGCAACACCAAGGACCCTCCAAGCCATGCATGGCGCTGCTGACACCCCCCATCAATCCCCATGGTGAGCCTGGTGACGGGGTTGCTGGAAGCCGCACGTTCTCTAGCAAGCAGCCCAGAAACACGGTGGGTGATTCGAGACCTGGTGACATCTCAGTGGCAACCTGCCCCCACCCCTGGCGCTTCCTGTCCCTGCTCCAGAGCCTCAGTGTGGCCCCAGGAAGGCTGAGAAGGACCTCCCAACAGACGTTCTGGTGACCCAACATCCAGGAGCGACGCAGACACCTGGGAGCTCCTTGTTCCCCAATAGCTTGGATCAGGGAGGGGACCGACCTTCTCTACCAGCAAAGGACAGGGCCACCTGGGCTGCGGTACCGAGGAGGCAGACACCAGCAAGGGGTGAGTGACGTGGGGCAGTCTGCCGAGCTCACCGCATCCAGCAGCTGTGACTCAGAACCAAAAGCTCAGGGACAGCAATGCACTGCCCACCAGGGATGTGGACATTGCACAGCTGCACGGCCCGCAGAAGCCCTCCCCCATCCCCTCCTTGTCCCATCTCTTGGCAGCCCACCTGTGTCTCAGGGTCTGCCTAGGTCCGTGCTCTGGGGGACTGTCCCTACACAAGCTGCCCCTGCTCCGCCAGGCTGAGGTCCACCATGTCCTGACCCACCAGTAGCCAAGAGGCCACCGCCCGCGTCACAGTCACCCCTGTGGATGTCCTCCCAGCTCCATGACCCCTGCAGGCGTCTCAGTCTTTGCCTGAACCAACTCCAGAGCATCACCCAGGCCCAGAGGCCGCCTCCCAAATAAGGGAGAGCCTAGGGACTGCTGCCTGGAAGGGCCGGGCCCACCAAGCAGCCATGGACAATGCTGGGGTTTGCAGAGCAGGCCTGCCCTGCCCTGGGTCAGATGGGGAGCCTGTGCCCCGCACCTGTGTCTGCATAGAGCCCAAGAACGCGGAAATCCGCGAGGCACCACAGTGCAGGTGCCACATTTGCCCCCAAAGCAGCGGTGGTCTGAGGGCTGGGCATAGGCTGACCCTCGGCTAGGAGGCGGCCTCGGGCTCCCGAAGCACTGCCTGGCCCAGGGTGAGTGCAGCAGCCTGAGAAGCCAAGGCTGCCTCCTTCGTGGGTGTCTGCAGGAGGGACTCCACCCTGGGGGCCTTCCCCAGCCTACTGGAGGCCATACACCAAGAGAGATCGGAGAGGAAGCCTCAGTGCTGAGTGACTCCCAGACCCCATGCTGACCCTGCCCGGGAGCTGGCCGGGGTGATGTGCACACTGTGACTTCAGCCCAAATGATCACCTGAAAATCATCAACATCCAGGTCAGTTCTTGTTCCCCAAGGTACAAATGCCACAGACGACGGGCCTGGTGTGGGGGCCCATCCACAGGAGGGCTGGGCATGGTGAGAGGCGTCAGATGAGAGCCCCGTGGGGATGCCGCGCCTGCGCTAACACCGGCACCGTCCGCCCCGTGAGGACGCCCTGGGGACGCCGCACCTCCGCTAACACCAGCACTGCCTGCCTGGTTTTTCTTCTCTGTATTACGGTGAAATACAACATTTACTATGGTGCTCATGGGTCGGTGTAGTCCGTGGCATGAATGCCATCCACACCGCTGTGCAGCCATCACCGCGTCCATCTCCAGAACGCTTCATCTCCCAGCCGGAAGCTCTGACCCCAGGGAACACCAGCTCCCTCCCCCGGCCCCAGCCGCGGCCCCCACCATGCTACCTGCTGTCTGTGAACGTGACTCAGCTAGCGACCTCCTGTGGGTGGAATCACACAGGATTTGCCTTTCAGTAACTGGCTCCTTTCAGTCAGCACAGTGTCTTTGTTATGGACCAAACGTGTCCCCCCCAAATTCCTACATGGAAGCCTTGACCCCCGGCGTGACTAAATTTGGAGACAGGGCCTGTGAGGAGTAATTAAGGTGAGACGAGTTCTTAGGTCGGGCGTGGAGGCTCACACCTGTGATCCCAACACTTTGGGAGACCAGATCAGGAGGAATGCTTGAGCCTAGGAGTTCAAGACCATCCTGTGCAACATAGTAAGACCCCAGTTCTAAAAAATACAAAAATTAGCCAGGCCTGGTGGTGTGGGCCTGGGGTCCCAGCGACTCAGGAAGCTGAGGTGGGAGGACTGCTTCAAGCCTGGGAGTCCTGGGCTGCAGTGAGCTGGACTGGGCTGCCGCACCCCACCTGGGTGACAGAGTACCCAGGTCTCAAAAAATTCAAGAAAAAAATTCAAGAAACTGTCTCAAAAAATTCAAGAAACTGGGCCAGGCACGGTGGCTCATGCCTGTAATCCCAGCACTTTGGGAGGCCGAGGCAGGCGGATCACAAGGTCAGGAGATCGAGACCATGGTGAAACCCCATCTCTACTAAAAATACAAAAAATTAGCCAGGCGCGGAGGTGGGCGCCTGTAGTCCCAGCTACTAGGGAGGCTGAGGCAGGAGAATGGTGTGAACCCAGGAGGCGGAGCTTGCAGTGAGCCGAGATCGTGCCACTGCACTCCAGCCTGGTGGACAGAGTGAGACTCCGTCTCAAAAAAAAAAAAAAAAAATTCAAGAAACTGTAAAAAACAACAGCAACAATGAAACGAGGTGTTAGGGGCAGGGCCCTACGCAGCCGCTGTCCCCAGGAAGAGACCCCAGGATGCTCACACACAGAGAAGTGACCCCAGAGGATACAGAGGAGACAGCATCTGCACCTCGGGGGCCTCAGGAGCCAGTTCTGGACAGCTCAAGTTCAGACTCAGCCCCCAGAACTGAGAGAGCAGGTGCTGCTGCTTGGGGTGTGGTTTTGGTTTTGCTTTGGTTTGAGATAGGGCCTCACTCTTGCCCAGGCTGGAGTGCTCGGCTCACTGCAACCTCCAACTCCTGGGATCAAGCAATTCTCCTGCCTCAGCCTCCCAAAGTGCTGGAACCACAGGTGTGAGCTACTGTGCCCAACCAAAACTCCCTCATTCATTCATTTATTTGGAGATGGGGTCTTGTTCTGTGTCACCCAGGCTGGAGCGCAGTGGCATGATCTCGGCTCACTGCAACATCCACCTCCTGGCTTCAAGCGATTCTCCTGCCTCAGTTTCCCGAGTAGCTGGGACTACAGGTACGTGCCACCACACCTGGTTAATATTTTCCATTTTTAGTAGAGACGGGGTTTCACCATGTTGGCCAGGCTGGTCCCGAACTCCTGACCTCGTGATCCGCCCTCCTCGACCTCTCAAAGTGCTCGGATTACAGGTGTGAGCCACCACACCAGGCAAGTTCTGCTGTTTAAATGGCCCCATCTGCATCCTTCCCTCGTAGCCCAAGGAAAGTAACACAGATGGACTCCAAAGGGCCCCTCTTATTTCCCTGAGCAGAAAACAGCAGGAGGTTTTGGCTTTGTTGTTTCCAAGGTATAACACGAATGTTTCAAACACACAAACACGGGGGTACCAGGAGAGAGCTAATTCTGTAACAAGCAGATGTTAACCAGACGGCTTTGGGAGCCAAGAGGGGGCGGGACCAAGGATGCACGAGCGCAGCCCTCACGCAATGTCACACCGGCGGGCACGAGGGCCGCGGGAAGCCTTGGGGCCTGTACCTGCTTGCTGTCCTGCTCGTTGCCCTTCGGGCCGCCCTCGGCCGGCGAGTCTCTCCGCTTGGCCTGCAACATAAAAAAGAGTCATGTGAGAAAAAAGCAGGGAGGAAATGTGAATTAAAAATATACATATTCGGCCGGGCGCGGTGGCCCAAGCCTGTAATCCCAGCACTTTGGGAGGCCGAGACGGGCGGATCACGAGGTCAGGAGATCGAGACCATCCTGGCTAACACGATGAAACCTCGTCTCTACTAAAAGCTACAAAAAACTAGCCGGGCAAGGTGGCGGGCGCCTGTAGTCCCAGCTACCCGGGAGACCGAGGCAGGAGAATGGCATGAACCTGGGAGGCGGAGCTTGCAGTGAGCTGAGATCCAGCCACAGCACTCCAGCCTGGGTGACAGAGCGAGACTTCGTCTCAAAAAAAAAAAAAAAAAAAAAAAAAAAAAAAAAAAAAAACATATTCAGGCTGGGCACAGTGGCAGCACTTCGGGAGGCTGAGGCGGGTGGATCATCTGAGGTCAGGAGTTCGAGACCAGCCTGGCCAATGAAAACCTGTCTCTACTAAAAATACCAAAAATAGCCAGGCACAGTGGCACATGCCTGTAGTTTCAGCTACTCAAGAGGCAGAGGCAAAAGAATCACTTGAACCCAGGAGGTAAGAGATTACAGTGAACCGAGATGGCACCATTGCACTCCAGCCTGGGCAACAAGAGTGAAACTCCGTCTCAAAAAATAAAATTAAAAATTAAAAAGAGGCCGGGCGCGGTGGCTCAAGCCTGTAATCCCAGCACTTTGGGAGGCCGAGACGGGTGGATCACGAGGTCAGGAGATCGAGACCATCCTGGTCTACACGGTGAAACCCCGTCTCTACTAAAAAAATACAAAAAAAAAAAACTAGCCGGGCGAGATGGCGGGCGCCTGTAGTCCCAGCTACTCGGGAGGCTGAGGCAGGAGAATGGCGTAAACCCGGGAGACGGAGCTTGCAGTGAGCCGAGATCGCGCCACTGCACTCCAGCCTGGGCGACAGAGCGAGACTCCGTCTCAAAAAAAAAAAAAAAAAAAAATTAAAAAGAGGAGAAGTGCTTGAACCTGGGAGGTGGAGGCTGCAGTGAGCCAAGGTCGTACCAATGCACTCCAGCCTGGGTGATAAAGTAAGACTCCGTCTCCCAAAAAAAAAAAAAAAAAAAAAAAAAAACAATACACACACACGTATATGTATATATATACACACCTACTCAGCAGTACTTCTGGTTCTTAAAGATATGTATACACACACACACACACACACACACACACACACACACAGATGTAAGCTCTGCTCAGAATTTAGACAAACGCTATTTTTTTTCTTTTTTGAGACAGGATTTCACTGTCTCCCAGGCTGGAGCACGGTGGTGCGACCTCCCTGGCTAAAGCAATCCTCCTGTCTCAGCCTGCCAAGCTGGGAGCACAGGCATTTGCCAGTGGACCCAGTTAATTTTTCAAAGCTTTCTGTAGAGACAGGGTCTCGTTTTGTTGCCCAGGCTGGTCTTGAACTCCTGACCTCAAGCGATTGTCCCACCTCAGCCTCCTAAAGTACTTGGTTTACAGGCGTGAGCCACTGCAACTGGCCAAGGATGCCAAATCTTGAAGGTTTCATGAAACAGAAGAGACGTCTGAATCTGCTGGCTCCCTGTCGGTTCTCCTAAGTTCCATTTCTTCTTTTTTTTTTTTTTTTTTTTTTTCTTCTGAGACAGTCTCCCTCTGTCGTCCAGGCTGGAGTGCAGTGGCGCAATCTCAGCTCACTGCAGCCTCCTCCTACTGGGTTCAAGCGATTCTCCTGCCTCAGCCTCTGGAGTAGCTGGGACCGCAGGCATGTACCACCATGCCTGGCTAATTTTTGTATTTTTAGTAGAGATGGTGGTTTCACCATGTTGGCCTGGCTGGTCTCGAACTCCTGACCTCAGGTGATCCACCCGCCTTGGCCTCCCAAAATGCTGGAATTACAGGCATGGGCCACCGTGCCCAGCCCTGAGTTCCATTTCTTACATTTAAACGTGGCTCTCTGACCTTGGGTTGGTCTGTGAAGGCAGGGTGCCAGCTCTAGACTCCCTGAACCAACCATAGCGTCAAACCCCAAACCGAGCCACTGGCCTGAGGCAGAGGCTCAGCTGAAGCTCTAAGACATACACGAGGGGTCAGAGTGTGTCACCCCACACATGCCACTCTCTGACAAAAAGATTATTTTGAGTTGAAAGCAGCTGAGAAACAGCAGACGCAGGAACAGCTCTCCGCTCCCTTCCTGCCTCGAAGCCGGGTGTGAATTCCCTCTGTGAAGGTGCCCTCTCCCCTCTCCACACCAGGAGGAGAGGCTGCGTAACCAACCTCACTGAAGTTACTCTTACCTTCCGCCAGTCTCCCCCATAGCCTTAACTTCCTAGGAGCCCAATCCCCTCTTCTCCCCTCTTTTTTTTTGAAAGAGTCTCACTCTGTCACCAGACTGGAGTGAACCGGTGGGAACTCAGCTCACCACAACCTCCGTCTCCTGGGTTCAAGCAATTCTCCTGCCTCAGCCTCCTGAGTAGCTGAGATTACAGGCATCCACCACCACACTTGGTTAATTTTTGTATTTTTAGGATAGACAGGGTTTCACCATGTTGGCCAGGCTGGTCTCAAACTCCTGACCTCAGGTGATCTGCCTGCCTCAGCCTCCTGAAGTGCTGGGATGACAGGCATGAGCCACCGCCCCCGGCCTAGTGGCAAG
The DNA here is from genome assembly GCF_007565055.1 of Rhinopithecus roxellana. NCBI lineage: Eukaryota > Metazoa > Chordata > Mammalia > Primates > Cercopithecidae > Rhinopithecus > Rhinopithecus roxellana. The sequence goes on along the minus strand of NC_044568.1, from coordinate 71,810,699 downwards.
GATTTTCTAGACTCTTCTAGAAGAGCCACGAACTCCACAGACTGCCCGCGACCACATTGCTGAAAACTCATATCCATCCACATCCCTAACAGTTCAACTAAACCAAAGGACACTTGGTATTGTCCTGGGAACACCGTTCACTTACGTTTCCCGGCTGGCCGCTGCCCGTGGAGGCAGGACTTGTGAGGTGGAGGTCGCGACAGCCCCAGTCATTCACCATCCCCAGGCTCTCTGCAAGGACAGGGGAGCAGCAGGCTCTGAGGGCCACTGGTGGGTGACAGGAACACGCAGCAGTCTCTGCACCACACGTCAGGGCCGAGCATGCGCGGCCTTGTCACAATCATCCCTCAGGGGTGCAGCAGAGGACGGCTGGGCAATGACAGGGGACGCCCAGGGCAACGGGACCCTCAGGCCTTAGACCAGTTTTTCATGTTTTTAACACTAAAAGCAATGTTTAAAATGTGAACAAGAAGAGCTTCCCTCCCTACTAAAATCAAAAACAAAGGAAAATTTGAGCTTGCAACCACACGCAGAAAACCTAGAACCCAAACCCCCGGCTGCGAGGAGGCCGCGTGGGTTCCCACTGGGGCTTGTTCCTGCTGCTGGGAACTTATTAGGGACCACGTGATCCAAAGCTAAACCCTCATCCTCTAGACAGCAGACGGCTCTGGAAAGCACGGGCTCACCCCAGCAACCCTTGCTCAAGGGTCTCTGCTGTCTCCCCGGGGGAGCTGGGGTGGACAGACCCCTCTCTCCACAAGGGTGGTGCTGCTCCTGAGTGGGCGCTCAGGAAGATGGCAGTCTCAGGGCAAGGCCCAGGCAGCGGGGGGCAGAAGGTCCCAGCTTGGATGCCCAGGAGGCAGGTGGGGGCGCCAGCTGGCCCACACCAGAACTCAGCCTCCATGCTCAGGGCCCCATCGTGCCTGGAGACAGGGTCCCTGCAGGTTCCACCTGGCCTGGCCCATGCCGGCGTGGAGGGAACCCAGCCTCACGTGGCACAAACACCCCAGGGAGCCTCCATGGGCATGTCAGGGACCCCCCACCCCCAACCACAGTGCTGAGCTCCCGCCCGTCTTCCAGGTCCTCGTGGCCAGCTCCGGGTCGTCAGTAACTCCAGTGAGGGCCTGCAGAGCCGCAGAACCTGCTAAGGTGAACCTGCCACAGGGACGGTCACTCACTCTCAATGTGTGCAAAAGCGCAGAAGGGGCCGCGTGGGCAGTACCCGGTTTGGCGCATGTCGTTGCATTTCGTAGATTTGTAGATCTGGGGGAAGAAATGAAATAAAGACACTTGATTGGATGTGGGATCCTGTGGAAAGATCGCGGCTGGCATCGTCCCAAGGTAGAGGATGAAGCTCCAAGCCACAACAAGACACCTCTGAAAAGGGGGTGTGGGCCCTGCCTCCTCCACTGTGTGCCCTTGGTCCCCACATCCCTCCTCTCTGCACAGCCGACCCACAGGGAACAGGCACATGTGTGGGCCATTCCCGCAGCATCTGCCCTCCAGTCACGGGCAAGGTCATTTCCCTGCTGATCTTTTCTGAAAGATGTACCAAATTCAGAGACTGGCATGCAGCAGGTGCCCAATAAGTGCCTATTAAAAGAAGCGCGTCTCTGTTCCCTGACCAGACCCACTGACACTTCACCTCGGGTGACAGCCCCTCTCATGGGTCAACAACACTTAAGACCCAGCAAGGGACAGACCGGCCTAGAAGCCCCCAGTCCACCTTCAGAGGGCCTGGCCCAGCCCCTCCTGCTCCACAGCTCTCCGGGGAGGACACAACAACTGGCACACCTGGCCCCCAGTGCCCACACCTGCCTGGGTCCCAGCAGGCAGCCTCTCTCCTGACCTTCAGCCTGGCCACCCCCGCTGCCACGGCTCTCCCACCACGAGGTACCCGTGGAGGCTCGATTGCTTGTTCATTTTGTTTGTTTTTTGAAAAAGTATCGCTCTGTTGCCCAGGCTGGAGTGCAGTGGCATGATCTCGACTCAATGCAACATCTGTCTCCCGAGTTCAAGCGATTCTCCTGCCTCAGCCTCCCAAGTAGCTGGGATTACAAGCACGTGCCACAATATCTGGCCAATTTTTTTTTTTTGAGACAGAGTCTGGTTCTGTCCCCCAGGCTGGAGTGCAGTGGCGTGATCTCAGCTCACCGCAAGCTCTGCCTCCCAGGTTCACGCCATTCTCCTGCCTCAGCTGGGGCTACAGGCACCCGCCACCACGCGCGGCCATTTTTTTGTATTTTTATTAGAGATGGGGTTTCATCATGTTAGGCAGGATAGTCTCGGTCTCCTGACCTCGTGATCCGCCCGCCTTGGCCTCCCAAAGTGGTGCGATTACAGACGTGAGCCACCGCGCCCGGCCGCCTGGCTAATTTTTTGTAGTTTTAGTAGAGATGGGGTTTCACCATATTGGCCAGGCTGGTTTCAAACTCCTGACCTCAGGTGATCTGTCCACCTCGGTCCCCCAAAGGGCTGGGATTACAGGCATGAACCACCGTGCCCGGCCTGTTCATTTTTTTTCGGGGGAGGCGGGAAGGAGTCTGGCTCTGTCACCCAGGCTGGAATACAATGGCGCAATCTCGGCTCACTGCAACCTCCGCCTCCTGGATTCAAGCGATTCTCCTGCCTCAGCCTCCTGAGTAGCTGGGATTACAGGCGCGTGCCACCACGTCCAGCTAATTTTTGTATTTTTAGTAGAGACAGGGGTTCACCATGTTGGCCAGGCTGGTCTCAAACTCCTGACCTCAAGTGATCCACCTGCCTCGGCCTCCCAAAGTGCTGGAATTACAGGCGTGAGCCACTGTGCCTGGCCTGTTCATTTAAATACAAATCTGAGTATGATCCCCTGGCAACTACACCGCTGGGTGGACCACCCATACCCTGCACCTTCTAGTGGAGGCACAGGCCTGGCTCCAGCTCAGGCTGCCCCCTTCAGCCCCAGGAACTTCCTGCCTGGGAAGAGTTCTTATTCAGCTGGGGCAGGGCCCAGGTGGGAGGGTTTATGTCACTCAGGATTTACGGGGCGGCTGTGACCCATGTGGTGCCAGCTCCACTCAGCGGGGTACGGGAGATTGGGGTCTGCAGCCAGGCCTGTGTGAACGAACACAGAAAAGGCTCCAGATGCCGGACTCCCGACAGGCCCCTGGTGGCACCGCTGAGTGTGTGGTCACCGACACCCAAAAGGCATGATGCGTGTCCGTGACGACATGTGTCAAGAAAAGACAAGAAGCAGCGCCGGGTCCCTCCCAGCCCCTGCGCGCCTCCCCCTTGGCTCAGGTTTTCACGTTTTTTAGACGTGAAAGACAGAGTCTTGCTCTGTCCCCCAGGCTGGAGTGCAGTGGCGCAATCTCAGCTCACTGCAACCTCTGCCTCCCGGGTTCAAGTGATCCTCGCACCTCGGCCTCCGGAGTAACTGGGATTACAGGCGCACACCACTACACCCAGCTAATTTTTGTATTTTTAGTGGAGACATGTTGACCAGGCTGGTTTCAAACCTCCGACCTCAAGTGATTTGCCCGCCTCGGCCTCCCAAAGCACTGGGATTACAGTGTGATCCACCGTGCCCAGCCTGCATATATATATATATACACATACATTTTTTTTTCTTGAGGCAGAGTCTCGCTCTGTGACCCAGGCTGGAATGCGGTGGCATGATCTCGGCTCACTGTAAGCTCCGCCTCCCAAGTTCATGCCATTCTCCTGCCTCAGCCTCCCAAGTAGCTGGGACTACAGGCATCTGCCACCACGCCCGGCTAATTTTTTTGTATTTTTAGTAGAGACGGGGTTTCGCCAGGATGGTCTCGATCTCCTGACCTAGTGATCCGCCTGCCTCGGCCTCCCAAAGTGCTGGGATTACAGGCTTGAGCTACTGTAATATTGTAATATTGTACAGGATTACGGGCGTGAGCTACTGCGCCCGGCCCTGAATATGTATGTTTTTAATTAACATTTTCTCCCTGCTTTTTTCCCACGATTCTTTTCTGTTGCAGGCCAAGCGGAGAGACTCGCCAGCTGAGGGCAGCCTGAAGGCCAGCAAGCAAGACAGCAAGCAGGTACAGCCCTCATGCCCCCCCTAGGCTTCCCGCCCCGTGCCAGCCCTCAGCCACGGTTAATCACTGTTCTTTCTGTGTGATGAGCCGCGCTGTGAAACCCTCGGCTTCTCCGGGGCCTTCCAGCAATCCCTGCACCTGGGGGGTCAGAGGGACGTACCTCGGGATGGAACTGCTGCTCCGTGCGGGAGTGGCAATACTGGCAGCCGTCACCGCCGTCGCAGCGCGAGGGCTCCCCCCACTCATCCCCGTGCTTCACACTGGGGCAGGGCGTGGACCTGGGGATGAGGAGGTGTCAGGGGGACACGGAGGACTTGGCTCCCCCACTCATCCCCGTGCTTCACGCTGGGGCAGGACCTGAGGATGAGGAGGTGTCGGGGGACACAGGAGGACATGGCTGCCCCCGTGTGCCCAGAGGTGTCCGCCTCCCATCAGGAGGGGCCTCAGGCCTAGGGCCCTGGAGTGACCAGCAACCCAGCTCTGCGCTCATGGACACGCAGGCCCGGCCAGTGCCAGGATGGGGTCAGGAGCCCCAGGGCTGTTCTGCACGGAATTTAACTTGAGTCTGAGTCAGAGCCACCCTCACAGACTTGGAGAACGCAGGGAAGATGCAGTCGAACTTCCTGGGGGCAGTGAGGCCGGGCACCCGGACAGCACGGGGCTGTCTCGTCAACCTTCTATAATATACAAGTGAGAGTTTTGATCCCACAATTTAAAAATCCTCACCAATTTCCAATTACCTATGTTCCTACTGCAGTGAACTGAAATGCACCACCACACTCCAGCCTGGGCAACAGAGAGACTGTCTCATAAAAAATCAAAATCCTCTACTCTTCATGGAATTTCTAGCAGCTTTATTGTAACTGGCTTGGATTTATGGAAAACGTAAGTGCCTACTGAAGAAAAGAATTTTTCTTTTCTTTCCATGACAGGCGATGACAAAAACCTAGAGACTCATTTGTGGTTTGTTCTACAGTTGTTGAGGTCCCTCAACCTGGACGCTGCTCAGAGGGAGACGGAATGTGGCAAAACAAGGAGGGGGTCCTTCCCATGGGGGCACAGGCGCCCTCCAGGGCATCCTTCCCATGGGGGCATAGGCGCCCTCCAGGGCACATGAGGCAGCACCAGGTCATTCAGAAGAGAGGGTGGTTCTCTGCTCAAAGGAAGAGCTGGACACAGACAGGGCCTCAGGGAGGCCAAGGTCATGGTCCAGTCATCCAGACACCCTGTGGGGTCTGTACCCCTCCACCCCCGTCTCAGGTGCAAATTGCAGATGGCAGGCAGGCCAGGCCAGGCACAACCAGAAGGCCGGGCTGGGGCAAGGAGGAGAAAGGGGCTTCAGAGGCAAGCAGGCTGCGAGGCACCAAACCCGCAGGCCAGACCCAGGGACAGTTGGGGCTCAGGCAGTGGAGGAAGGTCCTTTGTGCACCCTGGGCAGGGCGACCCTTGGGTTGTTGGCCGTGGGACTCAGCCTAAGGACCCGGTGTCCCAGCTACCAGCTGTGAAGACGAGGTCGATCCCAGGTGACGACAACGTCAGAGCGCCTGGGGTTTGGGCAGGGAGACAGCATGCGGCCCACGGCTCGGAGAGCGCGGCTGCGACCAGAGGCACAGGTGGGGCACACGGGGGTCCCTCCTGCAGTGCTCCGTCCCCTTGCCTGGCAGAGGGGCCCCGGTAGGGGACTGCATGGGAGCCGCTGAGCATGGGTGGGGAGGCCCGTCCCGGGTGGGGAAGCCCGTCCCCGGGACAGACGCGTGGGCCTCCACGGCGCCTCCCACAGCCACTGTGCTTGGAGATGCCCTCCCCTCCCGGGGATGATGGTGCCACAAGGGCAGCCCTCCCATTAGAACCCTGGGGTGGGCAGTGTGGGCCACGGGCCAGGAAGGACGCCCACCAGCCGGGGTCCTCTGAGCACGGTCCCGCAGGCTCACCTGTACTGGAACCGCCGGGGGTTGCGCCGCCTGTCCCGGCTGTTGTGGTAGTGCGGGCATGCGTAGCCCTGGCGACACAGGCGCGGTGGCTTCGGGCACTGCTCTGTCTTGTAGCTGCCCAGCACGAAGTTGGCGTCTGAAAAATGGGCCACACGGTGACTGAGCAGTGTGACTGGAGGCAACGCCGGGCACAGGAGACCGAAGGTGGGAGGACGTGGCTGTCCCCCAACGGAAGGAGCTGCAGGAGCACTCGGGGAGCGCAGACACGCGCCACGGCACATGCGGACCTCAAAGACTCAGGCTTGGCCGGACACGGTGGCTCAAGCCTGTAATCCCAGCACTTTGGGAGGCCGAGACGGGTGGATCACGAGGTCAGGAGATCAAGACCATCCTGGCGAACACGGTGAAACCCCGTCTCTACTAAAAAAATACAAAAAACTAGCTGGGCGAGGTGGCAGGCGCCTGTAGTCCCAGCTACTCGGGAGGCTGAGGCAGGAGAATGGCATAAACTCGGGAGGCGGAGCTTGCAGTGAGCCGAGATCCGGCCACCCCACTCCAGCCTGGGCCACAGAGGAGACTCCGTCTCAAAAAAAAAAAACCACTCAGGCTCCGTGAGGGAAGCCGGGCCCAAAGGCCACGTGCTGTGATTCTGTTTATGTGAAAACAAACGCCCAGAACTAGGGAACCCACAGAGACGGAGTGGAGCCAAGACTACCAGGGGTGTGAGGGAGTCCTGCTGCGGGTATGCGGTTTCCTTGATGGGGGATAAAAACGTTCTCCAACTATATAAAGGAAATGGTTGCACAGCTTTGTGAGTATGCTTAAAAAACAGAGAAACGCACACCCTGAAATGCCGCACGTTGAGCCTCATGCACACCACAGCCTCTGGGTGACAAGCACACCTCAATGTGGGTTCACTGCTGGTAACAAGCGTACCTTGCAGTGCAGGAGGTTCATGGCAGGAGACGCTGAGGGGGCAGGGGGCGTTCGGGAAATCTATTTTGCTACTCAGTTTTGCTGTGAACCGAAAACTGCTCTAAAAAATAAAGCCTAGTTTTAGAAGTCATTCACTGGGCACTGGGCCGGACGTGGTGGCTCACGCCTGTAATCCCAGCACTTTGGGAGGCCGAGGTAGGTGGATCACAAGGTCAGGAGTTCAAGAGCAGCCTGGCCAACACGGTGAAACCCCATCTCTACTAAAAATAAAAAATTAGCCGGGCATGGTGGTGGTGCCTGCCTGTAATCCCAGCTACTCAGGGGGCTGAGGCAGGAGAATGGCATGAACCTGGAAGGCAGAGCTTGCAGTGAGCTGAGATTGTGCCACTGCACTCCAGCCTGGGCAGCAGAGAGAGAGACTCCCTCTCAAAAAAAAAAAAAAATTGCTGCCATACGAAGCGTCCAGAATAGACAAATTCATAGAGCTGGGATGCAGGCCAGTGGGTACAGGGGTCAGTGAGGGGATGGGGAGGAAGTGCTCATAAGCCGGGGGGGGGGGTTCCTTTTGCAGGGATGGAATGTTCTGGAACTAGAGAGTGGTGGCAGCTGCACAACACTGCAAATGTGCTAAATGCCACTGAACTGTACACTTAAAAATGGTGCATTTTATGTTATGTGCATTTTACCCGCTTTTTTTTTTTTTTTTTGAGATGGAGTCTCTGTTGCCCACGCTAGAATGCACTGGTGTGATCTTGGCTCACTGCAACCTTCACCTCCCGGGTTCAAGAGATTCTCCAGCCTCAACCTCCCAAGTAGCTCGGATTACAGGCGCCCACCACCAGAACCGGCTAATTTTTTGTATTTTTAGTAGAGATGGGGTTTCACCATGTTGGCCAGGCTGGCCTCGAACTCCTGACCTCAAGTGATCCACTCACCTCAGCCTCCCAAAGTGATGAGATTACAGGCATGAGCCAGTGCCCCCGGCCTTACTACATTTTTTTTCAAATCAAACTCTCCCCTGCATATAACCTCGTCTATGTGCCAGCCAGGAATGCACGTCCCCCAGCTCCGAGGGACAGCCCCCTGGTCCATGCATTTCCAGCCAAGTCCGGGGTTCGAAAGCTGCTGTCTAGAGCACCACCCCAGAGAGGCGCACGGCTGGGGGCTCTGCTGGGCATCCTGGTGGGTGCCTGGTGGGCGCCCCGGCTCTGGGACACGACGCCCCACAAGTTCCGGGGGAGCTGTGCTACTGCCCCCTTGGCCACTTGGTCAATAGCCAACCCCACAGAGATGTCAGTTGCCACGGAGATTCAGAGCAGGTGTGGGGAAGGCACCTCGGCCCAAATCCCACTCAGCACCCACCCCTGTGGGGGAGGGGTTGGTATTGGACTCCATGAACCTCAGGTTCCCTGTCCGATCTGCTTGCACATAAACTGAAAAGCATGGAGAACTGAGTGGCCCAAGCTGTTCTTGTGCTGTGCCCGCCGCCCCCCCGCCCCCCCCGCCCTCAGCTGCGGCCGTGGAGTTACCTTGCCACCGGGGGTCCTCGCTCAGGATCTTCTCAATCATGGCCTGGCTGGCCAAGACCCCAGGCTGCAGATCCGGGACCCCTTCCCCGCTGCCCAGCTGGCCGTTCTGCAAGGCTTCCTGGGCCTGCAGCTCCCTGCAAGCCGAGGACACAGTGGTCACAGCTCTGCGTCCTGAGCCTCCAAAGCTGAGACGAGGTCACTGCAGGGCACGCTCCCCTCCCACCACTGCACAGAGAGGCTGCGGCCGAAGGTTCAGGACGGAGTCTCAGTGTGTAGGCGCTCCCCTGTCCTGGCCCACAGTCCTCATCCAAATCCCAACCACTTTACTTTGTTTGCTTTGTTTTATCTGAGACAGGGTCTGGCTCTGCCCCCAGGCTGGAGTGCGGTGACGCAACCACCGCTCACTGCAGCCTCCACCCCCCGGGCTCAAGCAATCCTCCCACCTTGGCCTCCCAGAGCACTGGGATTACATGTATGAGCCACTACACTCGGCCCCACCCATGTAAAAGCGGACTCTTCTTTGGGCAGGATTTGCTTTCCTGCAGCCCCAGACTGTGCTGAGTTCGTTCTCCTGGAAAGCAGTGCCTCACAGCCTCAACCCCACTAAGCTGCCCACCGGACCCAGAGAAGAAACACCCAGTGAGAAGAAGTGAGGGATTGTCTCATTAGAAATAACATCCAGGCCGGGTACAGTGGCTCATGCCTATAATCCCAGCACTTTAGGAGGCCGAGGCATGTGGATCCGGAGGTCAGGAGATCCAGACCATCCTGGCTAACACGGTGAAACCCCGTCTCTACCAAAAATACAAAAAAACCCCAGGTGTGGTGGCGGGCGCCTATAGTCCCAGCTACTCGGGAGGCTGAGGCAGGAGAATGGCGTGAACCTGGGAGGCGGAGCTTGCAGTGAGCCGAGATCGCGCCACTGCACTCCAGCCTGGGTGACAGAGCAAGATTCCATTCCGCAAAACAAAAAAAGAAAAGAAAAAAGAAAGAAGTAACATGCAGAGGCTGGGCCTGGTAGCTCACGCCTGTAATCCCAGTACTTTGGGAGGCTGAGGTGGGAGGATCACTTGAGGTCAGGAGTTCGAGACCGGCCTGGCCAAAATGGTAAAACCCCGTCTCTACTAAAAATACAAAAAATTAGCTTGGCTGGCACCTGTAATCCCAGCTACTCAAGAGGCTGAGACAGGAGAATCACCTGAACCTGGGAGGCAGAGGTTGCAGTGAGCTGAGATCGTGCCACTGAACTCCAGCCTGGGTGACAGATAGAGACTCTGCCTCAAAAAAAAAAAAAAAAAAAAAAAAAGGTCTGGGCGAGGTGGCTCACACCTGTAATCCCAGCACTTTGGGAGGCCAAGGCAGGCGGATCACAAAGTCAAGAGATCGAGACCATCCTGACTAACATGGTGAAACCTGGTCTCTACTAAACGTACCAAAAAAAAAAAAATTAGCTGGGCGTGGTGGTGGGTGCCTGTAGTCCCAGCTACTCGGGAGGCTGAGGCAGGAGAATGGTGTGAACCCAGGAGGCGGAGCTTGCAGTGAGCTGAGTTGCGCCACTGCACTCCAGCCTGGAGACAGAGCAAGACTCCGTCTCAAAAAAAAAAAAAAAAGGACTAACATCCAGACTCAGAAACAAATTCTGGAAGAGAGAGATTTGGGCCAGCAGAGCCTGCAGCAGCAGGCAGGCAAGCCACTGGCGAGTGCCCGCTCGTGGATGCTCACTCACCTGACATCACACACAGGCGGCCGCAGGTCCAGGGGGCCGTGCGCGAAGGCACAGTGCAGCCCGTTCTTCACGCAGTGGCCACGCGCATCCGTCTCGTGGATGCAGGTTCCTGTCTTGTAGTAACGCAGGTGGTATTTGCGTTCCGTGTCCCCTGTTGTCCGGTGCAGGTAGGGACACCTGGGGAGCAGAGGGGCACGTAACGCCTGGTTCTCACGGACCCAGAGGCAGCCCTACTAAGCTCCCTGAGTCCACGCCCTGTCAGCACGCGGCAAGCAGTGAATTCCCTTCCCTTCTCCCAGATTCCTGTTCTGATCAGGACGGACACACTGAACACAGCACCTGTCCCCAAAAGTGGAACTGCTCAGGTACACAGACCACCGCAAACCCCCAACCAGTCAAACACAGACCACCGCAAACCCCCAGTGAGCCAAACACAGCAGGAAACACAACGCTGAATTTCCACAAAGCTCATCCTTCCTAATGTTCAAATAAACTTTTAAACCTGTGTAGGAATGAGAGTTCACGCCCTGCACACAGGCTGCATCACCTTCCTGACCAGTCACTGTCACAAAGTGGGGGCCCCTCCTGCCCAGCGTCCTGCTGCTTTCAGGGACACCAGGAGGGAGGTAGGGGAGGGGATAAGCACAGGGCCCTGGACGCGGCTAGGGGAGACAAGGGGCATGGGCAGAAGAGGAGGCAGATGGCGTGGTGGGGAGCACAGGTGAGGCAGCGTCGCCATCCCATGGGCCACCTGCAGGCCCAGAGCCATGCTCCTGGGGAGTCACAGGCGGCTCCTGGAGCAGGATGGGGCGCAGTGGGGAGGGGAAGCAGCAGCCAAGGCTCAAGTCATAGACAGGCAGCAGCAACGAAGACAAGGAGATGACACAAACCGCTCTGGCATTCCTGGGCGCCTCCAGGTAGGTCACTCCAGAAGGAGGCAAGGGGACACACAGAGGACCACCAACAGGCATGGTGCCGAGCCCTGGCTGGTCACAGAATCACCCTGAGTGGCCTGAGGGCCAAGGCAGAGGATGACAGGGGCCGTCACTGCAGGTCCCCAAATGTAAGGACTCAAACCTTCAACTCCAGCTCCGGCTGGGGAGCTCCGTGAGGGCCCCGCCCACCTCGCTGTGCACAGGGCTGCAGCCTGGACACTAGGAGCTCCAGCCAGGGATGGCTGGGGACCAAGAGCGATTCAGCAACACCAGGTCTAGCCCCATCCTCTAAGGTCAGGAAATAGAGACCCAGAGTTCAGAGAGCCCAACCCAGGCTCCACCGGGCACCTGTGATGTGCCAGACACTGAAAGCTGAGGGGGATAGAGGCAGAAGAAGGGGTGCCCGGCTGGCTCTCAGGGTCCCCAGGAGCCAGCCAAGCAAAAGTCACATTAGAACGCTACCCTGGTACCCAGCAATCCTGCTCCTAAGTACACATCCAAAAAACCCAAAGGCAAGGTCTTCAAGAGACACCTGCATACCCATGTTCACAGCAGCGTCAATCGCAAGAGCCAAGATGGGGAAACCACTGAAGTGGGCGCTGATGGAGCCAGTAAGGAAAGTGTGGGCTGGGCCGGGCGCGGTGGCTCAAGCCTGTAATCCCAGCACTTTGGGAAGCCGAGACGGGCGGATCACGAGATCAGGAGATTGAGACCATCCCGGCTAACACGGTGAAACCCCGTCTCTACTAAAATACAAAAAAAAAAAAAACTAGCCGGGCGAGGTGGCGGACGCCTATTGTCCCAGCTACTCTGGAGGCTGAGGCAGGAGAATGGCGTGAACCCGGGAGGCGGAACTTGCAGTAAGCTGAGATCCGGCCACTGCACTCCAGCCTGGGCGACAGAGCGAGACTCCGTCTCAAAAAAAAAGGAAAGTGTGGGCTTCTGTCCACACAATGGGGCAAACGCGGGCTTCCGTCCACACAACGGGGCAAACAGGGGCTTCCGTCCACACAACGGGGCAAACGCGGGCCTCCGTCCACACAACGGGGCAAACGTGGGCCTCCGTCCACACAACGGGGCAAACGCCGGCCTCCGTCCACACAACAGGGCAAACGCCGCCCTCTGTCCACACAATGGGGCAAACGCGGGCCTCCGTCCACACAACGGGGCAAACGCCGGCCTCCGTCCACACAACGGGGCAAACGCCGCCCTCTGTCCACACAATGGGGCAAACGCAGGCCTCTGTCCACACAATGGGGCAAACGCCGGCCTCTGTCCACACAATGGGGCAAACGCGGGCCTCCGTCCACACAATGGGGTATTTTTCAGCCTTGGAAGGGCTGGCACACTGGCTGACACCTGTAACCTCAGCACTTGGGGAGACAGAGATAGGAGGATTGCTTGAGTCTAGGGGTTCAAGACTAGCCTGGGCAACATGGTGAGTCCCTAACTCTACAAAAAATTTAAAAATTAGCCCAGCGTGGCGATGGATACCTGTGGTCTCAGCGACTTGGGAGGCTGAGGAGGGAGGATAGCTTAAGCCCAAAAGGCCGAGGCTGCATTGAGTCGTGATTGTGCCACTACACTTCAGCATGGGCAACAGAGCGAGACCCTGTCTCACAAAAAAAAAAAAAAAAAAAAAAAAAAAGGAGAGGAAGGGAGGGAGGGAGAGAGAGGAGGGGAGGGAGAAAGGAAGGAAGAAAGGAAGGCAGCCAGCCAGCCAGTCAGCCAGCCAGCTGGGTACAGTGGCTCACGCCTGTAATCCCAGCACTTTGGGAAGACGAGGCGGGTGGATCACGAGGTCAGGAGTTCAAGACCAGCCTCGCCAGGATGATGGAACCATCTCTACTAAAAATACAAAATTAGCCGGGCATGACAGCAGGTGCCTGTAATCCCAGCTACTGGAGAGGCTGAGGCAGAGAATCACTTGAACCTGGGAGGTGGGGGTCGCAGTCAGCCAAGATCGCACCACTGTACTCCAACCTGGGTGACCAGAGCAAAAGTCTGTCTCAAAAAAAAAGAAAAAGAAAAGAAAAACTGGAAAAAGATTTAGGAAAATGCCTTACTCTTGCGGACACCTAGGAGTGAGAGGGAATACCTAAGAGAAAGCTCACGGATGCCCAAGGAGGGGACGCAGGAGCCCCCAGGGGTCGGGTGACACACATGGTTCTCAAACTCATCCGAGACAATCAGTGAGCAGAGCCACCAGACTACACCCAGTGCAGTGCAACAAATATTGGTATTTGTTTTGTTTTGTTTTGTTTTTGAGCAGGAACCGCTCTGCCTCATGCTCCAATGCCCTGGACCCACCGAGACCAGAGGATAGGAGGCAGCCACATCCCGGAGTGCGAGAAGCCCTTCCCTCAGGCAGCTCTTACCTGAACCCAAGGAGGGTGCGCCAGACCCCTTAACACATTCTCCAGACTGCGAGCCACGTGCATCCAAATCACCTGGGAGGCCTGGAGCCCACGCGGTCCCCCCAGCTGGCAGGACGAGGCCCATGGATCTGCACTGCCGGCTGGTTCCCAGGGAACGTGCGAGAACCACCGGGCTTAGGGGACAGGCAGTGTAGATGACTCCCTTCCAGCTGAGGGGGGCCCAAAGCACAGCACAGAAACAGCTTGGGGAAATGGGAGGAACAGGCGCACCCCTATGCCTGGCTATATAGGTATTTGTTTTGTTTTGTTTTGTTTTGTTTTTGAGACGGAGTCTCGCTCTGTCGCCCAGGCTGGAGTGCAGTGGCCCGATCTCGGCTCACTGCAAGCTCCGCCTCCCGGGTTCATGCCATTCTCCTGCCTCAGCCTCCCAAGTAGCTGGGACTACAGGGGCCCGCCACCTCGCCTGGCTAGTTTTTTGTATTTTTTAGTAGAGACGGGGTTTCTCCGTGTTAGCCAGGATGGTCTCGATTTCCTGATCTCGTGATCCGCCCGCCTCGGCCTCCCAAAGTGCTGGGATTACAGGAGTGAGCCACCGCGCCTGGCCGGTTTGTTTTTTTTTTTTTTTTTTTTTTTAGACAAGAGTCTCACTGTCACCCAGGCCAGAGTGCAGTGGGTAATCTTGACTCACTGCAACTTCTGCCTCCTGGGTTTTAGCGATTCTCCTGCCTCAGCCTCCCGAGTAGGTGGGATTACAGGCACCTGCCACCATGCCCAGCTAATTTTTGTATATTTAGTAGAGATGGTGTTTCACCACGTCGACCAGGCTGGTCTTGAACTCCTGACCTCAGGTGATCCGCCTGCCTCAGCATCCCAAAGTGCTGGGGTTACAGGTGTGAACCACCAGGCCCAGCCTAATTTTTTGTAGAGACAGAATCTTGCTCTGTTTCCCATGCCGGTCCCAAACTCCTGGGCTCAAGTGATCCGCTTGCCTAGGCCTCCTAAAGTACTGGGACTGCAGATATGAGCCACCGTGCCCGGATGCCTCTGAGTTTTGAAAACTGCTCTCATGCCCCAGGCCAGCCCCGGGCTTTCTTCTCGCTCCCAAAGCCCAAGCTCATCATGACATCAGTTTAAACAGCAACAACCTACACACCCTGAAGTGAGTAAATCTTTCACCTACGCCTTAGGTCCTAAGGCATTCAACATTTTAAAATTAAATATTGCAATTGGATCTTTTAACAGATCAGACTCCCGGTCGGGCGCAGGGGCTCACGCCTGTCATCCCTGCACTTTGGATGGCTGAGGAGGGTGGATCACCTGAGGTCAGGAGTTAAAGATCAGCCAGGCCAACATGGGGAAACCCCATCTCTACTAAAAATACAAAAAAAAAAAAAGCTAGCTGGGCACGGTGGCTCACACCTGTAATCCCAGCACTTTGGGAGGCCGAGGCGGGCAGATCATGAAGTCAGGAGACTGAGACCATCCTGGCTAACACGGTGAAACTCCGTCTACTGAAAATACAAAAAATTAGCTGGGCATGGTGGTGGGCACCTGTGGTCCCAGCTACTCCAGAGGCGGAGGCAGGAGAATGGTGTGAACCTGGGAAGCGGAGCTTGCAGTGAGCCGAGATTGCACCACTGCACTCCAGCCTGGGCAACAGAGCAAGATTCCATCTCAAAAAAAAAAAAAAAAAAGAAAGAAATGGATACTTAGAAAAGTTTCTCCTCCCACCAGTTCCTCACAGAATGCACAATGGAGACCCAGCTAGGCACACCCTGGACCCATCCAGACAGGAGTTTTCCACCTGCCAGAGTACAGGGGCCTGGGGAGGTCCGACAGGGCAAGCAGGAAGTGTCAGGTCTGCCAGGTGACACCGCCAAACAGAGCTCTGGAAAGAAGACAGAGGCCAGGTGCAGTGGCTCATTCCTGTAATCCCAGCACTTTGGGAGGAGAGGTGGGTGGGTTACTTGAGCCCAGAAGTTCGAAACCAGTAAGACCCCATCCCTGTAAAAAATACAAAAATTCTGCTGGGCATGGTGGTGTGCGCCTATGGTCCCAGCTACTCTGGAGTCTGAGGTGGGAGGATCACTTGAGCTCAAGAGGTTGAGGTTGCAGTGAGCCAAGATCCAGCCTGGGCGACAGAGTGAGGCCCTGTCCAAAAAAAAAAAAAAAAAAAGACAACAAACCTGTGTGTCAACCCGGAAAAGTTGCACCACAGGAATGGGGTGAGCCCGTTTTTTCCTGAGAACAAGAGACCCAGGGTGGCTGCAGGGCCACAGTGCAGGGGCGCTCTTCTGGGCAGGGGTGGGCTGGCAGATGGCCACTGGTTCTGTGGCTACACAGCTGCAGGCCACGTGGATTTTTTTTTTCCCCCAATGAAAATGGGCCTAGAGGCTGGGCATGGTGCCTCACGCCTGTAATCCCAGGACTCTGGAAGGCCGAGGCAGGTGGATCGCTTGAGTCCAGGAGTTGGAGACCAGCCTGTGCAACACAGCAAAACCCCATCTCTATTAAATTACAAGAAAAAAAAAATTTAGCTGGGGGTGGTGGCGCACTTGTGGTCCCCGGTACTCGGTAGGCTGAGGTGGGAGGATCAGCTGAGCCCGGGAGGCAGAGGTTGCCGTGAGCTGAGATCTGAGCCACTGCACTCCAGCTGGGGAGACAGAGCCAGACCCTGGCTCAAAAGAAAAACAAACAAAAAAGACGGACCCTGAAGAGGCCCGGGGTTCTGCGGGGCGTCTTTTCTATTTCTTTACTACAATCTGTTTAAAGAGAAAAGCAAGGACCCCGCCCCTCAGCGACAGCCCCGCAGTCTCAAGGCCCCACCCCCCCACCCCCGTCCAGGACAGTTCCCACGGGGGCGGGGCTCCACACGTGACCCGGGACAGCCAACCGTGGGGGCGCAGGGGAGGGGCGCGTCCCGCAGAACAAAGGGCCTTTCCCGACCCGGGCGGGTCGGGGCCCAGGGTCCGCATGATGCACACAGGACGGGCACGGCTTGGGGTGCAACAAGGGGCGGCCACCCACCTAGGAAAGGTCGCACAGTGGGGGCACCCACGGGGGCAGGCACCGGAGGGGGTGCCCACAGAGAACAGGGGAGGACACCGAGAAGTGACCTGGGGCACCATGGGAGGAGGAGAGAAGGGATGACAGCACGGGCTGGAGGAGGTCACCCTCCACAGAGGGGGCGGTGACGGCAGAGGCGCCCGCAGGAGCTGGTGCCAGTGAGGCTGACCCCAGGAGGGGCTGACACTGAGGCAGCAACTGAGCAGGCAGGGGTGCAGCGAGGTGCCAGCCTGCCCAGGAAAGGAGGCGCCAGCAGCGGGGGCCCTCCTGGGGTCCCAGTCCTGCTTTGCCCCACAGCTCAGCCCCAGCGCCTCCAGCCAGAACCAAGAGCCACGCCTGACACGGGTTAAAGGTCTCTGCTCTCTGATATACATTCATGTGTAAAACAACAGGTTGGTA
This sequence comes from Rhinopithecus roxellana, assembly GCF_007565055.1. Lineage (NCBI taxonomy): Eukaryota > Metazoa > Chordata > Mammalia > Primates > Cercopithecidae > Rhinopithecus > Rhinopithecus roxellana. The sequence goes on along the minus strand of NC_044568.1, from coordinate 71,793,747 downwards.
GTATCAACACCCAAAATAGAAATTTCTTTTTTTTGGGGGGGGGGGACAGAGTCTCGCTCTGTCGCCCAGGCTGGAGTGCAGTGGCGCGATCTCGGCTCGCTGCAAGCTCCGCCTCCCGGGTTCACGCCATTCTCCTGCCTCAGCCTCCCGAGTAGCTGGGACGACAGGCGCCCGCCACCACGCCAGGCTAGTTTTTTGTATTTTTAGTGGAGACGGGGTTTCACCGTGTTAACCAGGATGGTCTCGATCTGACCTCGTGATCCACCCACCTCGGCCTCCCAAAGTGCTGGGATTACAGGCGTGAGCCACCCCGTCCGGCCAAAATAGAAATTTCAAAAACCAATGAACTAAAGAAAAGGAAGGCCCTGGCTGGTGGCAGGTGCCTGTAGTCCCAGCTACTCGGGAGGCTGAGGCAGGAGAATGCTGTGAGCTTGGGAGGCAGAGCTTGCAGTGAGCCGAGATCACATCACTGCACTCCAGCCTGGACGACAGAGGGAGACTCCATCAGAAAAGAAAGAAAGAAAGAGAAAGAAAGAAAGAAAGAAAAGAAAGAGAGAGAGAGAGAGAGAGAGAGAGGGAGAGAGAGAGAGAGAGGGAGATGGGGAGAGAGAGAGAGAGAGAGAGAGAGAAAGAAGAAAGAAAGAAAGAAAGAAAGAAAGAAAAGAGAATAGACAATCCATAAAGAGAGCAGTAACGAGATACTATCCCTCAGCCCTTACAGAATATACTGCTCCCTAGAAATAAAAGAACGCAGGTTATGGGAAGGATGAAGGTCCTGTCCTTATTCTGAACGCTCATCTATTTACAAATTCCGAGGCAACCCTCAATGAGAACCAGAGCGGGCACTTCAGTGGGACAAACTGGCTACCCTGTGTGCAGTGATAAGAAAGTCCCGCTCCCGTGGAATGAAGGGTAATTATGGAGGAGATTCCCAGGGGAGGCAGCCTGTCAGACACCTCCGAAAGGGCCGGCCGAAGCAAGTCATTCACATGCTACAAACAAAATATTAAATAAAATAAGGAAATTTCCTTATTATGTGTGGATGTACCCAGGAAGCATCCAAAACAAAACACCAAACAGGCATCTTAGCCCCACTTACCACCCTCAATTATAAACTGTAAGCCATTCAGACAGCAGGCTAATATCTGTGTAATGAAAAATCACATTATGAAACAGCTACTTGAGCACGGCTTGAAGTGACCACCTCGAGGTAGGTGCTTACCACAGCACTGTCCATCCCTGTAAGAACTGGACACCACCCTGTGCCTAGCAGTGGGGCTGAGTCCACACCAGGATTTCCAGACTCCGGAACCAAAGCAGTTATGAGGCCGGGCGCAGGGGCTCATGGTGGCTCCTGCATGTCATCCCAGCACTTTTGGAGGCCGAGGCTAGTGGATCACCTGAGGTGAGGAGTTCAAGACCAGCCTGGCCAACATGGCGAAACCCATCTCTACTAAAAATACAAAAATTAGCCAGGCATGGTGACACATGCCTGTAATCCCAACTACTCAGTAGGCTTAGGCAGAATAACTGCTTGAACCCACGAGGCAAAGGATACAGTGAGCCAAGATTGCGCCACTGCACTCCAGTCTAGGAGACAGAGTGAGAGGGAGACTCCATCTCCAAAAAAAGAAACAGTTATGAAAAGATGCTTTCTCACCAGGTGCAGGGCTGCACACCTGTAATCCCAGCACTTTGGCAGGCTAAAGTGAGAGGACTGCTTAAGCCCAGGGGGTCGAGGCTGCAGTGAGTTGTGATGGCACCACTGCACTCCAGCCTGGGTGACAGAGCAAGACCCTGTCTCAAAAGAAAAAAAAAAAAAAAAAGAGAGAGAGAAAAAGATGCTTTCTCCTTATGCATCAAAAGCATCACCTGTCCAGGTGCAGTGGCCCACACCTGTAATCCCAGCACTTTGGGAGGATGAGGCGGGCGGATCACCTGAGGTCGGGAACTCAAGACCAGCCTGACCAACATGGAGAAACCCGGTCTCTACTAAAAACACAAAATTAGCCAGGCGTGGTGGTGCATGCCTGTAATCCCAGCTACTCAGGAGGCTGAGGCAGGATAATCGCTTGAACCTGGGAGGTAGAGGTTGCAGTAAGCTGAGATCGCACCATTGCACTCCAGCCTGGGCAACAGAGCACTGCCAATCAGTGACCCGTATTCAACACTGGAGTGGGGTCAGACAGGCTGGGTGCTCATATTCACACTTCTGGGACCCCCACACTAGAGTTAGGCAGCACTGGCCCCACTCACAACTCAGGATCCCAGATCTGGGCAGATAAGGGGCTTGACCAAGGGAAATTAGGGGCTGAGCCCAGACATCAACTAGACAAATACCTGCCTTTGAAAGCCCCATTTGCAGTAAACAGTGGCTCAAAAAGCAATTCAATTATGCACTTTCAGAACGCCTAGAAGTACATCATCATCCTCACCAAAACGGGCTGGCTACATTACTTCAAGTTGAGGCACCAACCTGCCTTAACAACATGGCCGGGTGTGGTGGTTTGCACCTATAATCCCTGCACTTTGGAGAGGCCAAGGTGGGAGGGTCGCCTGAGGCTGGGCAACACAGTGAGACTCCATCTTTACAAAAAAAATAAAGAGTGAGCCAAGGTGTGTGGTGGCTCACACCTATAATCCTAGCACTCTGGGAGGCTGTGGTGGGAGGATCACTTGAGTCCAGGAGTTTGAGATTGAGACCAGCCTGGACAACGTAACAAAACCCCATCTCTACTAAAAATACAAAAAAATGGCCGGGTGCGGTAGCTCAAGCCTGTAATCCAGCACTTTGGGAGGCCGAGACGGGCGGATCACGAGGTCAGGAGATCGAGACCATCCTGGCTAACACGGTGAAACCCCGTCTCTACTAAAAACTACAAAAAACTAGCCGGGCGAGGTAGCGGCGCCTGTAGTCCCAGCTACCCGGGAGGCTGAGGCAGAATGGCGTGAACCCGGGAGGCGGAGCTTGCAGTGAGCTGAGATCTGGTCACAGCACTCCACCCCGGGTGACAGAGCGAGACTCCGTCTCAAAAAAAAAAAAACAAAAAAAAAAACAAAAAAATTAGCCGGGCATGGTGTAGAGAGTCTGTAGTCCCAGCTACTCCAGAGGCTGAAGAGGGAGAATCACCTGAGCCCAGGAGGTAGAGGCTGCAGTGAGCTGAGATCATACCACTGCACTCCAGCCCGGGCAACCAGAGTGAGACTTGGTCTCAAAAAAAATAGTAATAATAAATTAGCCAGGAGTGACAGAGCACTCCTGTGGCCCCAGCGGCTCAGGAGGCTGAGGCAGGAAGATTGTTTGAGCCCTGGAGGTTCAAGCTGCAGTGAGCCGTGTTAGTGCCCTTGCTCTCCAGCCCAGGAAGAGAGCAAGACCCTGTCTCAAAAAACAAAAACAGCCGGGCACAATGGCTCACGCCTGTAATCCCAGCACTTTGGGAAACCAAGGTGGGCAGATCATGAGATCAGAAGTTCAAGACCAGCCTGACCAACATGGAGAAACCCAGTCTCTACTAAAAATACAAAAATCAGCTGGGCATGGCGGCACATGCCTGTCATCCCAGCTACTCGGGAGGCTGAGGCAGGAAAATCGCTTGAACCTGGGAGGTGGAGGTTGCAGTGAGCCGAGATGGCGCCTGCGTGACAGAGACGTCATCTCAAAACAAAAACAAAACAAACACTATTTAATGTGCAATTAAAAACATTTCAGTATTTAAAGTTTCTAGCATCCCTAAAAAAAAATTAGGCCGGGCGCGGTGGCTCAAGCCTGTAATCCCAGCACTTTGGGAGGCCGAGACGGGCGGATCATGAGGTCAGGAGATCGAGACCATCCTGGCTAATACGGTGAAACCCCGTCTCTACTAAAAAATACAAAAAACTAGCCGGGCGATGAGGCGGGCGCCTGTAGTCCCAGCTACTCGGGAGGCTGAGACAGGAGAATGGCGTGAACCCGGGAGGCGGAGCTTGCAGTGAGCTGAGATCCGGCCACTGCACTCCAGCCTGGGTGGCAGAGCAAGACTCCGTCTCAAAAAAAAAAAATAATAAATAAATAAATAAATAAATAAATAAATAAATAAATTAGAAAAATTTATTCCCTGGGCTAAGCACTATTGAAAAAATAAAGGAAAACAGACTTCACACGGGTCTCCACACTGAAAGCAGCCTCCAACGGGAAGGTCCCTGGGATCAGAGCATGGAGACTTCAAGACTGCAGCTGCCGCCATCTCACTCCTAGGCAGGAATGGACCACCGTCCACCCTCCACCCTCTGCCAGCAGCCCTCAGGAAGCAAGTAGAACCTGACAGCACCTCCCACCGGTCTGTGAATATACAATCTGACTTGTATTTTCCCTGTTTTCCCATTTTACAGACTTCAAAATAAAGACATCTGTTCATAACACTATTAGGAAACTTGTAAAAAAAGAAAAAAAAACAAAACAAAACCTTGATTTCTTAACTTTAAAAGTGCTACACAGGGGCCAGGCATGGTGGCTCACACCTGTAATCCCAGCACTTTAAGAGGCCAAGGAGGGAGAATCACCTGAGGTCAGGAGTTCGAGACCAGCCTGGCCAGCATGGCGAAACCCCATCTCTATTAAAAAAAAAAAAAATTAGCCAGGCGTGGTGGTGGGTGCCTGTAATCCCAGCTATTCAGGAGGCTGAGGCAGGTCACTTGAACCTGGAAGGTAGAGGTTGCAGTGAGCAAAGATCGTGCCACTGCACTCCAACCTGGGTGACAGAGCAAGATTCAATCTCAATGCTACATAAATGAGCCTGCACATAAAAACTTTACTATCTTCTTAAAAATTAAAATAAATATGTAAACATCAAGAAAGGAAACATCCCAGATATATTCTACAGTGTGAATATTCTTTTTTTTTTTTTTTTGAGACGGAGTCTCGCTCTGTCGCCCAGGCTGGAGTGCAGTGGCCGGATCTCAGCTCACCGCAAGCTCCACCTCCCGGGTTTAGGCCATTCTCCTGCCTCAGCCTCCTGAGTAGCTGGGACTACAGGCGCCCGCCACGTCACCCGGCTAGTTTTTTGTATTTTTTTTAGTAGAGACGGGGTTTCACCATGTTAGCCAGGATGGTCTCGATCTCCTGACCTCGTGATCCGCCCGTCTCGGCCTCCCAAAGTGCTGGGATTACAGGCTTGAGCCACCGCGCCCAGCCTACAGTGTGAATATTCTAACAAGCTCTCTGCGTGGAAAGCAACCGTCCGCTACAAAATGCTCCAAAACCTGGCCAGGCGCAGTGGATCATGCCTGGAATCCCAGGACTTTGGGAGGCCAAGGAGGGAGGATCACTGTGCCCAGGAGACTGAGACCAGACCAGGCTACAGCAAGAATCCCATCTCTACAGAAACACAAAACAATGCACTTGGCCAAAGGTTGTTTCTGATGCAGGAACTGTGTCAAATCAAGAGTGGGAAACAGCTAGGCACAGTGGCTCACACCTGGAATCCCAGCACTTTGGGAGGCTGAGGCAGGAGGATCACTTGAGCCCAGAAGTTCAAGACCACCCTGGGTAATGTAGTGAGACCCCATCCCTACAAAAACTATGCAAAAATTAGCTGGCATGGCATGAGCCTACAGTCCCAGCTACTTGGGAGGCTGAGGAGGGAAGATCACTTGAGCCTAGGAGTTGGTGGCTGCAGTGAGCCATGTCCCATCATGGCACTCCAGCCCCAGTGACAGAGCAAAATCCTGTCTCAAAAAAAAAAAAAAAAAGTGGGGCCAGGCACGGTGGCTCATGCCTGTCACCCCAGCACTTTGGGAGGCCGACGCGGGTAGATCACCTGAGGTTGGGAGTTCGAAACCCGCCTAACCAACATGGAGAAACCCTGTCTCTACTAAACATAGAGTAAAATTATTTAACTCTATCAGCTGGGCATGGTGGCACACGCCTATAATCCCAGCTACTCGGGAGGCTGAGGCAGGAGAATCACTTGAACCCGGGAGGTGGAGGCTGCAGTGAACCGAGATCATGCCATTGCACTCCAGCCTGGGCAACAAGAGCGAAACTCCGTCTCAAAATGCAAAAAACAAATAAACAAAAAAAAGTGGGAGGTGAAGCAAAATTGGTTTGAGTCACACAAGTGTTACCCCTAAAACACAGACAATCCCTCCGGAACTGGCCTGAGAATAGGCAACGCTTCCCCAGCATCCCTGGTCACTAAAAAACTTCAGCATCTAATTACAACTCCCTCGACAGAGACCAGGTATGGACACCAAGGCGTCCGCTGAGGGTCCAGGCCGAGTCCCTGGGCGGAGGCCCCCACCTCCCCCCGGGCAGCGGCGCCCCCTCGCGGCCGCTTACTCGTCGCCGTCGGGGCACACGCCGGTGGCTTCGTTGTACTTGGAGCAGTACACGTCGGGGCTGTAGTTGAAGGTGCCGTCGCGCCTGCGGAGGGGCCTGCGGCGCCGCTGGTTGAGGAAGTGCCAGTGGAAGCAGGTGAACGGCCGGTGCTGCGCACACTTGTGCTGTGAAAACAGGGGGCACTGCTCCGTCCTGAACTCCTTCAGGTACCTACAAACACAGACAGCGCCGCAGCTCGCTTCCAGCAGCACCTCCAGGGGCTCACCAGCCTCAGGCGCTCCAACCCCAGGGTCGACCCGCACTCAGATTCCTGGCGGGTCCCGGGCGTTGCGTCCACCCCCATCCCGACTCCAGATGCGACCCTCATCCGACCTCGAAGCCCAGGCGCTGACCCTGGTCCCCAAGCCCAAACGCCACCTCGGAACCTGGGCGACCCGCTGTGACCTCAGGGTCAGCAGCCAGAGCAGAGGGTCCCGGTCCCCGAGCCCAGGCGCAGCCCCTAGCCCCGGGGCGTTCCTCCCTCCCAGAGGCGCGTGGACCCCGGAACCAGGTGCCGTCCCAAACCCTGGCGCCGCGCTCCGACCTCAGGCGGAGGCCGCCGAGCGCAGAGGGTCGTGGCTCCCCCAGACCAGGCGCGGCGCGGAGGTCAGGGGGCGCCGGGACGGCGAAGGGGAGGCGGAGGCGGCGCGAGCCCCGGCGGGAGGCTCCGAGCTGTACCGGGCGCGGGCGGGGGGGCCGCAGGCCGGACGGGCGCTGACCTGTAGTGGGTCGGCTTCTCAGTCTGCGGGGGGGACCCGCTCAGCGCCGCCGCCGCAGCTTTCGAAACCGACGGCATTTTCAGTCAAAACAATGCAGCGCGCATGCGCCGCGCCGGCGCCCCCGCCCCCGGATCTCCTCGCGCGCCCCCCGCGGCCACGCCCCCCGCTGCCCCGCCCCCGGCCCGCAGACCCCGGCCCCGCCCCAGCCCCGCGCCCCGCCCTACCCTGCCCTGCCCTGCGATCCCCGGCCTGGGACGCGGGTGGGAGGGGGCCCTGCCCGGGGCCGCGCGTGGGACCCGCGATGGTCGCCCCTGCTGTGACATGATCCAACATAACCGTGTATTTTACATGAATTAATCACAAGAGTTGTATCTCAATAGAGCTGGTCTTCCGCAAACTAACCAAGAGGCTGATGTCAGGGGGAGGCAGGTACGGGGCGGAAGAGCCAAGGGGTTCTGGCCTTTGTAAAAAGGAATCTCTTCCATTTCGAACCCTGACCTCAAAAACTTATATTTAAAGATTTATCTACAAAGGTAATTATCACAGTTATTTTGCAAACACTTGAGGCCCCCCTTCCCCCAACAGCCCGGTAGCCGAGAAAATGGAAAACTCTAACTGCTATGTACATGATTTGATAGAAACAGCGTTTACTAAGAATTGTTAGTGCTAGGAGGCCGGGCGCGGTGGCTCAAGCCTGTAATCCCAGCACTTTGGGAGGCCGAGGCGGGCGGATCACGAGGTCAGGAGATCGAGACCATCCTAACACGGTGAAACCCCGTCTCTACTAAAAATACAAAAAACTAGCCGGGCGCGGTGGCGGCGCCTGTAGTCCCAGCTACTCGGGAGGCTGAGGCAGGAGAATGGCGTGAACCCGGGAGGCGGAGCTTGCAGTGAGCCCGGATCACACCACTGCACTCCAGCCTGGGCTACAGAGCGAGACTCCGTCTCAAAAAAAAAAAAAAAAAAAGAAAAAGAAAAATGTGCCCATTTAGGTTAAAAACAAATCACTTCCTGTAGATTTGTTCCAAGTATGTCAGGTTTTTTTTTTTAATATTAATACTGTAAAACAACAAAAACTATCAAAACGATCATTTGCTGGTAGGATAAATTTCTTTTTAGGTTCACATTTTCTTTTCTTTTGGCAGGGGAGAGGCGGGGGGGTGGGGGATGGAGTTTCACTGTTGTTGCCCAGGGTGGAGTGCAGTGGCACGATCTCGGCTCGCTGTTGCAACCTCCACCTCCCAGGTTCAAGGAATTCTCCTGCCTCAGCCTCCCCAGTAGCTGTGATTACAGGCATTCACCACCGCGCCCAGCTAATATTTTATTTTTAGTAGAGACGGGGTTTCTCCACGTTGGTTAGGCTGGTCTCCAACTCCCAACCTCAGGTCATCCACCTGCCTCAGCCTTTCAAAGTTCTGGGATTACAGGCATGAGCCACCCTGCCCAGCCAGGTTCACATTTTCTAAATGAATTATTTCTACAAACATTATATTTAAATCTTAAAATTAAAATGACAATGAAGAAAATATTTTCAAGTTAAGTCAAGCAGGAAAATGAAGTCAAGCAGGAACGACAGGGCCTGCGAATTCTTCAGAGAGGAATAAACAGACCTTGAAGACTCCCAGGGTGCTATGAATGGAAAGGGAGTCTAGGATGATGCCCAGGTCTCCGGCTTGCAGGAATACAGAACAAGGGAGAAGAAACAGGTTTGGGGGAGATTAATTCCATTTTGGAGTTTAAGGAGCCTGTGAGCTGCCCAGCAGAGGTGTCTATGGAGCCTGCTAAAGCTAGGAAAAGGATTTGAGGCCTTAGGGTTTAGGAATTTGGGGATCTTTGCTGTAAAGGTATGAGTGAAGATGCCTGCTGTTCCTCCACACCCTGGGGGCATCTTCCTTGAAGAAATCAAAGGAAACTGATGTAAGACTTATTGAAAGTATCATTTTTTTTTTCATGCTTTGGAAGAAATGTTCTTTAAAACCTAGGGTGGGCCGGGCGCGGTGGCTCAAGCCTGTAATCCCAGCACTTTGGGAGGCCGAGGCGGGCGGATCACGAGGTCAGGAGATCGAGACCATCCTGGCTAACACTGTGAAACCCCGTCTCTACTAAAAAATACAAAAAACTAGCCGGGCGAGGTGGCGGGCGCCTGTAGTCCCAGCTACTGGGAGGCTGAGGCAGGAGAATGGCGGTAACCCCGGGAGGCGGAGCTTGCAGTGAGCTGAGATCCGGCCACTGCACTCCAGCCTGGGCGACAGAGCGAGACTCCGTCTCAAAAAAAAAAAAAAAAAAAAAAAAAAAAAAAAAAAAAAAAAAAAAAACCTAGGGTGGTACCAGATTTAATAACTCCAGGTTTTTCTTTTTTTTTTTTTTTTTTTTTTTTTTTTTTTTTTTTTTTTTTTTTTTGAAGCGGAGTCTCGCTCTGTCGCCCGGACTGGAGTGCAGTGGCCGGATCTCAGCTCACTGCAAGCTCCGCCTCCCGGGTTTACGCCATTCTCCTGCCTCAGCCTCCCGAGTAGCTGGGACTACAGGCGCCCGCCACTTCGCCCGGCTAGTTTTTTGTATTTTTAGTAGAGATGGGGTTTCACCGTGTTAGCCAGGATGGTCTCGATCTCCTGACCTCGTGATCCGCCCGTCTCGGCCTCCCAAAGTGCTGGGATTACAGGCTTGAGCCACCGCGCCCGGCCTCTTTTTTTTCTTTTTGAGACAGTCTCGCTTTGTCACCCAGGCTGGAGTGCAGTGGAATGATCTCCACTCACTGCAAGCTCCGCCTCCCGGGATCACGCCATTCTCCTGCCTCAGCCTCCGGAGTAGCTGGGACTACAGGTGCCGCCACCTTGCCGGCTAGTTTTTTGTATTTTTTTTAGTAGAGACGGGGTTTCACCGTGTTAGCCAGGATGGTCTCGATCTCCTGACCTCGTGATCCGCCCGCCTCGGCCTCCCGAAGTGCTGGGATTACAGGCGTGAGCCACCGCGCCCGGCCCAACCCCAGGTTTTTGTATTTTTTTTAGTAGAGACGGGGTTTCACCGTGTTAGCCAGGATGGTCTCGATCTCCTGACCTCGTGATCCGCCCGCCTCGGCCTCCCGAAGTGCTGGGATTACAGGCGTGAGCCACCGCGCCCGGCCCAACCCCAGGTTTTTCACTGTGAATGTATAAGTATTTCACTTTTCTTGGGGACAAAATGCACGGCCCTGGCAGGACCTTCTGAGGCAGTTCATCGGTTTAGACGTGACCATTTGGGCTAACATATTCCTTTAAAGAATTTTCGTTTTAAAACAATTTCTGGCCAGGCACAGTGGCTCACCCCCGTTAGTAATCCTAACACTTTGGGAGGCCGAGGTGGGTGGATCACCTGAGGTCAGGAGTTTGACACCAGCCTAGCCAACATAGTGAAACCCCGTCTCTACTGAACATACAAAACAATTAGCCAGATGCAGTGGTGCACACCTGCAATCCCAGCTACTCAGGAGGCTGAGGCAGAACTGCTTGAACCCGGAAGGCAGAGGTTGCTGTGAGCCGAGATCGCACCACCACACTCAAGCCTGGGTGACAGAGCGAGACTCCACTTCGAAAAAAAACAAAAAAACAATTTCCACCTTCTGCCCAGCTATGTCATCTCAAGTATCGCTGCAGTTATGTCTGTTCTAGCATGCTTACAATGGTCTCCCTCTCAAATGCTTATCTGGGGAGGTCCATGTGCCACATACTCTGGGGAAAATAAACCCTACAGCCCAGTTGGGAAAACAAGACAAACACACTACAAAAATAGTTAAATACAACTGGGCACAGTGGCTCCTGCCTGTAACCCCAGCACTTTGGGAGGCCAAAGTGGGCAGATCGCTTAAGGTCAGGAGTTCAAGACCAGCCTGGCCAACACGGCAACACGCTGTCTCTACTAAAAATACAAAAATTAGCCAGGAGTGGTGGTGTGCCTATAATCCCAGCTACTCAGGAGGCTGGGGCAGGAGAAGTGCTTAAACCTGGGAGGCAGAGGTTGCAGTGAGCCAAGATTGTACCACTGCACTCCAGCCTAGGCAACAGAGTAAGACTCCATCTCAAAAACTAATAATAATAAATACTAACTGTACTGAATTAACTGTTCACCTATCAATCTGCTCTGTTACCATCCTTTGAAAACTTGGCCAGGCGCGGTGGCTCAAGCCTGTAATCCCAGCACTTTGGGAGGCCAAGACGGGTGGATCACGAGGTCAGGAGATTGAGACCATCCTGGCTAACACGGTGAAACCTCGTCTACTAAAAAATACAAAAAAACTAGCCGGGCAAGGTGGCGGGCGCCTGTAGTCCCAGCTACTCGGGAGGCTGAGGCAGGAGAATGGCCTAAACCCGGGAGGCGGAGCTTGCAGTGAGCTGAGATCCGGCCACTGCACTCCAGCCTGGGCGGCAGAGCCAGATTCCGTCTCAAAAAAAAAAAAAAAAAGAAAACTCCAGGAGTAGGGAAGATCCACCCACCATCCCCAGCTGGCCCTGGGTCTGTCCACGGCACAGGTGTGAGGTCAGCAACTGGAAAAGCCCTCCCAGATCGCTGCCCTGGAGGCACTTGGGATCTGCTGCATGTGGGATAGTCACATTGTCAAAAATGTATATGTATATATGTATGAAAACAATTGACCGGGCACAGTGGCTCACGCCTGTAATCCCAGAACTTTGGGAGGCCAAGGCGGGCAGATCACTTGAGGTCGGGAATCCAAGACCAGCCTGGCCAACATGGCGAAACCCCATCTCTACTAAACATGGTGGCGCATGCCTGTGATCGAAGCTACCCTGGAGGCTGAGGCAGGAGAATCGCTTGAACCCAGGAGGCGGAGGTTGCAGTGAGCCAAGATCCCACCACTGCACTCCAGCCTAGGTGACAGAGCAAGACTCCATCTCAAAACAAGAGACAAAAGAATCTGGGGCCGGGCATGGTGGCTCCTACCTGTAATCCCAGCACTTTGGGAGGCCAAGGAGGAGAGATCACTTGAGGTCAGGAGTTTCAGGCCAGCCTGGCACATGCCAAAATCCCGTCTCTACTGAAAATATAAAAATGATCTGGGTGTGGTGGCACAAGCCCGTAGTTCCAGCTACTCGGGAGGCTGAGGCAGAAGAATCGCTTGAACCCAGGAGACAGAGGGTGCAGTGAGCCAAAACTGTGCCTCTGCACTCCAGTCTGGGCGACAGAGTAAGACCCTGTCTCGAAAATGAAAAACAACAAAAAACAGCAACAACAAATATCATTTAGGTAACCCAAAATAGTGCCCATCATTTGTGAAAAGAAATACTCATTAGTTGTATTCTACTCAGAAAATTGTTGCCTTGCTTAAAAAGTTTTGCAGAAAACTGCAAAAGTTCCTCATTTCTGGTACTATTTGGTGATATATATGTAGGTTTCTCTCCTCAGTTCCCACTCTCGGGGGAAAAAAAAGGAAAACGAAACTTTTATTTGTTTTTGTTTTTTTTTTTTTTTTTTTTTTGAGGCGGAGTCTCGCTCTGTCGCCCGGACTGGAGTGCAGTGGCCAGATCTCAGCTCACTGCAAGCTCCGCCTCCCGGGTTTACGCCATTCTCCTGCCTCAGCCTCCCGAGTAGCTGGGACTACAGGCGCCCGCCACCTCGCCCGGCTAGTTTTTGTATTTTTAGTAGAGACGGGGTTTCACCGTGTTAGCCAGGATGGTCTCGATCTCCTGACCTCGTGATCCGCCCGTCTCGGCCTCCCAAAGTGCTGGGATTACAGGCTTGAGCCACCGCGCCCGGCCGGAAAACGAAACTTTTAAAAATAGCTGCTGGTGCAACTAACTTATGTGCTCTGGTAAGTAAGATTAAAATAAAAAACAATAATTGCTAAAATACTCTCTTTTAAAAAACTAGATGCGAAAAGGAATCATCTAACCCCATATTATAAAATTAAAATTTATTTTCAATTTGTTATTGTGCATAATATGGAGAAGTGTTCTTTACACCGGCCACACAGCACGTAATAAAGTTTCACACTTCTGCCAGACAGTCTATCTCAGAAAGCAAATTACCTGCACACTAACACTGGATTACAGGTGTCACCAGAATTGCTTTGGAAACGTGATTATGTTATACAAAGACTGGGCAAATCCAACAGCACACAGTGCAACTGACACCTTTCCTAAGGATCTGAAAGGTCTTGCGGATGGAATCCTTGGACATCAAGCGCCAGGCAAGGAGCAGGTTCCGATCTGCTCAGATTCTACTCCGCCTTCACGCGGATCAGCATAACCAAGAGCTCCACCCACCATCCAAGTCCTTCAGTGCGGAGGACGCACGCATAGCCAGGACAGTCACGGGCAAACGTGACATCAAATCCGAAGGGCGGCTGTCAGCTCCCTTCCTGCCAGCTCCAGCGGGCACCCCCTCAACTTCTTGCTCCGTGGGCAGCTGGAGTTTCAGCCTCCTCAGAACGATCACTGGGCTCTGGCTCCTCTCCCAACTCCCGTCTCAGCCACTGGTCCGCCTCGCTCTCCTCCCTCAGGTAGCACCAGATGACCAGCGCCATGAGGAAGAAGCTGAGGGGCAGCACCTTCCACCAGGGCTGCTGATGTCCCTTTCCCATGGAATGGCCCACAGACCAGCGGCTAGGATTAGCTTTGCTGGAGGAAAAGTTAATGGGGCGGTCAGGGTCGTCCTCTTCCTCGGCGGCAGGCTGGGCCCGATCCCGGGAACGGGGCAGGGGATGAAGGCTTCCAGAAGCCCAGCCCATGAGCCTCAGCGCCCGGACGGCCCTGGAAGAGAGAGAGCAGTAAGCGCTCCGCCCGCCCGCCGGTGCCTGCCCTCGACCCTCCGTGACCTTGAGGAGCTCACCCGGCTGCCGGTGCACACAGGACACGGTTCATTACGGCCTTGACTCCGCGTTCGACGCCGTGGCGCGCCGTGATCACGTCACTTCCGTCGCCCGAAAGAGGAAATCAGAAACCGGACGCCATACCAGGCCTCCGCTCACGACTACAGAACGTGGTTCCAGTAGCGCAGCGGAAATGACGTTTGACGCGGGGAGCTCTTTCCGTCGCAGGCCCCAGCGCCGCCGGAGAACGCGATGGCATGCCGGGAAATGTAGTTCTCCGTCCCTTTCGAATAGGACCGAGACCCCGGTCCCTGGCCCCAAAGAGAGGCGGGGCGTCATGGGGGCGGCCGTCGTCCTCAGAGAGTTGTCTGAGTTTGCCTCGGAGCAGCTCTGAGCCGTCATGAAGGTGCGCGGGGCATGGGTAGGGATCCGCGCCCTCAGCCCTGCCCTGCCCGCCCTGGGCTGGGCGCCCGCACCTCTCTGCCGGCTTTCCCCCAGGCCGTGGCGCAGCCCTGTGTTTGTTTGTTTGTTTTTCCCGTTTGGTTCTTTGCATGGGACAGGGACTCGCTCTGTCCCCTAGGCTGGACGGCAGTGGCGCGATCTCACATCACTGCGGCCTCTGAAACCGCCTTTGCAAAAATTATCACTGAGGAAGTTATGACAATGAAAGAGATCAGACCTAACTAAGGTGCTGCGTCGTGCTTCCCACCCTTAAGCTGTCCTGGTTCATTACTGGGCGTGGACAGAGCTAACTTCGGGAAGGATTTTTTTTTTTTTTTTTTTTTTTTTTTTGAGACGGAGTCTTGCTGTGTCACCCAGGCTGCAGTGCAGTGGCCGGATCTCAGCTCACTGCAAGCTCCGCCTGCCGGGTTTACGCCATTCTCCTGCCTCAGCCTCCCGAGTAGCTGGGACTACAGGCGCCCGCCACCTCGCCTGGCTAGTTTTTTGTAGTTTTTAGTAGAGACGGGGTTTCACGGTGTTAGCCAGGATGGTCTCGATCTCCTGACCTCGTGATCCGCCCGCCTCGGCCTCCCAAAGTGCTGGGATTACAGGCTTGAGCCACCGCGCCCGGCCCGGGAAGGATTTGAGTTCTTGGTTTGACTCTGAAACAAAGTTAACAGCCCTTTCCGGAAAAGAGCCCCTTCTTGCCTGAGGACCAGTCTGCCTTTGCAGGACTAATAAATCAGCTACAAAATTAGAAATTGTCGGGGCGTGGTGGCTCACGCCTGTAATCCCAGCACTTTGGGAGGCCAAGTCGGGCGGGTCAGGAGGTCAGGAGATTGAGACCAACCTGGCCCACAGGGTGAAACCCTGTCTCTCTTAAAAGTACAAAAATATAGCCAGGCATGGTGTTGAACACCTGTAATGCCAGCTACTTGGGAGGCTGAGGCAGAGATTGCAATGAGCCGAGACTGTGACACTGCACTCCAGCCTGGGCTACAGAGCACTACTCCGTCTCAAAAAAAAAAAAAAATTAGAAATTATGGTTTAGGGGTCATGCTGCCTCTGGCTCCAAGAGTCTGAACCGGCTGGGCACGGTGGCTCATGCCTGTAATCCCAGTACTTTGGGAGGACTAGGCGGGCAGATCATGAGGTCAGGAGATCGAGACCATCCTGGCTAATACGGTGAAACCCTGTCTCTACTAAAAATACAAAAAGTTAGCTGGGCATGGTGGCACACGCTTGTAGTCCCAGCTACTCGGGAGGTTGAGGCAGGAGAATCGCTTGAACGTGGGAGGCAGAGGTTGCAGTGAGCCAAAATGGCGCCACTGTACTCCAGCCTGGGTGACAGAGCGAGACCCCATCTCAAAAAAAAAAGAGTCTGGGCCGGGCGCGTTGGCTCAAGCCTGTAATCCTAGCACTTTGGGAGGCCGAGACGGGCGGATCACAAGGTCAGGAGATCGAGACCATCCTGGCTAACCCGGTGAAACCCTGTCTCTACTAAAAAATACAAAAAAAAAACTAGCCGGGCAAGGTGGTGGGTGCCTGTAGTCCCAGCTACTCGGGAGGCTGAGGCAGGAGAATAGCGTGAACCCGAAAGGCGGAGCTTGCAGTGAGCTGAGATCCGGCCACTGCACTCCAGTTTGGGCAACAGCAAGACTCCATCTCAAAAAAAAAAAAAAAAAAAGGAGTCTGAACCTCCCCAAATTGCTTCTGGGGATAACATCACTATTGTAAAATTTAAGACCAGGCCAGGTGTGATGGCTCACGCCTGTAATACCAGCACTTTGGGAGGCCAAGTCGGGTGGATCACGAGGTCAGGAGATCGAGACCAGCCTGGCCAATGTGGTGAAACCCCGTCTCTACTAAAAATACAAAAATTAGCCTGAGATGGTGGCAGGAGCCTGTAGTTCCAGCTACTTGGGAAGCTGAGGGAGAAGAATCGCTTGAACCCTGGAGGTAGAGGTTGCGGTGAGCCAAGATCGTGCCATTGCACTCCAGCCTGGGCGACACAGCAAGACTCTGTCTCAAAAACAAAACAAAACAAGACAAAACAAAACAAAAACAAAAACAAAAACCTAAGCTCAAAGCTCAGTGCCTGAGATATTTTGCAGACCGTGTACTGGATGGATCAGCTGGTACCACCCAGACCGGTAATCTGGCCCAACCAGTTCTGCCATGCCACCCAGGAAGAGAGGAGTCTGAACATGAGTCCATCTCCAACCTGACCAGCCAGCACTCCCCACTTGCCAAGCCTATACCCACCAAATTAGCTTTAAAAACTCCTATCCCAGAATGCTTGGGGAGACTGATTAGAGTAATAATAAAACTCCTGTGTCCCGCACAGCCAGCTCTGTGTGAATTACTCCTCTATTGCACTCCCCCATGTCTTGATAAATTGGCTCTGTCTAGGCAGCCGGCAAGGTGAACCCATTCAGCACTTACACCTCCGCCTCCCAGGCCCAAGCGATTCTCCCACCTCAGCTTCCTGACTGGCTGGGACCACAGGCGCCCACCACCACACCTGGCTAATTTTTGTATGTTTAGTAGAAACGGGTTTTCACCATGTTAGTCAGGCTGGTCTCAAACTCCTGACCTCAGGTGATCTGCCCACCTTGGCCTCCCAACTGGGAGGTGAGTCACCGCATCCCGCTAATTTTTTTGTGTTTTTAGTAAAGACAGTTTCTCCATATTGCCCAGGCTGGTCTCAAACTCCTGGCCTCAAGTGACCCACCCACCTCAGCCTCTGAGTGCTAGGATTACAGGCATGAGCCACAATGCCCCCTGTCTGTTTTAGGCATTACCTAACTCCCCTAAGTTGGACCTCTACCCCAATCCCATTCTTTTTTTTTTTTTTTTTTTTTCAGACAGAGTCTTGCTCTGTCGCCCAGGCTGGAGTACAGTGGCCGGATCTCAGCTCACTGCAAGCTCCGCCTCCCGGGTTTACGCCATTCTCCTGCCTCAGCCTCCCGAGTAGCTGGGATTACAGACGCCCGCCACCTCGCCCGGCTAGATTTTTGTATTTTTTTAGTAGAAACGGGGTTTCACCGTGTTGGACAGGATGGTCTCGATCTCCTGACCTCGTGATCCGCCCGCCTCGGCCTCCCAAAGCGCTGGGATTACAGGCGTGAGCCACCGCGCCCGGCCCCCCAATCCCATTCTTTACTGGGCCCCCGCCACTTACCCAGAGTCATCCAATCAGGGCTGCAGAGTCCATTTCCTTTTCTATTTCCTGTGGGTCTGGAGTCCCCTGAGTATTGTCCCTTCAGGATTCGCCAGAAAGATGTTACAGGACCCCAGCACTTTCTGAAAGTTAGCCTTTGGGAAGGGTCTTCCACGCGATAGTCCCTTGTGTGGTTCCACAGAAATACGTTACAGGAAAGGGTCCTGATCCAGACCCCAAGAGAGGGTTCTTGGATCTCATGCAAGAAAGTATTCACGGCGAGTCCATAGAGAAAAGTGAAAGCAAGTTTATTAGGAAAGTGAAGGAGTAAAAGAATGGCTACTCCAGAGCAAGGTGGCAGGTGCCTGTGGTCCCAGCTACTCGGGAGGCGGAGGCAGGAGAATGGCTTGAACCTGGGAGGCACAGGTTGCAGTGAGCTGAGATCGTGCCATTGCACTTCAGCCTGGGTAACAAGAGTGAAACTCTGTCTCTAAAAATAAAAAAAAAAAGAATGGCGACTCCATAGACAGCAGCCCCACCAGTGTCTTTGAAAAGCCCGAACCTTGGTGCCTTTGGGGAGACTGATGTGTGTAAGGACTCGTCTTCTGGGTGGCGGGGCCCACCTCAAGTCAATTAAAGTCTTTCTTTACTGCAATGCTGTGGTCTCAGGGAATAGATTTTGTCTGTGCAGCAGGTGGGACGAAACCTTCCGGCAGCTACACTAACCCCTCACCATGAAGGCTTGACAAGGAGCGCCCCAAAGCAACGGGACCCCCAAAGACCCCAGGCTCAGCTCCAGCGCCTGGCAGCCCCACCTCCTGGTGGGCCTGTAGGGGAGGCAGGAGGCCCTGTGCAGTGAGACTGAGCTTGGATTTCTCTCAACTCTGGGAATTTGAGGCCTGAAGCAAGTTTGTTTTTTGTTTTTTGTTTGGGACAAGGTCTTGTTCAAAAGACCAGGCTGGAGTGCAGAGGCACCATCATTGTTCACTGCAGTCTTGACCTCTTGGGCTCCCGCCATCTCCCATCTCAGCCTCTCAAGTAGCTGGGACTATCGGTGGGTGCCGTCATGCCTGGGTAATTTTTTTTTTTTTTTTTTTTTTTAATTTGGAAAATAAGGCCGGGCACAGTGGCTCACGCCGGTAATCCCAGCACTTTGGGAGGCCAAGGTGGGCAGATCATCTGAGGTCAGGAGTTCGAGACCAGCCTGGCCAACATGGTGAAACCCCATCTTTACTAAAAACACAAAAATTCGCCAGGCGTGGTGGCGCACACCTGTAATCCCAGCTACTCGGGAGGCTGAGGTGGGAGAACTGCTTGAACATGGGAGGTGGAGGTGTCAGTGAGCCAAGATTGCACCACTACACTCCAGCCTGGGCAACAGAGCAAGACACTGTCTCAGGAAAAAGAAAAGAAAAGATGTCATTTCTTTGTGTGTGTGTGTGTGTTTTCATCTTTTTAAAATTTACTTTATTTATTTATTTTTTTTGAGATGCAGTCTTGCTGTTGTCACCCAGGCTGGAGTGCAATGGTGTGATCTCCGCTCACTGCAACCTCTGCCCCCTGGGCTCAAGTGATTCTCCCGCCTCAGCCTCCCGAGTAGCTGGGATTACTGGTGCCATCACACCCAGCTGATTTTTGTGTTTTTAGTAGAGATGGGGTTTCGCCATGTTGGCCAGGCTGGTCTCGAACTCCTGACCTCACGTGATCTGCCTGCCTCAGCCTCCCAAAGTGCTGGGATGACAGGCGTGAGCCACCACACCCAGTCCATCTTTTTTTTTTTTTTTTTTTTTTTTTTTTTTTTTTTTTTTGCAATATGTCTGTGTAACAGAAACGTGTCATTTCTTATGCCCAGAGTTTCAGAGAGGAATTCACACCCATTCTGATTGCGAGATTAGTTGGAAGCCTGGATGTACCTTCAACGAACGGGAAGGAGGTGGGGTGCTTCTTTCCTCTCAGGAAGGCGCTAGAGCTAGAAGGCCTGCTCCTGACTGCCTGTGCAGGTCACCCCTCCTATCACCTGGGTGGCGGTGGGGACCTCGGCCCATCTGCTGCACCGTGTGTGGCCGGGTGGTCCTGGACAAGCCCTTTCCCCTGAGCCAGAATCTGCGCACCTCTGGAGCACCGACTTCTGCGCCTACTTCCCGGCAGAAAAAGCACCAGATCTGGGACCAGTTCTGTTCCCCCAGGAGCTCTTGGCATCAAGGCCGGGAAGGGGGGCTGGAGGTGTCCTGAGCTCAGCAACACCTGGGCGTCCCGGCCCCAATCCATGTTTGGGGCTGCTGTGTCAACAGAGGCACCTGTTTGCCCAGGTCCTCCTCCCCGGGCCCTGCCCCACCTGTTCTACCCTAGAACCCCACCTGGAATCACTGCCAAACCAGTCCCCTTGTAGGGACCTGGGAGTACCCACTCTTGTGGGAGGAGGGGGCTCAAGGTGTGGCTGGGGAGGACTGATCAGCCTCATCGTGGTGTGCAGCCCGGGGGCTTCCTGGAGGAGGTGGAAATCGAAGGGCCCTGCGGTTAGGCGTGGAGCCTTTGGGTTAGGCTGGTGCAGCTGCCTGGTTGGCGTGGTTTTGGGCGGTTGAGCACGAGCTGCCCCAGGACAGCGGAGTCGGGGGCAGGGCTGGGAGGTACAGGCGGGGGCTAAGGCTTCACTCGGGGGCGGGCCAGCCTCTGAGGGGCCAAGCTACCACGTTAATCTCAGTCTCAAACAGAAATGAGACACCTGGGAAGAGTGTGAAACCTCAGCCCACTGTGAGGACAGGAAGACGCCACCCTGGGTTCAACAGTGCCCCAAATTCACATCCCCTCAGAACGCAAGAACTTGACCTTGTCTGGAAACAGGGTCTTTGCCGACGTCATTAGTTAAGACGAGGCACTTCTGGACCAGGGTGGGCCCTAAATCCAATGACCAGAGCGCTTAAAAGAAGGTGAGAAGAGGCCGGGCGTGGAGGCTCACACTTTTAATCCTTGTACTTTGGGAGGAAGAGGCAGGAGGATTGCTTGAGCCCAGGAGTTTGAGACCAACCTGGGCAACACAGACCCCATCTTTACAAGAAATACAGGACACAAATTGAGGAGGGGAGAGGACAGAGACGCCCGCGGGGAGGCCAAGGCGATGACAGCGGTGGCAGTTGGAGTGACGTGCCAACAGCCCAGGCATGCTCAGGAGCGTTGGCCACCACAGGGGAGGGGAGACAGGCACGGAATGGATTCTCCCCAGAGCCCTCGGCGGGAGCGAGGCAATGCTGACATCTTGGCTTTGGACCTGCGTCCTCCGGAACCCTGAGGAAACCCAGTGTGTGGCGGTTGGTTGTGGGGTTGTAGACACAAACACAGATGCCCAGCCAGAGGGGCCCCACTCCTGACAGCAGCCACTCCAGAGCACTCCTGCATCTTTTTTTTTTTTTTTTTTTTTCTGAAATGGAGTCTCGCTCTGCCACCCAGGCTGGAGTGCAATGGCACTATCTCAGCTCACTGCAACCTATGCCACCCATGTTCAAGCGATTCTCTGCCTCAGCCTCCCGAGTAGCTGGGACTACAGGCGCCCGCCACCATGCCCGGCTGATTTTTGTGTTTTTAGTAGAGACGGGGTTTCATCATGTTGAGCAGGCTGGTCTCGATCTCCTGACCTCAGATGATCCACCCTCCTCGGCCTCCCAAAGTGCTGGGATTACAGGCGTGAGCCACTGCGCGCAGCCAGATTTTTATATTTTTTTGTATAGACAGAGTCTTACTATGTTGCTTAGACTGGTCTCAAACTCCTGGGCTCATCCTCCCACTTTGGAGGAGCTGGGACTCCAGGCGTGAGCGCACCACCGGCTCCCATGCTGCCCATCTGCCCCCAGTGGCCTTTGGCTGGTGGACAGTGACACCCCCCAAACGCTGTGTGTTTGCTTGGCCCCAGGTGGGAAAAGCCACAGCCAGATGTGCTGGGGCGCCTGTGTCCCTGGGGCCCTGCTCTCCTTGGCGCGTCCACGTGGAGCTGGCGCTGGCCCCGCCCGGGAAGCGGCTCTCATCCTCCCCCTCCCCCAGGGAAGTAAACCAACACCTCAGCCTTCGTTTATCTCAAAGCACACAGAGACATTTCACAGGAGCCCTAATGTCCCGCTAGCGGGCAACGGAGGCTGCCGCCCTCGTGTGCCTAATGGCGGGTGAGAGCCTCTTGAGAGCTGGCATATTGGAGCTATTGATTTTCTCCAGGAAGATCAAGATGGGGTGCGTGGGCACAGCAGGCACGCTGCACTCAGAAGGGCAGCGCCTTCCTCCTGGGCCTGAGGCCCCACAGCAAGGGGAGGGAGCTGTGGGTGGGGAGCTCCGTCGGCCCGATGCTGCCCCCCATGAGAGGTACACTGGCCGCAGATGCTGTAAGTCGCTTGGGCCCAGCCCCACTGCCAGGCCTCCTGTGCTCCTCAGCCTGGCCCTGGCTGCCCGCCCTACCCCAGGCAGGAAACGGGCAGGCGGTGGTGTGGGATGTGTATTTCTCCACTGTCACACATGCCCCAGAGGCTGCCGCCCCATCCAGCCTCACCAGAAACCGTAGTCACCTGCACCTGCAGGCCTCCTGAGTCTCAGCACTCAGGGGTAGGGGACTAATTAGCTAGGGGTGAATTCATCCACCCTTCCCCCAGGGACTCCCCATATCCCACCTTCGCCCTTCCGGCCACCCCTGCATTCCCCTTCGCTGCCCGCTTGGACCAGTGCAGTGGCACTGTCACCCCTGAGCCTCCGGCCAGCTCCCGGGGTGTCCGTGCCAGCCCCACACTGCTCTGCCCCAGTGCTTCCTCCCAAATGCCTGTCTCCTCCGGTTTGTGCCCACTCTAGCATTTTCCATCCCAGACTGGGGTTTTCTCTGTGGTTTCTTGTCAGGCAGAGACGAGCATCCAGACGGCTCTGGGCATGGTCACAGGCAGGCCCCCAGCGCCCGAGTCACAGGATGGCGGGAAAACCCAGGGCCTTGGGGCAGCAGCAGCGTGCTTCTGGGGAAGCAGGTCACCCCGCTGAGGCTTTCTCCGCAGGAGCGGGGGAAGGACCAAGGTTCAGGCAGCCACAGCTCCCGCCCCGCCAGCATCCAGAGGCTCCCGCGTCCCGGCTCCTGGCCGCTGCCTCCAGCTCCAAAGCCAGCAGCGTGGCCTCTTCCATCCTCTCAGCCTCCTGCCTCCCTCCAACAAGGATCCGCCAGGTGATCTCCCGTCTCAAGGTCGTTCGCTTAGCCACACTCGCGGTCCCTCAGCTGTGTGGGTGCTGGGGGTTCGGGCACAGACATCTTGGGGCCATCACAGGGCCAGTGTTTCCAGGCTGTCCGCTCTGTGGGAACCCCTTCTGCTTCCCGAGGCTTGCCCGTCGAGCCCCCGCACCCACCTCCTTCATGAAGGGCTGGGTCTCATTTCTTCACCCTCAGTGTACAGGACAGCAAGGCTGGTAACCGAGCAAGCTGGGGACCACCTGCGCCCGAAGCCTGAGCTCGCCATTTCCCGCCGCCCGCGCCCTTCAGGGCAGAACACAGGGGCCCAGGGGCCCTTCTGGGTCCTCCACTGAAGTTCCCTCGGGGTTCCTGCTGACGCCATCCCTGCTAAGACCAGCAAGGTGGAGGCTGCAGTGCCAGACCCCAGGCTGGATTGGCTCCCACCCTTCCCTCCGCAGACCCCGGCCATTGCACGGCATGCGGCAGAGGGCACTGCAGTCACTGCCAGGAGCGGCAGAACCCCCATCCTCTGCAGATCTGGCCCTGAGGTTCTGAGCACACCAGGGCGGACGCACCCAGGGCGCCAGGCTGGAAGCTCCCCAGATCGGTAGGGGCAGGGGCGCTATCTGGTCAGAGATGGGAGTCTAGGACCCTGAACCCTGGGCAGCCACGGGTCCTCAATGACGGCTGGATCAGAGGGGAGCTGGTGAGGCTGGCAAAGCCCCCCACAGCCAGGGCCTGACCAAGCATCTTCAGACCTTGGAGTCTCAGGGCGGCCCCCATGAAGCCAGGGACAGAGGTCTCTACATGGTTTGGACACTCAGGGCTGAGTATGGCCAGATGCACCTCACCTGGGGCACGGGCTCACTGGGCTGTGGGCTTACTGGGCTGTGGGGTCACCTGGGCTGTGAGCTCACTAGGGCATGGGCTCGGTTTCTGCCTGTGAAGGAGCAGTAAAGAGAAGCCATAACTGGCAGCTATGCCGATGCCGTCCCTGTCCCCACTCCCAGCAGCCTCTCCTGGGACCTGCAGGTGACCCCACCTCTCACCATGAGACCCACGTGGAGGCCGCCGGCCTGCCCTCTGCAGGATCTCACTCTTAAGCTTGAACTTTTAATTTCCTGTCCCTTCCCTCGAAGCCAGGGGTCCTGACTGCAGCCCCCGGACACTGGTTGCACTGGCTGCCTGAGGCCCTCTGGGATCTCCTGCCTTCTAGGTGCCTGAGAAATCGGGGCAGGTCAGCCAGGGGTCCCCAGGTACAGAAAAGGGCTGGGCCATGTCCAAATCCCTGTGTATTGGATGCCACTAGGTGAGAGGGGCGGGTCTACCACCTGACTGGGGGATGCCTGGAGCGTAGGGGTGAGGACTGGGGTGGGGAGTGGCATACAGAACCCTCCCGGCCCCTGGAAGGTGAAGGCCCAGGAGCTGGGGGCTCAGGACAGGGAGTGTTGGGGCCAAGGCCAGGCTGGGGGCTGCTGTCCCGTCCTCAGAGCCGGAGTCCCTGGGAAGGACACTGTGGAGTCCTCCCAACCTGAGCCACTGGGGGCTGCTCCGGGGAGCACAGTGCCAAGCAGGGGCACATCTGGTGAACGCCAAGGTCAGGGACAGTCACATGTGGGCGGTGCCTGTGCAGCCTGAGCCATGTCCCCACAATGCATGTCCACCTTGAGTCTCCCAATGGGACCTCATTTGGAAATGGGGGCCGTGCAGGTGTAACTGGTGAAGCTGAGGGCACAATGGGTGGGCGTGGGCTCTAAGTCCAGGAACGGGGTCCCCATAGGAAGGCAGAGGACACTCCCAGGGAAGACCCTGTGAGGACAGAGGCAGAGACTGGGGAGACACAACCACGAGGCAAGGAGCCACTCCTGGGGAGCCTGGGCCCGGACCTCTGGCCTCCCGCCCTGCGCTCCAGGCCGCCGGGGTTGTGGCGATGGCCACGGCAGTCACAGGAAGCTAACATGGCCCCACAGTAGACCAGCTGGGGGCGCCCAGGAGGAGCCAGGGAGTCAGTGGGAGCGGCAGAAGCCCTTGGGGACACTTCTCGGGGAGGCTTTCCTGGGAGCAATAGGTGAGGGGAGGGTTCCCAGCCCCCCATTCCCACCCCAGGGGTGGCTGCGACTGAGGAAGGAAGGCCCCTGGGAAGAAGCCTGGGGAAGCAGGGGGTTCCTCCATTAATGATCAATTGCAAACATCTCTGAGCTCTGGGCAGGTGGACGGCGGCAGCCCAGAGGTGTCCCAGTAACCACTGGGCCAGTGGAGATGGTCACGGCTGTCCAGGAGGTCCCGATGGCCAGGGGAGCTGGGCAGGTGCCGGGCCCTGGCTGGGGGTCCCTGGGACCTCGCTCCCTTCCCCTCCCCCTTCCCCAGGGTCCTCCTGTGGCCGGGAGCACTGTTCACTCCGCTGGCTGCAAAGGCCGGATGCCCTCTAGAGAGGCCTACTCCAGAACTCAAAATAGCATGAAATTTAATTTTCCGCCTATTTGACAAGGCTGGGTCTGGGCCCCAGTCAGCAGCAGAGATAAGGGTCCCGGGGCCCAGGGGTGAGCCAGCTGCGCCCGCACAAACACTCCACGGTCCCCGGGCAGGCTGTGTGCAGGTGAGGCCGGGGGTGTGCTCCCCTCCTCGGGGCCCTGGTTGCCGGGCGCTAAAGCAAACGGGCTCTATTTGCCCAGTCTGCGATGACAATGCTGTTGCCAAATATTTGCCAGCCCCTGGCGGCTGCAGAGCGCAGCTATAAATGCTCGTGTCCAGGTGGAGGGTGTGCCTGTGGATCGAGAGCTGTGGCCCCGGCCAGGTAGGAGCCAGGGCCTGGGGGAGGCGGGCGCTGCTTGGGACCACCACAGCACTGGGGACTTGGAGTCTGTGAGTCCTTCTGCCCAGGGCTCTGCGGGGACCACCCACCCCTGGGAGAGTCCCCCAGAGTGCTGGGCTGGCCCAGGGCTGGGCCGGCATCCGGGCAGACGGCCATGGGAGGGCGCTTGTGTCTGGGCTATCCGTGAGGAGTCAGCCCCAAAGTCCCGCACTCAGGATACTGGACGTCTCCTGCGATGGGGACCCCAGCACTTGAGTGAGATCAGGACCACAGCTGGGCCGGCCAGGTCAGGAGGCCTCATAGCTCACCTTCTGGACAGCCAGCGGGGAGACATCCTGACCCCGAGGAACACCGGTCTCAGTGCTGTGGATGCTCCCCACAGCCCTTCCCGCTCCCCACAGCCCTCCCCCTCCCTGCAGCCATCTCCCTCCCTCTGCCCTCCTGCCACAGGCTCCGGACAAGATGGGTTCAGGCTACCTGGCCCCAGGGACACCCACGAGGAGGGGTTGGGTAGCCCTTGTCTGTGTGGTGGGCTGTACCTGGCAGCTAGCCCAGAAGAGAGCTGCACCCACCCCACAGTCCCCGCCCAGACACCCTCCTGCCAGGCCCCTGATCCAGGTGCCTCCCTTGAGTCGTCCTGGCCAAGTGCAGTGGCCCCTGGAGCCCACCCCTCCAGGGACTTCCCACCCCAGCCGCCTTCACCATCGCAGAGACACACCAGTTAGGGCCACTGGGGTGCTGCCTCCCGCTCCCTTGGGACTGTGACGGCCCGGAAGAACCCCAGAGGGGCTGCACAGCTCTGGCCTCAGTCACGGCTGACGCCTCCCCTTTGATCAAGAGCCATGGTTCTGATCCACAGCAGCCCAACCTGGGGCCCAGCTCCGGCTCAGCAGCCCCAGCCCCCTGCCCTGGCCTGCGGGGGTCCCTGCCCACCTGCCTGGCTTCTCTAGGCCCCGTCCCCAGGGACTGCCCTCTCCCGCCCAGCATCCTCCCCTCCCAAGTGACCACAATTCTAGTGTCCCCACAATGTCCCTGTGTCCCCAAATGCCCCCCACGACAGGACCCCACTGCTCCCATCCAGTGACCATCCTGGGCCAGCCGTCCAGCAGGTCTCAGCCCCTGGCTGGCCATCCCCCTCATGCCACGGCCATGCGGCCACAGTGCCCACCCCATCTCTCTCCACGCCTCACTCCGGTGGCAATCCATGCCCTCAGCAAGCACAGCTGGGAGCCCAGGAGCTGAGGAAGGTCTCTGGGGGAGGCCATAGATGTATGGGATCCGAGTGCAGCAATCGAGGGTGGTGGGGGCATGGCCAGGCCTGACAGGGAACCTGCCCCTCTGCCTCCCTCCCTAGCCAGCGCCTGCTGCCCCGGAGGCCCCAGAAGCGTGGGACATGCGGAGATGGCCGCCGGTGTGATCCGGACCCTGTGCGACTTCCAGCTGCCCCTGCTGCGCCACCACCCCTTCCTGCCCTCAGATCCAGAGCCCCTGGAGACTTCGGAGGAGGAGGAGGAGGAGGAGGAAGAGGAGGAGGAGGGGGAGGAGGAGGGCGAGGGGCTGGAGGGCTGCAGCCAGATCCTCCTGAGCTCAGGCCGGGCAGAGGCCGCAGAGGAGGCAGCCCCTCAGGGTCCCAGCAGCCCCGAGATGCCGCTGCAGCTGCTACGCTTCTCAGAGCTCATCAGCGACGACATCCAGCGGTACTTTGGCCGCAAGGACAAGGCGCAGGACCCAGATGCCTGCGACGTCTACGCTGAGAGCCGCCCAGCCGGCAGCACTGCCCGGGAGCTCTACTACGCGGACCTGGTGCGCCTGGCCCGCGGCGGGTCCCTGGAGGATGAGCGCACCCCGGAGCCTGGGGTCTCCCAAGGGCAGGTGTGCAGGCTGGGCCTCCCCGGGGACAGGGCACAGCCCCTGGGACCCCTGGCCGAGCTCTTCGACTACGGGCTGCAGCAGTACTGGGGGTCCAGGGCGGCGGCCGGCTGGAGCCTGAGGCTGGAGCGGAAGTATGGCCACATCACCCCCATGGCCCAGAGGAAGCTGCCCCCGTCCTTCTGGAAGGAGCCGGCCCCCAGCCCCCTGGGCCTGCTGCACCCGGGCACGCCTGACTTCAGTGACCTGCTGGCCAGCTGGTCCGCCGAGGCCTGTCCTGAGCTGCCCGGCAGGGGAACCCCAGCCCTGGAAGGGGCACAGCCAGCCGAGGCCTAGCGAGGCACTGGGGTCGGAGTCAGCTGGTGGTAGCGGGGCCGCCCCTGAGGCACTGGACTCTCCTCCCGTCCTCCTGGGAAGAGCCTCCTCCATCCCTCACAGCTGCCACAGAGCAAACCCAGAGGGCACCAGGGCCGGGCTGCAGTGGGAGCAGCAAGGGTGGTGCCCAGACCTGGACACGCCCTGGCCTTCAGCCCCAGCAGAGCCCCTGGAGGGGCACAGGGATCCCCAGAGCCCAGCCCACAGAAGAGCTCAGGGGGATCCACCCACCAGGACCCCCAGGGGAGGCTGAGGGGCCAGTCCCAGAGATTCCAGGTCAGCAGCAAAGGGCAATGGAGGACAGAGCCCTCCGAACCAGCCTTCCCACTGCCTGCCACCCCACAGAGCCCTAGGGCTGAGCGGCCCAGAACCTGCAGCCCCTCCCCTGAGCCCCCCGACAGCAGGTGGCAGGGCCGGCGACCGCAAGATGAGCGACGGCCTCCTTGGAGAGGCAGGAAGAGGGGCCCACTGCCCAACCAAAAGAGCAAACAAGGGCTGTCTCCTCCACAGATGCTGGAAGGTTCTTCCACTGCAGGGTGCTGGGCTGGAGTGGCTCTGAGGCAGAGCCAGAGAGCCCCAGGCCAGGGAGCTTCCTCGGGTCCTCCTCACAACCCGGGCAGGGTGGCTCAATGGGGGTCCTGGCGGGGGCAGGCCTAGGTGCTTCTGGACAGGCCCCAGCCCAGCCCCTTCCACCCCGGGGGGCTCTGGCAGCCCTAGGGGGCCTGGCAGGGAAGGAGAGGGGCTGCTGAAGTGCTAGGAAAAGCAACAGCCTGAAGCCAGGCTGGGCTTGGGCAGGACAGGAAGAGTTGTGGGGCTCAAGAGACTGGCTCCCTCCAGCCTTGGGCACCCCCGCTGCCCGGGGCCTCACCACCCCTCTCACCCCACAGGCCCTGGGCAGGCTGTTCGCTGGCACGCATCGGGGAACCTCAGCTCTAATGAGTA
Organism: Rhinopithecus roxellana; assembly: GCF_007565055.1. Taxonomy (NCBI): domain Eukaryota; kingdom Metazoa; phylum Chordata; class Mammalia; order Primates; family Cercopithecidae; genus Rhinopithecus; species Rhinopithecus roxellana. The sequence goes on along the minus strand of NC_044568.1, from coordinate 71,765,090 downwards.
CAAGGCTGGTTCGTTTATTTCTGGATAAAGAGCGAGGGTGTGAGCTGTTGCACCTGCTCCTGGCTGTGGGGCTTCTCTGGGACCCCTCCTGGCCTCCGCAGGGCCCTGAGCTTTATGAGGGATGCCTTCCACCGCAGCCACCTGTCCGGAGATGCGGCACGTGGCCCCTGCACCCCTGCCCCACCCCCCGCAGCCCACCTGCTGCCCGCGGGCCCCCAGCCCCAAACCCCGACCCTTTGGATCCAAAGGCCCAGGAGGCCGCGCCAGGATCCCTGCTGCCCACCTCACCGCCTGGTACACGCCCCAGCAGTTCACGGGCACCACCTCGCTTGGCACCGTGTCCTTGATGAAGACGCGCAGCCTCGCCAGGGATGGCAGCACCTTCCAGCTGCCCAGCAGCGTCTGCGGGCCCTCCTCACTGCGCAGCCGCAGCACGCTCTCCCGCAGGGCGGCCATCTCCTGCGTGCGCTGTGGGACGGGGATGCCCGTGTCACCCAGGAGCCAGACCTCCGGGCAGGGGACTGCAAACAGGGGGTTTATCTCCCACCGGGAGCCTGGAAGCCATTTATCTTCAGGGAAACCATGCCCATTGCCAGACACTTGGACAGACGGACACTGGTGCCTGCAGCAGGGCAGGCGGGAGGTGGCAGGGCCAAGGGAGTGGGTAGGAGCTGGGCGGTGCCGGCCGGGCAGGGCCTCCTCACCAGCCGGGCCTCAGTGTTGAACCTGAGGTTCTGGATAGTCTTGCTGGCCTGGACACAGTTTTCCAGCTTCATTATTTGGTTCTGAAACTAAACACGGTCCCAATGAAGGCACAGACAGGGCCAGTCTGCTGACGTCCTGCTGTCCCCACGGGCGCCCCCCATATTTGCTTACAGCTTGGGCAGGGGCCACCCGCTGAGACGCTGGTCCTCACCGCCCCCCCCCCCCCCCCGCAGGGCCTGGGACAAGCTCCGCTGAGGAAGGGGCAGCCTGAGAGTGGCCCTGCAGGGGCCTGGCCAGGCCTCAGGGCTGTTTCAGCCCTCGTGGCTGCACACGGACACCCCAGTGTGGGGGCTCCAGGCAAAGTGCCTCCACTTAGAACTTCCAGAGGCTGAGACAAGCTGGGGTGGCCCAGGGCAGCTGGGTTTGTTTTTTGTTTTTGAGACAGACTTTCCCTCTTGTCACCCAGGCTGGAGAGCAACGGTGCAATCTCAGCTCACCGCAACCTCCACCTTCTGGGTTTGAGCGATTCTCCTGCCTCAGTCTCCCAAGTAGCTAGGACTACAGGCATGCGCCACCACGCCTGGCTAATTTTTGTATTTTTAGTAGAGATGGGGTTTCTCCATGTTGGTCAGGCTGGTCTCAAACTCCCGACCTCAGGTGACCCGCCCGCCTCGGCCTCCCGAAGCGCTGGGGTTATGGATATAAGCCACCGCCCCCAGCCTCTGACAGGTGGTTTTCTGAGCATCTCCTGCCGGCTGGAAAATGCCCCCTAGGCCGGGGGTCCTGCCTCTCTGTGCGGCTGCCCCGTCTGAACCCAACGGCTCTCCCTCTCTCCCAGCTGGGTGCAGGCAGACCCGGGACTACCGTGGCCAGCTTGCCCTGCATCTCCGCGATCTTCCGCCCAGGGCTGTCTTCCTTCAGCAGCTGCACGGACAACAGCAGCGTGGCCAGCTCCTGCCGCAGGGCCCCAACCTCGAACTCCCTGTGGGCACCAGAGGCTGGGGCTGGCTGTGGGGTGTGTTTGGGGGTAGGGCCAGAACCGGGGACACAGGCTACTCCCACAGCCACCACAGGGTCAAGGGGGCTTGAGGGGGCTCAGCTCTCACCCCTCCAGGAGGGAAGGTGGTAGAGGGAGAGTTCTCAGAGGCTTCTCAGAGGCTGCCCCAGGGTGGCAGGGTGAGCTCAGTGCTGGGCTGGGTGCAGGCTCAGGGGGAACGGCTCTGTCATGACACCAGGGGGCTTGTGGAGAGCAGCGTGGGGACTGGCCCCGCCCAGTGGCGGTCAGCAGAGCCCCTGCCCCTCTCCCAGGGCCCCGGAGGCTGTACCTGGCCTTGCCTTCAGCGGAAATCCTGAGGTCCGAATCACTCTTGTGGAGCAGGCACTTGTCCGAGACGCCCTCTATCTGAACACAGAGCAGGGAGAGGGCACAGTCTGGGACCAGCCTTGGCCTCGGCGCCCACACAGCAAGAGGGAGAGGACGGGCGCGGTGAGGGAGGGTCCCGCGCCAAAGTACACCGAGTCTGGCTGTGCCTTCACCCACCTGCTGGGGGAGGCCATCCACCTTCTCCCGCACCCCCCGCAGGTGCGCGGCGACCTCCTTCTGCCACCTGGCCAGGTCCTCCAGAGACTTCCTCTCTGCACCTTCCCATTCGGTCTTTGCCTGGGATACAGATGCCCAGTGAGGGACAGAGCCCATAGAGGGAGCACAGACGGATGGATGGACAGACATGGGGAGCTCTGGGGGCAGGCAGCCCTCACCCCCACTTCCGACTCTGAGACATTTGTGCACAGGCCTGCAGGCAGCCAGGGTAGCCTGGCCAAGCACGCTCTGGAGACACACATGCCAGGCAGGGCCTGGGCAGCCGAGGGCCCGTGGGGGCTGTTCGGACCACACAGGTGCCCAAGGGAGGCAGGGCAGGCCCCAGTGGGATCCAGCCCGGAAACGCAGGGTGGCGCCCACTCGCAGTAGCACGCATGCATCAGGGGATGAGCGGGAACTGGGGGGCGGCGCCCACGCGACGCACATTACACCGCGGTGGACGGGACGAAGCTCTGTGCACGAGGCCCCGAGGAGCGGGAAACGGGATGCCCGCGGGGGTTACCGCCGCAGCGGCCGCACGGTGCGTGGCGCCGTTTCCTGGAAATGGCCAGAACAGGCAGCCACCGAGACACGCAGGGACCCGGCGGTCGCCAGGGGCAGTGGGGATGGGAATGACCACGGACGGGTCTGGGGTTCTTTCTGGCGGATGAATGCTCTGAAACTGTGAACAGACACACGGAACTCACGGAACCGTATGCGCTCACGGGTGAACCGTGTGGGGAGTGAGTCCGTTTCAATAGAGCTGTTACAAAGTGAACAAGAGCAGGAGGAGTGGAGGCCGCTTGTCTGCCCCTCTGTGACTGCCCGCATGGCTGGGCCGTGGGCCGAGGCTGCTCAGTGGCCGCCCTGCCCAACACAGGAGCCTCTGGGGCTTGGGGTCTCCCGGGCCCTGGGGACAGTCGCTGGGTGGGATGGGAGGCTTGGGACCGGCCTGTCCGGCCTCTCCCCTGGGGGCAGTGGTGGGCTTAGAGCCGGCGCGGTGGGGACCCTCCATAGCCCTGCCTGCCCTCCGCTGCCTGGCGCACCTCCGACAGCCTGAGGCCCAGCATCTGCTCCTGCAGATCCAGCCGGCTGCTCAGAGCCGGGAGGCGGCCACTCAGCTCCTTTAACTGCCCGGCCAGCTGCGCCACTGATGCCTCCAGAGCCCGGTGTTTCTCTCGGAGCTGAAGGGGGACAGGTGGGTGCGGGGAGGCCTGGCTGAGCGTCCATCCTGTGTGCATGGGGGACCCCGTTGGGGACGTGTTGTGCTACCCCCTCACCAGCACCAGCTCGCCATGCATTTCCTGCCGGGCCAGCTCGCGGGCCAGCTGTGCGGCCTCCAGGTTCTCCTGCACATAGGCAGCCAGCTCCCCGGCCCGGCTCTCCTCCAAGCGCCCCTTGGCATCCCTAGGGGTTGGGGGACACACAGATGCCCTCAGCAGAGCCTGCCCACCCCTCAGCCCTGGGCTAGGGAGGGAAGCTTGGCTGCTGGCTCCAGAACCTCCCAGGAGACCCTGGGATCGGAAGATGGGGTGCGGTCACAGTGCCACCACCACGGGTTCACTCCCCACGGCCACAGCTGAGTGCCCCGGGAGAGCCGGCTAGGTGAGGGACGGGAGGCCCCACGGAAGCACGGGAGGGAGGAGGGGCCGCGGCCCTCGGGGTCAAGCACTCTGCTCAGGGGAGGCAAGGTCATTCCCTGCTGAGTCGGCCACCGCGGCCCCCTCCTGAGTGGGACATGGGGGTCTCCCCACCTGACAGCACCTGAGGCCCCAGGACACCCACCAGGCCTTCGCCTCGGCCAGCAGGACGCGGTTCAGCGATGCCTGGTTCTGCTGCACGAACTTGGTCAGCTGGGCCACGGCGGCATCCAGGCCCTGGCACTGCTCCAGGAGGTGGCTCTCCTGCCAAGGGGTGGAGACCGCCCTGAGACCCACACCCCAGCCCCGGCCCCACCTGTCCACCGCCCGCCCGGCCCCACCTCATGCTGCCCCTGTAGGGCCCGCAGGCGCTCCTCCATCAGCCCCCGAAGCTTCTCCCACCGGCTCTCCAGCTCGCCCCGAAGGCTGCCCTCCAGCCTCAGCCGCGAGCTCTCCGAGGCCTTCATTCTCTGTGGCAAGACCCCACTGTCAGCTGCAGGTCTGCGTCTGGAAAGTGGGGCGGGGCAGGCCGGGCGCGGGCAGGCTCCCACCTTCTCCAGGGCCAGGAAGCTCTTCTGCAGGAAGCCGCACAGCTTGGCCTCCCTCTTCAGGAAGCGCAGGCTCACCTCTTCACCGAGCTTGGTCACCTGGGCCTGGGGCGGAGGCACATTGTCCCGTGTGCAGCCTCTGCTGGACACGCAGCCCGTCCCCCTCCTGCCCGTGGTCTCCATCAGAGTTGGGGTCCCCTGCTGTCCCCGAGCCCAGCAGAGCCAGGCCCACCACACCCTCAGCCGGAAGAAAGGGCGGGCAGGACCACTCTATACCCAGTGACCAACCAGGCATGGGTTCGTGAAGCACTGGAAGGTCATGCTCACGTGGGGACCAGACACACTTGGCACCCACCACCGATGCCACCCAGGGAAGGCTCCCCAGCCACCACCAGGCCCCAACAGGGAAGCAGGGATGTCACACGGGTGTTCCCATGCACAGGGAGCCAGGCAAGCTGGGCAGAGCCTCGGGGCCTTGTCTCCACCCCAACAGCTGCTTTTCTGCTGCAAAGGGTCTGAAGGTGAGGGGAGAGGGGAGGTGCAGCTGACCCAGTCCCTGCGTCTCATACACCCAAAGGGCAGGCAGGCGGCACAGGCCCTTCGTCAGCCACAGAGAGGCGCCACCCGGGAAGCTTCCTCTCTGGTCAAGCCCCTGCTGGTCTCCTGCCCCCCAGGAAGCCGCCTTAGAGTAGATATTTTTCTGTAAAAAGCCAGATGGTACAAGGTCCACCCTCGTGGGATCTCTGTTGTAACCCTCTCAGCATGGCGGTTACAGCCCCCTCAGGAGACATTGACAACATGTAAAAAATGTTCCTGTGTGCCAATAAAACTTTATTTACAAAAACAAGCAGTGGCTGGCACAATGATTCACACCTGTAATCCCAGCACTTTGGGAGGCCAAGGCGGGTGGATCACCTGAGGTCAGGAGTTCAAGACCAGCCTGGCCAACATGGTGAAACCCTGTATCTACTAAAACTACAAAAATTAGCCAGACATGGATAGCTGTCTGTAATCCCAGCTACTCTGGAGGCTGAGGCAGGAGAATCACTTGAACCCAGGAGATGGAGGTTGCAGTGAGCCGAGATCAGGCCACTGTACTCCAGCCTGGGCGACAGAGCAAGACTGTCTGGGAAAAAAATAAATTAAAATAAAGGCCAGGCATGGTGGCTCACGTCTGAAATCCCAACACTTTGGGAGGCCAAGGCAAGTGGATCACGAGCTCAGGAGATCGAGACCATCCTGGCTAACATGGTGAAACCCTGTCTCTACTAAAAATATAAAAAAATTAGCCGGGCATGGTGGTGGGCACCTGTAGTCCCAGCTACTCGGGAGGCTGAGGCAGGAGAATGGCATGAACCCAGGAGGCGGAGCTTACAGTGAGCCAAGATCGCGCCACTGCACTCCAGCCTGGGTGACAGAGCGAGACTCCATCTCAAAAAAGAAAAAGAAAAGAAAACTTTTTGGGAGGCTGAGGCAGGAGGATCATTTGAGCCCAGGAGTTTCAGACCATCCTGGGCAACACAGTGAGACCTCGTCTCTACAAAACATCAAAAAATTAGCCAGGCGGGCTGGGCGCCGTGGTTCACGCCTGTAATCCCAGCACTTTGGGAGGCCAAGGCAGGCGGATCACGAGGTCAGGAGATCGAGACCATCCTGGCTAACACGGTGAAAACCCATCTCTACTAAAAATACAAAAAAATTAACCAGGTGTGGTGTCAGGTGCCTGTAGTCCCAGCTACTTGGGAGGCTGAGGCAGGACAATGGCGTGAACCTGGGAGGCGGAGCTTGCAGTGAGCCACGATCGCACCACTGTACTCCAGCCTGGGCGACAGAGCAAGACTCCATCTCAAAAGAAAAAAAAAAAACAATAGCCAGGTATGATGGCATGCACCTGCAGTCCTCACAACTTGGAAGGCTGAGGCAGGAGGATCACTTGAGCCTGGGGGGTTGAGGCTGCAGTTAGCTGTGATCATAGCACTGCACTCCAGCCTGAGCAACCACGCAATACCCCGTCTCAAAACCAGAGATGAAGGTCGGCCTGGCTCTGGCCCTAGAGAGCACTCAGACACCCAGGCTCAGGGAAAGGCAGACGCCCTCGTGAGCGGCAGCGCCCCCACACCTGGCACCTCAGGAATCCTCAGCCCAGCACCTCTGCCTGCTCCACACAGCCGCTCAATAACTTCCCAAAGGGCAGTGAGAGGGAGGCTGCCGGCTCCAGGTAGCAGAGCTATGTGGGTGACAGCTGGGGCGCCCCAGCAATCCTGGCCCCGCACCCAGCGTACTGCCTGATGCGCACGGGAGCTGGCTGCAGTCCCCGGGTCTCTATTTGTGGAGCTCAGACCTGAGTTGCTGAAATGTGCGGCTGCCCGGTCCCCTCCCAACCCATAGCGGAGGCCCCTGCTGAGGCCACAGCGGGAGGGGGAGCCGCTCTGGCCCTATGGGTGGGACCCCGGGTTCTAGGAACTCATGTCAAGGAAGGTGAACTCCGCTTTGCGTGTAGGGAAAGGTGGATCCTGAAAGTGGCCATGGAAGGGGCCTCAGGGCTGGGTGTGATCTGTTGATCCAGGCAGGTGCTGGCTGTGTGCGGAGGGGTGGAGGCGGCAGGACACAGACAGCTTCCTGGGACGAAGGACACCCAGATGCGCAGCTGCTGGCCCCACGTGGCGACTCAGCTTTCTATTTTTTGAGATGGGGTCTTGCTGTGTTGCCCAGGCAGGTCTTGACTTCCCAGGCACAAGTGATCCTCCTGCCTCGGCCTGCCAAACTGCTGGGATTACAGGCGTGTGCCACTCCACATGGCCTGAGCTTTTGTTTTTTTGTTTTGTTTTGTTTTTTGAAACGGAGTCTCACTCTGTCACCAGGCTGGAGTGCAGTGGCGTGATCTCGGCTCACTGCAACCTCCTCCTCCTGGGTTCAAGCGATCCTCCTGCCTCAGCCTCCCGAGTAGCTGGGACTACAGGCGCCTGCCAGCACGCCCGGCTAATTTTTTGGATTTTTAGTAGAGATGGAGTTTTGCCATGTTGACCAGGCTGGTCTTGAACTCTTGACCTTGTGATCTGCCTGTATCAGCCTCCCAAAGTGCTGGGATTACAGGCGTGAGCCACTGCGCCCGACTGGCCTAAGCTTTTGAAATCGGGCATGTATGGCTGAGGAACTGAGTTTTTTTTTTTTTTTTTTTTTTTTTTTTTTTTTTTTGAGACGGAGTCTCGCTCTGTCGCCCGCCACCTCGCCCGGCTAGTTTTTTTGTATTTTTTAGTAGAGACGGGGTTTCACCATGTTAGCCAGGATGGTCTCGATCTCCTGACCTCGTGATCCGCCCGTCTCGGCCTCCCAAAGTGCTGGGATTACAGGCTTGAGCCACCGCGCCTGGCCGGAACTGAGTTTTAAATCGTCTACAGCTGTAGCTGATTTCAATGGCCATGGCTACGTGTCCTCCTCGGTCCTCTGGGCGGCCGCCACCGAAGGCTGGGCCTGGTGGTACCTGCATCCTGGCCACCTCCAGGTCCACCCTCCGGCTGCTGTCCTCCTGGTTCTTCTGCAGGGCGCCGCAGGCCACCTCCCGGCCCTGCTCCTCCTGCTGCAGCAAGTCGGTAAGCTTGGCCAGCCTAGAGAAACCGGCTGCAGTCACACCAGCCCAGCTGGCCGGAGAACCCAGCAGGGTGAGGCTGACCCACAGGCTGGCCAGGCAGGAGGTGTACAACCCCCACCCCCTGCCCCCAGGAAAACAGAGGAAGGAGAAACACAGCACTGGTGGCGGGGAAGGGCTGCTGCGAGTCTCTTCCCCACGGAGGGTCCGCAGCGGGCCCAGGCTCCCAGACACTGAGGGCGGGGGCCCCGCTGGGTCACTGGGGACACACGACAGGGGTACCCGTGTCTTGGCTCGGCCAGGGACTCTCAAACGACCCCACGCAAGCTCCAGAGCCAGCCGCGGGTGGTGGGCGCCCACCTGAGGCCGGCCTCCTGCTCGGCGCCCCTTCTCTCTGCCTCCTGCTGCGCCTGCCTCCTCCTGAGCTGAGTCAAGGCTTCCCGGACCTCCACCAGCCTGGGACACAACAAGCCACTCCCGAGAAGCCCAAGGGGGCTGAGCAGCCTCTGGGGGCTATGGGTCTGGCCAAGAGGCCCCTGCGGCCACCTCCCACGGCTTTCCTGGGCCTCTGAGGGCCGCCCAGGCACATACAAACCCGGCCCTTTCTAGCTGGACCTGGATGTGTATCCCTTACGCCAGTGACGCGCGGGAGATGTGGATCCCCCCAAACGCACCTGCCACTGCTTTCTCCCCCCACCGTCCCCCCCGCCCCAGGGCTGTGCCCCTGGGTGTGTGGGAGGTACCTTTTGTCCAGGGCTTGCATCTGGTTCTGGAGACCAGAGAACTGCGAGGAGGAAGAGGAGGCTGTGGGCTGGACCTAGGCCCGGGTCTGGCACCTGCCCCTGGAGTCCACCCAGCTCTGGCACCACTGGCCCCTGGGAGCTCTGGGCCTGGACAGCAGGGGTGAGCTGGGCTCCAGGCCCAGACGCAGCTGCCCCCAACACCCAGGAAAGGGGCAGCTCGACCTGCGGGTGGGGGAGCCGCTCACCTCGTGTGCCTCCTTCTCAGGGGCCTGGGCTGCCCGCCGCACCTCCTGCTGCAGCTGCCTCAGCTCTGAGCCCTGTAGCTGCACGCGAGCCCGCACCTGGAGCAGCTCCCGCAGCAGGCTCCGTGTGGTGCGCTCACAGCGCTGCTTGTGCTCCCGCAGGCACGCCACCTCGGCCTGCAGCTCCACCACCCTGGCCAGGGTGAGAGAGGGCGAGTCTGACGATGACTGCCGTGGAGACAGAGGCAGAGGTGGCGGCGGCGGCGGTGGTGTGGTCCTCCCGCCCCAGCGACCCCCGCAGGGCTCACCACTGCTCCAGCTGGTTCCAGCGTTTGGCGGTGTCCTGCTCAGGGACAGAGGCCGTGGATGGCGGGTGGCTGGACTCATACCTCTCCGAGAGCTCCTCCAGGCTCAAGGTCTCGGGGCCGGCCAGGTCTCCTGCCAGGAGGAGCCCCAGGTCTTCCAGGGTGAGGGCACCCAGCTGGGAAGGGGCCGATGCCCCTGAGGGGCCACTGTTGGCCGGCTCTACAAGGAGGCGTCTTGGGAGTTCGCCCCTTGGGGTCCGGCTCCCACTGGAGCTTACGGGAACGGGGCCCCAAACCCCTGCAGGACCCTTGCCCACCACCCAGAGCTCAACGCGTCTCCCTGGGTCACACAGGATCCAGAGGGGCTTGGCTCAGAGAAGTCCAGGGCCCTGCCTGAAGACACACAGCACTGGGCGGCAGAAACACGCAGCACCTCACCTGGCCAGCTTGTGGGAGCCCGGGGTCAAAAGCAGAGCAGTCCCCACCCTCACACCTGTGGCAGGCCCTTCCCCGGGCCCGCTCCTCCACTCCGCCCTCAGCTCTGGCTCACCTGACATGGCTGCTGGGCTGCACCGGCCACTCTGCCCGTGGCTGTCGCCTGGGCCTGGGGCCTCTGAGGTTGCCCAGAGCTGGGCACAGGCTGGGGGGTCAGGGGCCGGAGGAAGTCCCGTGAAAGCTCTGGGCCTTGAGGGACGAGCTACTGCTGTCGTCTGGCTGCCTTCCCAGGGACCATGGTCCATAGAGGGACAGATAATACATTGGCACTAAAAAGGACGGTGCTGCACCACAGCTCTACTCAGGGGAGCCCCTAAAAGACAGCAATAAAGAGAAATTCTCCCAGTGAGTAGAGTTGAGAATAGTGTATTTATTTGTTCATTCACTCTGGATGGAGGGATAAATGGGCTGAGATTTCACTTCCCGTGTTGAGGGCTTTGGTTAATCAGGGCCCTGGGGCCGGGTGCGGGGGATCACTTCAGGTCAGGAGGGTGGAACCAGCCTGGCCAACTTGGTGAAATCCATCTCTACTAAAAAAATACAAAACTAGCCGGGCGTGGTGGCTCACGCCTGTAGTCCCAGCTACTCAGGAGGCCTGAGGCAGTAGAATCGCTTGAACCCAGGAGGCAGAGGTTGCAGTGAGCCCAGATCACCCCACTGCACTCCAGCCTCGGTGACAGAGTGAGACTCTGTCTCAAAACAAACAAACAAAAAATTAGCTGAGTTGGCCGGGCATGGTGGCTCATGCCTGTAATCCCAGGACTTTGGGAGGCCAAGGTGGGCGGATCACCTGAGGTGAGAAGTTTGAGAGTAGCCTGGCCAACGTGGCAAAACTCCGCCTCTACTAAAAATATAAAAATTACCTGGGCATGGTGGCGAGTGCCTGTAATCCCAGCTACTCCGGAGGCTGAGGCTGGAGAATCTCTTGAGCCCAGGAGGCAGAGACTGCAGTGAGCTGAGATCGTACCACTGCTCTACAGCCTGGGCAACAAGTGTGAAACTTCATTTCAAAATAAATAAATAAATAAATAAAATAAAGTTAGCTGCGTGTGGTGGCCTGAGCATGTGGTCCTAGCTACTCAGGAGGATTGCTTGAGCCCAGGAGGTTGAGGCTGCAGTGAGCCCTGTTTTTACCACTGCACTCTAGCCTAGGTGACAGAGTTTGTCTAAAAAAAAAAAAAAGTCATCATAGGATCCCATACAACGTTGCTCAGAACAGGGACTCTTTTTATGGCAAAGAAAGTACAACAGAGAGCATGGCCGTAAAATCCACTGGTCTTTTCACGTTCCCCATCATCTAAAGCTACTGCTAACAGAATTGGAGTGGTCTATTCAACGTCCACCATAGCCATCAGGTTGGAGATCATCCCCTGTGGGTTTCGGGTACTGTCCTCCATGATATATTTATGTGCTGAACTCATGCTGATATGTATTCAAAATGGTTAGAATACACGAGTCTGGGAACAAATGGTAAAGGTAGGATTTGCTATACTCCCTTGGGAAACAGAAAGCTTGAATTTAAAGCTATAACTTCCATCTTGGTCTCTTTGGACTTCTTTTTTTTTTTTTTTTTTCCCCATTTATTTATTTATTTATTTAGAGATGGAGTCTCGCTCTGTTGCCCAGGCTAGAGTGCAATGGCACTATCTTGGCTCACTGCAGCCTCTGCTTCCCGGGTTCAAGTGATTCTTCTGCCTACTTTAGCCTCCAGAGTGGCTGGGATTACAGGCACCCGCCACCACGTCCGGCTAAATTTTTTGTAGTTTTAGTAGAGACAGGGTTTCATCAGGTTGGCCAGGCTGGTCTTGAACTTCTGATGTCAGTTGATCCACCTGCCTCGGCCTCCCAAAGTGCTGGGATTACAAGTGTGACCCACCGGGCCTGTCCGCAAGAACTCTCTTGGGCAATTGGACAGAAAATGAATAGACTCCCTTAGGTCAATTAGATGTGTCAAAGGTGACAGAGTCCTATAGTTATAGAACAAGATGACCTGAGATGGGGCCGTGGGAGTGGAAGATGCTTGCTCCAATACTGGGAATACGAAGTAAAGCAGCTTGGTCTGATCTGAGGTGTACCCAATAAGAATAAGCCTGGGGTTTGACACTGATGGCAATAATTGCCAGGATCAGTCATTCAGGCTAGTCGTTCTTTTTGTAATCTCCTCTGTACTGTTATTAAATGAGATCCGGCCGGGCGCGGTGGCTCAAGCCTGTAATCACAGCACTTTGGGAGGCCAAGACGGGTGGATCACGAGGTCAGGAGATCGAGACCATCCTGGCTAACACAGTGAAACCCCGTCTCTACTAAAAAAATACCAAAAAACTAGCCAGGCGTGGTGGCGGGCGCCTGTAGCCCCAGCTACTTGGGAGGCTGAGGCAGGAGAATGGCGGCAACCCGGGAGGCGGAGCTTGCAGTGAGCCGAGATCGCGCCACTATACTCCAGACTGTGGGGCCTGGCCAATGCCAGTGGCCTATCTCTTGAAACAACTAGGCAGAGTTTCCAAAGGCCGGCCCCCAGGTCTAAGGGCCCTAGCAGAAAAGGCCCTGTTAGCACAAGAAGCAGATAGACTAACCCTTAGACAAAACCTGAATATAAAGGCTCCCCATGCTGTGGTAACTTTAATAAATACCAAAGGACATCATTGGTTAACACATGCTAGATTAACCAAGTACCAAAGCTTGCTATGTGAAAATCCCCACATAACCATTGAAGCTTGCAAAACCCTAAACCCCACCACCTTGTTCCCAGTATCAGAGCCCAGTTGAACGTAACTGTGTAGCGGTGTTGGACTCAGTTTATTCTAGCAGGCCCAACCTCCGAGACCATCCTTAAACATCAGGAGACTGTAAGCGGTACATGGATGGGAGCGCTTTGCCAACCCCTACAAAGTGACTCTGAAGACGACGATAAGCCCTGCTTGACAAGCCCTGCTGCAGTCACACCCTGAAGCTGACTGGTCCACGTACGGCTGAAGCATGAGGAAACTCATCGCGGGACTCATTTTCCTTAAAATTTGGACTTGTACAGTAAGGACTTCAACTGACCTTCCTCAGACTGAGGGCTGTTCTCAGTGTATACATCAAGTCACTGAGGTAGGACAAAAGGTTGCTATGGTCCTATTATTTTACGCTTATTATAAGTGTACTGGAACTCTAAAAAGAACTTGTTTGGATAATATTATTCTATACAAGGTATATAGCCCAGGAAATGACCAACCTGATGTGTGTTATGACCCATCTGAGCCTCCCATGACCACAGTTCTTAAAATAAGATTAAGGACTAAGGACTGGTGGGAGCTCATACATGATATGAGTAAAGTGTTAGCCAAAACAAACAAAAAACAAAAACAAAAAAAGGGTGCCCACACAAGTCACCTTAAAATTTGATGCCTGTGCTGTCATTAACAGTAATGACTTAGGATAAGGTGTGGTTCTCTTAATTAGAAAAGAGGCTATATGGCAGAAAATAAGTACATCTGTCATAAATTAGGACTGTGTGAAAATAAATGTAAATACTGGTCTTGTGTCATTTAGGCCCCTTGGATAAAATTTAAAAAATGACGAAAAGGATCCAGTCCACCTTCAGAAAGGAAAAAATGGCTCCTCCTGTACTAAGGGACAATGTAACCCCTTAGAGCTAGTAATAACCAATCCCCTTGATCCTCACTGGAAACAAAAGGGGAACATGTAACCCTAAAAATTGATAGAGCTAGACTGGATCTTCAAGTAAATATCGTGGTTTGAAAAAAAGTTTATGAACACTGTCCTGAGCCAGTATTTCAAACCTTCTATGATAAACTAAATGTGCCAGTACTGGAAATTCTAGGAAAAACAAGAAACTTGTTTCTGCAATTAGCCAAACATGTAGCCCAGTCTCTCAATGTCACTTCCTGTTATGTATGTGGAGGAACTGTAATAAGAGATCAATGGCCATGGGAAGCCTGAGAATTAGTGCCTACAGACCCAGTTCCCGATGAATTCCAGGTTCAAAAGAATCACCCTGATAATTTCTGGGTGCTAAAAGCCTCAATTATTGGACAATACTGCATAGCTAGAGAAGGAAAAAAATTCATTCATCCTGTAGAACGACTTAAGTCGTCTGGGACAGAAACTGTATAATGGTACCACAAAAACAGTCACTTGGTGGAGTTCAGATCAAACAGAGAGGAATCCATTTAGCAAATTCCCAAAGTTGCAAACCATGTGGACCCACCCGGAGTCCCACCGGGACTGGACAGCCCCCACTGGATTGTATTGGATATGTGGGCATAGAGCTTATGCCAAATTACCTGACCAGTGGGCACGTAGTTGTGTTATTGGCACTACTAAACCATCTTTCTTCCTACTGCCCATAAAAACAGGCGAACTCCTGGGCTTCCCTCTCTATGATTCCCGTGGAAAGAGAAGCATAGCTATAGGAAATTGGAAAGATGATGAATGGCCCCCTGAGAGAATCATACAATATTATGGGCCTGCTACTTGGGCACAAGACGGCTCATGGGGATACTGGACCCCCATTTACATGGTCAACCGAATCATACGGTTACACATTGTCTTAAAAATAATCACTAATAAAACCGGCAGAGCCTTGACTATTCTGGCCCAGCAAGAAACTCTAATGAGAAATGCTATCTATCAAAATAGATTAGCTCTCAACTACTTGCTAGCAGCTGAAGGAGAGATCTGCAGGAAATTTAACCTTACTAATTGCTGCCTACACATAGATAATCAAGGGCAAGTAGTTAAGACATAGAGATACGAAAAAACTGGCACATGTGCGTGTGCAAGTGTGGCATGGGTTTGATCCTGGGGCCACGTTTGGAAAATGGTTCCTAGCACTAGGAGGATTTAAAACTCTTACAATAGGAGTTACAATAATAATAGGAACCTGCCTACTGCTCCCTTGTTTGATACCTGTACTTCTTCGAATGATAAAAAGCTTCATTGCTACCTTAGTTCACCAAAATGCCTCAGCACAAATGGACTATAGAAATCACTATCAATCTGTCTTGCAAGAAAACACGGGTAGTGAAAATGAAAGTGAGAACTCGCACTAATAAAATGAGCGAGAGTCTCAAAAGGGGGGAATAAGGGAGGAGACCACCCCTCACATTGTCTTATGCCCAATTTCTGCCTCCTAAGAAAGAAGAAGTAAAAACCAAAAGGCAGAAATGAAATCCACAGGCAGACAGCCCAGCGTTGCACCCTGGGCCTGGAACTTAAAGATTGACCCCTGACCTAATCGGTTCTGTTATCTATAGATTACATTGCATAGAAACGCACTGTGAAAATCCCTATCTTGTTTTGTTCCGATCTAATTACCAGTGCATGCAGCCCCCAGTCACGTACCCCCTGCTTGCTCAATCAGTCACGACCCTCTCACACACACCCCCTTAGAGTTGTGAGCCCTTAAAAGGGACAGGAAGCTCACTCGGGGAGCTCGGCTCTTGAGACTGAAGTCTTCCCTACGCCTCCGGCCGAATAAACCCCTTCCTTCTATAACTCGCTGTCTGAGGAGATTTGTCCGCCGCTAGTCCTGCTACAAGACTCCAATTTCCTGGAGGGATCCAGGAGACCCAGCCCGATGCGGCCCCCGCGGAGCTGGCGGGGATTGCAACGTCCGGGTCGTGGCGGTTCCCGGAGCCCTGGAGTCCAGGCGCGCGGCCCTGGGGCGTCAGCCCCTCCCCGTGGACGCGTCAGCCCCTCCCCGTGGACGCGTCAGCCCCTCCCCCTGGACGCGTCAGCCCCTCCCCCTGGACGCGTCAGCCCCTCCCCCTGGGCGCGTCAGCCCCTCCCCCTGGGCGCGTCAGCCCCTCCCCCTGGGCACGTCAGCCCCTCCCTACGGACGCGTCAGCCCCTCCTCCTGGGCGCGTCAGCCCCCTCCCCCTGGACGCGTCAGCCCCTCCCCCTGGGCACGTCAGCCCCTCCCCCTGGGCACGTCAGCCCCTCCCCCTGGGCACGTCAGCCCCTCCCCCTGGACGCGTCAGCCCCTCCCCCTGGGCACGTCAGCCCCTCCCCCTGGGCACGTCAGCCCCTCCCCCTGGGCACGGCAGCCCCTCCCCCTGGGCACGGCAGCCCCTCCCCCTGGGCACGGCAGCCCCTCTCTAGGGACGCGTCAGCCCCTCCCCCTGGGCACGGCAGCCCCTCCCCCTGGGCACGTCAGCCCTCCCCCTGGACGCGTCAGCCCCTCCCCCTGGGCACGTCAGCCCCTCCCCCTGGGCACGTCAGCCCCTCCCCCTGGGCACGGCAGCCCCTCCCCCTGGGCACGGCAGCCCCTCCCCCTGGGCACGGCAGCCCCTCTCTAGGGACGCGTCAGCCCCTCCCCCTGGGCACGGCAGCCCCTCCCCCTGGGCACGGCAGCCCCTCCCCACGGACGCGTCAGCCCCTCCCCCTGGGCACGGCAGCCCCTCCCTACGGACGCGTCAGCCCCTCCCCCTGGGCACGTCAGCCCCTCCCTACGGACGCGACAGCCCCTCCCCGCAGGCGCATCAGCCCCTCCCCCCGGCGTCCCTGGGGTCGCCTGCGCAGACTCAGCTCTTCCGCTCACCACCATCACTGCCAGTGGTTCCGGACTGCAGTGAAGGTGCGGACGCCCAAGTCACAGCTCAGTAATACTGGAGCCGCTGGAGTCCCTGGACTTCTCCAAATGAGTGGCGTTCCTGGACCCACCATGACTCAGCCGCTTCCGCTCTGGCCTCAGCGGTGCTCTGACCTCTGCCCGCGAAGCCCCGCCGCCTTCCCACTGCCCCGGGGGGCCCTTAGGTGACCTTCCAAGCCCCTGACAAGGTTTGGCAGCTTGATCGAGGGTCCCTGAGCTCCAGTGCTTAGGCCCTGCAAGGCCCTGCTCTGTACATTGAGGAGCTGAGGTCTCCGCACAGGAGAGTATTCCTCACCCTGCGATGCAAGGAGGAAGTTAGCGTCAGATTGAGGCAACTGAGGCCTGGGACAGCCGCGGGTCCTGAGACCCGATGGACCTACTGTGGAAGTTCAGCGTTACCGTTTGCGGATGTGTGACACTCCCCCACTCCTACCCTCACCCACTTAACAGAAATGAGGATTCCATGCCACCTTGTTGATGCCACTTTGCTGTTGGCATTGCCTAGCGCATAGCAGGAACTCAGGAAATCTCAGCTTTTGTTTGTATTTTCTTTCTTTCTTTTTTTTTTTTTTTTGAGACGGAGTTTCACTCTTGTTGCCCAGGCTGGAGTGCAATGGCAGGATCTCGGCTCACCACAACCTCCGCCTCCCGGGTTCAAGCGATTCTCCTGCCTCAGCCTCCTGAGTAGCTGAGACTACAGACGAACTACACCACGCTCAGCTGACTTTTGTATTTTTAGTAGAGACGAGATTTCACAATGTTGGCTAGGATGGTCTCAATCTCTCGACCTCGTGATCTGCCAGCTTTGGCCTCCCAAAGTGCTGGGATTACAGGAGAGAGCCACGGAACCCAGCCTGTATTTTCTTTGCAATGCCTTTTCCATGTAGTTTCCGCTCTCCATGGTCAGGGTCACCTCAGCAACTTCCTAACTGGTTTTGCCACATTCCCATCCAACCTCACACAATGACCAGATGCATTTTTATGGCACACTGTATTCTGCAAGCCATTCCTCTGTGCAAGAAAATTTAATACTCTGTTGTCTTTTGGTTCAACTGGGAAGTCCTTTCACTGGTATTTAAAGCACTCCGGCATAGTCTGGCTCCCATCCTTCCCATAAATATTTTAGGCCTGCCCTGCACCCTGTATTGTGGTACTCGGATTCTTGCCCTGCAGAGCTCTAGTGAGGGGAGATAAATATATCGCCCCCTGGCTCTTACGATCCACGTCTCAGGGAGGTGAGGCGCCCCCCGTGATATGGGGAGTAAGAGCCACCCCCTCTTCCCACCCGGCTCTTGACGATCCACATCGCAGGGAGGTGAGGCACCCCCTGCAATATGGGGAGTAAGAGCCACCCCCTCTCCCCGCCTGGCTATTACGATCTACGGTGGACTCACAGCCTGTTTACGATGTTGTAATAACATCTCTCCCTCTGGAAATTATGAACTATTTCACAGACGGGTATACACCCGTGTGTATTGGCAGTAATATCATCCTCTTCCTCCCTGAATATTAAGAACAGTATCACAGGAGTGTTTCTACTCCCTGCAATATTGGGTATCATGTCCTCCTCTCCCACGTTGCAATTAGAAACAGTATCACTGGGGGCGTTTGTACACCTTCTGTGATATTTAAAGTAATATCATCCTCTTCCCTCCAGGATCATGGCAACAATATCCCTGGGAGGTGTACACTTTCTGCGATATATGTAGTAATATCCTCCCCTCCGCCTTGCAACATTATTAAGGACCATCTCTCAAGGGGGTGTACAACCCTTGCAATATTGGGAATATTATTATCCTCTTTCCCCCCTGCATATTTGGAAAAATATCAGAGTGAGTGTACACCTCCTGCGATATGGGGATTAATATCCTTTTCTCCCTTTCTGGATATTAGAAACAATATCACACGGGGGTTTACACTTTCTTTGATATCTGGAGCAATGTCATCCTCTCCTGTTTTGAATGGCAAGAACAATATCTCGGGGGGGATGTACACCCCCTGCCATATTGGGAGTAATATTACACTCTCCCCTCCTTGATATTAGGAACAAAATCCCAACGTGGGTGTACACCTCCTACTATATAGAAGTCATACTGTCCTCTCCCTTCCTGGATGTTAGGAACAATATCACAGGGTGGGTGTACACAGCCTGCGATATTGAACGTAATATCATCCTCTCCCCCACCGGATATCAGGAACAATATCACGGAAGGGTTGTTCACTCTCTGCGATATTGGGAGTAATATCACTTTCGCCTTCCCTGAATATTAGGAGCAATATTCCCAAGTGGATATACACCCACTGTTAAATTGGGAGTAATGTCATACTCTAACCCCTGGATATTAGGAGCAGTATCACAAAGTGGGTGTGCACCCACGGGGAGACTGGGGGTAATATCACGCTCTCCCTCCCTGGATGTTAGGAACAATATCACAGGTGGGTGTACACCCCCTGCACTACAAAGAATAATATTACCTTCTCTTCCTTTAGCTCTTGAGAACAATATCACACGTTCTCAAGTGATATTGTTGGGAGTAGTATCATTCTCTCTTATTCTGGATTGTAGGAAAAATATTACAGGCGGTGTGTACAGCCCCTGTGACATTGAGAGTAAGATCATCCTCTCCCAACGTGGGTATTAGGAACCACATCACAGGGGGCGTGTACACTTCTTCGATATTGGTAGCGATATCATCCTCTCCTCCCTGGATGTAAGAAACTATATGACTTGCCGGGTGGTCACCCCCCACGATAAGGGGAGTAATATCCCTCCCTGGATATTGGGATCCACGGTGGACACACAGCATGTTAACGATTTTGTTAGTAATATCATCTCCCCCTCTAGAGATTGCGAACAGTATCAAAGACTGGTGAACACCCTCTGCAATATAGGGAGGAATATCATCCTCTGCCCTGCCCTGGATATTAGGAACAACATCAAAGGAGTGTTTATGACCCTTGCAATATTGGGAGTAATGTCATCCTCTCCCATGTGGAAATTAGGAACAGTATCACTGGGGGCGTGTACACCCCCTGCGATCTTGAAAGTAATATCATCCTCTTCCCTCCGGGGTCATGGGAACTCTATCGCTGGGGGGTGTACACTTTCTGCGATATTGGGAGTAATATCATCTTCTCCGGCTTGGAATATTAAGGACAAAATCACGGGGGTGGGTTGGTGTTCACCTTCTGCTATGTTGGGAATATTATTATCCTCTCTCCCCCTGCATATTAGGAAAGCTATCACAGAGTGGGTGTTCACCTCCTGCGATATGGGGAGTAATATCATCTCCCCTTCTGGATATCAGGAACAGTATCACACAGGGGTGTACACTTTCTGCGATATTTCGAGTAATATCAACATCTCGGCCTTTGAATATTAAGATCAATATCATGGGGTGGATGTACACCCCCTGGTGTATTGGGAGTAATATCAGCCTCTCCCCTCCATGGATATTAGGAACAATATCCCAGGATGGGTGTGTACCTCCTGCTCTATGGGGACTAATATCATCCTCTCCCTTCCAGGATATTAATAACAGTATCACAGGATGGGTGAACACAGCCTGCAATACTGGAATTGTTATCATCCTCTCCCCTTCCGGATACTAGGAACAATATTACAGAAGAGGTGTACCCTCCCTGCGATATTGGGCGTAATATCATAGGCTTCTTCCGTGAATATTAGGAGGAATATCACCGGGTGGCTGTACATTCATTGCTCTGTTGGGAGTCATGTCATACTCCAGCCCCTGGATACTAGGATCGGTGTCACAGGGTGAGTGTACACCTACTGTGATATTAAAACTAATATGCTCTCGTCCCTGGATATTAGGAACAATATCACAGGTAGGTGTACACCCCCTGTGGTATTAGGAGTAATAATATTATTAATTATCAAACATCAGTTTTATTATCAATGTTAATATTCATAATACAATGTTATTAATTTTAAATAAATATAAATATGTGATTATGCATGGTTGAATTACTATTCATGTTGTTTATCAATATTATTAATCTTAATATTAACTATTTTTATTACCACCACTTATTAAGTAACATGAATTACTGATATTCTATTATTAATAGTGATATTACTGTTATTAATAGTAATTGTCAATATTTTAATCAGTATTAACGTTTACTCTCTTTATTGTAACTAATATGGATAATTACTATTAATTGTGCTTATATTTATTAATACTAATAATGTAATTGTTCCTGATATCCGGGGGGGAGAGGATGATATTACTCACAGTATTGCAGAAAGGGTACACTCCTCTATGATGTTATTCCTAATAGCCAGGGGGTAGAGGATGACATTATTGAAAATATCGCAGTGGGTGTACATCCCTTCTGTCATCTTGTTCCTCATATCCTGGGTGGGAGAGGATGATAAGACTCCCAATATCGCAGGGGGTGCAGACCTCCCCTGTGATATTGTCCCTAACATCCAAAGGTGGAGAGGATGCTATTTCTTCCAATGTCGCAGGGGGTGTACACCACCCCTGTGATATTGTTCCTATTATCCAGGGGCCGAGAGGATTTTAGTCTCAATATAGCAGGGGGTGTACACCCCTTCTGTGACATTGTTCCTAATACCCAGCAGGGGAGAGGAAGATATTACCCCAATATCGCAGGGGGTGTACACCCCCTTGTGACATTGTTCCTCATATCCTGGAAAGGAGAGGATGATACCAGTGGCAATATCGCAGGGTGTGTACACATCCATTGTGGTATTGTTCCGAATATCCAGAGGGGGAGAAAACGATGTTACTCCCAATATCGCAGGCGGTGTACATCCTCCTGTGATATTGTTTCTTACGTTCCGGGGGAGAGGATGATGTTACCACCAATATCGAAGGGGTTGTACACACCTCCTGTGATGTTGTTCCTAATATCTCGAAGGGAAGAGCATAATATTACTCTCAATATCGCGGGGTGGGGGGACCTCCCTTGTAATATTGTTCTTAATATCCATGATGGGAGAGGATGACATTACTCCCAATACCGCCAGAAGGTGTACAGCCGCCTGTGATATAGTTCCTAATACCTAGGTGGGGAGAGGATGTTATTACTGCTCATATTACATGAGTTGTAAAACCCCTTCGATATTTTGCCTACAATCCCGAGGGGAGAGGATGATACTACTCCCAATATCGAAGAAGGTGTACACCCCCCTGTGACATTATTCCCAACATCCACGTTGGGAGATGATGACATTATGCCCAATATCGCAGGGGATGTACACCCACCCTGGGTTATTGTTCCTTATGTCATGATGGGGAGAGGATGATATTGCTCCCAATATGGCAGGGGCTGTACAGCCCTCCTGTGATATTGTTCTGAGTATCCTAGGGAAGAGAGGATGATACTACACCCAATACTGCAGCGGGTGTACACCCACCCAGTGATACTGTTCTGAAGGTACTCCCCCTCCCCCCACCAGGGATATTGTTCCTCATATCCAGGGGAAGAGAGGATAACATTATGTCCAATATCGCAGGGGGTGAACACACCCTCTGTGATGGTGTTCCTAGTATCCAAAGGTAGAGATGATGACATTACTGACCATATCGCAGGGGGTGTATACCCTGCTGTGATATTCTTTTTGATATTCGGCGGGGGGAGAGGATAACATTGATCCAAATATCGCAGAAGGTGTACAGACCCCTGTGATATAGTTCCTACGGTACAGAGAAAAGATAATATTACGATCAATGTAACAGGGGGTGTAACCCCCCACCCCTCGTATATTGTTCCTAATAGGCAGCCGAGGTAGAGGCTGATATTACTCCCAATATTGCAGGAGGTGCACACATCTGTGATATCATTCTGAATACCCAGCGGGAAAGAGGCTGATATTACTCTGGATCTCACAGTGGGTGCACACCCCCAACGCCCCGTGGTATTGTTCCTAACATCCAGGTGTGAAGAGGATGATGATACTGCTGACGATATCGAAGGGGGTGGACAACTCTTCTGTGATGTGGTTCCTGATATCCAGGGGGTGAGTGGATGATACTACTCTCAATAATGGAGGAAGTGTACACCACCCTGCGATTTTGTCCTTAATAACCACATGGGGAGAGGTGATATTATTCCCAATATAGCAAGGGGTGTACACCCCACGTGTGATATGAATCATAAAATCGAGAAGAATGTCATTCACTAACGACATTGCTTCCAAAATACACGGGGTGTACACCTGTTCTGTGATACTGTTCCTATCATCTAAAGGAAGAGATGATGATATTACTCCCAGTACGGCAGAAGGTGTACACCCCCCTGGTTATACTGCTCCTCACAATTCGTGGGGGAGAGCGTGATAGTACCTGAGATATGACAGTGGCTCTACACCCCATCTGTGATATAGCTGCTAATTTCCAGTAGCTAACGTAGGATGTGCCTCCCAACAGAGTAGCGGGTGGACAGCCACCCTGTGACATTTCCCCGATTATTCAGGGAAACCAAGGATGACATTACCCCAAATCTCGCAAATCTCACAAAAAGTGTACACCCATGGTGTGATATGGTCTCTAAAACGAGAAGGTGCAGAGGATGCTATTAGTTTTCACACCGCAGGCTGTGTACACACACCCTGTGAAATTGTCACCAATACCAGAAATAAAGAGAATGGTAATAATGGACACAGAAGGCAGGGGGTGAGGCGCCCCGGGCGAGGTGGGGAGTAAGAGCCACCCCCTCTCCCCCTCTGGCTCTTTGCGTTGAATCTGGACTCTGTAGTTTCCTAGATTTAACACGATTGTCTAACAACAAACACTCTAGATGAAGCTAATAGACAAACAGCAGACTCCGTCAAGGTATTTACCACATCTAAACGCCACAGAGCATCATTATTAGGCATACACGTGGAATTCCTATAAGCCAATACAAATAAGACTGAAAAAATTGGGAAAATATTAATAGGTAACTCATAGAAGAGGAAGCTTGAATTCCTGGATAGGATGTAAAGAGATATTTAAGGTGACCAGGCACAGTGACTCATGATATAATCTAGGTGCTTTAGGAGGATTGTTTGAGGCGGAGAGTTCAAACCCAGCCTGGGCAACTTAGCAAGACCATCGTTCATAGTTCTGCAGGCTGAACAAGAAGCATAGTGCCAGCATCTGCTCCTGGTGAGGCCTCAGGAAGCTTACAATCATGATGGAAGGCGAAGGGGGAGCTGGCATATCCCATAGTGAGATACGGAACAAACGAGAGGGGAGAAAGTCATAGGCTTTTTTATTTTTATTTTTTTTAATTTTTTTTTTTTGAGACGGAGTCTCGCTCTGTCGCCCAGGCTGGAGTGCAGTGGCCGGATCTCAGCTCACTGCAAGCTCCGCCTCCCGGGTTTACGCCATCCTCCTGCCTCAGCCTCCCGAGTAGCTGGGACTACAGGTGCCCACCACCTCGCCCGGCTAGTTTTTTGTATTTTTAGTAGAGACGGGGTTTCACCGTGTTAGCCAGGATGGTCTCGATCTCCTGACCTCATGATCCGCCCGTCTCGGCCTCCCAAAGTGCTGGGGTTACAGGCCTTTGGTTTTCAACTGTTGGACTATCATGTGGCTAGGTATGACTGTCTTTATTTTTGCCTTTTAATATTTTTTACCATTTATGAAATTTGTTGAACTTCTTACATCTATTCTTTTATCAGAATATATTTTGTTACCTTGATTTCCTCAGATTTGGCCTGTCAGAGGCTCTGCAAGCTGGCTCCTGTGTCCTTTAACGTCATCTGTTCTTATCAAATATGGAGAACTTTTGGCCTTTTTTTTTGTTTTTGGAGATGGAGTCTTGCTCTGTTGCCCAGGCTGGAGTGGTGCAATGGCATGATCTCGGTTCACTGCAACTTCTGCCTCCCGGGTTCAAGTGATTCTCCTGCCTCAGTCTCCTGAATAGCTGGGATTACAGGCAACTGCCACCACACCTGGCTAATTTTTGTATTTTTGGTAGAGATGGGGTTTCACCATTTTGTCCAGGCTGGTCTCGAACTCCTGACCTCAGGTGATCTGCCTGCCTCAGCCTCCCGAAGTGTTGGGGTTACAAGCGTAAGCCACCACGCCCGGCTACATTATTTCTTCAAATAGCTTTTTTTTTTTTTTTTTTTTTTTTTTTTTTTTTTTTTTTTTTTTGAGACGGAGTCTCGCTCTGTCGCCCGGGCTGGAGTGCAGTGGCCGGTTCTCAGCTCACTGCAAGCTCCGCCTTCCGGGTTTACGCCATTCTCCTGCCTCAGCCTCCCGAGTAGCTGGGACTACAGGCGCCCGCCACCTCGCCTGGCTAGTTTTCTGTATTTTTTCAGTAGAGACGGGGTTTCACCATGTTAGCCAGGATGGTCTTGATCTCCTGACCTCGTGATCCGCCCGTCTTGGCCTCCCAAAGTGCTGGGATTACAGGCTTGAGCCACCGCGCCCGGCCTCAAATAGCTTTTTTTTTTTTTGATCCAATTGCACCCTTTTTTCTGGGACTCCAGTTACATATATATTAGGTCATTTGATATTGCTTTAAAAGTCCCTGAGGCCATTTCTCTTGTTTTTAAATTCATATAAATTTAAGGGGTGTCTGTTCATTTTTCTATAATTTCTCAACATTCTGTTCTTCAGAATGAAAACTTTCTATTGGCCTATTAAACCATATATAATCTGCTGTAAATCCCATCCAGTGAATTTTTTTATTTCAGCTACTGTAATTTTCAGTTCTAAAACTTCCATTTGGTTATTTTTTGTGGTTTCTATTTGTTAACTCATTAAGATTATACTTTTCTTTCTTTCCCTAAATATATTTTCCTTTAATTTTTGAACTTGATAGCTCCTTTAAACTTTTTATATTTATTTATTTATTTATTTTTTATTTTATTTTTTTTTTGAGACGGAGTCTCACCTTGTTGCCCAGGCTGGAGTGCAATGGTACGATTTTGGCTCACTGCAACCTCCTCCTTGCAGGTTCAAGCGATTCCCCTGTCTCAGCCTCCCGAGTAGCTGGGAACACAGGCACACACCACCATGCCCAGCTAAATTTTTCTTTTTTTTTTGTATCTTTAGTAGAGACAAGGTTTCACCATGTTGGTCAGGATGGTCTTGAACTCCTGACCTCATGATCCGCCCACCTGGGCCTCTCAAACTGCTGGAATTACAGGTGTGAGGCACCGCGCCTGGCTTTATGTGTGTGTGGGTGAGAGAGATAGAGTCTTGCTCTGTCACACAGGCTGGAGTGCAATGGCACCATCTCGGCTCACTGCAACCTCTGCCTCCCGGGTTCAAGCCATTCTCCTGCCTCAGCCTCCTGAGTAGCTGGGACTACAGGTGTGTGTCATCACACCTGGCTAATTTTTGCATTTCTAGTAGAGACAAGGTTTCACAATGTTGGCCAGGCTGGGCTTGAACTCCTAATTCTCCTAATTCCTGTCCTCAGGTGATCCACCCACCTTGGCCTCCCAAAGCGCTGGGATTACAGGCATGAGCTACTGCTCCCGGCCTAAACTCTTTTCCTGATGTTTAATATCTAGGTCATCTTGGGTTTAATTTGTATAGACTACTTTTCCCCCCACCTTGACTATAGATTTTATTTTCCTCATTCTTTGTATGTCTAGGAAATTGAAATGTAATACAGGGCCGGACGCAATGGCTCACGCCTGTAATCCCAGCACTTTGGGAGGCCGAGGCGTGCAGATCACCTGAGGTTGGGAGTTCGAGACCAGCCTGATCAACATGGAGAAACCCTGTCTCTACTAAAAACATAAAATTAGCCGGGTGTGGTGGCGCATGCCTGTCATCCCAGCTACTTGGGAGGCTGAGGTAGGAGAATCCCTTGAACCTGGGAGGCAGAGGATGCAGTGAGCCGAGATCACACCATTGCACTCCAGCCTGGGCAACAAGAGTGAAACTCCGTCTCAAATAAATAAATATAATACTGGATATTGTGAATAATACGTTGTAGGAGTCTGGATTGTGTTATCTTCCTCTGAAAAAATGTTGATTTCTGTCTTAGTGGGCAGTTCAAATACTTTTTTTTTTTTTTTTTTTGAGACGGAGTCTCGCTCTGTCGCCCAGGCTGGAGTGCAGTGGCCGGATCTCAGCTCACTGCAAGCTCCGCCTCCCGGGTTTATGCCATTCTCCTGCCTCAGCCTCCCAAGTAGCTGGGACTACAAGCACCCACCACCTCGCCCAGCTAGTTTTTTTTTTTAGTAGAGACAGGGTTTCACCGTGTTAGCCAGGATGGTCTCGATCTCCTGACCTCGTGATCCGCCCGTCTCGGCCTCCCAAAGTGCTGGGATTACAGGCGTGAGCCACCGCGCCCGGCTGGCAGTTCAAATACTTGATACAATCATCTTGGCAGGGCACGGTGGCTCACGCCTGTAATCCCAGCACTTTGGGAGGCCAAGATAGGCAGATCATCTCAGGCCAGGAGTTCAAGACCAGCCTGGGCAACATGGCACAACCCTGTCTCTACTAAAATTGTAAAAATTAGCGGGGCACTGTGGCGCACTCCTATAATCCCAGATACTTGGGAGGCTGAGGCAGGAGAATCACTTGAACCTGGGAGGTGGATGTTGCAGTGAGCCGAGATCGTGCCACTGTACTCCAGCTTGGACAAGACAGTGGAAAAAAAGAAGAGAAAGCAAACCCTTAGGGCCAGGTGCGGTGGCTCATGCCTGTTATCCCACCACTTTGGGAGACCAAGGCAGATGGATTGTTTGAGGTCAGGTGTTTGAGACCAGCCTGGCCAACATGATGAAACCCTGTCTGTACTAAAAACACAAAAATCAGCCAGGTGTGGCGATGCATGCCTGTAATCCCAGCTACTCGCAAGGCTGAGGGAGGAGAATCGCTTGAACCCGGAAGGTGGAGGTTGCAGTGAGCAGAGATCTTACCACTGCACTCCAGCTTGGGCAACAGAGTAAGACTGTCTCAGAAAAAAAAAAAAGAAAAAAGAAAAGAAAAGAAGATATTTAGGAAGAAGGGCCTCAGTAGACCTCCTTCCACCTGTGCTCGGTGGACCTCTTCCATTTGTATATTAACATTGGAAGCACTGGAATGTTCCAAAAAAAGAAAAAAGGATAAGCTATGGTAAACCAGCTAACAAGCTAAGCTGTGAAAGCAACAGAGCCTCTATGAGAGCATTTCAGAAGACCCTCGATACTTGTAACAACAGGGCAGACTGCACTAAAAATCAGGCCTAGGTTCTAAGAGTAAGGGCAGCATTGCTTCAAAACCTCAACAAAACTCTTGTCAAAGACAGGCCCTGATAGAAAGTGGGACACTAATACTTAGGATAAAGATATTTGGGTGGATAAACATGAGAAGTTTGAATCCTGGATTCTCCTAATTCCCCAGGCTATCAGAAACAGTCTGTTCTTTAGCTGCAAGAGAGACACTTCAGCTGGCTTGGACACCTTGCAAGAAGACTTAACCTGACGCAGATGCCTCACAAATGACTCTCGTCCTTAAGATCTATCTCTGCCATCCTTCACTGCCTCCAGGCTCATACTGATAAACCGAGCAAGGTCTCAGCATAGCCCAGGCAGGGAAGTAGCTTTCCTGCTCAAAGAGAAAATAGGTTACACACCAAAAGAATTACAGAATTAGGAATAATATGTCCAAACAGAAACCAAAGGAGTGCACCTTCAGGTTGTTGGAGCAGGGGAGTGGAACGTAAGGCTGAATAGATGACAATTACTGACATACTGGCACTTGCTCATGACTCAGATTCAATCTTTTGGCAAGAACATACCTGGAGCTGGTCCTCATAGCCTGCTGGGGATGGCTGTTTTAAAGCTTGAACACAAGAAACATTTCAACACAGCTTCTAGCAATCAGTATGTGGCTACTGCTCTGTAGAAAGTAAGGACCAAGGCTGGGTGCCTATAATGGGTGCAGGAAACTTAGGCGTGGTCCACAGAGGGTCAGATGATACATTGGCACTAAAAAGGACGGTGCTGCACCACAGCTGTACTCAGGGGAGCCCCTAAAAGACAGCACTAAAGGGAAATTCTCCCAATGAGTAGAGTTGAGAATAGTGTATTTGTTTGTTCATTCACTCTGGATGGAGGGATAAATGGGCTGAGATTTCACTTCCAGTGTTGAGTGTTTTGTCTGGTTAATCAGGGTCCCGGGGCCGGGTGCGGGGGATCACTTGAGCTCAGGAGGGCGGAACCAGCCTGGCCAACTTGGTGAAACCCATCTCTACTAAAAAAATACAAAACTAGCCGGGCGTGGTGGCTCACGCCTGTAGTCCCAGCTACTCAGGACGCCTGAGGCAATAGGATCGCTTGAACCCGGGAGGCAGAGGTTGCAGTGAGCCCAGATCACCCCACTGCACTCCAGCCTGGGTGACAGAGTGAGACTCTGTCTCAAAACAAAAACAAATAAAAAAAATTGGCCAGGTGCAGTGGTTCACACCTGTAATCCCAGCACTTTGGGAGTCCGAGGCGGGCGGATCAGGAAGTCAGGAGATGGAGACCAGCCTGGCCAACATAGTGAAACTCCGTCTCTAATAAAAATACAAAAATTAGCCAGGTATGGTGGCAGGTGCCTGTAGTCCCAGCTACTTGGGAGGCTGAGGCAGGAGAATCACTTGAACCCAGGAGGTGGAGGTTGTGGTGAGCCAAGATCATGCCACTGCACTCCAGGTTGGGCAAGAGAGTGAGGCTCAAAAAAAAAAAAAAAAACAGGACCCTGAAAGAAAAGATTTAGAAGATGGGGACGAGAGGTCTGGGTAAGAAGGAAATGGAGAATGGAGTAAGTGGATTAAAAGAAGTAGGCACAGGTTGAGCGTGGTGGCTCATGCCTGTTATCCCAGCATTTGGAGAGGCCAAGTCAGGAAAATCACTTGAGGCCAGGAGTTCAAGACCAGCTTCGGCAGCACAGCAAAACCATGTCTCTAAAAAAAGTTAAAATTAAAAAAAAAAAAGATTAAATTAATTCCCAGGAGGTGGAGCCAAGATCATACCATTGCACTCCAGCCTGGATGACAGAGCGAGACTCCACTGAAAAAAAAAAAAAAAAGAATAAATTAAATCCAAAAACAATTTTTTTTTTTTTTTTTATGAAATAGGCATAAAGTGTGTAGACCTTTGTGTCTCATAATAATGTCAACCAGAGGCACTCAGAATCCAGGTGAACAGGTTAACTTCTCCTATGGATGTCAGCCAGACTCTCTCCTTGGCCATTTCAGCGCTTAAACAATGGGTCTGTTAATGGAGAGGCCGTGATAGCATGGGCCCAATATCATGGGTTCCTTCTAACCAAAGGCTGATATGGCTGTTGCCACTGATGAATGACCAAACTGCCAACAGAAGATACTGATGCTGAATTCTCAGTATTACTCTACCACTGGAGGGACTAGCCAACCAGTGGTGGAAGATTGATTGTATCAGATCTTTTCCTTCCTGGAGTAGGTGGCAATTCTTTTTTTTTTTTGAGATGGAGTCTCACTCTGTCGCCCAGGATGGAGTGCAGTGGCACAATCTCAGCTCACTACAAGCTCCGCCTCCCGGGTTCACGCTATTCTCCTGCCTCAGCCTCCCAAGTAGCTGAGACTATAGGTGCCCGCCACCTCGCCCGGCTAATTTTTTGTGTATTTAGTAGAGACAGGGTTTCACCGTGTTAGCCAGGATGGCAGCAATCCATTCTAACTAGTACTAACAACTGTTCTAGAAACAGACTCATTTCTATCCACCGTGCCTCTGCCAGCACAACCACCTCAGTGCTTACAGGATTCTTATCTACCAGCCTGAACAAAGTAGTGAGACCCCATCACTACAAAAATGTTAACAATTAGCGAAGTTAGGCCAGGTGCAGTGGCTCACGCCTGTGATCCCAGCACTTCGGGAGGCCAAGGTGGGAGGATCACTTGAGATCAGGAGATTGAGACCAGCCTATCAACATGGTGAAACCCCATCTCTACTACAAATACAAAAACAATCAGCCGGGCATGGTGGCAGGCACTTGTAGTCCCAAGTACTCGGGAGGCTGAGGCAGGAGAATCTCTTGAATCCAGGAGGCAGAGGTTGCAGTGAGCCGAGATCGCGCCACTGTACTCCAGCCTGGGTGACAAAGCGAGACTCCTCTGTGGACACAGAGAGGCAGGTGTGGGGCAGCGGGGCTGTTCCGGAACCTTCCTTCTCTCCCCAGAACCTCATGGCTTCACAACCCAGCTGCCAGTGGAACTCTAGCCCTCAGCTCTCCCACTCCCGCAGGGCCCCCAGCTGCCTGCTTCTGGAGGTATTTGAGGCGCCCCACTCCCAAGGGGGCGCAGACACGTGTCCTCTAGCAAAGGGGACTTCCTTCAGCTGCTGGGGGAGGGGGCAGCAGGGAG
The DNA here is from genome assembly GCF_007565055.1 of Rhinopithecus roxellana. NCBI lineage: Eukaryota > Metazoa > Chordata > Mammalia > Primates > Cercopithecidae > Rhinopithecus > Rhinopithecus roxellana. The sequence goes on along the minus strand of NC_044568.1, from coordinate 71,734,330 downwards.
GGATGCCGGGAACAGGGAGGTTGAGAGCCTCAGGAGACCCCAGATACAGCCAGGCCCGCGCCCGAGCAGAGTCTGAGGCCTGGGCAGCGCCACTGGAGTGGGGGCACAGGCGGGCTCCATGGTAACTCCAGCCTTGCTCAGCAGCCCCATTAAAAAGCAAAAAGAGGCCGCGTGAATCCTGACTCTGACCACTCTATTCAACCAGATACAATATCCAAAATACAATCACTTCCAGGTCCTCAGTACAGAACCACTGTGAGGGAAAACCCCACCCACGTTTCCGGCGCCCGGACTCCGAAACTGAGGTCCAGTTTTCCTCTGGCATCAGTGCAGTGCAGGCACCCCAGCCCCACCCCTCCACCTGGAGTGCCTCTGCCCCGTCCCCCAGACCCACCAGCCAGGACCCAGAGGCCCCCAGGAGGGAGGCGAGGGGCGGGGATGAGGAAGAGGATGTGGCTGGTGCTCCAGGTGGGTGCAGCTGCCGTCCTTCATGTCTGTATCACTCCGCATGGCACACCAACCCCAAGGCCCTGCGAGTCCCAGGCTGCTGGATGTGGTCCGGGCGGGGTGAGAGGGAAGACACTGGCAAAGGCGGGCTGAGAGGATTTCTTTATTTCACGCACTCAGACGCCTTGGGGCTCCGTGAGGGCTAAGCAGGGGGTGTGGCGTCAGCTCCTGGGCAGGCCCCACTCCCTGGGGAGGAAATACACAGCAGGGAGCCGCCCCCAGCCCCCCATGGAGGGACCCATGTGGCTCTAACAGGGACACGGAAGTTGCCGTGTGAGACGGGGTCCAGCCAGGCTGGCTGGAGGAGCCTCCGAGGGGCCCACAGGTGGGCAGGTGGGGGCTTCTCGGCTCCGGTGCCCACCGGCCCTTCTAGCCCTGTGCTGGGCCAGGTGTCCTCTGAGGCCCCTGCTGCACTTGCACTTGGTGGCCGGCAGGGGCTGGGTAGGGAGGCCACCCCCGAGGCCGGGGTCCCCACGTGCTAGGGGAAGACTGCCTTCCCAGCCAGGGTCCACAGGGCGGCAACTCCACTGCTCTGAGGCTCAGGGACCAAAGCAGGGCTGGGCGTGGGGCTCAGGGCCTTGGTGGTTCCCCTCAGCTCTCGACCCCACAGCAGTCCTCTGGGCCTGTGTACCCAAGACGGATGCCGGCTGGGGAGTGCACCGGGCTCCTCTGGCGCCACCGCGAGATTGCTCTCTGGGGCGGTCAAACCCTGGCGCTACGAGTCCATGGCTCAGGCCCAGGGACCACAGGCTGTCTGCTCACGGCTGAAAACGAGGCCAAGCCTGTGGCTGAGGGGCCAGGCCAGCTCCCAAGTCTCGAAGATTCCACAGGTGTGGAGGCAGAGGGGCCCTTCCAGGGCAGGCAGCCCTCGGGGCAGCAGCAGGGTCGAGGGCTCTGTCTCACACACGCGGGCACAGGCACGCAGGTACCGGCCCTGCCGCTGGCTCCCAAGAGGCTGACAGCCCAGTGGGGCGGTCACACACACACAGCTGATCCCTGGAGATAAAGAAACCGAGACGAGGAGAGCGGAGACTGGGCGCGCACAAGGAGGTACCAAGGGAGGAGGCCACTGCCCACACAGGGTCAGTCCCATGAGAGGGTCAGTTCTGTGCCCGCCGCCTGCCCGCCCAGCTGCAGGATGCTCGCCATCACCACTGCTGGGGAGCATGGTTTGGCCAGAGAGACCAGTGACTCCGGGAGGAAGTGCGGAGGGGCCGGGGTGCCAGCACTGGTGCCCACCATGGGCAGGGCTGGGTCTCACGTCTGGGCCAGCGAGAGTTCCTCCAAGCCTCCCTTCCCCAGGCGGTACCTGGCTAGGTCCTTCCTGGTCACCAACCCGACAACCTGCAGGACAAGGCCAGGCCACAGGGGCCCACGGGTCAGCTCCCGCCTGCCTGTGGAGCTCCCTGCCTTGCGTGTGGCTGGGGCAGCACAGGCTGGGGGCCTTGGGGGCTTCAGCACAGCCCCCGAGCTGAACGCAGCGCTGGGGAGGGATGTGGCCATGGGGCATGGGCGGACTGGGTGCTGGATCCCGTGCCTCAGTGTCCCCTGCCGGGAACTGAGCGTAAGCACGGGCAGGAGGCAGAGGGGAGCCTGCACGGCACGCCCCCACCCTCACCGCCCCCGCTCACCTGATTGCGATTGTCCACCACCACCAGGTGCCGCAGGCCCAGGGCCCGGAACAGCTTGAACACCCGGGGGAGCGATGCCTCCTGCAGCAGGTGCACAGCCGTCAGTGCCGCCCACATGGCAGGGGAGGCGGGGCTTCACCCGAGCTGGCTCCCTGAGCCCCCCACCATGGCGTCCAGGCACGTCCTGAGCCCCCACGCCTATCTGGCCAGCCTGCTCAGCCCCTTGACTTCGGCTCTGCGGCATGAAGCCTAAAAGCCTGCCAGGCCCCTCCACAGGAGACAAAGTCACTGACTCCTGGCCCCGCCCCGGCCCCCATGACCGCCCCTCCACGAGGCTCTGGACTCCAACCCCCACTGTTCGGCCCCAGCCCCCCCAGCACCCATGCCCTGCACATGCCTGGGGCACCGTGTAGGGAGAGGGGTTCATGAACTCGGAGAGGTCCATGGTGCACTCCCGCTCGTCCTGGGACACGTGGATGGACTGAATGGGCGGGAAGCGCGGGTAGGCGTCGCGGAAGTCCTTCAGCCTCAGGCGCCGCTGCACCAGGCCCATGTTGGACCGCTCCACAAACACCTGTGGGCAGCAGAGCCCTGCATCAGGCACCCAGGCAGCACCCCCTGGGGCCCCTACCCACTGGCGGCCCGGAGCCTGGTGCGCACCTTGTGCTTTAGGAGGACGATGAGCTGGGAGCGCAGGATCAGGCCCTGGAGTCGGGCAGGCTGCGAGAGAGGCCTGTGGTCAGGGTGACGGCCAAGGGTGGGGGGCTGTGCTGGAATGCTGTGTCGGGCCCCTCTCTGACCCTGTTCCAGCCAGATGTCCCATCTGGGTGTGGGCCCCGTGTCAGTGGTCACCTGCTCACACCAGCCTCGCCATGGCACTCCACGTGCACAATGCCACGGGACCCAAGGATCAGTGCCAGGGCAGTGGGGCCTGACCGTGCACTGCAGAAAGCCAAGGGCCCAGGGACGGTGGCTTTGCTGCAGGGCAGATGCAGCCCCACTGGGTCCCAATAAAAACCAACCCCAAACCCCCAGTGTCCACGTCTAAGGGACACACGGCAGCGGCCGAGCTGCGCGTCCTGTCAGGGCCTCCTGACAAAGTCACGGCTCTCAGGCCGCAGCCCCGCCCAGCCTCAGCGCCCACACGGCCCCCCACGGCTGCACTCTCAGCTCCCAGCACTCCTAGAATCGACAGTGCACCCAAACATGCAGCTTCCCTGTCCTGTGAACCTCACCGTGTGCTTCTCACCACTGGACTCAACAGAGGTCACATGGCGGGACCCAGTCTATGGGGTGCTCGGTACCTGGGTGTCATCAGCATGCTCCACCACGGGGAAGCCATTGTGATTGGACGCCGTGTCGCTCAGCACGTCCACAATGACGCCGACCTTCTCACGCCGCCTCAGGCAGGTCACTGGCGTGCTCATCACCTCCCTGCCGGAGCAGCCCGGCCACACAGCCCGTCACGCGCCACCAACTCCCACGTCACCCCCGTGGGCTGGTGAGGTGTGAAGCCGGTGGACAGGGAACGCGGGGCTACCTGGAGCCTGCGAGCCGTGCACCCCGCCCCTGTGCGACAAGAGGCCACTGGACACCCTCCCCACCCACAGCTGTCGTGGGCGCTATACCTGGCAGTGAGAGAGTGCGAGGTGACCGGGGCCTCCCAGTGCAGGAAGGGCACACTCTGCAACTGAATGTGCATGTCGTACAGGCCCTGCGGGCGGGGCGCAACACACGGCTTGAGGAGCCCACACCCATCCCTGGAGCCCCGAGCCTACCCCTAGGAACCCAGAGGCCACCCTGGAAACCCGAGCCCACCCCTGGGGACTGGCTGTTTGGAGGCTGGGCTCACAAGGGCCCCTCTCCAACGGCAGCACCCGCGTGCTCAGGGTGAGGCTTTGAAGCCCTGGCGCACCTCAATGAAGACGTCGCCCACGATCTTGGCGGTCATGAGCACCAGCATGATGGGGAAGCCGTAGGTCACGTTGCTGGTGGCCTCCATCATGATGACCGTCAGGCTCAGGGTCATCCGCACGATCCCGCCTATGGGGCCATCGGGAACCCAGCACGTCCACCCGCCTGGCTCAGGGTCACGTGGCCACCGCCTTCTCTGGGCAGCACCCATACCATCCACCTGCCCCCAGACCCTAGCCCCGCAACGACAGCCACGGCCCCCTCCTGACCCTGTGGAGCCCCCCACCCACTGGGCAAGAGCTGGGACGTACCCAGCTGGGCCGCAGCTCCCATCAGGGCGTATTTGCCAGGGTCCGCCCAGATCTGCGGGAGGTGACACAGAGGAGGTGTCAGTGTGGTGGCAGGTCCAAACCCACCAACATACACAGACGGAGGAGGCCCTGCCTAGACCCCAGCCCAAACCGACCAAGACACACAGACGGAGGAGGCCCTGCCCAGGCCCAGCAGCCCCATGCCCAAGAAAGAACCCTGTGGCTGCGTACACACACGCAGAACGACCCAGCACAGCACACCCTGCTGCGGAGGCTGCACCCTCGGCCTGAACCGGGCGCTCGGCACCTGAGGAACAGGGGAGTGGCAGGCATGGAGGGTGCAGATAGCACAGTCACCATGCAGCAGCCCAGGCCAAATAGGGAGCGCCGCCCAGCATGAAGAGTGAAACTCCAGCTCACAGGACACGGAGAGCCCCGGGAACACGAGGCTCAGCCAAAGAACCCGGGCACGGAGGCTGCAGACGGCGACTCCGTGTAGAGGCAATGTCGGGAGTGGGCAAAGCCAGAGACCAGAGGACCCCCGTGGCTGCCAGGGCTGGGAGCCAGGGAAAGTGGGGCACGAGTGTCAGTGGGCACAGGGTTTCCAGTCTGGGATGACGGAACATTCTAGAAGCAGCAGTGATGGCCGCACTGCCTCATGAATGTGAGAAATGCCACTGAATTGTCCTCTTTAAAACAACTGAGTTTTATGGTATGTGAATCATGTCTCAATTTTAAAAATCAAAACAAACCAAACCAGCCCGTTGTGTGCAGGGAGATGGGCAAAGCACACAGGCCTGGGCAGCAGGAGTGGGGGCTTCCTGCCAGGGCTGGGGAGCATGGCCGGCGGCTTCCTGCCAAGGCCTCTTACAGGTGTTCAGTGTTATTTAAGCCACTGACATGAGAAATAGAGGACATACAAGGGAACCCAGCCCCAGCGGAAGCAGGCACAGAAGGAAGGCCTGTGGAGGCCAAGGTCTGGCAGGCAGCGGATGCTGCTCTGGTGCCCGGCCTCCCAGAGAGCAGCCCTGGGCGGACGTCCACCCCATGGAGCCTAGAAACAGCTCTGTGGCAGCCCAGAATCACCCATGCTTTTTATCCCATTCTCAAGAATGAGGACATAAGCCTCCACTCCCAACCTTTGCCTGGTCCAGACTCCACACAGGCTGTGCTACCACAGTACACGTGCTGTCACAGCAGGACAACGCTCACGGCCCGTGAACAACGCGAGGCGCGATGCTTTTGTCCTGCCCTGGGACCCCTGCTCCGGTCCGCACGGCCGCAAGACCTGGCTCAGCTGCAGGGCCCCACAGCCTCCCCCTCCAGCCCCACTCACCGCTGCCCCCGTGAGGTAGGACAGGGAGATCCCAAAGAGCCGGCCCCAGGCAGCCCCGATGAGCAGGGATGGGATGAAGACGCCAGCGGACACAGTGAGCCCGTAGGTCCAGCAGGCCAGGAAGAAGTAGACCAGTGTGAACAGGCCGAGGGTCAGGGGGTTGTAGGAGCCTAGAATAGAAGAGGGGCTGGTGGGACCTCCACATGACTCGCGCCCTCCGCAGGACTGCCCTGCCCCGCTGCCCAGTCCTGGGCCTCACAGTCACCTTCCAGGAGCCCAGCAACCTGAGCTCCTGAGCCCAGCGGTCCCCAGAAGGCTCCCTGTTCTCAACCTCCCTGGGAACCAGAGAGGCTGCAAGGATCCGTGAGACCACAGGGCAAGAGGCTCTGCGGGGCCCTGATGCCAGCAGCAGCAGGAGCCGTGTCCAGGTGGGCGGCCCAGGCACCGGCCACACAGCAGAGCTGGGTCTAGACTCCATGGTGGGCACTATGGTGCAGCTCGCAGCCTGGCTCTGGGAAGACGGTGCCCCCCACAGCCTGGGGTTCCTTTCCTGCAGCAGGTGGCACTGCACTGTGCATGGGGTGGGCAAGGCCACCAGGGGACACCATCGCAGAGGTGAAAGGCCGGCACTCCAAGGTCATGGGCTACGCTTCCATGAAATCCTTGTGGTTGGGCGAGGCCAGGCCGTGGCCTTGGTGTGACAGTCACCAGGCTGGGTTTTCTTTTGCTTTTTGAGAGGGCCTCATTCTGTCACCCAGGCTGGTATGCAGTGATGTAATCACAGATCATTGCGGCCTCAACCTTCTGGGCTCAAGCAATCCTCCTGGCCCAGCCTCTCAAGTACCTGGGACTGTGGGCACACGACCGTGGCCGGGTAATTTTGCTTTTTTGGCAAAAACAGAGTCTCGCTAAGTTGTCCAGGCTGGTCTTAACCTCCTAGGCTCAAGCGATTCTCCTGCCTTGTTCTCCTCAAGTGCTGGGATTACAGGAGTGAGTCCCTGCTATAATCCATGCTAGGAATGACCCCCAGCCCAGGGCTGCGACCTCGGCCCCCAGGGGACACTCAGCCAGAAGGCATCACCCACGCCCTGATCCTGGGGCCTGCCCGGCAGCACTGCCCGCACACACCTGGCGGGTCGTGGAAGAGGCTCACCACGCTCTTCTCCGGGGTATTGAAGAAGGCCGCGGCCATGGAGTTGTACTCACCATCTGCACAGAAGAGCTGCGGGGTCAGGAGAGAGCGCATGTTGGGAGACGGGCCAGGGGGTTGCAGGCACAGACCTGGTGTCGCCCTGAGAGGCCGTCTACTCTGTGCCTGGCCAACATCAGGGGCAGGACCACATGACCCCACCATCGGGCGGGCCACAGTCACAGAGGGGAAGGAAGACACACAGGGCCCAGGCCCAGCAGGGGCTCCAGAGCCATGTCCAGCCCTGGGGGTGGGTCAGCAGGACCCTGGGCTGGGGGACTGGGGGGCTGTCCATCCCTGGTGCTGGGGAAGGTGGGCCCAGGTGCTCACGAGCTCCTAGAAGAGGCTGTCGGTGCCCCGGTGCCACAGGCCCAGGCCCAGAGCCTCCCAGGCTCTAGCAACACTGGGGTGTTGTCCAAGGGGCTGGAGCAGAGTGTAGCAAGGCTGGTCAACCCCACAGACCCCAGCCTCCCACGCCTCTAACGGTTTGCACCTGTCCCGTCAGCTCACCCCGCCCTGCTCACTCCCGCCGCGGCACCCACTGCTTTGCTGGGCCTCTAGGCTCTCCCCATTGTGCATGTTTCATGTTAACGGGGCTACGCCGCGTGACCTCATGTGTGGTTCCTCTGAGCACGGTGCTTTCCAGGGCAACCGGGTCACAGTGCAGATGGACACACAGACTGTGGTGAGCCGTGAGCACCAGGCACGGGCAACCGTGTCACAGTGCAGACGGACACACGGACTGTGGTGAGCCGTGAGCACCAGGCACGGGCCTGGCGTGGATGGAGGTTTGCATTTCTCCTGGGTTCACATTCACGGTGCCCCCCAGGCTTCTGAGACTCGCCCCATGAGGCTGCCATTCTGGGAAGAGGACTGGGGGGAGCCTTTGGCCCCCACACCACCGCCTGTTCCCCTGGCACCTCGGCAGACACCTGGCCTCCTCAGATCTGGGTGGACAGGACTAACCCTCTCTGAGACATGCCAGCCTGTGCGCTTCTGGAACTCGGTGCGGTGGGCAGCTCTCCTCCCGTGGCCTAAGCAAGGTTCCTGGAGGCCGCCCTGTGGCTGCCCTGCCTGCTAGACCTTGCCCTGTCTGCTGGACCCCACCTGGGCTCGGCCTCCCACCTGCAGCGGGTAGGACATGGAGCCCCCCTGCAGGGGCTGGCAGTCCCGCGACGAGTAGATCAGCACGAAGGCGACCGTGGCCGTGACGGCGGCCACCAGCATGGCCTCGACCACCTGCAGGCAGGGCCGGTGGATGTACCTGGAACCAAGAGTCAGGCTGCATGGCACGCAGAATGGCAGTGCGGCCCCTCGGCAGCTCCCATGGCAACCCAAGTCCCTGATGGAGGACACTGGGGGGGGCCTGTGTGTTTTTTTTTTTTTTTGGAGACGGAGTTTCACTTTTGTTGCCCAGGCTGGATGGAGTACAATGGTGCGATCTTGGCTCACCACAACCTCCACCTCCCAGGTTCAAGCGATTCTCCTGCCTCAGCCTCCTGAGCAGCTGGGATTACAGGCACGTACCACCCGGCTAATTTTGTTTTTGTATTTTTAGTAGAGACAGGATTTCTCCATCTTGGTCAGGCTGGTCTGGAACTCCCGACCTCAGGTGATCCGCCCACCTCGGCCTCCCAAAGTGCTGTTGGGATTATAGACGTGAGGCACCGCGCTGGGCCAGGCTGGTGTTTAATCGTCAATCAGACGCCCGAATGTCCTGGGCCCGTCCTCTTCCCTGGGGTAAAGACTCCTCAGCAGCAACACCTCCCAACACGTGGGAAGTGGCGCTCCCCGTGCCCCGGCTGCACCCAATAGTATTGAAATTGGCACAGACCAAGAAGGAAGAAGCCGGGAGCCCCTGGCGTCCTAGGACAGCTGCGGTTGCTACCAGGCAGAGCCGGGCGAAGGTTGGGCGTGCCTTGCCCAGGCCCGATCCCACGCAGGGCCTCACTTCCTACCCAGGCGCCGTCCTCCCGGAGCCCTCATGCTCCAGCCTCGGGCTAGTCTGTCCCCTCCAGGGCCCAAGACACATCTCCTCTGAGCAGCTCCATCAGGAAACCATCAGGCAGGAGGCTGCACACACAGCCTTTCTTTCGGCTGTGGCCTCAGAGTGTCAACCCCACGCCACCACGTCCGCTTTCAAAGGGCCTGTGTGGCCACACCTTTCAACACGGTATGCAACGCGATTTCTCACCTGATTCGAAACATAGTCAGCCAGTAGTTCAAGGCGTTGAACACAGCTCCGAGCACACCACCTGCGGACAGGGAAAGGCCAGTCAGCGACACGGGAGGAAAGGGGCAGGCCTCTGCCCTCCAGCTCCCAGATAGCAGGAGAAGCTCGAGGGTTTGCTAAGGGAAGAGGACGGCAGGGGGCTGGGGGAACAAGTAAGATGCTTCCTCCACATCAGCACACCCTGAGGGCTGAGGGCGCTGTTTCTCAAAGGCTCTGCCTTCCTTCAGGGAAAAGGTGTCGTGCAGAGCAATAAACGCTGGTGGGACCAATTCTACCTCTTAGAGGAAAACCCATCCATCCCTGCAGCCCTGTGGTTTTTGCCAACAGAGAGATAAACAACAGGAAGCCACAGAAGCAAAACTTTTGGCTCCCCACCCCCAAGCGTGCTGCCCATGGAAGAATCTGGAGAAGCAGGCCCCCAGGTGGCCCTGGGATGAGGGCAGGCTCCAGGGAACCACGGCCTCTAGTCCAGCCGAGCCAGGCCCACAGGCCGTCCCTGCAGAGCTGGGGGCAGCCCTTACCCACCACACCCATGGCGATGAAGACAGGGATCTCGTGGATCGTGTAGGCCATTTTCTGCGCAGAGAGAGGGAGAAGGCAGAGGATGTGACGGAAAAGGCCCACAGCTCTTCTGCTGAAACTCAGGGACCGCCATCGTAAGAGAGCTGTAGCCAGAGCGCCTTCCCGCCCTTCCACGCAGGCCGCAGAAGTCCAAAGGAGGGAAACACGCTGGGTGTTTTGAGCAGGCCTGGCCCCTGCCTGGTGTGGCAGCCAGAGAAGCTCTCAGAGACCCTGCCAACCTCAGCACCCGGGGCGGGGAGAGCCCCAGACACCGGGAACACAGCCCATGATCCCCCAGTTCCTGCGCACAGAGCCGTCCTGTCAATGGCATGGGGAGGCTCTCCAGCCCAGGCCCCAGGCTGCCTGAGCCCACCTGCCCCCACAGCGGCTGCTGCATGTGCCCCCAGGCCATGGGAGGCCCCATTCATGCCACATCTGTGTGACATCCCAGGTGTCCTGCTGGTCACACGGCGCCCTGACCTGAGGGCTTGGGGTGTCTTCCTGCAGCTCCTCAGGGTCCTGGAGCTCGCGCAAGAGCTTGGCTCCACAGCTGTGAGCCAGTTTTCTAAAGGACCAAATCCTCAACCTGGACCTTAAGCAAACAGGGTCCTGGCCCAGGATGCGAGGTGGGCGAGGTGGGCGAGGTGGGCAATGGGACAGGTACCTCCGAGTCAAACCTTCCGAAGTTGATGAGGCCCGGGCTGGACAGGTCCCACATGTTCCCATGGTAAATGCTCAGAACAAAATTCAGAGTGAACGTGGAGATCATGGAAGCAAAGAACTGCGATAGAGAGCAGGAAACCGGCGCCCTCAGAGCCATGCTCCCAGCCCAGGCCCACAGACCAGCAGGGACCACAGCCCCTCCTGTCAGCCAGGGGGCCAGGAGTCTGCAGACCTCGCCCAAGGCAGAAGGGAAGGGGCTGGAGCTAGGGGCGGGCGCACTGTGCCGGGCACAGTTGAGAGGGGCTCAGCCCTCTCTGAACTCATCACTGGAGAGCAAGAGGGGAAGGTGGGGCAGGGCTGGGTTCCTGGCTGTTTGATCCCCCACCCGGGAGCCACCTGGGGCTGGCAATGGTGCCCAGGACCAAGGGCGAACTGGGCAGCAAAGGCACGACCACCGCTTTGGGCAGGGCCAGGGCCTGACAGACCCACAGGGCTCCAGCTCCAGCCGCAGCTTGATGGGTGGCCCCAGGGTGGACCCATGGCGGGGACTGAGAGTGCAGCATGCACCCTGACGGGGAGGCAGCCATCAGCGGGCACTTACGATCCTCCAGGTCAAGAACTGGTTCCAGAAGGATGCGCCCTCCTCCAGGCTGAACAGGACCCCACCTGGAAGGCAGGAGGCCGGATCGGGTGCCAGCTGGACACAGGGCAACATGCCCACCACCAACTCCTGCCCCCAGGCTCCAGGGAACCCACACCATGTCAGAAAGAAGCTACTGGGGTAGGCCCCAGCCACAGAGAGAGGAACTCCAAGTGAGGTCCGAGGGCCGGGCCCAAGCACACTGCCGGCTGCTGCTGGCCGATTCCAAATGCCCCGGCTGTGACTCTGAGCCTCTGCCCACCCTCAGCGGGCACAGGGCCTACAGACAGGAGACCGTTTCTTCCAACACACAGGGTAAGGGCAAAGCTCCAGATCAGGCACAGCCTTCCTCACCCACGGGGGCTCCAAACGCCGCTGACACTCCGGCCGCGGCCCCTGCAGAGACAAAGTCCCGCTTCTCTGTGTCTCTGCGGAAGTACTCGAAGATCTGCAACAGGGACAGACCCAGGGTTGGGGCAGGTTCCTTGAGGGCACAGCTCTCAGAAAGGCAGAGCGGCCACCAGGACAGGGGCTGCACAGGGGAAGGGGCTTTCAGGACGACTGAGTCACCAGCTCTGATTCCTGAAGAGCTCCGCGCTGCAGACCACGGCAAGAGACAGCAGGGTCGGCACAGCCACCGGCAGTCCAGGGAAACACAGAAAGACCCAGCCAGGAGATCAACTTTCCAGCACACACAAGGTTCTGAAAACCTCCACCCTCTACCAAAAACCGCAGGGACGGAAACCCAGCCTTGCTGTTGGTGTTTGTACTGTGGGAACGCCGCCTACCTCTAAATTCACACACGGCCGGGTGTGCTGGCTCACGCCTGTAATCCTAGCACTTTGGGCGGCTGAGGCGGGCAGGTCACCTGAGGCCAGGGAGTTCGAGACCAGTCCGGCCCACGTGGTGAAACCCCACCTCTACCAAAATAACAAAAAACTTAGCCAGGTGTGCTGGCGGGCGCCGGTAGTCCCAGCTACTCGGGAGACTGAGGCAGGAGAATCGCTTGAACCTGGGAGGTGGAGGCTGCAGTGAGCTGAGATTGCACCACGGCACTCCAGCCTGGCTAACAGAAAGACTCCATCTCAAAAAAAAAAAAAAAGAAAGAAAGAAAGAAAGAAAAGAAAAATACATTCACATACAAATGCAGCTCATTCCCCATCAACGTGCTGGGGGCTTTGGGGAAAAAGTGTTCCAAAGCGTGTCCTGACAAATAAACACCAGGTAGACACACTTGGTTTCAGGTTCTGTGCTCCTCTAAGAAGCCGCTTGGAGCCACAGACCCCTCCCACGGGAAACACAAATGCGTGTGCGCCAGGGGACCCGAGGAGGGAAGCGGCGGGCCATGTGGAGGCCTCGCCGGGCGGCGACTGTGCCCGCTGGCTCTGGGAGCCACCCGCCAGGCTGTCCTCAGAGGCGGCTGGGGCTCCCGGCCAGGGGATGCTGAGGGAAGCCCATCTCCCGGAGTGGCGCCGTGCCTGTGCCCACGGCATCTGGAGCCCACTCACACAAGGTGGAGAGAGGAGGATTCACCTTGAAATCTCGTTTCAGTGACGTTGACCTTCCCTGAGAGATCCCGGCGGCGATCACTGAGCCGGAGTGGATCATTGGCCCTTCCTGGAGACCAGAAGGACCCGCACTCAGAGACACAGGTGGGTGTGGCGGCCCTCGCGGGCCCGGTGGCCTCGGGCTCCAGCTGGCGGGGCCACGGGCACTCTGTTACCTTTCCCACTGCCAGGCCCCCGACCACCGACAGGATCACACCGGACACTTTGATCACCAACGTCTGAAACACAGGGAGACGCACGGCCTCTGAGGAAAGGGCAGGCGCCGTCTTTGGACCTCAGCCATAAAACAGCACGCACAGCCCTGATCAGGCAGGGTGGCTGGGACATGGGACATCCAGGAAGGGGCTGGCACGCCCAGGGCTGGGTCTCCCCATGGCCACAGTGGACGCTAAACAGCAGCTAAGTGTCCCCCACACTCACTTGGGGTCCCGCCCTCTGTGGCCTCAGCATTCAGCAGGGAAGGGGCTCTTTCCTTTCCTTCCTTCCTGAGGCAAAGCTGGGTCGCCCGCCCCATCCTACAGGCGTGTCCTGCCTCGGCGAGTGTGGCCAGCACAGGGGAGGTGTTCCCGCGAGCCCCGCCTAGTGAGGCCCCGAGGCCCCTCATACAACCCTGGCACAGGAAGGCTGGTCACCTGCGGCTCCACGATGGCCCTCCCAGCCGCTCCCCGCCCCCAGGGGCCTCATCCTCTCCACCCGAGGTGGTGTGTAAGGTGTTTCTCAGCCTCTCTGCCCCAGGCCAGAAGCCACAAGGGCGCAGACCCCAAACATAAGGCGCTGGGTGTGTAGGGGCGTCGGGGGAGGGCTGTACGTTAAAGACGCTAAGGAAAGCAAACGCAACCCTCAGCCAACAAAAAGTACGGAGCAACATCCCAGAAGGTTCAGGCCAGCCTGGCGTGGGTGACAGGCCGTTCGCTATTCCCAGCTGCTCCAGTAAACCTGGTCTCCCACCACAGGGCAAGGGCACCCCAAGGTCGCCTCGGAGCTTTCGCCAGAGGGGACACACTGGCCCCACTCCTTGGCCACGGGGACCAGGCCCCGGAATCACCCCCATGGGGTGGCTGCCACGCTGCCCACCCCTCCCCAGATGGGACAGGGCTCTGGCAAGTCTCAGGCTAAGGAACGCTGGCGGCACCGACAGAAGCAACCACAGCGGAACTGAGTGGAACTAGATCAGGGCTCCAGCACCTCCAGAACCAGACACTCTGATAACACCAAGTGTAAACGAGCATGAGGCAAACTGAAAGCAGGAACCATCGCTACACGCCCACTACGACGACAGCTTCCACAGTCAGTCAGTCACCGCCATGCAGCCCACAGTCACAGACGCGCTGCACAGCTGTGGCGATACATGCACCAGACGAGCATCTCGGCACGGCTTACTCATTTTTAACGTAATTTAATATGTGCAAATACCAGCTGTTACCACTTTCAAAAAAAAAAAGGTGACCCCTTTACACCCAGCCAGCCCACCAGTGCACAAGGTGGCCGAGGCCAGTTCTGGAAGCCGGGCAGACAAGAGAGCTGCTCCTGAACCAGCAAAGAGCCAGGGCCCCCCACCCAGCCAGGGCCCCCCTCCGCCCAGCCAGGGCCCCCCTCCGCCCAGCCAGGGCCCCCCCGCGCCCAGCCACCCCCCCCCCCCCACCCAGGGCCACCGCACCCTCACCTTGAGCCGCACCACATGGGGGATCTTCACCCCGTTGAGGAAGCACTTGATCTGGGGGATTCCACTGCCAGCAGCCACCGGCTGGAAAAGGGGAAGCAGGGCTGAGCGGGTCACGGCCAGGCTGAGGCAGACCCAGCCCCACAGGCCCAGGAGCCCCAGGAGCCGCGGAGCTCTCGCGCACCATCAGGGCCTCAGGGAAGGGGCCTCATGTCATGCGGGGAGCTGCTCTCACTCTTCCCAGCCCAGGCACAGATCAAGGACGTGGTGGGGGCAGAGGTGGAGATGGAAGGAGGGAGGGCGGAGTGAGGAGGCTCCAGGAGGGGCGGAGCGGGGTGACGGTGTCCAGGCTGGTGCTGCTGGGTTAGGAGCAGCACCTGGGGGTCTGGGGGTGAAAAGGCCCTGGTGTGTCTGCTCCTCCTGAGGTTGTGAGTATGGACCACGTGATTCCAGAAAGTGCCCAGGTTGTCAGCCAACGTGATGGTGGGGGTGGGTGAGCTGCAGGGGTTCCCGCCCATTCGCCGAGCCCCCCAATCCTTCGTTGGGTCCGACGTGGCTGGGGCACCCTGCCACCTACCTCTATGAAAGCCACGATCACGGAGCCCACCAGCACGAAGGCGGCGTTCAGCGTCGCCCACAGCAACAGGGAGAAGGACAGCCCGCCCTTCTCTGTGAACTTGTCGATATCTGGGGTTCATCAAGGAGGGCTGGCTGCTTCCCTGTCAGGCCCACCCACCCTGGACCCTGGCCCTGCCCCATGGCCCAGCCTGGCAGACGCCACTCTGCTTGGTGGAGCCATGATGCTCCCTAGACATCCCAGAGACGTCTCACAGCCCAACCATGACAGGGATGCAGCCAGCCTGGCCAGGCCACCTCCACCTGCACTGGAACATGCCGGGCTCAGGAATTCTGCCTGGGACTGAGCCCAGGTCACGCCCCCGCCCCCCAAGCTGCACCCGCCATGCTGGGAAGGATACTGCCCTTGATGACCCTGTACTTGAGGCCGGCCAGGTTCTCCACCACGATGTCGATGAAGCAGGCCACGAGGCCCGTGAGGATGCCGATGAGGGCGCAGATGACCCAGCGCTTGATCTCCACCGTCCGGAAGGCCTGCAGGGGTGCGGTCAGGGCAAGGGTCAAGCAGGGCCCTGGTGCAGGTCGCTCTGGCAGCAGCAGGACTGCCCAGAACACCTGCAGGCCCTGGGATGATGAAGGTCCCAGCGTGCACGGTGCCCTGAGTCCCACAAAGGGCAGTTTCTGGCCAACATCCGAAGCGCACCCGGGGCCTGAGGGTGACACGGGGAGGTGGGCGACTTCCCAACAACTTCACAGCCAGCGGTTGTTATGCTGGGCACTGCATCTGGCGGCCGTAAGAGCGGCCTTCTCAGTTACAGTGACCGTGACCCTCCTACTGTCTCCAGAAACCAAAGGAACCCACAGGCCTCGGAGGCGGGGTCAGAGGACGACGGAGGAGGTGTGTCGCAGACCCAGGCCCAGTCAGCACCAGGGCCTGCACCTTGGGACCCCGCAGGGAGCGGCGTCCAGCTCACCGTGTGGTTGATCCGCCGCTCCTCCTCCAGGAACAGCTGGTTCTCACTGTTGTCATAGTCCAAGCTCTGCAGGCCGGGACAGCAGGGGCAGCACTCAGCACCAACCCGATGCCCCGGGTGCGGGCACAGGAGACCGGGAATGGGTTTGGAGGGGGCAGAGGCCAGGTCTCAGGGTCAGGGGGAACAGGAGGACGCCCACCTCATACTTGAGGGACAGGAGCTTCTCGTTGTGTGGGATCTCCTTGGGGAAGGGATGCGGAGGATCCATATCCTGTGGCAGAAAAAGGCAGAGAGAAGCACGATTGACAAGGCCACAAGGAAAGAGGCCCCTCTCAGCTCACACACGAGGCCGTCAGCATCCTGACGCCAAGGACGAGGACACAGCAAGAGAACTGCAGGTGGGGCGTGGGGGCTGACGCCTGTAATCCCAGCACTTTGAGAGGCCAAAGCAGGCAGATCACCTGTGATCAGGAGTTTGAGACCAGCCTGGACAAAGTGAAACCCTGTCTCTACTAAAAATACAAAAACTAGCTGTGTGTGGTGGCGGGTGCCTGTAATCCCAGCTACTTGGGAGGCTGAGGCAGGAGAATCTCTTGAAACCGGGAGGGGGAGCTTGCAGTGAGCCAAGATTGTGCCACTGCACTCCAGCCTGGGTGACAGTGAGACCCTATCTCAAAAATAAAAGAGAGAGAGAGAGAGAGGAAGGGTATGACGTTGGACCCTTACCTCACACCACATCCAAAAATTAACTCAAAAGAGATGAAACACCTACGACTGGAAAATTCTTGGGAAAACACGGGTCAGTCGTCATACTCTTGGGTTAGGCAACGGTTTCTTAGATACGACACCAAAAGTACAAGCAACACAAGAAAAAATAGATTAACTGAACTTCAGCAATCCAACCCACGCTGGGTATGAAGCGCATGTGCTCCCAGCTCCTCAGGAGGCTGAGGCGGGACGATTGCTTGAGCCTGAGAGATCAAATCCAGCCTGGGCAACACAGTGAGACCTCATCTCAAAAAAATAATAATTAATTTTTTTTTTTAGACAGGGTCCTGTCTGTCACGCAGGCCGAAGTACAACACTGTGATCATGGCTCACTGCAGCCTCAACCTCCTGGGGTCGATCAATCCACCTGCCTCAGCGTCCTGAGTAGCTGGGACCACAGGCACATACCACCACACCTGGCTAATTTTTTTTTTTCCTTTTTTTTGGGTAGAGACAGGGTCTCACTATGTTGCCTAGGCTGATCTCGAATTCCTCGGCTCTAGCCATCCTCCAGCCTTGGTTTCCCAAAGTGTTGGGATTACAGGTGTGAACCACCACACCTGCCCAGAAAAAAAAAATTTTTTTTTTGAGGCAGGGTCTCACTCTGTCACCCAGGCTGAAGTGCAGTGGCACCATCTCAGCTCACTGCAACCTCCGCCTCCCAAGTAGCTGGGACTACTGGTGCCTATCACCAGGCCCAGCTAACTTTTATATTTTTTGTAGAGACAGGGTTTCACCATGTTGGTCAGGCTGGTCTTGAACTCCTGAGCTCAAGCAATCCGTCTGCTTCCCAAAGTACTAGGATTACAGGCATGAATCACCTCGCTCGGCCAAAACTTTTTTAACTAAAAAAATTTGAGCATCAAAAGACACACTGAGAAAGTGAACAGAAAACCCGCTGAATGGGAGAAAACTTCTATAAATCATGTACTGGATGAGAGATTTGCATCGATATATAAACAACCCCTGCAGCTCACGTATAAAGACAACAAACTCAGTTTAAAAATGGGCATAACCAACACACGTGTGGCCAGCCGGGCACCCACGCCAGCGCCTAAGGCCGAAAGTGACCGATTGCTGAATCTCACATGCTCGTTTTTCCCTTGTCTCCTAACTCCTGCTCCTCCCAAAGCTGACACCAGAGCAAAGACTTTGAAGTCCAAAAAGGCAGTGCTGAAGGCCTCCACGGCCAGGAAACACAACTTCCCAAGGCCTTGTGACTCCAGAGGCAGCACAAACACATCCGAAGGGCAGCCCCGGGAGAGGGGCTGCTGGCTGTGCAGGACAGCGTCTGAGCACGGCGCCAGCCTCCGGGGAGACTGCAGCAGCAGAGCCCAAAGGGACGCAAGGCCAAAGAACACCCGGACAGGTGGACTGTGAGACGCCTCAGCCTCTGACGTGGCCCAGGGCAGAGCTGGATGGGGCCTGATGGGCAGTAAGAGGGTGCCCAGTGTGTCGCCAACATCAGGATCATCTCAACAGAAGTCCCGCTGGCTAAACACATGTGCACAGGACTCACACAGACATCTCCCCACAGACGAAGAGCGAATGGCTCCCGGCACTGGAGGATTCCCGGCCTCACCGGTGGCTGAGGGACAAACCAAGGCTGGCGGGAGATGCCCCCAAGGGGAAGGATGCCACCGAGCTCAGGACTCCCGGGGCAGCCACTGGCACGGGAACATCTAAACCCCGGCCCTCTGAAGTCAGAGAGCATCCAGCCCCCTCTCTCACTCTCCTGGGGCTCCTCACTGCACCCCCAAGATCCCTGTCCTTGCCCTATCCCAAAGTCAGGTCCCGCCCCCTCGCTGCCCATGCTGCCACTGCCATCCTGACTGGCTTCCTGGCCCCGCACAGCCCGTTCACCCCCGTCCAGGTCCCTGGCGCCCTGCACTCCTCCGTCTCAGAGCACTTCCGCCTGGCTGCTTGTCCAGCTGCCTCTGCTCACTCGGCCTTGGGGACTGCGTCCCCCCAGGGAAGTCTTCCCTGAGCCTAGGCTCTGGGTCCCACTATCTCCCTGCCGCTCGGCCCCTGCCCATCCCAGTCACCCTCTGCTAAGATGCAGCTCCGTGGGAGGACAGGGAGCACCCCCAACTCACCGGGTCCAAAAGCTCATCATCCAGCTCCACATTGCTCATCTGTCCGATTCGGAAAAGCGCAGCATGTGGTGACTAAAAGCAGAAGAGAAATCATGAGGGCGCTCAGGCGTCACACACTGTACCGTGGATTCTCACTCCCACTGCCGCAGCCCGGCCTCACCTGACCCTGCCCGGGAGCTCAGCAATGGGACAGGACAGGCCTGCCTGCTGGGTGGGGGCAGCAGGGCTGGGGTGGGCCTCCCTGGGCGCTGGAAGCAGGACTGCTCCGGCTGCCCCTCGGCCTGTCAACGAGAAGCCCAGCCTCTGAGCCCAGGGCGCAAGCTCCCTGCTCTAGACTGAAGGTGAGGCACCTGCCACCCAGCAGGAAAGAAGGGCTGGAGAACACGCCGCCACCGATGCAGTGCTCGCCACAGCGCCCAGGTCATCCCGCTCAGCCCTGCTCCCGAGGCCCTGCTCAGCCTCCTGCCACCTCCACAGCCACCTCCACTGTGGCCTGAGTCCTGAGACACAAACGGCTCCCCGGTGTTCACGCTGCCCTCCCCACAGGATGCCCAGCTGTCAGGTAGAGCTGGGCGGGCTCTCAGCCACCGAAGGCTTTGTGGCCGCCCCAGCTCAGAGCAGGGACAGGGCAGCGGGCCCTGGGTGGCGTGGTGCACGTGTGACTTACAGAGTTCCCGCCCCAGTCTCCGGCACCTCGCTAGAGCCAAGGTGCTGAGGCCAGGCTAGGAGGAGCCAGGACCTCAGCCTCCTTTCCTCAAAAAGATCCTTGGGAGACGACTCCAATTTCCCTTATCTCCTGAATCTTTACCCACATCTGGGGGTGTGAAGGGAAGAAGGGCCGCCTCCCAGGGAGGGCCCACATGCCCAGGGCACCCACTATCTGCATCAGAGAGCCCATGCCCCTGTCAGGAACGTGTCGGCAGAGGAGTCCAATGGCTGGCACTGGCCGTGGGAAGACCACCAACGCTGCCGCCCGCCTCCCTGGGAGCAGCCCTCCTGGCCCCCAACGCCGTCCCTCCTCATCCCCCATCTCTCCCTCCACCTTCCCTGGGAGCAGCCCTCCTGGCCCCCAACGCCGTCCCTCCTCATCCCCCATCTCTCCCTCCACCTTCCCTGGGAGCAGCCCTCCTGGCCCCCAACGCCGTCCCTCCTCATCCCCCATCTCTCCCTCCACCTTCCCTGGGAGCAGCCCTCCTGGCCCCCAACGCCGTCCCTCCTCATCCCCCATCTCTCCCTCCACCTTCCGTGGGAGCAGCCCTCCTGGCCCCCAACGCCGTCCCCTCCTCATCCCCCATCTCTCCCTCCACCTTCCCTGGGAGCAGCCCTCTTGGCCCCCAACGCCGTCCCTCCTCATCCCCCATCTCTCCCTCCACCTTCCCTGGGCTCAGCCTCCCGCACCAGGTTTCAGCAGGGCCTGCAAGTGCTTCTTGGTGACAGAATTGCACGTGATGATGCCAGGAGCCCACTGGGCCGAGGTGGGGACAGGGAGAGGCATGGGAACGGCCTGCACTGGGGCCCGATTCTCCTCCAACCTCCACCTGTCCACGGGGATCACGATCACCACACACAGGTAGGACACGTGGGCGGAGAAGGAAGGTCTGGGATCTGAGGTCACTGCGGGCCGGGGTGGGGTCCTGCTTCCTCTGGAGTGCTCACCCCAGGAAAGACAGGCTCCCCAAACCGCCATCCCCAAAACTGCCTTCAGAACCACACCTTCCCAGTGGGGTGCGATGGCTCACACCTGTCATCCCAGCACTTTGGGAGGCCAAGGCAGGCAGATCACTTGATGCCAGGAGTTCAAGACCAGCCTGGCCAACATGGGAAACCCCATCTCTACCAAAAATACAAAAACTAGCTGGGCTACCTGGGAGGCTGAGGCTGGAGAATCGCTTACAGCCGGGAGGTGGAGTCTGCAGTGAACCGAGATCGCGCCACTGCACTCCAGCCTAGGTAACAGCAAGACTGTCTCAAAAAAAAAGAACCTGAACCTGACCTTCCAGCCCACTGCCCTCCAGGGACCCCTTCCCCAACCATCGTCCTGTTCCCAGCCCCTGTCGCCCTTGGTGTGCACCCGCCCCGTGTTGATGACCCAGTGAGTGGCCCTGGGGTGGGGGGGACCTGGGCATGTGCCACTGGCCCTTGGCAGACACCAGTCAGAGCCTCCTTCTCTCCCCAGTCAAAGAGCACCCCCAGGCCATCACCATCAGAAGCCAGGAACAGAGGCCAGAGAGACAGATAGACCCGCAGGTGTCTGCCATGGCACCTCCACGCCCAGGGAAGAGTGTGGGAGGGGCTGGAGTGCACTGGTCCTGCTGGACGGAGGCCTGAGTCCCAGGGCACCCGCCCCTCCTCTGCCCCCAGCCTCGCCACACACCAGTGGCTCTCCCTGAGCCCCCAGTCACAGGTGAAACTCAGCTTGAGTCTCCTGCCACACAGGCTGACAGGGCGGGAGGAGGAAGGTGCCATGGTCCAGGCATGATGGAAGGGGTGGCCTGGCTGGCTGCCCCCTCCCTCCCGCTCACACTCACATCAAAGCCCCCAGACTCCAGGTCTCACAACCAGAACACAGCCCTGTGGCTGGCACTGGGCCTCTGACCCCCACCTCCAGGTGGACAGGTACCCTGGTACCCCAGAGACCATGGAACCCAAAAGACCCATTTCACCATCAGGAGGGGACCCCACGTCCAATTGGGTACCCCATGGGACACACCCTGGCCACAGGGCCACTCTCCCCATCACTCAAGACGTCTCTCCAAACGCCACTCAAGGCCTGCTGGGCGTCTCAGGCTCTTCCTTGTTGGAAATAACGGATCATTCTGGCCGGACGTGGTGGCTCATGCCTGTAATACCAGCACTTTGGGAGGCAGAGGCAGGAGGATGGCTTGAGCCCAGGAGTTCAAAGCCGACCTGAACAACACAGTGACGCCCTGTCTCTACACAAAACAAAATTAGCAAAGCATGGTGGTGTGCACCCGTGGTCCAAACCACTCAGGAGGCTGAGGCAAGAGGATTGTTCGAGCCTGGGAAGTCGAGGCTACAGTGCGCTCCAGCCTGGGCAACATGGCAAGACTCTATCTCTAAAATTAAAAAAAAAAAAAAGGCCAGGCGTGGTGGCTCACACCTGTAATGCCAGCACTCTGGGAGGCCGAGACGGGCCGATCACCTGAGATCGGGAGTTCAAGACCAGCCTGACCAATATGGAGAAACCCTGTCTCTACTAAAAATACAAAATTAGCTGGGTGTGGTGGTGCATGCCCGTAATCCCAGCTACTAGGAAGGCGGAGGCAGGAGAATTGCTTGAACCCGGGAGGTGGAGGTTGTGGTGAGCCGAGATCACAGCATTGCACTCCGGACTGGGCGACAAGAGTGAAACTCGGTCTCAAAAACATAAACAAACTAAAAAAATTAAATTAAATTAAATTAAATTTCAAAAAACTCAAACAAAACAGAAACAGCCATGGTCACACATCCTGGGCACCAGGCCTGGGAGGCCTTGAGGTGAGCCACCGTCTACACTGCAACAGCACTGTCCCACAGCAGCAGGCAGAGCTAGCTGTGAACGCGGTCAGGCCAAGCTGCAGTACGTGACCAGTAGGCCACTCCCACTGCTGCCGCCTTGGCAGATTCGAGAGGGGTGAAGGGTGAGGGGTTCCCCCCAGCAGGGCATCCGCCGCCCCTGCCCGGAGTGAAAGGATGGGGCTCTGGCGCCTTCCCTTCCCAGCATCTCCTTCCTTAACTCTGCCAGGGCTTTGAGAAGGTAGCTTTTGTAATGGAAAAACATCACGCTTACTTCACATTTGGTGATGCATTTTGCGCAGTTACTTTCTTTTTTAAATACAAGTTCTTATAAATTAAACGCTAGATGCTGTTCCTCAAACTCCCGCCACACACGGCAACCCGCACGGTCTCAAGAGCCGGACACTGACTGAAAACAGCCAGGCTCAGGAACACGTGAGCCAACACTCCCGAGAGGCGGGACTCGGGCTGGCGGGGAGGCCAGGTTGCCAGGGTTGGGTGTGGGTGGGACTAGAAAGAGGGGTCTGAGAATAGCCTGCACCCCCTTCCTGGCACTTACGTGGATCTACACGCCTTGTACCAATGACACTCTCTCGGTTTTGGTGCCGTGCTGTTATGGGAAGGTAAACGTTGGGGGAAACTCGGTGAAGGACACACAAGTCCCCTGTGCTACCTTCGCAACTTGCTGTGAATCCAGAGTAATTTAAACCTCAAAAAATGGCCGGGCGCAATGGCTGATGCCTATGATCCCAATACTTTTGGAGGCCGAGGTGGGCGGATCACCTAAGGTCAGGAGTTCAAGACCAGCCTGGCCAACATGAAGAAACCCCATCTCTACTAAAAAAAAAAAAAAAAAAGGCCGGGCGCGGTGGCTCAAGCCTGTAATCTCAGCACTTTGGGAGGCTGAGACGGGCGGATCACGAGGTCAGGAGATCGAGACTATCCTGGCTAACATGGTGAAACCCCGTCTCTACTAAAAAATACAAAAAACTAGCCGGGCGTGGTGGCGGGCGCCTGTAGTCCCAGCTACTCGGGAGGCTGAGGCAGGGAAATGGCGTGAACCCAGGAGGCGGAGCTATCAGTGAGCTGAAGTGAGCTGAGATCCAGCCATTGCACTCCAGCCCGGACGGCAGAGCGAGACTCCATCTCAAAAAAAAAAAAAAAAAAAAAAAAAAAAAATGGCCAGGAGCGGTGGCTCACGCCTGTAATCCCAGCACTTGGGGAGGCCGAGGTGGGCGGATCATGAGGTCAGGAGATCGAGACCATCCTGGCTAACACGGTGAAACCCCGTCTCTACTAAAAATACAAAAAATTAGCCGGGCGTGGTGGCGGGCACCTGTAGTCCCAGCTACTTGGAGGCTGAGGCAGGAGAATGGCGTGAACCCGAGAGGCAGAGCTTGCAGTGAGCCGAGATCTCGCCACTGCACTCCAGCCTGGGCGACAAAGCGAGACTCCGTCTCTAAAAAAATAAAAAAAAATTAGCCGGACATGGTGGGTGCACACCTATGATCCCAGCTACTCAGGAGGCTGAGGCAGGAGAACTGCTTGAACCTGGGAGGCGGAGGCTGCAGTGAGCCGAGATCATGCCACTGTATTCCAGCCTGGGCAACAGAGTGAGACTCTGTCTCAAATAAATAAATACATAAAACAAAAATCAAAATAATGTATAGACAAGGGGAACGACATCAAACTTTAAAACTCCTGTTTTTTTGTTTTTTGTTTTTGAGACGGAGTCTCGCTCTGTTGCCCAGGCTGGAGTGCAGTGGCGCAATCTCGGCTCACTGCAAGCTCCGCCTCCCAGGTTCACGCCATTCTCCTGCCTCAGCCTCCCAAGAAGCTGGGACTACAGGCACCCGTCACTATGCCTGGCTAATTTTTTTTTGTATTTTTTAGTGGAGATGGGGTTTCTCTGTGTTAGCCAGGATGGTCTCCATCTCCTGACCTTGTGATCCGCCCACCTCGGTCTCCCAAAGTGCTGGGATTACAGGCGGGAACCACCGCGCCTGGCCAAACTTTAAAACACATCAAAGAAAACAACAGAGCAAAAGGTGACCTATGAAATTAGAAAATATTTGCAAACTGATAAGGAATTAATATCTGATAAGGGATTAACATTCAGAATACATAAAAAACTCAGGATCAGGTGAGGTGGCTCACTCCTATAATCCCAGCACTTTGGGAGGCCAAGGTGGGTGGATCACTTGAGGTCAGGAGTTCAAGACCAGCCTGGCCAACATGGTGAAACCCCATCTCTCCTAAAAATACAAAAATTAGCCAGGCGTGGTGGCAGGCACCTGTAATCCCAGCTACACAGGAGGCTGAGGCAGGAGAACCACCTGAACCCAAGAGGCAGAGATCGCGGTGAGCTGAGATCACACCACTGCACTCCAGCCTGGGCGACAAAGGGAGACTCCGTCAAAAAACAAAAACAAACAAACCAAAAACCAAAAACAAACATAAAAAAGCAGTGTCTGAAAGTCCCATCTGTACAGCACATTCACAGCGGCACCGTTCACAATGACCAAAAGGCGGAAGCACCCGGTGTCCGCCGATGGATGAGTGGATCCAGGAAATGCAGGCTCTCCCTGCGATGGAATAATTCAGCCATAAACGGGAATGACGCACCGACCCATGCTGCAGCACGACAGGCCGGAGGACATTATGCTCCGTGAAACAAGCCAGTCAGAAAAAGACAGCTCCCGCACGCGTCCACTAGCATGAGGTCCCTGGAGCCGTGAGGTCCGCTGAGGCAGACGGCACCGTGGGGGCTGGGTGGCAGGAGGACGGGAGAGCGCTGAATGGGTGCGGTTTCAGTTCAGCAAGGGGTGGTTGCGTAACACTACGAGCATGCTCAACCCTACCGATTGCACTCACAGACGATTAAACGGTCCTTTAAAAAATATTGTTTAGAGATAAGGTCTTGCTATGTTGCCCAGGCGGTCTCAAACTTCTGGGCTCAAGTGATCTTTCCGCCTTGGCCTCTCATGTAGCTGGTGTGAGAGGCGTGCACCACCATGCCTGGCTTAAAATGGTAAATTTATAGTATGTGTTTTTTTTTTTTTTTACCATAATTAAAAAAAAACATTAAAGCCATATTAAAGACCATTTGCTGCTCTGCTCGGCCTGCGCTGCGTTCTAACATTCAGCAGGCCTCTGCCAGGACCAGGCTAGACGCTAGGCACAGAGGATACAGCAGCTGCCCCGTGGGGGTGGGGGTTACAGTCAAAGGAAATGAGGTGACACACAAAGGCCACAGAGACCAAGGAGAGTACACGTGCTGTCCCCATGGCATTGAGGCAGAGACCTAAAGCAAGACAGACACAGAACAGCAATGCTGGAGGGCAAGCAGGGGCAGGGGACAGCAGGGGAACCCTCCCAGGCAGGCAGAGGACTTCCTGGAGGCCAGGAAAGAACCGAGGGTGCTTCTTCAAGTAGAACAGAGCTCAAGGGGCCACCGGGGACGACCCCAGACCCTCCCCCACGGCCTCACTGCGCCCACAGCTCGCTCTCAGGCTGTGGTCTTTGGCTCCGGGTTCCCAGGGAGGACACACTCCCACACCAACCCAGACCCCTGCCCTGCCAGGGTCTTAGGTGGAGCATCCCAACAAGAGTTCCCAGGGATGTCCTGCAAATACCCACCTCCCCTCACCGCCCCCAACACCCAAGTGTTCCTGGCTCCAGCTGCTTTCCCTCTCTCAGTTCTCAAGGAGTTCTGCTTCCTGCTGCCCACACACCGCCAGGGCTTGCTGACCTCACCCTCGCCCTGTCCCAGCACCCACCAGATGAGCAGTGACCGGCTCGGTCTATTCACCACTACGCCACACAAAGCAAGACAGGCCTGAGAACAGGAACAGCAACCCACAGGCAGCTCTGAAGGGCCTGGGCTTTCAGCTGGTGCCCAGCCTCCAACAAGCCACTCCGCAGTCTGCCCTGCCCAGGACAGCCACCTCATAGTGTTTGGCCAGCTGTGCCCACACTGAGGTGGCAATGACGCCACCAACCAACCTGAAAATCCTGCAACAAACCCCAAAGAGCCTGGAGGCAGCTAGGGCCAGTTCTCACGTTCACTGGAACAGTCCTGTCAGCAGGTGATGGCCTGGGTTGATACTTTAGCTCAGAACAGCCCTGGAGGCCTTGAACCCAAGGGCAACTTACAGAACCCCATCTGAGGCCACACTGGGGGATGCCTGAGCCTATGAACTGTGCGCACCAGTCAGAGCAGACCCGCCCCCAGAAAAACAGCACCAAGAAACCCAGTAGCTGCTCAGGAAGTCGGGCAGGAAAGTCACATCCAACAGGAATCCCTCGTGCTGCTGCTTTTTTTTTTTTTTCTGAGACGGAGTCTCGCTCTGTCGCCCTGGCTGGAGTGCAGTGGCCGGATCTCAGCTCACTGCAAGCTCCGCCTCCCAGGTTCGCGCCATTCTCCTGCCTCACCCTCCAGAGTAGCTGGGACTACAGGCGCCCACCACCTCGCCCGGCTAATTTTTTGTATTTTTAGTAGAGACGGGGTTTCACCGTGTTAGCCAGGATGGTCTCGATCTCCTGACCTCGTGATCCGCCCGTCTCGGCCTCCGAAAGTGCTGGGATTACAGGCTTGAGCCACCGCGCCAGGCCCCCGTGATGCTGCTTTTAACACGACCGGGCACAGCTCACGTTTCTTCACAGCGTGGTTTGTGACAGGCGCCGTGCTCAGTGCTGTGCATGTGTTAGCTTTTTTGCTGACGGGAAAACTGGGCAGAGGGAGGCTACAGGCCTTGCAGGAGACGCTCGACGCGTCCAGTGCTAAGCGCACAAAGGCCTCCGAGGACACCTGGCCTAAGAGGTGGCGCCTCAGCCTCTGGACACCACCTCTCCAGTCTGTCTGCCTGCAGGGAAAGGCTGGGGATCCTTCAGGCATGGGGTCCTAGCTTTCCACGGGCTCCCCGAGACATGAGCCAAATTCAAAGCCTGCTCATGTGCGCAGCAGGGCTGACCTCCACGCTCCACGGCACATCCCAAACACACACTCCCTCTGTCCTTCCCCACCCGTCCGTCTGCCTGAGGATCTTGTGCTCTTCAAGTCCGAGCCTGGTGACTGTTCCTGCCCCAGGGGCCTTGCAGACCATCCGCACAGGGCACTGGGCCTGTCTCTGGCAGGAAGGAAGCAGCTTTATGCGCCTGTGTCCCAGGCAGCCACAGAGCAAGTGCACAATAAACTATTCTTTTTAACTGCTTATAAGCAGGGGATCCACTGTTATTAAATGCAAAGAAATAAATAAGCTTACAAGGACTTTTAAGGGAATACTTTTTTTTTTTTTGAGACGGAGATTCGCTCTTGTTGCCCCGGCTGAAGTGCAATGGCGCAATCTTGGCTCACTGCAACCTCTGCCTCCCGAGTTCAAGCAATTCTCCTGTCTCAGCCTCCCAAGTAGCTAGGATTACAGGCGCTTGCCACCACACTCAGCTAATTTTTGTATTTTTAGTAGAGATGGGGTTTCACCATGTTGTCCAGGCTGGTCTAGACCTCAGGCGATCCGCCCGCCTTGGCCTCCCAAAGCGCTGGGATTACAGGCGTGAGCCACCGCGCCCGGCCAAGAAAACTTTCTAAGGTTAAGAGATCAACAGAGGCTGGGTGCGGCGGCTCAAGCCTGTAATCCCAGCACTGTGGGAGGGCGAGGCGGGCGGATCACAAGGTCAGGAGATCGAGACAATCCTGGCTAACACGGTGAAACCCCGTCTCTACTAAAAAAATACAAAAAACTAGCCGGGCGAGGTGGCGGGCACCTGCAGTCCCAGCTACTCAGGAGGCTGAGGCAGGAGAATGGCGTGAACCCAGGAGGCGGAGCTTGCAGTGAGCTGAGATCTGGCCAGCGCACTCCAGCTTGGGTGACAGAGCGAGACTCCGTCTCAAAAAAAAAAAAAAAAAAAAAAAAAAAAAGAGATCAACAGATTATTTCCCAAAAAATCAACTCTTCTATTTGCAAAAACAAACAGGAAATCCCAAGCACATTCAGTCCCAAGAGAAACTCAAATTCAACCTCCATCAAGGCTCCCACTCTTTACCTGTCAGCCCTTAAAGTCGGTTTATTCCTTCTACCTTGTGAACTTCAGATTTAATTTAAAAAAAAAAAATTTTTTTTAATTTTTTGAGATAGGTTATCAAACTCCAGCCTGGGCAAAAGAGTGAGAACCTGTCTCAAAAAATAACAGCTCACTGCAGCTTCAACCTCCTGGGCTTACATGACTCTTCCGCCTCAGGCTCCTGAGTGAGTAGCTGGGACTATAGATGCATATCACCATACCTGGCTAATTTTGGTTTTTTTTTTTGAGACAGGGTTTCACTATTTTACCCAGGCTGGTCTTGAACTTCTAGGCTCAAGTGATCCTCCCCTACCTTGGCCTCCCAAAGTGCTAGGATTACAGGCATGAGCCATCACTCCTGGCCTTAGCTTCTTTTAAAACAGAAACACACACACACAGGCATACACACAAATAACTAACCACCCAGGGCCCCACCACTTCAAATTAACCCCTTCAGATCACTTTTCATGCAAACTATAGCACGGAGAGCAGGAGGGCACTTCAAAGGGAGCTAAGCCACTGCTTCTTATCAGCAAAAGGCAGACTTCGACCTTCTTTGGTGCATTTCTAAAGAATTGGGAAAATCTAAATGTAGATTCTATGGAAACAACCTGATTTTCGCGTCCTTCCTAATCTTTTTTTTTTTTTTTTTTGGGAAGGAGTCTCGCTCTGTCACCCAGGCTGGAGAACAGTGGGGCGATCTCGGCTCACTGCAAGCTCCGTCCTCCAGGTTTACGCCATTCTCCCGCCTCAGCCTCCTGAGTAGCTGGGACTACAGGCGCCCGCCACCATGCCCGGCTAATTTTTTGTATTTTTAGTAGAGACGGGGTTTCACCATCTTAGCCAGGATGGTCTCGATCTCCTGACCTCGTGATCCGCCTGCCTCGGCCTCCCAAAGTGCTGGGATTACAGGCGTGAGCCACCGCGCCCAGCCGTCCTTCCTAATCTTTAAGCACAAGACAAATATTTAAAGAACTAGACAGGAGAAAATGTAAATAACTGCAAAGCAGATTAAGACTCATCAACAAAACGGTTAACTCAAAAGTAACACAATACGGCCAGGCGCACTGGCTCACGCCGGTAACATCAACACTTTGGGAGGCCAAGGTCGGGGGATCACCTGAGGTCGGCGGTTCGAGGCCACCCTGACCAACATGGAGAAACCCTGTATCTACTGAAAATATAAAATTAGCAGGGCGTGGTGGCACACGCCTGTAATTCTAGCTATTTGGGAGGCTGAGGCAGGAGAATCGCTTAAACCCGGGAGGTAGGGGTTGCGGTGAACCGAGATCGCGCACCATTGCACTCCCTCCTGGGCAACAAGAGCGAAACTCCGTCTCAAAAAAAAAAAAAAAATTAAGACAATACAGAGACAGGGAAACAAACGTAACCGAAACGGTTCTCCAGACCTTAACCCTGCTCAGACGCAAGCTGCAGGGTGACATGCGGAACGCATTCCAACCTCTGACTTGCTGCTTATTGTGTCTGCACATTCCAAATTCAACTCGGTGCTAAGAGAGACTGAGTACAGATGCTCCTCACTCCCAAGATCACCGGAAAGTCGGGACTGATCCCCACACAGAAAGATGGCAGATAAAGGCGCTCCAGTCATTCTCACTTGAAAGAGAACTGGCTGCAATCTTAACCGTTCCCATCTCCCGGGGGGTCAAAACGCAAGCAAATAAAATTAGTTGCTCGTGCAAGATGACAATTTAAAAAAATCACCCGCCATGTGCACCCCCTTAGGGCCACTCTGGGGGACGCCGGAGGGAACGAACGTGCGCCACGGTTGCCCCGGCGCCCCTCAGCGCTCCACATTCCGCGGGGTCCGGCGAGCTCCGCCTGCTCCCCCGGCCCTCCCGGCCACCGCGCCCGGCGCTGCCTCCGAAGACTCCAGACCCCAGGCGCCCCCGCCAGCCCGGCCCCGCCGAGGAGCCCCGGGCCGCGTTCCCGAGTCCACCGCGCCTCTGCCGCCTCCAGGACCGCGACACGCGGCGCCGTCGAAGGCTCACGGGGGCGCGGGCTGCGGGGCGCACGGGGGCTCAGTTTCCCCGCCTGCGCCCTGCCCGGCCTCACCTGGCGCGCGGCCCCGGGCCCAGCCCCGTTCAGCAGCGGCGTCCCCCCGCCGGGCCGCGCCGTCCTCCGCAGCAGCGGCGCCGCCTCCTCGTCGTCCCGGTCCCGGCCGGACCACGACACCTTCTTAGAGACGTTGGCCATGGCCCGCCGCGGACCGACACCGGCCGGGAAGCGCCGGCCGCCCCCGTGTTTGTTCTCGTGACCCGCGCCGGCGGCCACGTGACAGGCGATGGCGGCCACGTGACGCACGACTGGACCACGTGACGAGCGACGACGACCACGTGACCTGCGACGGCAGCCGCCGAGGCCCGGGCGCGCGGGGGCTCCTGGGAGCCGCGCTCCCGGTGGGTCGTGGCGCCGCCCGTGCGAGAGAATCGCAGTGACCCCGAGGATGGCGTTCTGCCCACGCGACTGCAAAAGCAGCCCCGTTGGGTTGAGCGCCGAGTGCTTGGGAGTCGAATGGCCGCCCCCGGGACCCAGGCCCCGGGAATCGGGGCGAGGGAGGCGCCCTGGGGCCGAGGGCAGGAGGCAGCTGGAGGAGCTCCCCCAGCCCCGGTCGCCCGCGCCGATGGTGACGGAGCCGCGGTGGGGAGGGGAGGAGGGAGGCAGGGGCGAGGGCAGGCCCTTCCTTGCCCTAGGTGGCCGCTAAAGATGTGAAGGATGAAATTAAAAGTCCCCCGGTGTGCATCCGCCCTTGCCGTAGGGACTCGGGCGAGGATCAGAGTGGAGGCTTCCTGCAGGCAGCCCCAGAGGGTCCTCCCGCCTAATGAGAAAACAGAAGGCGAGTGGTCTCTGACGATCAGACCCCAGAGACGGTACCGGAGGGTCGCCTCTGGAAACTGCCGGCTGCTGCGCAGATAGCTGGGAATTAGCCAGATAACGCCGCCCGGACCCTGTACCCGCACGAGTACACAGCCCATCACTAATCAGTGGTATTTCCATAAACCAAAGAGAATTCTTGACGACTTTACATCAGCCCACACCCTGTCCCCACCTTTTGGATCATTTATCTGTTTATTTTCAGACAGGGCCTCGCTCTGTCGCCCAGGCTAGAGTGTGGTGGTGCGGTCACAGCTCAATGCAGCCTTGACCTCCTGGACTCAAGCCATCCTCGCGCCTCAGCGTCCGGAGTGACAGAGACCACAGGCCTGCGCCTCTGCACCCGGCTAATTTTTGTTGTGGAGTTCACAGTGTGTTGCCCAGGCTGTTCTCAAACTTCTGACCTCAAATGATCCTTTCACCTTAGCCTCTAGAGTAAACTCTTTAAATTGTATTTTGTGCCTCATCGTCTTCCTTTTAAAAGGTTGATATTATTTTTATTTTTTACTTTTTGAGAGACGGTCTCACTTTGTCACCGAGGCTGAAGTACAGTGATGAGATCATAGCTCACTGTAGCCTTGACCTCTTGGGTTCAAGGGATCCTGCTGCCTCAGCCTCCTTAGTAGCTAGGACTATATGTATGAGCCACCATGCCCGGCCAAGGTCGGCATTTCTTTCTTTTTTATTTTTTTTTATGAGACAGAGTTTGACTCTTGTCACCCAGGCTACAGTGCAATGGTGCTGTCTTGGATCACTGCAACGACCACCCCTGGGTTCAAATTATTCTTCTGCCTCAGCCTCCTGAGTAGCTGAGATTACAGGCACCCCACCATGCCTGGCTAATTTTTGTATTTTTAATAGAGACTGGATTTTGCCACGTTGTCCAGGCATGTCTTGAACTCCTGACCTCAGGTGATCTACCCACTTTGGCCTCCCAAAGTGCTGGGATTACAGGAGTGAGCCACCGTGCCTGGACCAGGGTCAGCATTTCTTTTTTCTTTTTTGAGACAGAGTCTCGCTCTGTCACTGAGGCTGGAGTGCAGTGGCCGGATCTCAGCTCACTGTAAGCTCCGCACCTCGGGTTCACGCCACTCTCCTGCCTCAGCCTCCTGAGTAGCTGGGACTACAGGCGCCCGCCACCTCGCCTGGCTAGTTTTTTTGTATTTTTTGGTAGAGACGGGGTTTCACTGTGTTAGCCAGGATGGCCTCGATCTTCTGACCTTGTGATCCGCCAGTCTCGGCCTCCCAAAGTGCTGGGATTACAGGCTTGAGCCACCGCACCTGGCCGGGTCAGCATTTCTTAATGGTGAGGGGAAAAAAGAAACCTAGCAGGCGCCACCTGAACCACACAATCCAGTTCGGCGTCGCTGGTGATGGGATGAGGCGGCGTCGCGTGCCTCCTGATGTGATGCACCAGGAAGGACACGACGTCCCTGCCATAGCCTTCCTGCAAAACATGCTCACACTGAGTCCACTCATAAAGAGGAAACACCAGATAATCCCGAGTTGGGGGCAGCCGGCTGAACATCTCGGCAGTCTTCTTCCACAGTGTCAGTGTGAAAGAGACAGAGGTTGAGGAGACAACCTAAAGGCCCCACGTGGGTCTGGCGTGATGGAGACAATGGGCAAAGACTGGACATACACGGTACGAGCTAACAGTATTGGAGCAATCGTAAGTCTCCCACGCCTGATGATTATATTGCCGTTACGTCAGGAAGCTCCTCGGTCTTAGGAGATACATACTGAAATGCCTGGGAGCTTGTGTTGTGGTGCGATGTCTGCAACATACTCTCGGACAATTCAAAATCTGGCAGTAATCATAATGAGTAGCAGTCTTCAGAGAGGGAGGGAAAATGGCAGTGCTAACACCTGGCCTTTGGCTCTCTACCACCATGCAGCCGGCAAGAACAAGCGCCTTAGAGAAGTGGCAGGAAGGGAGCCAAGAAGAAAGAGGTTGGTCCGTTCTCTGAGAGAGGTTGGCATGAGGCGAAAGGGCCAGCTGTGTTTGGCATAAGGAGTATGGAAAACACCAGGCACAGGGATGCTAGGAACCAAAACTGCACCTGATAACCTCAAGGGCCATGTGTTTGAGGTGAGTCCTGCCGATCTGCAGAATGATGAAGTTGCATTTGGAAAATTCAAGCTAATTACTGAGGATATTCAGTGCAAAAACAGCCTGACCAGCTTTCATGGAAAAAAAAAAAAGACCATGATTGAAGCTCATGTGATTGTCAGAACTACAGATGGTCATTTGTCTCATCTGTTCTGTACTGGTTTTACTAAAACAGTGCAGCAAGCAGATTGGGATGACCTCTCACAGGCAACCCCAGCAGGTCCGTCAAATCCAGAAAAGATGGTGGAAATCAAGGCCCGAGAGGTGCAGACCAATTACTCGAAAGAAGTGGCCCATGAATTGATGCCAGACAGCACTGGGAGAGACACAGAGAAGGTTCCCCAGTCTCTCCAGGTATCCCCTCCAGGATGCCTTCCTTGGAAAAGTAAAAATGCTGGAGAAGCCCGGGCTTGCACTGGGAAAACTCAAGCTTTGTGGTGAAGGTCGCTGTCCCGGAAAAGTGACAGGATGAGGCCGGTGCTAAAGATGAATGAGCTGATGGAAATGAGCCCCCAGCCCAGCAACCTGTTTAAAATTCAGACTTTGGGCCGGGTGCGGTGGCTCACACCTGTCATCCCAGCACTGTGGGAGGCCGAGGCAGGTGGATCACGAGGTCAGGAGATGGAGACCATGCTGGCTAACACGGTGAAACCCCGTCTGCACTAAAAATACAAAAAATTAGCCGGGTGAGGTGGTGGGCGCCTATAGTCCCAGCTACTTGGGAGGCTGAGGCAGGAGAATGGTGTGAACCCAGGAGGCGGAGCTTGCAGTGAGCTGAGATCGCACCACTGCACTCCATCCTAGGAGACAGAGTGAGAGTCTCAAAAAAAAAAAAAAAAAATCAGACTTTGAATATTGATAACTAAACTAACATTTGACTCAGCAATCTCCTTACTGGGTATATGCCCAAAGGAATATAAATTATTCTATCATTAAAACACATGCAGGCTGGGTGCAGTGGCTCACGCCTGTAATCCCAACACTTTGGGAGGCTGAGGCAGGTAGATCACTTGAGGTCAGGAGATCGAGACCAGCCTGACCAACATTAGTGAAACCCCATCTCTACTAAAAATACAAAAATTAGCCAGGTGTGGTGGCAGGCCCCTATAATCTGAGCTACTTGGGAGGCTAAGGCAGGAGAATCGCTTGAATCCAGGAGGTGGAGGTTGCAGTGAGTTGAGATTGCACCACCTCACTCCAGCCTGGGTAACAGAGTGAGACTCTCAGAAAAGAAGCAAAACCAAAAACATGCACGCATATGTTCATTGTATCACTATTCACCGTAGCAAAGACAAGGAATCAACCTAAGTGCCCGTCACTGGTGGACTAGATAAAGAAAACGTGATACACATATACCGTGGAATACTATGCAGCCATAAAAAAGAGTAAGATCATGTCCTTTGCAGGAACGTGGATAGAGCTGGAGGCCATTATCCTTAGTAAACTGACCCAGGAACAGAAAAGCAAACACCGCATGTTCTCACATAAATTGGAGCTAAATGATGTGAACACATGGACACAAAGAGGAAAAACGCTAAGGCTTATTCGAGGGTAGAGGGCGAGAGGAGGGAGAGGAGCCAAAAAATAACAAAATAACAATTGGGCCGGGTGTGGTGGCTTACACCTGTAATCCCAGCACTTTGGGAGGCCGAGGTGGGTGGATTATTCGAGGTCAGGAGTTTAGGACCAGCCTGGCCAACATGGTGAAACCCTGTCTCTACTAAAAATACAAAAATTAGCTGGGAGTGGTGGCGGGCGCCTGTAATCCCAGCTACTTGGGAGACTGAGGCACGAGAATCTCTTGAGCCCAGGAGGTGGAGGCTGCAGTGAGCGGAGATGGTGCCACTGCACTCCAGCCTGGGCAACAGAGTGAGACTCCATCTCAAAACCAAAACAAAACAAAATAACTATGAGGTACCAAGCTTAGTACTTGAGTGAGGAAATTATGTGTACAACAAACCCGCATGACATGAGTTTACCAATATAAAAAACCTGCACGTGTACCCCTGAACCTAAAATAAAAGTTTAAAAATAGTAAATAAAGCTAACACTTGAAGAGTCTAGAATAAATATATGTGATGTGCAATGTATTCATCTGCAACTTTTTTTAGGCTTGAAATTTTTCCAAATCAAAAGAGTTTAAAAGTTCCTTAGAGACCAGGCGCAGTGGCTCACGCCTATAATCCCAGCACTTTGGGAGGCCGAGGTGGGCGGATCACGAGGTCAGGAAATCAAGACCATCCTGGCTAACACGGTGAAACCCCGCCTCTACTAAAAATATAAAAATTAGCTGGGCGTGGTGTCAGGTGCCTGTAGTCCCAGCTACTCAGGAGGCTGACGCAGAGCTTGCAGTGAGCCAAGATCACACCACCGCACTCCAGCCTAGGCGACAGAGCGAGACTCCGTCTCTTAAAAAAAATACAAAAATAAAAGTTCCCTAGAACCTCTAAAGCTGAGAAGATAATGGAACCCTCCCTCCCTGATATCAAAATAAAACCAAAACTAAAACCCGAAATAAGAGGAAGGAAATCTAACAGGGTTTTGAATTCCCCAGTGACTACACTACAATACCTTCTCTGAAATACCATGAACAACATTCTTTGAAAAAAGGTGTTTTTCTCATGGGTGTGCCCTGGCTTTGTGCTTTTTTTGTTTTGTTTTGTTGTTGAGACGGAGTCTTGCTTTGTTGCCCAGGGCTGGAGTGCAGTGGCGCGATCTCAGCTCACTGCAACTCTGCCTCCTGGGTTCAAGCAATTCTCCTGCCTCAGCCTCCTGAGTAGCTGGGACTACAGGTGTGCATCACCACGCCTGGCTAATTTTTTGTATTTTCAGTAGAGACAGGATTTTACCATGTTGTCTAGGCTGGTTTTGAACTCTTGACCTCAAGTGATCCACCCGCCTCAGCCTCCCACAGTGCTGGGAGTATAGGCATGAGCCACCATGCCTGGCTGGCTTTGCCCTTTTGAGGGACAAAAGCATTGCACCCCCAAGTCATACAGGAGAGTGTTAAAGATGAGAATGAAGCTGACTTATCCAAGGCTCCCCACAAGCAGCAGGAGTTGAACCTGGGTTAGTTTGATTTCAAAACTCTTGCTCTCAAATGCTTTGAGTCAAGGGCTGACAGCAAGTTCCCTGGGGGGGTTCAGAGGTGGGACAGGTCCCCTCCCCAGGCTCCTCAGAGGTCAGGCACCGTGTCGCCTGACACAGTAGGAGTGCAGCAGATTGTTGATTGAATTGAATGGGTGGACTTGGGGCTTGTGGGTTGAGGAGGGTTCGGATGAAGATACCCAGGTGGGCAGAGAGCTGAGCAGAGTGCTGGAGCAGGGCGTGGTGGGGGCTGTATGCAGAACCCACAAGAACAGAGTTTGGGAAGAAGGGGTCATGCTGGGGAGGGGGAGTCAGGACCCAAAGCCCATCCTTCTCAGCCCGGGGACCTGAGTGTGTCCTTTTCTGGGACAAGAGGCTGTTTCAGAAGAGGAATGGGCTGGGGGGAGGGACTCCTTGTCAGGAACTGACTTCCCCAGCAACACGAGAGCCCCTGTGGGTTTTTTGCCTGTGTTTTGTGTGGTTTGTCCTCCTCACCCAGAAACGTAACAGACTTGGTGAAAGGTAGGATTTGGTGACCGTGGAGGTGGGTGTGGTTCACACCTCAAAATGCATGGGTGTGATTCTGCTGAGGAAGCAAAAAATACAATGAGAAAAGAAAAAAAATAAAACGAGCAGGTGGCTTTGTTCTGCTCCCAGCAGGGTTGGTAAGCCACGTGAGATGGATGCCCAGACAGTCCTGCTCCAAACCCTAGACAGGCCCCCAATCCCCACAGTCCCCAAGCTGCCCCCATAGCCCCCAAGTCCAAGCCCTCGCTCTGCTGTTCTCCCACCTGGAGTGAGTTGAGCATCCTGAATGCCCACCTCTGCCGAGTCCCTGAGGCTTAGATTCTGTAGCCACGCAGCTGAATACCGCTGTGGCCCGGGTGACATCTTGGTCCCCCAGGGCTCTGGAAGCACCTGCAAGCTGGGGAGGGGCTGGGGACTCCAGGGCCTGGAAGCTTCCCTCCCACCCCACCTCTGCACCCATCTGGGGGCCACTAGAGCCTTTGTCTCAAAGCCCTGCCCCAGTTCACTTTCTTAGGACCCTGGGCAAGACAACTGTGCTAAGGACATCACTGTCACAAGAAATATCTGTGACCCAAAACGACGTCCTATGGCTCCGTCCTCAAAGACACAGTGGGGTGGAGCAAGGGCGTTCCAGAAAGCGTCTGAGGAGGCTGGGGAAGGAAAGAGGTCTGGGAAGGAGCTGCCGTCCATGGAGTCAGTCACCGTCGTGCAGAAGCAGAACTCAGCGAGTGACTCAGGGAGCCGTCACGCCAGTGTCCGTGGGGCTTTCCAGCTCTAAAATCCCATCTCTGACCTTGACTCATGCACAGGTGGCGCTGGGGGAGGCAGGCTGGGCTGATCTTGACCTGAAAGCCCAGAATTGCTGGGGTCCACAGGCTGCTCTGCAGAGATGTTGCTAGAGGACTCCAGGTACGGACTTAGGGCACCTTCCCCATGGGGCCAGCTGGGCAGGGCCCAGGCATCTGCAGAGCTGAAACCCCCTATGCACGGGGCGGAGGGCTTGGGCCCTTTCTGGATCTGCT
Source organism: Rhinopithecus roxellana (assembly GCF_007565055.1). Taxonomy (NCBI): domain Eukaryota; kingdom Metazoa; phylum Chordata; class Mammalia; order Primates; family Cercopithecidae; genus Rhinopithecus; species Rhinopithecus roxellana. The sequence goes on along the minus strand of NC_044568.1, from coordinate 71,696,482 downwards.
GTTGAAGGATGTGGGATCTCTCATGGGTCTCCTCACTTTTCAGATAGGAAGAGGGAGAACGGGAGGGATTGGCGAATCCTGAGAACCAGGCCTGTTCGCTTGGTCCACGGTTTTGGGCCCCTCCCCTGCCCCCGCCCCACGCCACGCCCCGCTTTCTCCTGTCTGCACCATATGACTTTCTGATTCTTGGAGATCTTGTGTTTGGGCCTTTTCTGGGAATCTCCAACGTCACGAAGTCAATTTACATCAGACTGAAACCTAAATACAAGTCTGTTCTAATGGTCAATGCAAGTTTTTTTACCCTGCCATGATTTGGAATTCAAAAAAATATGTATCAAAAGGAGAGGACGGGTGCGGTGGCTCATGCCTGTAATCCCAGCACTCTGGGAGGCTGAAGTGGGCAGACCACCTGAGGTCTGGAGTTCAAGACCAGCCTGCCCAACATGGTAAAACCTGGCCTCTACTAAAAATACAAAAAAATTAGCCGGGCATGGTGGTGGTCGCACCTGTGATCCCAGCTATTCAGGAGGCTGAGGCAGGAGAATTGCTTGGACCCGGGAGGCGGAGGTTGCAGTGAGCCGAGATTGCGCCACTGCACTCCAGCCTGGGCGACAGTGAGACTCCTGTCTCAAAAAAAAAAAAAGACAAAAACCAAGTGTGGACAAGGATGTGGAGAAACGGGAGCCTTCACAGATTGCTGGTGGGAATGAAAAATGATGTAGCAACTTTGGAAAACAGTTGGGCAGTTTCTCTGAAAGCCTAGACATGGGCCGGGCGTGGGGGCTCACACCTGGAATCCCAGCACCTTGGGAGGCCGAGGTAGGCAGATCACCTGAGGTCAGGAGTGCAAGACCAGCCTGGCCAACATGGTGAAATCCCATCTCTACTAAAAATACAAAAATTAGCAGAGTGTGGTGGCACACACGCCTGTAATCCCAGCTACTTGGGAGGCTGAGGCAGGAGAATCGCTTGAAGCTGGGAAGCGGAGGTTGCAGTGAGCCTAGATCACACCATTAACCCCAGCCTGGGTGACAAGAGTGAAACTGTCTTAAAAAAAAAAAAAAAAGAGGCCTAGACATGAACTTACCATACGACCAGTAATTCTGCTCCTAGGTATCCACCGAAGTGGGAAGAACGCCACACAAAGGCGCTTCTGACAGTGCTCAGACCAACTTCATCCACAGTAACCCCAACTGAAAACAGCCCAGATGTCCACCAGCGGATGAACGGAGAGACGAAACATGGTCCATCCGAACAATGCAACCACACAGATGAAACGCTGAGACACACCGCAGCGTGGACGAAGCTTGAAAACCTTATGCTAATTAAAAGAAGCCAGACACAAACGGACAATTGCTGTTTGGTTTATTTGTATGCAGTGTCCAGAACACGCAAATCCACAGAGACAGAAAACAGATGGGTGGCTGCCAGAGGCTGGGGAGGGTGCAGGGCGGGGGCCAGGAGTGATTGCTACACTTTTTTAGGAAGGGAACAGAAAGGTCCTAAAACTGGGTTGTGACGATGGCTGCACAACTCGGTCAATTCTCTACAAATCTTTGAACTATGCACTTGAAATGGGTGAATTTTTTTTTTTGAGACAGAGTCTTGCTCTGTCGCCCAGGCTGGAGTGTAGTGGCATGATCTCGGCTCACTGCACGCTCCACCTCCCAGGTTCACGCCATTCTCCTGCCTCAGCTTCCTGAGTAGCTGGGACTACAGGCGCCAGCCATCACGCCCAGCTAATTTTTTATATTTTCAGTACAGATGGGGTTTCACTGTGTTAGCCAGGATAGTCTCGATCTCCTGACCTCGTGATTCGCCCGCCTTGGCCTACCAAAGTGCTGGGATTATAGGCGTGAGCCACCACGCCTGGCTGAAACGGGTGAATTTTATGATAGGTAAAATTTACCTCAATAAGGTTTTGTTTTGTTTTTTGAGACGGTCTCACTCTGATTGCCCTGGCTGGAGTGCATTGGCATGATCTCGGCTCACTGCAGACTCAACCTCCCAGGCCCAAGTGATTCTCCCACTTCAGCCTCCCAAAAAGCTGGGACTACAGGGACACACCACCACACCTGGGCTAACTTTTTTGTATTTTTTTTTTTTTAGTAGGGACAGGGTTTCACCGTGTTAACCAGACTGGTCTCAAATTCCTGGACTCAAGTGATCCACTCACCTCTGCCTCCCAAAGTGTTAGGATTGCAGGTGTGAGCCACCACGCCAAGTCAATAAAGTTTTAAAAGCATTAAAACTGGGCCGGGCCGGGCGCGGTGGCTCAAGCCTGTAATCCCAGCACTTTGGGAGGCCGAGACGGGCGGATCACGAGGTCAGGAGATCGAGACCATCCTGGCTAACACGGTGAAACCCTGTCTCTACTAAAAAATACAAAAAACTAGCCGGGCGAGGTGGCGGGCACCTGTAGCCCCAGCTACTCGGGAGGCTGAGGCAGGAGAATGGCTTAAACCCAGAAGGCGGAGCTTGCAGTGAGCTGAGATCCGGCCACTGCACTCCAGCCTGGGCGACAGAGCGAGACTCCGTCTCAAAAAAAAAAAAAAAAAACTGGGCTGGGCACAGTGGCTCATGCCTGCACTTTGGGAGGCCGAGGCAGGTGGATCACTTGAGGTCAGGAGTTCAAGACCAGCCTCGTCAACAGGGTGAAACCCCGTCTGTACTAAAAACACAAAAATTAGAGCTAGACATGGTGGTGCACACCTATAGTCCCAGCTACTTGGGAGGGTAAGGCAGAAGAATCGCTTTATCCCAAAAGGTGGAGGTTGCAGTGAGCTGAGATTGCACCACTACACTCCAGCCTGAGCGACAGGGCAAAACTTCATCCAAAAAAGAAAAAAGAAATAAAAAATTTTCAGCCAGGCACGGTAGTGTGTGCCTATAGTCCCAGCCACTCAGGAGGCTGATGTGGGAGGATCAGCTGAGCTCGGGAGGTGGAGGCTGCAGTGAGCTATGATTGGTGCCACTGCACTCCAGCCTGGGCGACAGTGTAAGACCCTGTCAGAAAGAAAGAGAGAAGAGAGAGAGAGAGAGAGGAAGAAGGAAGAAAGGAAGGGAGGGAGGGAGGGAGGGAACGGGAAAGGAAAGGAAGAAGGGAGGGAGGGAGGAAGGAAGGGGCCGGGTGTGGTGGTGCATGCCTGTAATCCCAGCTACAGGAGGGATGAGGCACAAGAATTGCTTGAATCCAGGAGGCAGAGGTTGCAGTGAGCCCAGATCATGACATTGCACTCCTGCCTGGGAGACAGAGTGAGACTCCATCTCAAAAAAAAAAAAAAGAAGAAAGTGCAGAAGTAAGAACTCCATGGTGATGGATGAAACATGGGCTTGTGGGCCACCTTGACCCCAGGCTTGCTCTGTCCCTGCTTGCTCCCTGTCCACCTCCCCACCCCCCAGGATGGAACAGGCACCCCTACGTGAGGGCACAGGTATGCACAGCCAGGGCGGGTGGGATGGCCTTTGTAGAATGTGCTGGGGGAGGGGGGCGATGGTGGAATGTGGATGGGAACACGCTCCTCTTGCTGGCCTCAGCCCCTGTGCAGCGTGGCCTCAGGGACAGCGCTCCAGACAGGTGCAGTTGGCCCTCTGCACGAATCCGCCTGCCAGTGCAGCATTGGCCAGCGTCAGGATGGCACCTGTTGGGAACTCCTTCCCAATGGCAAGGTTTGCAATTTCCCTGGGAACCAGCGCCCGATCCCAGATAGCTAAGCCAGACATGCTTCCCACAAAGGCCTCGGAGCTGTCGAACCCGCCCCCCACGCTGTCTTGCTCCTGGCCCAGCACCAGGGACCCTCCAGGGGGGATCTCATAGCCCTCCCTGAAGCGGGAGCCGGTGGCCACCAGCCTGCGATCCACGTGGAGCCAGTACCTGCCCTGGGTGGACGTCCAGATGACACAGACATGGTGCCACTGGCCATCCAGCAGCGGCTGCAGGGGCAACTCCCTGAAGGCCGGATCCCCGATCACGAAGTGGATGGCTCCGGGCAGCAGGGAGTCTCGGCCGTGCAGCACCAGCTTGTTGTCATTGTCCTCGGTGGCGTAGGACAGGAGGGTGCCCAGGCGGCCTGACGCCGTGCGGACCCAGCTGCAGAAGGACATGGCTCGCAGCGCAGTGACGAAGCCGGGGCTGAGGAAGACGACATTCTTGGTGGAGGCGTTCGGAAAAACGAGGGTGGGGCCCACGCCGCAAACTAGAAACAGAGGAGGGAGGGGTCAGCTCCATGCAGGAGGCCGTGCAGAAGCATCCAGAAGCACATGTGCTGTGGGCGCCAGGCCTCCTGCTCCCGGCTGCCACCCTTCATGGAGCACTGACTCTGCACTGGTCCTGCCGATGGCTCCCCTGCAGCGTCTCCTTCACCCTCTTGATGGGATCACCCCAGTTCCACGGGTGGGAAGACCGAGCGTGAGGGCCATACTCGGAAGTAGTGGGGTCCTGTTGGGAGCCCTAGCTGTTGGCCCCCCCAGCTGAGCCAGGACCCATCTCTGCCAGGGAGTCTCTGCAAATTTCATGACTCACAACAGCACAAGTTTAGAGTTTCATGCTTCTGAAGGTCACAAGGCCAACACGGTCTCCCAGGGCTCAAATCAGGTGTGGGCAGGGCTGGTTCCTCTGGAGGCTCAAGGAGAAACCGTCTCCTGCCCTTTCCAGCTTCCAGAGGCACCTGCACCCCTCGGCATGGGGCCCCCTCGTCTGTGCATCCCGCCATCTCTGCTTCCGCCCTCATGCCCTCCTCTGTGTTCCTCCTGCCTCCCCTTAAAAAGTCCCTGTGATGACAGTGGGCCCACCCGGATGATCCAAGACCCTCTCCCCATCTCCCGGCCTGTAACTGAATCTCTTTTGAGAAGGGGAGATTTTCTGGGGGTCCTGGTCTAAGGAGGAGCTGGAGGGAAGCCTGGCCATCAACTGGGAGCCTGTGGTACTTACTCTCTCCTGGCCCCCGGGGGGACCATGCCTGCTGTGGAGGATCTTTTGGGGCCGTGGCAGTCCCATTGAGTACCCGATAGCTGCCTGAGGCTGGGGGCTCCCGAGTCCCCTGGAGAGGGGCCGAGGAGTCCTGCCGGGGGCCCCGGTGCTCGGATGCAGCTCGGAGCTCCTGCCTGTCCCTCTGAAGCTTCAGGGAGCTCGGGCCCAGCAGATCAGGCTGGGTTGGGGCTGGGACCAGGGCCGGCCCCAAGGCTGTGGTGCCAGGGTGGGCCACGGGCAGCCACTGCTCCAGAGCAGCCAGCCTGGTGCCCTGACTGTGGACGAGGTCCTCCAGGCGTGCCAGTGAGTCCCGCAGGGCGTCCTCCTGGGCCTCGTGCGCCTTCCTCTCCCGGGCCTGCTGCTGGCTCCTCTCGCCCAAGGCGAGGTCCAAGGCCCGCAGCCGCATGTCTACCTTCTGGCTTTGGCGCTGCAGCTTCCTCACCCAGGCCTTGAGCTGCACCAGCTCCCCCTGCAGCGAGGCCTGTGACCGGTTGACCGCCTGAGCCACGGCCTGGCTCTCTTCCGCCAGGCTCCGGAACCGGACATCAACGTTGTAGGACACGTTGTAGTTGCTGGCAATGCCCTGCAGGTGCGTCAAGGTCACCTCCTGGAATCTCCGGAACTGTAAGGAGGACACGGTGATGATGGGCCCGGCCGGGCTGGCTAGGAGGGATGGGAAAGGCTTTGCCTTCTCACGCTGGGAGCAGCGGCCACATGCCCAGCCCACGGTCAGCACTGCCTATCTCCCACTGATTTGATCCCCACTGCGATGCTGTGAGATGTCGTGGGTGCCAGGGACCGACCCCGGGCCATGCAGCTGCACCACGTGGGGCGTGGACTCCAGGCCCATAGCCGGGGCTCTGATCCCCGCCCCTCGCCCCATAACCACCGGCAAGTCACTTCCCCCTGTGACCCCAGCTCCTGCCTGTGAGCGGCGGATGGCAGGGTGGCCTCATGAGTGCTTTATGAGACCCAAACAGGAAGCACCCAGTGCAGGCCCACCAGGCACAAAGCACTCCGGAACTGTCCGAGGACCCTGCGTGGGAGTCCAGGAGGCTGTCCACACCCTCTGCCTCAAGGTGGACCTGTGACCTCCCAGTTTCCCTCCCCATGACACTGCCTGGCCCCCATGGCCCCCAGTTATCCTGACTCATTTCCAGACCCCCTTCTAGCCTCTGGCCCCACCTGACCCCCACGTGTTAAGAGGCTTTTGCGTCCGGTGTGAGCGGAGCCCAGCTCCTGACCCCGACACGTTATGACGTTTGCGTCTGGTGTGAACCCAGCTCAGCTTTTCCCTGGTGTCCAACTGCAGGTGAAATAATCTTCACGGATGGAAAGTGCGTCACACGCCATGTTCGTGTCCGCCAAGCCCTGATGTTTACCGCTCTGTTTCTGTAACATCCGTCTTCCATCTGCTGCCAATTTAAAAACCCGACGGCGCCATGTCAGGGGTATACTTGCCTGCTCCTCCAGTCTACGAAGCCTCTCGAAAAACGGTTTCCTGGGCCCCGCTGGGGCGGCTTCTTGCGATGAAGCCCCATGTAGACGCACAGTCACAAACACAAGAAAGAAAAACAAGGTCTTCCTCCACAAGCAACCCATCCGGAGACGGCGAGGCCCCGCAGTCTCCCTCCTGGCCGCAGGGGAGGGTGGAGGTGGCTCCGGAGACGGCGAGGCCCTGCAGTCTCCCTCCTGGCCGCAGGGGAGGGTGGAGGTGGCTCCGTGGGTCTGTCTCGTGTCTTGTCCCCCCAGCTCTCCCGCTGAGTGGTTTTCCTTCTTTGGCCCTGGCTGGATGCAGGGCTCTTCCTGCCGCCTCCGTGAAAGGCATCTGCCTTCAAGCCAGTGGGCTCTGAGAACTGCAGGTTCCCAAGGAGACAGGCTTAAAACAGATGCAAACAGTTTCTTTGAAGAATCTTTCAGCTGGGTGCAAGCCCGCGGACAGGAGGCGATGGCTTTAACAGGAGCACATGGACTTGTGCTCCCACGAAGTCGAAGCAAGACAGGGAACCCGACGGGGGCCAGGGAGTCAACAGAGCCAGGTCTGCGCGGGCACCCGTCGCCCAGGCTGTGCACGGCTGCATCCTGGGAGGCCCCGCCTCTCTCGGTAAAGCAATGGAAATGTGACTGGCTGCCACCTTAATTAATTATTATTATTATAATTATTTGAGATGGAGTCTCATTCTGTCGCCCAGGCTAGAGTGCAATGGTGCAATCTCAACTCACTGCAACCTCCGCCTCCCGGGCTCAAACGATTGTCCTGCCTCAGCCTCCTGCCTCCCGAGTAGCTGGAATTACAGGCACATTCCACCACGCCTGGCTAGTTTTTGTATTTTTAGTAGAGACGGGGTTTCACCATGTTGGTCAGGCTGGTCTCAAACTTCTGACCTCATGATCTGCCCACCTCAGCCTCCCAAAGTATTGGGATTACAGGCGTGAGCCATGGCACCTGGCCAATTAATTAATTTTTTTGAGACACAGTCTCACTCTGTCACCCAGGCTGGAGTGCAGGGCGCGATCCCGGCTCACCACAACCTCTGCCTCCTGGGTTCAAGGGATTCTCCTGCCTCAGCCTCCCAAGTAACTGGGATTACAGGTGTGTGCCGCCACACCTGGGTAATTTTTGTATTTTTAGTAGAGATAGGGTTTTGCCATGTAGGCCAGGCTGGACTCAAACTCCTGACCTCAGGTGATCCGCCAGCTGTGGTCTCCCAAAGTGCTGGGATTACAGGCGTGAGCCACCGCACCTGGCCAATTTTTGTATTTTTAGTAGAGACAGGGTTGCCGCATGTGGGCCAGGCTGGTATTTTTGGTTACAGGTTAAGTACTGGCTTGAATGAGACCCAGGCAGGCCTTATGTAGAAAAGGGTCTCTGCGGATGTCACCAAGGATTTTGAGATAAGACTATTCAGGTGGCTCTAAAGCCGATGACAGGGGTCTTTATAAGAGACAGAGGAGGAGGCACAGAGGACACGGCCTGTGAAGATGGGGCAGAGACTGGGGTGACGCTGCCATGAGGAGCCCCCAGAAGCTGGGAGAGGTAAAGTGGGACACCCCCCCTCCAGAGCCTTCGAGGGAGTGTGCACCTTGACTTCACACTTCCAGCCCCCAGAAGCTGGGAGAGGTAAAGTGGGACACCTCCCTCCAGAGCCTTCGAGGGAGTGTGCACCTTGACTTCACACTTCCGGCCCCCAGAAGCTGGGAGAGGTAAAGTGGGACACCCCCCCTCCAGAGCCTTCGAGGGAGTGTGCACCTTGACTTCACACTTCCGGCCCCCAGAAGCTGGGAGAGGTAAAGTGGGACACCCCCCCTCCAGAGCCTTCGAGGGAGTGTGCACCTTGACTTCACACTTCCGGCCCCCAGAAGCTGGGAGAGGTAAAGTGGGACACCCCCCTCCAGAGCCTTCGAGGGAGTGTGCACCTTGACTTCACACTTCCGGCCCCCAGAAGCTGGGAGAGGTAAAGTGGGACACCCCCCTCCAGAGCCTTCGAGGGAGTGTGCACCTTGACTTCACACTTCCGGCCCCCAGAAGCTGGGAGAGGTAAAGTGGGACACCACCCCCTCCAGAGCCTTCGAGGGAGTGTGCACCTTGACTTCACACTTCCGGCCCCCAGAAGCTGGGAGAGGTAAAGTGGGACACCACCCCCTCCAGAGCCTTCGAGGGAGTGTGCACCTTGACTTCACACTTCCGGCCCCCAGAAGCTGGGAGAGGTAAAGTGGGACACCCCCCTCCAGAGCCTTCGAGGGAGTGTGCACCTTGACTTCACACTTCCGGCCCCCAGAAGCTGGGAGAGGTAAAGTGGGACACCTCCCTCCAGAGCCTTCGAGGGAGTGTGCACCTTGACTTCACACTTCCGGCCCCCAGAAGCTGGGAGAGGTAAAGTGGGACACCTCCCTCCAGAGCCTTCGAGGGAGTGTGCACCTTGACTTCACACTTCCGGCCCCCAGAAGCTGGGAGAGGTAAAGTGGGACACCCCCCCTCCAGAGCCTTCGAGGGAGTGTGCACCTTGACTTCACACTTCCGGCCCCCAGAAGCTGGGAGAGGTAAAGTGGGACACCCCCCCTCCAGAGCCTTCGAGGGAGTGTGCACCTTGACTTCACACTTCCGGCCCCCAGAAGCTGGGAGAGGTAAAGTGGGACACCCCCCTCCAGAGCCTTCGAGGGAGTGTGCACCTTGACTTCACACTTCCGGCCCCCAGAAGCTGGGAGAGGTAAAGTGGGACACCCCCCTCCAGAGCCTTCGAGGGAGTGTGCACCTTGACTTCACACTTCCGGCCCCCAGAAGCTGGGAGAGGTAAAGTGGGACACCCCCCTCCAGAGCCTTCGAGGGAGTGTGCACCTTGACTTCACACTTCCGGCCCCCAGAAGCTGGGAGAGGTAAAGTGGGACACCACCCCCTCCAGAGCCTTCGAGGGAGTGTGCACCTTGACTTCACACTTCCGGCCCCCAGAAGCTGGGAGAGGTAAAGTGGGACACCCCCCTCCAGAGCCTTCGAGGGAGTGTGCACCTTGACTTCACACTTCCGGCCCCCAGAAGCTGGGAGAGGTAAAGTGGGACACCTCCCTCCAGAGCCTTCGAGGGCGTGTGCACCTTGACTTCACACTTCCGGCCCCCAGAAGCTGGGAGAGGTAAAGTGGGACACCCCCCTCCAGAGCCTTCGAGGGAGTGTGCACCTTGACTTCACACTTCCGGCCCCCAGAAGCTGGGAGAGGTAAAGTGGGACACCTCCCTCCAGAGCCTTCGAGGGAGCGTGCACCTTGACTTCACACTTCCGGCCCCCAGAAGCTGGGAGAGGTAAAGTGGGACACCCCCCCTCCAGAGCCTTCGAGGGAGCGTGCACCTTGACTTCACACTTCCGGCCCCCAGAAGCTGGGAGAGGTAAAGTGGGACACCCCCCTCCAGAGCCTTCGAGGGAGCGTGCACCTTGACTTCACACTTCCGGCCCCCAGAAGCTGGGAGAGGTAAAGTGGGACACCCCCCTCCAGAGCCTTCGAGGGAATGTGCACCTTGACTTCACACTTCCGGCCCCCAGAAGCTGGGAGAGGTATTGTGGGACACCCCCCTCCAGAGCCTTCGAGGGAGTGTGCACCTTGACTTCACACTTCTGGCCCCCAGAGCTGTGATAGGATTCATTTCCTTGTTTCAAGCCACCCAGCTCATGGGAAGAAGGTCCACGAAGTTGTCCCAGTGAGGGCACCCATCATTCCCAAGGTGGCATGAGCCCAGGGGGTGCCAGGCCAGGGAACCATTGCTGGTCCCCAGGCTCCCCTTGTCCAGTGTCAGAACACCATGGACACGGAGAAGATGCAAAAAGCATGGAGAGAGAATCGTGGGCATGTGGACGGGGTTGGGGCCTTAGGCCCCGGGGGACTGGTGGCCACCATGACAGCCATGCTGGTGCCACATGCAGCGCGGCGATCTTGCAGCTTCCAACTGACAATGAGTTCCATTTATTTATGTATTTATTTTATTGCAGTAGAGACGGGGTCTTGCTATGTTACCAGGCTGTTCTCAAACACTCCTGGGCTCAGGCGATCCTCCCACCTCAACCTAGCCAAAGTGCTGGGTTTACTGGCATGAGCCACTGAGCCAACTTGATTTCCATTTAAAGTCGTGGGTCGAGGCCGGGTGCAGTGGCTCAAACCTGTAATCCCAGCACTTTGGGAGGCCGAGGTGGGCAGATCACTTGAGTCCAGGGGTTCGAGACCAGGCTGGGCAACATGGCAAAACCCGGTCTCTACTAAAATTACAAAAATTAGCCAAGCGTGGTGGTGTGCACCTGTAGTCTCAGCTACTTGGGAGGCTTAGGCGGGATGATCGCCTGAGCCCGAGAGATGGAGGTTGCAGTGAGCTGAAATCGCACCACTACACTCCAGCCTGGATGACAGAGCAAAGAATAAAGACGTTTTCAGATACACAAAGGCTTGAGAAATTTGTCTTCCATGCACCCACTGTTGGATGCAGAGCTTCAGGAAAAGGCGAAGCCGCCATGAGCACTGGCGAGGGCTGGAACCCAGCAGCGGATGGAGGAGGAGTTTCCGGGATGGTGGGATGCTGCCCGCCCCACATCCCATCCATTGGCTCTGCCTGCAGACACATGCCCCGAGTTTCAGCTGCTTCTCCACACTCCCACTCCGCCCCAAGCCCATCCCCACAATGGCCACCTGGTCCCCGTGTCCGTGTACCAGCATGGACCCGTGCCTTCAATGCCTCCAGGAGTTGCCTGCCACACAAGCAAAATCCTGAGTCCCGGCCAGGGCCTTCTGTGGCCTGGCCCACGGCCTCTCTCCCTCCAGGCCTCACCCCTCCATCTACCTCCCTCGGCTCCACCTCCCAGGCCACAGTTGCGGCCTCCGGCATCACACCTGCCGTTTTCCTGCCAGTGAGACTCCTTCCCTGGCTGTCACCACATTCAGGGCTCTGCTGTAAAGTCTTCTGTTCAGAGCTCTCACCTTATTTAAGACGGCACCCACTGCTCTCTGGCTCTTTTCTTTTTTTTGGAGGAGTCGCGCTCTGTCACCCAGGCTGGAGTTCAATGGCACGATCTCTGCTCACTGCAACCTCTGCCTCCTGGGTTCAAGCGATTTTCCTGCCACAGCGTCCCAAGTAGCTGGGATCACAGGTGCATGCCACCATGCTTGGCTAATTTTTTTTTTTGGAGACGGAGTCTCGCTCTGTCGCTCAGGCTGGAGTGCAGTGGTGCAATCTCGGCTCACTGCAAGCTCTGCCTCCCAGGCTCACGTCATTCTCCTGCCTCAGCCTTCTGAGTAGCTGGGACTACAAGCGCCTGCCACCACGCCCAGCTAATTTTCTTGTATTTTTAGTAGAGACGAGATTTCACCATGTTAGCCAGGATGGTCTTGATCTCCTGACCTCATGATCCACCCATCTCAGCCTCCCTAAGTGCTGGGATTAAAGGTGTGAGCCACCGCGCCTGGCCACTGGCTCTTATTTTCTTACCCTGCCGATTTTTTATTTTCTTTCCTTTTTTTTTTGAAACAGGGTCTTGCTCTGTTGGCCAGGCTGTAGTGCACTGGCAGTGAACATGGCTCACTGCAGCCTCAACCTCCCGGGCTCAAGCCATCCTCCCACCTCAACCTCCCGAGTAGCTGGGACCACAGGCATAAGACACCGTGCCTGGCTAATTTAAATTTATTGTAGAGACAGGGTCTCACTATTTTGCCCAGTCTTGAACTTCTGGGTCCAAATGATTCTCCCACCTCAGCTTCCCAGTGTTGGAATTACTGGCGTGAGCCACTGGGCCTGGCCTCTGCCAGTTTTTCTGCTCGAGGCCTGTCACCTAGCATATTTCGTATGTACTTTATTTGTTCCCCGATAGGTGAGCAGGAACTTTGCATCATTTGTTGCTCAGAGGGCTTGGTGCATCAAGCAGGCATTTAATCAATATTTGTTGAACAAACAGATAACTGTTTCCCAGCTTTTCCCACATCCATTGCTGCTGAAATGGTGCCTCCTTAGCCTGTCTTCCTGGATTGGCCCCCTCCACAAATATGAAGCTCCCCAATACTCTGGTGCAGTTTACAGAAGGCACTGCATGTTGTAAATGTTCAGTGTCCGGCTGGCCAGGCTGGCGGCCACAGCCACAGGTAGTAGGGAGCCCTTGAGATGGGGCTAGGGCCAGTAAGGAACTGGACTTATGGCTGGGTGCGGCGGCTCACGCCTGTAATCCCAGCAATTTGGGAGGCCGAGGCGGGCGGATCAAGAGGTCAGGAGATCAAGACCATCCCGGCTAACACAGTGAAACCTCGTCTCTACTAAAAATACAAAAATTTAGCTGGGCGCGGTGGCGGGTGCCTGTAGCCCCAGCTACTCGGGAGGCTGAGGCAGGAGAATGGCGTGAACCCCGGAGGCGGAGCTTGCAGTGAGCCCAGATCGCGCCACTGCACTCCAGGCTGGGCGACAGAGCGACACTCCGTTGCCAAAAAAAAAAAAAAAAAAGGAATTGGACTTATTTAACTTCGGTTAATTTACAGAGCCACATGCGTCTAGCGCTTACCTACTGGTCGCAGTTTTAATTCCACGAACTGGCCTCATTTATGGAGCCGCATTTGTTCGTATCGGACATGATCTCAATCGTTCTTTTACTTCCTTATGCTCCGCATTTCCCTTACTGGCCTCTGACGCTTGAAAGCAGGGGCTTACACTCGGAGAAGAGGAGCCAGGCCTGTCTTGGTAAACATCTGCCGTAGAGCGAACGCTCGGCGTTCTGAGAGAATGTGGGACCCGGGGCGGAGGGAAGGGACGGCTGACATCACTCCAGGGTAGGGAGGACCGGGATGGGAGAAACTAAGGCGAGAACCGACCACCCCGGCGCAGTGAACCCAGCACGCAGCCACGTGGGGAGGCGCGGCCCCGCCCAACGCAAAGCCCCACCCACGCGTCAGGCCCCGCCCGCCCCACCGGCCCCGCCCCATCCAGGCTCCGCCCCGTCCCGGCGCAGCGCAGGCGCAGATGCGCCCTCCCGCTCGGTGTCCTCCGCAGATTCGTGCTGCGAGACCCGCAGGGACCCGCCCCAGAGGCTCAAAAAAACCCGCGGCAGCTTCTCCCGGACCCAGGAACTCGTGCTCAGGGCCAACCGACTGGGCCGCGATCGCGTTTCGTCCGGGGCTGCGGCGGCCGTGGGGAATCGGCGGCAGCGAATCGGTGGCGCGCGGGGCCTGAGCGCGCTGCAGTCACCCGGGAGCTAGGTCCAGGTCGGTTTGGGGGTCGGGGGTCGGAGGTCGGGTCGGGTCGGGTCGGGTTGGGCTCCGGGTCTGGTTGGGTCGGTTCCAGGTCGGGGAGGAGTCCGGTCGGGGTCCGGGCCCGGGTCGGGGGCGGGGTCCGAGTGCGGGTCCTCTAGCCCCGCACCCGTGTTCCCCGTAAGCTGTTGGTTTCCACGGGGCGGAGGAATGGCGACGGGAGCCACCCGTCACCGCTCAGGCAGCCAGAAGGGCCGGCAGCTCCCGTGGGCCGGGTTTCCCGCCTTGGGTGCGAGGACGCGTGGGGCCGCCCTGTGCCCGGGGAACACTCACCAGCATCCCTGGCCTCCACTTCCCTGTCGCGCCAGTGGCACTCCCGCTTGTGACAACTGAATGTCCCGGGCACAGTGGCCCGGGTTGAGAAGCCCTGCAGTGGGCAGTAGCGTGGGGGTCCCAGCGGAGGAGCGAACTCTGGGTGGAAACCGTCAGGCACTGGAGGGGAAGGAGGCGGGACAGGGTTGGGTGGGACCAGGGGTGAGCGGTGTGGGGTCCTGGGGCGCTCAGAGAGGGGCTTCCTGAGCGTGTGTGGATTATTTCCCTGCCCCAAGCTGAGCCCCGTGTCCATGCCACAGGTTGCCTTCCCGTGACGCCCAGGTCTGTCCTGCAGGATGGAGCCAGCACCCTCAGGGGTCCGACTGGCTGTCCGGGAAGCCATTCAGACCCTCTCATCTTCGGAGGATGGCGGCCGCATCTTCTGCACCCTGGAGTCCCTGAAGCGGTATCTCAGTGAGATGGAGCCTCCAGCGCTCCCGAGGGAGAAGGAGGAGTTTGCCTCAGCCCACTTCTCGCCTATCCTCAGATGTCTTGTCAGCAGGCTGAGCCCAGCCTGGCTGGAGCTGCTGCCCGACGGCCGCCTGGAGGAGCTGTGGGCCAGCTTCTTCCTGGAGGGCCCAGCGGACCAAGCCTTCCTGGTGCTGATGGAGACCATCGAGGGCACTGCCGGGTGAGTGACCTGGGCCCATCCTGGGGTTGCCGGTAGCCTCAGAAGTGATGAGAGTGGTTTAAAGGACTGGACCAAGAGCCTCTCTAGTTCTTGTGAGGGGCTAGAGAGAGAGCCTGCACATGGCTGAACCCCTGAACAGAAGAAGCGGTCTGTGTCTGTCCTTGGTGACAGGAGGTACCTGCCGTGTCTCACCAAGTCCTTCGCTTGCTCCTTGTCCGGCTGTGTCAGAGAGGGATGGGGCGGGACTGTTCATATCCCAGGTGGCAGAGGCAGCCTGTCCGCTGGGGCCGTTCCCGGTTTTCCAGGGAAGCACAGCTGTCATCACTGACACGTGTCCTATGCGGACTCCCAGCCCCAGGCGGCTCCCAGGCTCAGCCTCAGATCACACTGCAGTCCTTGCCAGGATGCTGCACCTTGAGAAGCTGGGTTTTCAGAGGTTGCTGTGATCAAAGCAAGCCCCGAGTTATCCGTGTCAGCAGCAGGGGAGCGGTGTCCAGTGAGACTCCAGGTTGGGGAAGCTGCTCAGGACCCTGAGAGCTCCCACACAGTAATTGCAGATATTTAGGAATGGATTAACAGATTTTCCCGTTCGGCTTGTGATTTTGGACTTCGCGCTGGTTATGTTGTTGGGGCTACCTGTGTAATCCGGGCTGCGGCTTCCTTGTGGCAGGAAGGGGGCCCCCAGGATGGGGTTTGGGGGCTCTGCCCAACATGCCCATGTCTTCAGCCCCAGCTTCCGGCTGATGAAGATGGCGCGGCTGCTGGCCAGGTTCCTGCGCGAGGGCCGACTGGCAGTGCTGATGGAGGTGCAGTGTCAGCAGCAGACGCAGCCCGGCTTCCCCCTGCTCCGGGAGACGCTGCTGGGCAAGGTGGTGGCCCTGCCTGATCACCTGGGCAACCGCCTGCAGCAGGAGAACTTGGCCGAGTTCTTCCCCCAGAACTACTTCCGCCTGCTCGGAGAGGAGGTCGTCCGGGTGCTGCAAGCGGTTGCGGACTCTCTCCAAGGTGAAGCCCTGCCTCGGGGACCCCCTCGCCACCCGTCTTTTTGGGCCGTTGTCACCTGCCACCCTCTGGTGCCTCACGGCCTCTGGAGACTTTGGAGTCTTTGGGTGGTGTCGTCAGGCAGGTGGGGACAGCCCTGTCCCACACAGTAGTGACTGGAAGGGCTCATCCGCTGTGGACTGAAGTCCGCTGCCCTCCCCACGGGCGTTTCTTGTCCCTGCAGTCACTGCTGGTTTCCGGGGCCCAGCTGTGCTGCGGTGGCAAGGTGGGGGATCTCGAGGTTCTCCGGTCTGGAGGCAGATGCTGGCGGTGCCCTGGAGAGTGGGTGCTGTGGGAACGGCTTCACCCGCCGCTGGGCTGCAGGGCCCCGTGAGCGCCCATGCTCGCTCTGTTTTCCCTGGGGCGTCAGAAGGCGGCTGCTGCGAGGGTGCATTTCGCTAGCGCGAAGGAGGCTGGGCCGGGGGCCTGCACAGAACCCAGAGCGTCTGCCTGTCCCTGCAGGGCGACCCCTTCCTTCTCTCGCGTTTCCCAAGCTCCAGGCGACAGTTCAGATGCGGGTTGAGCACCTGGGTCCGGCCTCCACTGCCCCACATGCAGCCCCCACCTTGTTCTGAAAGGGGCACCCCGGGGTCCTGGAGCAGCTCAACGCCCCTTCAGAGCCCAGGAGGGAGCCGGGCCCCTCCAGTCCCTGCGTGGGGCCTATGTGGCCCAGGCCCCCTCGTCTCACCCTGGGGGTTCCTGCAGCGTCTCCCAAACCCTCCTGTCCTTTCCGAACGTAGCCCAGGCTCACAGCTGCTGCTCTGCGGGCCCATGTGTTCAGGAGGCTTTGGGAACATCCAGGACGTACGTGGAACGCGTCTTTTTCACGCGTTTGGGGTTGGCTGGGGCTGTCCTGGTCCCCACGCAGCTCCGTGGCTGCCGCTCCCCCGCATCCCAGCTCTCCCGTGGGGCTGGTACGGCCCGGCCCTCCTGGTTCCCCACGCTCCCTGGCGTGCGCTCCTTCCCTGCGGCAGCCGCAGCGGTGGTGCTGCTCCAGGTCTCGTGCCAGGCGCAGGGCCCAGGCCTACCCTGCGTGGCTGACCCAACTGGGCCGGGCCCTGTCAGTGCCTCCTCTCCTTCCTCGGTAATGTCATGCCCGTCCTGACCTCCTAGGACCATCGTGACGGTGAAGCAGGCTAAGGCGGGTGAGGGTTTGAAAGGGTTGTGATTTGCTTGTCACGTCCAGCACACTCCTGTTGGGATTTGTTGGAGGGCTGACGTGTGCCGGCCGTTGTTGTGAGTTTTGCTGTCAGTCGGAGTCCGCCTGACCGAGAGCAGCTCCCCCCACACCTAGATGTTCTTTTGTGCCCTTCCCGCAGCCTCCTCATCAGGCTTCCCTTTCTGTCCCAGGTGGCCTAGATTCCTCCGTGTCCTTCGTGGCTCAGGTCCTCGGGAAAGCCTGCGTCCACGGGAGGCAGCGTGAGTAGGGCCGTCCTTCCTGCCCGCCCTGCCCCGACCCTCACTCCCCGTCCGCCATCGGCAGAAGGCCGAGAATCCCTCCCGACCCTGGCCCTCTGCGGGGTCTCCTTGCCCGGTCCTGTCCTGGGCCCCTGGGGTCTGGGGCTCGGCTGTGCTGACTGGGGAGCTGTGGGGCTGTCCTTGCTGGACCCACATAGCCCCCAGACACGAGACAGGTGCAGCTCCCCAGGCTCAGGTCCTCCGTCTGTCCCCTCAGAGGAGATGCTGGGCGTGCTGGTGCCCCGGCTGGCAGCGCTCACCCAGGGCAGCTACCTGCACCAGCGCGTCTGCTGGCGCCTGGTGGAGCAAGTTCCGGACCGGGCCATGGAGGCGGTGCTGACCGGGCTGGTGGAGGCTGCGCCGGGGTAAGCAGCTGGGCTTTCCTCCCGCTGCGCTGCCTTCTGGGGGTCTGGACCCTGAGAGGCTGCCATTCCTTCACGCTGCTTCTCCTGGGCGCCGTGCTGTGGCTGGCACCCCCATGTCGGAGCCACAGGGTGTGGATGGTGGCCTCTGCATCAGAGAGTCCCTGTCTCTTATGAAATAGCGTCGATGCTGTGAACAGCCCAGCTGTTTAGCTACAGGCCTAAAGGCGCCTGGACCTTGGGGCGCCCACCCCGTCCTGCGCCTGTGGTCCCCCGTTGCACACACGTGCGCCACCTCCAGGCTCTGACATGGTGACGGGCGGTGACTCACTTCCCCACGTCTTTGTGCAGGAAAATCAAGGTTGCATTTCTGGAAGCAGGACTGCCAGCCATTTAACCCCCCACAAACCTTGCCAGCTCGCCTGCTTCAGACTCCTCCCTGCCCCCAGCGTGTGTGAGGACGCGCCTGTCTCGGCCCAAAGTGTTTCCTCTTCTTTTTTTTTTTTTGAGACGGAGTCTCACTCTGTCGCCCAGGCTGGAGTGCGGTGACCGGATCTCAGCTCACTGCAAGCTCCACCTCCCAGGTTTTTTACGTCATTCTCCTGCCTCAGCCTCCTGAGCAGCTGGGACTACAGGCGCCTGCCACCTCGCCCAGCTAGTTTTTTGTATTTTTTTTTTAGTAGAGACGGGGTTTCACCGTGTTAGCCAGGATGGTCTCGATCTCCTGACCTCGTGATCCGCCCGTCTCAGCCTCCCAAAGTGCTGGGATTACAGGCTTGAGCTACCGCGCCCGGCCTTTTTTTTTTTTTTTGAGACAGAGTCTCGCTGTCACGCCCAGGCTGGAGTGCAGTGGTGCGATATCAGCTCACTGCAAGCTCCGCCTGAGTTCACGCCATTCTTCTGCCTCAGCCTCCTGAGTAGCTGGGACTACAGGAGCCTGCCACCATAGCTGGCTAATTAAAATTTTGTGTTTTTAGTAGAGATAGGGTTTCACCATGTTAGCCAGGATGGTTTCGATCTCCTGAGCTCGTGATCCGCCCATCTCGGCCTCCCAAAGTGCTGGGATTACAGGCCATATCTGTTTCCACACTGGCTGGAGAGACTTGGGCTCTTCCTGGAGACCCGTAACCTCTCACTGGGAGGACTCTCTCAGTCTAGACCGGGGGTCTTCAGGCGACTTGCACAAAATTTGGCCCGCTGCGTGTTTTTGTAAATAAAGTATTTTTGGCACCAGTCACGTTCGTCCGTTTACATATTTGGCTGATTTTGGCTACAGTGGCAGCGTGGAGTGGCTGTGACACGGCTGTGTGGCCCCTAAACCTGGAACACGTAGGCTCCGGCTCTTTACAGAAAAGGTTCTGCCCCGGCCCCACATGAGGCACTGACCTTGGGCTGCGTCAGCCAGGAAGGGGGCCGTGGGGCGCGGACCCACCTCCATCCGGGCTGGGGCGCAGGGAAGGGGGCCGTGGGGCGTGGACCCACCGCTGCCCGGGCTGGGGCGCAGGTGCTGTCTGGGTTGTCGCATTTATGCCCCGGAGAAGGGAGGATGAAGGCCCAGCTCAGGCAGTCGGAGGATGCAACCAGAGGCTCGCAGCTAGAAATTGGCAGGCCCGGAATCAGGCCGGCGTCTGTGGGCATCAGAGGTCGTGCTCTCTCACTCCTTCCTGCGTCCAGGCCGGCTTGCATCTCTGGTCCCCCGACTCTGTCTTGCAGGCCTGAGGTCCTGTCGCGACTGCTGGGGAACCTGGTGGTGAAGAACAAGAAGGCCCAGTTTGTGATGACCCGGAAGCTTCTGTTCTTACAGTCCCGGCTCACGGTGAGGACGCCACGGAGGGTGCAGGCTGCTGGCTGCCCCAGCACAGCAAGAATCGCTGCAAAGCATGGGGTCGGAGCAGGTGTCTGCTGCCTGGGAGACCCTGCCCGTGATTTGGCGGTGGCCGGCAGGAGTTGGCGAGGCCGTGGGTGCCTCCTTGCCCCGATGACAGACCCTGCTGTGACAGGCGCTGAGTGAGGCTTCTCATGTCTCTTAATCCTCTAGACTCCCGAGAAGCCACCCGCACCAGCTGCGTTCTGTGCCAGGGGCTTGAGGGGGTGGGGTGGGTGGGGGATAGGTCAGGACACAGACGAGGTTGTGCACTTCCCAGACTTGTGACTCCTGTCCCCATGGCCTGAGCCCGGAGTGGGTGAGCCAGGGCCCGTTCACAAGAGAACTTAAGATGGCGAGTCCCCACCCCAGCACGGCAGCAGCTGCATCCCACGTTTTTATATGGGACCGTTTTATCACGTTCAGTTCGAAGGAATAGAGGCGGGTGGGTCACTTGAGCCCAGGGGGCAGCTTCTGCGGGAGGGGAGGGTCCCGCATTCCAGGAGGCAGCGGCCGCCCCTGTGCTTCTTGTCCGTCTGCTGCCCTCAGTCCAGTCCTGGTCCTGGCACGGCTCTTGGCCTCGGGAGCCCCGGGCTGGCCAGGCGGCGGCCTCGGCCCGGTGGACAGGCATGTGATTTTGTTGCAGACGCCCATGCTGCAGAGCCTGCTGGGCTATCTGGCCATGGACAGCCAGCGGCGCCCACTCCTGCTGCAGGTACGAGCCTCTTGGCTCTCCGTCCCCTCGAGGCCCTGGGAGAAGAGCTGTGCAGGGCCCACCTTGGGGGCAGGCAGGGTGAGGCTGGCTGGGCTGGGGCCGGAGCTCCCTCAGAGTGGCTGTGGGCCTGGCGGGGACAGCCTGGCCCCCAGCCCCACCCAGTCCTGGGCCATGCCACCTGCCAGGTGCTGAAGGAGCTGTTGGAGACGTGGGGCAGCAGCAGTGCCATCCGCCACACTCCCCTGCCGCAGCAGCGCCATGTCAGCAAGGCCGTCCTCATCTGCCTGGCGCACCTCAGGGAGCCGGAGCTGCGGGACAGCCGGGATGGTGAGCGGGTGGTTCGGGCTCCCCTGGCCCTGGGCACCCCGAGATGCTCAGGGGGCCTGTCCGGTGCTTGCAGAACTGCTGGCCAGCATGATGGCGGGCGTGAAGTGCCGCCTGGACAGCAGCCTTCCCCCCGTGCGCTGCCTGGGCATGGTCGTGGCCGAGGTCGTTAGCGCCCGGATCCACCCCGAGGGGCCTCCCCTAAAATTCCAGGTGAGTGGGCCGTCCCCTCCACGTCCCTGTGTGGCTGGCCCGGGTCTCCGAGTGGCTGCCTTTCCAGCCCCAGGGTCACTGCCTCTGCCCAGGGTCCAGACCTGGGGAGCGTCCGTGTTGGCTTCTCGCAGGGCTGAGGCTGGAAGCTACGGCAGGCTCTCAGCCCTGAGCTCCTGGGGCCACACAGGGTCGGGTGAGCACAGGGCCCCCGGGGGCTGCCTGCACACCTTCACAGACTCTCTTCAGATGGGGATCTGGGGGAGGCTGGGGTTAAGGGAGCCACGCACTGCGGTTCGTCTGGCCTGGGCTGCAGGGCAGTCAGGTCACTGTGGGTCGATGGGTGCGGGTGTCAGCCTCTGCTGCCTGCCGTCTGGTGTGGGCGGCTGCCTGGCCGTGGAGGAGCCCTGTCTGCCTTCAGGCTGTGGTGGTGACAGCCTGTCCTCTCATCTGCTGAGACCCTGGGATCTCTTTGGGGCATTGGCCTGGCGGGAGGCCCAGCTCCTTCGGGAGGGACCACGGCCCCCAGCTTTGAGCACACCCAGTGCTACCGTTGGGCTGAGGTGGAACCTTAGAAAGTTGCTTTTAAAAAGACACCTGGTTGTCCAGGGCCCAGCCACTCAGTGAGACTGGGCTGTGAGGGGGGCTGCAGTGGGGAGTGGCTCCCGCTCGGGGAGGGGCCCTGTCTCGGGGAAGGGCTCCCGCTCTGGTAGGGGCCCTGTCTCGGGGAGGGGCGCTGCAGCCTGGCGGATGCCACTGAGCCTGCTCCCCTGCTGTAGTACGAAGAGGATGAACTGAGCCTCGAGCTGCTGGCCTTGGCCTCCCCCCAGCCTGCGGGTGACGGCGCCTCGGAGGCGGGGTGAGGGTCTCTGCACCCCCGGGACCCCACCGCTATTGCTGTGGATTCCACTGCCGGGATGGGAGTGGGTGAAGGCCTTTCTTTTGGTCCTCTGAGTCCTGAGACCAGAGGCTTGAGAAGACTCTAAATGATTTGTTCCTTGTTTCCTTAAAGCACCTCCCTCGCTCCAGCCACGGCAGAGCCCCCTGCAGAGACCCCCACAGAGATGGTGGATGGCGGCGTCCCCCAAGCACAGCTGGCAGGCTCTGACTCGGAGCTGGACAGGTAGGGGCTCTGCCACCCCAGTGGGTAGCGTGCAGGAGGCCGGGAGGCAAACCCCTCACACTCCAACCTGCGCCCCTTGGGGGCTCCCTGCCTGCTCTGTCCTTGTTCTCTTTTGTCCTCGTGGGAGGGCTCCCAGCTCCCAGCTCTGCTGCAGGTGCAGGGGCCGAGGTGTTAGCTCCACATCTTGGGGTGGAGTGAGGGGTCGGCTCTGCCGTTGGGCACTTCCTCTCACAGGCCGTGGGCTGTTTGTGTCTGCTCTGCCCTCCCCCAGCGATGATGAGTTTGTGCCCTATGACATGTCAGGGGACAGAGAGCTGAAGAGCAGCAAGGCTCCTGCCTATGTCCGGGACTGCGTGGAAGGTGGGCACGGTTCCCTGGAGGGCCTTGCTGGGCTGGGCATGGGTCTCACTCACAGCCTGGTTCTGCCTCAAGGGGCCACCAGGAAGCCCTGGGCCCAGGGTGCTGACCGTGCCGCTGGCTCTCATGGGCTCAGGATCAGGGTCAGGGCTGAGGCTGACCGAGGCCTGTCTGGGTTCTGTGCAGCCCTGACCACAACTGAGGACGTAGAGCGCTGGGAGGCGGCCCTGCGGGCCCTCGAGGGCCTGGTCTACAGGAGCCCCACAGCCACTCGGGAGGTGAGTGGGGGCGGGAGTGGGTGGGGAGGCCCAAGATGGTAGCTCCCCCAATGCCGTCTGTGTCCTGGCCACTGAGGGTGACATCTGGCTCCCGTGTGTGACTCAGGGCTGCTGCCTCTCCCAGAAGGGCTACGGCCTGGGGCCTCTGCCCGGGTGGGTGGCTCAAGCCCTGTGAGTCTCGGTGAGGCCTCAGGGCAGGTGGCTGGGTCCGGCAGGTTTTCCAGCCCTAACCCCTGTGTGCAGGTGAGCGTGGAGCTGGCCAAGGTGCTTCTGCATCTGGAGGAGAAGACCTGTGTGGTGGGATTTGCAGGGCTGCGCCAGAGAGCCCTGGTGGCTGTCACGGTCACAGACCCAGCCCGGGTGAGTCCCCGCACCCGTGGCCCCGGCCAGTGCAGGCGCAGCGGGAAGCGCTGGGAGCTGCAGTGCCTGAGGCTCGGTCCTATGCTGGAGCTGGCTATGAGGTGCCTGGAGGTCGCCCCGGGCAGACCTCAGGTCCTGGACCACAACAGCCTCTCCCCTGTGCCCTCAGGTGGCTGACTATCTGACCTCGCAGTTCTATGCCCTCAACTACAGCCTCCGGCAGCGCATGGACATCCTGGACGTAAGTGCCTCCTGGGCCTCAGTCCCGCTGGTCCGGCCCAAGTTGCCCTAAGGTGGGGGTGCCAAAACCTGGGTCTCCTTGTTGCTGGGCCCGTGGGGCTCGTGTAGGCCTGTCCACTGCCTTCGTGAGTGTGTGACCGGGCAGGACTCAGCAGTGGGGGAGTTAGGGCTCCCGTGGCAGAGCATTTTTTTTTTTTTTTAAATAACAGCTTTACTGATATAACTCGCATGCCATAAAATTCACCACTTTAGGATAAAATGTGTGCTATGCAGGTGAGGGAATATTATTCAGCAATGAAAAAGAAAAATTCAAATCCCAGCACTGGAAGGCTGAGGCGGGAGGATCACTTGAGCCCAGGAGTTCGAGACCAGCTAGGGCAACATAATGAGACCCCAGTCTCCGTTAGCCGAGTGTGGTGGCGGGTGACTGAGGTCCCAGTTACTCAGGAGGCTGGGGTGTGAGATCCCTTGAACCCAGGAGGTGGAGGCTGCAGCGAGCTGTGTTTGTACTGCTGCACTCCAGCGTGGATGATAGAGGGAGACTCTGTCTCAAAGATAATTTGACTCTGAGACGCTCTGCCACACGGTGAACCTCGAGTTAAAGCAGCCCCAGGGCCTGCACATTGTCGTGAGCCATCCAGAGGAGCCAGGTTCACGGAGAGCGGACGAGGCTACCAGGGCTCAGGGAGGGGATGTGGAGTGAGCGTTTCACGGGGACAGAGTTTCAGCTTGGGAAGGCGAAAGAGTTCTGGCGCGCATGGAGGTGATGGTTGCCCATCGTGAATGTGCTTACTAATGCCATGGAACTGTACAGTTAAAGATGGGGACAACGGGCTGGGCGTGGCAGCTCACACCTGTCGTCCCAGTGCTTTGGGAGACCAAGGTGGGAGGACTGATCAAACGCAGGAGTTTGAGGTCAACACAGCAAGACCCTGTTATCTCCACCAAAAGAAAACTAGCTGGGCGTGGTGGCGCCTGTGGTCCCTGCTACTCTTGAGGCTGAAGCGGGAGTTTGGCTTGATCCCAGAGGTCAAGGCTATAGTGAGCCGTGATGGCAGCACTGCCCTATAACCTGGGCAATAGGGCAAGACTCTGTCTGTTGAAAAAAAAAAAAAAAAAATGGTAGGCCGGCCACAGTGGCTCACGCCTGTAATCCCAGCACTTTGGAAGGCTGAGCCGGGCGGATCTTGAGGTCAGGAGTTCAAGACCAGCCTCGCCAACATGGTGAAACCCCGTCTCTACTAAAAATACAAAAAATTAGCTGGGTGTGATGGCACACGCCTGTAGTCCCAGCTACTTGGGAGGCTGAGGCAGGAGGATCGCTTGAAGCTGGGCGCCGGAGGTTCTGATGAGTCGAGATCGTGCCACTGCACACCAGCCTGGGCGTCAGCGAGACTCCATTTAAAAAAAAAAAAAAAAAAACAAGAGGCGGGAGGCCGGTCACGGTGTCTCACACCTGTAATCCCAACATTTTGGGAGGCTGAGGCAGATGGATCACGAGGTCAAGAGATTGAGACCAGCCTGGCTAACATGATGAAACCCCATCTCTACTAAAAGTACAAAAAAATTAGCCAGGCATTGTGGCGGGCACCAGTAGTCCCAGCTACTAGGGAGGCTGAGGCAGGAGAATGGCGTGAACCCGGGAGGCGGAGGTTCTGGTGAGTCGAGATTGTACCACTGCACTCCAGCCTGGGCGACGGAGGGAGACTCCATCTCAAAAAAAAAAAAGAAAAAGGGAGGGGAGGAGTTAACGTGGTAAATCTTGTATATATTTTACCACAATAAAGCGCAAAAGACTGAGAACATGAGAAAGAACTCACTGGAACCGGTTTTGAGGTGCACACTTGGGCGGCATCCAGAACATCCGCAGTGTCACACAGCCGCCGCCTCTGTCTAGTCCCAGAGCGTCCTCATCACCCCGGAGGGAACCCCGTCCCTGTCAGCAGTCGCCCTGATCCCGCGGCCTGGGAGCCTCCGGTCTGGCACTGGCCTGTTGAGAAGGTGTCCTAGAGATGGAGACGCACACTGGTCTTTGGTGCCTCCTCCTCTGCCATGTTCTGAGGTCCACCCACCCGTGGCATGTGCCACTGCAGCGTTGGTTTTGCTGTGAGGCCGAGCTCCTGGGAGAAGGGCATGCGGCTGTGGCGTGGCGGGACTGCATGGCTTTAGGATGAGGCTGCGCTGGGCCCTGGGCATGTTCTCATTTCCTGGAGCACAGAGCCCACCTTCCCCACTTTCCCGCCTACCAAGACGCGGTCGCTATCAGATATGGGGAAGTGTCAGATATGGGGAAGTGACTTTTCTCCTTGTTCCCAGAACACACTTTCCCCTGGGCAGCGAGGGCCCCTGGGCCCGTGTCTGAGGCTTTGGCTGATGACTTGACTCTTGGGAAATGTTCTTCCCTGGAGCAGTGGCGACTGCCTTGGGCCTATCTCCCTCCAGGTGCTGACTCTGGCTGCCCAGGAGCTGTCTAGGCCTGGGTGCCTCGGGAGGGCTCCCCAGCCTGGCTCCCCGAGTCCCAACACCCAGTGCCTGCCAGCGGCAGCCGCCCCTCAACCTGGCAGCGCCGTGACATCCGACTGGCGGGTGGTGGTGGAGGAGCGAATCAGAAGCAAGACCCGGCGGCTCTCCAAGGTTAGTGGGCGCCTGGTCAGCTCAGGGGCATGGGGACCGTGGGTGGGCGGGAAGGGCGGTCAGACACCTCCAGGCACTGTCTATAGCGAGGGGTGGCCGTATTCGCAGGGGATGGTGCCTGTGCCGGGATTCCTGAAAGGCAGGTCCATGGTTCGCGCCGAGGAACTGGACCTGGCTGTAGGGGACCCAGACTGGGCTTGGGGACATGCTAAGAGACAGGTGCCCTGGTGGTGCTCTGTCCTCAGAGCATCTGGAGATGTTTTTAGTTGTCGCTGGGGGTGGGTTGGAGACCAGGGAGGCATCCTGCAGTGCCCAGGGCGGCCCTGCCATGACGGTCCTCCAGCCCTGAATGTCCTGCCTGCAAGGTCGGGAAGGCTTGGTCTGCTGCCCAGGCATTGGCTGTGGAGCCTGAGTCCCGTCACCAACCCCGCGGGGCCTGGGAGCTGGGCGGGGCCGCAGGAGTGGCCCAGGGAGGCAAGGAGAGGCTGGGGTCCACGCTGCTTTGTGGGATCCTCTCGGGGTAGGGGTGCTGTGCCCGCTGCCCAGGCCTGTGCCTCCGTGAGCACCATGTGTGTCTGGCAGGGTGGCCCGAGGCAGGGCCCAGCAGGTGGCCCCAGCAGATTCAGCTCCGTGGCCGGCCACTTCTTCTTCCCCCTCCTTCAGCACTTTGACAGGTGAGTGGGTTTTCTGTGGGCCTGTGGACGTGGGGGACGGGGACCCTGGATGTACCCCTGTGGCCAAGAGGTTTCCAGGCTGGGGTCTGAGTGGGCTTGGGTGTGAACAGGGTTGCGGCTTTGCTGTGGCTTTTTGTAAGCCTGTGTTAAGTGGCAGGGAGCGTTCTGCAAAGTTCCTCTGTGGTTGAGCTTTGCTGTGAGGTGCCAGGTGTCTGCTCCGATGCTGGGCTTGCGGCATGGCCGGCAGTGCTGCCCGCACCTGCCTGACGCCATCACCCACTGGGCCCTCCTCGCTGCCTCCTGCCTCAGCTGGTGCTGCTCTGGCCCCAGGTTCAGGGCGTGAGGCTCTCAGGATGGCAGAGAAGTGTGGGGCCTGGGTCATGGTGCAGCAGGGGTGGGGGCCTCGGCGGTTGGGAACTCCTGGCCCAGGTGGGCTTGTGCCAGACAGCCCTGCAGGGGGAGTGGGCACCCGGGAACGGTCCTATGGTCTCAGTGCAGGCAAGGTGGTGGGCGCCGGAGGAGGGGCTGTGTGGGGCTCCCTCGGTCTCCCGCGGTGGCCCAGGATGTTGGGGACCTGGCCCTGAGGCGCCCCTGCACCTTGGGCTCCATCCTGTGCTCTAGGCCTGTAGTGACCTTCGACCTCTTGGGAGATGACCAGCTGGTTCTCGGAAGGTTGACGCACACGTTAGGGGCCCTGATGTACCTGGCTGTTAACACCACGGTGAGCCGGGAGAGGTCGCGGGGCGCTGGCCTGCGCCGCCCGTGGATCAGGAGCGCTCCTCAGCCTCACCTGTGCCCGGGGATGGGTGTCCAAGGGAGGGCCTGCCTGTGTGGCCCCAGGCAGTGGGAGCACCCCCTCGGCTGTCAGGCAGGCCCTGTCCCTGCTGCCCAGCAGCGGAAGCTGCCCATGGTGCTGGGATGTGGGGACGGCGTGGGGACCCCGCTGACTGTCTCTCTGCTGGTGTCCAGGTGGCTGTGGCCATGGGCAAGGCCCTGCTGGAATTCGTGTGGGCCCTTCGCTTCCACGTCGACACGTGAGTGGCCTGTGGGGCTGGGCCAGGCCAGGGGTGCACGTAGACACAAGGGTCTCATCGTGGGGGCCCCGTGGAGCCTCGAGGTGACTGACAGGCAGCCTGGCCTGGTACTTCCCAACTGGGAAATGTGCCAGGCAGGGCCGCAGCGTGGGTGGTCCACCGCACCGGGGGGAGCGGGAGGTCTCCCTGGCCTGGGACGTGGTCCCTGCCAGTTTCAGCCTCCACCTTTCTGCCGGCAGCTATGTGCGCCAGGGGCTGCTGTCGGCTGTCTCCTCCGTCCTGCTCAGCGTGCCTGCCGCGCGCCTGCTGGAGGACCTGCTGGATGAGCTGCTGGAAGCCCAGTCCTGGCTGGCGGGTAAGTGTCGGCCCAGGCTCTGTGTGGGGCGCAGCTCCTGCAGGCTGGGAGCCGGGCCTCTCATCTGGGGTGCGCGTCCCTCTCGCAGACATCCAGAGGCACGTGGTGGTCCCCGTGTGGGGAATCCAGTGCCTGGTTCCTGTTGTGGCCGCTGTGGAACCCTGCAGGGGAGACGAGGGAAGACACCTTCCTCCACAAATGGGCTTCCTTCTGAGAAAGGCCACATCCAGAAGCCGCCAGCACAGCCCTGCAAGCCCAGAGCCCCTCCGTCAGGCTCACCTGGGGAACATTTTGCCACTTGGCTCCCCCCTTGTGTGTTCTGATTATTTTAAGAATGTTTCTTTAGTTTTTGAGACGGGGTCTTGCTCTGCTGTTCAGGCTGGAGTGCAGTGGCACGATCTTGGCTCACTGCAGCCTTGAGCTCCTGAACTCAAGTGATCCTCCCACCTCAGCCTCCTGAGTAGCTGGGACCACAGGTGCACACCACCACAGCCTGCCAGCTTTTAAAATAATTTTTGTAGAGATGGAGTCTTGCCGTGTTGCCTGGGCTCATCTGAACTCCTGAGCTCAAGCAGTCCTCCCACCTCGGCCTCCCAAGGCACTGGGGTCACAGGCAGGAGCCACTGCGCTTGCACCTTGGAAAAGTCCGTGGTGAGCGCTGTGACCTTTGGCCTTTCGGTACCTGAGCTGGGCCTAAGGACAGGCCGCCGTGGCCCCTGGGACCCACACAGGTAGAGTGTGCAGGCTGCAGGTGCAGCCGCCCCAGCACTGGCCTGATCCTGGACCCTGCTGGGGCCCCTCTGAGCCCCCACCCGCCCGCCTCCCTGGGCCCCTGTGGGTCCCCGCCCGCCCGCCTCCCTGGGCTCCTCCGGCTGGTGCAGTCTCGGCACCTTTTGTTGTTTGCTTGCCCTTGTGGTCCAGTGACTGATTCGTGGGGCGCTTGGGGTGGGTTCGCAGCCCAGCCCCTGAACCAGCCTCGGTTTCCCATGTTTGTCAGGAGGGTCCTGGGTGATGCGGGTCCTTCCCAGGTACTTGCGCTCAGGCCTCTGTGCTGGGGGACGCTGGGGGATGCTTGTGGTGAGGTCACCTTTCCCGTGGGGCTGGGCTGTGCCTCTTCGGCCCCGGCCATCTCCCCTCTGCCCACCCGGGTGCAGTGCCATCCTGCTGGGTGTGAACGGGTGTTTCCCACGGGAATGGAGCTGATGAGTCCCCAGGGATGGGCCAGGAGCAGAGCACGGGATCGATGGACACGGGAAGGGCGGGCCCAGCTCTGCCCTGTCCCCTCCCAGGCCCTGTGCACAGGGTGGCCATGAATGTCTTCCCACGGAGCAGCTGGAGGGTCCTGGGCCCAAAGTGCAGGGAGCCTGTGCAGGGCTTTGCTTCTTTCAAGGGGGGTGTGGTGCCCCAGACACCGGTTCCTTGGAGCTGCTGCACAGCCCCTCCTCAGAGTGCTCTCGCCCACTCGCCCTGCCTGGAGGAGGAGAGGTTCCCCCTTGGCCAGTGGAGCCACTGACGGGGCTGGGTGGGCGAGCACATTCCCTACCTCCTTCCCCAGAGACTTGGTGCCTGCCACATCATTGTCTGGGGGCCTTGGGGACCTGAAGCACAAGGAGAAGCAGGGGGGCTCTGTCCCTCGGCCGCCCCTGTTCCACTCAGGGCTGGTGGGGTCCTGGCGGGGTATTCTCCTTTCGCAGGCACCTCTCCCAAGGGTCTACAGGTGCTTCCTCACCCTGTGATTCTAGCCCAGTCTGGGGAGTTGTTGTGGCCAGCAGAGCCCCTCAAGGCTCACCAGGGCTCCAGGCTGCAGGAGACCTTGGTGAGGGTCCCAGCACTGCAGGCAGCCAAGAACTCTGGCTCCGACCTGGAGGGGGCAGTGTGCAGTCCCAGACACCCCAGAGGCCTCCCCGCAGGCGGGTGGCACCTCCTGATGCCCACCACCCGGATTCCTAGGGCCTTCCACTTCTGACTGCAGCCCACGTCTGCTGTCCAGCACGGAGCAGGCCCTGCGGTGTTCGGGTGTTCCTGGGCTGTGTGCCCCACCCCAGGCCCCCTTCCCATGGCTGCCTGTCCCACAGCTCAGGGCAGCCCTCCATGTACAGTGCTGCCTGCACAGAGCCTGTGGCACGCAGGACATGGCCTTGGGGAGGGTCCGGGCTCACTGCAGACCCAAGCCCCCTTTCTTCCGTGGAGTCAGGCCCGGCGGGACTGGTTCAGGCAGACTGAAGACAGAAGGAGGGAGAATACGCCCTCCATGCTGCCTCAGCTTTCCTTGTCACTCTCTGGCAGACGTGGCTGAGAAAGACCCGGATGAGGACTGCAGGACGCTGGCTCTGAGGGCCCTGTTGCTTCTACAGAGACTCAAGAACAGGATTCTCCCACCCGCATCTCCCTAGTCCCTGGAGGCCTCCCCAGGACCACCCCCGCCGGCAGCAAGGAAGGTGGCCGAGCAGCGACCTGGAGCAGCGGAGCCAGGCTTTGTAGCGAGGTCAGGTCGGCGGCAGCATCCGGTACGGAGAGTGCAGATGCAGGAAGGCCTGGCCTGCCGCTATTTATAGTGCAGCAAGTCTGCTAAAAATACACTGGGCCTGGGCACTGCCCGCTGGGACATGGCAGCCTGGACGTGGGGCTGTGGCCAGGGCCGTGGGCGCTGCTGGTGGGGCTGACTCCTCCAGTTAGGGCAGAACCAGGCTGGCAGGAGGGGAGGACAGTGTACCTGCTGCTCAGAGCCCCCAGGGCACTCCTGTGAGCGCCAACAAGCAGGACAGAGCAGCTCTTGTCCCAGGTCCCTCGGGCTGAGCGCCGTGTCACCAGGAGAATCGTGCTCACGGCCCAGGCAGGGCGTGTGGCTCCTGGATGGGCTTGTGGGGTGGGTGGACAGGACACGGGCTCCCAGAAAATAAACTACTTTATTGGAATTGCAGGAGTGTTGGTGGCTGGTGGGCAGAGCCTAGCGGGGGGTGCAGCCACCAGGGCCCTGGTGTCCCAGCTCAGGAGCTGTGGGTCTTGCAGGAGTGTGTGGGGGGGATGTGATGTGTGGGGGCAGGTGCCCCAGCCCTCCAGCTGCAGCTTCCTAACCGAGGTTCTACAAGTTTCTCAGGCTTTACGGTGTGTAGTTGGGAGAATATGATGGAAGGGTGAACCCGACTCCCTTTAAAGGAGCGAATCCACAAATCTGCGGAGCTGCCGGGCACCTGGAGGCAGCAAGGTGCAGATGGGGCACAGCCTCTGCCGGCCCGGGCCGCTGCGTTCCCGCCCAGCTCTGGTGCATATTCCATCACAGACGTTTTTTCCCAGTAAAAAAGCTGGCTTTGCTGCAGCCAACTGGAAAATTCCAGAAGATGCCTTCCTGCAGCAGCACGCTGGTCCTGGGGCCCAGGCCCGTCAGGGGTCGTCGTCTGCCTCTTCCACCACCTCTTCGTCCGGCTCCCTGGGGTCCTCCATGCTGTTGTGGCGGACCCGCTCGGGCACCGTGCGTGACAGCGGGAGACCCAGCCCCTGGTGCACGGCGTCCACGGCCCGCGGGCTCACGTAGTAGGACATGTTGGCCAAGGGAAGCCGCCGCCGCATCTCCTCCAGGAATCTGTAGGCCTGGGGCAGAGAAGCAGATGTTACTCAGCTTTCCTCAACAACCGGGCACGACGCTCTGCCAGCAGGCCAGGCACATGCTGCTGCCCCTGGAGGCAGGTGGGAGTGCCTCCCTGCTGGAGGACACAGTGCACTGAGGCTTCCCAGTGGTGATGGGGGGATGTGGTGATGGGGGGACGCGGTGATGGGGGGATGCGGTGATGAGGGATGCAGTGCCCACGGACCGCACATGTGCCATGTGTGGACGGTTAACAGGAAGCTTCGGCTGGCCTTTCAGCTGGAAATGCAGAGCCAGGGCCCTGGAAAGTCCCTCAGCAGCTGTGCACAGAGGCCCGCTCCCCGTGTGCGCGGGCAGAGCCTCCCGGGGCGGCAGAGGCCCTGTGTTTTGCACTCAAGTCTTGGGAGTGGACATGCATGTCAGACTGGAGGGCAGGCAGCAATATCCAGTGGTTTGTCTTGGGTATTATTATTATTTTTTTGAGATGGAGTCTCAGCTATGAAGATTTAAGCTTATTGGATGGCCCCTCCCATCACCTGGCAGTGGACCTGTATTTAAGGAAGGCCTCAGCTGGGGTGGGCGCTGGTGGAGTGCAAGCCTTCCACGCAGTCTCAAATCAGAGGGTGAGGGCAAACATCTACAACTGAAAAGATGTTGCCTCAGATGTTGACAAACCACTCTGCCATGTGCCGGGCGCTGTGCTGGGGACACAGGAGAACAAGCTTGGGTAATGCTGTAGCGGGGAGTCCAGGTCAGGCTGAGGTCCTGCAGTGGCAGAATTCAGAGAAGGGTTGGCACAGGGAGAGAGGGACAGGAAGGAGCTGGCCAGGGTCGAAGAGGGACCCTGTGGTCAGAAAGGGCCAGTGTCCTTCTGATGCAACCAGGGCCTAGCGTGTGTGACTGCTCTGTGTGCAGAGCTACCTTTGGAGAGGGCAATGAAGTGGTTTCCAGTAGGCAGGCAGAGGGTGCGGAGGGCAGGTGAGGGGTGGTGGGGGGCAGGACAGGTGGCGTAGCTGGGTGAGGGGCGGTGGGGGGGCAGGACAGGTGGCGTAGCTGGGTGAGGGGCGGTGGGGGGCAGGACAGGTGGCGTAGCTGGGTGAGGGGCGGTGGGGGGCAGGACAGGTGGCGTAGCTGGGTGAGGGGCGGTGGGGGGGCAGGACAGGTGGCGTAGCTGGGTGAGGGGCGGGGGGGCAGGACAGGTGGCGTAGCTGGGTGAGGGGCGGGGGGGGCAGGACAGGTGGCGTAGCTGGGTGAGGGGCGGTGGGGGGGCAGGACAGGTGGCGTAGCTGGGTGAGGGGCGGTGGGGGGGCAGGACAGGTGGCGTAGCTGGGTGAGGGGCGGTGGGGGGCAGGACAGGTGGCGTAGCTGGGTGAGGGGCGGTGGGGGGCAGGACAGGTGGCGTAGCTGGGTGAGGGGCGGTGGGGGGCAGGACAGGTGGCGTAGCTGGGTGAGGGGCGGTGGGGGGCAGGACAGGTGGCGTAGCTGGGTGAGGGGCGGTGGGGGGCAGGACAGGTGGCGTAGCTGGGTGAGGGGCGGTGGGGGGCAGGACAGGTGGCGTAGCTGGGTGAGGGGCGGTGGGGGGCAGGACAGGTGGCGTAGCTGGGTGAGGGGCGGTGGGGGGCAGGACAGGTGGCGTAGCTGGGTGAGGGGCGGTGGGGGGGCAGGACAGGTGGCGTAGCTGGGTGAGGGGCGGTGGGGGGGCAGGACAGGTGGCGTAGCTGGGTGAGGGGCGGTGGGGGGCAGGACAGGTGGCGTAGCTGGGTGAGGGGCGGTGGGGGGCAGGACAGGTGGCGTAGCTGGGTGAGGGGCGGTGGGGGGCAGGACAGGTGGCGTAGCTGGGTGAGGGGCGGTGGGGGGCAGGACAGGTGGCGTAGCTGGGTGAGGGGCGGTGGGGGGCAGGACAGGTGGCGTAGCTGGGTGAGGGGCGGTGGGGGCAGGACAGGTGGCGTAGCTGGGTGAGGGGCGGTGGGGGGCAGGACAGGTGGCGTAGCTGGGTGAGGGACGGTGGGGGGCAGGACAGGTGGCGTAGGTGGGTGAGGGGCGGTGGGGGGCAGGACAAGGGTGACAGGAATGTTGCCGGTCTCCAGCATCGAGTGTGTGCAGGCTGTGCTCAGATGATGGCGGGAAAGCTGAGCGGACGTGGAGCCGTGGCCCGGGTGAGGCGGTGCGCATGGCCCGGCGGTGCTGTAGCGGCCTGTGCCTGGGCTCTCTCAGTTTAGCTGGCCGCCTTGGTTTCTTTCTTTTTTCTTTTGCATTTCGAGTTACTAAATCCCATAGGCTTCAAGCAACCATAGAGACAATAAAGAAGTTGGTGAAATATTTAAAATGTGGATTTTCTGTTAATTTGGAGGATATAGCAGTCTGGGCATCTCTACAGTCCAGTTTTGCTTTTATATGTAAAACTATAGTTCTCCTAGAAAGAGAAACCCTGGTGCAGCAGGGCGCGGTGGTGCACACCAGCCACTCAGGAGGGTCTTTTGAACCTGGGAGGCTGAGGCTGCAGGGAGCCGTGACTGTGCCACTGCACTCCAGCCTGGGTGACACAGCAAGACCCCGTCTCAAAACCAAACCAAACAACAACAAAGAAAGCTTGTTAGGATTAGACTGAGTTGTTTTTCCAGCAGCAAAAGGGGCAGTGAATGGAAGTGGAAGGGTGCAGAGGGGAGTGAGCAGCCGGATAAGGGACTCTGTGTCTCACGGGGCTGACCTTTCAGCCCTGAGGAAAAGCCACTGACAGGGAGCTTTCCTGTGAATTCTGGAGACTGCAGCCCAGTGAGGCCGACATGGCCACCAGCACGTTTCTCAAGCTCGTTTCTCGATACTCAGTTTGTGAGCCCTGGGAACCATCTGCTAGGGCAACACAGCTGGTGGGCGTGGAGGCCCTGCAGGCATCGGCAGAGCTGCAGGGTCTGACACAGGCAGGTGCGTGGAATTCTGTATGTTGGCTACAATAGAATTATGGTTGAAAAAGAGGCCGGGCGCAGTGGCTCACGCCTGTAATCTCAGCACTTTGGGAGGCCGAGGCGGATGGATCACAAGGTCAGGAGATCGAGACCATCCTGGCTAACACAGTGAAACACCGTCTCTACTTAAAAAAAAAATACAAAATTTAGCTGGGTGTGGTGGCACTCACCTGTAGTCCCAGCTACTTGGGAGGCTGAGGCAGGAGAATTGCTTGAGCCCGGGAGGCGGAGCTTGCAGTGAGTTGAGATCGCACCACTGCACTCCAGCCTGGGCAACAAAAAACAGACTCCGTCTCAAAAAAAAGGAAAAAGAGTAAGAAGAGAGGCTTCTGACAACAGGAGCATGTCTCCTATGAGAGCAGCCCTCCCCCTAACAACGACAGACACATGGAAAGGCACTGGGGGCAGCTGTGAGCAGGCTGATGCTGGGAGTGGGTGGCACTGGGTGGGCTTCCTGCTTCTCACAACTTTCTTTTTCTTGTTTGGTTTTTTTTTGAGACAGAGTCTCACTGTCTCCCAGGCTGGACTGCAGTGGTGCGATCTTAGCTCACTGCAAGCTCCGCCTCCTGGGTTCATGCCATTCTCCTGCCTCAGCGTCTCAAGTAGATAGGACTACAGGTGCCCGCCACCACGCCCAGCTAATTTTTTGTATTTTTAGTAGAGACGGGGTTTCACCGTGTTAGCCAGGATGGTCTCGATCTCCTGACCTCATGATCCGCCCGCCTCGGCCTCCCAAAGTGCTGGGATTACAGGTGTGAGCCACCGCGCCAGGCCGCTTCTCACAACTTTCTGTCTCAGGGTAGAAGTCAGGGCCAGTCTGGGCATCAGAGAGCCACATTGAAGCCTGCCCTCTTCCAGGCTTAAAGAACCAGAATCAAGATTTTTGATGACCACAGCAGCTGGAATGTGAAGGTGGAACTGTGGTGATACAGCAAGTCAGAGGGCAGCTCAAATCCTGGGCATACCCTGCCCTCGTCACTAGTTGCTCCCACACTACACGTGAGGCAGGGGAGGCGCAGACTTTAAGATGGCCAACTCAAGCTACCAGCAAGGATTTCAGCTGCTATCCACCACAGGGGAAAGAGTTTCTACTCGGAGCTGAGCAAAGGTGATTGCCTAATAAAACGAACCAAAAAAAGCAAAACTCTTTGGAGGAATATAACAGAATCCAGAGTCTCTACAATGGATTAGCCACAATGTCCATGATACAAAAAAATGACTAGACATAAGAAACAGGAAAATTAGATCCATACTCAAAAGGCAAGTAATGGAGATCAATCCCACATGACCCAGATATTGGAACTGGTAGCTAAGATTTTAGAGCAGCAGGTACAACTCTGTTCAAGGATATAAAGGAAAACATATTTTAAACAAATTAACAAATAGGCAGTTTTAGCCAATAAATAAAAAAAAGAATTAAGTGTAAATTCTAGGGCTGAAAAATACAAGCGCTAAAAAAATTGCTGGAGAGGTTAACAGCAGATTGAAGATAGCTAAAGAAAGTCTGTAAATACAAATTAGTCCAAAGGACAGAAAAAAGAAAATAATGAGCAGTAATCGCAAATGTGTGTCTACTAGATATAGAAGACCTAACATTTAATTGGAGTCCCAGAAGGGAAAAAAGAGCAAATTTCCCAAATTTGGTGAAACACAAATATAAATCCAAAAAGCCCAGGATAAATAAAATGAAAACACCTAGGAACATCATTATCACACTGCTGAAATACAAATTCAAAAGAAAATCATGACAGCAGCCAGTGCGGTGGGAGATGGAGAGATACATGAAACGGAAGGGCCCCAGAGACAGCCCACAGCTGACTCTTCCAGAAACAATGGAGGCCCAGACATAGGGAAAACATTCTAGTGCTGAAAGGAAAAAAAGTCTGTCAAATCAGGATTTTTTTGAGTCAGGACCTTGCTCTGTTGCCCAGGCTGGAGTGCAGTGGTTCTTTCGCAGCTCACTGCAGACTCAACCTCCTGCGCTCAGCAATCCTCCCACCTTGGCCTCCCAAGCAGCTAAGACTGCTGGTGCGTGCCACCTTGCCTTGCTGTTTTTTTCAGAGATGGGGTCTCACTTGTTGCCCAGGCTGGACTTGAACTCCTGGCCTCAAGAAATCCTCCCACCTTGGCCTCCCAAAGTGCTGAGATTACAGGCGTGAGCCACCGCGCCTGGCCTCAGAATTCTTTATCTGATGAGAACAACCTTTAAGAATACAGGCAAAATAAATACATTTCAGATTAATGAAAAGTAAGACAACTCATCAGGAGATCTGAACTTGAAGAACTGCTAAAGGGAGCTTAGGCTGAAGAGGAATATCACAGGCAAAGCTGAATCACTGGGAAGAAGGAAGAACACCAGAAATGGTGCTTTGGGAGGCCGAGGCAGGTGGATCACCTGAGGTCTGGAGTTCGAGACCGGCCTGACCAACGTGGAGAAACCCCGTCTCCCCTAAAAATACAAAATTAGCTGGGCATGGTGGTGCATGATTGTAATCCCAGCTACTCAGGAGGCTGAGGCAGGAGAATCATTTGAACCCAGGAGGTGGAGGTTGTGGTGAGTCAAGATTGTGCCACTGCGCTGCAGCCTGGGCAACAAAGAGTGAAACCACCTCAAAAAAAAAAAAAAAAAAAAAAAAAAACGAACACCAGAAATGGTAAATATGTAAGTAAATGTAAAAGACTATTTCTTTCCTTTTAATTTCTTTCTTTTTTTTTTCTTTGAGATGGAGTCTTGCTGTCACCCAGGCTGGAGTGCAGTAGCGTGATCTCAGCTTACTGCAAGCTCTGCCTCCTGAGTTCATGCCATTCTCCTGCCTCAGCCTCCCCAGCAGCTGGGACTACAGGCGCCCACCATCACGCCTGGCTAATTTTTTTGTATTTTTTTGGTAGAGATGGGGTTTCACTGTGTTAGACAGGATGGTCTTGATCTCTTGACTTTGTGATCCGCCCGCCTTGGCCTCCCAAAGTGCTGGGATTACAGGCATGAGCCACTGCGCCCAGCCTCCTTTTAATTTCGTTAAAACATATGACTGTTGAAAGCAAAAATTATAACACTATATTGTGTTTATAATACATTTCAATGTTATACATTTGACAAATATAGGTAGGGATGTGGGTGGGTAAATGGACGTACCTGCTAACTCTAATGTGTAAGTATGTTTATGGTAATCCCTAGGGCAAACGCTAGAGATATAATGCAAAGAGAGGAGTAGAGATAAAAAGCTGATAGCTTTTTAATGAAATTGTAAAAAATATTCAACTGACTTAAAAGAAGGCAGGAAAGAAGGTTCAAAGGAACAATAATAAAACTGGTAGGACAAACCAAACAAAAATGGTAGCCTAAAATCAAGCCATATTAATTATATTAACTGTAAATGGACAAAACATTCCAATTAAAAGGCAGAGATTATCAGAAATCTAGAAAAACTCAACTCTGTGCTGTCTATCAGCAATATACTTTAAATTCAATGATACAGATGGGCAGAAGGTGAAAGGAAGGGAAAAAGTATCATTAAATACAGTGATACTGATGGGCAGAAGGTGAAAAGGAAAAAAAAACCCTGCACAACACGGCATAAGATGCAGGACTAGCTATACCAGTGTTAGATTTGCTATACCTCAAGACAACATTACCCGAGATAAAGGGGACATTTCACAAACATAAATTCAGTTTCCCGGCTTACTGCCTCAAGAGAGAGTTTTCAGGCCACAGTGCAGAATAGGGTAACAGAGCCAGCAGTCTCACTATGCTGAGAAGAAAGTTCATAGTTGGAGGATGCCCAGGTGGCCAGAACTGGTGGGATACAGTACTGAACAGGAGAGAACAGAGAGAGAGAGCACTTCGGAGTCCTGCAGAGGGTTCTGTCTGAGTCTTCATCTGAGTGCTGAATAGTGCACACATGTGACGAAAGTAACTGAGGCCAGGGAAAGACTGTAGGAAATAATTGGGTGGAACAATCCCCAGAGAGTGATCACACATGGCCGGAGAGTGAGATCACACATGGCTGGAGAGAGAGAGATCACACATGGCCGGGGAGTGAGATCACACATGGCCGGAGAGTGAGATCACACATGGCCGGGGAGTGAGTGGTCACACATGGCTGGAGAGAGAGAGATCACACATGGCCGGAGAGAGAGAGCTCACACATGGCCGGGGAGTGAGATCACACATGGCTGGAGAGAGAGAGATCACACATGGCCGGAGAGAGATCACACATGGCCGGAGAGTGAGGTCACACATGGCTGGGGAGTGAGATCACACATGGCCGGGGAGAGAGTGATCACACATGGCCGGGGAGTGAGTGGTCACACATGGCCGGAGAGAGAGAGATCACACATGGCCGGAGAGTGAGTGATCACACATGGCTGGAGAGAGAGAGATCACACATGGCCGGGGAGAGAGTGATCACACATGGCTGGGGAGAGAGTGATCACACATGGCCAGAGTGAGATCACACATGGCCGGGGAGAGAGAGATCACACGTGGCCGGGGAGAGAGTGATCACACGTGGCCGGGGAGAGCATGGTCACACGTGGCTGGAGAGTGAGTGGTCACGCGTGGCCGGAGAGTGAGTGGTCACGCGTGGCCGGGGAGAGAGTGAACACATGTGGCCGGGGAGTGAACACGCGTGGCTGGAGAGAGAGAGTGGTCACGCGTGGCCAGAGAGAGAGTGGTCACACGTGGCCAGAGAGTGGTCACACGTGGCCAGAGAGTGAACACACATGGCTGGAGAGTGAGTCATCACACGTGGCCGGAGAGTGAGTCATCTCACGTGGCTGGAGAGAGCATGGTCACACGTGGCCGGGAATTGTTTGCAGTCCCACCAGCCAGAGTGGAAAGACCTTCCAGTACAGGAGTCAGTGAGAAGAGCAGAGCCCTCACAAGGGTATTGCCTGGATAGTGGCACAAAATGAGCACTGGACTCAAGGCTGTTCTAGACCCCACTAAGAAAGCTAAAAAGCAAGCTGCAAGATGATCACATCATTCCCAAGTAACTTAACCTTGTCCCAGAACAAAACTGAAAAATATTGAAAAGAACACATGCACACAGAGAGAGAGACTCCATCACCCAACAACCTAAAACACTTACAATGTCTGGAATCCAATAATAAACTATCAAACATCCAAAGAAGCAGAAAATAATGAACCATAATAATAAGAATCAATCAACAGAAACAGATCCAGAATTGACACAGACTGAGTTAGGAGACAAGGACGTTAAAACCGCTATTATAAATATGCTTCATGTGCTCAAGAAGGTAGAGCTAAGTGTAAGCATAATACAGACATGAAAGATATGGGGAAAGAAGTGAAAAGTAGAGGTAAGAAGCTGATAGCTAAAATGAAACTGTAAAAAATATTCAACTAAAAAGAAGGCAGGAAAGAAGGTTCAAAGGAACAATAATAAAAACTGGTGGAAAAAGTTGACAGGTAGAAAACTGACATGAAAAAGATGGATGGGATTAGCATCAGAGTGAGACACTGCAGTAAACTTGAAGCACTAGGAATGGCAAATCCCTAAAATGAAAAACAGAAAAATTCCTGGGGGGAGAAAAGAAGAGCATCGATTGAGGGAGGGGATGAGGGGATGGTACTGTGTTACAAGTCACTGGGATTTCAGAAGCAGAGGGAAAAAGGAACACAAGGGAACTGCGGCCAGGCGCGGTGGCTCACGCCTGCAATCCCAGCACTTTGGGAGGTTGAGGCGGGTGGATCACTTAAGGTCAGGAGTTCAAGACCAGCCTGGCCAACATGGTGAAACCCCGTGTCTACAGGCATCGCTGGCGCACACCTGTAGTCGCAGCTACTCAGGAGGCTGAGGCAGGAGAATCGCTTGAACCCAGGAGGTGGAGGTTGCAGTGAGCCGAGATCACACCACTGCACTCCAGCCTGGGCAACAGAGCAAGACTCCATTGTAAAAATAAATAAATAAATAAATAAAATAAATAAATAAAAAGGGAACTTCCTCACAGACTGGGAGAAAATATTTGTAAATCATACCTGATCGAGGAAATGTATCTAGGATATATAAAGAATACAATAATAAGAAAACTCAATAACATGATGAAAAAAGACTTGAGCGCTTCACAGATGTGTAAATGGGTAATACGCACATGAGAAGGTGCTCCACGTCACTGTTCATCCAGAAAATGTAAATTTAAACCACAGTGAGGTGCTACTCACACTCTAGGAAGGCTAAAATTAGAAAGAATGATCAAATGCTGGTGGAGATGAGGAAAAGCGTCGAACACAGCAGCTAAATAAGTTATTAGCCTGCCACTTGAAAGTGACGATGTGCTGGCCGGGTGCGGTGGCTCAAGCCTGTAATCCCAGCACTTTGGGAGGCCGTGATGGGTGGATCATGAGGTCAGGAGATCGAGACCATCCTGGCTAACACGGTGAAACCCCGTCTCTACTAAAAAATACAAAAAACTAGCCGGGCGAGGTGGCGGGCGCCTGTAGTCCCAGCTACTCGGGAGCCTGAGGCAGGAGAATGGCGTGAACCCGGGAGGCGGAGCTTGCAGTCAGCTAAGATCTGGCCACTGCACTCCAGCCCGGGTGATAGAGCGAGACTCCATCTCAAAAAAAAAAAAAAAAAAAAAAAAAGTGACGATGTGCTGTCTCTAAAATTAAAAAATAATAAAGCGACTAAAAAATGGAACACCATTTTCTTTTTTTGTAAAAATGCCTGAAAAAGAAATTGTGGTTATTCAGACTTGGGTACATGCAGACATTTCTTCACAAAGTAAGTCTGTCGCTTCCACGTGGCACTGCTAGTAACAGCCAGCAACAGGTGAGACTGTTACTTTTTGCTACTGACAATTTTTTTTTTTTTTTTTGAGATGGAGTCTCGCTCTGTCGCCCAGGTTGGAGTGCAGTGGCGTGATCTCGACCTCGGCTCACTGCACGCTCCGCCCCCCGGGTTCACGCCATTCTCCTGCCTCAGCCTCCCTAGAAGCTGGGACTACAGGCGCCCATCACCACGCCCAGCTAATTTTTTTGTATTTTTTAGTAGAGACGGGGTTTCACTGTGTTCGCCAGGATGGTCTCGATCTCCTGACCTCGTGATCCGCCCACCTCAGCCTCCCAAAGTGCTGGGATTACAGGCGTGAGCCACTGCGCCCAGCCGCTACTGACAATTTTGTTTCTCTGTTGAGACAGGGTCTCGCTCTGTCACCCAGGTCACCCAGGCTGCAGTGCAGCGACACCATCAGATCTCACTGCAGGCTCAACCTCCTGGGCTCAAGTGATCCTCCCACCTCAGCCTCCCAAGCAGCTGGGACCCCAGGTGTGTGCCACCATGCCTGGCTAATTTTTTCCGTTTTTGTAGAGATGGGGTTTCACCATATTGCCCAGGCTGGTCTTGAATTCCTGGGCTCAAGTCATTCTCCCGCCTCAGCCTCCCAAAGTGCTGGGATTACAGGCTTGAGCCACTGCACCCGGCCAATTTGAGCACTTAAGCCTTCGTTTCAGGAGCCTTGCGTAGCGGGATGCCGCTAGTGAGCAGTGCCCAGGCCTCACCGTCTGGTACTCCTCCATCCGCACGTAGTGCTCCACCAGGAAACCGTAGACGTCCCCGATGCGGATGATGCTGTCCAGGTCTGGTTCCTCTAGGAGCAGCTCACACTGCTTGATGGACTCCTTGGGGTCCTCCGTGTATGTCCTGCCGAGAGCAGAGATGAGGCCTGGACCCTGAAGCCCTGAACACCTACTGCTATCAGAGGTCGGAGGAGACTCTTGGCCTGTAAGAGGAGCTCTCCGGAATGGCAGGAGGAAACTTTCTATGAAGTTAATTCATGAATTCCTTAATTTGTTCATTCATAAATGAACTCATCCATTTAACACTCTTACGGATCATTTGAATGCTGGGTCCTATGCTTGGACATGAAGACCAAAGACTTCCGACGCCTATTCCTGCTCCATGGAATAGTCCAGAGGGGGCCAGAAACCTCTGGACAAAGTGTGACCCAGAGGGGACGTGGTGCATGTGGACAGGGTGCATGGAGAGGCGCACAGCAGCCCTTGCCCGAGGCCGCTGGGAAGAACCCTCCAAGCAGAGAGGCTGGCCCGCACACAGGTTGCGCGTGTGGCCTGGCGTGAGGGTCTGTGGCAGGGCAGGGTGTGTGGCCTGGGAACTGGGGCGACACCAGGGAAGTGAGCCTGCTGAACACAGTGTGGTCCAGAGCAGGTGACTGGAGCCGTGCAGAGCTCAGGCTCCAATGTCAGGAGGGTCCGGGGCCCACCTGGCCACCCACTGACTCGGCCATTCCAGACAGGTGCCTGGCCTGCTCTCTGACCCCTGGCACGTAGAAGGCTGCCCGCCCTGGCCCTCACACATCATCTCCCCTCCACCCACGTCCTATGCTATCCCTGATGACCAGCTGCTATCGATTCTCCTCCTCTCCTGCCTCCTGTGGCCTAAGCTCAGCAGACACCTGTGAGACGCTGATACCCCAGAATCAATACGCGCAAGCGGACCGTGCCCTTCAAAGGGTCCGACATTGTTCAAAGTACTTCTGGAACTCTCATTTTGGAAAAGGTTCTCAGATAAGGAAGCGCCCTTGCCAGCTGAGACAGAGGTTGGGCCCTGAAGCGCTCAGGCCAATGCCCACCATGCTGTCTACACAGCAGCTCTCTGAAAAGCTGAGTTACTGCCCATACATAAAGACGGGGAGGTATTCAAATAAACCTAGAATCTCGGCCTCTCCTGAAAACCGAGACGATGGGCTGCCTGGGTCTCCTCTCCACAAGCTTGGAGCTGGTGGCAGTTGACCTGTGGAGAGGCACGAGCCCGCTGGCCACCATGGTCCCCACCACCCCAGGTCACACAGCGGCCCTCACTCAGGACTCCCCTGCCCCACCCCTGCACACCCTAAGCAGGTCCATGGCTCCCCAGACACACCCTCTCCTGTACCAGATCTGCCTCCTCCTCCCGCTCCCCCACCAGGTTTCTCTCTCAGCATCTCTGGTATTTCCAGAATGCGTTCCCAAGGCTGTGCCCAGGCTCTGAGGGCTCCCAGGAGGAGGTGGGGTGTGTCTTCAGCAGCAGCACTGTCCCGAGAGAGCTCCCATCTGCTGTCCTGCCCCTCTGCTGGCTGCGGTTTCTTGTGGTCAGCCCTGACCCTATAGTCACATCTGTCCCGGCCTGGCCCCGCTGGCCCCGGCGGCGCACCTGCGGGCCTGGATGAACCTCTTCACCAGTGCCATCCTGCTCTGTAGCTGTGCCAGCCTGGTCTCCTGGTCCAGGGGGCTCTTGGCCTTGGCCAGGCACTTGTAGGCCTCAGTCAGTGCCCCGTGGGCTTTGTCGTAGTTCTGGTATTCATCGATCTCCACCTGTACAGATGAAACCCATCAAGACCTGCTGGGCTCCACAGCCCTCCCTGGGGCCCCACTGGCATCCCAGGGAGGGCCTGCACCTGGGCACAAGCGTCGTAAAAGCTGGCCAGGAGGTCCAGGGCCCGCCCCTTGGTGTAGAAGCTGATGATGTTCCTCATGACCTCCGGCTCCTTCCGCCAGTCGAGGGACTGCAGGTAGTTGGCAGCCATGATGTAGATTTCCTTCTGCCTGGACACGTTCGCAAAGAACGTGATTTTCTCTGTGTCTCCAGATTTGAGCAGCGCCCTCATGGCCTAGGCAGAGAGGCAGCCAGGCTCAGGCAAGCAGGGGCTGGGCCGGGACAAGCACAAGGGACCCCGAGCAGGAGCTCTCACAAGAAGAGGGGCTCAGGGCTTCCCGATAGAGATCTAGTGGTCGTGCTCCTCCTGGCCAGAAAGGCTCCGCCCTGGCTCAGGGGAGTCACAAAGGCAAATGGAGATGCATGCAGGGGGCCCGCAGCCTAACTGCCTGGGAAGCAGCCGCGGGCTGGGGCCGGGAGAGGGGCCGGCGCTCACCTTCAGCTTGTTGCCGGCCTGCGTGTACTTCTTGGTGGCCAGGTGGTAGCTGCCTTGGCGCATGCAGCAGTTTGCTATCTGCTCCAGCAGCTCCCGCCGAGACTCCTCAGGCAGGTCCGAGGAGTCCTTGGCCACGGTCATCTTTTCCGCCATCTCCTCGGTGATGCTCATGTTTTGCTCCAGGCATAGCTGCAGGGCTTCGCGATACTGCAAAGGTGCAGAGATGCAATGGGGCTGCCGAGGGGGCCAGGAACCAAAGTGCGCCCCTCATCTGCCACCGCTTCAGAGGAAACCAGGCCCCTCGGCTCAGTGGTGGCCTCTGTCTAGCTGGGGTGGGTATGGAGGGGACAAGGATGTCTCCCCCGCCGCACCAACCTAGTCATTGACGTGACTTTCTCACGCTGTTAACGTTGCAGAGTGGAACAAAGGAAACAACAGTCTCAAGTGATATATGCTCAAAAGAATATTATGTTTGGGAGAAAAGAAAACTGGTAATTTTCTTCTATAATTCTAAATTTTTTTTTTTTTTTTTTTTTTTTTGAGACAGAGTCTCGCTCTGTCGCCCAGGCTGGAGCGCAGTGGCTGGATCTCAGCTCACTGCAAG
Source organism: Rhinopithecus roxellana (assembly GCF_007565055.1). NCBI lineage: Eukaryota > Metazoa > Chordata > Mammalia > Primates > Cercopithecidae > Rhinopithecus > Rhinopithecus roxellana. Next base: position 71,651,744 of record NC_044568.1, on the reverse strand, counting down.
CTCCGCCTCCCGAGTTCACGCCATTCTCCTGCCTCAGTCTCCTGAGTAGCTGGGACTACAGGCACCCGCCACCTCGCCCGGCTAGTTTTTTGTATTTTTTTTTTTAGTAGAGACGGGGGTTTCACCGTGTTAGCCAGGATGGTCTCGATCTCCTGACCTCGTGATCCGCCCGTCTCAGCCTCCCAAAGTGCTGGGATTACAGGCTTGAGCCACTGCGCCCGGCCGCAATTTTTTAAATTAAATTTTAAAATTAAATTTTTGAGACGGGGTCACCCAGGTTGGAGTGCGGTAGTGCAATCACAGCTCACTACAGTCTCCACCTCCCAGGGTAAGTTGATCTTCCCGCCTCAGGTTTTGTATTTTCAGTAGAGACTGGGTTTTGCCATGTTGCCCAAGCTGGTCTTAAACTCCTGGACTCAAGCAATCTGCCTGCCTTAGCCTCCCAAAGTGCTGGGATTACAGGCACGAGCCACTGCACCGGCCTGATTTTCCTAACATTTTAAGAATTTTTTTTTTGTTTTGTTTTGAGACAGGGTTTCGCTCTTGTTGCCCAGGCTGGAGTGCAACGGCACAATCTCGGCTCACAACCTCCACCTCCTGGGTTCCCGCCATTCTCCTGCCTCAGCCTCCTGAGTAGCTGGGATTACAGGCATGCGCCACCACGCCCGGCTAGTTTTGTAATTTTTTTTTAGTAGAGACGGGGTTTCTCCGTGTTGGTCAGGTTCATCTCGAACTCCTGATCTCAAGTGATCTGCCCGCCCCGGCCTCCCAAAATGCTGGGATTACAGGCGTGAGCCACCACGCCCAGCTCTCATTTTAAGAAAAATTTTGGCCAGGCGCGGTGGCTCACGCCTGTAATCCCAGCACTTTGGGAGGCCTAGGCGGGGGGATCACAAGGTCAGGAGATCGAGACCATGCTGGCTAACATGGTGAAACTCCATCTCTACTAAAAATACAAAACATTAGCCAGGCGTAGTGGCAGGCGCCTGTAGTCCTAGCTACTCGGGAGGCTGAGGCAGGAGAATGGTGTGAATCCAGGAGGCGGAACTTGCAGTGAGCTGAGATCGCGCCACTGCACTCCAGCCTGGGTGACAGAGCGAGACTCTGTCTCGAAGAAAAAAAAAATTTTTTATATTCTTGAGAGTATGTCTTAGGCCAGGCATGTTGGCTCACGCCTGTAATTCCAGCACTTTGGGAGGCCAAGGCGAGAGGATCACTTGGGCCCAAGAGTTTGAGGCCAGCCTGGGCAACACAGTGAGACCCCCATTTCCACAAGAAAAAAAACAGTAATAACTCACAAATATATATGAAGTAATAACACATTTATATGAAGAAAGAGAATATGGCTGGGTGCGGTGGCTCACACCTGTAATCCCAGCACTTCGAGAGGCTGAGACAGGCAGATCACGAGGTCAGGAGATTGAGACTATCCTGGCCAACATGGTGGAACCTCGTCTTTACTAAAATACAAAAATTAGCTGGGCATGGTGGCACGCACCTGTAGTCCCTAGTACTTGGGAAGCTGAGGCAGGAGACTCACTTGAACCCAGGAAGTGGAGCTTACAGTGAGCTGAGATTGCGCCACTGCACTCCAGCCTGGTGACAGAGTGAGACTCTGTCTCAAAAAAAAGAAAACAAAAAGGAAAAAAGAAAAAGAATTCTGTCTTGGAGGTGTTTCCATCTCAGTACGCTGGGGGCTGCCACATGCTCTCTGCTGCGTAGACGCCCACAGTGCTGAGGAAGCCCTGGGGATTGAGCCGGCCTGGTGACAGAATGAGGGCCAGTGTCCTTGCTGCGTAAACCGTCTGCCGAGCACGCCCTGTGCACACGCCACTCACACGTGCGGCAACGTGTCTGTCAGGATGAACTCTCGAGGGAAGGGGAGGCTGGGACAAGGGAGACCTTGTCTTGTGGTAGGTTCTGCCTGCTGTGTTCCACAGGGCCTGGGTATATCTGCTTCCCATGATAATCCAGTAGGTTTTCTCACCTTTTCACCCTTAATAGCCCAGTAAAAAATGGCATCTCTGTGAATTTTGATCTGTATTCCTATCATGAATAAAGCGAAGCATTTTATATTTGGGAACCACCCATATTTCCTTTTGAATAAACTGTTCCTGGCCAGTCACAGGGCTCACGTCTACAGTCCCAGTGCTTTGGGAGGCTGAGGCAGGAGGATTGCTTGAGCCTAGGAGTTCAAGACCAGTCTGGGCAACATAGCAAGACCCTGACTCTATGCGAAAACTTTTAAAAACTTAGCTGGGGATGGTGGCCCACGCCTGTGCCCCAGCTATGCAGGAGGAGCGAGGGTTGCTTGAGCCCGGGAAGTTGAGGCCGCAGTGAGCCACGATGGCAACACCACAATCCAGCCTGGGCAAGAGTCAGACCCTGTTTCAAAAAAAAAAAAGGCTAAGATGGTAAATTTTGTGTTATGTGTATTTTTACCACCCCCTCCCCCCCATAGGTGAGTGCAATTCCCTGTGTATGATCTGATGCCAGCATGAAGGATGGCAAGTCTACACTCATGGACCTACTGGGTGTGCCGTACGTGAAATCCAGGGCACCAGAGCCTTCCTCAAGAACTCATAACCAAGCGAGCAGCCATTCCCACAGCCTCTGGGCACAGGGGACCTGAGCCATGGAGCCTGCGTGGAGCCGAGCCCAGGCCCCGCTGGCCCCGTACCTTCCTGGCGGCTAGCAGCAGCTCCACTGCCCTCTCATACTGACTGTGCTCGATGAAGAAGTCGGAGCAGCGGGCCAGGAGCGCAGGGTCTGACGTCTCATCCAGGTCCTCTGCTATGAGCTGCAGGGCCACAAACTGCTGGGTGGCAAAGGCCAGCTCCAGGGCCTTGGAGAAGTGGCCAGCCTGCGGATGTGGTGGGCTCTGAGCAGCTGCCCGAGGCCTGGGGGCCCGAGACCTCGGAGGCCTCGCACAAGCAAAGGCCCCCTGGCCTGCTGCCCTCCCCAAGGCCCCCACCAGTGGCCGGCCCTCACCTTGTGGTACAGCATGACCGCCCTGTCCATCTGCATGCCCTTCTCCTCATAGTATCGGGCCGCCTCGATCATGTCCTCGGGGGAGCTCAGCAGGGCCAAGTTTATGAGCTGGTCGTCCAGGCTGTTCTCCTGCAGGCAGGGAGGCAGGGCCCTGAAGCAGCTCCCACTGGCTTCCCCAGGCCCACTGAGATTCTGGAATGTGCCGGGTGTGAACCCGCCCCTTTACTTTGATATACTGCTCAGCGATCTCTGCGGCTGTGGGTTTAAGGAGCTGATGATTTACTAGGTTTGTCTCTGAGGATTCTCTGATGCTCTGGGTTCTGTTTCACAGAGCACTGCAAGAACTACCTGACACGCGAGATGCTTCTGGAAGCAAGAGCCCGGGCTGGGACATTTGTGTGGGTGCAGAATGCCCAACAGCTTTCTAGGAAGGGTCTGCTGTCTGCAAGGCCATAGGCCGTGAGCCAGCCTCACACCCGCTCAGGAGCCCTGGAGCCTGGGAAGCATCTGGGGACAATGCTTTGCAACCAATGTCAGAGGGGAGCGGCCAGGGGTGGGCGGAGGGTGGGCGGGTGGGGCGGTAGGGTGAGGAGTGAGTGGCAGACACCGGCCAGACCACGTGTTGCTGACACGATTCTCTCTGTCCATTTTTCCACTTGAAGCTGTCTTCAGAGGACCTCGAGAAGCACCGGCTCCCCACTCTGGCCCCGTGGTACCTTGCACAGGCGGATGGCATTCTTGAAGGCCTGCGCCCGGGTGTAGAAGTGCACCGCCTGCCCCACCTCCTCCTGGCTCTCGTACTGGCGTGCCAGGTGGTAGGAGGCCGCTAGGTTTCCTGTCTCGTTGGCGATTTGCACAGCCTAGAAAGACAAAGAACCCAAAGATGAGACTCGGTGGCCTTGTGTCTGCGTCACGTCCGCCTGGCTGGCTCCCCTGCAGGGCCCTCACCTTCTGAACATTGCCCTGGAAGCAGTGGATGCGGACCAGGGAGAAGTGGTCCTGGGCCAGTTCGTAGTAGTGCAGCGCTGCGTCCATCTCGCCCTGGCTCTCCAGGTACTGTGCCCACCACCGCCACAGGGTCCTGTGGGCAGCCCCAAGGCTATGGGTTCTCCATCCGAGTCCTGCTCCAACCCAGAACGGCCCCCACCCCGCCCCTGTGCCACTCTTAGAGTGCATGTCACCTGACCTGCAAACAGGCTGGGCCAAGAGTGAGGAGCCTGGGCTCTGTCCAAAGGGAGGGCCCAGCTCAGGGCCCTGGCAGACCTCTGAGGAACCGGGGGGACACTGCCCACTCATGCAGGAAGCACAGGAAGGGGAGCTGCCTGAGCAAGCCCTGGGATCCCCGCAAACTTCCAGGATGGAGTGCGGTCCCACCAGCCCTGGTAGGAGCACTCACTCATCCTTCATCTTATTCACATAGAGCTCCAGGGATGGCAGGTCCTCCGACAGCATCCTGGGCACTTCGAAGCGGTGAGTGTCCGACTTCTCGTAGCTGTGAGAGGAGGAGACAGAGGTCCTGGTTCCCTCCCATCCCAGCCCCGCGGGAACCAGATGGGCTGAGAGGCAGCGTTGGTGAAATGCATCAGAGCGACGGCCCTTGGGGTGTGGGCTCCCAGCCTGCAGCTCCGCGGAGCCTGAGCACACATGGCCAGGAGGCAGTGGGGGCTTCCTGCACTGCGGGGGCCCGGGAGGCGGGTCGCCCATCCGCATCTCAGGAACAGGTCTAAGAGCAGCTCCCCCTCTGGAGAGGGTGGCATGGGTTCATCTGTCCTCAGGAGATACCAAGCCCATCTGTGCTCAGCAACCGAAGGACACACGTCCTTCTCCTGCCTTGAAACCCGGGTGGCCCAGGACAGAAGGGGCAACCCCACGTCTCTGAGACTCCCAGAAGCTTCCTGCCAAGAAGGCGCCACCTCCCTGAGACAGACACCTCCTCTGAGAACCTCCCTGGCCACCTCACCATAGCACACACAGAGGCCTCAGGAGCCAGGACCATCCAGAGAGACTGGGAGGAGGCCGCGAGGGCCGCACTCACTAACTGAGGGCCCGGCTGCAGTCGGCACTGGCCTCCAGGTGCCCGGCATAGTGGTGGTAGGTGCTGCGCAGGTGCACGCGGTCGTGGCGCTCGGCTACCTTGAGGGCCTTCTGCCACTGCCCTGCAGCCTGGTAGAACTTGTTCAGGAGGTCGTAGCGCTTGCACTTCCTGTACAGCTGCTCGGCGTCCTCCTGAGGAATGAGGATGGGCAGGTGTTGTGCAGCCTCCGCAAACCCATGCTTCAAACACACTGTTCCACGCCAGGCCACCGGTCACTGCAACTTCCCACACTGCCAAAAACACTGACACAGGGGGCTGACACGGGCAGAGCAAATGCCACACACCCACAGGGCATCCCTGTCCCACAGCTGGAGAGTGAGATGCACCACCAAGGGGTGGCCCCACCTCCCAGAGCCCCCCCCCACAGAAGTCCCGTGTTCAGCCCTGCTGACCTGGGGATCTCTTGGGCGCTCTGTTCCAGACCCGCACGCCTGATAGGCACACACCCTGGAGAGCCAGCAATCACCTAGCCTCTACCCGCCTCACCTCCACCGCAGCCGTCTGCCCAGCTCTCCTGGGCCATGCCTCTTGGCTCTGCCCTCAACACTGCAAGCTCAGGCCGGTGGGCATGCCTCCTCCTTCCCCAGGGGGCTGTGGCTGTGGTAGGCATGGTGCCTTCCCACCCCCCCCACGGGGCGCCCCTCACCAGCATGCCTAGCTGTGTGGCCAGCACGGCCACGCGGGCCTCCAGCTCCGGCTCCCGCTCCGCCTCACGCAGTGCTCGGGCCCCACGGGCGTGGCCCATGTTCCCCAGGCACACCTTGGCCACATCCAGCCGCTGGGTCTTCACGCACATGCGCGCCATGTTCTCCCAGACGGCCTCACTGCGGGCAGATGGCGGTCTGTAAGGCTCCTGCCCAGCACCTCAGGGCCCCCTGGCCGTACGGCCGCTTCTCTTGGGGCAAGTAGTCATCAGGCACAGCCACCAAAGGGGCATGAGGAGGGGCCTTCACCCATCAGCTCCGTCCCTGGGCAGGACTGCAGGCCATGCAGAGAGGTGCCTGTCATGAGTCCCACGGCCTCTCCAACCCCAAGAGGCAGGGACCGGGTCCCACTAAGAGACAGAAGGACCTCTTATGCAGGTCACCAAGTTCCTCCTTTTTCCCGGCTCTAAGCGGCTGTCTGATCAGGAAATGTGGGCTTCCTGTGTTGCTTGCACACACAGGACCTGCTCTGAGACAGAGCCTCCTGCTCTCACCTGGGCCCGGGACTGCAGGGCCCCTGGTAAACCAGCCCCGCACAGCAGGGACCCTCACCTGACAGTCTGGCAGCCACAGGGTGGAGCCTGGGGGATGGGGTGCAGGGCCCAGACCCTGACTCAGCCCTGGAACCTAGAGCCAGGCCTGTCTCCCCAGGAGAGGGTGACCCAGCCTATGCAGGATTCTGCAGAGCCCTGGAGGTCTGCCGAGCAGAGGGCCCCGAGGACAGGCCTGCAGACGGGCTGATCAGTGGGACACGGGGGACAGCACCTTCCACCCCAACCCTGTGCCCCACTCTCGGGCCGTGAGTTTTGTGTGTGAAGGAACAGGGTGCCAAGTGGGCAGCTGCGTCAGGGCACAGGTGCAGGGATGGTGGAAGTCACCCTGCCTCTTTGGGTTTTTTTGTTGTTTAAGACAGTGTCTCCCTCTGTTGCCCAGGCTGCAGTGCAGTGGTACAATCACAGCTCACTCCAGCCTCAACCTCCTGGGTTCAAACAATCCTCCCACCTCAGCCTCCCCAATAGCTGGGACCACAGGTGTACGCTACCACGTCCAGCTAATTTTTCGTATTTTTCGTAGAGACGGGGTTTCGCCATGTTGCCCAGGCTGGTCTTGAACTTCTGAGCTCAAGTGATCCACCTGCCTTGGCCTCCCACAGTGCTGGGATGACAGGCATGAACCACCGCGCCCGGCCCCCCGCCTCTTCGTGAGGCTTCCTGCATTCCTCCCCTGCTGGCGCTGATCCAGGCAGGACCGGAAATGACTGAGGACTTGGTTTGTGTCGGCTCTGGGGAAGGCAAAGGCTGATGACGGCCACCCTGGGGGGATACGACGCTGCATGACAACTGTGTGTCCGCGTGTGAGGGGGGCACTCAGCCAGGCCTCCTGGTGGGGCTGGGCGGGAGGTGGGTCCAAGGCTATTCAGGGAGACCCCTCCACAAGGGCCCTTGGGGCCGGGCTGGCCTGCGGCTTCAGCCCTGACGTGGGCTCAGGGCCTCGGACAAAGGTCCTGTTCCAAGTCACAGTTCAGTGTGGTCACCGAGCAGGGACAGGGAGAGGATGCACTGGTCACTTCCTGAATCTCTCTCCTCTGCCACATGCACCTCCCCTGCGAGCCCCCCACAGCCACGCACACACGTGCATGCGCACACACATGGACGTGCACACATGCACACGCACGCACGCATATGGACGCATACACACGCACACACAGACGCACACGCACACACATGGATATGCACACATGCACATGCACGCACACACATGGACGCACGCACACGCACACACAGATGCACACGCACACACATGCACGTGCACACATACGCAGGCACACACGTGCGCACACACGCACATACTCCCACAAGCACAGGCAGCACACCCCGCGAGTGGCCTCGGAGCATCCCCACCCAGGCCCACCCTCGCATTCCAGGCTGCTCCCTGCAGATAAGCCACAGCCCAGCCCACAGTCTTGGCAGGGCAGCAGCCCTGCAGACTCCCTGCTGACACTCCCTGCAGGCCACTTTTAGGACTGGAGGGACCAGTGCCCAAAGAGCCCCAAGCCCGCTGTCCTGGTGAGTAAGAGGGGCTGGAGTGCGTGCAGTAGGGCATTTTCCTAATGGCCTTGCCCCCGTGAGGAGGAGAGGCCCAGGAGGACATCCAGGGAGCCCAGTCCCACCATGGTGCCTCTGTCTCCAGGAGGTGTGGGCTACCCACATCTCAGGTTCCCCAGCTCCCATGGAATCACAGGGCAAATGGCTCCGAGATGGCAGCCCCGGGCAGGCTCAGCGCACTTGCGTCTGAGTCTGGGGGCTGGAGGTGGGTTCCTGGGACATGCCCTGTGGTGGTGCCTGTGGCTGCAATGCTGCATAGCCAGGTGCCCGCTCCTGAAAGCCAGCGGGTACTTTGTGCCTGGTTTTACATGTACTTGGGTGAATTCCATGGATGTGTTCCACCACCCAAGGACGCGGGGCGCGGAGGTGCGTGTGTCTTAGCAGCAACCGGCCCAGGCAGCCCTTGCTCGTAGGTTTATGTGGCAACACGTGCCAGCCCAGCCCAGTGCCCCTGCCGCGTGGCATAGTCATGCCTGGAGCAAGGAGAGGGTGTGTCCAAACCCACGGGCCAGGCCCTCGTGGGGGTGCCAAGCGTCTGGGGGCCGGGAAGTGAGCCTGCCTCCCTACCACTGCCATTTAGACCCATGGGTGTAAAACATGCGTGTCCTCTGATGGCCTCACATGGGGCTCCTCGCAGCGCCTGGGTGTACCCACTGGCAGCTTCCTGGACACTCAGTCGGCGCTGTGGTGAAGGTGACGCCGGGCGCATGGGACCTCAGGGAAGTGCCCCAGGCAGCAGCGTCCTGATCTCCGATTCGCGCTCCTCAGTCTTTTAGCTTCAGAACTGCCACCAAGAGCAGCACAGGGAGAGGCCTGAGCACCCGGCCCACCTATCCCCCAGACTGTGCTGCCCTCGGTCCTCCAGAGCTCCAGGCAAGAAGTCACATCTTCACACTAAAACAGCAGAAAACCAAGTCTTGTCTTTCTCCTCCATCCTGAGGTCCTGGGTAAGTCCACGTGGAAGGACCCATGGGTGTAAAACTAGTTTATAAACGGCTCAGACACAGCTGCCCCATGCTGAGACACGCTTCAAGACTGGGGGTCCAGGTCTCCCCAAAACACTGCTGGGCCTCACCCGTCAGCTAATGATGCATGTGGAGTGCAGGGGTCACATCCGAATCTCAAAAGAAACATTGTGTTTTCACCGCACAGCTTCCAATCAGTTCTACAGATCGGAGGGAAGGGATGCTACAGCTCCTCCCAGACTTCTCATTTCTCTAGCGTCTGGGTGATGGCGGCACTGGGGCCTCAGTGCGTGAGGCGTGGTGGCTGCTTCATAAACAGCACGTTGTGAGACACGCAGTCCTTTTTATTCTCCTGTCCCAAAAGATTTCACGACTGGAATCTTTTTTTTTTCTTTGAGACGGAGTCTCGCTCTGTCACCAGGCTGGAGTGCAGTGGCACGATCTCAGTTGACTGCAATCTCTGCCTCCTGAGCGATTCTCCTGCCTCAGCCTCCCGAGTAGTTGGGACAACAGGCACGCGCCACCACACCCAGCTAATTTTTGTATTTTTAGTAGAGACGGCTTTCATCATGTTGGCCAGGATGGTCTCAATCTCTTGACCTTGTGATCTGCTCACCTCGGTCTACCAAAGTGCTGGGATTCAGGCATGAGCCACCGCGCCCGTCCCATAACTGGAATCTTTAAAAAATCTTCTGTTTGTGCACACGCTGTCCCCAGGCCCAGGTGTGGGGCTGGACAGGGCTGGGACCTGCCTCTATCTGCCAGGTGCGGCTCCTTTCCTCTCCCTTGTCCTGAAAACAACTGGTTCCTTCTGTCCACATCCAATTGCAGTGGAAAATCACAAACAAGCAGAGGAAACTGGCAGCCAACTCGGGGCTCAGCCGGGCTCCCCTGTGCTCTAAGCGCCCCATCTCCCCCATGTGGAGGCCACCTGTGGGGAGCGGGAGAGAACCCGCAGGTCAGCCTTGGTTTTGCTCTGGCTCCCAGGGCCCATGTGTGACCGAGGACCCAGCCAACACACCATTAGATGCCTGCACTTCCATGTGCCCTGTCCCGGGCATTAAGTCTGCACCATGTGGGGCTTGGAGAAGCATGTGCTGGACGTGCGGCTGCCAGTAGAAGCTGGACACACCCTCCCACAGTCCCCTGCCTGCCAGGCCGAGACTGCTGGGAGAACCCATGGGAAGGGCGGTCGCAGACTGGCCAGAAGCGTCCAGACCCAAGCACTCTCTGCAAGCTCCTTCCACAGCCAGCCTCCTGCTCTGGCCACCAGCAAGGCACCAGCCCTGCGTGATTCCTGCCTCCTCTCTACAACGGCCGGCCAGGGCTCTCGGGACAACCTTGACTCCGGTGTGGGGTTCTGGGGTTTTGTGCATCTGACATGAATTCCAAGAAGTAAACACCCTCTTAGTTCCCATCCAAGCCTTGAGAATTTCCTGTTGTCCCGGCCGGTCTGTGGAGTCACCCACATCTGCACTTCATCAGCCCCGCAAAGCACTGGAACCAGAAGCAGATGGGCAGCAGGGATGCAGCCTTCAAAGGGCCCTACAGAAGCTCTGCTGAGACCACCCTGTGTCAGGACGAGGGCGGCTGGCGGAACAGCGGCTTGACGATCGCGCTTGCCGAGGCCGCCCCCTCCCTCCATGTCCTTGTTCTGTGCTAGAGCTCCCTGTTGGGTTTGGGAGCTGCAGACACACATGCGGGAGGGAGCAGTGGGACTCCACTGTGACCAAGACCCCAAGCAACAGGGAGAGCAGGAGGACATGATGGGCTGGGGGGAAGCCCACAGCCCATCTGCGAGTCCCCTTAGTGGGAGTTGCCCCCGAGAGCCACAGAGCCTCCCAGAAGGGTCGCTCTTAATTTAAATGCTGCTCCCAGGCCTTCTGCCCTCCTGCGCCCAGCCTCCCACAGCGCCAGGAGTTAGAAGCAGCGTGATGGCTGAGGGCATAGGGACCTGGAGCACCCCAGAAGTGCCAGAAGGGTGGGGGCCGATGCTGGCCTCTGCGAACCAGGACTTCCGGAGGTACTGTCACCGTGTGGGAGCACGGCTGTGGCCTCCTCCCCACTCAACCTGAGGAAAGGACCAGAGGGGGCCACTGAGACAATCAAATGTGTCCTCTGGGCTCTGAAACCCAGCACTGGCCTTTTTGTTGGAAGTTAGCCATTTGAAGACTCCCAAAAGATAAATGGTTTAGTTAATTAAGGAGGAAATAAATTCTTCCCCCATGGAAACTTTTGGGAAACTTCCCTTTCAAGGCACCGTTCTGCACTGTGTGCTTGGGAACACTGAGTGTTTGAGACACGGCACCCCCTGTCCACCTCCGAGGAGCAGGGTACAGGCAGGAAGGGATGGGGACATCCCCCCGGGGCCTTCTGAGCCACCCAGGAGAGTGGGGGCTGCCAGCACCAACGTGCCCCGCGTGCCCCATCCGGTTCAGGGGGCCAAGAACAGAAACAGAAACAGCAGCTTTTCCCTGGGCACAAGCCAAGGAAGAAGAGAAAGCAGAAACCCGACGGCCGCATCTGCAGCGAGCCCCTGGGGAAAACCCCACCACGGGCAACGTCCCTCAGGAAGTGAGTGGAGAAACGTCTCTCAGGACCCAGCACGCACCACGGGCTGGAGAGGACGGAGCTGCTGCCTTTCTGAACAGACACGGGGCGTGTGGGGAACCCTGCTTCACCTGTGGATATACAGAGCCGCATGCCAACACGTGAACTGAGACTGCTCCCAGGAAATGGCAGCTCTCAGAACTGCCCTGAGCCAGGGCCCCACGCACGGGCAGTGCACGGACAGGAAACGGTCAAAGTTCTGCTGTTACCGTGGGCTGGGAACAGGACTCTCTGTCCCAGCCCTGTCTTGGGCGTGTGCCCGTGAATGGTTTGCATGGATGTGGGACACCTGCGTTCACGAAGCTTTGGACCCTGGGTAGGGTGGGAATCCCACGCCGGGTTTGGGGTCTCTGGAGATGGGACAGAGTTTGAGACCCTCTCGCAGTGTCTGCCCAGCGGAGCAGAGTAATTCTGAGCAGAATAGACGAAGACGCCTCCGAGCTCTCTGGCAGCATAAGCTCTGCCCGAGCGCCTGACCACTTACAAGGTGACCTGCCTCGTCCCGTCCCCAGCTGTGGGGGTGACCGTTCCCATCAACAGCAGAGGTGGCCTAAGCCCCACGTGACATTCGCCGTGTCCCAGGCCCCACTGACAGCCCCACCTGGCATATCCAGAATCCTACCCTTCTTGCCACCTAAGAATGACCTGGCCCCGAGGTTCTCCAAGTACAGGTCCCTGGCCCCACAGGTCTGGGTGAACGTGCTCCCTCCAAGCACATGCGTCTCTCCCCTTCCCAGTGATCCTGTGATATCTGCCCCCCTTTTGAGGGCAGCATTCCGTGACGGGGGCAGGCCTGGAACGTGGGGGCGGGGGGACGCCTGTGGTACCTATGGGACTGGGAACACAGGGGCGGGGGAGAGGTACCTATGGTCCTGGGGGTATCTATGGTCCCGGGGGCAACTGGACGGCTGGGGGTGTGAAGTCCCCAGGGTAGGCAACAATCCCCCAGTACCCACCGGCCTCCAGGTCCCGGGGGCCACCAGGCTCAAAAGCAACAGGCGAGACAAGGGGTCTGGCCCGCACCCGGCGTCCCTGGCCTGTCCTCTGGGACAGGAAGGTGGGGAGGGCAGCAGGGGGTGGGCCTGGAGCAGGGCCTCAGAAGTCCCCCGGCCTTTCCCATCAGGAAGCACATCCTGTTGGTGTCTGGCTGCCGCGGCAGGGCCGCTATTTGTTGCGGTTGGCTACGCCCTCCAGCTCACCAAAAACAGCCTCAAAAACAATCATTTCCTCTCTGCTGAGAGCCAGGGAAGGCGAGCTCTGCGCACACGGGCGTCCCTGCAGCAGCCACTCGCTTTCCAGGACCAGCCAACTGCCCTGGAGGCATCTGCACAGGGGCCCAGGAGGTAGAGAGGAGCTGTGAACCCGCTCCACGCTGGTCACCCTGCCTGGAGCCTGGTGCTCACAGCGGGCTGGTGCTAAGAAGCGTGGCCCGGGCTCGACTCCCACTGCTGCCAGCCTCCCGAGTGACTCTGTTTTCCACTGCTGCAGGCGAGAAGAGGCACGCACGGCGCAGGCCGGCCTCCGCTTCCCAGGAAGACGGCGCACTCCCGGCCCTGGGTTCTTGCTGCTGCCCACCCTCTCCTCCCTGGGATGGGCCCCGAGGCGAGCAGCTTCAGCACAGGCCTGGCCCTGCTCCAGGTGCAGGAAGGAGGATAAGGCTGGGCCGAGAGGCGGCTCACCTGGACCGTCCCATGGGCCTATGCCCGCGCCGCCCCGAGGATGAGCGGTGATGTCCTCTAGCCGCCCCTAGCAGCGTCGGCTCTCCCTGGACCCTGGACGTGCGGCTGCGAACTGGGACTTGGCTTTCTCTGGATAAGTGGCGGCACTGGCGTCAGCGATGACCGTGCAGAGACTTGTGGCTGCAGCCGTGCTGGTGGCCCTGGTCTCACTCATCCTCAACAACGTGGCGGCCTTCACCTCCAACTGGGTGTGCCAGACGCTGGAGGACGGGCGCAGGCGCAGCGTGGGGCTATGGAGGTCCTGCTGGCTGGTGGACAGGGCCCGGGGAGGGCCGAGCCCTGGGGCCAGGACCAGCCAGGTGGATGCACGTGACTGTGAGGCGCTGGGCTGGGGCTCCGAGGCGGCCGGCTTCCAGGAGTCCCGAGGCACCGTCAAACGTAAGTCCACTTGTTTTCCCGATGCCTTCAGCGTGGCCGAGGCTCGAGGGCACACAGGAGATGCCAGGCGCGGATCTGATGAGCGGGTGGGGAGGCCTGGCCCCTGCTCTGCCCTGAGTGTGGCCTCTGGACAGGCAGGAGTGGGCACTGGGTCTCCCAGGGAACCAGGCCCCACAGCCCCCTCTCCCTGGCCAGTGGCAGCCTCACACACCCCTCCTGCTCAGTGCAGAATCTGCCTCCAGCTCTTTTACACAGGAATTCATCTCAGGCATTTGGGTGGCCTCTCTGCCATTACGCATAGTTAAGAGACAGGTATATTATTAATCAAATCAAGGAAAGGCATTTTTCCTTGGTTGAAAACAATTATTATGGCTGGGCATGGTGGCTCATATCTGTAATCCTAGCACTTTGGGAGGCCGAGGTGAGAGGACTGCTTGAAGCCAAGAGTTCAAGACCAACCTAGCCAACATAGTAAGAGACCCTGTCTCTAAAAATTAAAAAAAAAAAACAAAAAAACAAAACAAAACAAAAAAAACCAAAAAGACTGTTTCTTTACTCATGAGTAAAATGAACAAGAAATGAGTAAAATAAACAGAAGTTTAAAAATGCACGGATGACTTCTAGCTTTGTTCTCACAGTTGTTGGGGTCTTTGAGGCGGACAGCGGCAGAAGGAGATCCCGAGGGATGGGTTTCAGATGGGACACTGGAAAGGAGACGGACAGGGAGGCTGGGACACTCAGAAGGGGACAGGGATGCTGAGTGGTTGCAGAGGAGAGGAAGGGGCTCAGAATGATGTCACCACGCTGTGGGGTTTGAGTGGCAGGTGTGGGGCTGCATACATAGGAAGTCGCTTACAGCCACGGTCATCTCAGCAGTCACGGCCTGGGGACGCAAGTCTCCCAAAGGCCAACTCTCTAAAACTGCCAGCAAGGTTTTGACTCGCAGACACCCCAAGTCTCTGCTGCAGAGCGCCACAGGCTCAGGGTTGAACGCACCTTCTGCTCTGAAGACAATGCTGGTCTCTGAGGTAGAGCCTCCGCTCTAGGCTCTGGAGGGAGTCTCGGAGTCCTGGGGTAACACATACCACATGTGCCTCAACCACACAGCTCCATCCCCAACCTGCCGCACTCAGAACCCTCAGCGGGGAACGTCATCCCCATTTCATAGGCAAAGAAACCGAGGCTTTGCAGAAGGCATGTGGCTAGGATGAGGTCCCACGAGGGAATTCAGCGCCCTTCTGTCCACTCGAAGGCCCTCAGCTGCACTGCACAGCCTGGACTGGGCACCTCCTCTCACGTCCTTCACCAGCAGGGACCAACAGCCGTCTTTTATTTTATTTTATTTTTATTTATTTATTTTTTTTGAGACGGAGTCTTGCTCTGTCACCCAGGCTGGAGTGCTGTGGCCAGATCTCAGCTCACTGCAAGCTCCGCCTCCCGGGTTTACGCCATTCTCCTGCCTCAGCCTCCCCGGTAGCTGGGACTACAGGCGCCGCCACTTCGCCCCGCTAGTTTTTTGTAGTTTTTAGTAGAGACGGGGTTTCACCGTGTTAGCCAGGATGGTGTCGATCTCCTGACCTCGTGATCCGCCCGTCTGGGCCTCCCAAAGTGCTGGGATTACAGGCTTGAGCCACTGCGCCCGGCCAACAGCCGTCTTTTAAAAAGATCAAAGCCTATGAATAACTTCAAAGCTTTCACCGGCTCTCAGAACCCGGTGTCCTATGGAAAGCCCGAGACTTGGGTCTCTGCGTGACTCAGGCCAGGCGCCCTTCTTCCAGACTCTGCCTGCTCTGCTGAAGGAGCTGCAGCCCCGTTACTGTGCTGAGCCTCTCGCGGGGGCAGCGGTTTCACGGGCCCTGGAGGTGGGGCCGGGTGTTCGTGTGCTTTGGGACCATCACAGGCATCCAGCCTGCAGAGCACCCCCCGCTGGGGGAGGGAGTTCCCTGCCGGCCCTTGGCTGCAGCTCTGCACCTCCAGGCCTCCTAACTGCTGCCACCAACACCCACATGTGGCCCAGGCAGCCCAGTCTCATGGCAGTTGGGAGCCTTGGCACCCCTCCCTGTTGCTACCTCTTGCATTCCTCCAGTCACAGGGCCGCGTGTAGCCTCTGGGGCGTTGTTTGCATCTGTCCCAGGTCCCCGGCTGTCCACTTGCTTAGGCCTGGTCACCTCAGGCCAGCAGGACACACGAGCCCCTCACAGAGCCCCCTAGACAGCCTCCTGCTCACCTGCCTGCGTCTACTGCTCCTCCCTGAGCCCTGGTCAGCCCCTTGGACAATATTCACAACATCCTCCTGCAACTTGCACGGCATCTGCAGGTGGCTGACCCTCAGCGAACCTGAGCAGCGAAGGTTTGTCCACAGGAGGGAAGCGTCATGGAAGCTCTTTGTGAACGAGACTCAGTTCAGGAAAAGGAACAGGCTCGATGGGTAACTTTTCTTTAATTTTTAAATTTATTTTGAGACGGAGTCTTGCTCTGTCACCCAGGCTGGAGTGCAGCCACCACATTCCCCAAGGCTCCAAGACAGGGACGCACCCAGCATCTCCCTTGGCCGTGCTGGTGTCTTCCTCCTGCCTCTCTCGCCTTCTCCTTCACCAACATCCATCTGCACTGGTGCTCACCTCTCCAAACCCATGTGTTGCTCTCCCACGGGGTGGCCCCTCTGTCCACACAGCCCAGCAACATTTGCTGCCCCCACTCACGTGCACCCGTGTCCCCAACCTGGTGAGGGGCTGCTACCTGCCACCACCGCACATCAAGCCAGCCTTCCTGCAAAATCCTGCCCCATAACCTAGGTGGGCCTGGAAGTAAGCCCCGGAGAGGGGCAGCAGCTCTAGCCTGGCCACCCCACTGAGTCCGGCCAGCTCCTAGCATCTTCCTTCATGCCTCGGCCAGTGTTCCTTGTAAAATCATGCAGCACGCATGATGGGCTGCGACCCTCTGTGCTGTGAGGCTGGGTGCTGGTTTGCTCACAATTCCATCCCGAGAACCAGTCTAGGGTCAGGGTGGGGCAAGCCAGGGAAGGCAACGTCACACTGCGTGCCTCCTCACGCAGGCCAGGGAAGGCACCGTCACACCGCGTGCCTCCTCACGCAGGCCAGGGAAAACAATGTCACACCATGTGCCTCCTCACGCAGGCCAGGGAAGGCAACATCACACCGCGTGCCTCCTCACGCAGGCCAGGCCATCCTCGGGGTTTCCGGATGTCGCTGAGGTCCGCGTGGATGTCTCCTGATGGTTCTGTGCCCCATGGAACACACGGAGTCAAAATCATCCAGCGCTTGTCACTTGCAAACATCAGCAGGGGCCTGCCTGAGGGATGGGAGATGCGCCCCGGACATCCTGAACTCTGGTCAGGGCAAACAGGGCTGGGCCCAGGGTAGAGGGGCCTGGTCTCGATTTCATCCAGGTTCAGGCCCTCCTGTGGCCCTGCCTGGGGTGTTCTGTGGCCTGTGGTGAGTGGGATTTTCATTACGGATCAGGGGCTGTCTTTCCCTGTAAGGAGCTTGGGGTACCAGGGAGGCCTGAGGTCCACCTCACATGCCATATCAAGCGCGGGTCTCAATTTCTGCTCCTCACTTCATCTTGTTTTGGACATTTACTTCATCGCTCTGTGTTTCGAGCGTTCTGTCAGGCATCTGCAACAAGGTGGCTCGGGAACAGATGACGGTATGATTGAATCTTGAGGCAGGTGAGCTGGAGCCTGGCGCTAAAGGGGAGCCCCACCCCTCTCTCCGGTGGCTCCATGTATCTCCGTCACCACGCACGCCCCGCCACACATCAAACGGGCACTTAAGACCCTGCCTGAGTACAGGTGGAGGACAGAGCTCCCGGGCTTCAACCCTGCTCGGCCAGGACCCAGATGAACCACGTTCTGACCGACATCTTTAAAAGTCAGAGGCTACCACGTGGGGCCACACATACAGGCAGCACCACGGGAACCCGTAACACGCCCGAGCTGTGAACGCCAGCTCTAAACAGCATTCTTGGGGCAGGCGGGAGCGTGGCTCAGACAGGAAGGCTCGGTCAGGAGTGCCTCCTTCCTGGCAGGGCGGTGGGTCTGTGGGTACCGCTGTGGTGAGCCACGCACCCTGGGGACTCGGAGGCTGCACAGTGGCTTGTGGGGCGTGGCTGCTGCACAGAGCCCCTGCCATGGTGTGTGGCACAGGGCTGTGCCTGGAGCTGCCAGGAAGGAAGGCTGGGAGGCCAGGGGCTGAGGGCGGGAGGACAGGTCAGGGGTGCGTCTGCACATTCCCAGCTCCCAGGAGCCTCGGTCACTCAGCCTCACCACAACTACGCGTGCAGCTGTGCCTGGTGCTCAGGCCCACCTCGGTCATGCCATTCCGGGCTATGCTCCTCCCGGGGCAGCCCTGCACCCCTCCTCCCCCTTCATTCCGGTCTTTCCTCCCCTCCAGGGCAGAGCTCAGAGCCCTAGGCCGGGAATCTGAGCTGCTCCTCTCTCGAACATAACCTGCTTGATGTTTTAATGCCTCCCTCATTTTGCAATGTTTAGAGAAGCAGAGGCTTCTGGACGGAAATCATTGCCAAGACAGTTAAGAGCAAAGATGGCACAGCACCGTGCCACAGATCCCGCTGGAAGGGGCCTCCAGAGCTCACACACATCCCTAACGCGTGGACAGGACGCCCTCAAAATGCAGGCCTCGCTCCGGTCCCTGCAGGCTGCACGTGGTCACTGGTCGGGGCTGGCTGTGGAGCCCGCGGGAGCAGTCAGGGAAGTCCTGCCAGTCGGCCGGAGCAGTGTGTGACTGAACCCTGGCTCCTGCTGGTCCCACCTGCACAGGCCCTGGGGCAGTGAGAAACCCAGGGCAAAGGCACCTCAGGCCTCAGCAAGCTGCACAGTGCCACGCCGCCCCACACCTCAGGCCTCAGCAAGCTGCGCAGTGCCACGCCGCCCCACACCTCAGGCCTCAGCAAGCTGCGCAGTGCCACGCCGCCCCACACCTCAGGCCTCAGCAAGCTGCGCAGTGCCACGCCGCCCCACACCTCAGGCCTCAGCAAGCTGCGCAGTGCCACGCCGCCCCACACCTCAGGCCTCAGCAAGCTGCGCAGTGCCACGCCGCCCCACACCTCAGGCCTCAGCAAGCTGCGCAGTGCCACGCCGCCCCACACCTCAGGCCTCAGCAAGCTGCGCAGTGCCACGCCGCCCCACACCTCAGGCCTCAGCAAGCTGCGCAGTGCCACGCCGCCCCACACCTCAGGCCTCAGCAAGCTGCGCAGTGCCACGCCGCCCCACACCTCAGGCCTCACCAAGCTGCGCAGTGCCACGCCGCCCCACACCTCAGGCCTCACCAAGCTGCGCAGTGCCACGCCGCCCCACACCTCAGGCCTCACCAAGCTGCACAGTGCCACGCCGCCCCACACCTCAGGCCTCACCAAGCTGCACAGTGCCACGCCGCCCCACACAGGCCTCACCAAGCTGCACAGTGCCACGCCGCCCCAGGCCTCAGCAAGCTGCACAGTGCCACGCCGCCCCACGCCTCAGCAAGCTGCACAGTGCCACGCCGCCCCACGCCTCAGCAAGCTGCACAGTGCCACGCCACCCCACGCCTCGGGCCTCACCAAGCTGCACAGTGCCACGCCGCCCCACACCTCGGGCCTCACCAAGCTGCACAGTGCCACGCCGCCCCACGCCTCGGGCCTCACCAAGCTGCACAGTGCCACGCCACCCCACGCCTCAGGCCTCACCAAGCTGCACAGTGCCACGCCGCCCCACGCCTCAGCAAGCTGCACAGTGCCACGCTGCCCCATGCCTCAGCAAGCTGCACAGTACCACGCCGCCCCACGCCTCAGCAAGCTGCACAGTGTCACGCCACCCCACACCTCAGGCCTCAGCAAGCTGCACAGTGCCATGCCGCCCCACGCCTCAGCAAGCTGCACAGTGCCACGCCACCCCACGCCTCGGGCCTCAGCAAGCTGCACAGTGCCACGCCGCCCCACGCCTCAGGCCTCAGCAAGCTGCACAGTGCCACGCCGTCCCACGCCTCGGGCCTCACCAAGCCACACTGTGCCAGTGTCGCCCCATGCCTTGGGCCCCAGCAAGCCACACAGTGCCAATGCCACCACACGCCTCGGGCCTCAGTAAGCCACATGGTGCCAATGCCACCCTATGCCTCAGGCCTCAGCAAGCCACACGGTGCCAGGTTGAGGTCAAGCACATCTCTGCCGTCCTCTGGCATTTCCAGTGCTGTGGGCTCTGCCCCTTCCTCCAAGCACTCTGGCCCCCAGCTGCCTGTGCCCACGCTGAGCCAGGTCCTCACCTGCTGCCAGGCTTTCCCGCTCTCCCTACAGGGGACCCTTGGCCACCAGGCTGGCTCTCAGCCCCTGCGTCTGTTTCTTCTTTTGAGAGAACCTTGCGGAAGTGCTATGGTTTCTAACTCTGCAGTTACTTTAAAGATGAAAGAACGTGAGCTCTCAGTTACGTGGCAGTGACGCTCACTGGGGCGTCTGTTTTGCTGCGAGAAAAATGAGGAGAAGCCGCTGCCACTTCCCACTGCCCTGTCAGTGGTGCCCGCCTGTCTGCGGGCTGTCAGTGGTGCCCACCTGTCTGCGGGCTGTCAGTGGTGCCCGCCTGTCTGCGGGCTGGCAGTGCGTTCGGCTCTCCCCCTTGCTGGCGGAAGCCTCACGGTGCCACGTACCAGCTACTCAGACTCCTTAGCAGCCTGGGGGTCCCCGTGCCCCAGGGTCCTTCATGCCTCCACTCCCTGTGCAGTGCCCTCACGCCCTGGAGGCCTCAGGGCTGGGGGTGCCTCCCAGGCTGTAGCGGGCACGCTGGAAAAGCCTGGAACCCAGGAAGGAGAGCTCCCTCCGTCCCGAATGACAGGAGGGGTGCTGCGGAGGGAAGCAGCCTGAAATACAGCGGGTAGGATGGGGGCCCTCCGTGGCGAGGAGCAGTGTGCCTCCAGGGACACCGGGATGCTGAAAGCCTAGACAGACCATCCCAGACACCAGCTCAGCCGGGAGCCAGGGTCAGATGTGAGTGCCAGGGCAGCGCCCAGCCCAAGGGCCAGGTGGGAAGCAGATGCCTCAGCTCTGGAGTTTTCAGGTTATTCTGTGACTCCAGACTGCATTTCAATAAATGTTGAGGTTGAACCATGTGGAACTGCTAGTACTGGCTCTAGTGGTTCCAATGGATACTTCTAACCACGTAAACACTCGCGAAGTAAAGCAACCTGCACCTCCCTCCACCCCGAGTCTTGATGCCAGCGTGCCTGCCCCGTGCATGCGTGAACCTCGACAGCCTCCCCTGCCGGGCTGGCTTCCCACAGGCACCCTCTGAGGGGGCAGCTTGAGGATCTCCCCATCCCCCTCTCGGCCTCCGCCCAGGACACACAGCAGTCACCCTAGACGCCGGCACCTTCAGGACTCAGGGAGATTCTGCTGCTCCCTCAATTCTGGTGTCTGTGATGGATGCGGGCACGGGGACCCGCTCCTGAGCGATTCTGCTGTCTGTGATGGATGCGGGCACGGGGACCCGCTCCTGAGCGATTCTGGTGTCTGTGATGGATGCGGGCACGGGGACTCGCTCCTGAGTGATTCTGGTGTCTGTGATGGATGCGGGCACGGGGACTCGCTCCTGAGCGATTCTGGTGTCTGTGATGGATGCGGGCACGGGGACCTGCTCCTGATTGGCGAGGCTGTTTCCCTCTTAGACTCCTGCATCAGTTACCTGATGAGTGCCCTGAAATTTCAAGGCAAGTCGTTTAAAAAGGTGCAACTGTTTTCAACGACTTAGCTTTGGGAATCGAATTTCCCAAATATTGTTCAATCGAAAACAAGGCATGGTGATGACAAGCTGGGGACTCCGTGGGGCTGTTGTTTCACGTGCAGCCCAACTCTGGGCTGAGTGTCCATCAGCACACACACTGTTTGCTCTGCAGCACGCGGGGGCTCTGGGAACACACTGCTTCACTATCACGTCATTTGGGCCTCTGTGTAAGGTTTTATTTGTGGGAGAACATTTCTCTGCTACAGAAATGTAACAAGCCCTGGTCCCCGAGGGCAACAAATGCACCTCCCTCTAAGGTTCACCCACAGAAGGCTCCGTCTTCCCCTGACCACATGTCCATATGCCCTGCCTGCCTGGTTCCTGCAACCAGGGTATAGGTGGGGGACAGAGAAGGCTAGGCGCAGACCTACTGTGAGTGGGGAAGCAGGTCCTGACTTTACCTGCTGAGTGAAGGATTTGTGGCAGGAGGTACATGGCGTGGGGGTGCCCGGGCCCCAGGGGGTGAGAGGGTCAGGTGGGGCGCACTGGTTCAGACCCACGTCCGACCCCTGCTCAGCTCCTTGCTGGTTATGAGGGGCCCAGATGAGCTGCTTCTCCTCGGGCCCAAGTCCCCCAGCTGCTGGGAGGAGGAAACACAACCATGGGCTGCTTGGGGGTCGGGAAGCTGACCACGCAGGACAGCAGCCCCGAGGAACCGGCCCCACGGAGGCTCCGGTCAGGCAACACCCTTGTCTTGGATGCTGTGAGTTTAGTGAGGGGCCTGTGAGGCAGACAGGGAAGCCGGTGTTGCTGGTGGGGCTTCCCCTTCCCACCTCCACCCCTATGCTAGCGCCTTCAAGGGTCAAATCAAGCAGAGAGGAACAGCTGTCTCAGGAAGACAGAAACAGCAGCGTAGCGCCCGTCCCTGCAGGGATACGACCACTGCAGCCAGGCCCGGCGGCTGGGATGCACCTTTCCGATCAGGAAGACGTGGGACCCAGGGCTTGCAGGCAGGTGAGGGGAGGGCGTGATGCTTCCGGAAGGCTCTGCCCAGAGGAGGCATGGCCTGTGCTGACTGTCCTTTCCAAGTTAAATAGAGACCATGAAAGTGGTGTGATGGCTGGCGTGGTCTCTGGAGCCCACCTGCGCTCACCACTGTCTCTCTGTTCTTGGCCTACAGTGCAGTTCGACATGATGCGTGCCTGCAACCTGGTGGCCACGGCCGCGCTCACCGCAGGCCAGCTCACCTTCATCCTGGGGCTGGTGGGCCTGCCCCTGCTGTCACCCGATGCCCCGTGCTGGGAGGAGGCCATGGCCGCCGCGTTCCAACTGGCAAGTAAGTACCCGGGTGGGCGGGGCCACCACGTCCTTGCCCCCTGTGGCCTTCTGGTGTCACAGGAGGGTTCTGGGGCCTTGGGTGGCCTGGGGGGAAGCTGCAGGCCGTACCTCTCAATGTGTGGCCACAGACCACTGATAAGCCCCACGGAGCATCCTCCCTCTCCACGGGCTGCTGTGGGCAAGAATGATGAATGACAGAACCACACCCAGGCCAAGGAGCAGGGAGGCTGCCACCACCTGGCGCGGCCTGGCGTGTCTGTCATGCCCTTTTCCACTTTAAAGGCCGAGGCGCTTTGCTTTCCTGAGTCTGTGGGGTCTGACTGCTGACTGGCCCTCGTGCAGCCCACATGGGGTGGCCTGGGTCCTGCCCCTTCCTCAATGCTGAGGCAGCTGGCGACGAGCAGCCCCTGGACAGAGGCAGAAGGGCCCATGCCTGGCCCCGCCCTGTGCCCCTTCCCACCTAAGAGGCCTAGAGCAGGTCAGGCCTAGGGAGGCCAAGGCCTGTGCTCTGTTATAAACGCAGCTTCCTAGGACCCGCGTGGGGTCAGCGCAGGCCCTTTCTGTGAGCAGGACAAGACAGAGTGAGGAGAACACGCTAGCACGTTCCACACACCCTAAGCCGACGGTGAGGGGCCTGCACGAGCACACGCCATGTGCCTGGCTCAGACACAGATGCAGACGGCACGACCATCACGAGGACCCTGGCTTCCCTAAGCCACCATGCGAGTGGGGGAGGAGGCCCGGCCTTGCAGGCGAGGGGGCCATCGCTGCTCAGAGCCTCCTCTCAATGCTCTAGACCCAACGCCCTGGGACAGAGCTTGAAAAGACCTGGCGTCGTAGAGGGTGACAGTGATGAGGTCGTTGTAAATGACCTATGGAATGGTCCTGCAGCGTTCTAGACAAGTGGTGGAGCCACAGCAGTGTCCAGCCATGACCCCCAGCGACCCGAGGGGCTCTGCTGGTCTTCTGTGGCTGACTGAGAGGTGTGAGGACCGCGGGCACCTGCGGCAGGCTCAGGTCTCCTGCTGCTCACTGGGACAGGTCAGCCTGGTGACCGCAGAGACAGGGACACAAAGAAAGCGAGCACGTCAGCCCATGGCTGAGCGTGGCCAGCACAGAGCTGCCCGCACCCTCCTCCTCCTCCTCCTCCTCCTCGGGGCCAGTGCGGTATTCTGCAGGTTGCCCTGCAGCTCCCACAGAGGAAGTGGCAGGAAGTCCAGAGTGAATCATTCTAGGAATCATGATCCTGGACCCTTATCTTTCTTGAGAAATACAATTTCCAGAATGAGGCTGACAGACGGCGGGGGCAGGTATTCCTGCACTGGAAAGTGCCCCAGGGCGAGTCAGGCCGGGCTCTCTGGGCGCTATTAATAGCATGGTGTGATAGCATGGTGTGGCCTTGGGCAAGTCACTTCCCCTGGCGGACAGGGGCGGGACGGGAGGGTGCCTCCAGGCTTCAGTGGAAGAGCACAGGGCGTGGAGCCCGGAACTGGAGCTGCGTCTTGTCTCCATCACCATCCACGTGGGGTCGGGCGGATTACTGAGCTAACATGAGCCTCTGCGTGCCCAATTTCGAAAAGGGTAATTTCTGCCCCCACCCAGCTGATTGTAAGAACGAATGAGACAGGCACGTGGGACAGAGGACTGACTCTGCCTCCTCCCCTCCTGCATGACTACAGGGAAAACACGAGACTCTCAACGAGGTGCCCAGGCTAGGAAGGTTCCCACGGGGCCCTCTGCTGACCCAAGGGCCATAAAACAGAGAAGTGGTTTTCCTGTCTCACTGAAACAGCCGGTCTCTACTGCGTGCAGAGATTGGCAACCCCGTGGCTTAAAGAAGGAAATGGAAGATTTTGAAAATGTAATTGGAAATGCTGGGTCTGAATAAAGATATTTTGGTGGCATACAGAAAGCAAAAGCAATAGTTTTTGATTCTGAAAATAACTCCTTCGAGTAGGATAACCCAATGGATCACCACATTTCTTTCTTTTTTTTTTTTTTTGAGATGGAGTCTTGCTCTGTCGCCCAGGCTGGAGTGTAGTGGCGTAATCTCTGCTCACTGCAACCTCTGCCTCCTGGGTTCAAGCGATTCTTCTGCCTCAGCCTCCCGTGTAGCTGGGATGACAGGCATGCGCCACCATGCCCCGCTAATTTTTGTGTTTTTAGTAGAGACGGGGTTTCACCATGTTGGTCTGGCTGGTCTTGAACTCCTGACCTCAGGTGATCCACCTGCCTCAGCCTCCCAAAGTGCTAGAATTACAGACGTGTGCCACTGCGCCCAGCCAGATCACTGCATTTCTTTTTCGTTTTTTTCTTTTTTTGAGATGGAGTCTCACTCTGTGGCCCAGGCTGGAGTGCAGTGGCGAGATCTCGGCTCACTGCAAGCTCCGCCTCCCGGGTTCACACCATTCTCCTGCCTCAGCCTCCCGAGTAGCTAAGACTACAGGCGCCCGCCACCACGCCTGGCTAATTTTTTATATTTTTAGTAGAGACGGGGTTTCACCGTGTTAGCCAGGATGGTATCGATCTCCTGACCTCCTGATCCGTCCGCCTCAGCCTCCCAAAGTGCTAGGATTACAGGCGTGAGCCACCGCGCCCGGCCCAGATCACTGCATTTCTTTTTTTTTTTTTTTTTTTTTTTTGAGACGGAGTCTCGCTTTGTCGCCCAGGCTGGAGTGCTGTGGCCAGATCTCAGCTCACTGCAAGCTCCGCCTCCCGGGTTCACGCCATTCTCCTGCCTCAGCCTCCCGAGTAGCTGGGACTACAGGCGCCCGCCGCCTCGCCCGGCTAATTTTTCATATTTTTTAGTAGAGACGGGGTTTCACCGTGTTAGCCAGGATGGTCTCGATCTCCTGACCTCGTGATCCGCCCGTCTCGGCCTCCCAAAGTGCTGGGATCACAGGCTTGAGCCACCGTGCCCGGCCGTGCATTTCTTAATAAATCTCCTTGAAACTCCTGTTTAGAATTATTAGGACTACGGTGGATTTGGCATGTTGAAAATGACAGCTTACTTCCTACAAAATCTTATTTCAGGATGAGATAGTGTTTCCAAATTTATTTTAAAAACTCACACATGGGGGCAAGCAGCCTGATGGACTACACTGAGCTGCCTTGCAGCACCCCCGGGGGACGGGCTGGAGGCTTTCGGAGGCCTGTCCTGGTCAGGAGGGGTGATGGCGGTGGAGGGACTGTGCTCCAGCACTTCTGACAAGGTTGGACCAGGCTCTGTTCAACAACCGCCAGAACAGCGGGCACCAGGGAGAGGGCCAGCAGCACCGAGAGGGCCCTTGGTGTTCCGGCAGCTTCTCTTGCCCCCACAGGCTGCCTCTCCCCCTCAGTGTCCAACCATCACCCCTAACAGGTCTGTTTTGCCCAAAAAGGAAATGCATTTTGGCCCTGTTTAGACTTGTTTCATTGACAAACAGGACAGAGAGGAGCTATGTGCCTTTCTTCTATCATGCTGCTAATTTTAGAGTCGGGTTTTTTTCCTGTGCTCGCGTCTGTTTTAAACAGTCAGGGAGAGACTGAAGGGCGCCAGGATGTCCTGTCACAGGACAAGGAAACGCCTGCTATTACCTGTTATGCAAGTCAACCTCGATCTCAGGGCTTGGCAGAGGTGGGGCGGGCAGTGAGGAGAGAAGATGCTCATGAAACGAGGAAAAGTACATGGAATAATGGGGAGGCTGGAACACCCTTGAAAGCCAGAGTGCAACACACTGAAAGAAGGGCTGCTGGTCAGCTCGAGAGAGAGGTGACAGGGCCTGTGCTTTTTTTTTTTTTTTTTTTTTTTTTTTTTGAGACAGAGTCTCGCTCTGTCGCCCAGGCTGGAGTGCAGTGGCCGGATCTCAGCTCACTGCAAGCTCTGCCTCCCGGGCTCACGCCATTCTCCTGCCTCAGCCTCCCGAGTAGCTGGGACTACAGGCGCCTGTCACCTCGCCCGGCTAGTTTTTTGTATTTTTTTAGTAGAGATGGGGTTTCACTGAGTTAGCCAGGATGGTCTCGATCTCCTGACCTCGTGATCCGCCCGTCTCGGCCTCCCAAAGTGCTGGGATTACAGGCTTGAGCCACCGCGCCTGGCCAGGGCCTGTGCTTTTGCTCTCACTCCATAAATGTTTCTGGGCCCAGTGCCATGCTCAGCATGACGCCTGGGTCTGCAAAGGGACCACCCTCCTCGCCCCTCAAGGCTCTCTCTTCCCTGCTCTGACACCCAGAGAGAGCAGCTGAGGGAACCCACTGTCCTGGCTTGGTGGCCACCACCCTTGGCATTCTATTCAGAGCTTGTGTTCTGCTCACTCCACCGACCCCTTGATTCTCCCCCCTCCTCCTCATGGCCTCTTCTCTCTGCACTGCACCTCTGTTCTTTCACGGTCTGTGGTCTTGTTGATTTGTGCAGGTAGGCACGGGCAGAGAGAGAAAGGAGTATTGAAGGGGGTCAGGGCAAGTGGCCAATGGAAGGTAAAAGGTCATTACAGCCTCTGACGGCTGTGGCCACGGTGTGACCCTGGCACCTGACGCCTAAGCAGCACAAGGCTGAGGGCGACTTCTGCAGGCAGCCTAGGCCAGGAGGCTCCCTGGCACAATCAGGTACCTGAGAATGCCCCGAGCCCTCAGGTGTTTCCTGGCTGGAGCGCTGGCTGGTTCTGCAGGAGCCCAGAACAGGTGGCCTGGGTTCTGCTCCTGGCTCTGCCCCTGGTTAGCCATGAGTCCCTGGATGAGCCCCCCTTCCCCTGGTGTGATCTGTGCAGTGGAGAGTGACCACTCCAGCCCACAGATGTGCCATCGTCAGCAATGCTCACAGCTGTTATTCCAGCGTCTCTCTGAAGCCCTGCTGGGTAACATGCATGCTGAGAAGCTTCAGGCCCGAAGCGCAGCCCACATGCCCCCTGGTGCAGCACCTGTGATCCCCACCTAGGCCTGTCCCCCTCCGGGGGGCAAACTGTCCTCTTGGCAAGAATGCCGCCAGGATCCATTCATGGAGCAGGGCCCTCCCGCCTGCAACTCTGGCTTTTACACGGGGCCTGGGCCTTAGGGTCTGCTGTCCTGTCCTGCCCTGAGCTTGAAGAGAACACTTTGCGGTGGTTCGATCTAGCGGCCCTGCAGAGCTCGGTACTTGGGTTGAGTTGTATCTTCAAAGGGCAACTCCTCAGCCATTGCTGGAGCCCCAGAGCAGCTGCTGTCTTACCAGGGCCAGCATGAGGAGGTCCTGGCCACACATTGGGGTCAAGCCAGTGAAGTCCCCACCGTCCTCCAGTCGATGCTCACATGACATTCCCTGCGTCTTTGTGGGAACCTGTGGCATCTCTGCTATAAGTATGCTGGGCTTAGCTGGGTTTCTCCGTGTTTTGTTGCCAGTGAGATGGGTGTGACGCCGAAGGCTTCTTGCCTGCTTCTTCCTCGAAACAATCCCTCTTCCCCCCGACTCCGCATTACCTTGTAATTTGTATAAATGACTTCCGATCCTTTTTGGAAAATGGTGGCATATAACCCCAAATTCCCCGAACATGACATCGGAGCACCAGAAGGACACTAGAAAGGGCACCCTGGATGGCACTGGTCCGTCCCGATGCCCCGTGGCATGCTGAGAAGCTGCCGGGTAGAAGTCAGCTGTTAGTGTTTTATTCTGAACTGCCTTCACAATGGCATTCAGGTTTTCCTGGAGACATTGACTTTATCAGTCCTTAAATGGTCAGCAGGGTTGCTAGTCACTCACTGACCTGGAATCTTGCTCGCTGGTGAGAAAGTCTGCTGTTTTTCTAGACTTGGGAATCTTCTCATGGAAATACATACTTTCTTGTTATTTACAATAACCTGGTTCTTTGTTTGGTCTGGATTATTTGTTTATTTGAGACAGGGTCACTCCGATGCCCAGCCTGGAGTTCAGTGGTGCAATCTGGGTTCAATATAAGTTCCGCCTCCCAGGTTCAAGTGATTCTCCTGCCTCAGCCTCCTGATTAGCTGGGACTACAGGCATGAGCCACCATGCCCAGTTAATTTTGTATTTTTGTTAGAGACGGGGTTTCACCATCTTGGCCAGGCTGTTCTCGAACTCCTGACCTCAGGTGATCCACCTGCCTCGGCCTCCCACAGTGCTGGGATTACAGGCATGAGTCACTGCGTCCGGCAAATCATCTATTCATTTCTTAAAGCATAGATGGGGTCTTGCCATGTTGCCCAGGCTGGTCTCACGCCTGGGCTCAAGTGACCCTCCTGCTTCAGCCTCTCAAAGTGCTAGGGTGAAGGCGTGGCCACTGCCGTCAGCCTGGTCTGGACAGCCCACTGGCCTGTCTTTGGTGTCCACTCCCCATGCATCAGTTTGTGTCCCCTTCGTCTCGTCTTTCCCTGCCAGCTTCAGCTGTTGAGAGCTTTGGAGCCTCTCGTTCTTCCCTCCCAGGGCCTCTCCCTCTAGAGAGGGTCGTTTGGGTCACCGTCATCTTGTTGCTCAGAGGTGGGAAACACCAGCCCCCACCAGGGCCTTGAGGTGGCCAGGCAGCCGTCTGCTCCGCACAGATTCTCTTTAGAGCCAACTGCACCCAGTTTGCTAGCTCTGCAGCTGTCCGAAGAGCATCAGGGGTCAGCCCCGGGGTCTTTCCACTCTGCCACCTGCGTGCCTGTGTGACAGCCATTCCAAAAGGAAGGCCTGTACAGAAGCTGAAGCCCCAAGAAGCCGCAGGAAGGAAGGGAGAGGGGAAGGGCTGGCTGGGCCGTGGAGCTGTAATTCACACCGTCCAGGCGGCTCACAGGAAGAGGCTGTTTGCTTTGGCAACACAACTTCATGAAATGGAATTGATTCCACGGGCAGAATTTCGTGTTTGCTAAAACTCTTCCCTTACATTGTTTCTAGACAAACTGATGAACATCACTGAAAAGTTTTGGGGCAAAATTCTTCAGGAAACAGGACAGTGAGGAGAGAGGGAATCTTAATATAAAGACGGTGTGAGAAAGGAAAACTCAGAGGTTTAGGGCCAGCCCCAGCCCTGTCTCCTTCCACCCCTTCCTATCTCCCCCACGCAGGGAAGTGGAAAGGACAGAATTAAAAGCTAACTGGACTTCGGAACAGCATCCACAGCACAGTGTGATTATGCACCTGACTATGTCACCTTCTTACCAGTGTCTGGAGGCCAAGGTTAGAGCAGCACAGTGAGGTGTGTGGCTACGGGCACCTCTGCATTTCTGTGTATTTGTTAGCTTTTTACTGCTGACACGTGGAACACGCGGAAGGTCCCCTCATGCCAAGCATCTGTTCGTGACATAAACCTTTCTCCGTCAGGGTAGGATCTGGACCACCGTCCTCCGCAGGAGCCACCAGCGCTCTCTAGCAGGGGTGCCCCTGCCTGCTCTGGTGCTAGCAAGAGGGCAATGTCCCCTTTTCACAGCATGCCTAGGGCTGCTCAGGTTCATGAGGTTTGGGGCCTGGTGGTGCCTCCGGGTCTCACTGGTGTCCGAGAGCACTGTTCTAACCTTACAAACCCCTCTCTATCTAGATGTGCTCTAAACGGAACGAAAGACAAACAAAAGCCGACACTGGTCTTCACAGAGAAGTCAAGTAAATGCAAAATTTTAGCCTTTTTTTCACACAAGGTACAGACCTAGAATTTTCCCTTCTGCTTCTGTGGTGATAAAAATGCCAAGTAAGGGCCGGGCGCGGTGGCTGAAGCCTGTAATCCCAGCACTTTGGGAGGCCGAGACGGGTGGATCACGAGGTCAGGAGATCGAGACCATCCTGGGTAACACGGTGAAACCCCGGCTCCACTAAAAAATACAAAAAACTAGCCGGGCGAGGTGGCGGGCGCCTGTAGTCCCAGCTACTCAGGAGGCTGAGGCAGGAGAATGACGTAAACGTGGGAGGCGGAGCTTGCTGTGAGCTGAGATCCGGCCACTGCACTCCAGCCTGGGCGACAGAGCGAGACTCTGTCTCAAAAAAAAAAAAAAAGAAAAAAAAAAGCCAAGTAAGCTCCAGCCCTGGAGCTGTGCCACTAGCGAGCAAAGCGCAGTTCCCAGAATGCAGCTCCCAGAATGAAGCTCCCAGAACGAGCTCCCAGAATGAAGCTCCCAGAACGCGGCTCCCAGAACGCGGCTCCCAGAACGAGGCTCCCAGAACGTGGCTCCCAGAACGAGGCTCCCAGAACGCGGCTCCCAGAACGAGGCTACCAGAACGCGGCTCCCAGAATGAAGCTCCCAGAACGCGGCTCCCAGAATGAAGCTCCCAGAATGCAGCTCCCAGAACGCGGCTCCCAGATCACGGCTCCCATAACACAGTTCCCAGAATGAAGCTCCCAGAACGTGGCTCCCAGAACGCGGCTCCCAGAACGAGGCTCCCAGAACGCGGCTCCCAGAATGAAGCTCCCAGAACGCGGCTCCCAGAACACGGCTCCCATAACACGGTTCCCAGAATGCAGCTCCCAGAACGCAGCTCCCAGAATGCGGCTCCCAGAACGCGGCTCCCAGAACACGGCTCCCATAACACGGTTCCCAGAATGCAGCTCCCAGAACGCGGCTCCCAGAACGCGGCTCCCAGAACGCGGCTCCCAGAACACAGCTCCCATAACACGGTTCCCAGAATGCAGCTCCCAGAACGCAGCTCCCAGAACGCGGCTCCCAGAACGCGGCTCCCAGAACACGGCTCCCATAACACGGTTCCCAGAATGCAGCTCCCAGAACGCAGCTCCCAGAACGCGGCCCCCAGAATGCAGCTCCCAGAGCGCAGCTCCCAGAACATGGCTCCCACCAGCGAGCGAAGTGCGACTCCCAGAACATGGCTCCCAGAATGCGGCTCCCAGAACTCGACTCCCAGAATACGGCTCCAGACGCACCTTGGGTGCTTTTCTTTATTATTTTATTTTATTTTATTTTTTTAGACGGAGTTTTGCTCTTGTTGCCCAGGCTGGAGTGCAGTGGCACAGTCTTGGCTCACCGCAAGCTCCACTTCCCAGGTTCAAGCGATTCTCCTGCCTCAGCCTCTTGAGTAGCTGGGATTACAGGCGCCCGCCACCACACCTGGCTAATTTTTGTACCTTTAGTAGAGATGGGGTTTCACCATGTTGGCCAGGCTGGTCTGGAACTCCTGACCTCAGGTGATCCACCGCCTCAGCCTCCCTAAGTGGTAGGATTACAGGCGTGAGGCACAGCACCTGGCCACTTGTTGCTAGAGTTTCAAGAAACAGCTTTCTAGACTCATGACTCTGGGGTGGGCCTGCCCTGCTCCCTCCTGCTTTGTGATGGTCCCTGACTGTTAGGCTTGTTGTTTACACCTGATCTGCCACCTTGATGACTTTTCCACTCATACTTTTAGGATGTGGGGGCCATGTCCAGGTCGTGTGTGGACATGTGAACTCATACTTCTTTAATCAGTTTATCTATATTCTGAGTCTTTTCTTCTTTTTCTTCTTCCCTTTTTTGTCTCCCAGGCTGAGTACAGTGGTGCAATCACAGCTCACTGCGGACTCGACCTCCTGGGCTCAGCCTCCTGAATAGCTGAGGCTACAGGTGTGCACCACCATGCCTGGCTAATTATTTGTATCTTTTTTTTATTTTTTTTATTTTATTTTATTTATTTATTTATTTATTTATTTATTTATTTTTTTTTTTTTGAGACAGAGTCTTGCTCTGTCGCCCGGGCTGGAGTGCAGTGGCCGGATCTCAGCTCACTGCAAGCTCCGCCTCCCGGGTTCACGCCATTCTCCTGCCTCAGCCTCCCGAGTAGCTGGGACTACAGGCGCCCGCCAGGTCGCCCGGCTAGTTTTTTGTATTTTTAGTAGAGACGGGGTTTCACCATGTTAGCCAGGATGGTCTTGATCTCCTGACCTCGTGATCCGCCCGTCTCGGCCTCCCAAAGTGCTGGGATTACAGGCTTGAGCCACCGCGCCCGGCCTATTTGTATCTTTTTGTAGAGGTAGGGTCTCACTGTGTTGCCCAGGCTGCTCTCAAACTCCTGGGCTCAAGCAATCTGTCCACCTTGGCCTCCCAAAGTGCTGGGATTACAGGGTTCAGCCACCGCCCCCAGCCCCTTGCTCTTATATATTTAGAAACAGTGTTCTTGGAAGCAGACAGATGTTCTGAGCCCTGAGTGTGTGTTTATGGTAAGCAACACAGCCAGTCATGGGCAGGGAGGTCATACATGGATTAGAATGCTCGACCCACTCTAATGCTCTCAATGACACATTTTCAAAAGCTATGACACTGATCTTAAGAAAATAAGTAACACTCCATTGTTACAAAAAGCACTTAAAGTAAATAATAATAAAACAACAGTTCAGGAAGCAGCCTGGGACGCTGGCCAGTGCCAGGCAGGCAGAGGGGCTTTGCAGGTGGGCCTCGAGGGACCTGACACCTCAGGGCTGGGACGGTGCCACAGCTAGAGCCCCTGGCAGGCTGCCTCAGGGGCAGGAGGCCGCACTCGGTGCTGCCCACCCGCTCTGTGATGTGCTCCATGGTTTAGTCTTTCCACTTTTAACTGAGAGTCTGGAGAGCCTTCCCCACAAGCTTGACCCTCCAGGTAGGGCAAGGCCCTGCCAAATGCCACCCTCTGGGGACAACGAGATGAATGACTTCCCCATCTCTCTAAAGGGAATGCCAGTCCCCCAAGGACAAGTCAAGAGCGCCCTAGCCGTCTCTGTGGCTGACGCTAACCCTAGTGTGGTCCCCGGCATGCCAGTGGCGGCTGAACAGGCCCGCTAAGTACAGGGCCACGTAGCCGATGCCAGTGGGTCCTTGGGAATCATGGTGCCCCTCCATGAGCATTCGAAGGCACCAGTGTAGCGGCATCCACGTGATCTGGCCAAAGGGTCCCGTCCCTCTGAGGGGTGTTGGCCACTGAAACGCCGAGGCTGCCGTCCCTCCTCGCCTTTCCCGCAGGTCCACACTGCATTCTATTCTGTTTTATGTCTACTTGGATTTCCTCAAATGATTCACTCAACAAGTAATTGTGGAGCGACTCCTGGGAAGCTGTGGTCAATGATGGGGCAAGTTCTCGCTCCAGGGAGCCTGCCCTATGGCGGGGAACAGCGGCCAGAGCCACCCATGAGTAAAGACACAATGACCACAGCTGGCGGAGAGGCAGGTGCAACTGTAAGCTGAGGC
Organism: Rhinopithecus roxellana; assembly: GCF_007565055.1. Classification (NCBI taxonomy): domain Eukaryota; kingdom Metazoa; phylum Chordata; class Mammalia; order Primates; family Cercopithecidae; genus Rhinopithecus; species Rhinopithecus roxellana. The sequence goes on along the minus strand of NC_044568.1, from coordinate 71,618,017 downwards.
CCGAAGGATCAGAAGCAGGAGGGGCCCCTCCTCCCTGGGGCCAGTCAAGCCGGGGACAGTGGCGCAAGGAGAAACCCAGAGTAGGTGGACCTGGTGACTCAGAGGGGTGGAAAGGGCCAGTGTGACCCCAGATGGCAGAGGCACAGCCGCAGGTATCAGGGGAGATCCTAAGGCAATGGGAACCACAAGGGTGCTGAGTGCTGGGGAGATAGGATGTGAGTGTGATAAAGATCAGGGTGCAGCGGTGGAGGGAGGGCCGCCTGCATCAATGTCCCCAGCAAGGTCACCCAGCATAGCCACAGACACCTTGAAACACGCAGCACATCCCTCACTGTCAAAGCCAACTTCGGGACGTGCTTGTTCATGGAAGAGCCTAGGGTCTGCGGCACTTCAATCTTCTCCTGTGCTTTGTTGGGAGCTACCTGTACAAAGGAGGCCACACCACATGCGCGTGGTCCGGCACACCCGGCAAGATCAACTCTGCGGGGCCTCCTCCCCAGGCTTGTTGCCCCATGTTTCCTTAGAGCTTTCTTCCCAAGGTTTTCCTAGAAAGCCGCTGTGAAGCCGAGCTGTGCACTCAGAAGCCTCCCGCGTGTGTCCCTGGTGACGTCCCCGGGCCTCCCCCTGATGGTGTGTGGCCCACGCCATCCCCCTGCACGCCCCTCCTCCCCACTGGACCACTGTCTACTGCTGGGCCGTCCAGAGCACGTCTGCCCCTGGGGTGCGTGCTCTGAGGGCAGCTGACCCGGGGCCTCGCTGTGCTGAGCTGCGTCCACTCGTCCTCCCGGGAGCAGGGCTGTGGGTCCCAGGGCAGCAGCGGCTTCCAGAGCAGCCAGCGCCAGCGCAGTCCTGGGCGAGGGCAGCCCCTCTGCTCGTGGCCGCACCAGTTGGTGCTTCTCCCTTTCTTATTTTTCTCAGTCCAGGAAGGGAGCGCATCTTATCCATTCCAAAAGCCTTAGAGTCAGCCCTCCGGATTGAGTTCTCATCCCTCACACTTCTTCAATGATGGGACCTCCAGGTCCCCTCTGTATGGAAACTGACCCCCACGACAACCACAGACGGTGAGGGAGGTTGACCCTGGAAGCCATGGGGGGCCCAATCCCTTTCCACTGTTCCATTTGGATGAATGATGTGTGGAACTGGAGGCCATATAGATTTTAAATATGTTTCTGTAACACCCGCAAGTAGAAAGGAAGCCTGGTAAGGGGGAGAAACAGGCTCTGGCCACGGTGGGCTGGAGCCTGATGAAGGCCAGCTGCTGCCAGCATAACCTCCTCCCGCCCTCCAGCATCGACCCCTGCTGGGCCGGGACTCTCCCCAAGACTCCCACTGCAGTTGCCAAGAGCGCCCCACCCTTCCCGCTCGCCTCTGTCCCAGGTGTCCTGAGCTCTCCACTGTGCGTGCCCTGCCTCCAGGGCCACCTCCTCTGAGCCCTGACGCAAGCACAACCCATCCCCCACCGGCGGAACGTGCCAGACACTGTGAACACGAGAGAACACTGTTCAAAGTGCTCTCATTTTCACCACACACAACACAGGCTCATTCCTTTACCCAGTAACACAAGCACTGATACCACATGATCGCGAGCAGAGGACACATTCCACACTGGTAGAAATACCAGAAGTTTCCTTTGTTAGTTTTCATTACAAACAGAATGCTTTTCTTTTTGAAAGGGAGTCTTGCTCTGTCACCTCCCAGGCTGGAGTGCAGTGGCTTGATCTCAGCTCACTGCAACGTCTGCCTCCTGGGTTCAAGCAATTCTCTGCCTCAGTCTCCTGAGTAGCCGGGACTACAGGCATGTGCTACCATGCCTCGCTAATTTTTTTTTTTTTTTGCATTTTTAGTAGAGATGGGGTTTCACTATCTTGGCCAGGCCGGTCTTGAACTCCTGACCTCGTGATCCACCCGTCTCAGCCTCCCAAAGTGCTGGGATTACAGGCGTGAGCCACTGTGCCTTGTCTAGAATGTTATTTTTAATCAAACAGAAGTATCCAGGAGCTACCCATATATAAAAAGCTCCATGAAGTATTATAAAGAATGAACACAGAAACCAGACACTGTCATTGTTCAGGACAAAATGGAGATAGATAAATGCTGAATTCATACTTTCTGGAGGGTACAGTGATGATGAGAAGATAATGCTTGTGTTTTTAGGAAAAACAAGGCTGGTTACCCATCTCTCGCTCTCTGTCTCTCCTTCCCTATGCCTCTGTCTCTGTGTCTCTGTCTCCATCTGTCTCTGTGTCTGTCTCTCTGTATCTCTCTTGGTCTCTGTCTTTCTGTGTCTCCATCTGTCTCTCTGTGTCTCCGTCTCTGTCTCTCTGTGTCTGTGTCCCTGTGTCTGTTTCTCTCCCGTCCTCTCTCGATGCTGGAACCACACAGGGCAGGATATGATTTGGTTTCCTGAGGAATGTAGGGGAGGTGGTTGGGAGTGGAGAGACTGGCGTGAACAGACGCACAGGTGTCAACATGCAGGCCAGGCGGAGGGACAGCAGTGGGGCTCGGCATGGCCAGAGCCTGGGGAGGGACATGGACAAGTCCCCCATGGGCAAGAGGGCTGGAGAGTTTAATCTGGACCAGTATGAGTTACAGAGAGTCTCTGGCACTTTGGGTACAAGAAACAGACTCACTCAGGTCATTGTAACAGAGAGGGAGGAGTGCTGGGTGGGCAGAATTGGTACCTGGGCTAAAGGCTGGCTGGAGGCCCCATGGCCTGCAGGAAAATCTGTGGCCACGTTCCCATGGCTGTAGGGGATGAGGAGGGGCAGGGCCACATGGATGGCTCTCCTTCATCCCAGAGCCTATGTTTCCAGGTGGATTAGGACACCCAGCTCCATCGGTGCAGCCACAGTATCCTGTTATCCTAGTTGGCAGATTCCAGGCATGAAACCCTGATTTTCCTGTTGTAAGAACTAAAAAAGTCTTTGGAGCTCCTTAAAGATAAAAATATAAGTGACTGTGGTATCAGCAACTAACTAGACGGGAACAAGCTGAGCCAACCGAGGGTTGCTCATGGCCCACCTCTCCTTCTCTGGCTTCAGGCTCTGGAAAGAGGGGAAAGTATGGAAGGAAAATCCGCCAGGCAGGAGGGAGGGTCTAGAACGAGAAGCACTGACTTTGAGGGAAGACACCAGATATAGCCAAGGAGCCCTAGACAAGGCACTGGCCCCATCTCTGCCTTGCTCGAGCTGCAGATTCCAGGCCACCTGCAGTTCCCAAAGCAAAGGCCAAGAGCGAGAAACTGTCAGGAGCACAGCTCTGGGCACGATGAGCTCCAAACTGACCTGTTTCCAGATAAGACTTAGAAAATCTCTTTTTACTTTCACTTTGAACGAATTAAGCATTTACAAAAGTCAGAGATGGATTTAACACAAAATTACTGCTGAGTTTGGGTGGCTAGAAAAGGCCCCCCCAAGTTGGTGCTGCAAGCATCAGTGCTGACCTGAAGGAAAGGTCACAGGAGCAGCATGCGAGGACAGAATTAAGCAGACACACGCCACCCCTCCACAGCCGCTAGAGCCTAAAGTCCTAAGAGCCACAGAAGAGCTAATACAAGGTGGCTCAGGCCGGGCACGGTGGCTCACACCTGTAATCCCAGCACTTTGGGAGGCCGAGGTGGGCAGATCACGAGGTCAGGAGATTGAGACCATCCTGGCTAACACGGTGAAACCCCGTCTCTACTAAAAATACAAAAAAATTAGCCGGGCATGGTGGCGGGCGCCTGTAGTCCCAGCTACTCAGGAGGCTGAGGCAGAAGAATGGCGTGAACCCGGGAGGCGGAGCTTGCAGTGAGCTGAGATCGCGCCCCTGCACTCCAGCCTGGGCCACAGAGCGAGACTCCGTCTCAAAAAAAAAAAACAAAAAAACAAAAAAAAAAACACACGTGGCTCAACACCGGGGCGGCTGCCCCATAAAAAGCAAAAACCTGCTTTAGGACAGAGGACTGGGGAAGGGTAAAGCAGGCTGGAACCCGCTCTAGGACAGAGGGCTGGGGAAGGAGTGGAACCTGCCTTCCTCTCAGATAAGGCCTCTCAACCCTCTTCTCTCATCTGCAGGTTTTGTCCTGGTTATCGGGCTGGTGACTTTCTACAGAATTGGCCCATACACCAACCTGTCCTGGTCCTGCTACCTGAACATTGGTGCCTGCCTTCTGGCCACGCTGGCGGCAGCCATGCTCATCTGGAACATTCTCCACAAGAGGGAGGACTGCATGGCGCCCCGAGTGATTGTCATTAGCCGCTCCCTGACGGCGCGCTTTCGCCGTGGGCTGGACAATGACTACGTGGAGTCACCATGCTGAGTCGCCCTTCTCAGGACTCCATCGACATGTACCTGCTATCATGGAAAGCCTGGAAACCAAGGGACTCCACCACCAAGTCACTTCCCCTGCTTGTGCAGAGGCACGGGATGAGTCTGGGTGACCTCTGTGCCATGCGTGCGAGATGCATGTTTGTTTACTGTTATGTCGGTCATATGTCTATACGTGCTGTGGGCCAACCTCGTTTGCCTCCTGCTTTCCTGGTTAGCACAACGCGGCTCCATGGCCACACACGCTTCAGGGTGGAGGCTGGAAGCTGAGACACAGGTTAGGTGGTGTGAGGCTGCCCTGCGCTGCGCTTTGCTTTGGGATTAATTTATTCTGCATCTGCTGAGAGGGGCACCCCAGTCATGTCTTACACTTTGTAAAGCAGACCAACAAGAAAATTTTCTTAAAATATTCACAATATGGCCGGGCGCGGTGGCTCAAGCCTGTAATCCCAGCACTTTGGGAGGCCGAGATGGGCGGATCACGAGGTCAGGAGATCGAGACCATCCTGGCTAACACGGTGAAACCCCGTCTCTACTAAAGAATACAAAAAACTAGCCGGGCGAGGTGGCGGCGCCTGTAGTCCCAGCTTCTCGGGAGGCTGAGGCAGGAGAATGGCGTAAACCCGGGAGGCGGAGCTTGCAGTGAGCTGAGATCCGGCCACTGCACTCCAGCCTGGGCGGCAGAGCGAGACTCCGTCTCAAAAAAAAAAAAAAAAAAAAAAAAATTCACAATATTCCTTGAGTGAGTCAGAATCTATAGCCAGCTAGTGATGGTTTCAGACAGAATCGTGTTCGTGCCTGTTTTGCTCGATTCCTTTCCTAAGTTAAATAAATGCGAGTCTCTGAACTCTGTCTATAACTTGTGTTCTATCCATCTATACTGCAACATGGCTGCAAAACATTTGATCCACTTTTCTGTGATTTTTTGGGGGCTCACACTAAGAGTCAAAACGACCTTTTCAGAGACCCCGTAGGCATACACACCCTTATCCACACTTCTGTTCAACCAAGTCTCCAAAGCCCAAGTCCTTACAGACTCTCTGATCAACAACTGGTAGAATAAAAGCGAAGGAGTCTATTTGCTTAAAAACCTTCAGCCAGGCTGGGCGTGATGGCTCACACCTGTAATCCAGCACTTTGGGAGACCAAGGCGGGTGGATCATGAGGTCAGGAGTTCGAGATCAGCCTGGTCAACATAGTGAAACCCTGTCTCTACTGAAAATATGAAAAAAAATTAGCCAGGCATGGTGGTGGGCGCCTGTAGTCCCAGCTACTCGGGAGGCTGAGGCAGGAAAATCGCTTGAACCCAGGAGGTGGAGCTTGCAGTGAGCCAAGATCACGTCACTACACTCCAGCCTGGGCGACGGAGAGAGACTCTGTCTCAAAAAACAAAAACAAAAACAAGAAACCTTCAGCCTATCTTTAGTGAAATGCTTGGTGGGCTACAAAATGCCTGCACGATGCTGCACTGGGTCCAAACAACCCCGTGTCCTAAATCTGTTAAGAGAGGAACAAGCCATAAGTCCTTGAGTTGGACAGAAAACATCTAACATCTGCATCTCAGGGGTCAAAACTGGCCCACACTCCCCAGAACCCAGAACCCAAGGCTGCCTGGCCACACTGCAACCAGGGCTGCAACCACAGTCCTGGTGGCTAGCCTGGTGCCTCCTCTGCCTGGGTGCGGCACTGCTTGGCCCCATGGCCACCTGAAGGCAGAGCTCCCTGCTGGCATCGGCCGGAAGGAGAAACTGCTGCGACGTGTACGGTCGGGGCCGGGCCGCCAGGGTACCCGCTGCTAATATAAATGTTTAGTTTGGCTGCTTCTGGCCTTCTAGCGAGCTGAGGGGATCAGTTTGGATTTTGAGGACCATATTGCTTCAGGAACTGGTCTTCAACTGATAAAGACTGGAAAGCGTTTACGGACTGGCTGTCTACGACACACTTAGCACACAGCGTGGAGATCCCAGCTTCACGTCCACGGCACACACTAGCATGATAGTTGGCTTTTATCTTCCCCTGCTCAACTTTTTTTCTGACAAGGAATTTTTATTTCCAATCATATGCTGAAATTAATTGTTTTTTTGTTTTGTTTTGTTTTCTTCTGGACAGAGTCTCACTCTGTCACCTCGGCTGGAGTACAGTGGCGTGATCTTGGCTCACGGCAACCTTCACCTCCCAGGTTCAAGCAATTCTCCTGCCTCAGCCTTCTGAGTAGCTGGGACTTCAGGAACACATCACAACTGTCTGGCTACTTTTTGTATTTTTAGTAGAGATGGGGTTTCTCTGTGTTGGTCAGGCTGGTCTCGAACTCCCGACCTCAGGTGATCTGCCTGCCTCAGCCTCCCAAAGTGCTGGGATTACAGGCGTGAGCCACTGCGCCTGGCCACATTGAAGGTGTAAACTGGCCACAGGGTCAATTATGGTCTGCGACTACCTTTATATTAAGTGAAAGCAATCAAGGAGGGCCGGGCGGTGCTGCTCAGCCTGTCTGGTGCATGTGCAAACTGGAAAGAGCTCATCTGCACAGCTAGTGTGGAGGGTCTGGCATGGGGAATGAAGGATTGGCCATGCTGCTTTAGGACAGTGGGCCAGGGTCCTGCGCCCTCTCACACACCTGTGTGACAGGCATCGTCACGGCACATCGACGGAGGGCTTGCTCCAGGCAACCTAAGGCCACACCTTCTTTTACCTGTTTAGTTTCCTTCTTTGATTTTCTACCCTTTGGACATTAAGATCTGTGAAATGCTCTCGTGAAGATGAAAGGATTTCTAGATTCTCTGCAGAATGAAGAAGAAGGTGCTTGCAGACAGCTCTTGATTGACAACCTCTTTCAGAGCAATTTTAATTGTGTTTCCACCTGGCTGTTTTTAGTGTTTACTTGTCCAAACTTCTGTTTAAGAGCAATTATTCCCAAAGGGATGGGTATTACAGATGTTTAGGAACGGCAGAACTTTCCACTAGGAAGCAACTAAATAACCCGAGAGGCTCCCAGCGCCACAGAGGCTGAGAGCTTCCCACGTGGCACCCGCAAGCTGGACAGCATTTCATCGAGTGGGAAGATGATGAAATACACCACGACGCACTCACGAGGAGTTAACTATTTCAACAGGCGAACCAAGAAGGAAGACGTGGAAAAAGGAAAGAGCCGTGAGCACGCGCCATCTCCCGACATCCCGGTGGGCTCCCGGGATCCTCACCTTTTGATGAGCTTGATGGATTTGAAGGCTTCGTCCATGTCTCCGATGGTGACGAAGAAGCTGAAGTGGAGCATGGCGTCCCGGGTGGCCTTGTCACAGTCCTCCAGCCCCACGAAGTCTCGCAGGGGTCTCCTGGACACCATCTGAGGGATGTGGTGGCACCCAGGCTCCACCTCCTCTTCTCTGTCTGCTTCTTCTGGCTAAATGACAAAGGACCCAGGTGTTTGTTAACTCATATGTAGAGCTGAAGCCCTCGCCCAGATCTCGTCCTCTACATTTAGCTCCGCTATGGGGGAGAAATCTCCCCGCAGACAGACACAGATATTTAGGAACAGGTCAAGTCCCTGCCAGATGCACTGAAAACCTTTAGGGTCACCGGCAATGGTCAGAGCTTTTGGCTCTGGCTTCAGATAATGGGTAAGCAAAGGCTGCCCGTGCATGAATTTGTTTTTTAAATTCTCTTAAAATTAAGTAACAGGAGCATGATTTCAGGTAGAATTTTCCAAAACAATAACCTGGACTGGCTGTGTACCCTCTATGGGTGTTTTTCAGGAGAGCCCTCAGCCTGGGCAGTGAGGCCCTACATGGCCCAGGGGAGGACGCGGCTGTGGGCCCAGTGTCCTGGGCAGTGAGGCCCTGCATGGCCCAGGAGAGGATGCGGCTGTGGGCCCAGTATCCTGGGCAGTGAGGCCCTGCATGGCCCAGGGGAGGACGCGGCTGTGGGCCCAGTGTCCTGGGCAGTGAGGCCCTGCATGGCCCAGGGGAGGACGCAGCTGTGGGCCCAGTGTGCTGGGCAGTGAGGCCCTGCATGGCCCGGGGGGGACGTGGCTGTGGGCCCAGTGTCCTGGGCAGTGAGGCCCTGCATGGCCCGGGGGGGACGCGGCTGTGGGCCCAGTGTCCTGGGCAGTGAGGCCCTGCATGGCCCGGGGGGGATGTGGCTGTGGGCCCAGTGTGGGAGCACACTGCTACGGCTTGCTGGAGCCCCATCCTCGCCTGAGCATCTTCTCATACCCAGTTTCTGGAAATCGGCGCTCCCGAGGGACCGCTGCCCCTCCACAAGCCTCTCCAACTGCTTGCCTCGTCTTTAATCATGGGTCCCTTCCTCCGTGAGGCAGGGACTCCGCACGCTCTCCCTGGGCCCTAGCCCTGCCCCTCATCTGGGTCCCATTTCTCTGAGAGCACACGCACTCCCCTGCGTGAAATGGATCACGACACAGCCTTCTTGGGTCAGGCCTCCCTGGTCTTGTATCTGCTGCTATTGTGTGACTTCCTGAAGGGTGACTCCAGCCACCTGCCTCCCCAGCTCTGCTCCCATCAGCTCACTGCTCCCACAGAAGCTGACCTGCAGCCCCGGTGAGTAGGCCTCACAGGCGAGGTGGCACTTGGCCTGGGTCTCAAAGAAGTCTGGGGGATTTGTCAGACCCAGTTGTGATGGGGAGCCCCTTATTGGCACAGTGCAGAGCATAAGCAAAGGCCCTGAGGCCCCACAGAGAGGCGCTGGAGTGGAGGGCCTGAGGATGGATGTGACAGGCCCATCTGCAGAGTGCTGAGTGCCAAAGGGTTTGGACTGCTTCTGCATTGAGTGGAAACTATCCGAAAATGTACACGCACAAAAACAACAGGGAATTCCTGCCTGCTGTGGTTTAATAAACTGCAAGGAAGTGCCCTCACCTCTGATAACAATGTCAGCTTGGTGTGGACCGAATGGGTACCCAATTCACTGTGTGAATGTGAATTCTCATCATTCACTATGTCCTGCTCACAGCTCTGTGAGGGACGGACTGTCAATCCCATGTCACAGCTGACCAGTCACACGGTGTAGGGGCAGGGTCCTAAGAGCTGCTGGACCCGGATCCACCCTCATACCTTGGAGAAACTAGGCTGAGCCATTTGAAAACGTGAACAATGGCAGCATTAATAGACCAAAGACCTCATGGCTAGTCCTCACTTGAAAGTGAGACTCGAAAGGCTGAGTTACGGAAACTCCCTCTATTACAAATGTTGGTAAACTAAGTTCTTCCTGTGTCCCACACAACAGAGGAAAGAGCTGCTGTGTCACACATCCCAGCCATGACCACAGCTGGCGGGCTCCTGACGAGCTTTGCTAGGTGAGGGGCGTCCGGCTCAAATAAAGACAGCTGACGCTGAGTGTCTCAGGCTTCCGACAGACCTCGGTAAAGTGAACATGCAAGCTAAGCAGAAGGCATCAGTGCACAGACAATTGTACGGAAAATAAGGGAAGAAAAGGACCTCAGGAAAACAACCTGGGGAAGCAAGCGACACACAACCTGGGTGTCTGTACTTACGACTGCGTCATACACGCCTGCTCTCTGGAACAACAACTACGAGGAGTGGACGCATGCACGAAGGTGAGAAACGAGAGAGAAAAGAATAGATGTGTGAGTGCATGCAAGACAGAAATGTCACCATGCAAAATTAAGGGAGAAAAACTCAACAGAAATAATGTAAAACATTGTTACCACTTTGAGTTCTGAAATCAAAGAGAAATCAAAGCACATAAGAAACGTAAAGCCAGCATGGAACTTGGAGGAACGCCAATCTGGTGACACTTGTCTATTAAAATACAGGAATTAAGGAAACATGCATTGACAGAGCAGGGAGCCCTCAATTTGGCAAATCACACGATGCTTTCCCAGTCTTCATAAAGCTAGACTGCCTCCACCGCAGGGAGCAGTGTGACGCACAAACCAGCACCATGCCAGTCTCTGCTGGCTGTGCAGCCTGGCTCTACTTGGTGACTGGGAACACGGCCGCCAACCGCAACCAGGTTCGCATTTGTGTGAATGCTGTTAATCCATCACTGCACACAAGGTTCCAGCAGAGCCTGAGGACCAGAGGCCAGCACACACCTGCTCATGTCATTGTCACAAGTTAGGCAGTGCCCCACTCCACCACCACCGTGTCCTTTATGCCAGGTCCTATGAAGGTGAACACCAGCTCGGGGGTGTGCGTGGAGCTGGTGCGCCTGTGGTCCACCGTGGTGGCTGCTGGTGCAGTAGCATCTGTGTTGGCTTCTGTGGCCATGCAGGGCTGCCTGTCCTTCCCCTTCCTGGAATGTCCCTCTGGGGTCTATGCTCCCTCTGTCCCAGTTTAAATGCTCCCTTGACCCACCTTGGGTTCTAAAAGTAACACAGGCTTACTGAAGAAAACTGGAAAAGTACAGAGTTCATTCTCAACGTTGATAAGCCACTGTATGTGAAAATCCAAAAGCAATCCAGGTCAGAGTCTACACAGTTTAGTCCTTCCTCTGATGTGACAGTGAACAGGAAGTGGTAGGGAAGACTCTGTACATGTTTGCTGAAGGAGTGTCTCTAACAGGAGAGAAGCTTCCACGTTTCATGGAAATAAAAGCAGCAGCAGCAGCTGGTGGCATGCTAGGTCCTGAAAGGTGGGAGCTGGTGGCCCCCAGCCTCCCGCCTGCAGAACCCCTCGGGGGGCTCATAGGCTGGCGCCAGCTGGGACGTGAGTCTGAGCCTTAGGTCAGCCAGGCTCCACTCTGAAAACTCCCCACACGTGACTCGGGACGCTCCCAGAGGCTGAGAACAACAGGTCAGTGAAGAGAGGGGAGCAGCTCCCTGAGAGTCAGGCGCAGGCACTCCACCCACTGGGCCTCAGACGCTCCCGGGGCCTGTGCGAGCTGCTCTTCTGCAGAGAAGCTGCACATCCTTTGATCAGCATCCCTTTCAGAAGCAGAGAGCGTGTCAGGTCCAAAAGGGACCTTGGAGACATGGGGACCAAGCCGCAGAGAAGTAACTTGTTCAAAAGAACCTATTGGGGTGTGTGTACTGATGACGATCCCATTCTCTCAATAATTTAAAAACATCTCCATGCATGAGTCACACACAGATGGGCGTCCAGAAGCCAGAACCCCACTGAAAGGAGCCACCAGCCTGCCCACAATGGCCGCCTCCAGGCTGGGATTATGGAGATTTGTACTGTTTGGGTCTTTACTTCATTCTTTGTAGTTCCTAAGATCCCTACAGTCAATGTAGAAATGCGTGATTTTAAGAAAGCAGCTAGAATTTTAGAAAGACGGAAAAGCTAAAAGGTGTTGAGCATTCAGGGAAAAGGCAAGGGGGAAGGGTGCAGAGTCCTGAGTCCTGAGTCCTGAGCAAGAGCTCCTTCACCTGGAGATACCACTCATCAGCATGACTTCTCTCTATCCTCAGAGCAAAACCACTTTCAATTTCCCAACAGACCACAGTGTTTGCTGGAATTTCAGGTGACAAGTTAGACTGGATGGCTGACCTTGTCTACGGAGAGGGAAGCCTGGAAGAGCCGCGAGGCCTAAGTCACATTTCAGCTCCCTGGGACACTTGCAAGAGCCCAGCCAGGGAAGGGAGAGATCAGAAGATACCTGCGCAGATGTTGCGGCTTCGTACCTTCCTTGTGAAGTGGTAGTAAGGCACTTCCATCCCCAGGAGACTGTGGGAGGCGGCAGGCCGGGGGAAGCGCTCATGAAGCAGGAAGCCATGCTCTTCGGAAATGAAGAAGGACAGGATCAAAACATCTGCCTAGTAGAGAAAGAAAAGTACTGTTCTGTTTTTTTTTCTGAACTTACATAAATTTCTGGGGTACAAGTGCCATTTTGCTACATGTACTGCGTCACGGTGGAGTCGGGTGCTCTGCTCAGATGATACTATCTTTTATCTGTTCCAGCTGGGAAAACCAACATGTCTACTGGAAGGACGCGCCTCGTCCAGTTTGCGACCACTGGACGCTCCCGGGTGACTGTTTTTCTTGCAGCAAAGGCTCATCATTCCCACCCTGAATTGGTGACTGCAACTCAAAAGAGCTTTCATGGTATAAAAGTTCTCCCCCTTTGGCTGCTTTACTCTGATTTAAACATCAATAGTGGCAGGCTGGGCGTGGTGGCTCACACCTGTAACCCCAGCACTTTGGGAGGCTGAGGTGGGTGGACCACTTGAGGTCAGGAGTTTGAGACCATCCTGGTCAACATGGTGAAATCCTGTCTCTACTAAAAACACAAAAATTAGCCGGGCATGGTGGCAGGCGCCTGTAGTCCCAGCTACTCGGGAGGCTGAGGCAGGAGGATAGCTTGAATTTGGGAGGCAGAGGTTGCGTGAGCCAAGATTGCGCCACTGCACCCCAGCCTGGGTGACAGAGTGAGACTCCGTCTCAAAACAAATAAAAAATCAACAGTGGCACCACCAACAAAGAGCCTGCTTTCGAGGAACAGGGAACAGGCAACACAGAAACCACATGCTCTGTGGGTTGCTGCACAGAAGCAGAACAAGCAACATTAGGACATGTGCCCATACTTGCAGCTGCTCTGGACAGGAAACCAGAAGACGTGAAGGGAAGGCAAAGCCCTTCCTTGCTACCTGGTGTGAGTTTAGCCAAGGGCGCATCACCACAGAGCAGACAAAGAGTCCTAGGATCAAACTGCCAGGAGACTGCCCTGCCACACCTTCATCTTCCCCAGGTGCCAGCCCACCCATTCTCCTGACTGCCCAGGTCACCCCACAGCCTCTGTTTTAAAGTGGCGCCTCTGGCAATGTCTTCCTCTCCCCACTCTGGTGGTAGAGATGCCACCTGGACATGTCCTCCCAACTCAGTGCCTCAGAACCAAGGGTGGATTTGCTTCTGAACTCAGGGTAGCAACACTGACTGCAGATAATTCTTTTTTTTTTTTCTCCTTTTGAGATGGAGTCTCCCTCTGTCACCCAGGCGAAGTGCAGTGGTGCGATCCCGGCTCACTCTGCCTGGGAGGCGGAGGTTGCAGTGAGCTGAGATAGCATCACTGTACTCCAATCTGGGCGACAGAGAGAGACTCAAAAAACAAACAAAACAAACAAACAAACAAACAAACAAAGATTTCTTTCCTAGAGAGAGAATCACATGTAGCAGTCAAGACAACAAGATAACCAAAAAAATGCCATTCAGGTCAGAGTCAGACAGTAAGTGTGGAGCTGGCCCATGGGCATAAACCTCAATGAGGAAACACCACACACTGTGGCTTCTCTGCATAGCTCAAAACAGACCTAGCAATGGCAGCTCCAAAGAGGGTGGTGTTGGGGTTACAGTGATGCTGCCGTCAGTGGGAGCCATGAGGCAAATGCTCTACTCCACATGAACAAATTTTCAGGACCCCTTTCCCAGACCCCATGCTAGGAAGAAGTTTTAAATGAACTCTTAGTACTCTTTTTTAGAGACGAGGGTCTCAATATGTTGCCCAGGCTGGTCTCGAACTCCTGGGCTCAAGCGATCTCTCCTGCCTTGGCCTCCCACAGTGCTGGGATCACAGGCGTGAGCCACCGTGGCCGACCCATGAAGGTTTTCAGTCTGGCAAACGGCCACTGAGCGTGTCTCAACTCCAATACAACAGGCAGAGCATACCGCAGGGCCAGCGCGCCCATCACGGAGCTGCCCATCTGCAGACTGAGGCTGGGAGCCCAGCGTCTCCTGCACGGCTTCACACACAAACAGCCGGGGCTCGCTCTGGTCCCAGAAGTGGTTCACGGGGACATAATTTTTCAGTCCCTCATCCGCAAAGAGGTGGCTCCTAAAAGACAAAGGAAGACCCGTCTCAACCCCGAGGAGGGCACTCCTGCTACCAGTATCCCTCCCAAACACACTCCCCAGGCCTCCAGGTGCTGCCCCAGACCATGGAGTCCACACGCTCAGCTCTGGGGGAACCCTTGGGGCCTCACTGCCATGGGCCCTACTGGAACGTGTTCTCAGATTTTAACAACTGGGCTAAGGGTCCAAGCAAAGCCCGGTTTGAAAGGACCACAGAAAGATGATGCTTTGATTCCAGAGGCCTTATGGGGGGCCCAGAAGAATCCCCAAAGCAAAAGGGACCCTTTTCCTTTTCCAGGACCAACAGGCCAACCTCGAGGTGGGATGGCATCCCTGGTGGGCAGGGTCGACGCTTTGGCTCCGTGGTCATGCCAGGTTCCTGGTCCCCACCGGTCCCTGTGCTGTGCTGCCCCTTGTACCCAGGTCCCTCCCATCTCTAAAGTTCCATGTTGGATGGGTCCAGAACTCAACAAAATGCTGTGGGGAAACACAATGACGTGCCGGCAGAGGACACAGAAGGTCTCGAGAGAGCAGGTGCCCAAGGAGAGGAGGCCTACGAGCCTCATTCACCGCCCTGAGGGCGTGACAAGCCCAGGCTGCGGAGTGGGACCCTGCCAGGCAGGACGACCCACAGTGGCTACAGAAGGACAGGACCCGGTGCTGCACAACATGCAGATCCCGCAGGAAGCTGCTGCACCCAACAATGGAGGTACCCTCACAGCCACATTCGGCACCAGTGCAGAGCAGAGGAGAAAGCAGGGCAGAGGAGTGAGTGCCATGATCCAGATGAGGCAGCTCTGAGGCCCGCAGAGCCCGGGGACATAAGCTGGTTCCCGTGAGGCGAAACCAGGCTGGCACAGGACAGGAGCGGACATAAGGAAGGGGCAAGATTTGAATGCCCTCAGAGGCTCCCACAGCTCCCACGGGAAGCCAGGCATGGCAGGTGCAGAGTCGAGAGGGAAAAGCATGAATGAAAAGACATTTTGGTATGGGAAAAGCTGCAGACCTGGGTGACAGGCAGTGGGGACTAGAGGAAAGGTTCAAGGAGCAGCCCAAGAACAGTGGCAGGAGGGGGAGAGCTGGCACTTGACCGAGTCAGGCGTCATCGTCTGAGGCGGGAGAATGGGGCCTGCACTCGGTGAGCTGTGAAGATGGAGAGTTCCACAGGCAGTCACCAGCAGAGGGATGAAATGAGGCCACCAGGTGAAAGAAGGTTCCAGAACTGTATCTGAGGAGGAAGGTGTGTGGGAGAGAGAGGCAGGGGGAATCCAGGGGGGCTGGACAGAAGGGGTGTGTCTGAGGGTGGTCAAGTAATGGAAGAGGGGAAAAAAGAGAAAACCAGCCCGGAGCCCAGCTGTGTAATTGCTCTGCTCCTCTGTGAGCGTATGCAGGCCCCAGGGCACCCGTCCTGCTTTCGTGCCCTGCGGGCCTGGCTCACACAGGTCGGCAGGCTCAGCTCCACAGCCCACTTTTCTTTCGCGCCTCACTTTGTGCAGAATCAGCCATGAACTAACTGTGAGTGAACTATCATCAACACTCAAAGTTCTCCAAACGCGCACTCAGTCACAGAAGGAACTCCAGATACAGTGAAGACAGACAATTATTCTCTCTAGAAGTACGTTCTTTAAACAGGCAAATGCCCCCAACATCAGAGGTGCGGATGTCCCCCAACATCAGAGACGCAGATGGGTCTGAGGCCACCCCATTCTCTCCCTGCAGTGACTCCTGGGCCACTTCTACAGACGCCCGGCCAGAGCCCTTCCAGAAGTTACAGTTTCCACTCAGCTAACTCCAGAACCTTCCACCTGGAGGACAAAGACTAAGGACTCAAATCTACCCACTGCCCAAGTGTGCTTCTGTTTTCCTCTTTCTTTTTCCCACTGGTGCCTGCTGGGGCCTTGTGAAGTGTGGCACGTACCTTAACAACAACCCACCCAGAAGCTGAGAAGTAACTGAACATCATTTTTTCCAACAAAATCCTCCTGAACCACAATCTTACTTATGAGTCTCTTGCTCATTAAAGGACAGTGTCTCTCTCCGATCAATTTGTCCAGTCTTGAAGTCAAAGATGGTCACTGTGTCCATTTCAACATCATAGAAGCAGATTTTGGAATCGGGGCTGTTGTCAGCCTAGAAGAGAAAACCAGAAAGCTCATGGCGCCTACCCGGACCAGCGGGCTTGTGGACTATGCCAGGGGGCCGACGCAGCACATGTCAAGAGAAACACACCCAGCGTCACCAAGTCCACAGGCCGCTCAGCTTCCAAGCACTAGCATGCTTTCAGCATTTGCAGTTTGCTGGTTTTGGTGTTTTTTGAGACAGGGTCTCGCTCTGTTGCCCAGGTTGGAGCGCAGTGGTGAGATCATGGTTCACTGCAGCCTCGAATTCCTGGGCTCAAGAGATCCTCCCCCCTCAGCCTTCCAAGTAGCTGGGACTACAGGCATGTGCCACTGTGCCCAGCTAATTTTAAAATATTTTTGTAGGGATGAGGTCTTGCTATGTTGCCCAGGCTGGTCTTGAACTCCTGGGCTCGAGTGATCCTCCCACCTCAGCCTCCCTAGCAGCTGGGATTGCAGGTGCGCGATCACTGTTCCCGGCTGAAACTCCTTGATTACAGCTGAACTTTTCCACTGTTTCCTTCTGCCACGGTCGAGTAGGCCCCTTGCTCCAGCCCCTGCCTCATCCCAGCCACCTCCGGGACCCTGTGCTTGCCCTCTCTTTCAGGTCTTCCCCAGCCCCGTGCTCTCCCCTGTGGCGCCCCCGGGACCCTGTGCTTGCCCTCTCTTTCAGGTCTTCCCCAGCCCCGTGCTCTCCCCTGTGGCACCCCCGGGACCCTGTGCTTGCCCTCTCTTTCAGGTCTTCCCCAGCCCCGTGCTCTCCCCTGTGGCGCCCCCGGGACCCTGTGCTTGCCCTCTCTTTCAGGTCTTCCCCAGCCCCGTGCTCTCCCCTGTGGCACCCCCGGGACCATGTGCTTGCCTCTCTTTCAGGTCTTCCCATCAGTGTGGACCCCTCAGAGCGCACCCTTGACCTTTTTGAGGCTCCTGGCTGCCTCCTTCTCCCATTGGCCCCACCGCCCTGGCGGCACCTGCTCACCTGGCTTCCCAGGCCCCATCTGGGTACTCAGGGCCATAGTGGCCACCGTTTTTCCTCCTTGGGGACATCCTCTCGCCTGTCCCTGTGCTCCACCTGCAGCCCTGGCTCTCCCTTCTGACCGGGTGTGGGACTGCCCACTGGCTGCCTCCCAGGCACCTGCCCTTCTGCTCATCCACCTTCGCTGCAAACGTTTCCTTTCCCACCTGGCTGCAAGGGTTAGAAACACCTTCTGCAGTCCTGTCCTGCCCTACCCCTCGGCCAGTCCATCGCCAAGCCCCACTGTGGCTGCTTGAGCCCTCCAGTGGCTGCCACAGGGACCAAATAGGCATCTGCACCCACCAACCCCTTGATCCATCTTCTAGAAACAATCCTCTAGAAATATGATATTGACGTTATCCTCATCCTTCTGCCCTGAGGTCAAAGTCAGCTCCCACCTGCGTCAGCCGCGGCCCTGCCCTTCACCACGAGTGCAGACCCTTGATGAGGACAGCCTTTGCCAACGCAGGCCTCTGCCGTCTGCTCTCTGCTGTCCCCACCTGTCCTCACCTGCTCACTCTTGCCTCAACCTTGGCTGGGCTGTCACCCCCTCAGCAGGCCATAGCAGTGCAATGCTGTGCAGTTCCACACCCTCCAAGCACACATGCCTCCTGCCCTGCTCATCCGCAGGTGGCGGGTGGGGTCCTTGTGCATACCTGAGCACCTCTGTGTCCACGGTGCCTAGCAAAGTGTCTGGCCCACAGCAGGAGACCAGTTATGGCCCTTGAACGAGCGAATGAACAAGGGAACCGGCACCAGCAGAAGGGAAGGAACCAGGGAAGGAACCAACCGGCTCCAAACAGCTTGCCATGCCCTGCCACCCCTGCCAGACCCTTCCACATGGCTGCCACCGGCCCCCTCGCACACCAACATCACCATGCCACTCTGAGCAGGACGCCTGAGGACTCTCTGACAGTCCTGTCCCTCCTCTCATGACAAAGAGAACTGAGTGGGATGAAGGCAGGGATGAAGAGGAAGCAAGCAACTCTCCGATGAGGAAACGACTGTTACAATGAAGGAAGACTTGGAGAAAGGCAGTGGACAGAAGGTGGCAGGTGGGGGAGGGACAGAGGCTGGGTGAGGACCATGCTGGGGAGGTCCCCGGAGAAGGTGGGAGGGAGAGACCCGGGGAGAGGAGGGAAAGAGGGTGGGGCTGAACAGAACATGGGACAGGAAGACCCACGCAGGAGGAGAGAGGCACGAGCAGGCAGGAGGCCCAGCCTGGGAGGACAGCGGTGAGGCGGCGGAGTGGGTGAGTGGACAAGGGGCGGCCTCACCTTGCTCAGGAGGATACTGATGGTGCTCCCGCTGCTGCTGCACCGCAGAGAAGCGATGCCCCCCGCCCCAGGGACCAGCTCTGCCAGGCTCCTGCAGCTGCAGTGTGCTTTGGCCTCTCTGCAGGGAGGAAGAGGGACCTCAGTGCCCGCCAGAGGCCCAGTTCCCGATTCTCCGCCCATCCTGAAACCTCTGTTCACTGGCTGAGTGCTGCACAGCTCCTCGGCTGCTTCTCACCCTGGGTGGCACGTGGGCACCATGAGGTGGAGCAAACGCAAAACACAGGGTGAGTTCTTCCACCTCAGGTGCTCTTATGGACAAATATGAATACGAGTGCTTCCCCCTTCCTCTTGTTCCAGTAGCTTATTAAAAATACTGTTCTAGGCTGGGCGTGGGGGCTCATGCCTGTAACCTCAGCACTTTGGGAGGCTGAGGCAGGCGGATTACTTGAGGATTGAACCCAGGAGGCGGAGGTTGCAGTGAACCGAGATCATGTCACTGCACTCCAGCCCGGGAGACAGAGAGACTCCATCTCAAAAACAAAAAACAAAACAACACAAAACAACGCTGCTGTACGCCGTTCTATACGTGGAATCTGTGCCTTATGCTCTATTGTGGCGATTTTTCATAGCATGTGGGGACTGCTTCATCACCCTCTGTGACAGCTGCACAGTTTCCCATCATAGGGACACACTGAGCTAGTTAACTCGTCCCCTGCCAGTGACATTTAGTTGTTTCTAGTTTGTTGCTGACATAATCAATACAAAGTATGTAGTGTTAGCTCATTGTTATTTTAAAAAATTTTATTTGCACGTCCTCAGTTCTTCCCTAATGTCTCCTTCCTGTCCCAGGATCCCATCCCAGATTCCATGTGACACTCAGTGGCCGTGGCCGCATAGGTGTCTCTCAGTTGTAAGTTTCTCAGATTCCCCTGTGTCTGAGGAGTGCTGGTCAGGGTCACTGCAGGCCGCCCTCCACTGGGATCTGCCTGGTGCTCCTCTCACTAGACTGCGACTCTGGGTGTTTGGGAGGATGACACAGAGGTGAGGTGCCCTTTGCATCAGGTCATGTCAGGGGTACACGCTGTCTACCACTGTTGATGCTGACCTGGTCACCTGGCAGGGGAGTCTGTCAGCTTCTCCACTGTGGAGTCCTTCCCATCCCGTCCTGTGTCCTCTCCACTGTGGAGTCAGCCCGTTCCTATACTGTGCTCTCTGCATGGGACTCACGAAGCACCAGCCACCCTTGAGGAGTGGGGAGTCCTGGCTTGTCCCACTCACGAGGGTGGAGAGGCCACAGAAATCATGTGGAATTCTTTTCTATGGGAGATCTGTCTCTTCTCCCCTGTTTATTGACTTACTCATATCATTCGGACTCACACATATTTATTTTTTTACTTTGGGATATAATTCAATGCTTTTTTTCTTTCTTCCTTCCTTCCTTCCTCTCTCCCTCCCTCCTTCCTTCCTACCTCCCTCCTCCCCTCCCCCTTCCTTCCTCCCTCCTCCCCTCCCCTTCCCCCCCTCCCTTCCTCCCTCCTCCCCTCCCCTTCCCTCCCCCCTCCCTTCCTCCCTCCTCCCCTCCCCTTCCCTTCCTTTCCTTCCTTCTCTCCTTTCTTCCTTTTTCCCTCCCCTCTGCTTCCCTCCCCTTCCTTTTCTGTCTCTCTCTCTCTCTCTCTCTCTCTCTGAGACAGGGTCTCACTCTGTCGCCCAGGATTGTAGTGCAGTGGTGTGATCTTGGCTCACTGCAGCCTTGACCTCCTGGGCTCAAGTGATCCTCCTGCCTCAGCCACCCAAGTAACTGGTACTACAGATGTAAGCCACCATGCCTGGTTAATTTTTTTTTTTTTTTTTTTTTTAGAAAATGGGTTTCACCATGCTGCCCAGGCTGGTCTTGAACTCCTGGGCCTAAGCAACCCACCTCTCTCAGCCTCCCAATGTGCTGGGACTTGCAGGATGAAACGGGCCCCCAGAAAAAAGAAAGAAAGAAAGAAAGAAAATGCTGGGACTACAGGCATGAGCCACTGAGTCTGGCCTGCTTTATTTATTTTGTTGCTCCAATTATTCCAGCTTTGGCTATTAGGACCTCTTTTGGTGGGTTCTGTGTCTCTGTGACCCCCCACCCTGCCATCTTTATGAAGCTTTTTGGTTTGCTTTGTTTTTAGCACTTCTTCACTTTCAGGCAGCACAGATGCTGCCAGCTCCTTCGTACATTTCCTGCCCTGGTCCTAGAGTCAGCATCTCTCCAAGGTTCCATAGCTCCTTTATTGGAGGATGGTGGTAGAAACCAAGGTCTGGGCACCCGTTGTGGCTTCTGGGACAGCGTGGTTGCTTCTAGGCCCTCTCAGCTGACAGAGCGAGGAAATATGTGTGTACCAATGGGTGCATCAACATAGACCTGCGATTCTGTGTATGGAGTCATCCCTACCTACGTGAAGCCAGGCATTTGTTCATGCTGACACCTCTACCTCTGACCTACTCTCCCAGGGCTTACTCTCGTCCCTCCTCTTGCTAATCTGTAACTCCCACTCCCGCTGTGCGATGCCAGGCTCCTGCCATCTACCCTCCATTTGTTCAACTGTCCAATCCCAGTGCACACGCATTACAGGATCAGCACTGCTCATCGCAACCCCTGTGGGGAGCAGGATTCTCAACTAGAGAGCCGAGCTCCTGGGCAGCTCCTTTGGCCTCAGTGCTGGCCAGGGCCTCCCTCACTCCCAGAGTCACTCAGGTCAGCACTTTTCCCCCATACCCTTTAGTGAAGCTGTTTCATACATTTTTTTTTTTTTTTTTTTTTTTTTGAGACGGAGTCTCGCTCTGCCACCCAGGCTGGAGTGCAGTGGCCGGATCTCAGCTCACTGCAAGCTCCGCCTCCCGGGTTCACGCCATTCTCCTGCCTCAGCCTCCCGAGTAGCTGGGACTACAGGCACCCACCACCTCGCCCGGCTAGTTTTTTGTATTTTTAGTAGAGACGGGGTTTCACTGTGTTAGCCAGGATGGTCTCGATCTCCTGACCTCGTGATCCGCCCATCTCGGCCTCTCAAAGTGCTGGGATTACAGGCTTGAGACACCGCGCCCGGCCTCATACATTTGTTAACACAGTCAGACTGTTTTGTTACCTTCTGTGTTCCATCCTGGAGTCCTCTAACATTTTAAGTGATTTTTTTTTGAGACAGGGTCTCTCTGTGGTCCAGGCTGGAGTGCAGTGGCACAACCAGGGCTCACGGCAGCCTCAATCTCCACGGCTCAAGCAATCCTCCCACCTCAGTCTCACGAGTAGGTGGGACTACAGGTACGTGCCCCCATGCCTAGCTAATTTTTAAAAGTTTTTGTAGAGACAGAGTTTCACTATGTTGCCCAGGTTGGTCTCAAATTCCCGGGCTCAAGCAGTCTTCTCGCCTTGGCCTCCCAAAGTGCTGGGAATACAGGTGTGAGCCACCCTGCCCAGCCTGAATGATTTTTTAAACATTTGCATACATTAAGGTTCACACTTTGCACCATAAAGTGCTATGATTTCCAACAAATGTACAATGTCATGTACTCATCATATAGAAGCTTCCCCACCCCCACCACTCCCCATGCTTCAAATAGTCAAGCCTCCCCTCCCCCACACGGCTCCACCACCAGGCAAAGGCTAGGAACTGAGCCCCAACATGAGGCATTCCAGAGCACGAGTGGCATGTCGGTGTTGAAATGGGCACCTACGGAGTCTTTTGGCTTCTAACTCACTTTCTACCCATCACACTGTCTCCTGACTGATTAAAAACATGTTCCCACTTCTACATGAAAAAAAAGTTTACCTTCGGGAAAGATCAAAGCTTTTAAAGTGAGCCAAGTCTGTCCCTACAACCAGGAAATTCCCACAGACGTCCAAGAAGCATGGGTTCCCCTCAGTCTCCGAGAAAAGGAGGAGTTGTTTGACAGTCCCCTGAGGAAAAGAAAGGAACAAGAAATGGATGTATTTCATGTTTGTTACTGAACATTGTTCACAGATAACCTGTACACTCCACTCACGCACTCACTCAGTGTTTACTGACGGCTCAGAGTGTGCGCAGCAGTCTGCTAGATTGTAGTGCTGCAGGGGAAGGACGGGGCCCTGTCCTCAGGAGAGCTCTGGCGCCTACAGTCTAGAGGGGAAAACAGACAGCAGAGAGTTGACAAACAAATATACATGTAATCTCACTTGAGTGAGTGCCATGTAGGTAAAGAACGGGATCTTAGGAAAGTGCCAGGCATGGAGAGAGGGCGAATACCATCCACTGGGGAGTTCCGCAGGGCCCTGTCTGTGGAGGCGTCATGTGAAAGCCCCAGGAATACTTCTTATGTTGTGCCATGTGAGTGGTTACCCTGGGGTGAGGAGGTAGATAAGAGGAAGGATGCTAGTTACATCCTGGGAACGTCCCGCCCGGGAAAAGCCCCTGCACTGTACACTTAGGCACGACACACCCACTCTTTCTGTGTGTGTGGATATTTCAGTAAAATGTTTAAGAAGTCAACCAGGTGGGCAGAGGCCACAGGGGTGTTCCTGCAGGCTGAGGGGAAGAGTGAGATTTCATTCTAAGTGAAACTGGAAGACTGCAGGGTTTTGAGCTGGGAAGTGATTTCGTATCATTTATATTTTCAAAGAATCACCTTGGCCTTTCCAGCATATTAGAAAGCACGCCCCACAGTCGGCATGTTAGAAAGCACACCACACAGGCCAGGTGTGGTGGCTCAAACCTGTAATCTCAGCATCATGAGGTCAGATCGAGACCATCCGGGCTAACACGGTGAAACCCCGTCTCTACTAAAAATACAAAAAATTAGCCGGGTGTGGTGGTGGGTGCCTATAGTCCCAGCTACTTGGGAGGCTGAGGCAGGAGAATGGCATGAACCCGGGAGATGGAGCTTGCAGTGAGCAGAGATTGCACCACTGCACTCCAGCCTGGGTGACAGAGCCAGACTCCATCTCAAAAAAAAAAAAAAAAAAAGACAGCATATGCCCCACAGTCGCCCCACAGTCATGCTGGAGCAGACCTCATGCTTTGTGGTACGTCTTTTAGGGAATAAACCTTAGTCCTCTGAGTTTTAAAGTGAAGCTCTTAGCTCAATTCAGCCAATGCCCAGTGAATGCCTACACCCTGCCCAGCAGTGGGTTTGGGGCAGAGCATCACAAGTGAGTGGCACATCCCTGGGGTGCTCCACATGGGGGCAGCGAGTCAGATGCGAATGGCTGAATGCATCCTGGGGCCAAGACAGGCAGCAGAGAAGGCACAGATCTAGTGCATGGGAGCTGCACAGAGTCTGAGTGGCAAGGCAGGCTGGAAGGTGGGCAGAGCTGCAGGAGAACTTAGTGGGCACGGAACTCTCAACACAGACTCCAAAAGCCAGCAAAGGGGCAGGAGCCTGCACAGTGTGTTTAGGAAACTGAGGGTGAGGGATGGATGGCTGGAGTCAGGGAGGGAATATTCCACGCTGAGGAAGCTCACTTCATTTTGATGTATCCAGTGGGAGCCTAATAAATGCTTATGGAATGAGCAAGTGGCTGCTTGAACACAGGATAAAAAAGAGAGCAGGGAGGCGGGGCATGGTGGCTTACGCCTGTAATCCCAGCACTTTGGGAGGCCGAGGTGGGCGGATCACCTGAGGTCAGGAGTTTGAGACCAGCCTGACCAACATGGAGAAACTCCATCTCTACTAAAAATACAAAATTAGCTGGGCATGGTAGCGCATGCCTGTAATCTCAGCTACTTGGGAGGCTGAGGCAGGAGAATCACTAGAACCTGGGAGGCATAGGTTGCTGTGAGCAGAGATCACGCCATTGCACTCCAGCCTGGGCCACAGGAGCGAAACTCCATCTCAAAAAAAAAAAAAGAGAGAGCAGGGGGAGTGGACTAGCTGATGGGGCCAGGGCTGACGCTATTAACGATGACACAGGGCACTGGAGGCTCCTCGGTGAGCTTACTTCCTGCCCGTCCCTTACCTGCTGGGCCCTGGGTTCAGATCTGAGCTCACCTCTTTTACATTCTTCAGCTAACATCTCTATGTCAATAAGTTCCCAACTCCCAAAGTACTGGCTTCAGGGCACTGACCCAGCTTCTGACCTCCAGAGCTTGTATTTCCAACTGTCTCTTGGATACCCCAAGGGCTCTCCAAGGCACCTGGAACTGGCATCCTGCCCTGCCCCCTATTCTGGCTCTGCCTCTGGAGTTCCTGTCTTAAAGGTGCCACGACAAAACCAATCTCCCAGGTTAGAAAAGTCAGAACATCCTCAGTTCTCCACTCTCTGTAGCCACCCACCATGCAACTGGTCATCCCCTCATAACACCCATGGTGCCGCTCCACTCCAGCTCTGCTGCTGGCTACTGCCTGGGGCCAGGCCAAGCTGCTCTCCTGCAGTGTCTCCCACAGCCTCACTCTTCTCCACCCTTAACCTCGGCTCCCCACTACGCTGGCACAGAGGTTACTTTCTAGCGAGAAAATGACGCAAAGTCAAGAAAATAAGTCAAAATTGGGGAAATGAAAGAACTGTTATCAGAGGAAGGTAAGTCCTTTTCAGGGATCAGGCCCCCAGAGACCTCAAATGAGGCAGCAGCCATGCCCTGCTCTGCCCCTGAGCTGTGTTCATCTCTGGAAACTGCCTGCTGCCACCACAGGTAGCTGAGAACTAACCTAACAGGCTGCCGCAGACAACACACACACCAGTGCTCAGTCCACTGCTACCAATCAATGGTATTTCTATCAACCAAAGAGGATTCCCAACCAACAACCTGACATCAGCCTGAGCCTGCTCCCTCTTCTTGGCCTTTAAAAACCTGCCTGGAACAAAGGTGACTTGGAGTCCAGACCCAGTGTTCCTCGGGGCTGAGTTTTCTGGGCAGCTGCCCGTATCCTGGCTCAGGTAGACTACTTACTTACTTACTTATTTTTGAGACAGGGTCTCACTCTGTTGCCCAGGCTGGAGTGTAGTCGTACAATCACAGCTCACTACAACCTCAACCTCCCCAGGCTCAGGTAATTATCCCACCTAAGCCTCTGAAGTAGCTGGGACCATAGGTTTGCCACCATGCCTGGCTAATATTTTTGTACTTTTTTGTAGAGACGAGGTCTCACTATGTTGCCCAGGCTGGTCTGGAACTCCTAGGCTCAAGCAATCCTCCCACCTGGGCCTCCCAAAGTGCTGGGATTACCGTCATGAGTCACCATGCCCGGGCAAGTAGACTGTTTAAATCACAAAGTGCTGGGATTACCGTCATGAGCCACCGTGCCCGGCGAAGTAGACTGTTTAAATCACATTTTGTGCTTCAGCCTCTTTCTTTTTGGTCAACAAAATGTACCCTATCACTCCTGGCTTCAACCTCACCTGCCTTCAGGGTGAGGGTCCAGGTGACCAGCCCTCCTGCCTCCCTTCCCACCTCCCACCACCACTGGTCCCACATACCACCCCCTTCCATGGCACTTGACCTTTGCATGGGAGGCCCCTCAGGTCCTCTGTGGGGCAGACGTGACTCCCTGAAACACACACAGGGCTGGAGCCCTGAAGTTCTGGCCTAGGAAGCTGTCCTTTTAAGGACTGGAAGTTCCTAAGTGCCTGCAGTCACTGCATCCCTGACACCAACACTAACAGCAGCCATGCATCTACGTCCTGAGGAGGGATAGTGTCCTGGAAGGACATGCTGGGTGTCCAACAAGGGTCGTGAGGGATCACTAACCCACCCTTACTCACGCCAGCACCACCTTACTAGTTACAACTAACACATACTCCTTTTGTAACTTAATACATTAATGGCCATGCATGATGGTTCACACCTGTAATCCCAACACTTCAGGAGGCTGACGTAGGAGGGTCACTTGAGCTCAGTTCAAGGACAGCCTGGGCAACATAGTGAGACCCCATGTCTACAAAAATATAATAATAATAACAATAACAAAATTAGCCAGGCATAGTGATTGGCACCTGTGGTCCCAGCTACTTGGGAGGTTGAGGCAGGAGGATGAATTGAGCCTAGGGGTGTGAGGCTGCAAGCGAGCTATGATGGCACCACTGCACTCTAGCTTGGGCGACAGGATGAGATCTTATCTGTAAAAAAATAAATAAAAATGAAAATAAAAAAATTAGCCAGGCATGGTGGCGCACACCTGTGGTCCCATGCTCAGGAGGCTGAGGTGGGAGGATCGCTTGAGCCCAGGAGGTCAAGATTGCAGTGAGCTATGATTGTCACTGCAATGCAGCCTGGGCAACAAAGTGAGACCCTATTTTTGAAAAGAAACGAAAAGGAAAGAAAAGAAAAAATTAACAGAGGAATAAAAGGACCCAACTCCATGGCAGCCGTCGTTAGGCATCTTCCCAACTCTCAGTGGGCCCCCTGTTATAGGACTTCTCAGTGGGCCCACTGTTATTTCCCATCATGCCACTGGCCTCTCCCAGCAGGCCATTCACCCTTTTCCCATCATGCCACTGGCCCTCTCACTGGCTTTCTCCCAGCAGGCCATTTACCCTTTCCCATCATGCCACTGGCCCTTTCCCCGCAGGCCACTGGCGCCCGCACAGCCCCACATCTGGAGGTCTTTTCTTGGCAAACACAGGTCTTGAATAACACAGGTCTGATTTTCAACGGTCCACTTCCATGCACTTTTTTTTTTTTCAATAAAGATATTTAAAGGCCAGGCGTGGTGGCTCACGCCTGTAATCCCAGCACTTTGGGAGGCCGAGGCGGGTGGATCACCCGAGGTCAGGAGTTTGAGACCAGTCTGACCAATATGGTGAAACCCCATCTTGACTAAAAATACAAAAATTGGCGAGGTATGGTGGTACACGACTGTAATCTCAGCTACTCGGGAGGCTGAGACAGGAGAACTGCTGGAACCTGGGCGGTGGAGGTTGCAGTGAGCCAAGATCATGCCACTGCACTCCGGTCCAGGCAACACAGTGAGACTCTGTCTTAAAATAAATAATAATAAAAAAAGGGCCGGGTACTGTGGCTCACACCTGTAATCCCAGCACTTTGGGAGGCCAAGGCGGGTGGATCATGAGGTCAGGAGATCGAGACCATCCTGGCTAACACGGTGAAACCCTATCTCTACTAAAAAAATACAAAAAATTAACAGGTGTGGTGGCGGGCACCTATAGTCCCAGCTACTCGGGAGGCTGAGGCAGGAGAATGGCGTGAAGCCGGGAGGCGGAGCTTGCAGTGAGCCGAGATCGCGCCACTGGACTCCAGCCTGGGCAACAGAGTGAGACTGCATCTCAAACAACAAAAAAAAGATATTTAACATTTTTTTTGAGATTTGTAACAATTTGAGAAAACTCAGATAAACCATGTAGCCTAGAAAGAAAAAAAAAAATTAACAGATACGTCATGAATGCATAAAATATAGGTAGATACTAGTCTTTTATCAGTCACGTCCATAAAGTATACACAAATCTGCACACAATTCCAGAGTTGGCACCCTGTGCAGCTGTGCGAAGTGTAAACCAACAGAAAGATGCGGTATGCAACCATAGCAATCATAACCACACGCAGGGAACTGTGGCGCACATTGTGCTACTCTAGTCATTTCACAGCCGCCTCCTGTTCCCACTGTGCTGAATTTCACTCAAGTGTTGCGAGGATCCCCTTAAAATGCTGTGCAGTGCTAATCACCTCTGAGTGGGCATCTCCTCTTTCCAGTAAAATGCACATCACAGTAAAGAGTGACCTCTCACAGTTCTAGAGGATTTTTCATGTGTTTACTGCAATACTGTAAACACTGATTAACCCTAGGGAGACCCATGTGAAATGCCACCAGTGATGCTGGAAGTGCTCCCAAGAAGCAAGGGAAAGCCGTGACATTACAAGAGAATGTAGAATTGCTTGATACGGACAATAGATTCAGGTCTGCAGATGTGGACGCCACCTGTGGATGCCACCATTTTAGAAAGATGATTCATCCTGTAGACTTAGGGTATTGATAAACACAGTACAGTACTGTGAATGTATTTCTCTTCCTCATGATTTCTTAGTAACATTTTCTTTCCTCCAGGTTACTTTACTGTAGAATATAGTATGTAATACATAGAACATATGAAATAGGTGTTAGTCGACTCTTCATGTTATTGGTAAGGCTTCCAGTCAATGGCAGCCTGCGAGTACTGAAGTTCTGGGGGAGTCAACAGTTACATGTGGATTTTCAGCTGCTCAGGTGGTTGCCGCCCCCACCCCTGCCTTGTTCAAGGGTCGTCTTTGCAGCTGCCTCTCATCTGTCCTTAAGAACACAGCCTTGCCAGGCGTGGTGGCTCAGGCCTGTAATCCCAGCACTTTGGGAGGCTGAGGGGGGTGGATCACCTGAGGTCAGGAGTTCAAGACTAGGCTGACCAACATGGTGAAACCCCGTCTCTATCAAAAATACAAAAAACTAGCCGGGCATGGTGGCGGGCGCCTGCAATCCCAGCTACTAGGGAGGTTGAGACAGGAGAATTGCATGAGCCCCAGAGGCAGAGGCTGCAGTGAGCTGAGATCGTGCCATTGCACTCCAGCCTGGGCAAAAAGAGCAAAACTCCAACTTAAAAAAAAAAAAAAAAGCCTTGCTCTACCTCCCTTTACATCCACAACAGATGCCCACATGCAACAGGAGGAGTCAGAGGGGCATAGGTAAAAAGATGGAGGGGTGGGCAGGGATGGCAGTGACAAAGGTGTGCTTGCTCTGGGCTTGGGATGCCCAGAAGGCTCTCGACTACTCCCTTCCAGCTTTACTGCCTCCCCTCGGACCCAACAGGCTGCAGGAAAACATGTGGTGCCGGCAGCTCCCTCTGCCCGTACTTCTCTCCCAGCTGACACCACAGCCATGTGGCTTCTCCCACATCTTCCCTCCACCTGATTCAGACAGAAGTCTCCCACAGAGGGGCCCACCCGCTTCCGTCTTCTCCTTGGCACTTATTGCTGACTTGTCTCCCGTCCGGATGCCAATGAGAATTGACAATCCATGATGGGAGCACATGAGCACCACGTGAGGTACAAGGACAGGAATGTGGCCGCCCCAGGCAATCAGACGCTGGGTCCCAAGAAGGAACCTGGAGATGGATAAAAATCACAAAGGTAGCTAAAATCAGGCTCGTGACAAAAGTCCTCAACCTGGCCACAGAACCTTGCTGCACACAGTGCGCTGAACGGTGCCCTTCCCAAAGATTTGTCCACTCAGACCTGTAGTCCCAGATGCTTGCAGGGCTGAGGCAGAAGGATCACTTGAGCCAGGAGTTCAAGTCCGGCCTGGGCAACAGTGAGATCCTGTCCCTTAAAAAAAAAAAAGTTATGGCCGGGCGCAGTGGCTCATGCCTGTAATCCCAGCACTTTGTGAAGCAAAGACGGGCAGATCATGAGGTCAGGAGTTCAAGACCAGCCTGGCCAATATGGTGAAACCCCATCTCTACTAAAAAGAAATACAAAAATTAGCTGGGAGGCCGGGCGCGGTGGCTCAAGCCTGTAATCCCAGCACTTTGGGAGGCCGAGACGGGCGGATGACGAGGTCAGGAGATCGAGACCATCCTGGCTAACACGGTGAAACCCCGTCTCTACTAAAAATACAAAAACTAGCCGGACGAGGTGGCGGGCGCCTGTAGTCCCAGCTACTCGGGAGGCTGAGGCAGGAGAATGGCGTAAACCCGGGAGGCGGAGCTTGCAGTGAGCTGAGATCCGGCCAATGCACTCCAGTCCGGGCGACAGAGCGAGACTCCGCCTCAAAAAAAAAAAAAAAAATTAGCTGGGCATGGTGGCGGGTGCCTGTAATCCCAGCTACTTGGGAGGCTGAGGCAAAAGAATTGCTTGAACCCTGGAGGCGGAGGTTGCAGTGAGCCAAGATCACGCCACTGCACTCCAGCCTGGGTGATAGAGCAAGATTTTGTCTCAAAAAAAAAAAAAAAGATATGTCTATTTGGAATGTGTGAATATGAACTTATTTGGAAAATGGGTATTTGCAGTTAAGGATCTTGAGATGAGATCATTCTGGTTCAGGATGAGAGCTAAATCCAGTGACAAGTACATAAGATAAAAACATAAGACACAGAAGAGAAGACACAGACGTGGGGAAGTCAGCCACGTGAGGACAGGGCAGAGGCTGGAGCGAGGCGTTCACAGAGGGTCCTTCAACAATGCAGGGCTGTGAGGGGCCAACCACCTTGCCGTCGAAAATCCTCATGACACTTTTTTTTTTTGAGACAAGGTCTTGCTCCATTGCCCAGGCTGGAGTACAGTGGTGCAATCATAGCTCACCGAAGCCTTGACTGCCCAGGCTCAAGCCACCCTCCTGCCTCAGTCTCCTGAGTAGCTGGCACTACAGGTGTGCACCACCACACCCGGCAAATATTTTTTTGTTGTTCTTTAAGAGATGGGTTTCAATGTGGCCCAGGCTGGTCTCAAACTCCTGGGTTCAAGTGGTCCTCCCACCTTGGCCTCCCCAAAGTGCTCAGATTACAGATGTGAGTCACTGCACTCGGCCTTTATATAACTTTTACTTCCCCAAAACATAACTACTAACAGCCTGCTGTTGACAAGACTTAGCAACAATGTAAGCAGTTAACACATATGTATATGTTCTATGTATTATATACTGTTTCTCACAATAAAGTCACCTAGAGAAAGGAAAATCTTATTAAGAAAATAGTAAGGGCCGGGCGCGGTGGCTCAAGCCTGTAATCCCAGCACTTTGGGAGGCCGAGACGGGTGGATCACGAGGTCAGGAGATCGAGACCCTCCTGGCTAACACAGTGAAACCCCGTCTCTACTAAAAAATACAAAAAACTAGCCGGGTGTGGTGGCGGGCGCCTGTAGTCCCAGCTACTCGGGAGGCTGAGGCAGGAGAATGGCGTGAACCCGGGAGGCGGAGCTTGCAGTGAGCCGAGATCCGGCCACTGCACTCCAGCCTGGGCAACAGAGCGAGACTCCGTCTCAAAAAAAAAAAAAAAAAAAAAAAAAAAAGAAAATAGTAAGGAAGGGAAAATATGTTTACTATTTATGAGTGGAAGTGGGTCATTATCCAGCTCTTCATCCTCATCATCTTCACACTGAACAGGCAGAGTTGTTGTTGTTGATCTTGGTGTCTCGGGGTGGCAGAGCCAGAAGAAATCTGCATCTAAGTGGCCCCTACAGTTCAGACTTTGTGGTTCAAGGTCAAGTGCACAAGCCAAGGAACAGCAAAGCCCGCCAGCGCCACCTCATGCTGGAAGAGGCAGGGGCAGGTTCTCCCTCAGAGCCTCCAGAAGGCATCAGTCTGGACAGCACCAGCATGGCAGACTTCTGGCTTCCAGAACTGTGACAGAATAAATGTCTGTGTCGGAAGCCCCTGGGTTTGTGGTAATTTGTTCAGGCAGCCACAGGTAATCAACACACCATGTCTGCCCCCAGGTTCCAGCTAGTGTGTGTGAGATGCAGACAGGGCAGTGGGTGCCTGACTCTACTCAGAAGGGAACCTCTTGGCCAGGTGTGGTGGCTCATGCCTGTAATCCCAGCACTTCGGGAGGCCGAGGCGGGTGGATCACGAGCTCATGAGTTCGAGATCAGCCTGGCCAACATGGTGAAACCCCATTTCTACTAAAAATACAAAATTAGCCGGGTGTGGTGGCACACACCTGTAGTCCCAGCTACTCGGGAGTCTGAGGCAGGAGAATCGCTTGTACCTGGGAGGCGGAGGTTACAGTGAGCCAAGATCAAGCCACTGCACTCCAGCCTGGGAGACAGAGTGAGGCTCCATCTCAAAAAAAAAAAAAAAGGGAACCTCTTGGAGGTCGCCCTGGCCCTCCCACAAGACACATGCAGGGGACAGCTTGGTTAAGGACATTATGTCCTGAACTGGAGCCACCCAGCCAGCTGCTGGGGTGTACCCTAAGCCCTGCAAGGATTTATTTTCTTTTCATAGCCCCATGTACTTGAAGTCCTGCAAAGTCATCTTTTCACAGGCAAAAGGCCCTTGCCCTGTCTCCCGATTTCTGAAGTGACAGCCATACATTGAACAGCTGTCCCAGGATCCATTTTTACCATCAAGCACCTGACACGGGAAATCCAATCCAGCAAGGTGATATGGTTTGGCTCTGTGTCCCCATGCAAATCTCACGATGAATTTTATCTCCTGTGTTGGAGGTGGGGCCTGGGGGGAGGCGACCTGGATCAGGGGGGTGGTTTCTCACCATCCCTAGTGCTGTTTTGTGATAGAGATCTGACGAGATCTGCTGTTCAATGTGTGGCCGCCCCCCCTTCGCCCTCTCGTCCTCCTGCTCCGGCTGTGTAGGAGGCGCTGCTTCCCCTTGGCCTCCCACCACGACTGTAAGCTTCCCGAGCCCCCAGGCCTGCTTCCTGCAGACCCTGCAGGAATGGGAGTCAACATAGCCTCTGTTCTGTATAAATTACCCGTCTCAGGTAGTTCTTTACACAGTGTGAGAACAGACTCATAAACTAGGTGAAATCAGTAAACAGGCTTCGGCTCCATTGAGAGGAAGGATTTTAAACTCTGCTCTGGTTTTCTTGCCGTGGAGCAGCAACTTACCTGCCAGGTTCGAACTTGAACTCGGTTTGACTCCACCGTATAAACGCTTTCTTCATGCATTGCTAACACGGGCGTCTCACATAAGAAGGTCCCTAAAATGAAAAACGAACATCAGGAAGGAGGTCCTCATCCGCCAGACTTGCCGGGAGTTTCAGGAGCATTCCCACACATGGTCCCCAATTAATCTTGGTCTCACCACAGCTTCATAGGGGTGTGCTATCTGCACCTCGCAGATGAAGAAAATGAGGCTCTGAGGCACAGGGAATTGTCCACGGCCACGGCCACAGCTAGCAGCGGCAGCACGTGCAGGCCCTGGGCTGACGTGGAGACTCCATACCGGGCTCTGGGCTCCCTGCCCTGCACCCCTCCCATCTGGCAGCTCGTGCTCCCAGAAGCACAGCATCTATGACAACACACCCATTCAAGCAAGTGTTTGAACATTTTAGGTGGAACTTTGGTGGCCACAAGCCCTGGTTCCTGTACCTAACTATTAGGGTTGGTGCAAAAGTGATTTTTGCCATTAACCACAATTACTTTTGCACCAACATAATAGATAAGAATCTAGAGGCCGGGCGCGGTGGCTTACACCTGTAATCCCAGCACTTTGGGAGGCTGAAGCAGGTGGATCACTTGAGGTCAGGAGTTTGAGACCAGCCTGGCCAACCTTGTGAAATGCTGTCTCTACTAAAAATATAAAAATTGGCCAGATGTTGTGGTGCATGCCTGTAATCCCACCTACTTGGGAGGCTGAGGCATGAGAATTGCTTGAGCCCAGAAGGCAGAGGCTGCAGTGAGCCACCATCACACCACTGCACTCCAGCCTGGGTGACAGAGCAAGACTCCTGTCTCAAAAAAAATCTTGTTAGGGAGATGATAATATACACAAAACAGAAAATATCCCAGCACCTGCTGTGTTGGTTCTACTGGAGGAAAGAAGAAGTTCACCCTTGCTCCTAGGGAGTCTACAGAGGAGAGGAGATGTGAAGTGTCAGTATAATTCAGGACAGAGTGTGAAAAATGTTATGAGAGAACTTTAGGCAACAAAGTGTTAGCGGAGAAAAGATCTGAGGGAGAGGTGGAAACTAGTGAAGGACGTGCCTGGAGAGGCGGGGATGTTCAAAAAACGAGGGCGCAACCGCCCTGGGAATGGCATGACATGAGGCCTGCTGTGTGGGCAGGTGGCTGAGGGGCAGGGTTGGTGAAGGTGATAACTGTTGAAGGCGAGGAGCTGAGGAGCACATCCTGGTGGCTGGGCCACTGCAGTGGCCTGGGAAACGTTCCCTGAAGACGTCAGGTCCTGCTCCCTGGCACCTGTGAATATTACTTTATATGGCAGAAGATGGTAAGGTCTTGGGATGCGGAGATTATACTGGGTTATCCAGGTGGGCCCTAAATATAGTCACCAGTGTCCCTGTAAGAGGGAGGGAGGCAGATTTCAGACCAGGGGCAATGTGACCACAGAGACAGAGACGGGAGGTTTATGACCACAAGACAAAGACTGCTGGCAGCCACCAGAAGCTGAAACAGGTTCTCCCCTGGGACTGCAGAGGAAGCGTGGCTCTGCTGACGCGGTTACTTCTGCCCAGTGAAACTGATTTGGGACCTCTGGCCTCCAGAACCACGGGAGAATACATTTCTCACATCTCTGTGGTCTGAAGCCACCAAGTTTGTGGTCCTTTGCTACAGCCATCCCAGGAAACTCCCATAGACGTGCTAAGAGAGCAGGAAGAAAACAATGGCCAAGGCCGGGCACAGTGGCTCACGCCTGTAATCCCAGCACTTTGGGAGGCTGAGGTGGGCAAATCACCTGAGGTCAGGAGTTTGAGAACAGCCTGGCCAACATGGTGAAACTCTGTCTCTACTGAAATATAAAAATTAGCCGGGCGTGGTGGCGCACGCCTGTAATCCCAGCACTTTGGGAGGCTGAGGCGGGCAGATCACCTGAGGTCAGGAGTTTGAGAACAGCCTGGCCAACATGGTGAAACTCTGTCTCTACTGAAATATAAAAATTAGCCGGGCGTGGTGGCGCACGCCTGTAATCCCGGCTACTGGGGAGGCGAGGCAGGAGAATTGCTTGAGTCCGGGAGGCGGAGGTTGCAGTAAGATGAGATCATGCCACTGCACTGCAGCCTGGGCAACGATGGCCAAACTAACTGCAGAGAGCTGCACAGACCTTGGGGATCTAGAAGGGTGTTTGAGATTAATGAAGCATCTCTGAAGAGCCACCTTGAAGTTTCAGGCAGAGGCTGGCCTTGGGTCAAGACACCACAGGTCTCACGGCTGTGCATGGTCTGGAAACATTTCAGAAGATGGTAGGCAGCCACCCCCTCCCTGGAAGGAACCCCACAAAAGCGTTGTGGCTGTTTACACCCACACAGCAGGCGCCAGGATGCACTGACAATTCCGGGCCCGAGCTGCAGCCCTGGCTCTGGAAACGCAGGCACAGGCACGAGGGTCTCCCCAGCCCCTATGCTAGCCCTCAGCTGCACCACAGTGGCCCTTCTCATTAAGCAGGGAGAAAATAAAGCCAGGTAGTGGGAGTGCCTCTGTTGGGGTGAAAATAAGCCACCTGCACTCCGCATCGCAGCTCCAGAAAGTTCGAAGATCGCCACCTGCCTTCCGTTCCAGACTGCGACAGCATCCTGAAAAGAAACATGGACATTCAAGGCAAAGGGGAGGAAAAGTGAGGTGCAGACTGCACACCCCACGGCGCACTTCCAAAGCCTCCTTCTCCTCCTCTAAACATTTCTGAACGCTGCTGCTCCATCACCCTAAGACTATGAGATCACTGGGTCCTCTGTGAACATGGGTTAAGGCTGTTTTCTGTGTTATATAAAATATCCCTGGGTATTTTATTATAATCATTATTATTATTATTTTCTTTTTTTTTTTTAACGTTTGGGGAATGGCAAAGAAAGCATCCCTCTCTTTCCTTTATTTATTTTTTAAATTTATTTTTTAACTTAATTTTTTTAAAATTTATAAGGGTACATGGCAGGTGTGTGTGTGTGTGTGTGTGTATATATATATATATATATATTTATTTATTTATTTATTTATTTATTTATTTTTTGAGACGGAGTCTTGCTCTGTCACCCAGGCTGGAGTGCAGTGGCCGGATCTCAGCTCACTGCAAGCTCCGCCTCCCGGGTTTACGCCATTCTCCTGCCTCAGCCTCCCGAGTAGCTGGGACTACAGATGCCCACCACCTCGCCCGGCTAGTTTTTTGTATTTTTAGTAGAGACGGGGTTTCACCGTGTTAGCCAGGATGGTCTCCATCTCCTGACCTCGTGATCCGCCCGTCTCGGCCTCCCAAAGTGCTGGGATTACAGGCTTGAGCCACTGCGCCCGGCCAGCAGGTGTATATATTTTTATTATTATTTTCTTTTTTTTGAGACAGGGTCTCACTCTGTCACCCAGGCTGGAGTATAGTGGCATGATCTCGGCTCACAGCAAGTTCCACCTCCTAGCTTCAAGCAACGCTCCTGCCTCAGCCCCCTGAGTAGCTGGGACCACAGTTGCCCACCATCACGCCCAGCTAATTTTTGTAGTTTTAGCAGAATATTGGCCAGGCTGGTCTCGAACTCCTGACCTCAAGTGATCTGCCTGTCTCAGCCTCCCAAAGTGCTCGGATTACAGGCATGAGCCACCACGCCCAGCCTATATTTTCATTACTATTTTCTCTATGAATATGATGTACATGGATATCCAGGAAATAAGAGAACCTAGGATGGAACTGAGAGTGGCCTAACCTATCATCTGGGGCCCTTGCTGCCCTGAACTACCTGGCAATGGGGCAGTTCTTTTCTCTGTGTTGAAGACCCCTCCTCTGACCCGCGGGTCCCCTCGGCAGTCACCTTAGTGGCAAACACCCCACTGATGTGCATGTCGGTGCGCAGGCTGTGCGCTACCCCCGTGGACAGGAAGCACACATTCAGCAGGCTCGGGGAGACCTGCACGGCGGCCACTTGCTGGTGGAAGTGTGACGACATGGCCTGCTCGCTGAGGATGGCCACGGAGATGACATTGTTCACTGCCAGCAGGTTCTTCCTGGAACCCCACTTCATTTCAAGGTTGCAAGAGAAAGAACCAGATGTGTGAAAAGAGCAGGAGAAAGATGCAGTCAAGAGAATGCTTATACACATGAGAACTCAGAAACCATTTCTAAGCACCATTGTTTAGGACTTAAAAAATGATCTAAAAAAATGTTTTATAAAGGTAAAATATGTGCTGTGTAGAAAGACTTTAAAATACTGATGCTCGGGCCGGGCATGGTGGCTCAAGACTGTAATCCCAGCACTTTGGGAGGCCAAGGCAGGCAGATCACGAGGTCAGGAGATCGAGACCATCCTGGCTAACACGGTAAAACCCCGTCTGTACTAAAAATACAAAAAGTTAGCCGAGCGTGGTGGCGGGCGCCTGTAGTCTCAGCTACTCAGGAGGCTGAGGCGGAAGAATGGCGTGAACCTGGGAGGCAGAGCTTGCAGTGAGCCGAGACTGCACAACTGCAGTCCAGCCTGGGCAACAGAGCGAGACTCTGTCTCAAAAATAAATAAATAAATAAATAAATAAATAAATAAAGATACTGATGCTCAAGAGTTGTGACTGGACAGGCAGCACTTGTACGTCTGTTCTGATGGGAAAAGTGTCTTCTAGAGTTTTTCTGAGTGTGACTCACTTTTCTGAGTGTGACATAGGGATGTTTATGTTTTTTATAAACAGACAGGAAGTTTATACAATGGATTAAATTATCTAGCTTTCCTCTGCTGATGTGAAATGTTGGTTTTATAATTTTATATTAAACTTCTAAATCTATCTAAAAAAAATAAAGAGCCATGCAAAATAGGAAAGTATAAATTCCATATAGGAAAAAAATCCAGACATCAGAAACTGCTATGAAAGGGCCCAGATGTTGGACTTAGCAAAGACTTCAAAGTAGCCACCAGAAACCCGCTGAAGGAACTGAAGGAAACCATGCCTAGTGAAGTGAAGGAAGGTATAATGACAGTGTCTCATCAGGCAGAGAATGGGAACAGAGAGAAATCATAAGAAAGAACCAAATGCTGAAGAGAAACTAAAACATCCTCACATAAAAACTTGTACACAAGTGTTCAGAATTATTCAAATATCCATCAACTGATGAACGGAGAAAGAAAATGTGGTCTGTCCACAGCAGAGAATGTGATTCAGCCATGAAAAGGAACAAAGTATTTACACAGGCTACAATCTGGAGGGGCTACCACGCCCGGAAAATGTTTTGTATTTTTTAGTGGAGATGGGGTTTCACCATGTTAGCCAGGATGGTCTCGATCTCCTGACCTCGTCATCCACCCGCGTTGGCCTCCCAAAGTGCTGGGATTACAGGTGTGAGCCACCGCGCCCAGCCACGGCCTCCACTTTCATGCAGCAGAAAATGAGTGCACCAAACACCCTTGTAGGCTGTACCTGGATCTGCGTGATGTTTCCTTGGAGCTCGGTAGGGGTCTGAAGGGCCCACCTGTCCTTGCCCTCTGCCCCAGGGCTGCCCAGGAAGCCTGGTACTTTTCTCCACATGGCTACTCGCCCTCTGTCGGTACCAGCGGACAGAAGACCTACAGGTAGAAACAAACTGCATGTGAACAGAGTTAAAAAAAGGGAACTAAAACAGCAACAAGCTCTGTTCTCTGACCCCCTTCTTCAAAGCATCAGTCCTTGCCCAGCCCAGTGTCTCTTCACCTCATCCCTGGCTGCGTCTTCCTGTCCAGGTCCTTGCCACCCTGACCTCACAGTGCTGGTGTGGGGGTGGTGGGGGAACGCTGCCCTCCCAGCTTTCCTAGAGGCCAGTCAGCCTGGCTTGGGTCTGCCCCGTGCTCAGCACTCAGCAGGCACTAGAGACACAGCTCTGGCTCACCTCCTAGTCTCCTGTGCTCTGGATGTGCATATGCACACGTACACACATCTGCATGCACACACACACTTGCACACACACTTCCTGCACTCTATCCTGTGACATTTCAGGAGGGAACGGAGATAAGTGAGCATGGAATCGGTGTGCCATGCTTCTTTTTAGATGGGGTCACGCTCTGTCACCCAGACTGGAGTGCACTGGCACTATTTTAGCTCACTGCAGCCTCAACCTCCCAGGTTCAAGCAATCCTCCCACCTCAGCCTCCGGAGTAGATGGTACCACCACTGTACACCACCACAGCTGGCTAATTTTTGTAATTTTTGTGGAGACTGGGGTCTCACTATGCAGCCTAGGTGGGTCTCGAACTCCTGGGCTCAAGTGATCCTCCCTCCTCAGCTTCCCAAAGTGCTGGGATGCAGGTTGTCATGCTTCTGATCAAACCCCTTGGCCTTCGTGTGGGACCACAAAGCTCTGCTGTTGCTTGCTTGTCCGACTATTTGAACGGCTGTGAGTTATCGAGTTACCATTGTTTAAGTGCCTCCAGATTTCACTAGAATTATTTTGCAGCCCAAGCACAATGCTTGTGGTTGGTTCTGTTTCTCTCGTGCCAGGCCAGGAAGCCTCACCTTTGACTTGACAGTAACAAACACAGTTTATATTCTCTCCTTTCTCAAAGCCAAACTTCTCGTCTGGACTCAGTATATAATTCTCTCCTCGTTCTATATCCCAGAATCTACAACAGAAGAGAGTGAGCCCCATGGAGGGCCTGTGTTAGTGGCGTTTCCCTCTGAAGGGTGTTTGAACCTAAAAAGACATAGGTCATCAGACTCCTGATATGAAAATGAACACTACTGTTACACTTAGGACATTTTATGTCCTGTTCATAATCAAAGAAAGCAGTTGCCGATAGAAGATGGTTTGTACATGGCAGGAGGTCACCACGAGACACAGGAACTGCAACCCCATGCAGAGCACGAGACGGCCCCAGAGAGCACATGGAGCTAACACAGCAAGCAGCAGAGAGACCAAAACGACTGATTCTAGTTATGCCACACTCCGAAAAACCAGGCAAAGAGATTCCATGGGCAGACACCAGGGCAGGGCCACCTAGAGGCAACGGGAGCCCCAAAGGAGCGCAGTGGAGTGGGCAGGGACTCCTGGGGTCCCTCAATGCTTAGCTCCTCATTCTGGGAGCTGGTGAATGGGTATGTCCAGTGTGTGAGCAGTCAGCATCATATGTGCAATTTTTTTTGAGACGGAGGCTCACTCTGTCTCCCGGGCTGGAGTGCAGTGGTGCGATCTCAGCTCACTGCAAGCTCCGCCTCCCGGGTTCACACCATTCTCCTGCCTCAGCCTCCTAAGCAGCTGGGACTACAGGCGCCCGCCACCATGCCTGGCAATTTTTCGTATTTTTTAGTAGAGATGGGGTTTCACCATGTTAGCCAGGATGGTCTTGAGCTCCTGACCTCGTGATCTGCCCACCTCGGCCTCCCAAAGTGCTGGGATTACAGGTGTGAGCCATCACGCCCGGCCCCATATGTGCATTTCACAGTATATATGCTACATTCCAACACAAAGCCGACTTAGAAGAGCCTGTTCCTCAGGGACCTCTCAAAAAGGGGCAATGGAAAGGCAGACTCTCACCTGAGGGCAGTCTCCCCGACGGCCATCACAAGAAGGCTGCCTTCAATCAAAGCGATGTCTGCTCGGCAGCCGGTTTTCCCACTCAGCTTGACCTGTGTAAGGAAACAACCAAGCAGAGGCACTGTGCTTGCCGAGACGGCCTGTCCCGGCTTCAGGAGCCTGGAGTCTCTGGTCCACAGTGACTCCATGGAGACTCACCAAGCGGGGCAAATGCGGGGACAAATGATGCAGACTCTGCAAGGTGGCTTTGAGTTTTGAGATATATGGGCCGAAGCAAACCACTACTCTCACACATTAAATAACGGCTACAGAGTGCATGGCGTGGGCAGGTGGCCATCAGTGGACACGCTCTGGAGTGATTATGAGGTTGAGCTGGTGCTCCCTGTTCATCCAACCACACGCTCTGGGCAGGCCTATCATCCCTGTTGTGTAGAGAACAAACCTGGCCAGGGCCCACCAGCCAGTTAGGAGCTGAGCAGGGTATTTAAAGCCAGGCCCATGGACTGAACCGCATGCCTCAAGCTCGTATGTGGGAGGCCAACCCCCAGTGCAACTGTATTTGCCTTCAGGAGGTACTTAAGGTTAATGAGACCATGAGGTGGGTGAGCCTTGGCCTGACAGGGCTGTGGCCGTGGAAGGAGACACCAGAGCTGGTGTTCACTCTTCCTGCCCGCCCTGTGAGGACACTGGGAAGAGGCCCCTGCAGGCAGGCTGCTTGGTGTGGGACATCACAGCCTCCAGAACTGTGACAAATGTCTGTTGTCATGTCACGCAGTCCGTGGTAGGTTGTTACGGTGGCCCAAGCTGGCCCCTGTGACGAGGTCCCCGTGACCAGTGCCTGTGTCCTCAGCTGCCCTTACAGGGTGTGTAAAGGACCGAATGAATGCTGACTGAGGAAAAGTCAGCTCTGTCATCTGCAAGAGCATCTTTAGGGAAAGTTCAGTGGCCTCCAAGGAGCAAGGATTCCTGTGGAATAAATCAGTGGGAAGATGGGGATACAGTCGCCTGCCTGCTGAGTTCTGCAGGTGGAACGAGAGGTTGTGTGACTCTCTTACTTGCGCCCCAGGTCATGAGGGGTGCAGCTTGCGGGTAGACCCAGGCTGTCTCCCATCAGGCCCCACATCCACCCAGAGATGCAAGAAAATCTCGACCTCTTTTGTTTCCTTCACCTATCAACTGAATGTGGTATGATAAATAATGACACCACTAGCTACGTTAGCTGCCCTAACACAGATGATAAACTTTTATTCAGTCTTGCTATCCAGAAGAGAAAGGACCATCAACTAGGCCAGAGGGAAACTGGCCCAAGCTCCCCAGTGTGAGCCCCCAAGCCCACTCCCACTCACCTTCATCACTT
Source organism: Rhinopithecus roxellana (assembly GCF_007565055.1). NCBI lineage: Eukaryota > Metazoa > Chordata > Mammalia > Primates > Cercopithecidae > Rhinopithecus > Rhinopithecus roxellana. Next base: position 71,576,167 of record NC_044568.1, on the reverse strand, counting down.
CTTCTGCTTTGCCCTCAGGAGGCACTGTGTACAGGGACAGTCGGAGGTTCTCCGTGACTACCACCAGTGCCTCCCTCTTCTCCATGTAGAACAGCATCTGAATCGCACTGTCTGCGGACACCACCTGAGTGGTCTTGCCCTTCTCATCCACATAGTGCACTGTCCCTGGGGGCAAACATGGGGTCACTACACGAGGAGGCCCTGGTTTATCCACTTCTATGACCCTCACCAGCAGTCACTTCTATCAACTTAAGGACAGTTTCAAAACAAAGCATCTTCAGTATAAGAACTTAAAAATGGGCCAGGCACAGTGGCTCATGCCTGTAACCCCAGCACTTTGGGAGGCCGAGGCTGGTAGATCACCTGAGGTCAGGATTTCAAGACCAGCCTGGCCAACGTAGTGAAATCCTGTCTGTACTAAAAATACAAAAACTAGCTAGGCAGACGTAGTGGCGTGTGCCTGTAATCCCAGCTACACAGGAGACCTAGGCACGGGTGGCACTTGAATCCCGGAGGTGGAGGTTGCAGGGAGCCGAGGTCACGCCACAGCACTCCAGCCTGGGTGACAGAATGAGACCCTATCTCAAGAAAAAAAAAAAAAAAAAAGAACTTAAAAATGAAGCATGTGACCTGACCTTACAGGTTGCAATCTCCACTTCATGGGTTCAGCTCGGCCTCAAGCTGTCTCTATTGATCCCTTTTCTGCCCCTGTCTTGGAGGGTTTCACGTCCACACTGCTGACCCTGCAGATCTGGCAGCCTCGGAGCTCTGTGTCCATCTCATACCCTCCACACGCTGAGGCCCTAAATGACAAGCTCTCTCTGTGGCCACCGCTCCTTGACCCTTCTGCCCCGGTATCGCTGCTGTGCCATCTGCCTCCTGCCAGGCTCTCTCTGGACCTCCCTCTGTCAACCTCCACAAGCTGTTCCTGGTCTAAGCTACAGGACTCGACTGTACCCAGCCTGGAATCCCCTCCTTCTGCCCTGCCTGAGCCTGCTCCAACGCTGGCCAGCCACTCTGTCTGAAGGCCCTGTGTGAGCCTGGGGACTTGGGCTCACTTTTGCTGCTCTGCAGGAGACTCCTCTGGGAGCCTTCTCACCTGCCTCTCCCTTCTCATCTTTTCCCCATGGACAACGAGTTCTTATTTTTATTATTAATTCTTTTTTCAAGAGACAGGTACTCACTGTGTCAGCCAGGCTGGAGTAAAGTGACATGATCATAGCCCACTGCAGCCTCAACCTCCTGGGCTAAAGTGATCCTCCCAACGAGCCCTCCCAAGTGACTGAGGCCACAGGCACGCACCACCAAACCCAGCGGAAGTTCTTATCCAACTGAAGAGTTCAAGATTATCTAGAGGTGAATTGCGACACCAACTAGTATTTACTAAGTGCATAGTACGTGGCAGGCTCAGTTCTAAGCATCTTTACAGGTGATAACTGGATAGACACCAGTATTTTCCCCATTTTCCATAAAAGGACATGAGGCACAGCGATGAACTCACCCCCAAAGCCTACAGCTCCCAGACAACGGGCAGAAATTCGCAGCCCACGTGCTGCCAGAGCCGGGCTCCTCCCTGGCACACACCCCCTCCTCCAGGTGACCAGCGCTTCTTCCTTGTGGGCCTCATCCCTACACCCCCTTCTCATTAGCCTTCCTGGTGGCGCTCTATCCTGGCACGCCCTCTCCTTGCCATCTCACGGTGCTGTGCCCACTCGGATGTCCCCACTGGGATCTTCTCAATGTCTCCCCTCCATTAGCTCTATCTCTTCACCTTCTAAAATGAAAGATTTCCCTTGTTTAAAAATTTAAAAAACCACACAGCTCCATCTGTTCTCATCTGCTCTCTTCTTCCTGTCAAGATCTGGCTGCTTGCTGAAACCGACAGCAAAAGCCTCCTTTCTCCCGAGACCCGGCCACCTCTGTGTGGCTCTCATCTCCTCAGCCGCGCCAGCAACAGACACACCTGGGCCAGCATCATACGGCTGTAAGAGACGCACTTTTTCTTTTAACTTCATATTGCATTTATTCCGGCCTTGGCTAGGCAGCCTGTCCCCCTCGTACAGTGAGGAGGAGCAGGCTGAACACCAGACACACAGTGCCCAGCGCTGACCTCCCCATGAAGGCTGGCCAAGGGCTGCAGGCTGGAGTGAAACCCCCTGTCCTGCTCATACCTCATTCCTACACCCTAGCCAAGTACCTGGCATACAATAGGTGCTTGATAATTACACAGACTGAATACCAGGGGTGCCACCAAAGAATCTTTCCAAAACTGTCCCTGGTGCCATGCAGTCAGCCTGTAACTGCTGATTAAAAGCCTCCTCATGAAAACCCTTCAAACACAAGCAAAGCTCAACTTATCGATAACAACAAAGTGAGGGCAACATTTCAACACTGGACGGATGGCTGAGAGAGCGGCTGTGACTCCGCCCAGCACACATTATCCTTCTGTGCAGCCTGCAGCTATGACCGTTACTGTTCTATGCAGAAACACCGTCTGTGAGTTTAAAATCCCTATCAGATACCCCTAAAACACTAGGACCCCTGAGAATCACAACCAAAGCTCCTCACCATCCATCAGACTGACAAAGAATGACAGCCCCTCCTGAGACCCCATCTTCAGTAAACTTCCAGAGCTGCTCTTCTTCCAGTTAAACATGTCCAGGGCTTTCTCATCACCGCTCACAGCTGCCTTCGCCAACTGAACCAGGTCCCTGAAAGCAAACATGACACGAAGTCAAGATTCTTCCGCCTCTCCTACAGCGACTCAGGGCTGGGGTCCCTCCTGGGTCAGGAGCAGCCCGCTTCCCGCTTCCCCCGATGTAAACACACGCAGGGGTCTGGGGCAAGCCCCACACTTACTCTCCAGGAGGGGGGAGCCGGAAGATGCAGTGCGTGAGGGGTTTCCCATACTCGTGTTTCAGCAGGGGCGTCCCTTGCACTCGGCCCCTTTGGTCCAACCTCCACAAGAGCAAGACACCAAGCTGGAAAGACCCAACACCACGTGGTCGGACAGGTGTCCCGACAGAATGACTGGTGGGAGGCAAATGTTAAACTGTGCAACAGGATGCATATTTCTTTTTAAAAAAAATTACAAAACTACTGTGTATATACCATAAAAATTTCAAACTATTCAAGTCTTTAAACAAAGAACTTGTTTGTTTAACTCCTATAGAGTGTCTCCACATCTTCATGCCTTGAGATAGCAACTGCTATATATTCAAGTTTTTAAAATAAACTTTTTTTTTTTGAGACTGAGTCTCACTTTGTCACCCAGGCTGGAGTGCAGTGGTGTGGTCTCAGCTCATTGCAACCTCCGCCTCCTGGGTTCAAGCAATTCTCTTGCCTCAGCCTCCTGAGTAGCTGGGACGAAAGGTGCCCACCACCACACCTGGCTAATTTTTGTATTTTTTTGTAGAGACAGGGTATCACCATGTTGGCCAGGCTGGGACACCACGTGACATCTGGCCGCCGTGTCTCCTCGGGCTCCTCTGGGCTATGACAGTGTCTCAGGCTCTTTGTCTTAAGGCACTGGACCATTTGAGACCTGCTGGCCTGGTATATCACGGGATGCCCCTCCACTGGGATTGTTGATAGTTTTCCTCATAGTTGACTGGGGTGGAGGGCTTGGGGAGGAGGAGCACAAAGCCGAGGCGCCTTCTCTGCATGCTGCATCCCCATGACTTGTCACTGCCGGCATTGACCTTGACCACCTGGTGGAGGTTGTGCTTGTGGGGTCTCTCAACTATGAAGCAGCTCTTTCCTGGCCCCCCCTCCATCCCGTACTATTCAGAAAGAAGTCACTCTCTGCACCCCACACTTGAGGGCTGGGAGTTACACTCTACCCTCGGGGTGGAACATCCATGTAAACCACCTGGGCTTCTTCAGCACAGGAGATTTGCCTCTTCACCCCCATTAACTCATTCATTCAATCCTGTGTTGCATCAGGGTGGACACATGGGTATTTACTTCCCACGCTGGGTTACCATCCAAGGCTGCCTCGTACATTCTGCTGCTCACAATGTGCCAGCTTTAAGCTCTCTAGTTGGCCTCTGTGTCCCTTTGATGTGCCCCCATCACGTGGGTTTGGTGAGCACTTCCTTTCTGGTGCCCTAAGATTACCTAGGCCCATTTTTCAATTTTTTTTTTTTTTTTTTTTTTGAGACAGGGTCTCACTCTGTCACCCAGGCTGAAATGGAGTGGTGCAATCACTCCATACTGAAGCCCTCCGCTTCCAGGGCTCCAGTGAGCGCCTCCCACCTCAGCCTCCCGAGTAGCTGGGAATAGAGATGCTCATCACCACAGCCAGCTAATTTTGTATTTTCTGAACAGATGGAGTCTCACTATGTTGCCCAGGCTGGTACCAAACTCCAGGGCTCAAGCAATTTTCCCACCTCTGCCTTCCAAAGTGCTAGGATTACAGGTGTGAGCCAGCGTCTGGCCTAGGCTCATTTTTCTGTTCCAGTCCTGGAATCAGCCATTTCTCCAAGGAGCCATGGTTGTTTACTGGAGAATGTGGTCAGAAGCGAAGTCCTCGTGCTGTGTACACTGCACACTCAATTTAAAATCATCACAGTTGCAAATATGCAGCACAGACAAGTACAAGTGAAGTTCCGGGAAGGGGAAGTCGGCTCCATGGGGACAGCTGGCGGGGCCTCCCAGGACTGGGGGATGCAGTTAGGTGGTGCCCAAGGGCAGCATCTCAATCTGAGTCCATGTGCATGGCTCTTCTGCTCTGATGCCAAGGGCTCCCCAGGGGACGCTTCCTGGCCCAAAACTGGGGGACACTTTAGCCCACAATATGCTCTTCTTCCCACCACCCTTTCAGGCAGCACTGACTCCAATCTCCCCAAATGCCGGATAACATGGTTTTTATTGTCCATAGGAAGAGGATTTTCACATAATGTCAGATTTAAAGGAAACTTACAGACTGGGCTCGGTGGCTCACGCCTGTCATCCCAATACTTTGGGAGGCCAAGACCAGCAGATCATGAGGTCGGGATTTCAAGACCAGCCTGGCCAGCATGGTGAAACCTCATCCCTACTAAAAACACAAAATTAACCGGGCATGTTGGTGCGCGACTGTAGTCCCAGCTACTTGGGAGGCTGAGGCAGGAGAATCACTTGAACCTGGGAGGAGGAGGCTGCAGTGAGCTGATAATGCACCACTACACTCCAGCCTGGGCGACAGAGCGAGACTCCGTCTCAGGGGAAAAAAAAGGAAACTTACACAAGAAACCTCTAAGAAAGGTTTTGCAAGATCTAAAATACCATGCAGCATGTAAGTACACGTCATGGAAATAGTGTATATTATATGATTCTTGACTAACAGCTTGATGAAGACAAGAATAAAAACACGATTGGTAGGCCAGGCACAATGGCTCATGCCTGTAATCCCAGAACTTTGGGACACCAACGTGAGCAGATCACTTGAGGTCAGGAGTCTGAGGCCAGCCTGGCCAACATGGCGAAATCCTGTCTCTACTAAAAATTCAAATATTAGCCGGGCATGATGGCACACACCTGTAATCCCACCTACTTGGGAGGCTGAGGCACAAGAATCGCTTGAACACAAGAGGCAGAGCTTGCAGTGAGCTGAGATCCCACCATTGCACTCCAGCCTGGGTGACAGTGAGGCTCCGTCTTAAAAAAACAGACAAACAAAAAACCCACTATTGGTGTTTTTGTGTTTAGCAAATTTTTAAAAAATACTTTAAAAATAATGCTTGCGGCCGGGCGCGGTGGCTCAAGCCTGTCATCCCAGCACTTTGGGAGGCCGAGACGGGCGGATCACGAGGTCAGGAGATCGAGACCATCCTGGCTAACACGGTGAAACCCCGTCTCTACTAAAAATACAAAAAACTAGCCGGGCGAGGTGGCGGGCGCCTGTAGTCCCAGCTACTCGGGAGGCTGAGGCAGGAGAATGGCGTAAACCCGGGAGGCGGAGCTTGCAGTGAGCTGAGAACCGGCCACTGCACTCCAGCCTGGGCGACAGAGCGAGACTCCGTCTCAACAAAAAAAAAAAAAAAATAATAATGCTTGCATATTGAGAAAAAGCCCCACCTAACGATAGAAATGAAAATGAATTATCCCCCATCCCCCTCCCAGCCTCCTCCCTAGAGCTGAGGACCGCAGTGGCTCCCGTGTCTGCAAAGCATTTTATGTACACCACATCCTCAGGGGCATTCATTCCTGTGCCCTTCACGTGTCATCTGCCAGTTTTTTTTGTTTTGTTTTTTGCACAAGTGACTTCAGAGATCTTTATTAGCACACACAAGCTTCTAGCTGACCACTTAACCAGCATTCTGAACATCATCAGACAGGCTGATGTCCATGTTTCTAGGCTGCCACCTGGAATGTCCAAGTTTCCAGGCTGCTGCCCTGGGGGAAGAGGTTGTTGGACGCAAATGTTTAGAGCACCTGCACCCAAAAGCAGACATCTCTGCTCAGGTTGATGAAAGTAAACCCTCCTTCTGAGAAAGGGATGGGTGTCTACTATTTTTTTTTTTTTTTTTTTTTTTTTTTTTTTGAGACGGAGTCTCGCTCTGTCGCCCAGGCTCGAGTACAGTGGCCGGATCTCAGCTCACTGCAAGCTCCGCCTCCCGGGTTTACGCCATTCTCCTGCCTCAGCCTCCCCAGTAGCTGGGACTACAGGCGCCCGCCACCTCGCCCGGCTAGTTTTTTGTATTTTTTAGTAGAGACGGGGTTTCACCGTGTTAGCCAGGATGGTCTCGATCTCCTGACCTCGTGATCCGCCCGTCTCGGCCTCCCAAAGTGCTGGGATTACAGGCTTGGGGTGTCTACTATTAAGAGCTCAACTTCCACCAACTCAGGGAAAGAGAAGTCACAGGACACAATGAACCAAATATTCCTGATCCTTAGGTTTCTGCCTAACGATCCTGGAATATGAGCATGAAGTACAAGACATAGAACTGAGCCTGAGGCACCTCCACCTCCTCGGCTGCACCCTCTGCTCCTCACCCCGACTCTAGCATTGAGCTGCCCCGGGGTCCTGGCTTGGGTCTTCTCCGCCTTCATTTTTTGTACCTCTCACCACTCTTGAGGGGCGTCTCTCCACCATCTGTGAATTCTATGTTATTTCACATAGTATAATTTTATACAGTCAGACCCTAAAGAAAAGCTACCCCAAAGGTGAGAAACCAGTTTCTCCTTGTGAAGAGCCAGAGTTAAGTAGACTAAGGGACTAACGGGAAAGTGATGTGCGTGGATGAGCATCTCGGGGGTGCATCATCGTATCAAAGCTTGAGTTAAAGTGCTGGTTCTCCAGCGGCACGTCACTGGGAAGAAGCTTTGCTAAAGGCTGGCTGGCCCCACATCAGAGTGTGAATCAGGTGACGGTTTATTTGACCCTCAGACTTGGCTTCGCAGGAGCTCCCCAGAAGGCATGAGTGGCCTGGCCCCTCTAACATGCTCTCCTCTTCTCTACTGTTGGGACTTCTGAGGACACTTAGCAGGATATCCCTTTCTAGGGATCGCCCGCCTCCCTGGTTACTGCTGATTGGTGCACTGTGGGCACTTGGCCCAAGCTGGACTTTGGGGCCCCCTCCGAGTCTGGACTCGGGACAGGGAGCAAGAGCAGACCGTCCTAACCTGGCCGTGTTCTCCTGGGAGACTGTGGGATACCCCAGTGGCCTCAGGTTAAGTGCACTTCTAACTTCAGCTGGTCTGGGCTGATCCCACTGGTAACCACAACAGGGTCTCTGGTGGAAGAGCGGAGGGAAGCCCCTTGTGCCAAGTCTGGGGAAGAGATGTCTCTGCGGTGTGGAGTTCCGAGTGTTGCTCCCTTGTTATCACTTCTCTTCCTGCTTGAACTCATTATTAAATTAATTCCAGCACAATCTTAGATTTTCTCAGAAGGATTAGGCATTTCTGCTCTTAAATATTCTGACTCACAAGACTTGATCAGCTGATACCTGGGTTTCATTTTATGCCTGGATGATCTATTTTGCTAGCGGTTTCTATCTTTCTTTTTTACAAGAGATGGGGTGTTGCTATGTTGCTCAGGCTAGACTCAAACTCCTGGGCTCAAGTGATCCTCCTGGCTCGGCCTCCCAAGTAGCTGGGACTACAGGTGCGTATTACCATGCCTGGCTTAGTTGTTTAACACAGCCAGGCTGAGAATTGCAAAGGTCAATGATCCTGAGTTGTTTTATACTGATGTGGGATTGGCAGACGACCCCTGCAGGAAGCAGGAAAGATCACCAGGGAAGCAGGAATCTGGGGACAGGCCAATGTCACTAGGTGGGAACTGAACAGAAAATGGGAGAGAAGCCACCCAGAAAAAGGGAACAACCGGCCGGGCGCGGGGGCTCACGCCTGTCATCCCAGCACTGTGGGAGGCCGGGACGGGCGGATCACGAGGGCAGGAGATCGAGACCATCCTGGCCAACATGGTGAAACCCCGTCTCTACTAAAAATACAAAAACTAGCCGGGCGAGGTGGCGGCGCCTGTAGTCCCAGCTCCTCGGGAGCCTGAGGCAGGAGAATGGCGTGAACCCGGGAGGCGGAGCTTGCAGTGAGCTGAGGTCCGGCCACTGCAGTCCAGCCTGGGCCACAGAGCGAGACTCCGTCTCAAAAAAAAAAAGGGAACAACCTGATAGAAAAATCGGCAAATAATATGATCAGAAATAGAAACACAAATGGCTCCTATAAATGATATTCATCCTTGATAGCATGAGAAACGTAAATGAGAATTCTAAGAAACACTTAGACCCACCAGAGAACTATTCTGGATGAAAACACTCCGAGATACTACTTTTCTAAGCAGTTCTGCTACTCAGATGCAACTCTCTAGGGAGAGGCTGGTGTGCACTATGAGCTGGTCCAGGCCCCGAGGACAGTGGTTCGGGCATCCACTAAGCCACAGGGCGTGCCGTGGACCCATCTGCACCCCCTTCTCGGTGCTTTTCTAAACGTATACATGTGCGAAATGGCAAAAGCACCAGGTTACTCACTGCACCATTGTCCATCCCCTTCTCGGTGCTTTTCTAAACGTATACATGTGCGAAATGGCAAAAGCACCAGGTTACTCACTGCACCATTGTCCATCCCCTTCTCGGTGCTTTTCTAAACGTATACATGTGCGAAATGGCAAAAGCACCAGGTTCCTCACTGCACCATTGTCCATCCCCTTCTCGGTGCTTTTCTAAACGTATACTTGTGCGAAATGGCAAAAGCACCAGGTTCCTCACTGAGCCATTGTCCATCCCCTTCTCGGTGCTTTTCTAAACGTATACATGTGCGAAATGGCAAAAGCACCAGGTTCCTCACTGCTCCATTGTCTAATTAGCAAAGATTGAAAACCACCAAAAGGTTAATCAATAGGGGCTGGTTCAATAAATTATAACATTCATCTAATGAAGAACGGGTTTAAAGAAAACAAGGAAGTTCACTATTTACCGATATGGAAGAATCACCAGGATATGCCGTAAAATGAAAAAAGCAAGAAACATGACAGTGTGCATAGGACGCCATCACTTATGTGAAAAAGAATGAGGAAATCAGAAGACAATGTCCTCTATGCGATATTTCTGCCAAAAATGTTTGAAATGAAAGTATTATGAGGAGACAAACACAGCCAACTTGAGTGACAGTCTATAAAACAACCAGTCTACATGCTCAAAATGTCGATTTCACGAAAGACCAAAAAAAAAAAAAAAAAAAGAAAAGAAAGGGAGGGAAAACGGAAGGAATGCAGGCAGACTAACCAATGGACTGCCCAGGGAATTGTTCGTGATTTAAAAAAACCAGCCAGACGTTGTAGCTCACGCCTGTAATCCCAGCACTCTGGGAGGCCGAGGCAGGCGGCTCTCTTGACGTCAGGAGCTTGAGACCAGCCTGACCCACATGGTGAAACCCCGTCTCTACTAAAAATACCAAAAATCAGCTGGGTGTGGTGGTACACGCCTGTAATCCCAGCTACTGAGAAGGCTGAGGCGGGATAATCGCTTGAACCCAGGAGGTAGAAGTTGCAGTGAGCTGAGAATGTGCCACTGCATTCTAGCCTGGGCGACAGAGCAAGACTCCATCACAAAAAAAAAAAAAAGAGAGAGAGAGACTAGAGAGAAATAACAGTGAAATACAATGTATGAGCCTTTACTGGATCCTGCTCTAAAGGACATTCCTGGGACAGCTGGAGAAATGTGAATATAAACTGCATCTTGGATGTCAGTACTGTCACTGTTCCATTTCCTGGAGTGTGAGAACTCTACTGTGGCTGTGTAGGGAATGCCCTAGGCCTTAGGAGAGTGACGTCTAAATATGCAGGGCTGAAGCATCATATCTGTGATAAACTCACAAATACTCAGGAAAAATACCCGTGTAGCAAGAGGGAAAGCAGACCCGGCAGTGGGAATGGCTGGCGAATCGACACAGAGGGTGGATGCCTGTCCTTGCACTGTTCTTTCAATTCCTCCCATAATGCAGAAACTTCAAAATCTCAAGTGAGAGAAAGAATGCATTTGTGTGTGCCTGAAGAAGCAGGAGAGGTGGTAAGAAGCTGTGTGTGCTGGAAGGCAGCAGCCAGGGGACTGAGGAGACAGGACATGGCTCAGTCTTCACTCTGGATGCCTGTTACCCTTTCTAAATCTTGGAACATGTGAAATCTGTTACCTGTGGTTAATTAAGTAAACACATTGTAACATTTCTGCCATACATTTGTGATTCAGTTGGCTCTGCACTGTGTCACTCTGCTGTGGGTCTGTCCTGCACACTGTGCGAAGGTGGGCAGCGTCCACCACCCACTGGGGTCCAGCAGAATTCTCCCCCCAAATTGTGACAACAGAAAATGTGACTGGACACTGCCCCATGTCCCCTGGGGGGGAGAAGAAGCCCTGACCTAGACAAACAGGCTTTGGGAAAAGTGACAGAATCGGGGCGCTTATCTCATCTTTACGAATGTCGTTTCCTAGCAAAGTTCACTTATAAAGGTGCAGACACACCTTTGCCACAGAGTGGCAAATTTTCAAGCCTTGCTTCCAATACAAAACAAAATCTACAATTGCATCTGACAAGATCAACTGAATTTGGCAACAACACGTTTCACGTATTTTCATCTTTCATACACTTGAGCATGGTCAGAAAAGGCCAAGATCTGAAAATAGCGTCTCACGTGCGTTGACTCACCCTGTCCCCAGACAGCAGGCAGTTTCCACTGGGGCTCCAACTGAGCACGGTGATGTCGGCTGTGTGTGTCGGGGGCATCGTGTGCTGCTCCTTGTCTTGCTTGTTAAACACCGTCACTTCTCCAGTCTCCCAGCCCACAGCCAGCACCAGCCGCGTCGGGTGCCAGCACAGGGAAGCAACTCGGAATGGCCTCTCAACATGTGTATCTGGCACACACTCCCCCTGCATTGGACAAGAGGCAAAATCCCGCAGTTCAGAGAGCGACAGCTACTTTTCTTTTTTATTTTTTGAGACCGAGTCTCGCTTTGTTGCCCAGGCTGGAGTCCAGCAGCCAGATTTCGGCTCACTGCAAGCTCCGCCTCCCGGGTTCACGCCATTCTCCTGCCTCAGCCTCCAAGTAGCTGGGACTACAGGCGCGTACCACCACGCCCGGCTAATTTTTTGTATTTTTAGCAGAGACAGGATTTCATCGTGTTAGCCAGGATGGTGTCGATTTCCTGACCTCGTGATCCACCCGCCTCGGCCTCCCAAAGTGCTGGGATTACAGGCGTGAGCCACCACACCCGGCCATGCGACAGCTACTTTTAAGAATTTCTGTCTAGGCTGGGCACGGCAGCTCACTCCTGTAATTATAGCACTTTGGGAGGCTGAGGCGAGTAGATCACAAAGTCAGGAGTTCGAGACCAGCCAGGCCAATTCGGTGAAACTCCGTCTCCACTAAAAATACAAAAATTAGCCAGGCATGGTGGCTACTTCTTGTATATTTAGCAAAGACAGGGTTTCCTCATATTGGCCAGGCTGGTCTCAAACTCCTGACCTCGTGATCTGCCCACCTTGTCCTCCTAAAGTGCTGGGATTACAGGCGTGTGCCACCGCGTCCGGCCATGTGCTATGTTTTCTAAAATTTTCTAAAGCTGCAGCTTTGGGGAAGATATGCGTGTTTTCAGAGATTAACTTGGTTTGCCCCCAGTTGTTCCACTGGGCTTAGGAGCCATCTTCTGTGATCTCATCATTGTCCGATAGATCGTTATTTTGAAATCCTGAAGTTTTCTTTGTGCCAACTGGAAACACAGAAATATGCCGCTAACTAGTTTTATAATAGTATGCTTCAGATCTTCTAAATTAAACAATTTTATCTAAAATTGCTATAACTTTGGAATTTAATAATATTTATTCTAAAAAAAAAACCCCATTTACAATACATGTTATAGGCTCCTGCAACGGATAATCTACCCAAAAAAATAGGCAAAACTGGGGTTGGTGCTGGGGCTGGACTAAGCCCTAAAGCTGCCACAGCCTTCACATAGCTGCCGGTGTACGGAGGAGCCTGCTAGCAACAAGGGAGCTGCAGACCAGCGCTGCACCGGGCCGCAAGGGCACGTGTGTGGGGGGGGCAGTTCCTAAGGAAGAGGCCACTTAGCCACTTTCACCTGAAGGATTAATGCATTAATTATGCAAATGGATGAAGGAGCGCCTTCTATGCAGGTGGCACAGCATGTGCAGGGCTGGAAGGCTGAGGAAGGCTGTGGAAGGCTGTGTCAGCATCAAGGAAGGTGAGCCTGATGTGACAGGTGGCAGAGTGCTGAGGGCCACATCTGGGACTCCATGTTCACCCAAAGAGCAGTGCGGGGCAGGTGAGGCGGAAGCAGGGAATGACTCCATCTGTGATGCCAGGACAGGCCAGGCCTGGCTGCCGAATGGAGTACAGTAGAGGAGGCCTGTGAGGGCACAGCTGCAGCAGTAGGAAGTTGTACTGGTGTCCAGGAGAGGGGGATGGGAACCTGGAGGAGGGAAGGGTGATTGGAAGGGCAAGAAGCAGCAGACTCGCTAGAGGTTCCGGGAGAGAAACTGGGAGGATCTAGTGACGGGTTACAAGGTAGGGGAATGGGAGATGTCAACAGTCATCCGTTCTAGAAACCAGGATAAAGGGGGTGCCTTTCATTGAGATGGGAGGTACCCATTTCAGTGAGCAGGAAATATGAGGCAGGGGAGGGGTGGGGGACAATTTCAGTTCAGTCTTGTGCAGTCTGAGATCTCCTTGAAACATCCTAGAGATGTCAGGAAGGCAGCTGGGTCTCTAAGCTTACTGCTCAGAGTGAACTCCCAGGCAGGAGAGGTGTGTCTGTAAGCCACTGGGGATGCTCAGACCACAGGAGGAAGAAACAGAGAGGAGCCTTGACCAAGCTCTGTGGAAGGCCATGGTGTTCACAGACTGGAAATGGAGGAAGAGCTGGCAAAGCCATGGAGGTCGGGCAGGGAACGCCCCGCCCCTGCGCTCTCAGGCATGTTTCCCAGAGGACTTCACGGGAATGTGGTACAGACAAGGACCCCAAAACACTCAGGGGGTGACACCGAGAAGCAACTGATGACTGTCACTGCTTGGGTGGAGTTGTGGTGGCAACAGGGAGCCTGCAGAAGAGTGAGTGGAGGAGGAAACCTCATTTTCCTTTTTTGAGATGGAGTCTCGCTGTCTCCCAGGCTGGAGTGCAGTGGCGCGACCTTGGCTCACTGCAAGCTCCGCCTCCCGGGTTCAGGCCATTCTCCTGCCTCAGTCTCCTAAGTAGCTGGGACTACAGGCACCCACCACCATGCCCGGCTAATTCTTTGTATTTTCAGTAGAGACGGGGTTTCACCGTGTTAGCCAGGATGGTCTCGATCTCCTGACCTCGTGATCCGCCCACCTCAGCCTCCCAAAGTGCTGGGATTACAGGCGTGAGCCACCGCCCCCGGCACTTCATTTTCTTTGTGGAGTAGGAGGTGCACTGGGCACTGAGAGGGCGGTTATGGAAGTCTGAGGAGCTTAGGGAGAGTTTCTGTTGGGGGTGAACTATGTCCCCACAAAGATATGTGGAAGTCCTATCCCCTGGTCCTTGTGATGTGGCCTCCTTTGGAAACAGGGTCTTTGCAGATGTGGGTAAGCTCAGGTGAGGTCATGAGAGCAGGCCCTAGTTACATATGCCTGGTGTCCTTTTAGGAAGAGGAGAAGAGATGCAGACACACAGAAGGGAAGGCCGGGTGACACCAGAGGCAGGGCTGGAGCAGTGCATCTGCCCGCCAGGGAGCACTAGGCTTGCTGGGAACAGCAGGAGCAGGACAGCAGCTCGGGGCAGACTCTCCCCTCAGCCTTCAGAGCCAGCGGGCCCTGCTGACACCTGATTTTGGAGTTCTGGCCTCCAGAGCTGCCAGAGTACCTTTCTGTTGTTTAAAGCCACCCAGTTTGTGGAAATGATCAGAGTTCCAAATGGCCACTGTGGAGCGTGAAGGAGGGTGCTGACAGAGGAGGATGCCTCAGCATCCACGAACAGCACTGTGGGGCCATTTCTGGTGGTGACCATGAACTGATAGTGGCTTAATGCTGATGAGCCTTAAGGATTCCTAAACATGTCCCCAAGCCACTAAAACAGCTAGGGTGAAAGAACTGCCCACATACTAGAGCTTTCATAATACTGGGATTTGACATCTGTGAAAACTGATGATGGATGTGGTTTTCTTTTTCTTTTTTTTTTTTTTTTGAGACAGAGTTTTGCTTTTGTTGCCCAGGCTGGAGTGCAATGGTGCGATCTCCGCTCACTGCAACCTCCGCCTCCTGGGTTCAAGAGATTCTCCTGCCTAAGCCTCCCGAGTAGCTGGGATTACAGGCACGCGCCACCACGCCCGGCTAATTTTGTATTTTTAGTAGAGATGGGGTTTCGCCACATTGGTCAGGCTGGTCTCAAACTCCCAACCTCAAGTGATCCACCCACCTTGGTTTCACAAAGTGCTGGGAACACAGGCTTGAGTTACTGCGCCCGGCCTGATGGATGTTGTTTTCTTCATGAATAAGCTAGAGTAGAGTTCGTTGGAACACACAGACACGTGCACACATACACATGCATACACCCTCCGACATACATGCATACAGATGCTCACACACCCATATGCACACACCCACGTGTACACATACACAGATGCACACATAGATATGCACGTACACACACCAACACACATACACGCACATAGGGATGCACACATACACACACGCACACACATGCCCATATGCGTGTACACACTCACAGATGCACACACACGAGAACAACAGCAACACAAACAGCATGGGCCCGAAGCTACCACAGTCAGGCTCCTTGCTTCTGAGCACTCACCTGCTCCAGGTAAATATCCACACTGCCTGTTGAGGTTGTGCTGATGTAAGCAACTGCCAAGAATGGATGGACAGGGTGCCAGCTGATGTGTGACGGTGACCCCGCTGCATCTGGGGCTTCTATCTGGTGGTCAAAATAGAGGGCCATGACGGAACTCAGGCCTGCTCAGCGCTGAAACCTGCAGGGAAAAAAAAATGACCAAGTCCAATCAGTTTTAAATAAAACAAACAAAATGACTGTACATGGAATGACAAAAGGGAAGCATCCCAAAGCACCATTGGAAGACCACTGGCAACTTGAAAATGCCTTGCGGACTGAGCAGACAACCTGATGCGAGGAGATCTCCAACAGGGAGAAATGCAGACGAGAAGCAGTTAGACCCGGAATCACCCAGGCTGTGTCACAGAAACGAATACAACTCACGGCCATCCAAGAAGGAAAGAAAGGAAAGCCCTGCAGCCTAGACTACACATGCAATCCTCAGGAACTTCCATTCCAGTCACAATAAGGACAAGTTCTATTTCTGTAGTTGCCTTTTTTTTCCTTTTTAGACCAAGTCTCGCTCTGTTACCCAGGCTGGAGTGCAGTGGTATGATCACGGCTCACTGCAGCCTCAAACTCCTGGGCTCAAGTGATCCTCCCACCTCAGCCTCTCAAGTAGCTGCGACTACAGACATGCACTACCATGGCCAGCTAATTTTTAAATAATTTTTGTAGACACAAAGTTTTACTATGTTGCCCAGGTTGGTCTTGAACTCCTGAGCTCAGGCAATCCTCCTACCTTGGCCTCCTAAAGTGCTGGGATTATAGCCGTGAGCCACCGCTGCCTTTTAAACAACATTTTCAAACAAAATAAAAGCAAACTGCTCCAGAAGAGAGTACTGGTACAGAAAAAAACCAGTACTTAATTTCCAATAAAGCATAAAATCAAAGACTGTCTTCTACCTCTGACTCACAGGTGGTAGAAGACACAAGGCTTCCTCCATTAGAGAGTCAAGAACACACAGCCGCAGCAGCTGTGAGAAGTTGAGCTTGATCAGTTAGGTGAACTTAATCTCTCTCATTCTTCCTTTCAGATCTGGAAAAGATATATATATTGTTCCTTTTCAGGAGGGTTAGGGTGATACATGAAGTGACAGTCTGGTTACTGTCACTTTGTTACACCTCCGTCAATTTGGGGACGTTAACTGGCAGAGAAGAGCATATTTGTAGACGTGTTTGCCACCATTTAAAATTATTCAGGACGGGTGTGGCGGCTCATGCCTGTAATCCTAGCAATTTGGGAGGCCGAGGCGGGCAGATTGCCTGAGCTCAGGAGTTCGAGACCAGCCTGAGCAAAATGGCGAACGTGCACTGCCGCCCTCACCGCCGTCTACTAAAAATACGAAAAATTAGCCAGTTGTGGTGGTGCACGCCTGTAATCCCAGCTACTCTGGAGGCTGAGACAGAAGAATCGCTTGAACCTGGGAGGCAGAGATTGCAGCGAGCTGAGAGATCATCCCACTGCACTCCAGCCTGGCAACAGAACAAGACTGTCTCAAAAAAAAAAAAAAAAAAAAAAAAACCCAAACAACAAACAAACACACACTCCAGATCAAAACCTGGGCAATTTAAAACAGCAAAAGAAACCTTTAAATTAAAAAATATGTATTTTGTTTAGAGACAGGGCCCTCAGGCTGGAGAGCAGTGGTGTGATCATGGCTCACTGTAGCCTTGAACTCCTGGGCTCAAGTGATCCTCCTGCCTCAGTCTCCCAAGTAGCTGGAATTACCTCTTAAAATGAGTTTTGGCCGGGCATGGTGGCTCACACCTGTAATGCCAGCATTTTGGGTGGCCGAGGTGGGTGAATCATGAGGTCAGAAGATCGAGACCATCCTGGACAACATGGTGAAACCTTGTCTCTACTAAAAAATACAAAAATTAGCTGGATGTGGTGGTGCCTGCCTACAATCCCACCTACTCAGGAGGCTGAGGCACGAGAATCGCTTGAATCCAGAAGGTAGAGGTTGCAGTGAGCCAAGATCTCACCACTGCACTTCAGCCTGGGCAACAGAACGAAATTCTGTTTCAAAAAAAAAAAAAAGAGTTTTAACATTTTGCATCCAGCCAGGGTTACAAATCCTGGGCTATGGGGAATTAGTATCTAACAAGTTTACTCTGTGAAAATATTTCTCTGAAAAATGAGTGATACAATAGTACAACATTTTGTACTAACTATGAAGCCAAACGGTCCTAATTACTTTCTTTCCTGCCCGGGGCTTTTCAAGGCCACCCGCCCCCCCGCCCGCGGCTTTGGGTAAGGGAGCTCTCTCAGGGCTTGATGGCTTTGCCTTTGTCCTGTGCTTCCTGCCCAGTGTCCCCACACAACGCTGCGCTTCTCCGTGGCTGCATTTAGACTTTACTGTAAATGTGAGTTTCGCTGCTCACACACTGCCCCCCATATTATCTCTCCCAGAGAGCAGGAGGCACCCAGTATTCCCAGCTTCTTAGAACAGTGCCTTGCACAGAACGGGCCCTGCGCGGATGAAGCTGTGTATTAGCAAGGAGAGAGATTCTTCCTGTTGTGTTATTAATATAAGAAACAGGTTGCAAGCCTGACTGAATGAGTTCCATTTTTACACAGTGCATTAATACAATTGTTCATAGTTCCTTTCACCTGCATTTTAACAAGTTCCCAAAATGAGTATTATCAGTATAATTTAAAAAGTTGACACAAGGAGGAGAGATGGCTACCAATAAAATAGTGACGTACTTGATGACAATCTGCAGTAGCGTTAGCTCGGAAACAAGTACCCTTCCTTTCCTTGGAACAAAGTCCCAGTCTCTGGAACATACAACTGGGAGATGTATCAACTTTGGGGAACCAGAGAAAAACTGTATTTATTCTAACCGATGTACTCCTCTCACTTTTAGGCGTCCAGCGTCTCCAGAGCCTCTACAAGCGCCTCCATTAAACCAGCTTTTGGGAAAGAATCTGTTAAGCCCATTCGGCTAAGCGGCACGGGGTCACAGGGCTTTGAGCAGCCCTCCTCCTGTGACGCCGAGTAGGGAACCCCCGGACGGGGCTCCACGGTGGACTCTCAGGGGCAGGCACCCGGGACCACCCTGCAAAGCCTCGCTCTCCAGGCCACAATCCAGAGCCTCCGGTCTGCGCAGGGTCCTCGTTGCATCCAGCGGACGCTACTGAGAAGCCATGCGCTGGCGGTTTGATGCAACGCGACCCTCAGGGCCGACCCAGCCTGTGGCCAAGCATAGAATGTTTTTGTTTTGCTCCTGCCGTTAGTCCCGCTTCACCTGGGGTATGTGATGGCGCCGTCCACCTCCCCACCCCGCCCATTCCAAAGGGACTCTCCCAGCGACCGGAATCAGCCGCGATTCGAGGCCGTGCGGGGGCGACCTGGACCCCGCGCCAATCCCGCCCCAGCCTCGATGACACCCGCGAGGGGCCGCGGGGACTCGGCGGCGACGGGATCGTGGGAGGAGACAGGAGGGTCCCGACGCCCGCCACCGGTCAGATCCTCGGCCCCAAACCCCCGCCTGGCTCCTAAGGACCTGGGTCGGCCGCCCTAGCCCTTAAGGCCACTCACCTCTGCCAGGCCGCTGAGCCGCCGCACGTTGCCGGGACAACGGCGCGCCAGGAACGCGGAAATAGCCGAAGTGAGCGAGGCGGCCCCGAGGACGCCCGAAGCGCCCCGAGCGGCCGGAAAGAGCCGAAGGCGATCGGGCACGCACGTGCGGCTCCGAGGTCTGAGAGCCGGGGGCCGGGTTATTCGTTCTGCAAGAGAGAAGCCGGACGAGCTTTTTTTGGGAGAGACGGCGGCGCAGGGCCGGCGTCCGGGTGCCCTTCGTATTGAGGGCGCGCTGTTACAGCCCCAGTCGACAGCGGCACCTTCCCCTCCTGGGCGTGTCCCCCTCCCGTGCATTCCGAGGCGGGGCCTTTCCAGCGCCGGGCGATCTCAGCCCAGGGCTTCGTTGGGCTCCGCTTTTCTAGTCTGGGAGTGGAGGGCGTGGGTCAGGCGTTTCTGGAAAAGTCGATGCGCTCGGCAGTGTCCTGAGCTGTTGGGTGACTGAGGGCCTGTGTCCACTGCCGGGCCCCGCACTCCACAGAACGGAGCAAGGCAGGGAGCGCCCCCCAGAAAGCAGCTGGCGGCCGGGCGCGGGGCTCGCGCCTGGGCTTCCAGCGCTTGGGAGGCCGGGGCGGGCGGATCGTTGGAGCCCAGGAGTTCGAGACCAGCCTGGGCAACATGGCGAGATTCTGTCTCTAAAAAATTACAAAAATTAGCCGGGTGCGGTGGCGCCTGTAGTCTCAGCTACAAGAGGCTGAGAGAGAAGGATCGCCTGAGCCCCGGGAGGCGGAGGCTGCAGCGAGCCGAGATCGGGCCATTGCACTCCAGCCTGGGCGACAGAGCGAGTCAAAAAAAAAAAATTAATAAAAGAAAAAGAAACACCGGAATTTGAGCCGGGCGCGGTGGCTCACGCCTGCAATCCCAGCACTTTGGGAGGCTGAGACGGGCGGATCACTTGAGGTCAGGAGTTCGAGACTAGATTGGCCAACATGGTGAAACCCCGTGTGCACAAAAAAAAACACACAAATTAGCGAGTATGGTGGCGCGCGCCTGTCATCCCAGCTACTCGAGAGGCTGAGGCAGGAGAATCGCTTGAACCTGGGAGGCAGAGGTTGCAGTGAGCCGAGATCGCGCCACTGCACTCCAGCCTGGGCGACTGTGCGAGACCCTGTCTCAAAAACAACAACAACAAAAAAGAAATACTAGAATTTTAAAAACACCCCTCTGCTTTGTTGCTATGAAGAAGAAAATGACCAAGTGCCCAGCGCCGCTCGGCCACGCTAACGTAGCGCAGAAGCACACACCCCACTCAGGAAAGGGTGCGCGAAACTGCCTCGGACGCGCTTCCACACTTCTCCTCAGAACTCAGGTTCGCGCCCGATTCCACCCTCCGAGCTACCACAGTTTTCTTCTCATGCATCCGTCAACACGGCTGCGGCCAATCACAGCACGGGCCTTGGCCTATTGGCTGCCTGTCCACCAATCCGAAGAGACGCATAGTCCGCAAGGTCGCGAGACTGGCGTCACAACAGTACTCGCGCCGTGGGCTCGCCCCCTACGCCCACCTGTCGAGCGCGCCCGCCCAGACCTAGCCAATGGGAGCGCCGTTTTGCAGAGACGCGCCCTAAAAAACCTTGGGCGTGCTCGCCCCCGCGCTCGTCGCCTCGCCCCGCGCGCCCGCGCGTCCCGGCCCCGCCCCCGCGCGCCGTCCGTGCGGCCCCCACCGGCCGCCGTAGCCGGAACTGCTGCTGAGCGCGGCGGGCCGGCTTTGCTAGGCTGAGCTGCGGCAATATCAGCGCCCGCAGCCCCCTTAACCGCGCGCCGGCCCGCGCAAGGGACTTGCCGGGGCTAGCGCCGCTCGGCCAGTCGCTCCCAAGGCGGACGACCAGTCAGGCGTCGCCGCCTCACTGCAGCCGGCGCTCGGGGGCCGGGGCTGCCCGGCCCGGCTGGTTCTGCGGGCACCCGGGGAGGCCCCGGGAAGCCAGGCTGCCGCCCGGCGTTGATGAAAAAGGTGACCAAAGCTGGGCGCTGGGGCTGTCATGGCGAGGCCCCGCCAGGGGGTCCTGTCGGGCGGAGCAGGAGAGCGCGGGGGAGGCGTCGCTTCCACAGCGCGCGGTACAGCCAGAACCGGCCTCAGGGCGAGGAGGCTTCTGCGTCCCCATCCCGAGACGCGCGCCGGTGCGGAGCGGGACGGGGCTCGAGGAGACTGCGCCTCCGAGAACGGTCCAGTCTTGTTGGAGGTTCTCGCGAAAAGGAGGCCATCCCCGTGCTTGTTGGCCCTTAGGGTAAAATCTGGACGGTGTCGGTCTTTTCAGCGGCGAAAAGCGCGTCCCCGTGCTCGGTCGGCGTCTTGGGAGTGGAGCCCGGCGAGCGGGCGAGTTCACTGTGGTGGCCGAGTTGGTTTTGCTTGGGTCCCGCGTGGCCTGCGGGCGGACAGGTCCCTGGGCATTGGGGTTCTCTATAGCCCGAGAAGAGGTCTTTGGGGGTTTGGGTGTCTTGAGTAGAAAGGGGTGGGATGAGGAGGAAGAGTGGGAAGTTCTCAGCCACGAAGTCCCTTCAGTTGGGGTGTTTGTCGTGGGTGGTTTTGTTCTTTGGCAGAGTTTTTAAAAACTAGCGTGAACTCAAGTGATAGGCTAGACCAATTCCAACAGGAGAAAACGGCCACGGATCCTTGCGTGATCTGCACCTCGGGGTGGGGGCATCATTGCGACTTTGAAGCCATTTCCCCATCTCTGAGAAAGAGAGGTCCTCGCCCGCGTCCCTGTATTTCGTGGTTAGTGTTGGTGCCTCGATCGTGTGTTCCTTTGAAGTGGAAATGCCCCCGTTCTCAACAGCTGTGTTGAACGCAGGGTCAGTATCTGCTGAGGAATCTGATCTTCAGCCTTTTTGCTTTCCTCACACGTGCCCGTCCCGGACTGTTTCTGGGCTGAAGCTGTTGGTGTGTACCTGATTCTCTGAGTTTATTTTTGAATGGCTCCGCTTTCTGGGCTGCAGCATTTTTAGTCACTGCATTTTGTTGTTGACATTTTACAGGGCAGTGGGTAGCAAAGTTAATGTAATAATTTTATTAATTGCTGCCAAGAGTTTTCACACCGATGTCTTCTACCGCTTCTTGCACTTGGACCCGGACATACCTGGGCTGTCACTTTCCCGGGTGGTTCCAACCTGTTCCATGCAACAGGCTCCTTTGTTGCAAAAGCATTTTTAACTGGTAAATCCTCGCAGCAGCTCACATCTCCTACCCTGGGAAGAAGATTCCCAGAGACCCGAGCTGATTATTCTTTACGTGTGTTTTAAAATAAGCAGGCGGGCCGGCGGCATTGGGCCACCATGGAGTTCCCCGTGCGGGCAGGCGAGCCCGCGTTTCTCCCGTCCCAGGGTGGATCCGGCCTCCTCCGCCCTCCTCTAGGGCCAACCCTGGGGACCAGCGCGCGGGGCAGGTGCGCGGGGCCCGGGAGCCCCGCGCCTTTCGGGGGGCGGGGAGGGGGTGGGACGAGGGGCTAGGGCTGGGGCTGCGGTCCGGCCGGCCGAGGCGGCGCAGGGAGCGAGGCCGGCGCTTAGGGCCAGGCCATGAGCCGCGGCCCCGCCGGGTAGGTGGCTGCGGGCGGCGCGGCGGCCCGGACCGGGAGCCGTGCCCGGACTCGCGCCCGCTCCCGGGGTCCCATAGCCCCCGGGGCCGGGGCCCGGGCCAGGCAGGGTCCGCCGAGCTGTCGCGCCCTCCCGCCGCCGGCCTGGGCGTCTGGACGCGGGCCTCGGCCAGGGGGCCTCCGGGGAGGCCCAGCAGGGTCCCGGGCCGGTGGGCAGAGCCGGGGGCGGCGGCGTGGGGGCGGCAGGGGCCGCGGCGGGCTCGGGCGGGCTCGGGCGGGCCGGGCCGAGCCGCCGAGAGGGGATTTGGAACAAACAACGGCGGCCATGTTGAGAGCGCGTCGGGGCCGCTAAACTTCCCGGCCTGCGCCCGCCTCACCGGTCGCCTCCCCTCTCCTGGCCGCAGGATGACAGTGAAGTTGGGCGACGGCGGCAGCGGGGAGGACGGGCTCAAGAAGCTGGGCAAGCGGGCGGCCGATGAGGAGTCCCTGGAAGGAGAAGGGGCCGGCGGCGCAGACGCGGCCGAGGAGAGCAGCGGCACAAAGAGGGACGAGAAGACCCCCCGGGCCGGCGCCGACGGCGCCCCCGCGCCCCCCGGCGCGCCGCAAGCGTCTTCCCCACCGCAAGGCAGCCCCCAGGACCAGCACCACTTCCTCCGGTCCAGCGTGCGGCCGCAGAGCAAGAGGCCCAGGAAGGACCCTCCGAGCGCCCTGGGGAGCAGCAACGCCGGTGGCTCGGGGCCTCGCGGAAAAGGTAGGGCGACCCGTCACCTTGGGAGACCCCAGCCCCTCTCCGGGATGTGCCGCGGGGGAGAGGAACCCATCGCCCCAGCCGGGCTCCACCCTAGCTCACCGATCCCGCGGCCTGCACTGAGGCCCTCACTTTGGGTGGCACTTATCGGGCATGTGTCCCCTCTCTCCTTAGAAGAGGCTGCGACTTTCTATATTTAAACTCTTTGAAGAGGCAGTGAGTATCCTTTCTTGGGGGGAGTGAAGATATCCCTTAAAGCTGTTTCCTTCCCAAAGGATCACTGCTGGTTTTCTCTGGTTGTCTGTTTCAAACAGCGGACAATATTTGGGAAAGGGGAAGAGAAAAAAGTACCTGCTGTGTCTCTTTCCCAGACATCAGGCGGTGGAAATGCACCAAAGGAGCAGGCTTTTGAAACTCACTGGGGGAAGATGGGTAAGAAGCGGAGAAAGGATCATTGGGGTCTGACTTGGACTCACTGTCCCCTCCTTCAAGAACTCCTGGCTTGAGAGTAGGAAGGGCATAGAGATGGGGCCCTTTGAGTTGCAACTGGGGTTGACTTCTCTGCCAAGGAAAGGAAAGAGTGGTGAAAACGATTGACGTGAACAAGCAACAGTTTGTAGTGTTCGCCCTTGTATTCTGAGGTGATGGCGAATGTTGCTACTTAGCTGGGGTCTCTACCAAGATAATAAGAAAACGACATGTTAGTTTTGTTCTCCATGTGCCAGTACTTCATTGTTGTCTGCTTTTGTTTCTATTTCAGGCTTGTGCTTTTCCTTACACAGGTGAATGGCTCTTTGATTCCTTTTGTTTCCGACCACATGTGCAGCACTTTGTATAAATAGCAAATATAACATCAACTTCCAGTGAGTTTCACATGAAAAAAAAATCTTTCACTTCCTTCCTTGGGAAATAGTCATTTAAATTCCGTGAATGGTCCTGGTAGTTTTGGAAAGGAAATATATTAGGAACTAATGGAGAACCTCCTTTGGAGATGTGTGCCAACTGTGTTCCATTGAGCCCAGTTCTCCTGCCTCTTTCTCAACCAAAGAAGGCTGGCCTCCGGAATCATGGCCTTACACATTGGTAAAGAATTCTGAAACAAGTATACTTATTCACAGATGTAAATATAAGGTAATTTAGCATGTTTCAGAATTTAAAACTTGCCTCATATAAATTCATTTCGGGCCGGGCGCGGTGGCTCAAGCCTGTAATCCCAGCACTTTGGGAGGCCGAGACGGGCGGATCACAAGGTCAGGAGATCGAGACCATCCTGGCTAACACAGTGAAACCCCTTCTCTACTAAAAAAATACAAAAAACTAGCCGGGCGTGGTGGCGGGCGCCTGTAGTCCCAGCTACTCGGGTGGCTGAGGCAGGAGAATGGCCTAAACCCGGGAGGCGGAGCTTGCAGTGAGCTGAGATCCGGCCACTGCACTCCAGCCTGGGCGACAGAGCGAGACTCCGTCTCAAAAAAAAAAAAAAAAAAAAAAAAAAAAAAAATTCATTTCGGTGTGAAAGTTGCTGATCAATTTGGCAAACATGAGTGGCTTTGCTTGTTACTAGTTTTTTATTGCTAGTTACAGGTATGTCTAAGCTCATGTAAGCTCCATGGTTCCTTCAAAGGTTTGTTGTTCATGGTTCAGAAGCCCTGGACCTCAAGTCCAGCCGGCATTCGTCCCCCATGCCCCTGGTCTCCAACCTTGCTCTGCCCCTTCACCCTCTTGGAGATGCGTCTCTGTCGGGTGTGCTCACCTGTGAGACAAGGAACGAGAGCAGCTGCTTCAGCTCCTTGAAGGGCAGCTGCTAAAATGAAATGGCGCGTTGGTGTGAAAGCACTCTCAGACGTGTCCGTGGCTACATGTATGAATAAGTGAAGTCCTGCTAAGACGTTAGTGATCAGGTAGAGTTTTGGCAGTTGGGATGAGGGGAGGCTTGCTTTTGTTTGTATGGTTGAGAGTGGCCTGCCAAAGTGCAGAAGGTTTCCTGAGCTTGGCTCACGCTCAGGTCGCTGGCACTTCTTTCTCTGCTTCTCGTCCTGTTGTGTGGCTTGGAGAAGCGTGGGACTTTTCATTATGTTTTAATATTAATAAAATGCAAATTTATTAGAATTTGTTCTCCTCATGACATATCTATTATCCCACTTTAGCAAGCAAATATATCTCTTTTTTTTTTTTGAGATGGAGTCTCGCTCTGTGGCCCAGGCTGGGGTACAGAGACGTGATCTCAGCTCACTGCAAGCTCTGCCTCCTGGGTTCGTAACATTCTCCTGCCTCAGCTTCGCAAGTAGCCGGGACTACAGGCGCCCACCACCATGCCTGGCCAATTTTTTTTTTCTTTTTTGTATTTTTAGTTGAGACGGGGTTTCACTGTGTTAGCCAGGGTGGTCTTGATCTCCTGACCTCGTAATCCACCTGCCTGGGCCTCCCAAAGTGCTGGGATTACAGGCATGAGCCACTGCACCTGGCCACAAGCAAATATATCTTTTTTTTTTTTTTTGAGACAGAGTCTCACTCTGTCGCCCAGGCTGGAGTGCAGTGGCCGGATCTCAGCTCACTGCAAGCTCCGCCTCCCAAGTTTACGCCATTCTCCTGCCTCAGCCTCCAGAGTAGCTGGGACTACAGGCGTCCGCCACCTCGCCCGGCTAGTTTTTTGTATTTTTTAGTAGAGATGGGGTTTCACCGTGTTAGCCAGGATGGTCTTGATCTCCTGACCTCGTGATCTGCCGGTCTCGGTCTCCCAAAGTGCTGGGATTACAGGCTTGAGCCACCGCGCCCGGCCGCAAATATATCTTTAAGCAAATAATAAACTAAGCTATAATGGTGGCTTTTAGGAGAGGAGTAGGAAGTGGGTCTCCTTTGCATCTCAGAACTTCTTGGCCACTGTCTGCCTCAGAGCTTCCCAGGAAGGAAGGCTGCCTGTCCGCTGCTCTCTGCTTTCAGGTTCCTCGGTGCCTTGGGAGGCACTTCACTGTGCCCAGAACAGCCTCTGACCCCAGTCTTTGGAGAGACCTCTGCTCAGTCGTCACTTCCATTACCCGTCAGAAAAGAAGGCCAGGTGGTGGCAGTTGCCACGCAACACTCTTTAGCTCACCTTCAGAACAATGCTCAGGGGAGAATCCTCTTACATTCTGGAGAAATCTGCATCTGGAGTGGTGAGCATCTGTCAGTGAGGAAACGATCAATACTTCATTTTTCAATTTTTCACTTGGAAAAGATGTAACTTCGATTATGCCTAAGGAATACATAGCTCAATCACTGGCAGTTCCTTTGGTTGATTACTTACTGTGCTTGCCAATTTCAATCTCAGTGGGCCGGAGACTCTCACAGTGAATCTGGAAGAAAGGACTTGTGGAGTAAAGGAAAGTCTCCTTGTTTGACTTTTGTGCATGCAAGTGTGTTTTCTGTCTCTGTAAGAAGAGACTGTTTACTGACTCTAATGAAAAATGCTTTTTTTTCTAGTACAATTTCAAATTTAAATTTTTTTGCGTTGATAAAGGGTTGGTAGCTGTGATTTACTGCCTGGGTGCCAGGCATCTTGCATCTATGTAATTTTGCTTTTAAATGAGTGCAGAACCTGAAGTAGATTGTTTAAGTCACGTGCTCAACCTAAACAGAAGGTAAGCTGCAGGCCAGAAATCCCAAAACAGGCATTCCTGCAGCTCTGCTACAGCACCCACGTGACCCTGGGACGCACGGGAGACTTTGGCTTAGAGCCGCAGAAACCGTCGGAAAGACGTTGGCCACGAGGCAGGGTCCTGATACCTTTCCGTGTTTAGCCAGTTGATGGTCCGGCCAGCCCTGGACAAACTAGTCCACCTTTTGGATAAAATAAATACCTGCCTCTGAATCGCTTGAACCTGGGAGGCGGAGGTTGCAGTGAGCCGAGATTGTGCTGTTGCACTCCAGCCTGGGCAACAAGGGCGAGACTCCGTCTCTAAATAAATAAATAAATAAATAAATATAAATATAAACACCTGCCTTAAGCCATAAGGTGTTTAACAGGCATCTGGTGTTTCTGCCATGAAAAATGCATGCAGCTTCAAGATTACAGAACTGTAGGGGGAGGCTGCACAGGCTGGCGGGGTAAGGGGCCTACCTGTGGGGTGAGTAGAAGTCCAGGAATGCTGGTGCTCTGTTGGGGCAGATGGGATGAGAGAACACTGGGGGTGGGGACAGAGAGCCTCTGCTTATTTTGGTCCCCCTCACTCACTCCGAAGAACTTCAGTTCCATCATGGATGGGGAAATGCACCATGTCCAAAATAGGGTAATATAGTCTGAAGTGACAGTCGTTTGTGTGTAGGAATCGGTAAACAACTGTGCACAATTTACTCTTTATATTTTGTATAATCTGTGTACTGATTGTAGTTTCTAGATGTTTCAAAAAGATGTCTTACAAAAGATTATATTTGTAGTCCCAGCTGCTCAGGAGGCTAAGGTGGGAGGATCACCTGAGGCTGCTAGTTGGAGGCTGCAGTAAGCTGTGGACATTGCACTCCAGCCTGGGTGACACAGCAAGACCCTGTTTCAAAAACAAAACAAAACTAAAAAACATAAAGTAGGTAAGGCAACATTTGAATATTGGTTTGAAGGCTGAGCTGCTTTTCAAATACCTATATATTTTTGATATTAAAACTAGTTTCTGTGGTGTCTGTTGTTGTGAAGTTGTCTAATGAAGTAGACTTTTCGATTTTCGTTTTTGTGTCTTATTTTGGGTTATATAAGGATATCAGGATGACAGGGAGATGCTTCCAGATATCTAAATCAGAAATGTGAAAATTAACGTTGTTGTATAAAGTTGTGTGTAGAAGCTCTTTGTCACATAAGTAACAACAGCGGGGTTTTGTTTTTTGTTTTTTGTTTTTGTTTTGTTTTTGAGATGGAGTCTCATTCTGTCGCCTGGGCTTGAGTGCAGTTGTGCGAGCTCCGCTCACTGCAATCTCCGCCTCCCAGGTGCAAGCAATTCTCCTGTCTCAGTCTCCTGAGGAGCTGGGACTGCAGGCGCAGGCTGCTACGCCCGGCTAATTTTTTGTGTTTTAGTAGAGACGGGTTTCACCGTGTTGCCCAGGCTGGTCTCGAACTCCTGAGCTCAGGCAATCCGCCCGCCTTGGCCTCCCAGAGTGCTAGGATTTCAGGCGTGAGCCACCGCGCCTGGCACAACAGCATTTTTAACACTAAAGAACCACGTTAGAAACACTGAAAAGATGCGACATTTCCAGGAGTTTGTAGTTTAGTTGGGATATCTTGAAATACTTAGAGGATACAATGAGAAATCTTCTGGTATTTGATGAAGAGGGTGTACGCTTTTATAGAAACAGTGGAGTTATAGTTGTGTGTCTCTCAAATATTTGTGAAAGGGGAGAATCTTCAAGGAGACGGTGCTGGTCAGAGCTTGTAGGAGGACACTGAGTCTTGCAGGCATTGAGGGTGGGAGTCCCGGCAGAGAAGGGGATGGTGTGAGTGACTCCCAGGGGGTGTTCTGGAGACCATCAGGTTTCAGGTCAGCTTCAGAACCTGAAAGAGAACATCTCAAGAGTCTGGCGACCCTGACCAGGGCTCTTGCAGGCACGCCTGGAGTGTGGACCAGATCTTTAGATTGATGGGACGATGCGGGGTCGGAGGGGTTCCCGTTTGCTCACTGACTGCCTGTCGTATAGGATGGAGCGACAGCACTGCGCGTGCATGACGACGGGGTGGGTAGGGGAGGCTCAGGACTCATCTGAGGTGACACCTTGCCTGCAACTTGGCTTGCTTGAAGGATCCCGCCATGTGACCTTGGTGGAGATGGTGTCCACAAAGCCCTCAGCCACAACTCCGGCTCCAAGACCGGAGCTGCCGGCACCCGCATCTGATGCAGTGCCCTGTGTTAGGAGAGGCACAGAATGCCTCAGGAGACTTGGAGGTGGATGCGTCGGACCTCTGCAGTTTCTGCGCCATCCTTGGCCTCCTGGGAAGGGTCCCTGCTCTCTTATGCTGCAGACGTAGGCCGTGAGGACCTATCCCTGTGCTGGGATTGGGGCGTGGTCCAGTCTGGAGATGCCTTTCCACGAGCGGGTATCACCAGTGCCTTTCTAGCTGAGAATGAGTGAAGCATGGGGGAGACGTGTGTGTTCACTGCAGTCCCCTCGCCTCCAGACCAGTCACTGACTTCCTCGCAGTTAGTTGGTCTTCTGTCACTCTTGATTTTACTGTTCCTAACCCTCGGAAGGAAGTTCACCAAACCACAGAAAGAGTGCTCCAGGACAGTGAATTGATGTTAGTGACAACGACAGGGTGTCACTGGGCTTCTGCATCTGACCTCTGACGCCCAGAGACAGACATCTTCCAAAGGCCCAGCTCTGGCTGTCTGTTAGCCGCGTGCCTTTGGGCAAGTCATTTAACTTCTCGCCTTGTCCAGACTGAGGGAGGGACTTTGAGGTCGGTGTCCCCCACACCACGACCCTGATCCTCCAGCTCTGTGACAGGACAGTGTGTGCTGCTTGCCTTTCAGAGCTGTTCCGACGGCACAGCACGGGAAACGCCTGGATTTGGAGTGAGAAGGTTGCCGGGTTCTTGCTGACTGCTGACTTTGGGGCTTTTAAAGCCTCAGTTTCCTCATTTCATTTTTTTTTTAAATGACATATTGCTGTTAATAACTTGTGAAAGTTTCCCCATTTGTAAGATGGAGATAGCTACACGTTGCGAGGACAGAACATTTCGAGGACAGGAAGAAGCAGGGCATTTGAATGCATTTTAAAGGCGCCATTTAAATACAGGTTCTGTTACTTCCAGGCCTGCTGGGCACTGAGCAGCTGTGTGGCTTTGTGGGTGACCTACTCAGCCCGTGCCTCAGCTTCACCAGTTGAAAGATATGGATAATTTTTCTTCTTAAGGTGATATGAAGGGGTACAGGTGGTGGCATTCCAGGCCAACCCAGGACATGTGATGAGGAAGAGGACGTGTTGCAAAGAGCAGGTAGTAGGGCCTGTCTGGAGCTAGGTAGAGGGGTCAGCAGCTGGGAGGGTGCACTGGGGCCACATGGCTGTGCCCTCACTGCACACTCTGCACAGCAGGCTTCAGCAGGTGCTGGGGTTTGGGAGCCCCAAGAAGAGGCTGTTGAAATTGTCTACTTGGGCAGCACAGAGCTGGCTTGGGAAGTACGTGGTGCAGATGGGAATGGGAAATTAGGTAGCAGTGTGGCCTCTGGAGAACTGTGGCACTGACGTGGGCTAAGCAGGAAGGCGGGTTCCATTTGGGAGAACCTGGGTCCCAGCAGCCTGGGATGTGCTGTCTGGGGCTGCCGAGGGGCAGAGGGAGCATAAGGAGACCCTTTATCTGGGCTCCATGGGACCCTGTGCTGTCACTGAGCACTTGCCATGTGTGAGGCCTGGGATCAGGCCTGGGCGTGGGAAAGTCCCACACGGCTCTTGCTTTCAAAGAGCGCACTGTTGAGGATCCTGCTTTTGCACCCTACTTCCTGCAGGCTTCTCGATAGTTCTCCTCATTGTGCAGACCATGCTCAGCCTCTGTGGTCTCAGCAGCAGTCACAGGTGGACCTGGCTTTGGCCTTCTGCTTTTCGCTGGGTGTCCTGCACCCTGAGAAGCCCACCTAGTTTTGTTTACATCGTTTTCTCTTTCCATCTCTTGCCTTTCTTCTCTCATTTTTCTTGTTGCTTCTCTGTCTTCTCCTTCAATCATCACCTTTTGTTTTCATCTGAATTTCTCTGAGCTGAGGGTGGCCTTGCCCAAGTTGTCATTGTTGTATTCTACCAGGTGTCTCTGGTCTCACTTTCTATTTTCATTTCTCTTGAGCTGTAGTCACTGAGTGAGCCGAGGTCAAGCGGTGAAGCCGCTTCTGCCCCTGAAATTTTAGGGGTAAACCGGAGGCCACCGTCCGTTTCTGCTCTGAAGTCTGTGATTCTTTTTTAAAAAATATTCCAAGTTTAGGCCGGGCGCAGTGGCCCGTGCCTGTAACCCTAGCACTTTGGCAGGCCAGGGCCGGTGGATTGTCTGAGCTCAGGAGTTCGTGATCAGCCTGAGCAACACGGTGAAACCCCATCTCTACTGAAATACAAAATATTAGCCAGGTGTGGTGGTGTGTGCCCGTAATCCTGGCTCCTTGAGAGGCTAAGGTGCCAGAATTGACTGCCTGGGAGGCAGAGGTTGCGGTAAGCCAAGATTGAACCACTGCACTCCAGCCTGGGTGACAGAGCAAGACTCCTTGTCCAACAACAACAACAACAAAAAAGCATTCCAAGTCTAGAATAATGTGCACCAAATATTAGAAAAGGTTACTTGGGGCGATTTGCTTTCTTGTCATGTTTTTTGGGAGTTTTTTGTCTCTTTTGTTTTGTAGAGACAAGGTCTCCCTGTATGGCCCAGGCTGGTCTTGAACTCATGGACTTAAGCAGTCTTCCTGCCTCAGCCATCCAAGTAGCTGGGACTACAGGTGTGTGCCACCACGCCTGGCAATCTGCTTTTTTTTTTTTTTTTTGAGACAATCTCTGCCACCCAGGCTGGAGTGCAGTGGCTCGATCTCGGCTTATTGCAATCTCTGCCTCCTGGTTTCAAGTGATTCTTCTGTCTCAGCCTCCGGAGTAGCTGGGACTACAAGTGCACACCACCACACGGGGCTAATTTTGTATATTTAGTAGAGACGGGGTTTCACCATATTGGCCAGGCTGATCTCAAATTCCTGACCTCAAGTGATCCGCCGGCCTCGGCCTCCCAAAGTAGCTGGGATTACAGGCACCCACGACCACGCCCGGTTAATTTTTGTGTTTTTAGTAGAGACAGGGTTTCACCATGTTGTCCAGCCTTGTCTTGAACTCCCAACCTCAGGCCTGCCTTCTTTTCTGAATGTACATCTTGCTTTACTTTCCTCTACTGAGAATGTGTCATATTTAAAACATCAGAAGGAAAGGGTGAGCACCTCGCACCAGCCTCGGGCTGCTGGGAGGTGGCCTACTCCTCTGAGGAATGGGTGCTGTTTTACCAGCCTCGTCAGAGCTGCCTCTCCTGTGTGCCTTTGCCTCCTCTCCACCTCTGAGAACCCGTCCAGCTCAGACACTCCATTCTGTTAGTGTTTACTGTTTCACTCTCCTTGTCTTGGATCACCAGTGCTGTGATCCAGTAAGATTTAGCAAGACATCTGGATTATGGAATTTTGGGAAATTTATGTCTGTTACTTTTTCAGATATACCTAATGTCAACGTGGGCTAGCAAAAATAAACCTGATACGTAATGCAGGGCTGGTTAGCAAGTTGTGGTCTTAGAAAAAGATAGTTTGGCGAGTGTTTCTTAGGAACCTGAAAATGGCTCTGCAAGCCTTTGTT
This sequence comes from Rhinopithecus roxellana, assembly GCF_007565055.1. Lineage (NCBI taxonomy): Eukaryota > Metazoa > Chordata > Mammalia > Primates > Cercopithecidae > Rhinopithecus > Rhinopithecus roxellana. The sequence continues at coordinate 71,543,676 of NC_044568.1, read as the reverse complement.
GTGGGTGGTGCAGAGGTGGACAGCAGTCCTTGCTGAAGTGTGACTCCACGTGAGGAATCCACGCTCCTGTACTGAAGAGTTATGTTTCCAGTGGCATCTGTACCTGTCCATCATCTGCGAAAGCCCCAGGTTCTGGGGAAGCACCAGGTTGATTAAGTCCAGGTTTGGTGAGAAATGAGCACGGCCAGATAACATGTCAGGCATTTGATTAGCCTGGTTTGTAGCGCAGAGCATTTGCATACCTGAGTTTTGTTTCTGTTGTCTGTGCAGGATGGGAATGGAGCAGCCAGAAAGCAGGCTGGGTGGGACACACTTGGAACGCATTGTTTATTCCATGCCAGTGGGCTATGAATGCTGGACATTCACGTGCAGCACCGTCTGGTAGCTCTCTCTACAATGATGGCCGCATGTGGACATTGACTACCAGAAATGGGGCTGGCGTGACTGAGAGGCTGAGGTTTTTTTCTTTTTTAAGCTCTTTTTTTTTTGTTGTTTTTATCCTGGGTTTCACTCTGTTGCCCAGGCTGATGTACAGTGGTGCGATCTCTGCTCACTGCATCCTCTTCCTCCAAATTTGAAGACAGACACCACCGGGTGAGGCACTGAGCCTCCAGCCTGCATGTGGCTGCCCAGGCAGGGCCCCCTTCTGGGTTGACCCAGAAGCGGATCTGGACGGAAGAGCCTGTGGTTATCTCGTTAGGAAAGCATCTTTACAATAATCTACATTTGCTTGGCTTTTGCTTTTTTTTCTTTTTTTGGAGACAGGGTCTCGCTCTGCCATCCAGGCTGGAGCACAGTGGTGCAATCTTCTTGGTCTGCTGCAACCTCCACTACCTGGGTTCAAGCAATTCCCCTGCCTCAGCCTCCCAAGTAGCTAGGACTACAGGCGTGTGCCACCACACTTGGCTAATTTTTTTTTTTTTTTTTTTTTTTAAGATACAGTCTTGCTGTGTCGCCAGGCTGCAGTGCAGTGACGTGATCTTGGCTCACTACAACCTCTGCCTCCCGGGTTCAAATGATTACCCTGCCTCAGCTTTCTGAGCAGCTGGGACTACAGGCGTGTGCCATCACGCCCAACTAATATTTTTTGTATTTTTAGTAGAGACGGGGTTTCACCGCGTTGGCCAGGATGGTCTCGATCTCTTGACCTCGTGATCCACCCACCTCAGCCTCCCACAGTGCTGGGATGACAGGCGTGAGCCACTGCGCATGGCCACACCTGGCTAATTTTTATATTTTTAGTGGAAATGGGGTTTCATCAGGTTGGGGATGCTGGTCTCGAAGTTTTGGCCTCAAGTGATCCACCCGCCTCAGCTTCCCAACGTGCTGGGATTACAGGAGTGAGCCACCACCCCCAGCCGGCTTTTGATTTTTAAAGCGTTTTTGTTTCAGAGTTTGAAGGTTTCCCAACTTTTTGTGGTCCTGCAGTTCCATAAAAAGAGAACCCTGGTTATCACAGGGATACCCTGACAGTTCCCGCTCCCAATGCAAGGAGGAGCTGAGATGGGTGGGAGGAGTGTGTTAGGCCATGAAAAGTTTTCATTTGCGGTCTTTGACTCCTGCCACATCTCTGCCCCCGGTCTCGGCGGAGCCTGGCTGGGGTTCTCAGTTCACAGCTGGGGGTTGAAGCCTCCTTGGGGTCGTCTTGGGCTTTTCCCTCCTTGCCTGGTCTCAGAGGACTCGGCATGAGATTGGAGACTGATGTTGTAGTAGGATTTGCAAGGTTACCAGGTCATTCTGAGAACAGCACATTTTGTTGGTGGACATTGATTGAGGATAAGGAATTTAAGACTAAAGATTCTTAGGCATTAAATGGTTGATACTCTGAAGCACTGATTTAATCTAAAAGAGGGTGGTGTTTTACACGCTTAAATGCTTTCTTGAGCTTGAATCTCAACCTACTTTTTTGAGAAGATAGTAAGAATATTCCAGCCAAAAACCTCATTTGCGAAAGAAACATGCACGCGATGTGACATGAGGCTTCAGTCTGCAGATGGAAGAGATCTCTGTCTGCACTGGGACAGTGCGTCTTAAGCGCAGTGTCGTGCTGGTGCACGGTCCCACATAAAATCTTACTCCTTTTCTAACTGGAAAAGCATTTGAGGGTCATTTGGCCAGGTAAAGATCCTGGCAGTCCTGAGCAGCCTCGCTGGCGTCGTGTGTCCTGGGTGCTGCCTGCCAGTGTCCTCAGTTGAGGAGTGTGGAGTGGGACTTCAGGGCAGTGGGCCCTTCCCTCCCTCCGGCCCTCTGTCCTGCCCGGCCCGCCAGCTTTCGGGAACAGATCACTGTACGGTGCTTTCTCTCCAAGGAGCTGAAGGTGGTGGATCATCGTCTGGAAATGTGTCTGGGGTTGCCCCTGCGGCCCCTGCAGGGGGCTCGCGCTCCTCCTCCCGGAACTTAGGGTCTTCTGGTGGCGAGAAGGAAGAAGGCAAAAAGGTCCGGCGGCAGTGGGAGTCGTGGAGCACGGAGGACAAGAACACCTTCTTCGAGGGGCTGTACGAGGTGAGTAGGCTGTGGAGGCACGGCCAGGCAGCCTGGGCATCCCTCTCAGAGCCCTGCCCTCCGCTCCTGTGCTTCCTCTCTGCTGTTAGATTCTAGAACGCGGGTTCCTGGGGGACCCCTGCAGTGGCCGAGGCGGGTGTGGGCTCCAGGCCTTGCCCACTGACCTTGGCCGTTTTATCTCCTCACTGAGATTTTGGAAGCTATTACTGGTGAGGTGTCTGTGAGGAGGTGTTTCTGTGTGTTTCCTTAATTTCATTTTGGATATTCTCACCCCTTGTCTCTCAAAGATGTTCTTGACTGAAGGCCCTCTTGTCTCAGGGCCTTCCCTTTGTGCTGAGTGGGCTGATTTAGGAGGGATGGCCTCTGAGGGGAGGCACAAGGGAGTGTTTGTCTCGGGGGCCAGCGTAGCTGAGAAACCTCACGAGATGTTGCCGCTGACTTGGGACAAAATGGAAAGTCCTAAAAATAGAGAGAAGTCACTCTCTGACCCCACTGCCCAGTGAATGCCCGTGCTCCCTGCTGGCCAGTTTCACCTGCATTATTGTTTTCTAAATCCTTGCAATTATTGTGAGCATACTTTTTAATTACCATTGCTTGCATTTTTCATGGTGTTTCATAGTTCTTTTGCTCTGTATTTTTTTTAATGCCTGTAAATGTTCTCCTTGCCTGTGTTTTCACTGTTTGCTTTTGTAAAAACATCGTGTTGGGGCACAGCCATGGCCAGGGTGGATGTACTGTCAGCGGCTGCTGCCACCGCAGTGCAGAGTTGAAGAGCTGCACCGGACAGGGTGGCCCTCGAGGCCCTGGCCAGCCACTGCTCTGCTTGGCCATTCCTGTGTGGTTAAGGACGACTGAGATCCTTCCAGATTCTGTTGTTGTAAGTGAGTCTGCGGTAAACATCTGTGTGCACGTTTCATACTTTAGACTGCTTCTTTGGCATACAATATTAGAAGTAGGTTCATGATCAGTGAGCCTTGTCCTTTTTTTCAGGAGACGGAGTCTCACTCTGTCGCCCAGGCTGGAGTGCAGTGATATGATCTTGGCTCACTGCAACCTCCACCTCCTGGGTTCAACCAATTCTCCTGCCTCAGCCTCCTGAGTAACTGAGACTACAGGCACAGGCCACCATGCCCGCTAATTTTTTGTATTTTAGTAGAGATGGGGTTTCACCTTTTTGCCCAGGCTGGTCTCGAACTCCTGAGCTTAGGCAGTCTGCCCACTTTGGCCTCCCAGGAGCCTTGTTCTTTTAGTAGCTAATTAATTGGAGTGATGGAGAAGTCTTGTCAAGCCTGGGAAGCAGAATGCTCAAGAAAGAAATGGAGGCTCTGGAATGAGGTATTTAGAGAGGCATTAGAAAAGGAGACACCCGTAAACGTGGGCGTGAGACTTGACTATGGTGCATGCCATGGCCAGGGTCGCCCCCGCCCTGGGCTTCAGGTTAGGTTCTGCCCACCCCAGGTGGACCCGACTGCCGTGACCGTGTGGCTTGACTCTGATTGTCCGAAGAGAAGGGTGCATGAGTCCCGTTTCAGTAGATATGAAGTCATTGAAGCACATTCGTGAGTTCCTTTTCTTCCCTTTGAGGATTCTAGAGTACAGCAGGGAGGCTGCTTTTGTGTAGATTTTAGCCCCAAATCATGCCTTTAAGCTGTTTGTTAGTCTTGGAGGACCTGCGATTCCTGGAATGTTTTCAGAATCAGCAACCATTGCTGATTCTTGCCTGAAACAATGACTCCTGTGGTGTGGCCTTTCCTCCTTGGCAAGACTGTAGCCTCTGTAAGAAGGTCTAGGTGCCTGGGAGCAGGAGATGTGGTTGTCCATTAAAAGTAGCAGAGGAGGAGTTCCTTGTTAATGACCCCCCTTTACCTTTATTCAAGCAGTTTAGTTCATTTCCTTCCCATTGGGTTAAGGTGCTCTTTAGAGTTTTTCTATTGGGCGGATGCTTTTTGAGGAGTTCTGAAGTCCTGAATTAGTAATAATAATTAATAATTGGCTGTTCTGGTCATGTAATGCTTTCTGCTGTGGGTTCTCTGTATCTGAGTATGTACGTGAGAAAGAGCGAGGGCAAGAGAGAGGACCGTGTTTGTTTTTTGTTTTTTTTGAGACTGAGTTTTGTTTTTGTTGCTCAGGCTGGAGTGCAGTGGCGTGATCTCGGCTTACTGCAACCTCTACCTCCCGGGTTAAAGCGATTCTCTTGCCTCAGCCTCCCGAGTAGCTGTGATCATAGGCACCTGCCACCACGCCCAGCTAATTTTTGTATTTTTAGTAGAGACCGAGTTTCACCATGTTGATCAGGGTGGTCTTGAACTCCTGACCTCAGGTGATCCGCCCACCCCAGCCTCCTAAAGTGCTGGGATTACAGGCATGAGCCACTGTATCTGACCTAACATGTTTTATTTCTGCATTGTGAGTCTCATCAAAACGATGTGGGCCTCTGGTGGGGTCTTGATGTATGGCTGACTGGCCAGTAGCAGGTGTGACTGAACCCTGGAGCTGTGGGGTGTTGGTGGCTGGGCCCAGGCCTCTGCTCTGAGAAGTACGGCTCCTGCCTTGCTATCATGGCCACTGCTGCCTTTTTGATACCTCCCTGGGAGGGGTGCAGCTAGGCTGGCTGGGGCCCGACTGGATGGAGGGACCCCACGGCCATCACTGGGCCTCAGTTGGTCACTCCTGATCATGGACTGAATTCTCTCCTGCTTCAGCTGCTCCTCAGGCAAGAGTGCTACCCCTGCCCACCCTACTTTGGGCAGTGCTAGGCATGCTCAGATTGGTGCCTGTCCAGTTATAGCCCATCCAGACTTCTCCCTGTGGCAGGGCACTCACCTCCTTCCTCTGAATACCCTTCCATTTCTGTGGCAGGTCTGCACAGACCCAGCCCGGACTTCATTTCATGTTCCTGTTCCTGCTTATATCCGTCCATCGTCCATGCTTGTTTTTGCCATACAGTTCTTGATTTCCTACCTGACAGCCACACAGCCAGCGTCCTGTGCTTCCTTCTCACCGTCTGCACAATGACTGCAGCCTCAGCTCTGGCCTCTGTGCTTCGTGGTGCTCGCCTTCTCTGTCCCCACCTATGCCTTCCCCGTCTGTGCACAGGCAGCCGGGGGCATCCTCAGCCTGTTACCATCTCCACAGCTCTGTGGACACTGCAGGTGTCTCTTCACCCCAGACAGCTTCCTCAGACTTTCAGCCCTGCCTGTCTTTGGTTCTCATTGCCGTTAGCATCTGTATATCTGGTTCCTGACTCAGGACAGAGCACTCTCGCCACACTGAGAATAAGGAAAAGTCTGGTGGGGCTTGCTGCCTTGGAGACACATGGCAGGTGCGACACAGATGCCCCTGGGACTTTAGGAGGCAGCAGAGGTTAAGAACACGTGAGCAGGAGGCCTGGAACCCGGGTTCTCAGGGAACCTTTGAGTAGACGACCCCGCAGTGACATTCAGAGGCCATCAAGTTGCTTCATCGTGGTTCTCACTGAGGCCCAGGGAGCGTGGGGAGGGCTGGGCCTGCCTGGACCCTGCAGGAAGGCCCTTCATGCTGCTTCGCCTCTTTATGCTTTACCTGCCATTCCTTTTGAAAACAATGAACAAGTTTTACTTTTTCTAAAGTTTTTAATTTTTCATTTCATTTTTGCACCCAGACTGGGGTGCCAGCCTTCCAGGCCCACCCTCCAGCCCACGCAGCTTCTGTCTTCACCTCCTCCAACCTGTGTTGCTGGGAGTTACAGATCCTAAAATGTGTCAATGTGTCAAGAACAGTGCCACCTCCCCCCCCCCGGCCCCTCCAGCTCACCTCACGGTCCCCCAGTTGCCAAGAGTCTTCTGAGATGGACAGGGTTGGGGGCCAGCCCCCCCCGAGTCCCCAGGTTCCCGTTTCCCTGAGGATCCTGTTCCCCAGTTACTACGCCTTAATGAGCATGTTTTTTAATTTTGTTTTTTAATTAAAAAAAATAATTTTTTTTGAGAGTCAGTCTTGCTTTGTCACCTAGGCTGGAGTGCAGGAGTGCCATGTTAGCTCACTACAACCTTGACCTCCTGGGCTCAAGTGATGATCCTCCCGCCTCAGCCTCCCAAGTAGCTAGGACTACAGGCATGTGCCACCATGCCTGGCTGATTTTGAAGTTTCTTGTGGAGATGGGGTTTCACTGTGTTGCCCAAACTGGTCTCAAACTGCTGGGCTCAAGCAGTTCTCTCGCCTCAGCCTCCCAAAGTGCTGGGATTCCAGGCACAAGCCACTACCTGGCTCCCTTAACTTTTCATTTTGAAACGTTTCAGACTTTTAAAAAGTTGCAAAAACAGCACAAAGCAGTTCCCTTCCACCCTGCCTCCACAGCGTTAGGGCGGCCGCAGTGAGGATATGAGCGTAGACACGGCCCTCCGTGCTCCTTTGCAGGCGGGATTCAGATTAACTAGGGTCCCACTCAGGTCCAGCCTGGCCAGGACGCTGCGCCATACTCGGCTGCCCAAACTCCTCTGTCTCCTGTAACCTGGGACAGCTCCTGGGTTTTTGTTTGCATGTTTTTTTTTTTGTCTTTGATGACCTCAACACTTGTGGAGACTCACAGCGTGTTGGCTTGTAGAGCGTCCCTTGTGTCAGTTTGGGTTGATCTGCCGTTTCCTCATGATTCTGTGTTACACATTTCTATCAAGAATTCCACAGCAGTGACACTGTGTGCTTCTTGGCGCATCCAGTTGGCGGCCCATGTTGTTCTTTCTGTCTCCGTCCTAGTGGTGTTTGCCTTGGTCGCTGCCCTTAGGCGGCCTCCGCCAGGTCTCACCATGGCTGGGTCATGGCTTGGCTTTGAGGCTGTGTAAATACCGTGTTTCTCATCATTCTTTGCTCCCACTGATTTCAGCAGCCATCGCTGCCTTTTCCCCGAAGCAGTTGTTACTGTGGTGTTTGCTCACGGTGAGGACCTTCTGTTTCCTTTATTCTTTCTACGTTTGCTGACTGGGAGTCCTGTGCCAAGAAGAGCCCTGTCTTCTCCCCCACATGTGTAATTACTCTGTTGCCTACACCCATGTAGACTTGCAGATGTTGGCTTTATTCTGGGGGTCATGATCCGTCATGCCATTGTTGGCTTTCTCACTCCGTTGGTACCCCATTTGGCCACTGGGAGCCTCATGCTGGCTCCTGCGTCCTCTTCTCACGTCCCCATCACCTACCAGTGTATTCTCATGTGTTGGTGCCGTCAGGCATTCCAGACTCAGCGGCTGCTCACTGCTGTGCAGTCGGCTGTTTTTCCTGGGAGCCCAGCTTCCCTTTGCAAAGTGGTATTTAGAAACCAAGACCTGGGCGCTAAGGGTGCTGGTTGCTGCTGAGCCCTTCCAGTACTTAGGAGCTTGGCTTTGATGAGATGATCAAACACTCGGTTCTCTATGGCCGTGGCTGAAGCAGCACTGAGGTGAGGCTGTTCTGTGGAATACAAGTTCTTTTCTGAAAATCTAAGTCACACGCAGCTTTTGCACAGAAGTATTTAAAGAAGGGTTGGCCTCCAGGTATAATCAGTATATTCTGTGCGGTTCACTTACTAAATGTTCACGTTTGCTGTTCTTGTTTGAATATGGAATGTTTTTTGTTGGATTAAAGCAGTAAGGATATTTCCGGTATGTTCTTTAAGATGCCATAACTACTACATTGCTTCTCTTCCAGAGCTTTTCTTCATGGAGGTGTCTCATTTCATGGTCTCTGAAGAACTCTAGCCATTAAGCCATTTGTCCAAGTGATGAGCTTTATGTTTCTCCTGTCTAGGGTGCTTGCCTCTTGGGTATCCCTGTGCTCTGATCCTTCTGTTCCTGGTCCCATTGCTCCTTTATCCTGATTAAAACGTAGGGTTTTAGGGAATCGAAGTTGAAATTCATACACAGATAAGAGCTGGGAAGGGCAGCTTGTTTGTCCACAGCCTGTCTCCTTTCTCCTTTCTTGGAACCTTGGAAAGGGTCCAGCTCGCACAGAAAGCTACATTGTTTTAACCCCTCTACATTTATCATGGAATTTATTTTCCAGCATGGGAAAGACTTTGAAGCGATTCAGAACAACATTGCGCTGAAGTACAAGAAGAAAGGCAAGCCAGCGAGCATGGTGAAGAACAAGGAGCAGGTCCGCCACTTCTACTACCGCACCTGGCACAAGATCACCAAGTACATCGACTTTGACCACGGTGAGTGCGCCGTGGGCCAGGCCCGGGGGTGCCCACAGGCAGGGCCAGCTTCTGCTCAGAGCGCACCTTCCAGCAAGCCCGCCGGACCTGCTTTCTGGCATTTTCTCACCAGCCACTCGGCCTGGGGCTCCTTGCCTTGCAGAGCTTTGACTGATCATGTGCCGTCTTAAGTCAAACCAAGTTGTCAGCAAGTGGCTCGCATCCCGTGCTCCAGGGTTCTTACCACTGCTTTTCTGAGCTATGTTTTGTGTGTTTCCAATGGCTCTGAGTGTGTGTGAGTTCTGGGTCCCTGGCTCACTTGAAGCCTGTGGTCTCCACTGCAAATGATAGCACCATGGTCTAGCGAGGGGCTTGGGCCGCAGACACCGTGTCTGGCGCTGGTCTGCCTGGGGGATGGCCAGCCTCCCTAGGCCTCTCGCCCTCTATACTGGGACCCAGATCTGTGCAGGCCCTTCTTTAGTCATGGGACCAAGTCTTCCCCAGGTACAATTCTGGCTTCTGGCTCAGAGCACCCTTTGGCTGCTGGTGGCTTCTCTGGATGATGCTCTGTCCATCACCATCTCTGTCCCTGGAAGGCTTAGCCGCCTCCTGCCTCTGCCTATCAGAACCACCTCTCCAGCAGTGTACCTGTGCTGGGCCCTGCTCTTCATTCCTGCAGCTTCACGCACAGCATGGTCCTTCCAGATGCACCCCCAGGGCACCCCCTCTGCCTTCTGACCCTTCTTTCAGATATCTCACGTTCTGACCCAGGGTACCTGGACTGTGGCCATGCTGCCACTCCTTGTGCCCTTGCCTATGCCTCATGGTGACCTAAAGTACTTTGCCTTGGCCATTCCTGTGGTGTCCTCTGGGTGGGTCATGGCATCTTGACCATGGTGCATCAGCATTGCCCAGAGCTTTGGGAAGAGCCAGGACCCAGCTCCCCCGTGTGGCTAGGTAGAGCCCTGAGGGCTGCAGACACCCCCTGCCCACCACACAACTTCTCCACTGAAGAACCTCCACTGGGCGGTTGTTGCTGTTTCTGGAGATTCATGGAAGCGGCTGTTGGTCTCTGCACGTTAGGGGCACCCCTTGATTCAGGTCTGCTGCCAATGCGGTTTTGTTTGTTTGCTTTTGGTATCCGTGTGACCATTAACATAAGATTTTCTGGTGACTTCACCTATTTATGGCACATCAATTCCGTTTTGTCCTATATTTGATGCCTGTGCTGGTCTTCTCATGTTCAGCTCACTTGTTGATTTGAAATCTCAGCACTGGTTGGATCCTGTCATCCAAGACTGTTGGGATTAATGTCAGGTTGTGGTGAGTGGCCTCGTGCCTTCCAGAGTGGCACGCAGCACTGACTTCGCTGTCGGCCTCTTCCTGTGTCATCTGTCCTTCGCACTGTTCATTAGTGCCCTTTTGAAAAACAGTCTAGGCCGGGTGCGGTGGCTCACGCCTGTAATCACAGCACTTTGGGAGGCAGAGGCAGGTGGATCACGAGGTCGGGAGATCAAGACCGTCCTGGCCAACATGGTGAAACCCCATCTCTACTAAAAATACAAAAATTAGCCGGGCGTGGTGGTGCGCGCCTGTACTCCCAGCTACTCGGGAGACTGAGGCAGGAGAATTGCACCACTGCACTCCAGCCTGGCGACAGAGAAGACTCCGTCGCAAAAAAAAAAGAAAAAAAGTCAGTCAGTCCATGAGAGCGGATCTGCCATCCACTGTGGCTGGTCTTGAAAAGCTCTCCATGGGGAAGCTGGCCAGCAGCGGAGGGAACTGGGCAGCTGTTTAGTAGACGAGTTATAGAGAGAGGGATGGGATTTCAGGAGCTTCGGTCCAGCGTGCTTTGTTTGAACTACCGGCAGGCAGGATGGGAAGCGTCTTGGGACCCTCAGGCTCCTGGCGTAGACTCATCTCCTCTTCTGAGGTTCAAATGCACATTCTACTTGCCAACCCAAGCTTTCTCCCAAGTCAATTTCAGAAGGCAGTCAAAGCAAACATTTCTTTTCTAATTTTGTCACTGTTAAACAACCTCCTAATCTTCAGGTGGTTTCTCTGTTAAACAACCTCCTAATCCTAAACTTCCTGGTGTGAGGAGGCCTCATTCCTCTTTGGCCCTTCTCTCCGTCGAAGGTGAAGAGTAAATGCTCCCTCACACCTCTCTGGGGGTCACACCTAGCGACACAGGTCCTTTCCCCTTCTCCGTGTGGGCCTCTGTGCTTCCCTCTCTCCCTGTCTCTTCTTCCTGATCTGACACAGCAGGCTCCTGCAGCCTTGGTGTCTCCTTTTCGTGCATCTTTGGCTTGACCCCACATGATGTGCCGCCTTCTTGTTGAGCTCACTGTTCTCCTGAGTTCTCTGATGGCCCTGATTTTCTCTTCAGCAGGGCCGCCTGCCTCCATGCCAGCATGCAGCGGCATTGGGGCACCCGATGCTGACTTGCCCAGCTGGAGGCCACCAGGACATTGTGAAGTGACTGGCCCCATGGACGGTCATTGCACATCAAACAGAGTGGCAACTTTTTCATGTTACATGTATTTTTAGCATGCCTTGGAGTTTTGTTTTATTTTTTTTTTGTTAAGCCAGAGTCTTGCTCTGTCGCCCAGGCTAGAGTGCAATGGCACAATCTCAGCTCACGGCAACTCCATCTCGCAGGTTCAAGCGATTCTCATGCTTCAGCCTCCCGAGTAGCTGGGATTACAGGTGCGCACCACCACCACACCCGGCTAATTTTATATTTTTTAGTAGAGATGAGGTTTTACTATGTTGCCAAGCTGGTCTTGAACTCCTGAGCTCAGGCAATCCACCTGCCTCTGCCTCCCAGAGTGCTAGGATTACAGCCGTGAGCCGCCACGCCTGGCCTCTGCCTCCCAGAGTGCTAGGATTACAGGCGTGAGCCGCCACGCCTGGCCTCTGCCTCCCAGAGTGCTAGGATTACAGGTGTGAGCCACCGCCCCCGGCCTGTGCTTTGGAGTTTGGAAGAGCGCACCGCGCGCACTTTATCATGGGTTTGTCTGACTCGTCGGGTGGAGTAAGACGACGAGTGGTGGCAAGTGAGGAGGGTGAAAGGGACTGACTCCACCCCCAGCTTGGGAGCCATGGCCTTGCGTGTGTGTTCGTTTTATTAATCTCCTGTGGTTTCCATGCACATCTGCGGCTCCCTGCTGCTGTCCATTGCTCGGTGGAGATTTTGTTTCACGAACTCAAAATTTGGATGAGGTGAGCTTGGTTCCTGTCCCTGAGTGTGGAACAAAACATGAGGTGCCACCTAGGAGGCCGTGGGACCAGGCGGGGGGCATCAGGGACACCTGCCAGAAGCCCTGCTTTGTCCCAGGGTCTCACTCCCCAGGGGTCCCTTGTCTGCACTGTCTTGCTCCTGGTGCTGCTTTCTTCTCTCTGGGTTGTGGGTTTTTTTCTTTTTGTCATTTCAAATAGTGGACTTTTAAAAACATAGTTTAGAAATGGGGATATTATTCACCCTTTTAAAGTGTAGAACTTAGTGGTTCTTAATGTACTTACAAGGTTATGCAGCCATTGCCACTCTCTAGTTGCAGAATATGTCCACTGCCTGGAAGGAAACCCTGTACCCTGGTGCTGGGAGCCCTCAATTTACCTCCTGTCTCTATGGATCTTTCTACTCCGGATGTTTCATAGAAATGGGATCACATGCTACATGTCCTTCTGTGCCTGGCTCCTTTCACTCAGCGTTGGGTTTCAGGGTTCGTTTGTGATGTAGCGTGTACCAGTCCTTTTTATGGCTGGATAATTTTCCACTGGGTGGATGGCCACATTTTGCTTGTCTACTGAACAGTGGATCTTAAAGCTTCCTGAGTCATGGGCTCCTTTAAGAAAGTCTGATGAGGCTGGCGTGGTGGCTCACACCTGTAATCCCAACATTTTGGGAGGCTGAGGCGGACGGATCACCTGAGATCAGGAGTTTGACGCCAGCCTGACTGACATGGTGAAACTCTGTCTCTACTAAAATTACAAACATTAGCAGGGTGTGGTGATGCATGCTTGTAATCCCAGCTACTTGGGAGGCTGAAGCAGGAGAAGGAGAATCCCTTGAACCCGAGAGACGGAGGTTGCAGTGAGCCGAGATTGCGTCGCCGCACTCCAGCTTGGGCAACAAGAACGAAACTCCATCTCAAAAAAAAAAAAAAGGAAAAAAGTCTGATGAGCCCTTAGGTCTTTCTCTCAGAAGAGCCTTTGAGAGCAACTGGCCTGTACTTAGCAGTGTACCATGGTCCAGAATCCTCCTCATATCTTGAAAGCCTGTTTCTCCATTTACCAGTCTTAGAGCCTTGAGAACCGGTCTCTTGAGGAGAGAACTAGAGAGGATAATTGTGAGAACAGAGGGTACAAATGGCCTTCAGAACCCTGCTCTGTGAAGTGACCCAAAGGGACCTGGACTGTGTTGTCACTTGGTTTCCCTAGCAGGATTAGGTCTGCTGTAATACAGTAACAAAATGCAAAATAGCAGTGGCCCAAATGCCTCAGAATTCACCGTCTTGTGGCAGAGACACCTAGAGGCTGGCGCCCAGGGCAGGCAGGACCCAGGTGCCTCCCATTCTTGTGCTTGGCCGTCCTTGGTGACAGCTCCAGGCAGTGACTCTTGAGGAAAGAGGGGTGGGAAAAAGGGAACCCTCCTGCCCAAATCAGGCTCTTTAAGCAGGCTTCTGGAAGTCTCCACTACTTCTAGTGGTGTAGCCACAACCAGCTGTCCATGTCCCAGCCTGTTTGCCTCCCAAATAAAACAGGGGTCTTGGCCGGGCATGGTGGTTCATGCCTGTAATCCCAGCAGTTTGGGAGGTTGAGGCAGGTGGATCATTTGAGGTCAGGAGTTCAAGACCAGCCTGGCCCACATGGTGAAACCTTGTCTCTACTAAAAATACGAAAATTAGCTAGGCCATAGTGGTGTGCACTTGTAATCTCAGCTACTTGGGAGGTTGAGGCAGGAGAATCTCTTGAGCCTGGGAGGCAGAGGTTGCGGTGAGCCAAGATCGCGCCACTGCACTCCAGTCTGGGCGAGAGAGTGAGACCCTGTCTCCAAAAAAAGAAAAGGGAAAAAAAAAAAAACAGAACCTCTTACTGAGGAAGGAGAATAGATGTCAGGCAGGGGTGAGCACCTGTCCTTGGCTCCTCCTCCCGCCTGGGCCCGGGCTGTGTAGATCCACTGTCACGGGAGGGCACAGGTGAGGCAGGAAGGCAGCATCCAGGTTGCAGAGCTGCTGGCCTCACCTGTGTGCAGAGATGGATGACAGGTTTAGTGCTGGCCAGATCCACTGCCTCCACGAGAACCAGCTATTCTGAGTGTTGTGTTTTCTCCTCCAGGGGACGTTTCCTCTGCCTATTAGAGGTAAATTTCTAACCCCCCACTTTGGCTTAACTTTTTATTTTGAAAATTGCAAACATAGCACCGTGTTCTATACACTCTGCCCAGTGTCTCCTGTGGTTGACAGCTTGCGTGACCAGGGTACAGGGAGCAGATCGAAAAACCACGTGAGCCCGGCGTGTGGCTCCCACGCCCGAGTCAGGCGGCGCCTCCTGTTCCCTTCTCTAAAGCCACTTTCTCTTTTGTCTCTCAGTGTTCTCTCGAGGCCTGAAGAAGTCATCCCAGGAACTGTATGGCCTGATCTGCTATGGCGAATTGCGCAAGAAGATCGGGGGCTGTGAGTACGCTGCCTGTGGGGTTGCCCACGGCTCCTCCTGTCCTTGTCACCTTCGGGCTCTAGTGCCCAGAGTTGCTTCTATTTTCCCTCTAACTTTTATCTTGAAAAAATGTTAATAGAAGACGTGAAGCATATGATGGCGGCCATGCTCTTTGGCTTAGATGGACCTGTTGCTGACGTTGGCTACATTTGCTCTCTTCCTCCATGCATGTGTTCACACACTCTGCATTCCACTCGACTATGTCACGCCACAGCCCAGAGTACCTCCACCGGCTCACCTCAGAGCACATTTCTCCTGTGTAGCCTTGATGCCATGGTCACACCTAGACTTTTAGCATTTACCAAACAGGAGCTAATTTTTTACCTAATTTTCTGCCCATATTCAGATTTTCTAAAACATCCCAAAATACCAGTCAGGGCTTCTGTCGAGGGCCGTTGCCCTGGATGTGACTGTGGAGTCTCCCTCAGTGTCTTTGACTCAGAGCAGCCGCGCTGCCAGGGCTTCTGAGACATTGCGACGTGCCCAGGCCTTCCTCACTCAGGGCCTTGCTTGGATTTGTTCCAGTCGTCTCCTCAGGACCAGGTTCCCTTTAGACTTTTTTCACATGACCTCTAGGTAGGGACATGTAGCCTTACCAGGTGCTTGTGCCCAGCGTCCCTCAGCCCTGCTGCTTCTGCCTGACTTCACAGAAGAAAGTATGCCTGGGCTGTCCCATGGGCACTGCAGGGGTGCACACCCACGGGGCTGCTTCACAGGGTCAGTGGGATACTGCACCACCACGCCAGCTAGTATGTCACAGCTCAAGGTGGGTGGTGGGGCCGAGAGGACAGATACGGAGTAGTCGCCCTGTCTGTGCCCGGCCTTCGCCACACTCTGACCCCTTGCTGTCCCTCCACGCCTTGCTGTGTCCTGTGGGGTGGCTGCTGCAATCTAGTGTGGCATTTGTGTGTGGGAAGGCCCTGCCCTCCTATACTTCCCCACTGGGTCTGTCCCCTGTGGATCCAGCCACTCCTTCTCTTCCCTCCTCCAGCCTGCCTTTCCCAGCCTGCACCCATGTCCGTGGGCCTTGTGTCCCAGCTCCTCATGCCTGTTCCTGCTGCCTCTCATCTGCCCTCTCTCAGCCTCGGGAAGCATCCCAGGCCCCAAGGAGTTTACACCACAGCTCTCCCAGCTCTCATCTTCCCCAGAGAAAGGAAAACCCCGTCTTGACCACATCCGCTCCTTGTTGCCTGGTCCTTTTGCACCACTACTTGTTCCTGGTTTCCGACCTAGAGCTTCTGAGAGGTGGAGGGTGTCCAGGTTCTTGGCATTTTGAACAAAGAATTGGACAAAATGCACAAACAAAGCAAGGAAAGAATGAAGCAACAAAAGCAGAGATTTATTGAAAACCAAAGTACACTCCACAGGGTGGGAGTGGGCCCTGATGTAGGGGCTCAAGAGCCCTTTTACAGAAGTTTCTGGGTTTTAAACACCCTCTAGAGGTTTCCCGTTGGATTCTTCTATGTAAATGAAGTAGTGGCCCGCAATCCAAGGCTGAAGTGAAGTTACGAAGCTTACACCCTATGCAAGCATCTGATTGGTTGTGGAAAACAACCAATCAGAGACTAAACTGGTTACAAAGTTACACTTCTTTGCAAAGGAAGACTTGGCCCCAGTCTTGGGGAAGACTTTTTCCCCAGCTGAAAGCAACCAATCAGGCTGCAGTGAAGGTACACAGTTACACTCCTATGTAAATGTCTGGTTGCTTGCTGCTTTCTGCAACCAATCAGAGATACTTTCAATTTCCCATCTGCCATGCAGAAAGAAGGGGAGGGAATTGCAAAGGGAGTAGCATCTGGTCCTTTTGTTACTTAGGTGTGAAAGTTGGGGTTTTCTTTTTGATTTAGTTCTAGGAAGTCAGCGTGAATTGGCCTTAGGTTCCCTGCCTCTAGACCCTATTCTCCTGCCTCATAAGGATGCTCAAGTTTGATGAAAATAAATGACTCGATTGCTGAGTGAGGGGCACACTGCTCCCAGGCTTCCCACCCTTCATCCGGGAGCGGGCGAGGTGGGGCACGGTGGCCCGGTGGCATGCCATGCTTGGCCGGTTTCCATGACCAGTTCCTTTCTTGGTGCCTCGCCTGGCGACGAGAGCCCTTTCCGGTGCTTTTCATTCCTTCCTGATGTTCCGTTTCCATCTGGCTTTGTTTCCTTTCTTTCTGAAAAACATCCTTTATTTTTTTCCATGTGGTTGTGCCAGCTGTGAATTCTTAGTTATTATTTATCTGAAAACTCTGCATTTCATCTTCATTCTTTTTTTTTTTTTTTTTTTTTTTTTTTATTGAGACGGAGTCTCGCTCTGTCGCCCAGGCTGGAGTGCAGTGGCCAGATCTCAGCTCACTGCAAGCTCTGCCTCCCGGGTTCATGCCATTCTCCTGCCTCAGCCTCCCGAGTAGCTGGGACTACAGGCGCCGCCACCTCGCCCGGCTAGTTTTTTGTATTTTTAGTAGAGACGGGGTTTCACCGTGATAGCCAGGATGGTCTCGATCTCCTGACCTCGTGATCCGCCCGTCTCGGCCTCCCAAAGTGCTGGGATTACAGGCTTGAGCCACCGCGCCCGGCCTCTTCATTCTTAAAAGATGTATTTGCCGGATAGAGAATTCTGATCTAACGGGTTGGTTCTTTCGTCACATTGACGCCGTTGTCTGCTGCCTCTTGGCCTGTGCTGCTCTGATGAGGGGTCAGTGGCCATCTGTGTCCTCATTCCTCGGTGCCAGGTGCATTGTCTGTCTCTGGCTGCTTTGACAGTTCTGTCTGTGGTTTTGGTTTTCAGCCTGGCCGTTTGTGGAGTTTCTTTCCCCCAAAACATGCAGAAGAATTCAAAGAATTTTACAATGAACACCCAAGTACCCACCACCTAGTTTCTCCCGTTAATGTACTGTAGTTGCTTTCTTGCACATCTTGAAGATAGTGAAGGGTCCCAAGCAGGTCACAGGAAATGGGGCGTATGCTCCAGGAAACTCAGAGGGTGTCGGACTCTTCATTCTGCGGACTCTGGGTGCCCTGGGAGTTGCACACTGTGGGCTGGAAGGTCATCACCAGACACTGGCAGTACGAGCCCAGCAGGACGTGTGCGGGCAGGTGTGGTACCTGCAGGAAGCAGCTGTCGAGCCGGGCACATAGGGATGAGTGGAAGGCCGGCGCTGGGGGACCTGGGAGGGAGCTTTTGGGAGGACAGATCAGTGGGGCAGAGGCTGGATAGTGGGCTTGCCTGAGGAGGGGGCCAGGCTGGGGTGTTCTAGAATTTCAGGTGAGCAGGGGGCGACCAGGGCAGCTGACTCGAATGTGTGACTTTGAGGGAGGGCCTGCAGCTACTGTAGGGCTTTTATTCCAGAGGAACTTTATATTTGGTAATGGGATTTGAGTCTATATTGAGCAGAATTGTATGGGAATCTTCAGTGGCTTTGCTCCTAACTACATCATGGTCTCATTTATTTATTTTTTCCATTTAAAGGTATGGATGACAAGAATGCGACAAAGCTGAATGAACTCATTCAGGTTGGGTAAGTCCCAGTTTCCGTGTGAAACATCATTTCTCTGGGTGTTTTGTGTTTATCCTCTAAAATGCAGAAGCTGAAATGTTCTCAGTGAGGACCTTCCGAGTTAAAACCTCATAACCTGTCAATTACGTGTTCAGTCCCAACAAAAGGTGCTCAGTCCAGGGAGCGATGACGGTGCCCGGAGCCTGTACCTGCCCCAGAGAGGGAAAGAAGTGCCCTCTCTGGCCTCCTCCTTCCTGAGGGTCTCTGGCTGGGCGTTGTTGTCTCGACGCAGCCCTCAGGGCCCTGCTCTTTGTCCTCCTTTTCCTCCACCTTTGTGTGTGCTGTAGGGCTGGACCCCAGCTTCTAGGGCCTCTTCTTTCCATTACATTTTTGTCGTGTTCTGGGCCACTTCTGACAGCTTCCTTGCCTTCTCGTGCCCCGGATGCTTCTGTCTCCAACTGGCTGCTCTCCTTCCCTCACACACCTGACTCCCGAGAGGGCACGTGCTCTCCTGGCCACACAAACACCTGGGCCCCTGATGGTCCAGTCGACATCTGCCCAGTTGCTGCTGTTGGGCTGCACTCCAGAGCAGGGACCTGCTCCCCTACTCCACAGCCTGGGAGTTCCCTGCCCTACAGCTTGCGGGGGTCCCAACTCCACAGCCTGGGGGTCTCCACTCCGCAGCCTGGGGGGTTCCCAGTGCACAGCCTGGTGGGGTTCTGTGCATGTACATTTCTCACCTGGTGTGGGTCCTCGTGGGTAGCCATCCCGTCTTAGATCTGTCCTGCCCACTGACCACACCAGAGCTGTCCCAGCAGCCTGGCTGGCTGCTCCCAGTTCACTGAACCCCAGATATTGGGTCTGCACAACCGGCCCCGATCTTTGTGGGTGTGCCGCCCGCACCCCAGAGCCCTGCCCTTGCAACCACTCCTGAAGTCCTTACCCATCTCTCTTCCATCCATAGCACTTTACCTTTGGACCTCTGGTTGCTTTTCCCCTTGGCCCTTCTCCCCTAGGCTTGTGTCTGATGACCTGGGAGCCCTCCCCCTGGCCCAGTGGGAGCAGTGCCTGCTGGGCCAGCTCAGGCCTTCTCTCCAGTCCCAGCACAGCAGGTGTTGGGCATGATTCCCAGGCTCTGTGTGAGCTGCTACCAGCCTGCAGCCAACGACTGTATAACTGGGTGACCACAGTCACCAGAAAGTGCAGCTTGCCCCAACACTGAGCAGACTTCCCAGAGTGGGTCTAGGGTACAGCCAGGGGCCATCAGCCATGGGGAAGATGCTCACCACCTTGCCCAGGCACCCCTCCCAGCTTCAGAGCCCTGCTTCCTTCCCACTCTCACTCCTGCTGTACCTCCGTGAGGCAGTATCTAGCTTAGCCTGAGCAGCACTGGGCACATTGGAGGAACTGTCTTGAGAAGGCCCAAGATCCAGGGCGTAGATGGTTTCTGATGTCACCTAACCAGTAGGCAAGGGCCTGTCCCGGTGTCACCTAACCAGTAGGCAAGGGGCTGTCCCGTGAGGGAAAACACTGCCCCAGGATGTGGACTTGGGGCAAATCTTACTTCACCTTTTATTTCATTTCCTCCTTGATTCATGGAATGAAGCTAGAGTTCTGGGCTCTTTGTTTTATGCTTGAGGACAGTGCATGGGGTGGCCTGTCTGATGAGCATTCCTTTTGCCATAGCACAGATGTGCTGCTTAGCGGGGGCGTGGTGGGCATCTGCAGCGCCATCTGCAGGAGAACTTATTTAAGAAATAGATTCCTTCTGATGACACAGGCACAGTCAGTTCCCAGGGCCCGGAGACACTTGACAAACAAATGCAGGTAGTAGCTTTGTTGAGGTCTTGGGCCTTTAACAAAAACCAAGGAAGGAAAAGAGAAGGAAATGGTTTCAAAGGGCATTCTAGGGACAACTGGGGGGCTTTGATTATGGGCTGTGTAGTTTCATGAGTGATGACGGGGTTGTGGCTTGCAGGACTAGAGGGGCTCGCTAAAGTGTGCAGCGGGGGAGTGCCTTTTGGTATAAAGAACCCTCAGGTTGGCCGGGTGCGGTGGCTTATGCCTGAAATCCCAGCACCTTGGAAGGCCGAGGCGGGTGGATCATAAGGTCAGGAGTTCGAAACCAGCATGACCAACATGGTGAAACTCCATCTCTGCTAAAAATACAAAAATTAGCTAGCCGTGGTGGCAGACACCTGTAATCCCAGCTACTTGAGAGGCTGAGGCAGGAGAATCGTTTGAACCCAAGAGGCGGAGGTTGCAGTGAGCCAAGATTGCACCACTGCACTCCAGCCTGGGCAACAGAGGAGGACTTCGTCTAGGGGGGGAATAAAAAAGAAAAAAAACCCTCAGGTGGTTCTGCTGAGGAAGGGCAAGGAGCAGGCATGGGCCTGGGCTATGTCTGTCCTCAGTAGCATGTACAGCAGTGCCCCTCCAGCCTCATCCTCCCGGGCAGCAGGTGCGTGGACAGCGGCATTGAAATGTGTCATGAGCTTACGCAGCACGCTTGGTGCCATTTACAGTCATGCCATCTGCCACTCTGAGAACCAAATGAAGAGGGAGCCTGGCGTGGGTCCCCAGCGCCTCCAGGCCACGTGTTGGGCATGCTGGCCAGAAGGCGGCATGGCTGAGTGTTGGCTGTCATCCTCTGCTGTGCTCCCGCAGTGGAGGGGCCCTGAGATGACTTTGAGTGTAGGCCTGGGTGGTGGGCCTGTCAGCAGGATGGCAAGATTGATTGCCCTTTTTCTACAGAAGCCAGTGTCAAGGGAGCCCACCTGGCTACCATTTTGTCTGGAAAAGACTGGGCAGGTGGCAAAAGCAAGGGTGAGCTCAGGTGTGAGCACTGATGGAGAACTTGCCCGTGTAGCCAAAGATTTTGGCAAATGGCAGGTGAAGGCAGTGCTGACTCCTGGACAGAGTGCTAGGGGAGGCCCCAGGGAGAGTGGAAGCCTGCACTAAGGGACCTGGCCACGCTCACCTGGCTCTCTGGGCCACAGCCTCACCTGTCGTGTTGTCATCCTCCAGAGAGGTGTGAGACACAAAGAAAAGTTTGAAACAGCATGGTACCAGCAAGGAAACATTTCTGTCTGCACCCATGGAGAGATCTGAGGCAGAAGGGCTGCTGAGTAGTGTGATCATTGGCTCTAGAAATGTCTGGGTACCTGTGTGTGCCTGGCATGAGAGTGGGTGCTGGGTATGCAGTGGTGACAGCTGTGGTGTGGCAGCTGATGCAGATCCATTGAGCAGGTCACCTTAGTGTGTGGTGTCAGCATGTACAGTTACTGGGCATGAAAGTTATCGTGAAATTGACGTGGCAGGTGGGTGCAGACATGGCAGCTGGCAGGAAGGGAACCTGCCTGGGGCATCTAGGGAAGGCTTTTCCAAGGTGGTGGCCAAGGTCTTAAAGAAAGAAGCGAGCAGGGGCCACACACAGAGTTGGGGAATCACCTGGCCCAGGGAAAGGAAGGTGGGAAGGAGGAACTGGGTCATGGAAGCCTCAGGAGGGGAGGGGAGGGGAAGAGTGCAGAGCTGAGGCTGGAGGGCTGGGCCAAGCCTGGCTCTGAGCACAGGAGGGGTTCCAGTAGCTCCCATTGTCTCAGGAAGGTAGTGTAGAGTTTGCAGCAGGAGAGCCCCTCGTTCTGGGCGCTCTGCCTCTCGTTCCCTGTGGAGAAGAGATGGGGATGCTGTTGGAGGTGGTGTGGTGTGGTGTGTACGTGTACGTTATTTTTCTTTCTTTCCTTTTTTTTTTAATAGAGGCGGGATTTTGCCTCTATTAATTTAATTTAATTTTACAATTCTAAAACCAAAAGAGCCCAGGCTGGTCTCAAACTCCTGGGCTCAAGTGACCCTTCCGTCTTGGCCTCCCAAAGCACTGATATTACAGGCATGATCCTCTGCACCTGACCCATTTTTTGCTTTAGTATTTTAACTTTTTTCTTTTTGGTTTTTGTCATACAGTTCTGGAAGTTTGTTTTAAGACATTTTAGTTTTTGAGCAGTTTTAAGTTTACAGAAAAATTGTGTACAGAGCTACGCCCCTCCCCTGCCCCACACATGATTTCCCCTGTTATTAACACTGTGTTGGTTTATTTTGTTTTGTTTTATTTTGTTTGAGACGGAGTCTTGCTCTGTCACCCAGGCTGGAGTGCACTGGCGCGAGCTTGGCTCACTGCAACCATCTGCCTCCCAGGTTCAAGCAATTCTCGTGCCTTAGCTTCCCCAGTAGCTGGGATTACAGGCGCCCACCACCACGCCCGGCTAATTTTTTGTACTTTTAGTGGAGACGGGGTTTCACCATGTTGGCCAGGCTGGTCTTGAACTCTCGACCTCAGGTTATCCTCCCGCCTTGACCTCCCAAAGTGCTGGGATTACAGGTGTTATTAAGTCTTTGCATTCGTGTGGTCCTTTTGTCACAATTCACGAGCCTTCCTTGACCCTTCTTCATCACCCAGAGTCCATAGTTTACTTACAGGCCCACTCAGCGTTGTGCCTTCTGTGGGTTTGGACAGATGGGTAATGACATGTGCCCACCCTTCCGGCATCACACAGGGGCAGTTCACTGCCCTGAACACCCTGTGCTCTGCCTGTTGCTTCCTAGTGCCCCCAGCAGCCACTGCTCTCTCACTCTCTGTAGCTGCACCCCAGCAGTCTCTGGTCTCTCTCTCTAGCTGCACCCCAGCAGCCACTGGTCTCTCACTCTCTCTAGTTGCACCTTTCCAAGAATGTTGTCGTCACATTGGAATCATCCTAGGCTTAGTCTTTGTAGATTAGCCTCTTCGCTTACAGTCCTAGAAGTTTTCACAAGTTCGTAGAGTTGCATAGCTGCCACCACTGTCAAGATACGGAACACTGCCAGCAACCCCCAAGTCCCCTTCTGTCCCTCCCCCACACCTTGCCCCAGGCACCCTCTGCACCACTCTCCATTCCCTGTAATTTTGCCTTTTCCAGAAAGCCATCTAAAGGGAATCGTGGTGTGCAGCCTTCTGAGATGGGCGTCCTCACTCAGCCGTGTGCCCTCGAGGCTCTTGCGTGGTGACTTGTGGCTCTGCTGCAGCTTGTGCTTTGACCTACTGAGTCGTGTTCCACGGTGTCAACATGTCGCACTCTGTTATCCATTCCGAGTGGAGGGACCCAGGGCTCTTCGCAGTTTTTCAGTGTTGGTGAAGAAGTGACCAGGCTTTGCCTCTAGATTTTTGTGTGAGCGTGGTTTTCGGTCCCCGGGAGGAGGAGGTGGGAGTGTGTGTTTGGCTTTACATGGAGCTGCCAGACTCTTCCAGGAGAGTTGCATTTGCTTCCCACACTCCCCAGCACTCAGCGTGTTCGGAGTGTTTGTCTTTCTAAAGGCACCCTAGTAGGTGTGGAGTGGCATCGTGCTGTGGTTTTGATGTGTTTCCCTGATGACTCATGACGCCAAGCGTCTCTCTTCTGCTTATTTGCTATCTGTGGGTCTTTGGTGAGGTGCCCGTTCATAGCTTGTGCTGCCTTTTTTCTTCTTCTTGAGTTTAGGGAATTCTTTGTACGTTGTAGACACAAGTTTTCTGTTGGATCCTCCAGCTGCAAATACTTCCTCCCAGACTGTGGCCTGTCTTTTCGTTGACTTACTGTCTTGCACAGAGTGAAAGTCCTTCGCTTTGATGAAGTCAAGTCTGTCACTGTTTTCTTCTGTGGTTTATGCTTTTAATATGGCATCTAAGAACTCTTTGCCTAACCCAAGGTCACAGAGATGTCCCCCTGTGTTTTCTTCTAGAAATTTTCTAGTTTTACATTTAAGTTCATGATCTGCTTTGAATTAACTTTTGTGTACCATGTGAAGTTTAGGTGGAGCTTTGCTTTTTGCCTGTGGGTGTCAACCTGCATCATCTGAAAGGACTGTCCCTTCTCCACTGAGTGGCCTTTGCACCCTTGTCAAACATCAGTTGACTGTGCCATGTCGGTCCATTCTGGACCTTCTCTTCTGTCAACTTTTGTGACCATTCTTTCACCAGCAGACACTCGTATTTACCAACAAACAGGAAACCTGTCAAGGTGAGAGATCAGGAAAATGAGTGAGGTGCCTGTGGGAGGCTACCCCTGGATTTCAGCCCCAAAGTGACTAGGGTATTTGACTTGCTGCTACCCCCTACATGCAGACCTGTTTCAATTAACTGTGAATCTTGTTTTGATTTTAGAATTATAAAATTAAACTAAAGACTAAATGAATTGAGTAAAGGTCTAACCTAAAGCAAAAGCTTACTACGTTGTTCACAGACCCAGAGGCATAAGTTTAACATGTGCTTATTAGATTTATCAAGTGGCTTTGCAGAGAAGAAAATAAATCTCTCAGAAAGGAAAGCCAGCTTCCTGTGTACATAGAGGAATTACTCTTTTCGATTCAGAAATGCTATTCTATTCTGCAATGATGTTTCTATTCTGAAATGCTATTCACCTAGGTGTGGTGGCTCATGTCTGTAATCCCAGCACTTTGGGAGGCCGAGGCAGGTGGATCACTTGAGGCCAGGAGTTCGAGACCAGCCTGACTAATGTGGTGAAATCCCATCTGTATTAAAAATACAAAAATTAGGCCGGGCGCGGTGGCTCAAGCCTGTATTCCCAGCACTTTGGGAGGCCGAGACGGGCGGATCACGAGGTCAGGAGATCGAGACCATCCTGGCTAACACGGTGAAACCCCGTCTCTACTAAAAAATACAAAAAACTAGCCGGGCGACGTGGCAGGCACCTGTAGTCCCAGCTACTCGGGAGGCTGAGGCAGGAGAATGGCGTGAACCCGGGAGGCGGAGCTTGCAGTGAGCTGAGATCCGGCCACTGCACTCCAGCCTGGGCGACAGAGCGAGACTCCATCTCAAAAAAAAAAAAAATTAGCCAGGCGTGGTGGTGTATGCCTGTAGTCCCACCTACTCAGGAGGCTGAGGCATGAGAATCGCCTAAGGCCCTGGATTGGGAGGCAGAGGTTGTAGTGAGCCGAGATTGCATTGCTGCACTCCAGCCTGGGCGACAGAGTGAGACTCTGCCTTTAAAAAAAAAAAAGCTACTCATGCAGGGGTGTAAATAGAGCCTCTGAGGGCTCACTTAGAGGTCAGCTTGTGGTTATTCTATAGGCAGCACCTCGTCAACCCCTGTGCTGGGCCTGTCTGGAAAGTCCTGGCCTGTCTTACAGCTTCCAGGCTGGTGCAAGGGTTGGGAGGTATGGACCATGTCCCGGGACTGTGACCAGGCCTAAGGGTCCTCCTGGCTTTCGCACTTTAACATGGCTCTTCATCTTGTTCAGTGCCGCAGCCTCAGGTTGGTCGTAGAACTTCCATTTGAGAAAAGAAGACGGAGGATTGTAATCTCAGAGTGGTTCCGTATGAATGCAGAAGGGTGCACTTAGTTTTATTGAAGGGGAAAAAAAAGGAAGTCACAAAATAGCAGTTTAACGGAAAATGTGATTATTGAAAACACAGGTGCCACATGACACAGCTCCACCAGCTGTTTAAATCTTGCCTACTATTGTTGTGTTTTGGAGCAGATGGAATTAAAAACGGTGAGTGGGAACATCCATTTGTTTCCAGAGCACTTCATTGGAGGAGATTGTTTTAGAATTGACTTGAGCTGGGTGCAGTGGGAGGCCGCGGCTGGCAAATCACTTGAGGTCAGGAGTTCCAGACTGGCCAACATGGAGAAACCCTATCTCTCCTAAAAATACAAAAAATTAGCCAGGGGTGGTGGTGGGCTCCTGTAGTCCCAGCTACTTGGGAGGCTGTGGCAGGAAGATGACTTGAGCCCAGGAGGCTGAGGTTGCAGTGAGCCAAGATGGCACCACTGCACTCCAGGCTGGGCGACACAGCGAGACTGTGTCTCAAAAGTAAAAAAATAAAAAATAAAAAAAAGAATTGACTCCATGCTTAATGACTGCTTTTGAGACCAATGTTCCCTCTGGTTCCTTCTGCTGCAGCCCTGGTCTGATGTCATTAATGTTCATAAAACTGCTGTGGCACTTACCTGTGTATTTCACCTGGGTTAAGAATGTTTAAGAATTTTGTCTCGGTAGAACATGTTGTTCTCTGGGGACTCATCCTCTCTAAATTATCCCTCAAGACAGAAAATCTGTACAGTCAGAAAGGGGTTGAGGGCATGGAAGCTTTTCTTCTGCCGTCTTCTTGCCTCTTTGGTCAGGCTCTCCCAAGCTCAACTCTGTCCTTTGGCACCCTACGTTTGATTCCCAGCACAGAAGGCGCTCAGTCAGTAGCTGGGGGGTGCGTGGGTGAACAGACGGACGCATGAGTGGATGGATGGACGGATGGACACATGAGTGGGTGGGTGGAGGCACGGTTAATGGATAGATGGAAGAGTAGCTGTCATGCACGAGGGATTGTTGAGCTTTCCGTAGCTACTGAAACCCAGCTGTTGCCCCTGCCCTTCTGCCAATTGGGACCTCTCTGTTTGTTTGGTCTTATTTATTTATTTTTTGAGACAGAGTCTCCCTCTGTCACCCAGGCTGGAGTGCAGTGGCGCCATCTCAGCTCACTGCAAACTCTGCCTCCTGGGTTCACACCGTTCTCCTCCCTCAGCCTTCTGAGTACCTGGGACTACAGGCGCCCGCCACGACGCCCGGCTAATTTTTTATATTTTTAGTAGAGACGGGGTTTCACCGTGTTAGCCAGGATGGTCTCGATATCCTGACATCTTGATCCACCCACCTCGGCCTCCCAAAGAGCTGAGCCTGCAATAGTAGTGTGAGCCACTATTATTTTATTTATTTTTTTTTTTGAGATAGAGTTTCACTCTTGTTGCCCAGACTGGAGTGCGATGGCACAATCTCAGCTCACTGCAACCTCCGCCTCCTGGGTTCAAGTGATTCTCCAGTCTCAGCCTCCCGAGTAGCTGGGATTACAGGTGCACGCCACCACGCCTGGCTAATTTTTGTATTTTTAGTAGAGACAGGGTTTCGTCATATTGGTCAGGCTGGTCTGAAACTCCTGACCTCAGCTGATCTGCCCACGTTGGCCTCCCAAAGTGCTGGGATTACAGGTGTGAGCCACCGTGCCCAGCTTGTTTGGCCCTAAACACTTGATTAAAGCCTTAGGTTTTTGGGGTGATGGTAAAATGTGTGGGGTATTGAGACTGCATAATGCTGAAGTTAGAGCTAGGACCCTTTTAAAAGGAAGGGGATTGCAGCTTTGTTTACTGGGATATGGAGATTGTGGTGTCACCCTTTTTCCTGTCTGAGGTTGCTAGAACTGGCTCTCCCCATCAGATGCATGTGCTCAGCAGAGGCTGCTCTTCCAGCCAAACTTCAGGGATCATCTGGAGAGTCCCTCCCATGCAGCACTCGCTTCAGACTCTTGTTCATGTTTTGATAATTTTGGTGAGCATTGTATTGGAATAAGATTTTTTAAAACTATGCAAGTAGTACATAAATACAAGTTTTAAGCAATTTTCCAACAATACATAGATAAAATATAAAACTCTCGTCACCACTCCATCCTGCTCATCTCATCAGAGCTAACCACTTACAGTCTTTTCATGTATATCTTTCTGAATTTTTTCTTAGTGAGTTTACATAAGTAACTGTACAGGTACAAATATAGATACATACAGAGATGAAAATGTAATTTTTTACGCATCTTTGGAATCACACTGTATGTGTTCTCTAGCTTTTTTCATAGACTGTTTCTTAGAAATTGAATAGCAACAGCAAATACAGAAGCAGCAACTTTCCTACCTGACATGTGCAACTGGGAGTTGGTGAATTGCTAAAATTGGTTAAGTCAGAAAGCCATAAAAACAAGATACACATGCCCTGAGCATTTTGTAAAACACAAGCCCGTTGTCGTTCACCAGCCAGTGGGCCGCTGACCAGAGCCATTTCTTGACTGGGGTCTTTTCTTTGGAATTCAAGTTGGTTTTTCTCTCCAATCAGAAACTCCTCACAAGGAGGTCACATAGAAGTGGACTGAGAAGTCACAGAGGTGGACTGAGCTCACACACAGGTCATGGAGAGGTGGACTGAGGTCACACAGAGGTCACGGAGAAGTGGACTGAGAGGTCACAGACAGGAGGACTTAGAGGTCACAGGTCATGGAAAGGTGGATTGAGGTCACATAGAGGTCACGAAAAGGTGGACTGATGTCACAGGTGGACTGAGGTCACACAGGTCACGAAAAGGTGGACTGAGGTCACAGAGGTGGACTGAGGTCACACAGGTCATCTAGAGGTGGATTGAGGTCACACAGAGGTCATGGAAAGGTGGACTCAGGTCACGGAGAGGTGGACTGAGGTCACACAGAGGTCATCTAGAGGTGGATTGAGGTCACACAGTTCATGGAGAGGTGGACTGAGGTCCCACAGAGGTCATGGGGAGGTGGACTGAGAGGTCATAGAGGTCACGGAGAGGTGGACTGAGTTCACAGGTCATGGGGAGGTGGACTGAGAGGTCACACAGAGGTCACCTAGAGATAGATTGAGGTCGCAGTTCACAGAGAGGTGGATTGAGAGGTCACAGAGGTCATGGGGAGGTGGACTGAGGTCCCATAGAGATCATGTAGAGGTGGATTGAGGTCACACAGAGGTCACGGGGAGGTGGACTGAGAGGTCACACAGAGATCACGGGGAGGTGGACTGAGAGGTCATGGAAAGGTAGACTGAGAGGTCATGGGAAGGAGGACTGAGAGCTTCTGCTCTGAGGGCCCAAAGTAGGAGGACTGCATAGAGCTGGGGCAGTGGAGAGAAGGGTGGCTGTCTGAGGGGACCGCAGGACAGTGGCTTTTCCAGGAATGAGACATCAGCTTGTGCCAGGCCAGTCATCAAGGCAGGAGGGCACAGCACGTTTTCTGTACCCAGCAGTTGTCCCTTGGAATTTGAAGTGTGGTCAGGAGAGTAGTAGGATGTGCAGAGTCACCATTTGTTTGTCACCGTGTCCTCCCACTGTCCTACACGGGCTTGAGAGGGCTGGGGTGGATGTTTGGCCAGGCCCCACCTGGCCTGGCTCAGCGCCTCTCCGTGTACTGGCCCTTCCGTCCTTCTGTTGACTCACAGGCCTCAGCGTTCCTTCAAAACTCTTTTCCCAGGGCCACCACTGTACGCTATAAAGGGCGGAACCTGCGGATCAAAGCGCCCATGTGCCGGGCCCTGAAGAAGCTCTGCGATCCGGATGGTAGGTGGATGGGCACTCCCAGGACCAGAGGCGGTGCCCGTGGCGTCCCATTCAGTGGCGGGCAGGCTGAGCTACAGCGTTGCTGCCACAGCTGCTTTGTGTCTGACCCTGCTTAATCCCGGGGCTGCACATGGACCACTCTTGAACTTGAAATGCTCCCAACATCCACTCAGTCAAGTTGAGCTCAGAGCCATGGCAGCAGTCAGCAGAGTGGTTGGTGGTTGTCAGGATCGAGTCTCCTATGACCTCTCTGGACCAGTCTGTGGCCTTTGCAAACCCCTGAGCAGCCACACTGGAGTTTCTTCGCTGGGGTTTCTCTGCTGTCCTTGCCTCTGTTTGCAAGGTCATCTGCTCACAGCTGATTTCACTGGTTTTTCTGGCCAAGCGCTTGGTTTTCTACCTTAAGGTTGGTCTGCACTAAACTTTCATGGTTCCTCTCCATTGCAGGCTTGAGTGATGAAGAGGACCAGAAGCCAGTGCGCCTGCCTCTGAAAGTCCCTATAGAGCTACAGCCACGAAACAACCATGCCTGGGCCCGCGTGCAGAGCCTTGCCCAGAACCCGCGCCTCAGGTACCATGGCCTTTGTCATGCAGAGGGGTCCCAACTGCTTGAGCAGAACTGGAAGCAGTGTGTGTGTTTCCCTCAAAGAACTTGCAGGAGAAACAGGTCCACCCCCATGCTCTGTCATCACACAAGGACACGGCAGTCTGGAGGTGACTGGAGTCCAGGGAGCACTGGGCTGCACTCCTGTACTTGGGCAGGGATGGTGGAGGGGATGTCGCAGTGAGAAGGGGAACTGCAGAGCCTTCCTCTCGTCCCCCAATAAGGCCTATACTGTTCCTCTCCCACCCACTTCTTGGAGACTCGTGGCTTGTGTATGCACAAGGTGCCACTGTGGAAATGAACCCTTTTCCATTTGTACGTTATAAAAAATTGAGGTGCCGGGTTGCGGAGGCTCACGCTTATAATCCCAGCACTTTGGGAGGCCGAGGTGGGTGGATCATGGGGTCAGGAGTTTGAGACCAGCCTGGCCAAGATGGTAAAACCCCGTCTCTACTAAAAATACAAAAAAAATTAGATGGGCGCAGTGGTGGGCACCTGTAATCCCAGCTACTCGGGAGGCAGAGGCAGGAGAACCACTTGAACGCGGGAAGCAGAGGCTGCAGTGAGCCAAGATTGAGCCCCTGCGCTCCAGCCCGGGCTTCTTTTTTTTTTTTTTTTTTTTTGAGATGGAGTCCTGCTCTGTGGTCTAGACTGGAGTGCAAATTGCACAATCTCAGCTCACTGCAACCTCTGTCTCCCAGGTTCAACTGATTCTCCTGCATCAGCCTTCCGAGTAGCTGGGATTACAGGTGCCCGCCACCACACCTGGCTAATTTTTGTAGTAGAGACGGGGTTTCACCATGTTGGCCAGGCTGGTCTCGAACTCCTGACCTCAGGTGATCCACCCACCTCGGCCTCCCAAAGTGTTGGGATTACAGGCATGAGCCACCATGCCTGGCAAATTTAGCCATTTTTAAGTGTACAGTTCAGTGACATTTAACACAGTCACAGTGTTCTGCGGCCACCACCTCTGTCCAGCTCCAGAACATTTTCGTACACTAGAAGAGGCCCCTGTGCGCCTTAGCACTCACTCTTCGATGCTCACCTTCCCACGGCCGCTGGCACCTCCCAGTCCGCTTTGTGTCTCAGTGGACTTGCCTACTCTGGACATTTCATAGAAATAGAACCACACGCAGAGGCCTCTGGGCCTGGCCTCTTTCACTGGGCGTGATGCTTTTGAGATTCACCCATCATAGCGTGCCAGTACTTCGCTCCTTCCACTTGTGTACTTGCCCCTCAGAATGTATTAACGCTGTCCATGCCCGCCCGCCCTTGAAGCCAGAAGGAGCTCGTAGACTAGGCAGAGGCTGTGCGCCAGCACCCACATCCTGGCGGAGACCTTTTGCTGGCAAAGATGTTTCCTTAAGCTCCGTGTGAATCTCTGGCCATCACAGCTGGAAAGGCTGGTTTTTAGCCACAGGAGCCAAGGGCCCTGCGGATGCCCGCTCCTGGGTGCCTCTCCGGAGGTCCCTTGTCTCTTGGCGCCCTCTTGCTGTAAGCAGCCTCGGGGCTCTTCAGATGGTTCCCTTCCTGTTCTACGAGCCTCACTTCCTCCTGTCTCTCATCTCTGTAGGATGATCGTGGAGCTGCATCGAAAGGTCTCCAGCCTCATCGAGTTCTTGAAGCAGAAGTGGGCGCTCCATGAGGTGCGAGTTGTATCCTTTTCCAGCTAAAGCAAACCCTCCAGGCTGCACTGCCTCTGCTGCCCGGAGACGGACCACGCCTCCCCGTGCCTGTCATCGTCATGGTCCCCATGGGCAGAACAACTGTGCTGTGACATGGTGTACATCTGGAACCATAACCTGGAGCTCCTTATTCCATGGGTGTGAAGCCCCCTCTATGGCCTTGCAGTGCTAGAACTCAGTCACAGCCAGCCCTGCATCATGTCAGTGGCCTGTGTCTGGCCCACGGGGTGTGGCCAGAGCGTTCCTGCCAGCAGGTTGAGCAAAACGACCAAGGGTCAGCCCAGCCTTCTTCACGTCCATGGCTGGCTCCCAGCCCTGCCCACTCCACACATAGGCATGGTGCATGTCAGATGTGAATTTCCTTAAGGTACTAAGTGCCCAGGTCAGCACTGTTGGGTAGTGGTGTGAGGAAAGCCCTGGGTCGGGGGCATGATTTATACCCTGGGGGATGCCAGTGGGGAGCATGGCTCGTGTCTGTAGCCATGTGCCTGGTAAGCATCCGGAGCTCAGTGCCAGCCAGCATGGGCCTTCCTTGACGGGCACTCAGCGGAAGACACTCGAGGAGCGGCAGCTGCAGGATTCATGCTCTGCACTGACGCAGGAGAAGGTGACACTGCACTTGTTCCCAGGCGAGAACTGCACACTGACGCCGCTGCCGGGCGTGGCCCGCGTGGTGCACTCCAAGGCCTTCTGCACAGTGCACTGGCAGGAGGGTGGCCGGTGCAAGCAGAGTGCCAAGGACGCCCATGTACTGCCCCCAGCCCAGATCCTGGGCATCCAGAGTGGGCAAGGCACCGCCCGGGGCCAGGTGAAATGCCCGCGGGGTGGAGCTGAGGGCAAGGGTGTGGGGCGGCCCCCTCCTGTGGCTGATGCCTCTCAGAGCTCTGGAGAGAGTTCCCCCGAAAGCGCCCCTGGGGAGGGGGCCACCCTAAGCTTGAGCAGCCCGGACGCTCCCGACAGGCCTCCTCCCAGGCACCAGGACACCGGGCCATGTCTTGAGAAGACTCCTGCAGAAGGCAGGGACAGTCCCACCCGGGAGCCAGGGGCCTTGCCGTGTGCCTGTGGCCAGCTCCCAGACCTGGAGGACGAGCTCTCGCTCCTAGACCCCCTGCCCCGATACCTGAAGTCCTGTCAGGACCTCATTGTCCCCGAGCAGTGCCGCTGTGCGGACACACGGCCTGGGAGCGAGCAGCCCCCTCCGGGTGGGGTGACCTCCCCAGAGGTGCTGGCTCCTGTCAGCAAGGAGGCTGCTGACCTTGCTCCCACTGGCCCGTCCCCAAGGCCCGGCCCCGGGCTCCTGCTGGATGTTTGCACTAAAGACTTGGCAGATGCACCCGCAGAGGAGCTCCAAGAGAAGGGGAGCCCCGTGGAGCCTCCGCCGCCTCAGGGACAGCCTGCCGCCAGGCCCCCAAAGGAGGTCCCCGCCAGCCGGCTGGCTCAGCAGCTCCGTGAGGAGGGCTGGAACCTGCAGACCTCCGAAAGCCTCACGCTGGCCGAAGTCTACCTCATGATGGGCAAGCCCAGCAAGCTGCAGCTAGAGTATGACTGGTTGGGGCCCGGCCGCCAGGACCCCCGCCCCGGCTCCCCGCCCACCTCCCTCCACAAGCAGCGCCTCCTCAGCTGCCTCCTGAAGCTCATTTCCACCGAGGTCAACCCCAAGCTGGTGAGTGGGTTGGAGCCCAGCCCCTCTTGTGGCCCAAGGGGAGCCAGGCCCAGCCTTGGAGGGCTCCCTGCTAGGTAGCTAGGGCCAGCATGGGTGGGGTCCAGATGAGAGAGACAGGGTCCTGTGGCAGGGGACCAGGAACCCGCAGGACCTCAAGGAACGGGGAGAGGCCGGGACCCAGATGATTCGGAAGACAGAGGCTCTCCACAGACCACGTTGCTCTCCCTTGCGGAGGGATCCTCGGGCTCTTGATGAGTGTTTCCACTTATGTGCACGGCTCCAGAAGTGCAGTGATGAGTGGTCTGGGTGCTCTTTTCTGTGTGGGGCGTGGGAGAAGACGGCCAACAGGCATGCAGTACCTTGTGAGCCTCCTTGTGTTCCTGGGAGTCTGCCAACCCCAAGCATGCAGCTGAAGGGACAACTTGCCTAAGACTGAGGGTGACAGAGTGAGGCCTGGAGCCGAGCTAGCCTTCTGGCTTATCTAATCACTGTTAACAGGTTTCCACTGAGGGAATGATGGATGTAGTTCTTGCTCTGGAAAGACCATCCCAGCTGCTGTGCAGATGTGGCAAAGTCAGAGGCTGTCACAGAAGAGCAGGGATGTGGTGCCGCAGCAGAACAGTGGAGCTGGGGACCAGACAGGACAGTCCCTGCAGTGTGTGGGTGGTGCCTGAGCCTGGGGAAGGGTCCCTTACCACAGGGAGGCCAGTTGGTGGAGCCGACAGCACACCCAGGAGTAATCCTACCCTACACCCCCAAGTCCAATAGGATCTCCGGCTCCTAGAGGGCAAGGTCCACGGCAGGCCCGTCCTGAAATGGCATGTTTAGGGGCTGGCAAGCTGCCGGACATGAGTGAGGGGCTCAAAGGATGGGCTGGGGCAGGAGCTGCAGGTCACTGTGGACCCCTTAGCACTGTTTCATGGTCAGAATGTGTGTGAGGCTCACATGTCCCAGTGCTGGGGGGACTTGGGACTCGGGCCCTCATGAGCCCCCACACACCTGCTGCTCCACACAGGCCACCTTACAGCTTCTAAGTGATGCTCACTTCTGCCTGCATTCCCCATGCCTCCTGCTGGTTTTCCGCTCCCGCCCCCGCCAGCCCGTGCAGGGCTTGCCCCGGAGAGTTGGTTCATGAACAGGTGGCAGGAATGTGCAGATGTGCCTGGGGAGCATCACGGGGGCTGGGGAAAAGAAAGTTCTTGCAGGCGAGGTGGTGACTGAGCCCGAACCTGAGGCCAAGCCTGAGGGTGAACGTGGCTCGGGGGTAGCGTGGTGGGGGGACACCAGGCTGGGTAAGTGGTGACCAGAAAGACAGTGCCTTTAGAAGGCTTTTCAGGTTTGGCTTTTGGTGGGCTCATGGGAGGGGCTGAGGAGAGACATAGCGCCTGTGTTTGGGTGCCCCAGGGACGGGGCCAGGGTAGGCTCCTGAGAGTGCAGGCAGCAGTTCTGGGACACAGAGCAGGTAGGAATCCCACGTAGAAAGGCATTCCCATCCCCCAGGAGCTAGTTAGGGAGGCTGACTCTGGGTGGGCCTGGCAGACTGGACAGACCGCCAGGTGCAGCACCTGGCCCTGGGCTGTCTCTTGCCTGGTGGAGCTGTGACAAGCGCCCTTCAAAAGGCCCAAGCCCCAGAGATGAGGAGATGCTGGAGGCTGCTGAGCTGCTGTCGCAGGTGGAAGGAGCAGCATAGGAAGGGTCATGCGGTGGGAGGGGTCCTGGGGAAAGGCCGGGGTATGGGGACTAGGGCTGAAGGCTCTGGGTGAGCAGACGGGCAGGGCTGTGCTGAGAGCACGGGGTGGAGGGCTTCTTAGTCCACAGGGAGGTTGCCCCAGGTAGAATGTGTGGGGTGTTCAGGAGAGTGAGGAGGAGGAGGAGAGCCGAGAGGCTGGGGGTACTGGCCGAGTCTTCTCAGCGGTGGTGGCATTTCTGTGGTGAGCCAGGCGGGGACCCCAGGACTTGGCAGCAGGCTCTGCGGGCTGTGGCATGGGCCTGCAGATCCCCTGGGGTTGGGCTTTGTGGGCCTGCATACCCCCCAAAGTTGGGCTTCATTCCTGCAGAGTGCTCTTCAGCTGTGCTTATATCTGATTCTAGAAAGTTGACCTGTATTTCCTTCCTCTGACTCACAAGCAGAGAGGCTGCTGCAGTCTTGTGCTGACTTTTTAATATAGCTTTGAGTTCTTGACACTTAACACTTGCCATCCGGCACCTCTTCCCGCAGCTGATGCTGGCACTTGGGGCTGGTCCCCTCCCTCCCGCCTCCGCCGTAGCACGTGGAAAGGTATTTGTGAGGAAGGGAGTGGTTTTTATTACTTACCTGACCAGTGACTTTTAAAACTGGCAAGCTGCCGAGCGACTCTGGGGACACTGAGGCTGGGTGTCTCTGGCCCTGGCTTTTGCCGTCATGACACTGTGCTCTCTGAGCTCCATGACGATCTCGCCTCCTACTCCAGGGCACGCAGCAGCCGTTTCTCATGTGCTGAGTTTGGGTGTTGTTTGGCCCGTTTCCGTCCCAGGCTCTGGAAGCAAACACCGTCTCCACAGCCTCGGTGAGGCCCATGCAGGAGGAGCAGTCAGTGACGCCCCCAGGGAAGGTGGTGACCGTCAGCTCTCGCAGCCCCCGCTGCCCTCGGAACCAGGCTTCCCTCCGCAGCAGCAAGACCTTCCCGCCTAGCTCGGCACCCTGCTCCTCAGGTGAGGCTGTGGCAGCCACATTCCCTGTGCCTGGGCTGCCCTGATGGCATCCTCTCAGGCTTCAGGGGCCATGCCGAAGCTGAGGGCACAGGTGTGCCTGAGGCCTGACCCCACTGTCCAGCTTGCCACAATCCAGCTGACACGGTGAAGGTATAGAATCACTGCCTCCTCATGGGGAGGGCGACGCCAGGGCTTGCCATGAAGGACTTGTGGGGTCCTGGGGTGTAGAAGCTGGCAAGAAGCTGGCCTTTGCCAGGCTGGTCACTTTGGGGTCTGCTTTATGGTACCAGCAAAAGCCTCACTAATGTGCTGAGTTGGTTCAAAGTCCCTGAGAAGGTTGTTATTTTTCTGTTTTTCTTTACATGTAAAACCTCAGAATAGAGAATCCTTCAGTTAGGGGAGGTGCCAACAGGTTAACACAAGTCCCGGAAAGAATGATGAAACAATCTGCCAGTCCACAGTGTACCCCGTCCCAGCTGCATATAGGAAGTAATTTAAATTCAGGGGTCATAAATTGTGTTCCTGGTACATAAAACTCCAAGACAAGCATGACCAGTTTCCTGAGGCATCAGTTTCACTCGCTTTCAACCCATAGTATATTTATAATAAAGCAGATTATCATGGTTAGGATGGTAAATTTTTAAGTGTGAAAATGGTGAGTTTTAGACTGGGCATAGTGGCTCACACCTGTAATCCCAGCACTTTGGGAGGCCGAGGCGGGTGGATCACCTGAAGTTAGGAGTTCCAGACCAGCCTGGCCAACATGGTGAAACCCCGTCTCTAGTAAAAATACAAAAAATTAGCCGGATGTGGTGGCAGGCGCCTGTAATCCCAGCTACTCAGGAGGCTGAGGCAGGAGAATCACTTGAACCCGGAAGGTGGAGGTTGCAGTAAGCCAAAATAGACCTATTGCACTCTAGCTCAGGCGACAGAGTGAGACTCTTTCTCAAAAAAAAAAAAAAGGTGAGTTTTAAAGATAAAATAAGGCCCAGAGCAGTGACTCATGCCTATAATCCCAGCACCTTGGGAGACCAAGGCAAGAGGATCACTTGAAGCCAGGCTGGGCAACATAGCAAGACCTCATCTCTACAAAATATGAAAATAAAAAAAGTAGTTGAACATCGTGGCTCATACCTGTGGTTCTAGCTATTTGGGAGGCTGAGGTGGGAGGATCACTTGAACCCAGGAGTTCAAGGCCGCACTGAGCCGTGATTGTGCCACTGTACTCCAGCCTGGGTGACGGGGGGGCCAGGCTAGGGGTCCTGTGAGAGGGGGCCAGTCCCTACTGTGAATGAATTTTATTTTATTTTTTTTGAGATGGAGTCTCGTTCTATCGCCCAGGCTGGAGTGCAGTGGTGTGATCTCAGCTCACTGCAAGCTCCATGTTCTGGGTTCATGTGATGCTCCTGCCTCAGCCACCCAAGTAGTTGGGATTACAGGCATGTGCCACCACGCTTGGCTAATTTCTGTTTTTAGGAGAGACAGGGTTTCACTCTGTGGCCAGGCTGGCCTGCCGTGAATGCTCAGGGTGGTTTACAGCAGCACGGACAATGATGAAAACATCTAGTAGGGTCCCACAGTACTAACTCTCTCATATTTCCTGTTCTTTTACCTCTGGGTCTGTTTTCTAAAAACTAGAGATTTAGACCAGGAAGCAGCCAGCTATAGGCCTGCAGCCCAGATCCAGCCCACTGCTTACTGTTTATAAATAAAGTTGTATTGGCACACAGCCACACTCACTTGTTCACATGTTGTCTGTAGTTGCTGTTGTGCTACAGTGCACGGCTGAGTTGCCCCAGAGACTGTATGATCCACGGAGTGGACATTGGTTATTTGACCCTTCACCAAGAAAGTTGACTGACTAGAGACCCTGAAGGCTCTTCTAGCCCTAGAACATCTTTGGTGTCTTATCTGCCCTTACTCCTGAGCACGGAGCGAAATGGTGGAGTGCTTTTGTCCTATCCAGGAGACCAGTGGTCTACTCAAAATGGGAACAAGAATTTCAGTGAGAAGGATAGAAAATCAGTCTTTCTATGGGACTGAGATAGGTCTCTCCTTTCAAGACAACCAAACGGGTTGCCGAGAGAATGTCTTTCTGACTTTCTCACCAACAGAATTTTGCGACCCTGGACCTGTTGCTAGGTGAATGCCATCACATTGCTTCTCTCCTCTCCTCTACCAGGTTTGAGAAACCCTCCGAGACCCCTCTTGGTGCCTGGTCCCTCCAGCACAGGAAGCAGTGACTCAGATGGCGGCCTTTTTGCTGTCCCGACAACCTTGCCACCCAACAGCCGACATGGGAAGCTTTTCTCTCCCAGTAAAGAAGCAGAGCTGACTTTCCGCCAGCATCTGAACTCCATCAGCGTGAGTGTGTGGGGCCGGGCCGCCCATGTGCGAGCGTCCCTGTGGTGTGGAGAGCGCACCTTCAGGTGCCGGACGCTGCTCCCTTACAGATGCAGTCGGATTTCTTCCTGCCAAAGCCCCGGAAGCTGCGGAACCGGCACCTGCGGAAGCCACTGGTGGTCCAGGTCAGGGTCTTGTCAAATCTGAACATGTGGCCTCATGTCTGGGCCAACCGGGACACAGGGCTTCTTCCTTTTCTCACATTTTCATGGTGTAAAATGGGGAAATCCTTGCCCCTTGCTTCCCTCTTGTGAGTAGGGTAAAAATGCAAGTAATAACAGTGAACTTAATGGTACCCAGAAGTAAAGGTAATCTTTCAACAATATAGAAATCCGCTTGCAAAAAAAGACAGTTATAGGGATTCAAGTCCAAACAATGTCCAGATTGGGATGTATTCGTGGACTCTCAGCACCTGTTTATAAACATTTAGTCCGTGGAGCAGTTGCCAGGGCATGTGGGTCCACCGGAGCCCAGGCCTCTCATGAGCTCCCCGGAGTCCCTGAGGATGCCGTATGCAAGCCTGGGGGGCAGCCAGGGACTCAGGCACCTCAGAAGAAGAGCTTGGCATTCTGAAGCATAGAAATACAGAAAGTGAGGTGGGAAGTCTGAGATAATGATGGCGTTAGAAATTTATGGATGTGTGTTATTTTGGATTAATGCACAGGTTTCCTTTTGTTAGACTCTTAGAAATCTCTTTCTCCCTTGAGATTAGTGTATTTACAAATGAGAGATTGCATGAACGGTCTTAGGAAGAAAGATGCCTGCTAAATCTTAGGTGTTCTTTGTTCAGACTAAGACCAGGGTTGAAAACTATGGCCCAGGGCCGCTTCCAGCCTGACTGTTGTTTTGTTTAATTTAAAACAGCTTTATAGATAGAGAATTCACATATCGTAATGTTTGCCCATTTAAACCTTATGACTCAGTGGTCACAAGGTGTACGACCATCGCCATGGTCTAATCCCAGAACGTTACCACCCAGAAAGGAAGCCCTGCCCCTGTGAACTCACGTTGCTTCTCCCGCCAGCCCTCGGCAACCACAAATCCACTTTCTGTCTCTATGGATTTGTCTGTTCTGGGCATTTCCTATAAATGGGATCGTACAATGTGTGTTCTTTTCCACATCATATTTTTGTAAATAAAGTTTTACTGGCACACAGCCATGATTATTCATTTCTGTACTATCTACTGTTTTCCACGTGGGCACGGTTAAGTATGGCCCCAAAACCTAAAGTATTTCCTACCTGGCCCTTTACGGAAAAAGTGTGTCAATCTCTGCTATGAAAAGTGTAGCCTTTGGAGTGAAAGTTCACGCTACAAGGCTGCAGCATACCGCTGTCTCTAGTAGCACCTCCTCTCTAGTCTCTCCGACGCCAGTGTCCTGGGGCATTTCAAAGGGGCGGGGAACTGCAGCGGCACCCCCAGAGGCCGAAGCACCTCAGACACTTGTAGGTGGAGAGACACTTCTGTTCATGTTCTATGTTGATCGCTAGCAGTTTCAGTGATGAACACGGTTTCTCAGATGGTAGTCCTTGTCACTCAAACCTGCTGTAGCACATTCGGCCTAATTATTCACACACAAAAGCCCTGTGAAGGAGCACTTCATGCCCTTTGGTGCCTGTGTGTTACAAGCAGTGACTTTATTTTCCTTACCCCATGTGTGAGGAAGCCCAGAATTGGGGGTGTCACTCATAAAAGTCCATGTCCAGTGGTTATAAACAGGTTTATATGACTAGTTGCATTCTAGTCAAATCCAGAAGAAAGTTCTGGATTAAAAGTGGATCAGGCCGGGCGCGGTGGCTCACACCTGTAATCCCAGCACTTTGGGAGGCCGAAGCGGGTGGATCACCTGAGGTCAGGAGTTCAGGACTAGCCTGGCCAACATGGTGAAACCCCGTCTCTACTACAAATACAAAAATTAGCTGGGCGTGGTGGTGAGTGCCTGTAATCCCAGCTACTTGGGAGGCTGCAGCAGGAGAATCACTTGAACCTGGGAGGCAGAGATTTCTGTGAGTCAAGATTGCACCACTGCATTCTAGCCTGGGTGACAGAGCAAGACTCCACCTCAAAAAAAAAGTGGATCACTGTGACATTCCTCCAGTTTTCCCTGGGAAAGCTTTGATTACCTGGGTTTGTTTCAGAGAGAACCTAACTGAGGCTTGGGGTGCACAGGTCCTAACTGTCTGGGACGGTCCCAGGCACCCTGTGCCATCGGCTCTGGAAGAAGAGCCCCACCTGGCTATGCTGGGCACCCTCTTATTTGGGACATTCCTTTGTAACTGGGAGTGATTTTTTGGCGTGGGAGTTTGATCACCTTGATTGTTTACCATTTTCCCACAGAGAACGCTGCTCCCTAGACCGTCGGAAAACCAGTCCCACAACGTTTGTTCCTTCTCCATCCTGTCTAACTCTTCTGTCACTGGTAAGGACCCTGAGCTTTCTTGGGGTAGCTTGTCCCTCCTCCTCACATGAGGGCCCTGGCTTTGGAAACAATGGGTGCTTATTTCCATGGCTTATTTTCAGGCATTCCTTTGTTCATTCTACCGACAAATACCTAGTGTGCCCTATGTGCTGGGCCGCAGGCTGCGGTGGCGGGCGAGGCGGCTAGTCCAAAGGGTGTCCTTCGTCTGTGGCCTCAGATGGCCTTGTGTGAGGCGCTTGGCTTGGTTCGAGTTGCGTCTCTTGTCTGCTCTGTATACGTAACGTCTTGTCAGCCGTTTTATGTAGTGGATGTGTTCTTGGGGTGTATGGATTATGCTTCCACCAGTCTGTACATTCAGTGGGGGC
Source organism: Rhinopithecus roxellana (assembly GCF_007565055.1). Taxonomy (NCBI): domain Eukaryota; kingdom Metazoa; phylum Chordata; class Mammalia; order Primates; family Cercopithecidae; genus Rhinopithecus; species Rhinopithecus roxellana. The sequence continues at coordinate 71,502,872 of NC_044568.1, read as the reverse complement.
CTTGGCTCCTTGCAGTAGATCTTACACAGGAAGAAACCTCTAGTGAAGCACATACTGTGACTTCCCTTTTCTACCAGTGTTGACTTCCACATCTCTCCCTGACTTACCGCAAGACACTTACAGCTTTTTCTCCTGCCTACTTGTCAGTTTTCAACTGTGGAAAGCCTGGCAAGATAAAACCAAATTGCAGTGGCAGCATCTTAGTCCAGAATCTGATGCTCTGACTGGCCCGGGGCCTGTACCTCAGCTCAGGGGCTTGTCACCCTTAAAGAGCCATTTCCACAGGATGACAGTGGTGATCGCAGCCTTCCAGTAGCTCCTGGGAGGCACAGTGGTGGGTGCCAGAGCTTGTGTCACGTTGGGGGCCTGTGTGACCTCTGACTCCTCACATTAGCATTTGGAATGTTCAGTGGCTTCCAGCTTGGCTCGGCTCCCACACTCCCAACAGTGGCTGTAAAGGAAGCCCCCTGCGGCCCCATCCTGCTGTGAGGGCACGGTGGGCGGGCTCGACATGTCTGCTTTTGCCCTCGCCCTCGCAGGGAGAGGTTCGTTCCGGCCCATCCAGTCTTCTCTGACCAAAGCAGCTCTGTCTCGGCCGATCGTGCCCAAGGTCCTTCCACCCCAGGCCACGAGTCACCTGGCCAGTAAGTCTGTACCTGCATGGCCACAGCCACTGAGTGAGCCTCTGAGGGATGTTTTTGTGACCAGATTTTTTGAATGTCTTCTTCTCCAAATCATAATGTCTCATTACCCTTCACCGAGAACATCTAAGCCCTTGGCTCTTGCATTGACATGAGGTGTGAGGGAGAAGCTGTTCCCCGAGCCCTCTTGGGACATCTCATGGGTTGTCAGTAGAGCAGAGAAGTGCAGCGTCCTTTTTGTTGCCAGGTGCTATCGACTTAGCAGCTACGAGTGCCGGCATCCTCTCTGGGAACCCCCTCCCTGCCTTGGACCCCGAGGGCTTGTCTGGCATCTCTCCACTGTCTTCAGACGAGGTGGCGGGTGCCATCTCGGGGCAGGACTCCACTGGAACTCACCAGGATGGAGACGCCCTCCCCGCTGTGGGGGTGAGTATGCTTAGAAGGGCTTTTCGGCATTACCACCAACTTCTGGTGTGGACATGAAAGCCATGGGGCTGAGATCACCCTGGACTCCAGCTCTGCCTTTGGAGGAGAGTCTCCGGACCAGGGGTGCCATGGTGTGAGCAAGCTCTGTGTAGTACAAAGCAGGAGAGGCGTGGAGAGCCACTGAAGAAAAGTTGGGGACAGGCTTGCCATGTGGCACTGGAGAACCCCGAGCTGAGACGGTGTGGAAACATAGCTCTATCTGAGAGTGACTGTAACCAAGCTGGCAGCAGCGAGCCCACAACACTGCTCGGACCCACTGAGCATCCCTTTCATCTGGGAAGATAGCAGCCTGCATGGCCTTGGCCATTGCTCCTTTATGAGGCTCCAAGCACCTGGCTTCTCTGGCCTCCCATGGCCACTTCAGAGCTGCCCCAAGGAGGGTGAGGTGGGCTGATGCTGTTAAGACTCCAGGGAGCCCAGCCCTGCCTGCTACAAGGTTGACTTCCTCATAGGACTTTACTTGACTCTTGGAAGCAACAAAAACTTGCAAGTACAGGACCCACACCTGAAAGTAGCCTTTCAGTGCTTTCAACCTTAGACTCCTGTCCGTTTACTGTCCCTCTGTTGTTAGGAGGCCAGGGGGAAGGAACACCTCTTTTTCCGGAACTCTGTCGCGGGCGAGGGTATGGGTGGCATCTGGTGCACCCTGCAGCTGCTCATGGGCGTGCTGTTCCTGCAGGGCTCCGACCCGTTCGTCAGCATCCCTTCGAGGCCTGAGCAGGAACCAGTGGCAGACGGTTTCCAGGTAGAGTGTGCTCTTGGGCTGCTGGGCAGAGCAGCTGCCCCAGGACTCCCTCCAGTGCCGTGAGCTGCCACCTGCAGTCATGCAGTGGCCTGGCTTCTCTCCTGGATTGTGCAGTGGCTTTGCTGTTCTTCTGCCTGCTGGGCCAACTGCCCAGGGTGGATAAACGAATACAACTGTCCGCCACCTCAGACTTCCATGCTCCCCTCTCCGAGGCAGGCTGTTTCAGACCCAGCTCTGGAAGAACTCAGCTTTCTGGGAGGAGGAGGCTGTCAGCTAGTAACTCCCCCAGCCCGCACTCTCTTTCTGGCAGCAGTCAAAGCAGGTCCAGGTCACTGCAACCTGACCTTCTGACTCTGCCATACTGAGTGTTTTTGGGAGAAATAAATTCCCCGAGTGTGTTCCTGAGTTGGAGGGAGGAGGTGACTGCAGCGCTCGTCACCCTATTGATTTGCCCACAAGCTAGGAGACTAAGCTGGTGTTTGTTTCCTCCCTTGTCATGGGTTCTGGTAGACCTGGTTGTGTCTGAAAAATACCTGTCTCCCAGCAGGGCTCGCCTGTTCTGTCCTTATCTGAGCTGCCTAAGGCCCCTCTCCAGAATGGCGTCTCCACACCGCTGTCCTCGTCAGAGAGCTCCAGCACCCGGCTGTCTCCACCAGATGTCTCTGCTCTGCTCGACATCTCCCTGCCCGGCCCGCCTGAGGATGCGCTGTCCCAGGGCGAGCCTGCCACACACATTAGCGACTCCATCATTGAAATCGCCATCAGCTCCGGTCAGTACGGTAAGGGCCAGGCGGCCTCACAGCCCTTCCTGTCATGAGGTGTTGATCTCCTGCCCCAGTGTCTGCCACACTTCCTAGGATATTCCAGTTTTGTGATTTTTACGAATTGAAAACCTGCCACCTACAAGGTGCTGTCTGGCTCCGGCAGGGACGTTGCAGGTGGATAAGGTACCTGTGGGACCTGAGGCAGCTGATGGCCTGGTAGGCTTGCTCCTGACCTTCAGGCGAGACAGTGGGATGGCCCCCAGGCGCTCTTCAGCCTGGGGATCACACAGTATTTTCCTAGTTGATCTTGAACCTGAGCAGGCAGCCTGCGGGTCTTGCACAGCTTATGAAGCAGATGGACTGGCCCTGTGGGCTTTGGTCTCACCTGCTCTCTGGGACAAAGCTCCTGGGAGCAGTGGTTTGTTGCTCACTGGTGTGACGCAGCCTGTGGGTTCAGAGAGTTGTGAGTTCAGTGTGTCAGCATGTAGCCTTGGGCAGATCACCAACTTGTTGAACCTCCCTTTCCTAAGCAGTAAGTAGAGAATAAGGTACAGCTCCCAGGGCTGCTGTGGGTGCCATGTGGTGACTCACGTGGAATCCGTGGTGGCCACTGCTGTCACCTTTGCTCTGTGCTGCGCCCTTCCGCCCTGCAGAGCTGTTCTGCAGATGCTGTGCACCTTAACTGCAGAGCCACGTCATCTATCTGGTTCAGCAGGGCAGAGCCCTGTGGCCCTGCTGCCTTCTCCGCGGTAGACTGGAGGAGCGAGTTGTCGTTCACCGCCCACAGCAAGGCATTTCTGATCTGGGGTCTTGGTTGGCAGGTGAAGGGGTCCCTCTTTCTCCAGCAAAACTGAACGGCAGTGACAGTTCCAAGAGCCTTCCCTCCCCGTCCAGCAGCCCCCAGCCACACTGGATCGCCTCTCCCACCCACGACCCCCAGTGGTACCCCAGTGATTCCACCGACTCCTCGCTCAGCAGCCTGTTTGGTGAGTGTATGGGCAGGGCTCCTGTCTCCTTTCCCAGAGCAGCAGGGGCTGGGGTCGGTGGGACGCTGGATTCTCATTCTACTCAAACTCCCACGAGGACTGTTGGCTTGTTCACTTCTCAAGTGTTTGTATTTTTCTGAGTTAATATTTTTGGGTGTAATTTACATGTGGGTGTACACATTTTTAGTGTACAGTTCACCAAGCTGTGGCAAGCATGTACAGCCTTGTAACCCACAACCCAATGGAGACCTAGAATCTTCTCGTGAGCCCAGATGCTGGGTTCTGTGTGCCTTCCCAGGCTGTTCAGGTACCTGGCTGCTCCCCACTAGGGTTCTCTCGAGGGCAGAAAAGGAAACTGGTATCTTGGCACTCTCTTGGCTCTTCTCTTTCTGTGGTCAGTAAGGTATTCAGAAGTGGGTGGTCCAGCTGCCACCTGGCACATTCTTGAATACAGATTGGAGAGTTCAGAGGACATGTTCATCATCCTACCCCACTGTCCGTTTGCCCACTGGGTAGCAAGTGTGGCAGGAAGGGGGTGTAATAGGCAAAGACACACCCTGCTGCTGTTGCCTGCCCAGAGAGAGCTCTGGTTAGGATATCTGGGGTCTTCGTGCCCACAGTTGTACGGGGCCAGGGCTTTTGGCTGGGCACATCAGGCATGGTGGGCACCGTGCCTGACAGCCCTGAACCGTTGGGCACTTTGGGTCTGGGAGGTGCTGGGAGGGACCCAGCACCCTGCAAGAGTTTCCTTTTGTCGCATGTAGCAGTGCAGATGTTTTGACAGTCACATGTGAATCATGAAAAACTGGAAACAGGGCAGGCATAGTGGCTCATGTCTGTAATCCCAGTACTTTGGGAGGGCGAAGTAGGAGGATTGCTTGAGGCCAGGAGTTTGAGACCAGCCTTGGTAGCATAGAGAGACCTCGTCTCTACAGAAAATTTTAAAATGAGCCAAGTGTGGTGGTGCATGCCTATAGTCCCGGCAACTTGGGAGGCTGAGGTGGGAGGATTGCTTGAGCCTCTGAATTCGAGGGTGCAGTGAGCCATGATCACCACTGCACTGTAGCCTGGGCAAGAGCGAGAGCCTGCCTTAAAAAACAATTAAAAGGCCGGGCACGGTGGCTCACGCCTGTAATGCCAGCCCTTTGGGAGGCTGAGGCAGGTGGATCGCAAGGTCAGGAGATCGAGACCATCCTGTGAATGGTGAAACCCTGTCTCTACTAAAAATACAAAAAATTAGCTGGGTGTGGAGATGGGCTCCTGTAGTCTCAGCTACGCGGGAGGCTGAGGCGGGAGAATGGCGTGAACCCAGGAAGCAGAGCTTGCAGTGAGCCAAGGTTGTGCCACTGCACTCCAGCGTGGGCGACAGAGTGAGACTCCATCTCAAAAAACAAAAAAAATTAAAGTTGGAAACAACCTGCATGAGACTAGTCACACAGAAGAAAGTATGGGAGTTGGGGATGGCAGTGAGAGTGAGAGACCGTGATGGGGGTAGGGGGTGGCAGTGAGAGTGGGAGACCGTGGGACTCATGGAAAAGGTGTACATCTGTATGCATGAAGGCGTGTTAAACGAGAAGAGCTCATCACGGCGTGTTGAATCTCTCGGAAGCTCTTTGCACAAGTCTGTGGATTGGGGCCAAGGCCGGGGCCGGGGCCGGAGCTGGGGTTGGGGCCGGGGCTTGGCCTGGCTGCCCCCAGCCTCAGGACCCTTCTGCTGGACTGGTCCAGACCAAACAGGGTTCAGGGTGTTTTCCTCTGGCCTTTTCTCTGCAGCAAGCTTCATCTCCCCAGAGAAGAGCCGCAAGATGTTGCCGACTCCCATTGGGACCAACAGTGGCACCTCCTTGCTTGGCCCCAGCTTGTTGGACGGAAACTCGCGGGACTCATTTGTGTCCAGGTCCCTAGCTGATGTCGCAGAGGTGAGTGCATTGACCTCACAGCTGCACCTGACCACCACCCCTCGTGCCAGGGGTTGCCAGCATTCTTCCTGCACACCTGTGGGTTAATAAGAGCTGTTTGCCAAGAGTGGAAGATCAGGAAACAGCACGTACACACTCGGATCCCTGACTACTGAGAATGGAGAGGTCTGGGGATGCTAGGCTGGCTCTCGTCCCCACATGCAGAATGACAGACTTAGTCACAGCTGAGCTCTGCAGGTCTCTGAACTGGGAGCCCTGGTCTGGCGTGTAGAGCAGGGTCTCTGAAGGCAGCCAGAGCCAAGTGGGGATGTCACCTGTCCTTCACCGGCTGTGAGATACTGAGGTGCAGGTACCATTGTGGAGGAGTAAGGGGTGGTTGCAGCAGTTGTGTTGTCGGTGCTCCCATCCTAACAGCAGGACCTTTGAGCAGTGTCTCTGTGTCACATTGAGCTGTGGTGCAGGGGAGCTGAGATGGGCTCTGCTGTCCTCATGCTTCCCCCACGCCCAGGGTAGTGATAGGAGGAGTCACTGGGGCAGGTTCTTGATGCAAAGGCGAAATGTGGTTTGTGACTGTCTTTTGGCCAGGTGCAGCGTCCCTCTTGCTGTTGGCCAGGCCATCTGGTTGTAACCCCCAAGGCCTCCACCACATGGTTTGCATGGCATTCGTGGGCAAGTCAGGCTTGCAGGGTGAAGACAGGCCCGTTTCACTGTGATGTAAGGTGCAGAGTGGCAGGTGTGTGAGCAATTGTGTGAGGGCTCTGTGGACAGAGAGGGAACTCCAGGTCCAGAAGATCACCTACATGGGCCCGTGTGAAAGTCCTGGAGCAGCATTCCCCAAATCTAGTCCCCACAATGTTGGGACATTGGTAGGTGTTCCTTGAGGATTTTGTAGGCAGATATTTGAGGGAAACCCTGGATCCAAAAAAGCTCAAAACACCTGTTTCTCACGGACACCTCCGCTACCCAGTATCCAAATGAGAATCGTGACTCTTGAGATGATGAACTCATGGGCAGGCTTTGGAGAATTCCAAGCCAAGCCGTGATATGATATGACTGAAAATTTTAGCCAAATAATACAAATAATACACATAGACACAATTAATAGAGTAGACCTCCATCTCACAGTGTATGGCATTTCTCAAACCTGTTTGGCCCCAGAATCATTATTCAGAGCACACCTTGGAGTCTGATGTTTCCCGAGAAGCTGGTCTCTGTCTCTTCCTGTGTTTGTGCGCTTGTTCCTAAGTGCTGGACTCTGTGGAGATGGGCCTTGTGTACGAGCCCTGAGGCAGCATGCCAGGACCTTGCTGCTGAAAGGACGGGCCACAGCCCAGTGACAGGAGCCCCTTGGAGTCAGAAATGTAGAGTGTTAGCCTCACCCCAGTCAGAATTTGCACCTTTAATAAAATCCTGGGCAACAGATGGCACATGGGAGTGAGTAGCAGAGAAAGGGTGCAGTTAGTATTTGTGAAACGCTGCCCGTTGCGAGTAATGCAAACACGTATTCATCTGCAGAAAGAGCAAGTCAGCGTTTAGCATGGAATTTTCCCTAGAGCCCTCCACTCAGAACGTGAGTGTGTTTGTCAGCAGATCGTCGTCCTCTGGAAGGATGGTCTGAGGCATTTGTGGATGAAAGGGCTAGTGTGAAGGGGAGGGGCGGGGGTAGAGCTGGGTGGCCCTGGGATGAAAGGGGTGGGAGCTGATGATGGACACACAGGGGAAGGAGAATTACTCTTTGCTCTGCTTTTGAAAACAAATGTTAATTTGTCTGACATTTCCCATAATAAAAGCATAAAATTTCATTTATGCCATAGCTCTACTCAGAATTTTCCAGACTTCTTGCATTCACGGTGTCACGCAGTTCATTAAGGAATATTTTCGCAGGGTCTACTGTGTGCAAACAATGGCCTCTGTCCTCATGAGGCTTCTACTCTAGAGCAGGATGCAGATGATAAGCGGTGAAAACGGCACATTCCACGTATTTGCTCATGGGACAAGATCCTGGTGCTGAGGCCCTCCCGTCCATCTCCTCAGCTCCATGCTGCCTCACACACTGTGTCATGGCCACCACCTTGGTTGTACTTTTCAGTCAAAGCCTTTTCCTGTCTCAGGGAACATGCCTGTTGCTTCTTTAAAAAGGAACGTTCTCCCCACATGTCCTCGTGTCTCTGACGGGAACATACTCCCCACGTGTCCTCAGGACCGATGGGAATGTGTCCTTACCCCATGTCCTTGGGACTCTGACGGGATCGTGCCCTCCACCCGTCCTCATGCCTGTGACGGGAACGTGCCCCCCCCGTCCTCATGTCTCTGACGGGAACTTCCCCCCCCTACTTGCCCTCATGTCTCTTGACAGGAACGTGCCCCTCACCTGTCCTCATGACTCTGTGGGTTTTACCCCACCTCCAGCTCAGGTCCCAGTCCCTGGAGCACCCTTTCTGGCGCCCTTCCCCCGGCACACTCCCTCCCCTCACTCTGCTTCTGTTTCCGTAGGCTGCCCCCAGTCCCTGTGTCTGCTGCGTACTTTCTGTTTACCTGTTGGGTGACTTCCCCATTAGGTCTCATGGCGGGCAGGGGAGACCAGCACCCTCATCCCAGCCATCAGATGTGCCAGGCACACCATAAGTTCTCTGCAAGCACTTTATCTAAAGATTGTGCGGGCAGGTAACAGGTGATTCTGAAATTCTGCACAGAGCCCTGGGCTGCCATCCATGGCTAGGTTCCTATGGTGGGAGTTGACAGGAGCTTCTCGTCCTGTGTAGGGACCCGCCCTCCACTGAAGGGCCAGCCAGTCGCAGTGACTTGCTCTTCCTGTCTCCTCTTCCTGCAGGTTGTGGATTCCCAGCTGGTATGCATGATGAACGAAAACAGCATTGATTACATTTCTCGGTTCAACGACCTGGCCCAAGAGTTGTCCATCGCTGAGCCTGGCCGCCGAGAAGCTCTGTTCGATGGTGGTGGAGGCGGCCCAGCTGTCAGTGACCTGTCCCAGTGACCACATGTCCTGGTGGCGGATAAAGCCCTCTTCGAGCTAGAGAAAAATAGATCAAGCCCAGCAGCCCCAGAAGATGGTCTGAACAGAGGCGTCTCTGCAGCCCAGACTGTGCAACAGGCAGGAACGTGGCCACAGAGCTGCTTCCCTACAAGCAGCAGGCAGCGGCATCCAAGGAGACTAGGGCGAATTCCTGGGAAGGCCAGCGTTAGAAATCACTGTGGTGCTAGAGCCGTTCTTCGCCACGCCCGTGTTAGGCTCTACATAGTGATCCCATTTCAGCCCGTCTCCGCCTCGGTCGTTGTGTTGGACATTCCGGTGGCATTTCCTTCTGAGACAAGGGAGTATGTGTGCCTTGGTGTGGTTGCTGTGCACTAGGAGCTGTGATCTCCCTCTCTGCAGGGAGCCCCCAGCCCCTGCTGCTTGCTTTCTGCCAAACCTGTGCCATTCATCAGCTGTGCCCTCTGTGGACTGTAACGGGCAGGACAGTTGGATGTGGCCTGGGCTCGTGCCGGTGGTGTCACACCCCAAGGCAGCGAGCGCGCGGATGCCGATCGCAGGGCTGCTGCAGAGTCCTGGGGACCTGGGCTGGTGCCTCCCCTCCCTAGAGGTTTTGTTTGGACTCTTACCAGGGAGTGGGGGCAGGAAGAGTCCTGTACTATGCAGGTTGTGTGGACTTTACATGGGACCCTGCTAAGCTGGTTGAAAATGTTTTTCTTGTGTTTTAAGGACTAGGAGACATGGAAGAGGAAGAACGAAGTCCCCTCTGTAGTTGGTTTCCTTCCTGTCCCTTTGCAAGCTTCCAGGTGATCTGAGGTGTCATTTCTCCCTCCTGGGTTGACCCTTAAGTGCTAATATGATCACAGCGAAGACTTTCCTGATAAGTTCTTAAATTCGATGTGTGACTGTTTGGCACTTGAGACAGATCTGCCTCTGCAGGAAAAGCGTCTCTTCACGGGCATTGGTGTGGGCATGCCAGACATGCGTGTGCAGTCCCTTGCATACCTTGGCCTTGAGACTTCGGTGTCTCCTTCCCATTTGGGACACCCAAGCGAGGGCCCAGACATCTGGATGTGGTCAGACCTCTCCAAATGTATGCCTTAGTGGTGGTCTCCCTTCTTGTGCCCTCTCGGGTGGCCAGCGTTCCTACTGCAGACGGCCCAACATCCAGTCTTTCCCCAGGACAGAGCTAACAAGGGCCCCTTTGCCTTCTCAGCCTCAGGAGTTCCAAGCACATGAGTCACCGTCCAGCTATATCCAGTGTGGCCTGGAGCTGCTACAGAGGTGTTGGGCAGGCCATACCTGTGCCACCATCTTTCCCCTCCTGCCTCATTTCATCCCCCGCGGCATCCGGGATTGATTGTGCTTTCCTAACCTACTTGGACCTACTCTCCCTCCTCCCCATTCCTCTTCCCCAACACGTAGAACGCAGCGGCCCTCAAGGCCAGCCCTAGCCCCTCCACTGCTTCTCTCCCCATCCACAGTGGAGAAGGTGAAAAGAGGAGGGAAAGGCCTTTGGTGTGGACAAGCAGGTGGATGCCCCCTGTCCTGCAGTGTCACCAGCCCACCACAGCCACTGTAGACCACAGGCAGGCCCTGCACTGCACCAATGGGAGGACGTAGAGAGGACAGTGGACTTCCAGGCAAGAGCTTCCTTCTTCTGTCTCACGAGTTTTTCTTAGAGCTCTTGCCTGAGCTGGCTTTCCTCCAGACCTTGGCATGAGATCTTAAGCAAACAGTTCCAAATCTCTTGGGGGTGAAAAAAGAAACGTCGTGCCCCTTGATGAGGAGAGAGACAGCAGTGTTTGAACCACAGAGCTTGTGTTTTGTGCTACATATATCAGCTTCTGAAATTAGCATCTCATTGAGCCAGAGAAGACAAGGAGATCTCCCTCTGTGTATCTGGCTTTGCTGCATCTTTAGAGGGTTAGGATACCAGGCTGAGTTCAGACCACTGCTAGCTTTCTCATACTCCCACAGGCTGGACCAGGGATGCCAAGTCCTAACAGCACTGAGCTGCGTCCGCTTTTGCCAGGGACAGGAGGGTTTGTGAACTGCTTGTCAGGGCACCTTTTACCCCCTGACAGCTAAGTGGGGTGAAGTTTTGGAGGTCAGGATCTGCTTTTGTAGGCTCTTTAGACAGCACCTACCGCTTGGTGCTCCAGCGTGGACTCGTGGGAGCAGCCGACTGCAGCCATTGCCATCCAGTGGGGAGATGGGTTAGGGAGGAGGACGGGCTGACTCGTCTCCTGTAATAAAGCTGACAGAGTTCTAGAGGATTCTGCCTCTCTATTAAACTAGACAGGTGATACGCATTTCCTTGCCACATTAAGGGAAAATGGTGTCATTTGTTCCAGGAAAACAATGGATGCATTTTCTCCTGGCCTAAATGAATATTTATGTGCAAACATAGGCAACTGTTAAAGGCTAGAATTTTCAAAAGATCCAAACAGAGACTTCCTGCATCTTTTGCCTTTCCAACAGAAGCAGTGATCGTCTCAGTGTGAGCCAGTGGCTTCCTTTGTGCATTTGAGCATGCTGTAATTAAGATGAGATCAGTTTCTTAGAAAAAGCTTTCCCGAATCCCTCTTTTGTTGTCTGGGATCTTTGCTGATTCGCCTTTTCTGGAGATTGGGACAGAGCATCTGTGGTCCAGGGCAGTTAGTCCTCTGGCCTTGATGGTGGTGTGGATGTGTGTGATGAGCGGGCACTGCGTGCCTCGGGATGCCTAGTTCGTGGCTTCCTGGCTGTTCTGTCCTTCTGTATCTTGTAGCTGTAGGGTGCCAGCTCAGGTGGGGGGTCTTGGCGGCGTTTCTGTGGTTGGCCTCCTTGCTTTGCCGTGCCTCCAGGTTCTGGGCATGAGAGGCCATGGCCTCGTTTCTGGTGGATAACCTCTTTAGTTTAATAGCATCTTTAATTAGATCACAGCATTGAATTCAAAATTTCTTCTGCAAAGAAAGTTGTGGGGCATAAGACACAGGGAACGAGGGAGGAGGAAGACAGTTGTGTTTTCTCTTTAAACCTTGAGCTCTAGCCGATGCATTGGTCAGGAAATTTGACACTTTGTGTTAAGAAAACAAGGAAAGAGGCCTGGCACAGTGGCTCACGCCTGTAATCCCAGCACTTTGGGAGGCTGAGGTGGTTGGATCACCTGAGGTCGGGAGTATGAGACCAGCCTGACCAACATGGAGAAACCCTGTCTCTACTAAAAATACAAAATTAGCTGGGCGTGGTGGCGCATGCCTGTAATCCCAGCTACTTAGGGAGGCTGAGGCAGGAGAATTGCTTGAACCCCGGAGGTGGAGGTTGTGGTGAATCGAGATCGCGCCGCTGCACTCCAGCCTGGGCAACAAGAGCGAAACTCGGTCTCAAGGAAAAAAAAAAGAAAGCAAGGAAAGAGTAATTTACAACCAAGGAAAGAAACCCACAGCACACCCTTCGCGGCTGTCAGCGCTCTCCTGACATCACGGTGGCTGCGTGTCCTTGGGGTGGGTGAGGTGTGGGGAGCCAAGCCCCTGGCCCTGCCTCCCGTGCCCCGCCCCGCTTCTCTCCCTTCTCGGTTAAGCCATAGCGAGGCCTCCGCTCGTTTCAGATGTGAATTTGTTTTATAGATTATAAATATGCATATACAGTGTATGTATAAAGCAGAATGCCTGCCTTTCCTGGTTATTTTTTGTACCATATTGTAAATTATATTATTTATTCTTTACCAATTTTGGGAATAAAAGGTGTTTTGGTTATTTAATATAATAAGAGCTGTTAAACTTCTGTTTAAATTTCCAGTTCAACTTGTAAATGTTTTTATTGTGCATAAATACATACTAATGTTGATCTAAGGCCTGTCGTTTGTGCCTGTTCTTCAGGGCCGCGCGCCTGTGCGGCCGTCCCTGGTGGGCAGGTGCGGCCCAGGTGAGGCCGGGCGATGGGCGCGCGGGCTCCCCCAGGCCGGGCTTCCTCCCCAGGGCGCGGCCGCCGCAGGGCCCGCCCAGCCCGCCGCCCAATGCGAGCTCCCAACTCCGCGAGCGGCGTCGCCTTCCCCAATCGGCTGCGGGCGCGGCGCCAGCCGTTCAAAGCCTAAGTAGTCGGGGGGTGGGCGTGAGGGACGGGGCAGTGCCCCGATAGGCTGCGGAGGGATGATTGGCGTCTTGGCGCCCAATGGGCGCTGGCGGGCGGCCTTGGGTACCTGTGCTGGGCGGGCGGGAACGGCGCGGCGAGCTGAGGGTGGCGGCGGTCGACATGTTCCGGGGCCCGGACAGCCAGGGCGGCCGCGCCGGCTCCAGGTGCGGCGCGGGGCACACGGGAGGCAGGCGGGAAGCGCGACCACGTGGCGGGAGCGGGCGAGCCCTGGGCCTCCACGAGTTGCGTGGGGTTGGGGTGGGGTTGAGGGGGCGACGCGACCTCACAGAGGCCCCCAGGGCCGCCGCCCGCCTCTCTGCGCCGCCGCCGCCCGACTGAGGCCCGAAGCTCGAGGGGCCGCTCGCCGAGGCCCGAGCTGTGGAGAGCTGCCCGCGACCGAGGCCGAGGGCGGGGAGGGGCGCCCGGGCTCTGGGAACAAAGCTGTGTGGAGGGCGGGCTGCGCTCCCTCGCGCCTGGGCGTCCGCGTTCCGTGGGGTGAGTTCCGTGGGGGGTTCCCCGGGGGTGGGGTGTGCCCGTGGGTGCGGCCCAGTCTGTGGGGTGCGTGTCCGTGTTCCTTGGGGGGTGGGTGCCCCTAAGGGGTGTGCGGCGGTGTGTTTGTGGGGTGTCTGGCGGTGCCCCCTTCGTGTGTGTGTGGCCGTGTTCCCTGCCCGTGCCCCTGGTGTGTGTGTGGCCTGTGCCGTGCCCATGGCCGCGCTTCCACTAGTTCATGTGAGTCCGCTTCCTTTGGAAAGAGCCAGGGTGTCTGGGGAAGTCAGTTCTGTCTCCTTTAATCTTCAACCTGGGAAGGTGGATGGCGCTCCTGGGCTTCGCTGTAGGAAGAAGTGGATTGGGACAAAGATTTCCTGACTCATGTTTAACAGCCAGGAACGCTCAGCACACTTTTCTCGTGTTTTTGAACTTTTAAAGCACTCCTTGGGTACTGGGACTCACATAAATTAGAGTGACAGAGCTTACAGGGTCCTTCGTCCACTTGAGCAGTGAGCTTGCATTGTGAAGTTTGGGTCTTCAGATGCCTGAGGTTTTCTGTATGATGAGCCCCTCTGTGGCACAGCCTCGCCGGAGAAGTAGAAGAGAATGTGTGTGCCGTGGCGGTTAAGACAAATACTATGTTGCTTCTCGGTCTTTTGGCTAAGATCAAGTGAAGACAAATACTATATCGAATAAATACTAAATAAAAGAATTGCTCCAACTTGCTAAAATTAAAAACGCTTTAGATTGGCCAGGCGCAGTGACTCACGCCTGTAATCCCAGCACTTTGGGAAGCCGAGGTGGGCGATCACCTTAGGTTGAGAGTTTGAGACCAGCCTGGCCAACATGGTGAAACCCCGTCTCTACTAAAAATACAAAGATGAGCCGGACATGGTGGCGTGTGCCTGTGGGCCCAGCTACTTGGAGAGGCTGAGGCAGGAGAATCACTTGAACCCAGAGACAGAGGTGGCAGGGAGCCGAGATCATGCCACTGCATTCCAGCCTGGGCGACAGAGCAAGACTCCATTTCAAAAAAAAAAAAAAAAAACCCTTTAGATTTGAGGGAGTTAGGTCAGTATTCAGTAATACTTGTAACCAAATAATTAGCCCTGGCTGGGCACGGTGGCTCACGCCTGTAATCCCAGCACTTTGGAAGGCCAAGGCTGGTGGATCACGAGGTCAGGAGATTGAGACCATCCTGGCTAACACGGTGAAACCCCGTCTCTATTAAAAATACAAAAAAATTAGCCGGTTGTGGTGGTGGGCGCCTGTAGTCCCAGCTACTCCGGAGGCTGAGGCAGGAGAATGGTGTGAACTCGGGGTGGAGCTTACAGTGAGCCGAGATCACACCACTGGACTCCAGCCTGGATGACAGAGTGAGACTCTGTCTCAAAAAAAACAGCCCTTAATCCATGTAACAGTGATTATTTCTCACACCTAGGTCTGCACCAATGTGGGCCCAGAAGTTTACACTCTAGTGCTCAGAGCGCATCTGGTTTCTGGTTCCTGATGGCCAGGGTTTTGCACCACCCACACCAGTGGCGTGAGGAACTGCGTCCCCAGCCCTGTCCCAGTTGTGTGCATTTAGTACGTTTCTTTTTGTTTGTGCCGCCTGGCACTGGCTGCCCAGTAAATAATGGTGTTTATTATCACCCTGAGTGACACCGATGTTTTATGTTGACTTTCACACTCCACAAGTTAGCTGCAGAGGTGCGGTGCTAAAGTCAGATTCACACTACTTTGGGAGATTCGTTTCTGGACAGGATGTTGGGAAAGGGAGAAAGATCTTCCTTTTAGGATGGTGAGGAAGGAAAGCTGGTCTGAACTGGACTGATGAGATATCACTGGAAGCTTCTGCTTGGGGTCCACCGGAAGTTGCACGTTTGCCATTCATCTGAATGGGGTTGAGTTGCAGGGCGGGTGCCTTGTAAGCGTCACACTTTGTTTTGCTGTGAAGGGAATCAAGTGGTGGCTGTAAGATTACCCAGGTTTTCCTCTCTTGAGACCTTACATCTCTTATTTTCTTACTGAGGGATTATCTTGTGTTAAAGGGATTTTGTAAAAGCATTATGCTTTAGCCATGATTAACCTGAGATCTTCCTTTAAGCTGTAACATTGATATTTGTAAGGAATTTAATCTGAGTTTATTTCTCACTGCTTCTCTTTAAGACTGACCGGTCCCCTAATCCTTTCTGAAACTCGGGGATGAACTGTTAGAGAGGGTCAGGAGCATGGAGATCCCCCCCAAGGAGGACCACACAGGTTTTCCCTCCCTCTCCAGTGCTGCAGTCCACTCCAGCTGTGTGAAGTTTTTCTTCTCCTGTGCACTTGAGTTTCTGTTGTGTGTTTTGAATATCTTCACTGAAATATATTGAAGGGGTACTACAAGAGGCAAAAAACAATTGGGATGCACCCCCCACCCACATTGTGAATTTGTCCCCAAATGTGTGAGTTCTAGCATTCCCCTCCCCCTACTAGTGTCATGGTGGTAAGTGTGCCTGTAGCCTAGAGAAGGCCACACTGCGCCATTGTTGTTGGGCTGTTTTGATTGAAAGGTCTATTGAACACTCAGTTCCATTCATCCGAGACCCCTTTGAGGCAGCCCAGTCCTGCAGTCTGTGTGAAACCTGCAGTAGGACCTGTTGCCTTTGTGATCGAGATGGCCGCTGCCCCTTCCCTCGGGCTGGGTCTGTATGTGCCATCATTTCTGCTAAAACATTCTTTGGTACCACTTTTTTTTCTTTGCTTGTTTTCAAATAAAATTCAGAAAAGCACATAGAACAATGTTAAATATTGTATTTCCTTTCATCCCAAAGTAACACTAGTCATTTCAAGTAACTACCACTCACCTCCTGCGCCCATTGGTACCCTTTCCACATGGAGGCCACAGACTCAATTTGGGTTTCACCTCTTCCGAATTTTGGAGCCCTGATGGCACCTGGTGTCTGTCACGTCACTCACACGGACCCTGAAACCACCTGTGATAGCTCCAGCTCTCCTGTCCCTGAAACCACCTGTGATAGCTCCAGCTCTCCTGTTTAAACCTGAAGCTCCTCCGGGGTGAGGACTTGCTCCTTCCTCCATCTACAGCGTCTGGGGAAGGATTGCCAGTGGTGGTGCTCAAGAAATGTGCAGGTTGAACGGAAGCAAGGGTGAAAGGCAGAGGAGGCAGGAGACTGTGAATGCAGGGAGTGTGGGGTCAGGAAAGAGTCCTAGAGAGCTTGCAGTCAAGGCGAGTCTACCTGGAATTGGATCTGACAGTTTGTGGCACCTTGAGGGCTTGAGAGAAGAGCCATGTTTCAGATAAGTCAGTAAAAGGAATTATAGCTCATGCTCAGCTCACATGAGACTTGATGATAAATTCTGTTCAGTTCTAAAGATTACAGACCTTCATCCCTTATTTCCAAAGAGAGAACTGTAGAGACCCACGCATGTATAGACCTGCTACACTAGTCAAGAAAAATCATGCAGAATTGGCTGGGCACAGTGGCTCACGCCTATAATCCCAGCACTCTGGGAGTCCGAGGCAGGCGGATCACTTGATGTCAGGAGTGTGAGACCAGCCTGGCCAACATGGTGAAACCCCATGTGTACTAAAAATACAAAACAATAGCCAGGCACAGTGATGCGCACCTGTAATCCCAGCTACTTGGAAGGCTGAGGCAGGAGAATTGCTTGAACCTGGGAGGTGGAGGTTGCAGTGAGCTGAGATCGCGTCACCGTATTCCAGCCTGGTAACAGAGCAAGACTCCATCTCAAAAAAATAAAATAGGCCAGACGCAGTGGCTCATGCCTGTAATCCCAGCACTTTGGGAGGCTGAGGTGGGCGGATCACCTGAGGTCAGAAGTTCAAGATCAACCTGGCCAACATGGTGAAACCCCGTCTCTACTAAAAATAGAAAAATTAGCCGGGTGTGGTGATGGGCGTCTGTAGTCCCAGCTACTTGGGAGCCTGAGGCAGGAGAATTGCTGGAACCCAGGAGGTGGAGGTTGCAGTGAGCCGAGATTGTGCTGTTGCACTCTGGCCTGGGCAACAAGAGCGAGACTTCGTCTCAAAAAGAAAGCATGCAGAATTACCAGGGCTGTGTGATTCAAAAATGGATATGGAAGTCAGATGGCCTTATGGCCACTATCAGAGCACCTCACCTAAAATCTTGTTAAGTCACCCCTCGCAACCACCCTTTATTTTTTTTCCTTTTGTTGAAACAAGGTCTCACTCTTTCGCCCAGGCTGGTGTACAGTGATACAATCATGGTTCACTGCAGCTTTGACCTCCTGGGCTCAAGCCTGCCTCGGCCTCCCGAGTAGCTGGGACTACAGGTGCATTCCACCACACCTGGCTAATTTTTGTATTTTAAAAAATAATTTTTCTCCAGTGTACCTGTCTTTTTTTCTCCCTCCTCAAATCCTCCAAGAAATGGCGACTGCTGACAGGAAGTTTGGCATCCACCTCCCCCAACCTCCTGGGTGGACAGGGGCCCTGGGCACCACTTCAGAGGTCTGCCAGCACACGCTTGGCTTTTAGGGTAGAGTAGCCAGCCCGTAGGTCTCTGCAGGCGGAGACTGAGGCACTCTCTGCCTTCCTGCAGGAGATCTGAGAATTCCATTCACATCCAATCACGAGGAGCCCTCAACGCTCTTTCTAGCTCTTTTGAGGAGAAAGTGTTATTTTTGTTAACTAAACCTTGAGTGGTCAGTGTTTGCAAAGCTGTCCAGTGAGATGTAACCTCATGTCATAGTTTTTGTGTGATGTTGAGCCCTGTAATTTAAAGTACAGTCATCCTTGGGTATCTTGAGGGAGTTGGTTCCAGGACCCCCAGGATACCGGAATCCAAGGATGTGTAAGTCCTTGATATAAAGTGGTGTAGTGTTTGCATATAACCTATGCACATCATCCCATATGCTTTTAAGTCATCTCTAGGTTACAAGGTTACATGTAATACCGTTCGGGGTCCCTGACTTCCTGCAACACCTAATACTATGCAAATAGTTCTTATACCATATTACCTAGGGAATAATGACAGAAAAATAGTATATAGATGTTCAGTATAGATGCAACCATCCTTTTATTTCTGACATTTTGATCTGAGGTTGCTTGAATCCATGGAAGCAGAGCCCGTGGATACAGAGGTCTGACTTTGTTTCTAAACATCTGGGATCACAGACAGTCCCTTCGCTTAGGAACAGTGAAAGAGCATGAGCCACTCGCTGGTTTAAATCTCACTTTCAGTAAGCCTTTCTCAAATGCATTTAAAACGTTTTTCCAGTTGTTCTGAATTCAGCGTTTTACGGGTTTGCGAATGTAGAAGATGCTCTGGGAATAGAGCTTTGTGGCAATTCCTTATTAGTTTTTAAGTTTGAGTTTTGCAATAAAAAGTGTTTCAAGAGCCGGGTGCGGTGGCTCACACCTGTAATCCCAACACTTTGAGAGACTGACACAGGTGGATCACCCAAGGTCGGGAGTTTGAGACCAGCCTGACCAACATGGCAAAACCCCGTCTCTACTAAAAATACAAAATTACCCAGGTGTGGTGGCGCATGCCTGTAATCCCAGCTACTCAGAAGGCCGAGGCAGGAGAATTGCTTGAACCCAGGAGGCGGTGGTTGCGGTGAGCCAGGATCGCGCCATTGCACTCCATCCTGGGCAACAAGAGCGAAACTCCGTCTCAAACAAAACAAACAAACAAACAAACTAGTCAGGTGTGGGGGTAGACACCTATAATCTGAGCTACTCGGGAGGCAAAGACAGGAAAATCACTTGAACCCACTAGACAGAGGTTACAGTGAGCCAAGATTGTGCCACTGCACTCCAGCCTGGGCAATGGAGCGAGACTCCATCTCAAAAAAAAAAAAAAAAAAAAAAAAAGAATACTTTGGGAACCTAAAGAGCAGTAAGAAAAGTCTGACATCTGTAAACTAGTCATACCAGTATTAACTAATGGTGGTGTGTGATTTCTTAGTAGATGTTAAGAAAATACTTTTGCTGGGTGTGGTGGCTCATACCTGTAATCGCAGCGCTTTGGGAGGCCAGGGTGGGCGGATCACTTGAGCTTAGGAGTTCGAGACGACTAACTTTGGCAACATGGCGAAACCCCATCTCTACTAAAAATACAAAAAATTAGCCAGCTGTGGTGGCGGGTGCCTGTAATCCCAGCTACTCAGGAGGCTGAGGTGGGAGGATTACTTGAGCCCAGGAGGCAGAGGTTGCAGTGAGCCAAAATCAGTCACTTGCATTCCAGCCTGGGTGACAGAGTAAGACCTTGTCTCAAAAAGAAAAAAAAAAAAAATACTTTTACCCTGTCTAGTTGTGCCAAAATCCTTGCACAGTGACAAGCTTTCAGGTCTGCCATCAGTAATTGGCATGTACTCTGTGCTTGTAGGGCCATGAAGCCCCCAGGAGGAGAATCGAGCAATCTTTTTGGAAGTCCAGAAGAAGCTACTCCTTCCAGCAGGCCTAATAGGATGGCATCTAATATTTTTGGACCAACAGAAGAACCTCAGAACATACCCAAAAGGACAAATCCTCCAGGTATGGGCCTTTGGAAATCCTTCATCCTTTGGCCTCTACGATTCTCTTTTGAAAATATTTTCTGTTTGTTTATACTGATCCTTTCCCATATTTTCTGGTTCAGGTAATTACTTGTCATCAGAGTTCTTCCAAAATGAAAATGTTCTGATTTGTACTTTCTCTCTTGAAGGTGGCTTGAGTAGTCTTGAATTCTCCATCTGTTCTCGAGACTTTGGTTGAATGCAGGCACTGAGGACACAAAGGTGGACAAGGGCTTCTGGTTCCTGCCAGGGAGCCGCTCCCAGTTGTTCCATCGACCCCCTTGAGGTTCCTGAAATTACGTGCAAATTGTGCATTTAAACATTTTTCCTAGGGAGGGAAAGTGTTTTTAATCAGATTATCAGTGGGATTGAAACTCTTAACAAGGAAGAATTGATCTAGCACACATCTACATAGTTCTTCAGTATTTACCCCACCTCCTAGTGGTTACAGTGGGAGGGACTCTTTGAAAAAGGTTTCTTGGCACTTTGGGAGGCTGAGGCTGGCGGATCACGAGGTCAGGAGATCGAGACCATCCTGGCTAACACGGTGAAACCCCACCTCTACTAAAAAAAAAAGAAAAAAAAAATTAGCCGGGCGTGGTGGCGGGCACCTTTAGTCCCAGCTACTCAGGAGGCTGAGGCAGGAGAATGGTGTGAACCCAGGAGTCAGAGGTTGCAGTGAGCCGAGATCGCACCACTGCACTCCAGCCTAGGTGACAGAGCGAGACTCCGTCTCAAAAAAAAAAGAAAAGAGAAAAGAAAAAGATTTATCAGCTGGGCACAGTGGCTCATGCCTGTAATCCCAGCACTTTGGGAGGCTGAGGTGGGTGGATCATGAGGTCAGGAGTTTGAGACCAGCCTGGCCGACATGGCGAAACTCCATTTCTACTAAAAATACAAAAATTAGCTGGGTGTAGCGGTACACGCCTATAATCCCAGCTATTGAGAAGGCTGAGGCAGGAGAATCACTTGAACCCGGGAGGCGGAGGTGGCAGTGAGCCAAAATCACGCTAGACTCCGTCTCAAAAAAAGAGAAAGAAAAAGGTTTCTCTTGGCTGATAGACTGTCCAGTTGAATAACCACACAGTGGAGGTTACCTGAATGGCTTTCCCCTGTCTGTACAGGAGGGGAAAGCACGGTCTCTTCCATTCTTAGAAGGTTTGAGAGGCCATGCTCAGGTGTCATTGTGTCAGGCAGGTCCTGAATCAGAGCCAGATCCACTCCCGACCTCACCCAGTTTTGGGGTACCAATATTTCCTGACCAAATGTAGAGAAAAATAGCAGTAGATCCAGAAGCTAGTTTTTTCTTCTGTTTTTTTTTTTTTCTGTTTTGAGACAGGGTCTCACTCTGTCGCCCCGGCTGGAGTGCAGTGGCACCATCATGACTCACTGCATGCAGCCTTGACTTCCCAGGCTCAGGTGGCCCTTTTACCTCAGCCTCCTGAGTGGCTGGGGCTGCAGGCGTACACCACCATGCTTAGCTAGTTTTTTTGGTATTTTTTGTGGAGACAGGGTTTAACCATGTTGCCTAGGCTGGTCTGGAACTCCTGGGCTCAAGCCATCTGCTCACCTTGGTCTCTCAGATTGCTGAGACTACAGACATGCACCCTTGTGCCCAGCCGAAGCTAGGTTTGCTGCTTGCCTTTTTGTTGTTGTTGTTGTTTTTGGTCTGTTTGGTTGCTTTTTTGGATGTAGTTAGAGAAGTGAGTGTTTTTTATTAAGTGACTAACATTCTCATTGTTTCCGGTTTATGAATTTAGGCCCAAGGACTCCTGCATGTCCTTTTTAGAAAGGATAGCAGAATAAAATACATCACATGCAAGGTAGAATCCTAACTGAGGTGTTTCCAGGTGTACGAGTCTGCTCACTTGGCCGCTACTCAGCAGAATCATGTCTGGAGCTGTCTCTAGAGCGCTCTGTGGAAGGCAGGTGGTACTACTTTGCCCATTCCACATAGTCTCATGCCCGGGGGGAGCCCAGCCCCTTGCAGCTGGTGAGCCAGCCTCCACTCCCGGTCACAGTGTGTGGTGTCAGCTATCATGGGTCCCCATGCCAGGTTCCTGCTTCTCACAGTCCTTCTCACGGTTGTTGGGAGTTTTTCTATCCTTCCAGTGTTCTTCGAAGACAGTTTATGATGTATTATCAAGGGAAGCCTGAAAGGGAAACTGGTCACCACGCAACGAGATCTGGAGTCCTGCCCTCTTTCTACACTTCGTCACACAGACCTAGCCCCACAGCCCTCTAGTTGCACGGCCTGATTGAGAAAAGTATGCAGAGGCTGAGTGTGTGTGTAACAGACCACATCATAGCCATCGAACATTTATCAATTCCCATTTAGGGTTTCAGTGAATCTTCAGTAGTCTGTGTGTTCTTTGTTGGTCGCCTGGTTTAGATGTTCCGTGAATTGTTTTTCCTCTTCTAGCATTGATGACGGACATCTATGAATTGTTAATATTTACCGGGGGCTGTGCTGAGTGCTTTACATGTGTATTTTTCATTTGGTCTTCGCTGTAACTAGGAGTAGGTGGTTTTGCTCCTTTCACAGAGGAGGATACTGAGGCCGGGAAAAGGTCACTGGCATGCATAAATCCCAAGCTAGTCAGTAGCAGAGCTAGCCTTTGAATCGGGGTTTTTCTGACTCCAGATTCCGTGCCTTAAACTGACCTCCTGAATGTATCCACTGGGATAAATTTTTCAAAATGGAATTGGTGGATCAGATGGTATATGAGTTTAAAATATGGATAGATATTTCCAACCAATTTTTCAAGGCATTGCCCGGTGTTTACCTATCTTGCGTATGTGCTTATTTGCACCAACAGTATTTATATTTTAGTTTTGCTTTTTAAAACAAATCTTGTAGGCCAGGTGCGGTGGCTCATGCCTATCATCCCAGCATTTTGGGAGGCTGAGGTGGGAGGACTGCCTGAGCCCAGGAGTTTGAAACTGGCTTGGGCAACATAGCGAGGCCCAATCTCCCAAATAAATAAATGATATTTTTAAAAACAAAATAACACAGAGCCCTTGGAAATCGAAAGTCTAGCAAGAGGAGAAAACGTCTCTCGAGGTTGTCTTCAATTATTAGTGAATTTAGGCGTGTTTTCTTGCTTCAAAGCTGAATCTGTTTTTCATGGAAAATGGCAATAGACATATGCAGTATGACCTCCTAGTTAAGAAGGTCGGAAGCAGAGGTACATTGTTTGGGGTTGCACGTATACGTAGTAAAAATGTTTGTGGTTTCCACAAAATTGAGGAGTGTGGTGACCTTGGGTGAGAGGGAAGGAACACAGGAGTTTCTGGGAACAGGCACTGTTCTCAATGACCTGGGCAATGGTTACCTGGTGTCTACCCTGTACTTATTTGTGATAGTTAATGTCTTTCAGACTTTTCTGTGTTATCTTTCACAGTTTATTTTTTTAAAATGAGTGGTGTCTTTGGCCAAAAACTATCTTCTATTTGAAAAAGCTGGAGTCACGTTAAAAAAAAAAAAAAAAAAAAAAAGTAAGCTGTTGTAGCACAGCCAGGAACAGTGCAGTGGTACTGGGGTTGCACACCTAGTTTCTCCGCCCCGCCCTGTAGTCCTGACGTGCTTGTTGACACAGCCCCGCAGCATTGCCAAGGGCTTACTCAGCAGGCCAGGACTGTTCTAACCACTTCACCTGAATTTACTTGTTTAAGCCTCACCGGTGACCCTAGGTAGGTATTATTATTTATTACTTTATTTTGTTTTGTTGGTTTTTTGAGACAGGGTCTCAATGTGTCACCCAGGCTTCAGTGCAGTGGCAGAATCACAGCTCACCGTCTCCAACTTCTGAGCTCAGGCAATCCTCCCACCTCAGCCTTCTGAGTAGCAGGACCACAGGCTAATTTTAAAATGTTTTTGCAGAGACAAGCTCTCACTTGTTTCCCAGGCTAGTCTTGAACTCCTGGACTCAAGCAGTCCTCCCACCTTGGCCTCCCATTGTGCTAAGATTACAGGTGTGAGCCGATGCACTTGGCTTGTTTGTTACCTTTTTACAGTTAAGAAGATGGAGATGAAAGAAGGTTGACATAACTTGTCCGAAGTCTCACAGTTAGTGAGCAGCTGAGCAGAGACTCTGACCCAGGCAGTCTGGCCACAGGACACTCTCCCCACTGTGCTGTACTGCTTTCCCTGGCCAGGGGTTTCAAGCTTGGGGACTGTGGGTCCCTGGGAGGTCCATGGCTGAGGTTCAGAAGGTTTATAAACACCATGAAGTCATATGAAAAATGTACACATTTTTCTGCAGGGCGAGTCCCACATATCCCCAGATGTTCTGTTACCACCTGCAAAAGGCAGACACGCTCCCGCCCGAGCCCCCACTTGCTGTACTCTGTTACAGTCCTCCTTGTCAATGCGCTCTGTGCTCCTAGAACTGGTGTCCCAGAAAGCCACCCTGCTTTAGGCCCCACCCCAGCAGTGGGGCCCTCAAGAGGGTCTGAAGATGAGCAGGTGCACAGACCCCCAGCCGAGCCTCATCTTCACACGAGCAGGCATGGGCTCTTCATCTGGTTGCTTCTGTGGAGCAGTGTGGATTGTTAACACTAGGAAGTAACCGTTAAAAATGTATTTTTTTCCTGTAACCAGATTGCTGTAACTATACACTAACTGTGTGTGAAAAAAGTTGTAGTCCTGCTAAAAGCTCCTCTGTCCCTGCCTATATAAATGAAACTCTTAATGTCCCTACTTCAGAACACTGACTCCATTCCTTTGGAGTTGGTGTTTCCAGGTGGGCTGTCCTCAATCATTACACATGAATAAACTCTCTTTAAGTTAAATAAATCAATTTACAAAATTTAATTTTTCGAGAACAGAAAATGCAAAAGATCGGCCGGGCACGGGGGCTCAAGCCTGTAATCCCAGCACTTTGGGAGGCCGAGACGGGCGGATCACGAGGTCAGGAGATCGAGACCATCCTGGCTAACATGGTGAAACCCCGTCTCTACTAAAAAAATACAAAAAACTAGCCGGGCAAGGTGGCAGGCGCCTGTAGTCCCAGCTACTCGGGAGGCTGAGGCAGGAGAATGGCGTGAACTCGGGAGGCGGAGCTTGCAGTGAGCCCTGATCGCGCCAGTGCACTCCAGCCTGGGCAACAGAGCGAGACTCCATCTCAAAAAAAAAAAGAAAAAAAAAGAAAATGCAAAAGATCAAAACTCTGTAAACAAAAAAAGGAGACTGTGTTAAGCAGTGTGGAGCCCCTGCATTCCCGCAGTCCTGTTTCTTCACACATGTCAGTATCCCCTGTAGGTAACTGCTTTTCTTCAGATAAAAGCAAATAAGAACACCCCCCGCTTTTACATGAAAACATTGCATGCTGTATGGATGGTCTGCACCCTTGTGTTTTCACTGGACAGTGCGTATAGATCTCTTTATGAGTGCATAGAAAATAGGGTTAACGGTCGGGCGTGGTGGCTCACGCCTGTAATCCCAGCACTTTGGGAGGCCGAGGTGGGTGGATCACGAGGTCAGGAGATCGAGACCATCCTGGCGAACACAGTGAAACCCCGTCTCTACTAAAAATACAAAAAAAATTAGCTGGGCGCGGTGGCGGAGGCCTATAGTCCCACCTACTCGGGAGACTGAGGCAGGAGAATGGCATGAACCCGGGAGGCGGAGGTTGCAGTGAGCCGAGATCGCGCCACTGCACTCCAGCCTGGGTGACAGAGCGAGACTCCGTCTCAAAAAAAAAAAAAGAAAATAGGGCTAACATGTTTATTTCCATCCCAGGCACTGTTGTAAGCATTTGACATACGGCTACAGTAACTCACTGAGCTTTCTT
The DNA here is from genome assembly GCF_007565055.1 of Rhinopithecus roxellana. Lineage (NCBI taxonomy): Eukaryota > Metazoa > Chordata > Mammalia > Primates > Cercopithecidae > Rhinopithecus > Rhinopithecus roxellana. Next base: position 71,477,390 of record NC_044568.1, on the reverse strand, counting down.
CCAGTCCTGTGAGGGAGTCCTTTTATTATCCCCATTCCACAGATGAGGACTGTGGGACACACAAAGGCCAAGTAACTTTCACAGGATCACACAGCAAGTTAGCAGAATGCATCATCTTTCCTCTTAGATTATGAGTTCTTGGTGCACCAAGGGCATGATTTTAATGACACCAACCTCCGTTTAGCACTTTGTCAAAAGCGGGTGCTTGGTGTTTGCTGAGTGAAGAGGTGGTCCGTTGATCCCACAGGGTAGCCATCTTTCTGTAGAACATTGGGCACAGGCATTTATGCTGAACATCTATCCCTTAGTCACCTGCTACTAGGAAGTTACATCTTAGATGCACACTTTCATTATGGCTTATCAAGTCACTTACAGTTGGCAACAAAGATGTTACGTGTCTGTAATTTGCTGACATATCTAGTCGCTGGAAGTACCGGCCAGAATGAGGTCAGAAGAATGACTAATAAATATTTTCAGGGTGGCAGATTTCCCTTGAATAGGGCATGTTATTAAATTCAAAATTCTATCTGTGTGACTTAAACATTTAGCTGTTTATTTTTAATCTACTGAAGAACTCTTCATGGGTTTTGTGACCAGCACCAACAGGAAAGCATGAAGTGTTCAAAGTTAAGGAAATTCTCGAGGGAAAATCTGCAGTTGGATGCCATCTCACCTCTAGAGGCCAGCCTAGATCAGCTCAGTTCTAGACATGAGGGCTGCAGGCAGGCCCCTGATACAGCCGTGGTTTTGACATAGATCTTCAGGGGTTTCGGTCTGAGCATCCTGCCCTGTTGGCCTGGAGCTCAGGGCTGGCACTAGGGGTTACTATGAGAGGAGGTCTGTAAAGCCCTGCAGGTGTGGGGGGTGCGATGGACGTCTGGTTGCTCAGTGTTCTGTGATGGTTTCTGCAGGGGGTAAAGGAAGTGGTATCTTTGACGAATCAACGCCCGTGCAGACTCGACAGCACCTGAACCCACCTGGAGGGAAGACCAGTGACATTTTTGGGTCTCCGGTGACTGCCACTTCACGCTTGGCACACCCAAACAAACCCAAGGTACGGACAGCATTCCGACATGACAGAGCAGCAGCAGGTATGCCAGGTACTCTTTCCAAGAAGGCTCCAAGGCAGATGTGACATGTTTTTAGGGAGAATCATTGTGGGTGATGTGGATTGTCCTGGATGCAAAAGCATTAGTCATCGAGTTTGGAAGTTCCCCTGCGTCACCCAGGAAACAGTCCAGCCTTGTGCTGACTGAAGCTGTGGGGTAAGCTGCTCCTGTGCCGGTGGCGGATGCCCACGGGCTGCGGCGGCTCCTCACTGCAGCGCTGTGGGGCGCGGAGAAGAGAGGGAACAGAATGTGCAGCAGAGGAGCCGGGCCCTTGTCCGTCTTCCACTCTTCCTGTTTCATCTTGGAAAGGAAAAGCGACAGTTCTTTTTTGATGGGCTTTTCCCCACACAGTTGAGGTCCTCAACTGGTTACCTGTGCAGATTGTCAGCACTTGACTGAACTGTAGCTGACGCCTCTGACCCAGTAATGGCATCAGTAGAATAAGACGAGACCTGGAAAGGAGAGGAACGCCTGAGCAATGATCAGTTAGATCTGCAGCCTCCCTGGGCTATGGTGGAGGGCTTGCCTAGGCCAGTCTCAGCTTCCCTGAGGACCAGAGCCTGCACTGCCTTAGCTTGGACATTAGTTTGAGTGGTGGCATAACATTTCTAGGGTTTACTGCAGCCACCATTCGTCAGTAAGAAAGGCCAGGATTTATTACTAACATAATTAGCAATATTTTAAAATATGTTTATTCACTTTTCTACCTTTTTTGTGGTTAAAAAATATGGTCTAGTTCCCTAAAGCAGAAAATTCTTAAAATAAAATTCGTAACCATTTCTGGAGTTACTTAAGCTTAGAAAACTGCTGCACATTTATCGGCTTATATGCTGGAAGATGGCCCATTGAAGAATTGAAATGGAAATGTAGACAGAAAGGAGAGGACATGAGTGGATGAGAGTGTCGACTGCGGCCAGCCTGGTTTAGATTGCCCTACATCTCTCTTGTGCTGGCGTCTCTGCAGCGACATCTCTTTCCATTGTAAAGTCTTACAGGACCCGTTAGACTCTGCTGAGGTTGGTTGGGTTTTTTTGTTTGTTTGTTTTCTTTGAGACAGAGTCTCATTCTGTGGCCCAGGCTGGAGTGCGGTGGCACGATCTCAGCTCACTGCAGCCACTATCTCCCGGGTTCAAGCAATTCTGCCTCAGCCTCCCAAGTAGCCAGTATTACAGGCGTGCACCAACATGTTCGGCTAATTGTTGTATTTTTAGAAGAGATGGCGTTTCACCATGTTGGCCAGGCTAGTCTTGAACTCCTGGCCTCAAGTGATCCACCTGCCTCAACCTCCCAAAGTGCTGGGATTACACACGTGAGCCACTGTGCCCAGCCATGCTGTCTGAGTTATTTTCAAGAGAGCATCTCTTTGGGAAGTATCTTTGGGGGCTTTACTACAAGCTGAACTTTGGCCAGATCAGAAATGTCCTAAAAGTCAGCAATTCGGCCGAGCGCAGTGGCTCACGCCTGTAATCCCACCACTTTGGGAGGCCAAGACAGGCGGATCATGAGGTCAGGAGATCAAGACCATCCTGGCTAACATGGTGAAACCCCATCTCTACTAGTAAAAAGGACCTGGGCGTGGTGGCGGGTGCCTGTAGTCCCAGCTGCTCAGGAGGCTGAGGCAGGAGAACTGTTTGAACCCGGAAGGCAGTGGGCACAGTAAGCCAAGATCACGCCACTGCACTCCAGCCTGGGAGACAGAGTGAGACTGTCTCAAAAAAAAAAAAAAAGTGAAAAGGCAACCCACAAAATGGGAGAAAATATTTGCAAATCATATTTGATAAGGGGTTACTACTATCTACTATCCAGAATATATAAAGAATGCCTACAACTCAACAACAAAATAACAAACCCGATTCAGAAATGGCGGTAGACTTGAATGTACATTGCTCCAAAGAAGAGATACAAGCAGCCAAAAACCACCTGAAAATATGCACAGTGTCATTAGTAATTGGGGACATGCACATCAGAAACCCGTGATTTGCCAGTGCATGCCTGCTCAGATCGTTTGATGTAAAAATGGAAAATAAGAGTTAGTGAGGATGCGGAGAAACTGGAACCCTCATGCATTGCTGGTGGGAATGGAAAATGGTGCAATGGCTGTGGATACTGCCAGTTCTTCAGAATTAAGCAGGATTACCACATAACCAAATAATTCTGCTCTTAAGTGTGTACTCAAAAGACTTGAAAACAAGGAGTCAAACACTAGATCCTTGCACCAGGATTATTCACAGTAGTCCAAGGGCGTGAATGACTCAGTCGTCCATCCACAGATGACTGGGTAAACAACATGTGGTCTGTCCATACAATGGAATATTAAAGGAATGGAGCATTGACACACGCTACAGCATGGATGAACCTTGAAAATATTATGCCAAGTATTTGAAAAATTGACTTTGAGGCTGGGCACAGTGGCTCACGCCTATACTCCCAGCACTTTGGGAGGCTGAAGCAGGCAGATCACTTGAGCCCAGGAGTTTGAGACGAGCTGGGCAACGTGGCAAAAACCATGTCTCTACAAAAAATACAAAAAATAGCCGAGTGTGGTGGCTCACGCCTGTAGTCCTCACTACTCGGGAGGCTGAGGTGTGAGGATCGCTTCAGCCCAGGAGGTAGAGACTGCACTGAGCCGAGATCACAGCACCGCACTCCCACCTTAGTGACTGAACAAGACTCTTGTCTCCAAAAAAAAAAGAGAATTGACTTTGATATGTAAGGAATCATTAATATTTGCAGTTTTGAGGGTGTTATTGTTACTTTTTAGAGGATGTTTTTAAGAGCTACATCTTGAAATTTGTATGGATAAATGAAATACCAGATTTGTTTCAGAATAATCTGTAGAGGGTTTGCAGGGACTGAGGTCAGACACACAAACATTTTTGTAAATTAAAAGATTATATGCCCTGGTTTTCATTGTCCATTTCAATGAGGGTAAAATTTTCTGAGTGAGTCCTGACTTGGTGGTTTGCCTGTTGCAGGATCATGTTTTCTTATATGAAGGAGAAGGACCACAATCGGATCTTACAGGTGAGCTTTTGTTTTCTTTCTCTTCTCTTGAGTGGCCTCATTCTTTCTGGAAGAGCTGCTGCTGTGTCCCCTGAGAATGAAAGAGAGTCTTTCTCTGCACCTTCCAGGCCACCTGATTAAAATAAGCTCGGGTGTGTCCACTGCAAGAGGATTCCGCATTTGAAGAAGGCTGCGGTGAAACCTTGGGACTTTGTTGTCTTGCTCATCAGCCTAGGCCCAGGGCCATGGGGTCGTCTCCCAGAAACGGATCTGTGTAGTGAAGGGCAGGCATCCCAAACTTACAGTCCACTTACTCAAGGCCAAGCGCAGAGCTGGCAGAACTAATCGAGAAGAGAGGGGCCCAGGGGAGGGATGAGGAATGGGGAGGGTGTCTCCATGGTGGGTCACCCCCGGGAGTGAGCCACTGCTCAGGCTTAGCGGCAGACTTCGACTCTCCCTGCGGCCCTTTAGCCTGACCTTGGGCATCGGTTTCTGCCTTTGGGTCTCCATTTCCCTTAACTAATGACCAAGATTTGTGGGATTTCATTCACCTTGGAAAAGCCCAGTGTAACAGCCACAGGGCCTGCCTTTGCCTCGCTAAGCCCTCGGCTAGGACACATTTGCTCTCCTCCTCATGGTCACTCTCAGGAAGCTTGAGATGGAAGAAATGGTATCTAACAAGCAATATGAAGAAACAATTCACTTAGGAAGAAATCAAGGAGTATTTATAGTAGCAAGCCCCAACTTTATGCCCATTTCAAAACTGCATCTGCTAATTGCAATGAGTTGCTTGGGTACCAGATGAAAAGCCTGTCTGTATTGTCTTCTCTTTCCCAGTTACAGCGTGAATTTCTTGCAAGTTACTCTATGACACACTGTTTATTTCTGCAGCCTGCCTGTCAGGGTCACGGGTTGCCTCTAACGCAATGGTGTGCTAACTTTGTGTCCCACAGCAGCAACAAGCATCCCAGCTGGAGCACAGCCAGGTGAGAAAGGCAGCGCCAAAGAAGCAGGCCTCGCCAAGGAGCAGGAGCCCACGCCCACAGTCGACAGCCATGAGCCCCGGCTGGGGCCGCGGCCTCGCTCTCACAACAAGGTCCTAAACCCGCCGGGAGGCAAATCCAGCATCTCCTTCTACTAAGAGAAGCCACTGCTCCACCTGGAGCCAGACCAGAAACTCAAGAGATAGGGTAGCAATGTTTTAATTTCCTTTTGCCCAAATGAGCGGGGTGGGAAGAGGGTTAGTCGTGTGTGAGCCTGGCTGCTCAGCGTCTCCACGGCCGTCTTGAGAGCTGCCTGGAGACCCGTGCCTTCCAGACGGCTGGGAGGTGCCTCTGTGGAGATGAAATGGGGCACCCCAACCATCGCTCGTGTGTAGTCCAGGTTTGAGAGGAACTGGAAGTGGGGTGAGGGTGGGGAGGTGGGGCAGGGCATGGTCCTTGGATCAGCAGTCTGCCAGCTGATTGGATGTCTAGGAATGACTGAAAGAAACCAAAACAACCTGTCTGCCGCTGCTGTGGAATGGAGGCGGCGTAAGCAGAAACACTAACAGTATATTGACCTCTTAGCAGAACGGCTTCCATTCTGGAGACCACGGCTGCTGAATCCAGCGTCCCCCCTTCATTTTACCCCCAGTGTATTTGTTCTGCAGTCTTTTCTTGAAACATCTTGATTGCTCTTCCTCGGCAGCTTTCAAAAAACCAAATAGTTGTTATCTGTCTTTTGCTTTATGGAAGATTTTTTTGGTGCCCTGACCCTCTGAAGTGCCCAGTTCCTGCTATCTGAAACCTCGGCCTGATCTGATCTCATGTCATAGGGCTGGTCTTGGTCCTTTACATGCCAGTTTTGCTTGTGAATTCTTCCTTTTTCCCTCTTATCAGCCTTAAGTCTAGGCCTTTGTTGTTCTCCAATGAGGTAGACAGTTCCCTTCACAAGCCACAGTTCTTCCCATAAATGAGGCCTACTGACCTCTGTGGGACTTTCAAAATCTATTCAGATACATCTAAGTAAGTGGCTTAAGTTCTTCCTGTGTCTGTCTTTATTCCTTAATTGGTTGGTGGAAAGAAGAGATGCTTGGGAACCTTGGGTTCTTAGGTTTGGATTCTTTAATAATATCTAAAAAGCTATTTTTAAATACCAGCTTTACATAAATGATTGTTGACTCTGGTCTGTTTCTGACACCTTTCCAGAAAAAAGTCCATTGTTCAGGTACACCAAAGAGGAAGAAGAGCTGTGTAGGCCACCCTCTACAAAGCTTTATAAACCTCTGGATCTAACTCACAAGCTTCCGGAAGAGACTACAGACCTTAGGCCAGGAGATGAAAGCGTTCAGTAGCAAAGTCACACCTGTCCAATTCCCTGAGCTTTGCTCACTCAGCTATTACGGGATGGCAAAGGTGGTGTTGCTTTCATCTTCAGGCAGAAGCCCCTTCCCATCTCCCTAAAGGGCTGCAGGCTCAGTTCTCATGCTGTGCTTGGGTGGGCATCTGTTAACAGAGGAGAATGTCTGGGTGGTGGCAGCTTTGCTCTGAGTGCCTATAAAGCTAATACTTGGTGCTAGAAACATCATCATTATTAAACTTTAGAAAAGCAGCAGCCATGTCCAGTTAGGCTCATGTTGCCTCAGTGCTTAAGTGCCTGCAGAAGCTGCCTGCCAAGCTCCCCTTCCTACACCTGGCACGCTGAGGGGTCTGCACATGGCTTTGTCAACCAAAGACAGCTCCCCCCTTTTGATTGCCTGTAGACTTTGGAGCCAAGAAACACTGTGTGACTCTACACACACCTCATGTGGTTTAGCTTCAAAGTCATTGATGCAACTTAAAAGGAAACAGTTTAATGGTGGAAATGAACTACCATTTATAACTTCTTTTTTTTAATTGAGAAAATGATTCACGAATTCCAAATCAGATTGCCAGGAAGAAATAGGACATGACCATACTGGGCCCTGTGATTCTCCCAGCCCCTGCTGTCCACTAGGTGAGAGGAAAAACTCTTTACTTCTGCTCCTGGCAGGGACTTCTGGGTGGTGGGAGAAACCAGAGATGGGAATGAGGAAAATAGGAACTTTCGCAGAAGCCTCTGGGCGGCTGGGACGGAGCCCCTGACGTTACTTCTCTCGCATCTGTCCTGCCTTCTTTCCCTCTGCGCGGCTGTGGGGCGGGATTCAGAGTGCTTCGTCTGGTCACCGGGAGAAGAGGAGTTCCTGCACATGCAAGTCCTGCTCTGTGGCTGTCATTTGCATTTGGGAGGTGTTCTGTATGTCTGTATGTTGGGGACTGCCTGTATTTGGAAGGTTTAAAACCTAGCATCCTGTCCTCACCCTCTAAGCTGCACTGAGAAATGACTTGTCTGTATTTGTATTAAGCCTTAACACTTTTCTTAAGTGCATTCGCTGCCAACATTTTTCTAGAGCTATACCAAAACAAAAAGCCTGTACTCACATCACAATGTCATTTTGATAGGAGCGTTTTGTTATTTTTACAAGGCAGAATGGGGTGTAACAGTTGAATTAAACTTAGCAAACATGTGCTCAGAGCCTTTGCTGTCAGTTGTGTGTGTCCCTTACAGTCCCTTCCCCCACAGCTCTTCTTGCTGAAAGGGTTTGCCTGTTTTGTTTCATTGTTTTGCCTTTAGCCAGAGGATGCCAGAATTAATCTTCTCAAAGCTTTGAGTAGAACAATTGGGGGAATAAGCCAGTTTTGTTTTCTGTTTCTGTAACTTAAGTGAAGGGTTTTTTTTCCCTTGTATGCCACTTGTCCTAACATATCCTTAAGGTGTTTAACCTGCCTCTGACCTGGCTTGCAATGCATAGGTGAGGAGAAGCAGAGAGCTTGTCATATTCAAGTCATGTCAAGAAAACAGGTGGGCATGGTGGCTCGGGCCTCTAGTCTTTGGGTCTTTGGGAGGCCAGGGTGGGAGGATTACTTGAGCTCAGGAGTTTGAGACCAGCCTAGACGACATACTGGGACCCTGTCTCTACAAAAAAAAAAACTTTTTAAAATTAGCCGGGTGTGGTGGTGCATGCCTGTAGTCCCAGCTACTCTGGAGGCTGAGTGAGACAGGAGGATCACTTGAGACCAGGAGGTTGAGGCTGTAGTGAGTGATGATCATGCCACTGTACTTCAGCCTGGAACACAGAGCAAGACCCTGTGTCCAAAAAAAAAAAAAAAAAATGAGTTTCTTTCCTTCTGATTTATTAGCTGTTTTCATATGTCCTCAGACATAGTTAATATCCTTACAGGCATTATGTGGATTCAGGGTAAACTTCTCAGACTATGAGCCTGAGAGTCCCCCTCTAGAAGGCTCCACAGCATTCTGCCTGCTAGATCGGGGCCAGATGAGATTAAAGTCAACGCTTGAGAACGAAAACCAACATGCATTAACTGAAACACCATTTTCACTTGTTCATCTACAGGGTGTAGAGCGAATTCCAAGAACCTGGCTAGGCAATGACACACTAAGTTTCCTATTTCTAGCGGCTGCCAAAGCCATCAGCAAGCATGGAAACCTCTGAGAGTCACAACTCCTCTGTCTCCAGAGGCCTGGCACTGGCCAAATCTAGAAGGATGCAGGATGGCGCCACCTGGTACAGGGTGAGGGTGTGAAGAAGACCTCGAAGGGTTGCCACCTCAAGCCCCGTGCCTTGTCCAGGAATACACAGGCTCTTTTGATGTCAGATAACTTTGCTGTATGATCTTTGTGGTGTGCCTGGTGGGTCACACCCTGTGAGCGTGTAGATGCCTCCTCCCGTGCTGGCTGCTTAATTTCTTCTGCACTCATAATCCTTAGCATCTTGAAATCCATCATTGAAATATTCCTGTTTTATGTGTGGCTACAAAGTGCCATCTAAAGATGCTCTCTAAAACTCAACTCATGAAGATGAGAGGAACATCACAGGGAACTGTGTGACTTCTTAGGCATTAGGGCAGATACTTAGAAATTAAAGTTGAATTTTAGAAACTTACATCTTACATTTTACAAGCCTATCTTACATTTTAAGGTCTTTTAATGAGAAAAAGTTGCATCCCAAATAATATTTCCAAATCTGAAAGGAAGTCAACTCCTCTATTACTAGAAGTTCTTTCTTTTTTTTTAGACAGAGCCATTCTGTCACCCAGGCTGGAATGCAGTGGCACAATCTCTGCTCACTGCAGCCTCAACCTCCCAGGCTCAAGTGATCCTCTCACCTCAGCCTCCCAAGTAGCTGGGACTGTGGGCATGCACCACCACGCCTGGCTGATTATTATTATTTTTTATTTTTATTTTTGGTAGAGTCTGGGTTTCACCTCCTCGGCCTCCCAAAGTGCTGGGATTATAGGTGTGAGCCACTGTGCCCAGCTCTAAGAGGTTCTGATTCAGCACCACCTTTCAGGAGCAGACCAGCTGTATGATTCCATAAGCGTCGAGAATTACCCAGCATATCATCTTGTTATAATTTCATTGTTGTAACCAACTTCAAGTAACAAATCTGCCCAATCATGGTAGTGATAATTAATCAATTGAGTTGATGGCCAAGTCTGTTGGGCTCTCCCTGTGGTAGCATTGCTCCTAGTGTGCTACCTCAGAAATTCAAAGGGCTCAGATTTCTCAAAGGTATAAAGCAGAAGCTTTAAACATGCCCCAGAATGCAAGCTTGCTCTTACTCACTCACCAGGAAGAATTATAGATTACATCTGTTTGCCCAGCCGCGTCATTTTCACTTTATAGAACCTCACAACTCTCTATAGCCTTTATTGCACGTTATTTGCTGGAGATGGTGCCATGCGCCTTTCATGGATTAGCTGACATTCCTAATAAGCTGGATATTTTAGGCTCGGTTTTGCAGGCTTAGAAATGGAGATTTGGGGCCAGGTGCGGTGGCTCATTCCTGTAATCCCAACACTAGGAGGCCGAGGCGGGTGGATCACCTGAGGTCGAGTTCGAGACTGGCCTCACCAGTATGGTAAAACCCCATCTCTACTAAAAATTAGAAAAATTAGCTGGGTGTGGCCGGGCGCGGTGGCTCAAGCCTGTAATCCCAGCACTTTGGGAGGCCGAGACGGGCGGATCACGAGGTCAGGAGATCGAGACCATCCTGGCTAACACGGTGAAACCCCGTCTCTACTAAAAAATACAAAAAACTAGCCGGGCGAGGTGGCGGGCGCCTGTAGTCCCAGCTACTGGGGAGGCTGAGGCAGGAGAATGGCGTGAACCCGGGAGGCAGAGCTTAAAGTGAGCTGAGATCTGGCCACTGCACTCCAGCCTGGGCAACAGAGCGAGACTCCGTCTCAAAAAAAAAAAAAAAAAGAAAAATTAGCTGGGTGTGGTGGCACGCACCTGTAGTCCCAGCTACTCAGGAGGCTGAGGCAGGAGAATGGCTTGAACCTGGGAGGTGGAGGTAGCAGTGAGCTGAGATGGCGCCACTGCACTCTAGCCTGGGCAACATAGTGAGACTCCATCTCAAAAAAAAAAAAGAAATGGAGATTTGGCAAAATTAAGTCACTTGGGATCCTAGGAAATTGGAATCTGAGACTGAAACCTCTTAGTGGGATGGTTGAACATCTACACGGTAAATTATGTTGCAAGGAGAAAATGTGAAAAACACAATAGGGCCTGGCATGGTGGCTGACACCTATCATCTAAGCACTTTGGGAGGCCAAGGGGAGAACCGCTTGAGGCCAGGGGTTCAAGACCAGCCAGGGTAACATAGTGAGACCTCCTCTACAAAAATGTTTCTAAAATTGGCCCAGCAGTGGTGGTGCACACCTGTAGACCCAACTGCTTAGGAGGCTGAGGTGGGATCACTTGAGCCTAAGAATTCAAGTGAGCCCTGATCATGCCAGTGCCTCCAGCCTGAGCAACAGAGTGAGACCCTGCCTCTAAAAACTGAACCAAAAAAAAATCAGTAGGGTGTCAGCTACGAGAGTTACTGTTTAGGTGCAATCAGGTTAGGATAAGAGGATCTGAACTGATGAGCATTTCAGTGGGTGAAAAACAGTAAGTGGCCATTCCTGTTAGCATTAAGCAGTCACTGATGCGGTTTCATCAGAATTCACAATACATGTATGGCTCCCAAACAGTTTCAAAGTCTTGGGTTCATGGTGTCCCCCTGCCCAGCAAAATAAAGTGCAAATCTTACGGAGCAACACATTTTCAGTTCAGGCCTCAAGCACTTCCAGAGACAAAAGTCCTGGGGACAGTAGCTCAGCACGGGGGAAAGGGGAGCCTGAGCCAAGAGTCAACCAGGATGACATGCAGAATCAGACCGGCAAAGGCTGCAGATACTGTAGTTATGAGGCACACACACAAAGCTTAAAGATAAATACGTGGTTGGAAGTATAAGAGCCTATCAAAACTGCTAGAATATAAGAAATCAAATAGCACAAAAATAGAATCAGTGGCTCAGGCCTGTAATCCCAGCACTCTGGGAGGCCGAGGGAGACGGGTGGATCACTTGAGGTCAGCAGTTCGAGACCAGCCTGGCCAACATGGTGAAACCCCGTCTCTACTAAAAATACAAAAAAAAAAAAAAACAGCCAGGCGTTAATGGCGCGTCAGTAGTCCCAGCTACTCAGGAGGCTGAGGCAGGAGAATCGCTTGGACCCAGGAGGCGAAGGTTACAGTGAGCCGAGATCGTGCCATTGCACTCCAGCCTGGGCGACAAGAGCGAAACACTGCCTCAAAAAAAAAAAAAAAAAAAAATCGCTGAAATAAATAACCCAATGGATGGGTTAAACAGATTGCACATAGCTGAAAAGAAACCGAAAATCTGGCCGGGCGCGGTGGCTCTCGCCTGTCATCCCAACACTCTGGGAGGTCGAGGCGGGTGGATCACTTGAGACCAGCCTGGCCAACATGGCGAAACCCCGTCTCTAAAATACCAAATACTGAAAGTACAAAATTAGCTGGTCTGTAATCCCAGCTACTCCGGAGGCTGAGGCAGGAGAATCACTTGAACCCGGAAGGCGGAGGTTGCAGTGAGCCGGGATCGCGCCACTGCACTCCAGCCTGGGACAGAGCGAGACTCCATCTCAAAAAAAAAAAAAAAAAACGAAAATCTGAAGCAGTCACACAGTGCATTAGGGAGAAGTAGGCGAAAGGAAGGAGGCCACGCTACTGGGTTTCAGGATGAGATGGGCGTTGAGGGTGCATTCACAGAATCCCGGGAGGAGCCAGCTGACTGCGGAAGGCACTAGGAGAGGGGAGGCGCTGGGCGCGGACTGAGTGGGGAAGGCACTAGGAGGGGAGGCGCAGTGCTGTAGGGAACGCAGGCTCATCAGGGCGGCCGGGGTGGAGGCGCAGGCGCTGAGCCTTCACCTAAAGTCGCCGGTGTGTGCAGAGCCTGGAGATGCGACCGAAGTCACCAAAAGCCCAGGGTGGCGGGGACGTGCTCAAGCTACCGCGCGCTGGGGGTAGCGACCACCGCCGCCCCGCGGATCCCACCATCCTGGAGATACCGTCTGCCCGACTCAGCCGCGCTTCCGGCCCGAAGCCCGGCTTCCTCTGACGTCACGGCCCCTGCGCCCCCTGCCGTCGCGGCTGCGGCTGGGCGCGCGGGCACCGCCCCCTCTGGCTGGAGGGCGGGACTTCCGGCGAATGAGTGACGGGCGCTTCCTCGGCAGCAGCGGCGGCTGAGCCCTGAGGCGACAGCAGCTGCGGGAGGCGACGGGCCGCGGCCTGCAGGACCTGAGGCAGCCGGGGAGGGCCGGGCGAGCCGGCCAGATAGCGAGCCGCGCTGGCGGCGGCGGTGGCCGCGATGATGGAGATCCAGATGGACGAGGGCGGCGGCGTGGTGGTGTACCAGGACGACTACTGCTCCGGCTCTGTGATGTCGGAGCGGGTGTCGGGCCTGGCGGGCTCCATCTACCGCGAGTTCGAGCGCCTCATCCACTGCTACGACGAGGAGGTGGTCAAGGAGCTCATGCCGCTGGTGGTGAACGTGCTGGAGAACCTAGACTCGGTGCTCAGCGAGAACCAGGAGCACGAGGTGGAGCTGGAGCTGCTGCGCGAGGACAACGAGCAGCTGCTCACCCAGTACGAGCGCGAGAAGGCGCTGCGCAGGCAGGCGGAGGAGGTGCGTGGGCCGCGGGACCCGCCCGCATCCCCGTCCCGGACCCCCAGCCAGCCCCGGGTCCGGGACCCACACCTGTCCCGACCCCAGACCTCGCCCCGGCGCCGCGGACCCGCAGACCCCGCCCCGAGACCCGCCTGGACCCCCATCCCCCGCCCCGGGACTTCCCCACCCCCTCTGCCCGCCGTGAGACACCTCCCTAGAGCACCCCCCGCCTGCCCCGGGACCCCACCCCGATCCCCGGGGACCCCGTTTTCCGCCCAGGCCTGGGCCCTGGCCCCCTCCTCCGGGCCCCCAGCCCTGAACGCTCAGCCCCAAACCCGATGTGCCTGGCGTCATCCCCGGGGAGTTCAGCTTCAAAGCCAGGCCTCACTCTCCCCTCCCCACCCACCTCTGCATGCCAATTCCCTTTGCTTTCGTGCGTGTGTTCAGTCAAAACCGTTTCCCGATCCCAAGTGCTACCTCTGTTGGCTGCCATTCAAAACCCACCTAGAAAAGGAATCTCTGGTGTTCTTAGGGTGCTGCAGCCGTCTGCTGATGATGTTGGAGGCCTTGCCTTGTCCCTAATCCCGTATTTTGAAGGTCTGTGACATGGGTGAATTGGGTGGTTGATGTAAACACAGAACAAGGCCGCAAGGCGGGCTGCTCCTCTGTCAGCAGAAGGAACACTCGAGTTTCTGGAGGTGATCTCTTTGCCACTTGGTTCCTTGCTTGGCGAGATTGTTAGCTGATGTAGCCAGGGCTGAGAAGCCACTCTGGCTTCTGAGGAGTTAAAAGTCTGAGTTTGAAGCGTTTAATTCTGGGCTAGGATGTCTCCATAACCTGGAAATCGCTTATTTGTGAAGCAGTTACAAGAGCCGTGCCCTGTGGGGAGCTCCACTTAGCTTCATTCATTCACCGTCAGATACCGAGCTCGGCCTGCCTGCATGTGGGCCCAGAGCCTCGCCCTTTGTGGGAAACAGGTTCAGGGAGGCTGGTTCCCATCCCTGCTTTGCCTCTGTGACCTTGGCCTGTCGCCTGCCTGGGGTTTGATTTTCCATCAAAGGAGTGAAGTGCACTAGGGCGATCTCTTAAGCCCAGAAATTGCCTCATTCTAGGAGTTAGGTAATGCTGTTTGACTTGTGAATAGACATGTCTTAGGAAATGAGCTTCAATTTCTTTTCAAGTAATTTGGATTAACACATTCTTGGCTTTAATAGGAAAATAAAAGATGGTGTCAGTATTTTGGCTTTTTCTGAAACCAAGGTGATTTATGGCCTAGTTTGGTTTAAAACGTGTTTATAAAAATAATAACAGTATGTTATATCATGCCTCCTTTACCGCAGTTTCTATTGCGTTTGGGTCATGTCTGTCGGGAGGCAGTTGTGTGTTGATTGGAATGCCACGGTTCCAGCAAAACTGAGTTAAAGTTCTCAACCTTAGGGAACGCAAGGGTTCATGGATGTTGGAGCTCAGGGTGACTGTGGGCATTTTACTGGGAAGGAAACTTGTCCCGAGAAGTGGAGGGGCTGAACCAAGGTCACCCACCCCAGAAGTGCCCAGCCAGGATGCAGAGTGAACCCGACGCCGGCCTGGGCGCTTGCTTCCATGTCAGGCAGCTGCAGGCACCGGAGGGCTGCTCCCCAGAAGCTTGGAGTGCCAGGGCTCCCCTCGCTCAGCTGTGGAGCTGTGGTTGCCCCGCTGTGCTGGGCACCACCCTCCACTTCTCTCCCACACTCAGCGGCCTGACCTAGATTTCAGGTGGGTTTCTTCTCTTTCACCTTGTACCTATGTGGTCAGTATAGTGGATGAGAAGGAACTGACAGGAGAAAATCAAGATGGCCAACGTTAAGGCTAGAAATTATAACCTTGCCGCTTAAAAATGAGCTCTGCATGGGATAGGCGCTGCCCAGCTCTGTGCGGTTCACATGTAAGCTGCCATGAGTGCATCTGCCCTCCCCCAGGGCTCCCGCTGGACTGAGCTGGCGGGTGTGCTTGTGGTTTGCAAAGCTCTCGCCTTTAGTCTGAGACCCACCATTGCCCCAGCTCTTTAGAGAAGCTGCAGGGAGAGCTTCGGGAGCCGAGCCCCGAAGCCAACCAATGCTTGGCCAGCATGGAGGCTGTGATTAAACGCTAACAGTGCGCCCTTGGAAAGACCTCAGGGCCTTACAACTAAGGAAAAGGGCTCGATGCTGTCAACATTTGGCACGCCTCCTCCTCTACTGAATCAAGCAGACCTTCATTTCCAGCTTTGTAGACCATTGCTCCCTGTGGGTCAGCGTCTTTTCTAGGCAGGGACTTGTGATCACATAGACGTGTGTCTGATAAGAGGGGAGCGGGACGTCACATGCTGCAGGCATGTCTTGTTGCAGAGGAGCTCCTGGGTGAGCTGTCAGCAGAAGCTCCGTCCCCAGCCACTCAGCTCAAGAAGGCTTAGTCAGAGCTGGGTAACCTGAGCCACTGCAGCCTCTGAGCAGACAGAATCTGCAGGGTTTTGAAAAAGCCTGAGCAGAGCAGACATCCCTGTTCCCATCTTCTTGCTGGTAATAACCACAGTGATTCCCAGTGTGCTCTGAGACCAGGCAGCTGGGTGTATGGGAGTGACGGGAGCTAGAGAGGGTGGGGTCTCCCGAGAGAGTGACCCAAGCTGTGGAGTCTGCAGACCCCAGCCTGAGTGTCAGCCCGGCCCTCAGGAGCCACACACCCTGGGTCCATCCTCTTCCCCTCGCTGGGCTGCAGTGGCCGCGGACTTCGCAAGTCAGTTTCATCTCAAGATCCAAGCACCATCACTGGCTGTTGGTTGCCTGGAGAACTGTGGGTAGGCAGATGTAGCAGAGTCAGGGGAGAGCCCTTGACGGGTTCTCAGGGCCGCCATGGACGGCAGGCACCGGACATTGCTGTCCACCTACCAGACAGTGCAGTTTCTGGTTGTGCAGTTTCTGTTACAAAGTTTTCTAAATCCCTCAAGTTCTTTCTCAGTGGAAAAGAAGGTGGGAAATGGCAGCTGAACGGGGTGGCGGCTGGCGAGGAGCAGATGCTGCCTCCACATGCACCGTCCCGTGCAGCTCCAGAGGAGGGCTGTGCAGAGCCGCCACGTTTGCCCTACTTACCCGGGCGGCAAAGAGCCCTTCTCCCGTAGTGACCAACCACTTAGCTCACAAGAGGAAAAATAAGGTGTGAGAGATGACATGTGAGTATTAGTAGTCATTATTTGCCTTAAAATCTTCTTAACCCTAAAGAAACTGCTGCTGTTAACACCCCCAAGGCTCATGGCAGGCAGCTGGAGCGGGTGTTCTCTCAACAAGACCAGATCATGATGTTTGCTGATCATTCAGCATTTGATGCTGTGTAAGGAAAGGATGCAAGGAAAGATAGTTTTATCCAAAACTTACTTTTTCCTAGTTAAATAAAAGTTATCGGCCGGGCGCGGTGGCTCAAGCCTGTAATCCCAGCACTTTGGGAGGCCGAGACGGGCGGATCATGAGGTCAGGAGATCGACACCATCCTGGCTAACACGGTGAAACCCCGTCCCTACTAAAAAACACAAGAAACTAGCCGGGCGAGGTGGCGGGCGCTATAGTCCCAGCTACTCCGGAGGCTGAGGCAGGAGAATGGCGTAAACCCAGGAGGCGGAGCTTGCAGTGAGCTGAGATCCGGCCACTGTACTCCAGCCTGGGCAGCAGAGCAAGACTCCGTCTCAAAAAAAAAAAGTTATCAGCTGGGCACAGTGGCTCACATCTGTAATCCCAGCACTTTGGGAGGCTGAGGCAGGCAAGAGATGAGGTCTCGCCATGTTGCGCAGGCTGGTCTCAAACTCCTGGACTCAAGCAATCCTCCCACCTCAGCCTCCCAACATTTGACATTGAACTCCTGACCTCCTCATCTCAGGTCAGGAGTTCGAGACTAGCCTGGCCAACCTGGCAAAACCCCATCCCTGCTAAAAAAACAAAAGAAAAAAAAATTAACCGGATGTGGTGGCGGGCGCCTGCAGTCCCAGCTACTCGGGAGGCTGAGGCAGGAGAATCACTTGAACCCAGGAGGAGGATGTTCTGGTGAACCGAGATCACACCACTGCACTCCAGCCTGGGCGACAAGAGTGAGACTCTGTCTCTAAATAAATAAATAAATGTCATTCATTTCATAGAGTATTTGGGTAGGATTCAGCTGGAGATAACAAATACCATAATCTTGCTCTACAGAGATTATCAGTCTGCCATTTTTTCCTCTTTTTTTTTCCCTCCACCCCAGATGATCTGCAGGAAGTTTTTTCCATAAATGAATTAAGATGCATCAGCAATTTTTATTTTTGTTTTTCATATGACAAATAGTAAATTCACCACTGCTTAGCCAGAGTATGTGATTTCTTCTCCTGCCATGTTATGATATTAAGAACAGTTTTTTAAAAAATGTTTTTTAAATGAAGCTATCAAGATGAGTCCGCAAGAGCTGCCTTTCCTAGGTGCCTCTGAAAGCTGGTCTGGTGTAGCTGCACCACTCACCAGGAGTACAGCAGTCTCCCTAAAAGTGGAGCAAATACTCGTAGGAACCATGGAGAAGGAGGTACCTGCTAGCCAGAGGGAACACGGGACAGAGGCCAAAGTGGCCTGGAGGCTGCTGGGCGCAGCCTGCCCCTCTGCCCCTCTGCTGCAGGAGCCCCTGGACCACACTGGCAGCAGTCAGACAGGGCCGAGAGCTGAGAGAAGTCAGTTATTCCAAAATTAAGATTTCTAAATGAAATATCTGTTTCATTTTTAAGTTTTTAAAACCCGTTTTGAAATAATGTCCAGAAAGGTTGCAGAATTAACACTCCTCACCCAGCTTCCCAAGTGCGGGCGTCTTCCCACACTGCTTTCTCTGGCTGTGTGAGGGGCTCAGGGGTCCCTGTGTCCTTGTTGTGTCCTATGTTCTGTGGTGGCCCCTCGTTCTCTGCTCTTTGCGACCTTGACCATTGCGTCAGTCACTTGGCAGCTGTGCCTCGGTCTGCCTCGGTCTGGCTGATGGGCCCTGGGGACCAGACACAGGGCACGTCCTCAGGCCTCAGCAGGAAGACCCGTGGCGTGCAGAGCCTGCTAGATCCTTAATCTGTGCCAGATGGGCATCAGGTAAGGGGCACAAGATTTTTGGATGGGTCCCTTTCCCCAGGTTCCCATTTATATTCAGGGCAGGAGGATGAGCTGTTAGCGCATGAACATCACTGCAGAAGATCGCCAGGAGCTGCATGGGGTGCCGGCTCTCTGGCCTTGTTTTCCTTTGCTCTGTTGAAAGTTGGGCTCCCAAAGCCGGGCGCAGTGGCTCACACCTGTAATCCCAACTCTTGAAAGGCTGAGGCGGGTGGATCATGAGGTCAGGAGTTTGAGACCAGCCTGGCCAGTATGGTGAAACCCCGTCTCTACTAAAAATACAAAAATTAGCTGGGCGTGGTGGTGCGTGCCTGTAATCCCAGCTACTCGGGAGGCTGAGGCAGGAGAATCACTTGAACACAGGAGGCGGAGTTTGCAGTGAGCCGATATCACAACGCCACTGCACTCCAGCCTGGGCAATAGAAGGAGACTCCGTCTCAAAAAAAAAAAAAAGTTGGGGTCCCGAGCTCCCCTTGCCAACCTGAGTGTCCATCCGCCACTAGGTCCTGCTGTTCTTTTGGCCTCAGGAATTCTTTAATGCCCCCACTTTTCATCTCCTTTGCTGCTTTCTGCTTCCAGTCACCACCATCCCAGGGTCTCCTGGCTACTCCCACCCCCGTCACTTCGCCAGCCCAGAGAACCCTCACAAAGCATAGCTGGTCTCTGAGTGCTAGGCTGAATTCCAGGCAGGGGCATTAGCTGATTGCTCTCCTGAGGCAGTGTGGACGTCTCAGACGGTGATAACATGAGGGGATCTGAGTGACAAAGTGGGCCAGGACACTGGGTGGACAGAGTGAGGCTGTCCCCCCCAGGTGATCCCCCACCGGGCCCACCGCTCACCAGCCTCACCTGCCTCTGGTCTTCTGGCTGCCACCCACCCGTCCTTGAGACCTGCAGCTCCTGCCACCTAGACCACCTGCCCCCACCCCACTCTCGGGGTTTACCTGGCCAATTCCCGTCCCTGCCTGATTTGCTGGTGTCTGCTTCCCCAGTGCACCTGCAGAGAAGCCCCCATCACCCAGCCTGCCCGCCCCTGCCTGGGGAACTGGGCCCCCACCAGGCCTCCCTCCCGGCTTCCACAACTTAAGCTGTTCCCTGCCAACAAGGGGCCGGCACCCTCTGGTTCATTCAGCCTGAGCATGTTGTTTCTCTTTCTCGGCACACCCGGAGATGCTGGTCATCTGTGTATGTGTTTTTGTTTTTGTTTTTGCTTTTTTGAGACGGAGTCTCACTCTGTCGCCTAGGCTGGAGTGCGGTGGCGCGATCTCGTCCCACTGCAAGCTCCGCCTCCCGGGTTTACGCCATTCTCCTGCCTCAGCCTCCCAAGCAGCTGGGACTACAGGCGCCCGCCACCTCGCCTGGCTAGTTTTTTTTCGTATATTTTAGTAGAGACGGGGTTTCACCGTGTTAGCCAGGATGGTCTCGATCTCCTGACCTCGTGATCCGCCTGTCTCGGACTCCCAAAGTGCTGGGATTACAGGCTTGAGCCACCGCGCCCAGCCCATCTGTGTATGTGGATAAGGGGAAGCCAGCTTTCCCCTGCCTCTGCGCACATCTCACCAAACTGTGCAATTCCTGAAGGTCAAGAACTGTCTCTTTGGAGTAGCCTTTCTGTCTGACACAACATTCTGGGATGATGGAAATGTTGTATTTGGTGCTGTCCACTTCAGTAGCTGCTGGCCTCATAGGGCCATTGAGCATTTTAGGTGTGACTCATGGAACTGAGGAACTGGGTTTTTAGTTGTATTTACTTATTTTAGAGATGAGGTCTTGCCATGTTGCCCAGGCTGGTATCAAACTCCTGGACCGAAGCAAATCCTCCCACATCAGCCTCCTGATGAGCTGGGACTAGAGGCTCATGCCACTATGCCCGGCTGTGTTTTATTTTAATTAATGTAAACATGTGGCCAGGGCTTCCATACTGGACCATGCGGCTGTGGGCAGTCTAGCTGAGCTGCCTGCATGTAAGGGCAGATGGTGAGTTACTCAGCTTCATGCAAGAAAGGAAAATGCTTAAAAGGTGGGTTTGTTTCCTGTTTAATGAACATTTTCCAGAAAGTGAGGAGATCCCGAAAGAGTGGGTTTCAGATACAGGAGACCAGACAGGAGAAAATATTGTGAGATGGAAAAGTGGATGCCAGCAACAGGAAACAGCAGAGAGGGGCTGAAGTTCTCAAAAGGCCAAGAAGAGCTTGGTGGGAAATCGGTCTTACCTCAGAACTGCCTGTGCTCAGGGCACAGGATCGACTTTTTCACCTTGGGCTGCTTTTTCTTTTCTTTCTGTGGGTGAGAATTTTATTGCAGTATCATTGACATACACTGAACTGTACATACTTAAGGAGTACAATTTGATGAGTTTTGAAATCTGTATGAACACCTGAAGCCATCCCTGCAGTCCAAGCAGTGTAGATGCCCAGACCCCAGAGTTCCCTGTGCCCTGTGTAACCCCCCTCTGACCCTTCCTTGCCCCACCTGTCCCCAGGTAACCACTGATCTGCCTTCTGTCACTGTAGGTTGATTTGCATTTTCTAGAGCTTTGCATACTGGCCTCCTGCAGTGCATACGTGGTTTCCTATGACCTCTTCCACTCGGTACAGTGATTCAGGGACTCACCCAGGCCATGTGTCCTTTCTCCGAGTCCCAGGCCGTGTGTCCTTTCTCCATGGCCAAGCAGGGTACCAGCAGTGCTGTTTGTCCATCCGCCTGCCTGCAGGGGAGCTGGGCGGCTTGCTTTTACGTAACCTTCACGCGTGAGTGGTTTGTAAGCCCGCTCACCCCGGGGCAGGGTGTTGGGCCAAGCACTGCTTGAGGTAGGCTGGCGGTGAAACCCAGAGGCTAGAATCTGCTTCTGAGGGGGATGAGTCTTTGCAGAGACCCTTAGAGCCCAAAACATCATTACCCTGTTGCATTTTTTTTTGAGCCACTGTTAGGGCAAGAGATCCGGGGCATGCCACGTGAAACGCGACAGGGCCTTTCCTCAAGACCACTCCCCTGTGCAGTGGGTTTCCCACACAGGGCCTAGGGCATTTCCATTCTTGTTATCAGCAACCAGATTCAAAACTTGCCTTTCGTTAAAATTTCTGGGTGCCCTTTCCTCCCCAGGCCTCTGGGGAGTTTTGGGCTCCTGTTCCCTAACCTTTCCCCAGCCAGCCTTCCCATCCCCTTTCCTTCTCCCCAGGAAATGAATTCCCAGATAAATGCACAGTCCCAGTGCGCCCTTGCACAGGTGTGTGTCTGTGTCCCTGCCTGAGGTCAGAGCGTTTCTGTTTTGAGAGCAAGGACCCTTTGTCTCCGGAGAAGAGCGAACAGAGGCGCGGTTAGCGGAGGCGCGGTTAGCGGAGGCGCGGTTAGCGGAGGCGCGGTTAGCGGAGGCGCGGTTAGCAGCCCCGTCCAGTGCAGCCAGAGGGAGTCAGAGACTGGGGCTGGTTAGGAAGTTTCAGAAGCCAGTGAGTGTAAACTCCTAAGAATGCGCCCAGAGAATAAAAGTTTACTTGAGAATAATTTTTCCCTGGGAGATGTTTCATAGGATGGGACATTTAACTTGGGGTTTTAGTTTTATCTTCATTTTTCTTCCGCTGGTACCAACCATATAAATTTATATGTATATATATATGTGTGTGTGTGTATATATATCCCAATACAAATGTATATGTACTAGTAAGACAGATGGGGAAATATATATATATATATATTTCCCCATCTGTCTTACCCATTCTTGAAAATCAGTGTGTATTCAACCAGTTGGGATTTGTTTCATGTGGACACTGAACCCAGCAGTCCCTTTCACAGAAACGTGAGGAAACCTTGCTTTTCAACCTGATTTTTGGATTCGCGAGCTGGTGGCCGGATCTCTCCGCCCCACGTGTAATACCTGAATAGAGAAATGTCCTTCCCTCCACCCGTTTGCCGTCCAGCAGGCTTCGGGGGCAGCTTTGTAGCTGCAGGGCCACCCCCTGCGTGTCCTCTCTCTGCGTTTAGATCTAGGTGGCCAGGCAGTTGTGGGAAATGGAAAGGGCTCCGACTGCCCCTGCCAGCCCTGGGTAACCACAGCCATGCAAGGTCCCTGCCTGTACCTGGGAACTAGCTGTGAAGGGCATCCGCCAGGGATGTGCCCAGCGCCCAACTGTTTGCCTGCTTAAAAGACCAAAAATGAGCCTTTTTCCTTGGAATTCATACCGCCCCCTCATTCCCAGGGAAGGAAGCAAATTGATTGGTATTGCCAAAGAACGAGATCTGTGATTCGTGTCAACATTTGTTTCTAACCAACCAGCCAGAGCTGAATTGTTTCTCGCTGCTGAGCCTGGCCTAACGGACAGATGAGAGGGGAGGTTTGGATTTTTTATTTTTATTTATTTATTTATTTTTTGAGACGTAGTCTCGATCTGTTGCTCAGGCTGGATTGTAGTGGCACAATCTCGGCTCACTGCAACCTCCGCCCTCCGGGTTCAAGCAATTCTCCTGCCTCAGCCTCCTGAATACCTGGGATCACAGGCGCCCGCCACCACACCCGGCTAATTTTTTGTATTTTTTATAGAGATGGGGTTTCACCATGTTCGCCAGGCTGGTCTTGAACTGCTGACTTCAGGTGATCTGCCCACCTCAGCCTCCCAAAGTGCTGAGATTACAGGCACGAGCCACTACACCAGCTGAGGTTTGGATTTAATGTGTTACTTTACTCACCAGGAAAGTGTCCATGGGTTGTGAAAGTTACCAAAAGCCTGTTGATCGCCCTGTGAAAGAACTTACCTGGCCATTGCTCTGACATTCTGAGTCCAGAATATTGTCGTCTTGATTTTATATTTGACATGAAAAGTCAGTCACTGTGTAACTTTGTTTACATATAAAAGGAAGGATGATCTCATTCTATGGAATACTAAAATACCTGACTTGGATTACTAGATTTTGGAAGACCCTATGCTCTCAGGTCATTTCTTTTCTTTTTCTTTTTTTTTTTTGTGAGACAGTCTCCTGTCATGCAATGGTGCATTCTCGGCTCACTGCAACCTCCGCCTCCCGGGTTCAAGTGATTCTCCTGCCTCACCTCCTTAGCTGGGATTACAGGTGTGCACCACTACACCTGGCTAATTTTGGTATTTTTAGTAGAGACGGGGTTTCACCATGTTGGTCAGGCTCGTCTCGAACTTCTGACCTCGTGATCCGCCCACCTTGGCCTCCCAAAGTGCTGGGATTACAGGAGTGAGCCACTGTGCTCGTTTATTTCAATATATATCTTGACATTCACCGAAAATACTAGGCAAGGTGGCTCATGCCTGTAATCCCAGCACTTTGGGAGGCTGAGGTGGATGGATGACCTGAGGTCAGGAGTTTGAGACCAGCCTGGCCAACATGGCAAAACCCCGTCTCTACTAAAAGTACAAAAATTAGCCAGGTATGACTGGGCGCAGTGACCCACACCTGTAATCCCAGCACTTTGGGAGGCCGAGGCAGGCAGATCACGAGATCAAGGAGATCGAGACCATCCTGGCAAACACAGTGGAGCCCCATCTCTACTAAAAATACAAAAAAATTAGCCGGGTGTGGTGGTGGGCGCCTGTGATCCTAGGTACTTGGGAGGCTGAAGCAGGAGAATCGCTTGAACCCGGGAGGCAGAGGTTGCAGTGAGCTGAGATTGCGTTACTGCACTCCAGCCTGGGCAACAGAGCGAGACTCTGTCTCAAAAAAGATAAAATAGGCCAGGCGAGATGGCTCAAGCCTGTAATCCCAGCACTTTGGGAGGCCGAGACGGGCGGATCATGAGGTCAGGAGATCGAGACCATCCTGGCTAATACGGTGAAACCCCATCTCTACTAAAAACTACAAAAAACTAGCCAGGCGACGTGGCGGCGCCTGTAGTCCCAGCTACTCGGGAGGCTGAGGCAGGAGAATGGCGTGAACCCGGGAGGCGGAGCTTGCAGTGAGCTGAGATCCGGCCACAGCACTCCAGCCTGGGTGACAGAGCGAGACTCCGTCTCAAAAAAAAATAATTAAAAAAAAAAAAAAGATAAAATAAAAATTAGTCAGGCGTGGTGGTGGGTGCCCATAATCCTAGCTACTCGGGAAGCTGGGAGACTGAAGCAGGAGAATCACTTGAACCCAGGAGGCAGAGGTTGCAGTGAGCCAAGATCACGCCACTGCACTCCAGCCTGGGTGATGGAGGAAAGAAAGAAAGAAAGAGAGAGAGAGAAAGAGAGAAGAGAAGAGAAGAAATTCACCGAAAAGCAAATTCTGAAAACATAAGTTGAATTTAATTTTCAAGCAGAGCCCTTTGATCGTGGGAGGGATGGGGAAGTACATCTTAAAAACATGTCTAAAAAGGGAATCCTGTGGCATATTGGTACCTAGACGTGAGAGTTGTTTCGTGTCTCAGCTGAGGAGCGACACCCATGTTTTCCTTCATTTTGTAATCTCGAGTCATTGATCCGTGGGATGCTCAAAGGTGACCCACAGGTAGCCTCACACGTCCGGCTGCCACACGGCGTTTCACTAGACTCTGCTAGAGAGGTAGTCGTGTCAAAGACACGCTGCCCTGCAGCACGGATCACGAGCATGTGCACAGAAAGCTTTCACTTTGCTACCGTTACACCTTCAGCAGGTCTCTGGGACCAAGATACTACCGTGCTGTATTCCGAGTAGTTCTTTTATTTTTTTATAACCTAGTACTATGCAGGCCCATTCAACAAAAATGCTGATAGTTAAAACGTTATTTTTCTCAGCTCCGTTCATATTTTGTAATCGTGCTTTATAGACTTATATTCATCTCTCTTCCCCAAGTCCCCACCACTGAAAATTCTTAGTTCTCTCTCTCTATTTTTTCTTTTTTTTCCTGAGATGGAGTCTTGTTCTGTCACCCAGGCTGGAGTGCAGTGGCGCTATCTCGCCTCACTGCAAGCTCCGCTTTCCGGGTTCATGCCATTCTCCTGCCTCAGCCTCCTGAGTAGCTGGGACCATAGACGCCTGCCATCACCACGCCTGGGTAATCTTTTTTGTATCTTTAGTAGAGATGGGGTTTCACCTTGTTAGGATGGTCTCGCTCTCCTGACCTCATGATCCGCCCATCTCAACCTCCCAAAGTGCTGGGACTACAGGCGTGAGCCACCATGCCCGTCTGAAAATTCTTGGTTCTCTTAAATCAGAAGTAAATGGTTTTTTTTTCTTTTCTTTTTTTTTTTTTGAGACAGAGTTTCACTCTTGTCGCCTGGGCTGGAGTGCAATGTCATGGCCTCAGCTCACTGAAACCTCTACCTCCTGGGTTCAAGAGATTCTCCTGCCTCAGCCTCCCGAGTAGCTAGGATTACAGGCATGCACCACCATGCCCGCCTAATTTTGTATTTTTAGTAGAGACAGGGTTTCACCACGTTGGCCAGGCTGGTCTTGAACTCCTGATCTCAGGTGATCCCCCCACCTCGGCCTCCTAAAGTGCTGGGATTACAGGCGTAAGTCACCGCGCCCGGCCAAGGTTTTTTTTTTTTTTTTTTTTGAGACGGAGTTTCGCTCTTATTGCCCAGGCTGGAGTGCAATGGCGCAATCTTGGCTCACTGCAACCTCTGCCTCCCAAGTTCAAGTGATTCTCCTGCCTCAGCCTCCCTAGTAGCTGGGATTACAGGCATGCACCACCACGCCCAGCTAATTTTGTATTTTTTAGTAGAGATGGGGTTTCTCCATGTTGGTCAGGCTGGTCTCGAACTCCCGACCTCAGGTGATCCACCCGCCTCAGCCTCCCAAAGATGCTCAGGGCTAGACTAATGCTGGGATTACAGGCATGAGCCACCGCGCCTGGCCAATGACCTTTAAATAAAAATATTCTCTGGGCCGGGTGCAGTGGCTCACACCTGTAATACCAGCGCTTTGGGTAGCCAAGGCAGGCAGATTCCTTGAGGTCAGGAGTTCAAGAGCAGCCTGGCCAACGTGGTGAAGCCCTGTCTCTACTAAAAATACAAAAGTTGGTCAGGTGAAGTGGCTTACACCTGTAATCCCAGCACTTTGGGAGGCCGAGGCAGGCAGATCACAAGGTCAGGAGATCGAGACCATCCTGGCTAACTCGGTGAAACCCCGTCTCTACTAAAACTACAAAAAATTAGCCAGGCGAGGTGTCGGGCGCCTGTAGTCCCAGCTACTCAGGAGGCTGAGGCAGGAGAATGGCGTGAACCCGGGAGGCGGAGCTTGCAGTGAGCTGAGATCACACCACTATGCTCCAGCCTGGGCAACAGAGTGAGACCCCGTCTCAAAAAAAAAAAAAAGTTAGCAGGGCGTGGTGGTGGGCGCCTATAATCCCAGCTACTCAGAGGTTGAGGCAGGAGAATCGCTTGAACCTGGGAGATGGAGGTTGCAGTGAGCCAAGATCTCACTACTGCACAGCAGCCTGGGCAACAGAGCTGTCTCCAAAAAAAATAAATAAATAAGAATTTTCCAGCGTCCAGCCCCAAAAGCCCCATCAGAGGACTCTTTACTTCCTCGAGATGAGTTTTCTGTCACCCCAAGTCTAGCCCTGAGCATCTTCTCACTGAAATCAACAACTCAACCTTAGGGGCTGGGCGAGGTGACTCACCTGTAGTCATCACCACGCCTGGGTAGTCGCTGTGCTTCGGGAGGCTGTGGCAGAAGGATTGCTTGAGCCCAGTAGGTCAAGGCTGCAGTGAGCCTTGGTCATGCTGCTCTACTCCAGTCTGGATAACAGAGCAAGACCCATCTCCATAGAGCAAGACCCCATCTCAAGCAGTCTTCCTGGCTCAACCTCCCAAGTAGCTGGCACTATGGGCATGCAACAGTATGCCCAGCTAATTATTTTTTGCAAAGGTAAGGTCTTATGATATTGCCCAGACTGGGCTCGAACTCTGAGCCTCAAGTGGCACTCCTGCCTCAGCCACCAAAAGTGCTGGGATTACAGATGTGAGCCACTGTGCCCGGCCTGAGACCCCATCTTTAAAAAAAAAAAAAAAATGGCCCCTTGCTAAGGGCAGAGACCTGGTGCTTTCTGACAGGTGAGTTGCATAACCAAAAAATAAATATGTGTGTAGGTGATTCAAAATGATTCTCAAATTAATCTAGAAGGAAAAATTAGGAATAACCAAGAAAATGTTGAAAAGGAAGATGTAAGAGGGAGAGCAGATATTAGATACTAGAAGGTACCGTAACACCACAACACCAGTTTAAAAACCTGTGGTGCTGGCTCCGAAACAGACTGAAATATGGCCAGGCACAGTGGCTCATGCCTGTAATCCCAACACTCTGGGAGGCTGAGAGGGGATCGCTTGAACCCAGGAGTTTGAGATCAGCCTGGCTAACATAGGGAGACCCTATCTCTATAGGAAAAACACAAAAATTAGCCCAATGTGGCGGTGGCACGTGCCTGTGTTCCCAGCTGCCCGGGAGACTGAGATGGGAGGATTCCTTGAGCCCACGAGGTTAAGGCTACAGTGGGCCTTGACTGTGCCACTGCACTCTAGCCTGGGTGACAGAGCAAGACCCTGTCCCAAAAAAATTGAAAAATAAAAGTAAAGGGAAAAAAAGCCTCATTAAAAAAAAAAGTATAAAAGAAATGTTGAGAGTTCTACAAAATGGCTCTGTCCCACTTTTTGCGGGGAGTGTAAAGTTGGGACACCTCTGAAGAGTCACTTAGCAGTGCATGACCACATCCTCGGAGAGCAGAGGCCAGCAGGCGGAGGTACAAAGACGCATGCGCACACAGCTTTTTGTGTTTGTTTGTTTTTCTTTTGAGACAGAATCTCGCTCTTGTTGCCCATGCTGGAGTGCAATGGCGCGATCTTGGCTCACTGCAACCTAGATTCAAGCAATTCTCCTACCTCAGCCTCCGGAGTAGCTGGGATTACAGGCGCATACTGCCACGCCCAGCTAATTTTTTATATTTTTAGTAGAGACGGGGGTTTCACCGTGCTGGCCAGGCTGGTCTTGAACTCCTGACCTCAGGTGATCCACCTGCCTTGGCCTCCCAAAGTGCTAGGATTATAGGCGTGAGCCACCGCGCCCGGCCAGCCTTTTTATAATAGCAAACATTTTAAAGCAACCTGAAAGTCCATAAGGAGATAATGGATTGAGCAAACTGTGCTCTACCCACACACTCCCAGCAGAACACACACCTGCCAGAAATGGAGGTGGTAGAATATGCCTGTTGGTGTTGAAAGGCATTTCAATATAAATCAGTGAACAAATCAGGTTACAAACACTGTGTACAAGATGATCGCACATCTGCTCTATGCACACACATACAAATCCAGAAGCACGTCACACAATTTTAACTGACCCTATAGACAGAGCCTTGTAATTTAAAATTTTTTCTGTTTTTACCTAACACCAATTTTCCTACAAAAACATACATTGTTTGTATAATTATTTTCATTTTTTATATAACAGGAAATAAAATTACCTACTTTAAAAAATATCTAGGCTGGGCGTGGGGGCTCATGCCTGTAATCCCAGCATTTTGGGAGGCCAAGGCGGGTGGATCACCTGAGGTCAGGGGTTCGAGGCCAGCCTGGCCAACATGGTGAAACCTCGTCTCTACTAAAAATACAAAGAATCAGCTGGGCGTAGTGGTGGGCGCCTATAATCCCAACTACCTGGGAGGCTGAGGCAGGAGAATAGCTTGCACTCGGTGGGGGAGGTTGCAATGAGCTGAGGTCATGCCATTGCATTCCAGCCTGGGCAACAAGAGCAAAACTTTGTCTCAAAAAAACAAACAAAACAAGGCCAGGCGTGGTGGCTCACACCTGTAATCCTAACACTTTGGGAGGCCAAGGTGGGAGGTTTGCTTGAGCTCAGGAGTCTGAGACCAGCCTGGGCAATATAGTGAGACCCTATCTCTACAAAACCTTTTTTTTTTTGAAAGAGAGAGAGGATCTCACTGTCATCCGGGAGTGCAGTGGAACCAGCCTCAGGGCTCACTGTAGCCCCGACCTCCTGGGCTCAGGTGATCCTCCCACCACAGCCTCCGAGCTCACTGGAACTACAGGCAAATGCCATCGTGTTTAGCTAATTTTTTTATTTTTTTTGTAGAGACGGGATTTTGCCATGTTGCATCTAACTCCTGGAGTCAATCAGTCCAGTCACCTCGGCCTCCCAAAGTTCTGGGATTACAGGCATGAGCTACCACTCCCTGTCTACAAAAACTTTTTGTTTTTTCGTTTTGTTTTGTTTTGTTTTTTGGAGACAGAGCCTCACTCTGTTACCCGGGCTGGAGTGCAGTGGCGGGATCTCAGCTCACTACAACCTCCGCCTCCCAGGTTCAAGCGATTCCCCTGCCTCGCCCTCCCGAGTAACTGGGATTACAGGCGCCCGCCACCAAGCCCAGCTAATTTTTTTTATTTTTAGTGGAGACGGGGTTTCACCATGTTAACCAGGATAGTCTCCATCTCCTGAACTCGTGATCCGCCCGCCTCGGCCTCCCAGAGTGCTGGGATTACAGGCGTGAGCCACCGCGCCCAGACAACTTTTTGTTAAAAATTATTATCAGGCTGGGCGTGGTGGCTCACACCTGTGATCCCAGCACTTTGGGAGGCGGAGGCGGGCGGATCATGAGGTCAGGAGATCCAGACCATTCTAGCTAACACTGTGAAACCCTGTCTCTACTAAAAAACGCAAAAAATTAGCTGGGCGTAGTGGCGGGCGCCTGTAGTCCCAGCTACTGGGGAGGCTGAGGCAGGAGAATGGCACGAACCCAGGAGTCGGAGGTTGCAGTGAGCAGAGATTGCGCCACTGCACTCCAGCCTGGGCAACAGAGCGAGACTCCGTCTCAAAAAGGAAAAAAAAAATTCTTATCAGTTGATTAATAGCATGTGTGTGTTGTTCATATGCTAGTTGTAGCCACAGTTAATTCAAAACCGCTTATTTTTATTTTTTGTGCCGCTGCACAGAAAAGTCATGCATTTTCCCAGCTGTGGAGTGTTCGTTTTTCTTCATTTTCCTTAAGTTGCATGTGATGCCCGTAACAGAGACCCTTCCTGCTGCCTCCTGCTCCCTGCCTGCCCCTCCCACCTCCTCTGTGGTTTTCTGCCCTCTCAGTAACTGCACAAGATGAGTCACTTCTTGGGCAGAGCCCCAGTGGTTTCAACACAAAGACCTTTTTAGAAGCTGCTGCTATAGGAAGAAGCGTCGAAGGGCCTAGTATCCGGGTGGGAGAGTGGGTAGAGTTATTATAGGGAACACAGCTGTGGCCACTACCCGTGAATCTTCCAGATCCCAAAAGATGAAATCCACTGTCCGGTTTGTATTCCCATCTTCTGAGAAATCCTTTGTCTCCAGAACCCAGCTGACGCTGGGTGCAGTCGCTCAGGCCTGTAATCCCAGCACTTTGGGAGGCTGAGGTGGGAGGATCACTTGAGCCCAGGAGTTTGAGACCAACGTGGGAACCATAGCAAGACTAAAAATTTTTTTTTTTTTTTTTTTTTTTTTTGAGACAGAGTCTCGCTCTGTCGCCCGGGC
This sequence comes from Rhinopithecus roxellana, assembly GCF_007565055.1. Lineage (NCBI taxonomy): Eukaryota > Metazoa > Chordata > Mammalia > Primates > Cercopithecidae > Rhinopithecus > Rhinopithecus roxellana. The sequence goes on along the minus strand of NC_044568.1, from coordinate 71,446,695 downwards.
TGAAGTGCAGTGGCGCGATGTCGGCTGACTGCAAGCTCCACCTCCCAGGTTCACGCCATTCTCCTGCCTCAGCCTCCCAAGTAGCTGAGATTACAGGCGTGTGCTACCACACCTGGCTAATTTTTGTATTTTTTAGTAGAAACAGGGTTTCACCATGTTGGTCAGGCTGGTCTCGAACTCCTAACCTCAGATGATCTGCCCGCCTCGGCCTCCCAAACTTCTGGAATGAGGCAGGAGAATCACTTGAACCCGGGAGGTGCAGGTTGTGGTGTATTTTTTAGTAGAAACAGGATTTCACAGCATGAGCCACTGTGCCCAGCCTCTACAAAAAAAACTTTAAAAATTAGCCAGGCCTGGTGACACATGCCTGTGGTCCCAGCTACTCAGGAGGTGGAGGCAGGAGGATCATTTGAGCCCAGGTGCTCAAGGCTGCAGTGAGTTGTGATCACACCACTGCAGTCCAGCCTCAGAGACGGAGCAAGACTCTGTCTAAAAAAAAAAATGCTGGGCTCACGCCTGTAATCCCAGCACTTTGGGAGGCCGAGGTGGGCGAATCACAAAGTCAGGAGATCAAGACCATCCTGGCTAACACGGTGAAACCCCATCTCTACTAAAAATACAAAAAATTAGCCGGGCGAGGTGGCGGGCTCCTGTAGTCCCAGCTAATCGGGAGGCTGAGGCAGGAGAACAGCGTGAACCCGGGAGGCGGAGCTTGCAGTGAGCCGAGATCGCGCCACTGGACTGCAGCCTGGGTGACAGAGGGAAACTCAGTCTCAAAAAAAAAGAAAAAGAAAGCCCAGCTGGTATTTATACTTCTTCCAGTGCAATTTCTTGATAATATCCCCCAGTTTTCTACTCTGTATAAACAAGGTGTTAACAGCTGCCTCTCTGGGCTCCTGTAGCAATTACACTCGTGGCATCGATGCCTGGCCAGAGGCCTGGCCACACCTGGGGCCTCACTGGCCCCTCTGCTCCTCAGACCTTTCATGAGCTGCTTTTATTTTGCAAAGTGTTTTGTTTTCACTTGGTTTGATAATAATTTTTTCCTGAAACTTACCACATAAGGTTAAGATTACAAACCTAGACCATTCTCCCTGCCTTTTTATTTAAGGACTAGGAACAAGACTGTGTTGCTGGTTATCCCAGCAACGATGGTGTCCTGAGCTGAGTTGCAACTGAGATGCAGAAAAGTAGGCTCAACCTTGTTCTGAGGCATGGAGTTGAGAGGAGTCAGATGGCTCCATTGCAAATAGGACTGGCTGCATGCTCATGGATCCCAGTGCATAAATGGAAACACAGGGCTCTGTGTTCAAAAATTAGCAAACATTTCAAGATGGCAGCAGCCAACCCAAGCATGGAGCCTTCTGAGTGCAGGGTCCTGCATTGCTGCCCGGGTCTCGTGCAGCCATGAAGACAGCCATAATTGGAAACAACAGGCTCCCTTCACAGCAAATCCTCCCTGGACAGGAGACTGCTGGCATGTCCCGGGGTTGTGAGCACCGCCAGAGGGAGAGGAGGGTGCAATCATGCAGTCCTGGAGGGCTCTCCTGCCCTGCTCCCATGGCTCCTCACTGTGCCTGAAGAGGGTGGTGACCACAGCCATGTGGCGGGAAGCCCCCATTCTGGCTTGGCCCCTGGCTAGCTTGTGGTCTTGGGGACATCTTTGGCCCCTGGGCCCTCAAAACCTGTGGTCCTTCAAGTGAAAGGCAGCTGCTCCACACTCACTCATGATGCCTGCTCTTTCCCTCCCTTCCATGCACAGAAATTCATTGAGTTTGAAGATGCTCTGGAACAAGAGAAGAAAGAGCTGCAAATCCAGGTGGAGCACTACGAGTTCCAGACGCGCCAGCTGGAGCTGAAGGCCAAGAACTATGCCGATCAGAGTAAGTGGCTGGCGGGAGCCTGGGGGTGCACCTGATGGGCGCTGCCCTGGGACGGCTCTGGCTGGGGAGGACATGGGGCGCCTTCTGCACAAGGGGACGAGAGGAATCCCAGTGGGAGCCTCAGCTATGTACTCCAGCTCTTTGCACTGCTGCCTGTTTCTGTAACGGGCCCCAAATTGTGTGTGGACATAAGTAAAGAAGGTCCCTGTGGCCCCAGAGCACTTTTGCTTCAGAGTGGATTCTGACCCCCAGATCACAAGTCTGTGGTCCTGAAGGTCCTTCCTGCACCTTTTGAACAGAGCTCCTGCAGCCCCTGGGTCCCCACCTCTCCGCACTGCTGAGGAGTGATGGCTCCTTCTCAGGCAGGAGGGTGGGCCCGGTGGTGTGGCCCCACTGGAGTGACAGCACTTAGGTGGGGGCACAGCTGATCAGGGTGTCTGTCTCCTGCAAGGCGAAGTGGCAAGAGGGATTTATTATTATTATTATAAGAACAATTGGTTTACTTATCTTTGCTTCAACTCTACTGTCAGTGTTATAGGGCAGGCGTGATGGCATGCGCCTGTGGTCTCAGCTGGGCTGACGTTGAGGCTGCAGTGTGGGCACAGAGAGACTCCATCTCTAAAAAAATAAAAGAAAAAACAGGCCGGGCGCGGTGGCTCAAGCCTGTAATCCCAGCACTTTGGGAGGCCAAGACGGGCGGATCACCAGGTCAGGAGATCGAGACCATCCTGGCTAACACGGTGAAACCCCGTCTTTACTAAAAAAAATACAAAAAGAAACTAGCTGGGCGAGGTGGCGGCACCTGTAGTCCCAGCTACTCGGGAGGCTGAGGCAGGAGAATGGCGTGAACCCAGGAGGCGGAGCTTGCAGTGAGCTGACATCCGGCCACTGCACTCCAGCCCGGGCGACAGAGCGAGACTCCGTCTCAAAAAAAAATACAAAAAAAAGAAAAGAAAAAACAAAAGGCCCGGGCGCGGCGGCTCACGCCTGCAATCCCAGCACTCTGGGAGGCCGAGGCGGGCGGATCACCTGAGCTCAGGAGTTCGAGACCAGCCTGGCCAATATGGCGAAACCCCATCTCTACTAAAAATACAAAAATTAGCCAGGCATGGTGGCGCACACCTGTAGTCCCAGCTACTAACTGGGCTGAGGCAGGAGGATCGCTTGAACCCAGGAGGTGGAGGTTGCAGTGAGCCAAGATCATGCCACTGCACTCCAGCCTGGGTGACGGAGTGAGACTCCGTCTCAAAAAAGAAAAAATTTAAAAAAGAAGAAGTGATGATTTCCTGTGTGATTTTCCTTTTCTGTAATTAGATGTTTTGTTTTGTTTGGAGACAGAGTTTCACTCTTTTCGCCCAGGCTGGAGTGCAATGGTGTGATCTCAGCTCACTGCAACCTCTGCCTCCCGGGTTCAAGTGATTCTCCTGCCTCAGCCTCCCGAGTAGCTGGGATTACAGGCACCTGCCACCTCACCCGGCTAATATTTTGTATTTTTAGGAGAGACGGGGTTTCACTGTGTTATCCAGGACAGTCTCGATCTGACCTCGTGATCCGCCTGCCTCGACCTCCCAAAGTGCTGGGATTACAGGAGTGAGCCACCATACCTGGCCCCAGATGTTTTAATAATTGCCACTGATCCGGCTGCGGTTTCCCTAGCTACCTCAACAGCAGGTTCCTTCATCTCTGAAAAGTTAAGATCAAATTGGGGAAAGAAACTGTTTCCATATGTTAGACCTACTGCTATCCCCAGCCAAGGCCTAAAGGCTGCTGTGCTGACAGTGACCTGCTGACGAGTCTGGGGCGGAGGGTGACCACGGTGGCAGCTTCCACACACAGGTGAACACACTGGCATTCACAGCGCAGAGCAAGCCTAAGGGCCGCGCTGAGCATACCTAGATCATGCCTTTCCATAATTACAGAGTCTCTCCTGGCCCCTCAGCTTTCAGTGCATTTCGTGTGTGAAACATTCTTAGCTCTCGTCTTAGAAGGAGAAAAACATAAGCTCAAATTACAGGCAGGGCTGGGAACAGTGGTTCACACCTGTAACTTCCACACTTTGGGAGGCCGAGGTGGGAGGATCCCTTGAGCTCAAGAGTTCAAGACCAGCTTGGGCAACCTGGTGAAACCCCATCTCTACAAAAAATACAAAAATTAGCTGGTCATGGTGGCTCACAGACTTGTAGGCCCAGCTACTTGGGAGGCTGAGGTAGAGGATTGCTCAAACCCAGGAGGCAGAGGCTGCCATAAGCCTTGATCATACCACTGCACCCTAGCCTGGGTGACAGAGAGAGACCCTGTCTCAAAAAAAAGGAAATCAAATTATAGGCTGAGGCTGTTCACTGGGCCGGCACCAGGAGTGGGGACCAGATGAGGGCAGAGAGCTGGCCCTGGGCTCCCTCCAGGTGGTGGCTATGCTCTGCCCCGGTGGGAACTCACAGAGAGGCTGCGGGGCTCTGGTCCCACACAGACAGGCAGCCCCTCCCGCGGCCACAGCTGTTGCTGGGGTCAGCACAAACCTCGGATGGCTGATTGGCTCCCTCCTCCAGCAGCCAGTTACATGTGTGTAGCATGCACTGTCTATAACTCGTGTGCTGTGTGCGGCATCTGTGAGTGTTGAGTGCTGTGTTTGGCGACTGAGTTGTGTGCTGTGTGGAGCGTCTGTGTGTCGTGTGCTGTGTGTGGCGTCTGAGTTGTGTGCTGTGTGCGGCATCTGTGAGTGTTGAGTGCTGTGTTTGGCAACTGAGTTGTGTGCTGTGTGGAGCGTCTGTGTGTCGTGTGCTGTGTGTGGCGTCTGAGTTGTGTGCTGTGTGTGGCGTCTGAGTTGTGTGCTGTGTGCGGCATCTGTGTGTCGTGTGCTGTGTGCGGGTCTGTGAGTTGTGCACTGCGTGCAGCGTCTGAGTGTCTATGTGCGTGCGGCGTTGTGTGCTATGTGCGGCGTCTGTGCGAGTTGTGTGCTGTGTGTGGCGTCTGAGTGTCATGTGCTTTGTGCAGCATCTGTGAGCTGTGTGTTATTTACTGTGTGTTAGTCACATTTGCTGCGTGCAGCGTCTGTTAGTCACATGTGTCGGGTGTCGTGTCTGTAAGTCCTGTGTCGTGTCCAGTGTCTGTACGACGTATGTCAGGTGTGGCATCTGTGAGTTATGCTGTTGGGTGCTGTGTCTAAGTCACGTGTGTCAGGTTTGATGTCTGCAAGCACCTCCAGCTCCTTAGGGAAGACCAGACTGACCGCTTGGCGCTGACGCCTGTGCTGCTCCTCTGGATGGGATCCCCATGCTGGCAGCGTAGCCTCCCTGGGTGCCTGGTAGAGATGCAAGAGCCCAGCGTAGGCAGCCGCAGCCTCCAAGGCTATGCCGGGCCAGCTACCCCCCAGGCCCCAGAGCAGGATGGCCAGAGTGAGATGTTGAACCACATAATCTGTGAAGTCATTTCCAAACAGACACCAGAAAGCCGGGGAGGATGGGAGGGCAGCATGCTGAGGACAGGGCACAAGCTGGTGGAGGACCTTACCATGTGCTCCCCGGGGCTGTCTCTCACCTCGCCACACCAGCCCTCCCCATTGGTGTGCTGCAGGACAGAGCTGAGGTTTGAACACAGCCGTGGAGGCGGCCATCAGGCCGGGGGCACGCTTGCTCCATCAGCGTGACATGGAGTGGGGTCCCCTGGGTGCGGATGCCCATCGGCCTGTCATGCTGCTTCTGCATCTCTTGGGCAGAGCACATCTGGGGCCAGAGGGGACCATGTTGGTGTCACTGGGGGCCTCCCATTTAAGGGAGATGTGACTGTCAGCCCAGAAGGCGCACGATCATGATTGGTCTCCCCAGCCCTTGGCATGTGTGCAGGACCCCGCTGCTTGTTCTGCCAGGCGCGTCCCTTTGACTTGTCTTGGAGGTTACTCACTTTGAATCCCGCCTCCTCCCACAAGCTTCTTGTGCACCTGTTCCCATGCCTGGCGTGCCTGGGTTTTGCCTGCATCTCAGGCTCCTGGCTGACTTTAGCACAGAGAGCGCCTGTGGGTTTCCCCACCCCCATATTTAACTCCCAACAGAGCCGAGTGTTCTCCCATGGCACAGTGCGCACACAGCAGCCCCCCAGACGGCCCTGTACTTGCAGGGCTGCTGCTGGTTGCCCCAAGCCCCAGCCTTGTCCTGGAACCCTCTCCCTCCACGGTTACAACCCAGAGGAGTTCAGGGTCATCGAGAAGCGGCTTGTGCGGCTCAGACAGTGATTGTGTTTTCCAGTTTCCCGGTTGGAGGAGCGGGAGTCGGAGATGAAGAAGGAGTATAATGCCCTACACCAGCGGCACACAGAGGTGGGTGCCCAGAAGCAGGCGCAGGGGCGAGGGTTTGAGAGGGGGCTGCGGCCTGATGCCTGCGACTCTTGCGAACTGTGGTTTTCTTCCCTAGTGGGTCCCTTTTCTGGCATTTGCTGCCAGGCTTGAAGGCTGTCAGCCTCAGGCTGGTTAGATTCCCCTCCAGGATGCTGTCTTGATTTCTGCCCCCACAGGGCAGCTGGGAAAGCTTCACAGGTTAGAGAGGGGAGGGAGAGAGCCCCCCCACGGCAGAGCTAATGCAGACGTTTCCCTCCTCGCAGATGATACAGACCTACGTGGAGCACATCGAGAGGTCCAAGATGCAGCAGGTTGGAGGAAACAGCCAGACCGAGAGCAGCCTGCCGGGGCGGAGGTATGAGGGGCGCGGCGGGCGGAGGTGTGCAGGGGCAGGGACAGGCCGGGGTCATGGTGCTTGTTATGGCCTGCGCTCTGGGCTCAGGACGACAGGGAGCGCTCTGGAGACCCAGGAGGAGGGAGCTGGTTGGAGCGTGGCTGAGCAGTGATGTGGGGGGGCTGCCCTGGGCGACGGGCCTGTGTGGATCCCCTGTGTCCCTTCTGCTTGGTCCACAGTTCAGTCAGGGGGGCCCCAGGAAGCTCGCACACATTTAACCCTTGCTATCCACAGATTCTGTTTGCCACTTTATCTACTCACTAAAATGTATCTGACCTCAGCCGGGCACAGTGACTTATGCCTGTAATCCTAGAACTTTGGGAGGCCAAGGCGGGAGGATTACTTGAGCCCAGGAGTTCGAGCTCAGCTTGGGCAACCAGCAAGATCTTGTCTTTACACAAAAAAAAAAAAAAAAAAAAAAAAAAAAAAAAAAACAAATGTTTAAAAATTAACTAAGCATGGGGTGGCACTTCTAGGACATACTGCCTCAAATAACTGCCTATAGTCGCAGCTACTCAGGAGGCCGAGAGAGGAGGATAGCTTGAGCCCAGGGGCTGGAGGCTGCAGTGATCTACAGTCGCGCCTCTACACGCCCGCCTGGGCAGCAGAGTGAGCCCCTGTCTCTACAAAATAAAATAAGAAAATCATCTGCTCATGTGAGGTCAAAGAATAAACAACAAAAAAAGAGGCTGGCATGGTGGCTCACGCCTGTAATTCCAGCACTTTGGGAGGCTGAGGTGGGTGAATCACTTGAGGTCAGGAGCTCGAGACTAGCCTGACCGATGTGGTGAAACGCTGTCTCTATTAAAAATACAAAAATTAGACCAGGCGCGGTGGCTCAAGCCTGTCATTCCAGCACTTTGGGAGGCCGAGGCGGGCAGATCACAAGATCAGGAGATCAAGACCATCCTGGCTAACACAGTGAAACCCCGTCGCTACTAAAAATACAAAAAATTAGCCGGGAGTGGTGGCAAGTGCCTGTAGTCCCAGCTACTCTGGACACTGAGGCAGGAGAATCACTTGAACCTGGGAGGCAGAGGTTGCAGTGAGCCAAGATCGCACCACTGCACTCCAGCCTGGGCAACAGAACGAGACTGTGTCTCAAAAGAAAAAAAAAAAATTCAGGGTGGGCGCAGTGGCTCACACCTGTAATCCCAACACTTTGGAAGCTTGAGGCAGGCAGATCACTTGAGGTCAGGAGTTTGAGACCAGCCTGTCCAACATGGTGAAACCCCGTTCCTACTAAAAATACAAAAATTAGCTGGGTGTGGTGGTGCATGTCTGTAGTCCCAGCTACTCTGGAGGCTGACACAGGAGAATCACCTGAACCCGGGAGGCGGAGGTAGCAGCAAGCTAAGATCGCACCACCGCGCTCCAGCCTGGGTGCTACAGTGAGAGCCTATCTCAAAAAAGGAAGAAAGGAAGTCAGTGCTCAGAGCACTTCACAGTCCCTTGCAGACAGGCACATGGTAGGAGAGATGGGAGTGCCTGTGCTGGCTTCCCACAGAGGCGGACAAAGCGATGTTCTGCCCCCTGTTCAGCTCCTGTCCGGGTGCTTGGGGAGGAGACAGGAGGGCCAGATAGTGTCACGTGTCGTGCATGAGGCCAGTGCTGGGGCCAGTACCAGGGGGCTCCAAGCCCAGCTGTGACACCAGTTAGTGGGGTGGTCAGTCACCCTATATTTCTAACCTCCTTTTCGCTTTTGTAAAATAAAGGAAATAGAACTGACCGGGATGCATTGCTTTGAGGACTTGAGGTCACAATCTTATACGCGTACCTGCATGTGTACATATTTCCCCTCGGGGCAATGGTTTAGTGTTTGCGGGACTTTCTAGAACATTCTGCCTCAAATAACTGACTGTGTGGATGAGCCGGGAGCCTTGGCCAGCCCTGTACTGAGTGTCATTCCTTCCACAGGGTGGGGATATCGGTGGGTTTCCAGGGCTCAGTGCTGCTTTTCCTCAGAGAGCGGGGGGAGCCTGCCCAGATTGGGTTCCTCTCCATTTTCTGTGCCCTTTGAGTCAGGAGAAAGCCGGGCTGCAGGCCTCAGGGAGCAGAGCATCAAAGATCTTGCCAGGGTATTGCCAGCTCCAGGGGACTGGCCATGGGAGACCAGAGACGCGACCTGGGCTGGGGAGGTTGTCGCTGTCGTTCTGAGTCTAGCAGCGGGGAGCAGGGGCATGAAGTCAGAAGCCCCTGTGCCACAGAACTGGGGCAGCTGGAGGCGGGGAAGTCTGTTTCTGCCCCCGAGCCTCCCACAGCCAGGGCTGCGATGGCAAAAGCCTCCCTCACACCCCATCAAGGCCTGGCCAGCTGCGAAAGCTGCTTCGTGCCTGCCTGTTCTGGGGTTACACCTGCAAACGAGAAGGGCCAGGACATCCAGCTCTGGGCTTCATGGGTCATGTTCCGGATGGTACAGGAGAAGCTGTAAGACTCTGCTTCCGAGTGTCTGGACGTGAGAGCAAACGCATGGTGTGTGTGAAGGCCCGGCTGGCCGGGGGGTGCCGTGAAGCCTGCAGCAGCGGGTCCTCAGGCAGTCTCGCGGCTCTCAGCTGGAGAAGGGACCTGCAGTTGTCCTGTGATAAGCACTCGCCCTGAGAATGGGCGGCGCCGGCCATCCGCCCACCCGGAGCACCGTGAGAACCACGCTGGGGCGTGCGGATGCCAGCTTGGCAAGCTGTGAAAGCCTTGCAGTTGTTTCCATCAGATCCCAGAGTGGGAGATTCTCATTCACAGCTCCCGCTTCATGGCACGCATGCTGGGACATCCTCACCTCTGGCTCTCGGCAGTTGGAAGAGGATTCCCAGCTAACTGGAATTAAAATCTAACCTGGACCCAGGATCTTCGTGTTGTTTTTGTGGGGAGCTGGGGGCAGAGGCGGGCAGTTTGGTCATCCCCCGGGAGCTGCAACATTCCAGAACCTTCAGCTGCCTCCCTGCCAGCGCAGCCTCAGAGAGGAGCACCTCAGAGGCCGTGCCGGAGGGCACATGGGCAGGAGGAGCCCAGCAACAGTGTGCCCAGTTCATCCCAGATCCCAGAGGTGTGACGTGTGAACTCAGGACGCCGGCCGAGAGCCCAGGTTCACAGTCGCAGTGGTCCCCACCCCAGGCCCACAGACCACCCGAGAGGTCCTGAGAGCCCCACGGCCATGTGAGCTCAGCCAAGAGCAGAGGCTGCCCCAGCTCCAGAGCCACCTGACCCTGCTGTCGTCATTGGCCAGGCCAGGCCCACCTGGAAGAGACACGCGGCTGCGGGGCAAGGAGTACTTTGTCCTGCATGTTTCTCTCGTGTGAGGCAGAAGGTGGCCCGGGAACCTGCTGTCGAGGTGTCTCTGCGGTACCCAGGGCCCTGAGCTGCATCTGGGCTGGGCACCGCACCCGTCCCTCAGCTCCTCCTGGCGCTGGGAGTTCAGGGGGAAGCCCCACAGTGGTGTACCTCATCCTTGTCAGTGCCCCACTGCTGGGGTCCCCTGTGCAGCTCCACCACAGCTCCTGAAGGCTGTGTCAGGGCTGCTGCGCTCCCTTCAGGGAACCAGACCGTGCCCTCTGGAAGAAGCCCCTCGATCATTTTGTACAGGATGGATCTAGGGCGCTCTCCTGTCAGTGCTGCCACAACCAAGTCCTTCTGTCTGACCTGGCCCCAGCCATTCACTTCCTCTGGGCACACGGGACTTTTGGCACCGGCCGTGGGGGCAATGCCAGCAGCAGTGGCTGTGTGGTGGGGGCCTTCCCCAGCCATGGACCCCGGAGGCCTCCATTTGTGAGGCAGGAGCCCCGCACCTCTGCAGGAGAGGTCTCTTATCCAGATTCACGCCAAAGCTTGGGTTGCCATGACGGGATCCAGCCAGAAGGCACCTGCAGTGGGGTCTGAGCGACTGTATCGCTTCGGCCCCTGGACCTCCTTGCCAGATCTCCATAGCATGTGAGAAGATGTTGGCCCCTTGGGAAGAAGGGGCTGGGGCTGGTGGCCCGGTCTCCCTGAGCATGCTGTGGCCCTGAGAGGAGCGTGCTCCATGGGGGGCAACAGGAGGAGCAGGGCTGTGGCTGGGCTGCCCCTGCCTCCCTCCTTGGCCAGCAGTGGTGCTGAGCTGCATTACCAGCTCATGGAATCGGTCGCGCCTGCTGTTGCAGTGGTAGCATCAAGAGCCACCTCTGGGCTGGTGTGTCCCCTGCCTCCCCAGGCTGAGACTCTGGCTGGGAAGGAGAGGGCGGGGCTCACGTGCTGTCTGCCACCTGCCTGCAGATGTGGACGGCAGCCACAGCCTCACACCTCTGAAGGCATGAGCCGGCTGAAGGAGGAAGGCACAGCCCCCTCCCCTATCCCCAGTGTTTGCCTTTGTGGGGTCAGGAGCCCTGGGACAGGCCTTGGTGATCTGTGCTGTTGCTGGGCAGTTGAGCTGGAAGGAGCCCGTCCCTGTTAGACACCTGCTCTTTCTCCTTTGGTGTGGACTCTGACCTGCCACAACCTTTGGTCCCTTGGGGAACACATATTTGAGTCAGTCCCTCTGCTCAGTCAAAACCCCTTGGCTCGCCATGAGGGCACCATCCATCCTCAGTGCTGAGCGCCATCCCTCCTGACCCAGACAGACATTTTCCTTCATGCCTGGCGTGGCTTCGTGAATGTGTGTCTGGAATACACTCGGTGTTAAGTGCAAACACCAGGCAGTGTTCTCGGACCACTGCTGCAGAGGGCTTGCGGGCAGGAGTGTGTGTGTCTCTGTAGCCGCGTGTGTGCCGTCACCGCGTGCCACGTGTACACATGTTCCGGGTGCTGTCTTGAGACATTCGCACAGCACACTGAACTGGGGACACATGGCACTGGCTGAACTGCCACACAGCCCCCTTTCGGGGCCTCTTGTCAAAGCCAAGCGGGCTCGTGTGTCACGTGTCTGTCCCTCGTGGATGCCTGTGTGTGGCTTCTGTCTCATCAGGGCATGGCGGCCCTGCGTGCCTTGCATCACCACATGCTGGCAGTCCGTGTGAGCATGTGGGCGTCCATGTGAGCGTCTGTGTGAGTGTCCGTGTAAGCATCTCTGAGCGTGTGATCGTTTGTGTGTCTGTGTGAGCATGTGACCATCCGTGTGAGTATCCGTGTGTCTGTGTGAGCGTGTGAGCATCCGTGTGAGCATGTGAACGTCCATGTTGAGCGTCCATGTGAGCATCCGTGTGAGCGTGTGAGCATCCATGTGAGCGTCCGTGTCTGTGTGAGCATGTGACTATCCGTGTGTGTCCATGTGAGCGTGTGAGCATCCATGTGAGCATGTGACCATCCATGTGAGCATCCGTATAAGCATCCGTATGAGCATCCGAGTGAGCATGTGACCATCCGTATGACTATGTGAGTGTGTGACCATCCATGTGACCATGTGAGCATGTGTGACCGTCCGTGTGAGTGTCCGTGTGAGCGGCCATGTGAGCATCCTTGTGAGCATGTGACCGTCTGTGTGAGCATCTATGTGACTGTCCATGTGACCATCCAAGCGTGTGACCATCCATGTGAGTGTCCGAGTGAGCGTGTGACTGTCCATATGACCGTCCATGTGACCGTCCATGTGAGCGTGTGACCATTCGTGTGACCGTCCACGTGAGCATCTGTGTGACCGTCCATGTGAGCGTGTGACCGTCCATGTGAGTGTGTGACCGTCTGTAAGCGTGTGACCATCCGTGTGACTATGTGACCGTCCATGTGAGCATCTGTGTGAGTGTATGACCATCCGTGTGAGCATCCATGTGACCATCCATGTGAGTGTGAGTATCCGAGTAAGCGTGTGACTGTGAGCGTGTGACCATTCATGTGATTGTCCATGTGTCCGTGTGACCATTCATGTGACCATGTGAGTGTCTGTGTAAGCATGTGACCATCCATGTGAGTGTCCATGTGACCGTCCATGTGAGCATGTGTGTCCGTGTGAGCATGTGACCGTCCATGTGAGTGTCCATGTGGCCATCTGTATGACGGTCTATGTGAGCATGTGACCATCCGTGTGAGCGTCCATGTGAGCGTCTATGTGAGCGTCTCACCGTATGTGTGACCGTCCACGTGACCATCTGTGTGAGCGTTTGACCTTCTGTGTGAGCATCCATGTGAGCGTATGAGCATCCGTGTGACATCCATGTGACCATCCATGTGAGCATGACCATCTGTGTGAGTGTGAGCATCCGTGTGACCGTCCATGTGATCGTCCATGTGAGCATGACCATCTGTGTGAGTGTGAGCATCCGTGTGACTGTCCATGTGAGCGTGTGACCGTGTGAGCGGCCGTGTGACAGTGTGAACATCCATGTGAGCGTGTGAGTGTCCGTGTGACCATCTGTGTGAGCATGTGACCATCCATGTGAGCATCCATGTGAACGTCCAAGTGAGCATCCATGTGACTGTGTGAGCATGTGAACATCCGTGTGTGTGACCGTCTGTGTGTCTGTATGACCATCTGTGTGACTGTCCATGTGAGCGTGACCATCCGTGTGAGCGTCTGTGTGTGTGACCGTCCGTGTGAGCGTGTGACTGTGTGAGCGTGTGACCGTGTGAGCGTCCATATGAGCATCCGTGTGACCATCTGAGCGTGTGACTGTCCGTGTGAGCGTTCGTGTGAGCGTGTGACCATCCGTTTGGGCGTCTGTGTGACCATCCATGCAGGCGTGTGCACACGCTGCTGCCACGCCATCTAACGCCTGTCTCCTTATCATCACATGCTGACCGTCTGACCGTCCGTGCGAGCGTGCGACCGTCCATGTGAGCGTGTGTGCATGCTGCTGCCCACACCCTCTAACACCTGTCTCCTTGTCTCGCCCTCTGTGCCATGACCACATGCTGACCATCCATGTAGCGTGTGTGCACGCTGCTGCCACACCCTCTAACGCCTGTCTCCTTGTCTCGCTCTCTGTGCTGTCGCTGCCATGTGCTGCCGTGTCTGTCGCTGCCCTGCAGTCCTCGCCAGTCGTGGAGGAAAAGGTAAAACCCATGAGGTGTGTCTACTGTGGTGCTGGGGGCCGAACAGCGGGCACATTAGGGCGTCAGTTATCAGCCCAAGATGGCTGCTTGGTCTGCTGTGAGGTGTTTCCTGTGGCAGATGTGAGAGGTCAGAAGGGCCGCCTGGCCGTGTTCATGAGACTGACACTGAGAAGGTGACAACCGCTGGGTCCCCTGCATAGCCACGCAGCCGGGCAGCGCTGCCCTCCAGGCCGTCCATGCTCTGCCCTCACTGCACAAGTACCGCCTTGGTCACAGACAAAGGCACAGCGCTGACTCCTGCTAAGGAGGGGTGTGGGTCAGGTGGGGCTGGTGCTGACTCGGGGGGCAACGGGCCAAGGAAGGCCCCCCTCTGCATCAGTCGGACCTGGACTCGTCGCCCAGCTCCCTCACTCACCAGCCTGTGTCAGAGCCGGCAGCACACCCATGATCCCAAGGGCAGCGTGATCCCCGAGGGTGGCGTGACCCCTGGGGCGGTGGTCTCTGAACCGGGGAGCATCTGCATCCCCTGAGGGAGCTGCGAGGGCAAATCGGGAGTACGGGGTTAGTCGGCAAACGCTCACAAGCCTGAGGCCAGGGCCTGGGGGCCAGTGGGGAAGAGCAAAGGAAAGAGCGAAGGCAGCTCCTGATCCCGGGTGATTTCCATCGGAGGCGGTGGCCTGGCTGAGCTGCAGCCCGTCATGGAGCTGTGTGGGTGGGAGAGCTGTACGTGCATTCCTTTGGCCTCCTGGGAGGCCAGAGGGCCCTCTGTCCCTGCTGTCCCCTGTAGCATCTGGTGACAGCCGGGACCACATCGGTTTCGGTCTAGGGACTGAAACGTGTCTGATGGCGTCAGGACTGGGCCTCAGGAGAGGCGCTCCCCGCACCAGTGTTGGGAGCCCAGTGGAAGTGGGGCCAGAAGGCCCCTGGCGCAGACAGGGCGGTTGAGGCCCAGCCTCCCACTGGGTTCATGCTCCCCTGGGCCTGGTGGCTGGCTGCTTTCACGGTGGCCAGGCAACCTCATGGCTATTGCCAGAACAGCTTGAGTGCCATGGACCAACGGCCAAGATAGCACAGTCCGGTCCCAGCTGGCCCTGGGACCCTTGTGCTACAGGATACGGTGTTGTCCTGAATATAACAGACCAGGCTGCCAGTCCCCTGAGCTGTATGCACCCCACGAGGAGAGACCCCTTCCCAGGGTCATTCTTCGGAGCTCCCAGTCAGCAGCGCCCGCTGCGCTCCCCCGTTGCCATCTGCATCCTCCAAGCATGGCCAGAGCCAGGTTCCTTGGACCCCTGAGGAAGCTCCCTTCCCGCCCACAGCCTCAGGACTGAGATGTAAACAGCAGAGGCTGTGGTGCCAGCAGACTCTAAGTTCTTGTCCTGAATAGCCCTGAGCAGTGTGGGCTCCAGGATCGGACTGCGTGGCCTCCCCACCCAGACCTGAGGAGGTGGGGAGTCGGCCTGGCCTCTGGGACCTCTGGGCCGTTGATTGGAAGCCTCCCGTGGAGGAGGACGTGAAGGGAGACCTTAGGCTCCATCCCCGCTCTTGCTTATGGCCCACAGGAGGTCATCCCTAGGGACTGAGCCCACAGCAGGGGGCACCGAGCACTGTCCTGACAGCTCCAGCTCCCAGACACTCCTACTGTCTTGCCAGGCTGTCCAAGGCCAGGCTGTCTCAGGGTCCGTCTTCAGGCTTGGGGCTCCCTGACAGCAGAGAGGATGCGTGGGGAGGGAGAAGACGCCCCTCAGGCTCAGGCTCCGGCTCCGGCAGAAGTGTCAGGGTCAGTCCTTACTCTGCACGTGTCGTGTTCAGATATTTTGCAGTGAGGCAGCCTCACGAACAGGAGCAATGAGGATGGGCAGGAGGGGCCAAGGAGCAAGGCACAGGGGCAGGAAGGCTGGATTCCCTCTGCTGGTGCCGGGGGCAGAGGCAGGGCCGGCAGTAACACCACAGGGAGGCAGGGCTGGGCGCGCAGAAGACCATGGTCCGCAAAGGCATTGCTCATGGTGGCCGCACGGCGCTGACTGTGATACCAAGTCCCGCGGCCAGCCCTGCTGTGGGGCTTCTCAGCACACCTGGCTTGTGTCCGTTTAAAATTGAACTTAAAAATGAGAAGCTGCAGCATCATGGGAGGGGAAACCCCATGTAGGATCATAACTGAGTAGATGCTCAAGCTGGAGCTGCGGGCTGGTGTGGAGCGGCCCTGTCACTCAAGGCCTGCTTGCCCTGGGGGGGCTTGGGGTCTCTTCACCGCCACCCTCTAACCATCGCTTCCCCTCCTCTCGCCCCCTATTTCAGCAGGAAGGAGCGCCCCACCTCCCTGAACGTGTTCCCTCTGGCTGACGGCACGGTACGTGCACAGATGGGGGGCAAGCTCGTGCCTGCGGGGGACCACTGGCACCTGAGTGACCTCGGCCAGCTGCAGTCCAGCTCCAGCTACCAGGTTTTGTAGCCGTGCCGTGGAGTGAGAGGCTCCTCCCTGTTGCTGGTGCTCGCCGTTCACTGGGACGGGAGCCCCGTCTGCAGGCAGCCCTTCGCCACTCTCTCTGGGCCACTTGTCCTCTCCCCGCATGTGTGGCAGGATGGAGAAACCCAGCCAGGGTGTCAGGGGCTCAGGCTGCCCAGCAGGCCCTGTGCGACTGTGGCTGCTCCACGCGGCCTCGCGTCGGCACCTGCTAGTCCAGGCTAGACCTCCCTGCCCTTGGATTGACTACTCTGTAGCCAGGGATGTCCAGGGCCTGTCAGGATTGAGCTTAGTGACCCTCTCTCAAACCACACCCCCACGTAAAGCCTCACCCTCACCTGGGCTCCAGCCGGACAGCCTGCCCCTGAGGGCCGTGCCTCTGCCCTCGGGGGAACGTCAGTGTCTAGAGTGTGGGGTTTGCCCTCCACTGGCAGAAAGGTGAAGAGAAAGCTCCTTTTCTCTGGGCCGCTCCCTGCCTGTCGCTGGTAACACTTCCTGGGTTCTGGGTTTGAGAAGACAGGGCCCCGCCCCAGCAGGTACTCACAGCTAGCCAGTGAGTGCACCTCAGAGCGCAGGGGCCCAGAGCCAGGCCACTTGTTCAGGGCCCCAGGTCGCTTACCGCCGGTTTTGGCCTGTGAGCTCACTGGCCTCAGTGCCAGGTAAAGACGGCCACCTTCTGGGGAAGAGGGGGTGCCCCGGGTCTGGTGGATTTCCCACAGGGGCCGTCGGAGGATGTCCACAGAGGCAGAGCCCCTGGACCTGTGGGCTGGGTTGGGCTGGTGGATGTGGGGTCTGGGACTTCTCCAGAAGCTTCCTGCAGCACGCTTTGCCGACTGTCATTCCACCCCTGAGTGTCCATCGTGCCTGTGGGGACTGCTGCAGGCTCCTGCTCCGTCAGCCCACCTGCTGTTGTGCTGCTCTGGGAGGGAGCTCCCCCGTGGCATCTGGGACGCTCGTCCCCAGCACACTCCCCTGTCCTCCCCGTGCTCAGGGCTGGAGAGAGGGCGGCGGGGCTGCAGGCTCCCCGGGCCTTCTGGGCCCAGCCCTGCCACCTGAGCCCTGCCACCTGGGCCCACCTCCTCTCACTCTCTCTGGCCCACACTCCCTGGACCTGGAGCTGGGACCTGCCCACAGGCCTCTGAAGACACATCAGCCTCAGCCGGGGGGAGCCCTTGCTTGACGCTCTCTGGCCTCCGGGCTGTCTCCTCAGGCCCGCTCTGGGCCCGCTCTTCTTCTCATGTTGTCTTTCCATTCACCTCCTGCATTGTCCGAGATCGTCTCTCTCTTCATAAATTGTAGTGTTTTATGTTTTCGTTCATAGGTGTGTTTTATTTGATTTTTCTTTATTTTAAATTATTACATTTAAGTTCTTTTTATTTTATGCTCTAGGTTTTGAGGTTTTCTAATTTCATAATTTTTTTGTTGTTTTTTGTTTTGTTTTGTTTTTGTTTTTATGTACTGTATTTTCAGTGTTTTAACCAAACAGTTGTGGCTACTCATGGTGAGGAATGACCGCTAAGAGTTTGGGTTCTTTCAATGCATTTGGAGGTCACTGCTACACGTTGATGTTTAGGAGGTTGAGAGGTTTGCCTTTAGGTAAGTTGTGGCCAGGGGGAGTGTCCCATGGGTAAGTGGTGGCCCCATAGGGTGACAGAGAGCTAGGGGCACCTAGGGGAGGCACAGTCAGACTGCAGAATTCCCCACAGCCACCATGAGGGTCAGGAGCAGGCCGGGGACCCGGCCATGGAGGAACGTGGCCCAGAAGCATTTGTCTGATGTGCACAGCTACTCCCTGCCTGGCCACATGGGGTTCCCTATTTTCTCTCTGCCGGGTGGTAGCAGAGTCCAGTGGGACACCAGGTGCCTGTGACGCATTGGGTAGACAGGTTCTTTGAGAACGTCAGCGCAGACACTTGTGTGAGCGGTACTCGCTTCCTCCAGCATGAGTGGTGACATGAAGAGCAAGGGTTTTCTTCTCAAACTGGGCATAGCTGCAGAGCCACAGCCCATCTCGGACATTTCCACAAAGCCACTCCGGGAGGCGGGCTGCGCCCGTGTGAGGGCTCTCCCTCGGCACTGCTCACCTTTTGGGGCTGGACGCGTATGGCCCTGGGCCGCTGGGACACAGTGGGTGTGGAGCATCATCCCTGGCTTCCACCCACAAATGCCAGGAGCACCCCCTTCATGTGTGACCACAAAAATGTCTCTGGACTTTGCAAGCATCCCCTCGGGGCAGTCAGCCCAACTGAGAATGGCTACTATAGAGGAAGGTGTGTCATTTTGAGATTCCTTCTAGAAAAACTTAGGAGCCTGGTAGGTGAAGCAGAAATCTGTCCTCTGAGAGAGTGGCTGTGTCCAATACAGAGAGGCCCCGTGCCCAGAGCCTGGCGGTGACCAGAGAGGCCGGGCAGAGGCAGAGGTCAGAACTGGCCGTGACTTCTGGAAGTCCTGTCTGCCCTGGTCACTTAAAGGCCGGTATAAGTCGGCTGTGGAGAGGGCTGGACACCCCCTCGTCAGCTCCTCCCTGGGTGAGATCCTCAGCATTAGAGTCCCCCGCGGTGCACCCTCTGAGAAACCACGGGACCCTCCCCCCCAGCAGCTGTCTGGGACACACACAGTAGCCACCACCAGGGTGCCTCTGAGGCCTTGCCTCTTCCTGTACCTCAGGGAGGGCCAGGGGCCACAGGCAAGCTCTGCATGGGGGTGATCAGGTCAGCTAAGAGGAGAACGCTGGGGGCTCTTTTTCTTGGGCTGGTTCAGTATCTTTGTTAGGAAAGACCATTGGAAAGAATGTTCGCATTCCATATTCATCACATAGAATGTGCTGCTCCCTAACGAGCTTCCTGAGGTAGACAGCTGGTTGCAGTTTCTCATAATCTGGGCTGCCCCCACCCCCCAGAATATCTTCGTGGCGTCCTGTTCTGTGAGAAGGGGATTGCGGTTTCTTTGCGCTTGCACTGGTGTTCAGGGCTGAGCTCTGGTCCAGTCAAGCCGCAGGGTCAGCACCTTATGGTCATTCCCTGGCCCTGACCTGAGCCTGGGTAGGAACATGGGGCAGGCGCAGGTGGGCTCAGCCTCGAGCTCTTCAGCACAGCGATGGTGACCGGGCAGCGGTGGCGGCCTGACCAACCCTTCTTGGGTCCTGTCAGAGCCCTCTGCACTGCCTGGGCTAGACTTGTTTCTGAGCAGCCACAAGCTACAGGGGGCTGCCGCTGTATCCCCGGCAAGGCGCTGACCCATTACAAGCAATTGTCCTGGGGAGGGCGCCAGTGGAAAGCCCCGTTCCAAGCCATTTCAGGAGAGTGGCACTGCTTCTGAGGAGCCAGAGGCAGCGGCCGGATGAGCAGAGCCACTCAGGAGTGGTGAGGCCCAGAAGGGTTAGCCTGGCGGGTGGCAGAGGAGCTCTGGCCCGCAGGGTGTTGAGCGAAGCAAAGTGCAAGGCATTGGTGTGCAGGGCCTCAGGCAGCCACGCCAGAGCCGCAGGCCAGGGGCCCACACTGACTCGCTCTCCCTCCTCCCTGTGTTTGGCCCTAGTGTCCTCAGGATGAAATGTCTGAGTCAGGCCAGTCCTCAGCAGCCGCCACACCCAGCACCACAGGCACCAAGTCCAACACACCCACATCCTCTGTGCCCTCGGCCGCCGTCACACCCCTCAACGAGAGCCTGCAGCCCCTGGGGGACTATGGCGTGGGCTCCAAGAGCAGCAAGCGTGCCCGGGAGAAGCGCGACAGCCGCAACATGGAAGTCCAGGTCACCCAGGAGATGCGCAACGTCAGCATAGGTGGGCGCCCACCTGCGGGGCTCTGGGCTCCCTCGGGCAGGAGGCAGGGCTTGGTTTGGGTAAACGTGAAACAAACGCGTGAGGCGGGCAGTGTAGGCAGCAGAGATGGGTCCTCCCCGCCCGGAGGCTGGGCTCCCATACCAAGGTGCTTGCAGGGCGGGTTCCTCCTGCAGCCATTCCTTGGCTTGTAGACACCACCTTCTCCCTGTGTCCTCAACGGTCATCCCCTGGCTGTGTCTGTGTCCTCCTCTGCAATTCCTATAAGGACACAACCCCATTGGATTAGAGCCACCACGTGACTTCATTTTACCATAATCACCTCTTGAAAGGCCCGGCCTCTAAATACAGTCATGCTAGGGGGTATCTATCAACATATGGATTTGGGGAGACACAACTAAGGCAGTAGCCTGCGTCACCCCACGGCACACAGCCCCACTAACCAGTAACCTGCGTCACCCCACAGCACACAGCCCCACTAACCAGTAACCTGCGTCACCCCACGGCACACAGCCCCACTAACCAGTAACCTGCGTCATCCCATGGCACACAGCCCAGTAATGGAAAGAGAAGAGGGGAATGAGGGCTGAGAGGAGGCCCAGCCACTGACTTGCTTGGACGTGGGATCTCGGGACTGGGCTTACTGCTGACACTCCCATGCAGAGAGGCTGCTGCAACCCACCCCCCTCCAGCCCCTGCCTCAGACGCCCACTGTGTTGGGGTTCGACCTCTGTCCAGCCAGCCCGAGAAGAGCCGTTTGCTGATCATCCCCACCTGGCAGGTGGTCCAGCTCCAACCCACCAGACTCAGGTTCCAAGGGGAGCCATGAGCAGGGCAGAGGCTGCGAGACCCTCTCCTGACCCCAGGTGCCCCTGTGCTCTCCCGTAGGCATGGGCAGCAGTGACGAGTGGTCTGATGTTCAGGACATTATTGACTCCACTCCAGAGCTGGACATGTGTCCAGAGACCCGCCTGGACCGCACAGGAAGCAGGTACTGGTTCAGCCCAGGCTCTGGGGTCCTGGGGGCTCAGTATGTATCCAAGTCGGTGTCTTTGGTGAAGGCTCCCTCTGTCACCATTGGGAGAACCATCAAGGCTGTGGCCTACCACCTCCTGTCCATGCCTGGCCCGCACGGCAGTGTGGGCATTCACTGGGCACGGTGGGAGGTGTTGGAAGAGTCTGCAGACGCAGCTACTCCGGGCTACCCACTGACTCTGCTCTCTATCCCAACCTATATATCCCAATAGCCCAACCCAGGGCATCGTGAACAAAGCTTTTGGCATCAACACTGACTCCCTGTACCACGAGCTGTCGACGGCAGGGTCTGAGGTCATCGGGGATGTGGATGAAGGGGCTGACCTCCTAGGTAAGCGCAAGCCTCCCTGCCTTGCCTGCACAGTGCTGGGGCTTTCTACTCTTGGTTTTGTTTGTAATGAAAGGAAAGTCCTCTGTCAGCTGTGAGCTTGGATCCTTCTTTTTTCCAGCTTTATTGAGTTATATTTCATAGGTAATTGTCCCTCCATCTCCACAAGGGATTGGTTTCTGGACTGCCCCAAGGATACCAAAATCTAAGTCTTCTCAAGCCCCTGCTCGGACGTGGTGTAGTGTTGCGCTCTCCCGTGTACTCTAAGCCCCTGCTCGGACGTGGTCAGTGTTTGCGCTCTCCCGTGTACTTTTAAGTCCCTGCTCGGACGTGGTGTAGTGTTTGCGCTCTCCCATGTACTCTAAGCCCCTACTCGGACGTGGTCAGTGTTTGCACTCTCCGTATACTCTAAGCCCCTGCTCTGACGTGGCGCGGTGTCTGCGCTCTCCCGTGTACTCTAAGTCAGCTCTAGGTTGTGTTGTAGATGCTGTGTACGTAGTTGCTGTTGTTGTAGGTGCTGTGTACGTAGTTGCTGTTATGCTGTGTTGTTTAGGAAATAATGACAGGAAAGAAGTGTACACATCCGTACAGACACGGCCACTGCAGGCCTGTACATTTTCCATGAGGCTGGCTGAACCCACAGATGCGGAACTCGTGGGCATCAAGCGTTGACTATATCATCAAATTCACCCCCTTCAAGTGCACGGTTCAGTGGTTTATAGCATACTCACAGGTGGTGCAGCCACCCACACTATCTTAGTTTAGAATGTTCCGCCATCCCAAAAAGAAACCCATGTCTGTTAGCCTCGCCCCGTCTTATGCACACACCCTCAGGGCTGTCGACTTTCCAGGAGGTTGGGAGGGTGCCTGCTTGCCTGCTCCGTGCCCATTAGCCTCGCCACACGCTCTAGGACCATCGACTTTGGAGGAGGTTGGGAGGGTGCCCACCTGCCCACTCCTCCGCAGACAGCCCTGGCTTTACCTCGGTACCACAGATCTACACCGAACCCTCTGTGCCTAGGTCTGTGGTGGCTGCAAACATCAGCGCTGCTTCCTGCCAGCACATGGAGTCTCCAGTGCTCGCAGCATCTGCTGGCAGCTGAGCACTGGCCATGTGGCTCTGAGCCCCAGGCCTTCAGGCATGGCAGGTGGGCAGTAGGACAGCCCAGTCTGTCCCCTTGCACGCGTCAGGGTCCGAGCCTTTCACCATGGCCTTGCTTCCCCCAGCCCGCGGGGTGAGAAGCTCCTGGATCCTAGGCTGCCTCCCAGTGTACTCCTGAGCTGATTGTCTTATCTGGGGCAGGGGGACCCCCAGGGAGCAGAGTAATGTGGGGTGCTGAGCACCAGCAGGGCCTCAGCCTGACAGGGAGGCCTGTCTCAGCCTGACTTGAGTCAGAAAGTGCCCCAGTAGAGGCCACATATAACTAACATCATATTTACCATCTTAACCGAGTTGAAATGTTCAGTTCAGTAGTGTTGGGCACACTATACTCGATGGTGAAAGGCAGAATGCTCCCCTGAGATCACGAGGAAGGCAAGGGGCGTGCTTGGTGCTGTGAATTTTCTATGGAACTTTTCTCATGTGTTGCAAAAATATATATAAAAAATCCAAAGGAGATTAATCTTCAGAAAAATTCTGCTAAATAGGGGTAATCTCTTTTAATATTTTGATATCCTTCCACTCTACATAATTCAGATAATATGTATTTATTTATTTATTTATTTTTATTATTTTTATTTTTTGAGACACAGTCTCGCTCTGTCGCCCAGGGTGGAATGCAGTGGCACGATCTCGGCTCACTGCAACCTCCACCTCCTGGGTTCACGCCATTCTCCTGCCTCAGCCTCCCAAGTATCTGGAATTAAAGACGCCCACTACCATGCCTGGATAATTTTTGTATTTTTAGTACAGACGGGGTTTCACGATATTTACCAGGCTGGTCTGGAACTCCTGACCTCAGGTGATCCACCTGCCTCGGGCACCCAAAGTGCTGGGATTACAGGCATGAGCCACCATGCCCGGCCAATAATGTATATTTTTTAGCTGTTTTTTTATTTTTTGAGAAAATGATATATGCGTATAGTAACGTTTAAATAATATCAGAAAATGCCAAGAACCAGAGGGAACGCCCCCACCACGCTATGATGATTTATTTATTTATTTATTTATTTTTGAGACGGAGTCTCATTCTGTGGCCAATGCTGGAGTGCAGTGGCATGATCTCGGCTCACTGCAACCTCTACCTCCCGGGTTTAAGCGATTCTCCTGGCCTCAGCCTCCTAAGTAGCTGGGATTACAGGCACCCGCCACCATGCCCAGGTAATTTTTGTATTTTTAGTACAGACAGGGTTTCACCTTCTTGGTCAGGCTGGTTTCCAATCAGCCCTCAGACGTATGACACACATGTACGTGGAACACACAGTGTCAGGTTGCAGCTGCCCTTCTCATTGTGGACAGTATTCTTATTTCTGTGGGTGGCAGCACTGACAGGCACGGCCACCATTGGTCCTTACTGCAGCATCAAGCCATCCCTCTGTTAGTGTCCCCATTTGTAGATGAAGAAACTGAGGCCAGGCACAGTGGCTCACACCTGTAATCCCAGCACTTTGGGAGGCCAAGGCAGGTGGATCATCTGAGGTCAGGAGTTTGAGACCAGCCTGCCCAACATGGTAAAACCCGTCTCTACTAAAAATACAAAAAAAAAATTAGCTGGGCGTGGTGGTGGGCTCCTATAATCCCAGCTACTTGGGAGGCTGAGGCAGAAGAATCGTTTGAACCCAGGAAGCAGAGATTGCAGTGAGCCGAGATCGCGCCATTGCACTCCAGCCTGGGTGACAGACAGAGGGACTCTGTCTCAAAAAAACACTGAGGTCAGGGAGGGTGAGATGACGGTGAGAGCTCGGACTTGAACGCAGGCCCAACCCAGACAGGCCCGACCCAGAACAGCAGCCCGAACTCCGAGCCAGGTCTGTGCTGTTCGGTAGCTCCACTGAGATGAGATTCCACACTCTGTAATTAATTCCCTTACGGTGTACAGTCCGATGGGTCTTAGCACGCTCGGTGTTTAAAGTCACATCATTTTCACCCCCAAAAGGAAACCCTGTGACTATTAGCAGTCACTTTGTCTCCCCTCCTCCCCAGCCACAGGCAAACACACATCCACGTTCTGTCTCTGTAGATTTGCCTGTTCCAGACATTTCACAGAAATGGGCCTTTTCTGCCTGGCTTCTTCAACTTTGCGTCACGTCTTCAAGGTCTATCCCGGCTGCAGTGTGTCAGTGCTTCCCGGCTTTTCATTGCTGAGTAGCGCCCGTCGCATGGACGGGCCACACTGTGCTCCTCTGTTTGCCCTGATGGGTCCCTGCTTGGTGCTTTCCACCTTGGGGGCTGTGAATCCTGCTCCAGCCACATTCTGACCCCCGCCCGGCTCCAAGAGATGACCAGGATTGGCAGCTTCCTCACTAGCCGGGGACTCTGTGGCCTGCAAATCAGCCCACCCTCTTTGCTGTGGTACCCTGTGCTCAGCCCGTGGCCTTTGTGCTGCCTCGCCCTGCTGCACAGCCACCCCCTGCAGCGCCCACCTTGAAGGCACTGGCCAGGAGCCTGCTTTCCCATGAGACCCTGGCGCGGTCCTTTTCTCGTACCACGATGGAGGCCGTGAGTCACTGTGCGTTCCATGCTCCCTGTGCACTCTGGGCTCTGCCACCCTACTCTTCAGGGTGCTGGTCGTCGGGGTACCGCCGAGGTCAGGCTGGCATGAGAGCCTGCTATTGGGAGTAACAGACCTTTTGGTGCCTTTCCAGAGCCTTAAACATAATGTGTATAAGAAAGGCAGGGAGGCCAGGCGCAGTTGCTCACACCTGTAATCCCATAGCTTTGGGAGGCCAAGGCAGGAGGATCACTTGTGCCTAGGAGTTCAAGACCAGCCTGGTCAACATAGCGAGACCCCGTCTGTATAAAACATTTTATAAAAAATTAGGCAGGCATGGTGGTGTGCACCTGTAAGTCCCAGCTACTTGGGAAGCTGAAGTGGGAAGATCCCTTCAGCCTGGGAGGTTGAGGCTGCAGTGAGCTGTGAGCACACCACTGCACTCCAGCCTGGGCGACAGAGTGAGACAGGAAAAGAAAAAGTCAGGCAGTCCTGAGGAGTGGGGACCTCCTGCTGCTGCAATCTGTTGACGAAACATTTTTGAAACAGAGGAGCCTGCTCTCTGGCAACCAGGATGGACGAACGAGCGGGGACCTGTGCCCTCTGCCCTAATCAGCTTGCCCGGGGGCTTGCCCCATGTCCAGCTCAGCTGCAGAACGGGCACGAACTCCTGAAGACAGCAGGGAAAGGAGTATGCCCTCGTGAGGCTGCCAAGCAGGGGAGAGCCTGGAACCTGCACGGATCTGGGAAAGAGCGTCATTTCAGAAACACATCGCTTTGCACATGACGGAAGGGTGCTTCTGCCGAAAGTCAGCAGGTGGAGAGCCATGTCCCTCCGTCCAGTGCCTACGCTGACGGCCCTGCGCCTCTCTCAGCATTTTTACTCTGAATTCCTTTGGTGATGGAGAAATAAAAAGAGCTCAGGTTGGGCATCTGTTGTATTCCATCGAATCTGAGACAACACCCATTTTAAGACTTTTTTTTTTTTTCCTATACAGGTGGGCCGTTGCTATGTTGCCAGGGCTGGTCTCACACTCCTAGGCTCAAGTGATCCTCCCACTTTGGCCTCCTAAATCATGCTGGGATTACAGGTGTGAGCCACTGCACCCAGCTCACATACCATTATTATTATTATTATTATTATTATTATTATTATTATTATTTTTGAGATGGAGTCTGGCTCTGTCGCCCAGGCTAGAGTGCGGTGGTGCGATCTCAGCTCACTGCAAGCTCCACCTGCTGGGTTCATGCCATTCTCCTGCCTCAGCCTCCTGAGTAGCTGGGACCACAGGCGCCCGCCACCACACCCGGCTAATTTTTTGTATTTTTTAGTAGAGACGGGGTTTCAACGTGTTGGCCACGATGGTCTCGATCTCCTGACCTTGTGATCCACCCGCCTCAACCTCCCAAAGTGCTGGGATTACAGGCGTGAGCCACCGCGCCCAGCCCCACATACCATTATTTTAGGAATCTTCAAGAAAGAAAAAAACTGCTGCAAATTAAACTATAATGTGACAGTGATTGTTTAAGACCCACTGACATTTCAGAAATGTTAACATAGGAAAAAATGTATGTCTTAGAATGGCATAATAGGACCGGCTGGGCGCAGTGGCTTACACCTTTAATCCCAGCACTCTGGGAGGCCGAGGCGGGTGGGTCACGAGGTCGAGGTGGGTGGGAGTTCAAGACAAGCCTGGCCAAGATGGTGAAACCCCATCTCTACTAAAAATACAAAAAAAATTACCAGGCACCGTGGCAGGCACCTGTAATCCCAGCTACTCAGGAGGCTGAGGCAGGAGAATTGCTTAAACCTAGGAGGCAGAGGTTGCAGTGAGCCAAGATGGCACCACTGCACTGCAGCCTGGGCAACAAGTGTGAAACTCTGTCTTAAAAAAAAAAAAAAAAAAAAAAAAAAAAACCAACGGTGTAATAGGGAGTAAGGGAATTAATACTGAGCACATGGCTGGTGCTGGGAGCTGTACCAGCCATTACCACACTACCTGGTGGGAATTTTATAGCAAATATGCACTGAGGAACTTATTTTTCTGTTTTACAAATGACTAACAATCAGAGAAGTTATACTACGTGCCCTGCATTGCTGAACTGGAATCTGGAATCTGCACAGCTGATCTTTCTCTCCGCTCTGCTCTGCACGGACGAGGCAGCCCTGAGGAGAGATTCCACCGACATAGTAGCTAGACATAGAAACTGTCCACAGATAGGCTGGGCGCAGTGGCTCACGCCTGTCATCCCAGCACTTTGGGAGGCCAAGGCGGGCGGATCACAAGGTCAGGAGTTCAAGACCACCCTGACCAACATGGTGAAACCCGTCTCTACTAAAAATACAAAAATTACCCGGGCGTGGTGGCAGGCTCTGTAGTCCCAACTCCTCAGGAGGCTAAGGCAAGAGAATCGCTTGAACCTGGGAGATGAAGGTTGCAGTGAGCTGAGATCATGCCACTGCACTCCAGAGTGAGACTCCGTCTCAGAAAAAGAAGAAGAAAATATCCACAAATAACCTTGAGAAAAGACAAGCCTGTGTAAGATTCGGAAGCACCACTGAAGGACAGAAAAGAAGCCGTACGCGCAGAGGGTGATGCCACATGCCCAGACCCGAAGACATGCCCTGTGAACTGTCTGCTGACGCCACAGGCAGCCCACCGTTCCCACGGGAATCCATTCATTACCAGTAAAAATACCCCCATGCTTGTTGGAGATTTTTCTGGAACTCTATGAATGGATCTGAAGTTGGTCCAGTAGAGGAAACGTGAGAATATTCCAGAAAATATGGGGAGAGAACAAGCTTGCAGGATTCCACATAAAACTGCGGCAGTTGAGGCAGGCAGCAACAAACCTGCGATACGAGCTCATGAGCTCAGGACCAAGAGCTAAGACAGACCTGGAGCCATGGGGAATCCACCTATGTATGACAAGTGTGGCATCTCAAACCGTGGAAAACGGGCGGATGAGTCAGTAAACATACTGCCTTAGTTGCTGCTTGTGTACAATGAAGTCTAAGCCTAACCTCCCCGTAAACAGCAGTGATTTCCAGGTGGATTAAAGATCTAAGCACACAATTACGAGGACAACAGAATGGAGCCAGGCGTGCTCGCACCTGTGGTCCCAGCTACTTGGGAGTCTGAGGCGGGAGGATCACTTGAGCCTGGGAGTTCAAGGATATTGTGAGCCATGATTGCGCCACTGTACTTCAGCGTGGGGGACAGAGCAAGAGCCTGTCTCAGAAAAATAAGAATGTCAACAAAGGATAGTAGAACTGGAAAAGGGGCCAGGCACGGTGGCTCACGCCTGTAATCCCAGCACTTTGGGAGGCTGAGGCGGTCAAGAGATCGAAACTATCTTGGCCAACATGGTGAAACCCCGTTTCTACTAGAAATTAAAAAAAAAAAATTAGCTGAGCGTGGTGGCAAGTGCCTGTAATCTCAGCTACTCGGGAGTCTGAGGCAGGAGAATGGCATGAACCCAGGTGGCGGAAGTTGTAGTGAGCTGAGATCGTGCCACTGCACTCCAGGCTGGGTGACAGAGCAAGACTCTGTCTTAAAAAAAAAAAAAAAAAAAAGAAGAAGAAGAAGAAGAAAAGAAAAAATAACTGGAAAAGGCTATTGGAGAATATTTTCATAATCTGAGCCCCTCTATGTGACCAAAGCCATAAAGGAAAATAATGACAACTGTGTCATTATTTTCCCAGCACTTTGGGAAGCTAAGGCAGGAGGATCACTTGAGCTCAGGAATTCAAGACCAGCCTGGGCAACATAGGGAGACCCCCTCTCTACAAAAACATACAAAAATTAGCCGGGCATTGTGGTGCACACATGTAGCAGCCACAGACATAGCTGGAGTGAATTTTAGCTCAAGTTGAGTTTAGTGTGTAGCCTGAGAATCATGCCAACCACTCAGGAGGCTGAGGCGGGAGGAACGCTTGAGCCCTGGAGACCAATGCTGCAGGGAGTCGTGATCGCACCACTGCACTCCAGCCTGGGCAACAGAGCAAGTCCTTGACGATTAAAAAAAGAAAGAAAAGAAGCCAAGTACAATAGGAATTGTCAGAAGATAAAACAGGAAATTTGGCCGGCCCACGCCTGTCATCCCAGCACTTTGGGAGGCCGAGGCGGGCAGATCACGAGGTCAAGAGATCGAGACCATCTTGGCCTACATGGTGAAACCCCGTCTCTACTAAAAATACAAAAATTCCCCAGGCGTGGTGGTGCATGCCTGTAGTCCCAGCTACTCAGAAGACTAAGGCAGGAGAATCGCTTGAACCCGGGAGGTGGAGGTTGCAGTGAGCCGAGATCACGCCATTGCACTCCAGCCTGGTGAAAGAGTGAGACTCTCAAAAAAAAAAAAAAAAAGAAAGAAAGAAAGAAAGAAAAAGGAAATTTACAGGCTATACCAATAAACATCTGAAAAGATGCTCAATTTCAGAAATAATAAAGAAATAAAGAGAAAATCAAGAAAATTTTTCCCTAAAGGATTGAAAATAAGACAAGCGAGGCTGTCTAGGGTGCAGCAGGTGCTGCCCTACACGCCAGCCAGAGGTGATGGGTGCAGCCCCACCGAGCACTGGCAGGTGGCAGTGGCGATGCAGCAGCAGCTGGAGGTGCAGCCTTCAAGGGAGCAGTCGGGCAGTCACAGGGCTGAAAAGTACCTCAAGCCCACACACAGGGACACCCAAGTCTCGGGGGAGCAGGTGCAGTGACAGACAATGAGATATTCCCATAGAGAAACACGGCAGGGCATTAAAAGCAACCAGGCCAGGGGTGGTGGCTCATGCCTGCCGAGGCAGGTGGATTATTTGAGCTCAGGAGTTCGAGACCAGCCTGGGCCACATGGTGAAACCCCATCTCTACCAAATACTTAGCTGGGCGTGGTGGTGCGCACCTGTGGCCCCAGCTACTTGGGAGGCTCATGGGGAGGACTGCTTCAGCCTGGGAGGTGAAGGTTGCAGTGAGCCGATATCGCGCCACTTCACTCCAACGTGGGTGACAAAGCAAGACCCCATCTAAAAAAAAAAAAAAAAAAGGAACCAGGGTCAGGCACGGTGGCTCACACCCATAATCCCAGCACTTGGGGAGGCCAAGGTGGGCAGATTGCTTGAGCTCAGGACTTGAAGACCAGCCTGGGCAACATAGTGAGATCTCATTTCTACTGAAAAAAAAAAAAAAAAAACACACACACAATGGTTAGCCGGGCGTGGTGGCATGCTCCTATAGACCCAGCTACTCAGGAGGCTGAGGTGGGAGGACCTCTTGAGCCTGGGAGGTCGACACTGCAGTGAGCTAGGATAGTGCCACTGCACTCCAGCCTGAGCAACAAAGTGAGACCCCGTCTCAAAAAATAAAGGCAACCAGGAGCCTCAGCACAGGAGTGTCCCATGACATGGCTGAGTGGAACACAGGAATGTGTTCCCGGAGAGATGGAAAACGCAGTCCCGATTTTGTTCTTTGAAGCCTGTTGCTTATCTAGAAGGAGACCTGAGAGGAGAATATTGGCCGTTAGCAGCGGCTGCCCTGAGAAGCCGAGATGAGAGAAGGACATCTGCTCTTTGACTGGAAATTGCCTTAGTATTGGAATTCCTATAACAAACAACCCTTTTGTCATCCAGATCAAGTGACTTTTTCATGCCATTCTCCTTTCTATGTGAAATAACCAAGTAGAGCAGAACCGTGTCCTCACCTCTGCTGGTGTTTCCCGCAGAGTGTTTCCCTCGCCAGCCTCCCGTGCAGGGCGGGGGCCAGGACCCAGTGAGGATGCCCCGCCCGCCTCATGCTCCCCACCCCTCCTCTGCTTTCTGGCGTGTTCTCTCCGCCCTCCACAGTGGGGCCCTTGCTCCCGTTGTCTTCAGTCATCCTTCACCGAGGTCCTGCCCTACCCGGGCTGACCCAGGAGCCTAGGAGTCCAGCTCCAGGCCTGCGTCTGCGTTGTCTCCCGTGCCACTCTCTCCCTCACCCACGCTGGGAGGCTTTTGGAGGCTGGGCACCTGCCACACCCTGCCACACACACACTCCTCTTCACAGGCCTGCATCGTGGGGGCTGCAGGGGGCCTGCCCTCCTGATGGGTGATGGGAGCAGAGGGGAGCAGGCTTTAGGGTCAGGGGTCAGCAACGCAGGCCTGGGCTGGACCACAGCGCCTGGGCCCCGTTCCCTGCAGGCTTCTGCCCGGGGGCACAGGGCACCCAGACCTGCTGGAGGCTGCTCCTGTTCTCTCCTGCCCTGCAACATGGGAGTGGCCGAAGCACTGCTGGGTTTTCTGCAATAAGCATTTCTTTATTTTGTTGTGTTCCAGTCACTAATTGACCTTTGTCCCTTCCTCCCCCTGCCTCTTTGTGCCTCGCTGGACACGCCAGGGGAGTTCTCGGGTGAGTCTCTCTCTCTCCTGTCTCCCGTCTGTGTGGGGGTGGGAGTGGGTGGGCGGGGGATGCCCCGAGCTATCCCGTCACCATGGCTGTGTGGACTGCCCCCCACGTCGCCGCAGCGCCTGTGCTTCTGCTCGCAGCCACCGCCGCTCGGAAGCTTGTTCAGTTTGCTCCACCAGCCACTTGACAATGACCTGGATATCCAAACCCCCCTGCCTGAGGAGCCCCCCGCAGGCCATTTCTGAAGGCCCTGCAAGAGCCCTGAGACACGCACAGCAGTGATGGAACATGGCCAAGGCCAGCTCTGGGGCCTCCCCTGCTGTCAGGCACACCCTAGAAGTCAGGGGGCCTTGAGGCCCCTACCAACCCCAGCCCGGGGCCCCCTCCCCACCTGGGTGGCAGGTTGAGACCTGCTCTCTGGCTGCACAGCAGGAGGCTCCAAGGCCCCACCCAGAGCGGGATGGACCACCCAGAGGCTGTCCAGGTACAGCCCCCCAGCCTCCAGGCACAGCCTGTTCCCACAGGGGTGCCTTCCATCCTCAGCCCCACCCAGCCCAGCATTTGGGGTGAGCTCTTAGCTGCCTGCCCCACAGGTGACGTTGGCCTGGTAGTCTTCATGTAACCCCAAGGATAAACTTTCCAGAAGGAGTAGCTGGCTCCATCCCATCTCCTGCCCTCTAACTCCCTCCTGCGCCCACCCTAACCCAGCAGACCCAGCTCTGAATTCCTCCCAGCCTGCTGTCCACACGGGCTTAACGCGCTTCTCTTCTCTCCCTTTCTCCCTCTCCTCCCGCCCTGGTTGCCCATCTCCTGTGGGACGGGGACGGCTCCCTAGTGCGCGATGATTTCTTTGGTAAGGCTGAGGCCCCGCTCCAGCGCGCGTCGCTCCTCCACCCCCACATGGTCTCCTGCTTCATGAGCTGTTTGCTTTGTTCTGCATGATGGGGACAGTGTTGGGGCCGCCAGGGTCGGGGGGGCAGCCCTGGGTGAAGCTCGCTCTGTCCAGGCTGCCTCTGGGCTGTGGGAGGTGGCAACTTCCCCCAAGGGACAGACTTGAAGGCCCGAGGAGGGCAGCCCCAGCCTCTCTGAACCCCCACAAGTGCAGGGCAGGGGAGGAAGGCCCATGTTTGAGGCAAGGGAGGTCATAATAGAGACAGCAGGCAGGACCCCTGAGCCCAGGCACAGAGGCGTGTGATGCTGTTTCATGACTGCGTAGACAGTGGGGGAGTGTGTGGGAGGGCAGGACCTTGGAGTTTCTTTCCATCCTTTTGGGGTTTCTGGGGCATGCTTGCAGGGAGCTCAGTTCAGGTCCACTTGGGGCCTGGTGGTAGAGGAGCCATCAGTCCTGCCAGGGAGCCAGGGAGCCCTGTCCTCACAGCCATGCCCCATCGCTGCATCCTAGCCCTGCTGGCCCTGCCTTGAGGGCCAGGCCTCTCCTCGCCCACCTGTCCCCTCACCACAGCTCCAACATCACTCGCCTGAGGGTGGTGGCTCTGAGAGGGCCTGCCTGGTGACGGACCTGCTGAGGGCTCTGAGGTGGCGGCACAGCGGCCATTCAGGGGCCTGCATCCGGCCAGCCGGCTGGTGACGTTGGTCGGACACAGGAACCACCCCAGGCCTGGGAGCCTGCTCTGTGCGCAGACTGGGCCCGGCACAAGCCCCGCTCTTCATGGCCCCTGCTCCCTGCAGATCGGGTGTCACCCCCAGCCAGCTACCCTCTTCAGAAGCGTTGCCCTGAGGCAGGTGCGGCGGCATCAGGGTCCTGTCTTGAAGGGCATAGGTGAAACCTCCACACCTTCTGTTTCAGGAATGGGCAAAGAAGTGGGGAATCTGCTACTGGAAAACTCACAACTTCTGGAAACCAAGTAAGAGTGCCCTTCTCCTGTGTGGTGGGGCTGAGGCAGCCCTCCTCACCAGGGTTGGAGAGTGAGCTGGGCCAGAGGGCGCCTGGGGGAGGACCTGACTCCAACGCCAGCAGCTGTCCTCATCTCGGGCGGGAGGAGCTTGGAGCAGGGCTCCGCCTGGTTTCTTTAGGAAGCTTATCTCCAGGAGCCTCTAACGAGGGTGACTATAGAGTTTAGCTCAGATGGGGATGGGTCTCCCATTCAGCCACCTTCTTGACCAGGCTGTGCCTTCTCCAGGGCAGAAGTGCAGGCGCCCCAGGAAGGCCCCTTCACATACCCGTATGCCGCGCTCGCAGCGCTCCCATCTTTCTGCTTTTTCAAAGAAATGCCTTGAATGTGGTGAAGAATGACCTGATTGCCAAGGTCGACCAGCTGTCTGGGGAGCAGGAGGTGCTGAGGGGCGAGCTGGAGGCTGCCAAGCAGGCCAAAGTCAAGCTGGAAAACCGCATCAAGGAGCTGGAAGAGGAACTGAAAAGGTGAGGGTGGGGCATGGAAAGCTGGTCACAGAGAGACCCCGGCCTCAGGGTTCCGGAGTGGCTGCCTCCTCCAGTGCCTGCTCTCCAGCCCGAGTGGCTTTGTGCACAGCCTGCCTACCCAGCTCCAGCTCACAGCCACTCCACCCCAACCAGCCGAGTGGGGCCGTGGTCTCCTCCTGAGCCTCCTACAGCGTACACTGGGCCTGTCTCATGTGTTCCTTCCCAGCACAGCATCATGCGGGGCTCGGCTGCAGCTCCCACCATCCTACTCCTCCAGCCCTTTGATCAGCCAAGGTTTGGCCGCGGTCCCTGGAGAGCTGTATGTTGGGGCTCCAGCCCTTCTCTGATGGGCAGAGGACATGTGGGGGCCCCGAGACCATGCCTCTGTCCAAGAAGGGACCCAGATCTGCTCTGGGTTTGCCAAGCCAGGGCCACTGTGCTTCACCCTCCTCTGCATTCCCGGGCAGCCAGGATGGAAGGCTGGGCTTCAGGGTACTTGTGCAGCAGTGGCGCAGGTCCACCTGCCCCCAAGGAACCGGCAGAAGCGTTCAGGGCCCTGAACCAGATAGCTGCTGCAGGGGTCCCTGTGGGGAGAGCCCCCAGCCTTGCACAGAGACAAGGACCTAAGTTCGGGGCGGGCACTGCCCACTGTGTGTTCCGGAGGCCCCTGGGAGGTCCTCACCCTCCCTACCTCCTTCCCTTTCCCGCAGAGTGAAGTCCGAGGCCATCATTGCCCGCCGTGAACCCAAAGAAGAGGCGGAGGATGTAAGCAGCTATCTCTGTACAGAATCGGTACATCCACTCTTCACTCTTCACAGGCGGGGCGGCCACCATCCAGCATTCACAGGCGGGGCGGCCACCATCCAGCATTCACAGGCGGGGCGGCCACCATCCACCATTCACAGGCGGGGCGGCCACCATCCACCATTCACAGGCGGGGCGGCCACCATCCACCATTCACAGGCGGGGCGGCCACCATCCACCATTCACAGGCGGGGCGGCCACCATCCACCATTCACAGGCGGGGCGGCCACCATCCACCATTCACAGGCGGGGCGGCCACCATCCACCATTCACAGGCGGGGCGGCCACCATCCACCATTCACAGGCGGGGCGGCCACCATCCACCATTCACAGGCGGGGCGGTCACCATCCACCATTCACAGGCGGGGCGGTCACCATCCAGCATTCACAGGCGGGGCGGTCACCATCCACCATTCACAGGCGGGCGGTCACCATCCACCATTCACAGGCGGGCGGTCACCATCCAGCATTCACAGGCGGGGCGGTCACCATCCAGCATTCACAGGCGGGGCGGCCACCATCCAGCCTTCACAGGCGGGCAGTCACCATCCAGCCTTCACAGGCGGTACATTTCACTGTTCACACACAGTATATCCTACTATTCACACTCAGGGCATGGGCATGGGGGGCAGCTCCCGGGGACTCACCAGCCCTTCTGTCTCTGTACAGAATCAGTATAGCCACTATTCACATGCAGGACTGGGGGCACGGGCAGGGGGCCCAGGCGGGCTCCTGGGGACTCGCCTGCTCTTCTGGGCTGACAGCTCTCCCACCCCTCCTGGGTGACACCTGACCCCAACGGCATCATCTGCCGCCCCACTCCCGAGACCACATAGAATCAGAACCAGGCCCTTGGGCAGGACCACAGCCCTGGCAGGACGCCAGGTCACCTGTCAGCACCCAAGTCCTGGTGCCTGCCTTTTGTATGGTCATAAGCGGGTCTCCCTGGCTTCGCAGCCTGGCCAGTGCTCCAAGTCAGTCACCTGCTGTCCCCTTTTCAGGACCTACCCCACCCCTGAGGAGCCCGGGAGGCCCTCAGGCAAGCTCTCTGCTGCCTGGGCGTTGCCAGCCCTCCCCTTTAGAACTACTACCCCCTCCAGGGGAGAGACCAGAGGGAGCACTGCCTGTCAGTTGGCCACTGGCCTCCCCAGGGCAGATGCCAGCCTCACCTGCACTAGCTCAGTCACCTGGGCGCCGTGGTGACAATAAAGTGAGGTTGTATGTCTCGGGCCATCCCGTGCACCCCGCACTCCCCACGGTCTAGGAGAAACACAAGTAGAAGGCAAGTCATGTCCCCCCCACAGCCCCTCCTGCATGAGCCGAGGGTGCCACCGGTCCTGGGCCTCTGCCCCTTGTCACGGCCTGAGGCTGGACGTGCACCTGCAAGCACAGAGTGCTGAGTGCCAGGGCTCTGTGGGGACTCGCACTTCCTCACTCCCTGGCAGCTCTGCTGAGCAGCCCTGGGTAGGGGAGCAGACCACAGACCCCACATGGGTCTGTCAGAACCCAAAGTGTCTGTCAGAACCCAAAGTGTTCAGCCGGCTGGACGCTTCCTAGAGCGTCCCATCTACTCATTTCACACTGGAGCAGTCCCACCTGCACCTCACCTGAGGCATTTGGGGCCTCCACGGACATGCAGGGAAAGTCACCCACATCGTGCCTCTCACGCGTGTCATGGCAGCCCTGGCAGGGTCAGGCTGACTCCGGGTTCCCCTCCCCCCTTGCTGACACCCCTCCACACCACTTCTTGCCCGAGGATCTGCAGGAAATTGGTACTGAGATCCACCTGTAGCTGGAGGCCACGACCCTGCCCCGGTGGAGGCACCCCAGGAGGAAGCAGGTGTGACCCGGCCTCCAAGGGCTGATTGAGCCTCTGTGCCTCTCCCCTCCACAGGACAAAATCCCCATGGCCCAGCGCCGCCGCTTCACGCGGGTAGAGATGGCTCGTGTGCTCATGGAGCGGAACCAGTACAAGGAGCGGCTGATGGAGCTGCAGGAGGCCGTGCGGTGGACCGAGATGATCAGGTGGGAGTTGCGGCCGCCCCAGGAAGGGCTGTGGGGTCATCTCTGATGGCAGAACCGCGGCTCCCTCCTCAGCACCTCCCTGTCTTCTGGGGGGACTGAAGTGTGCTGGGTGCTTCCTGGTGGGAGCCCAGAGAGTGCCAGGCAAGGGAGGCGTGAGGGTGCTAAGCAGGCTGCTCCCTATGCCCTCCCCCGCAGAGCGTCCCGAGAGCACCCATCCGTCCAGGAGAAGAAGAAGTCCACCATCTGGCAGTTGTAAGCTGGGGGCCCCCAGGGGGTGTGGGCAGCAGCTGCAGGTGAAGGGGCAGGGAAGTTCCCTGGTCCTCTGCCCACTCCTCACCTCCCTGTGCCTCCGGCAGCTTCAGCCGCCTCTTCAGCTCCTCCTCCAGCCCCCCTCCGGCCAAGCGCCCCTACCCCTCGGTGAATATCCACTACAAGTCGCCTACCACGGCCGGCTTCAGCCAGCGCCGCAGCCATGCCATGTGCCCAATCTCAGCGGGCAGCCGGCCCCTGGAATTCTTCCCTGACGAGTGAGTGTCCCGTGGTCCCCACTAGTGGCCTGCAATGGGGTTGGGGAGGCCCTGTCCTGAGGCCCCTCCCCTCCAGGACCTGAAGCAGGACTTTGAGGACAGCCTCCACCTTGCTGGCCACATGCCAGGGGTCGTGACCTCTCCCTGCACACTGCCTGCCCCTCCCTGCAGCGGGGAGCTGGGCTGCTTTGGCTCCGCAGTGTTTGGTTCAGGATGTCCCTTGGCAGAGGCTGTGCACACCAACCGTCAGGGGGCTGCACTGGGCTCCACGGTGGCCTCTGCAGCAAGGAGCCATTTCAGGCATATGTCCAGCAAGGAGTCGCTGGCCGTGCCTGTCCCCTGGCGGTACTCCAGGTCCCGGTCCGTGGAGCCCTCAATGACTGTGGCCGAAGAGCAGCCTCTGGGTCGAGCAGGTGCCAGCTATGGCCTCCAAGCCCAGGGGCATACCCGGTGCTGAGAAGGCCACCCTCCCCAGCTGGGCACTCGGTGGCCGGGAAAAGGCGAGGATGGGCCTCCCTGCCGTGACCTCCCCCAGGGCAAGCCTGGGGCACTGTGGGTGCCTGCTGCTCGGCCGCTGCTCACCCTGGACAGACATCACCCATCATTCTTCCACTCAGCGACTGCACGTCCTCCGCTCGTCGAGAGCAGAAGCGCGAGCAGTACCGCCAGGTGCGTGAGCACGTGCGTAACGACGACGGCCGTCTGCAGGCCTGCGGCTGGAGCCTGCCCGCCAAGTACAAGCAGGTGCGGGCGGGGCGCTTCGGGGACCGGGCGGGGCCCCGCGGGGGCGGGGCGTGGGTAAGGGGCGGGGCTCTGTGGGCGGGGTGGGGCTCTGTGGGCGGGGCGGGGCGGGGGCGGGGCAGGGGCCTGGCAGCTTCCTAGTAAGCCTCCTGGGCAGGGGTCTGGAGGGTGGGAGGAGGAGCCCCGCGGCTCCCACGCCCCCACCTGCCTCCAGTCTTGAGGTGGCTCTGCCGCCAGAAGCTGGCAGCTCGGCCTAAGGTTTCTGGAGGGATGGGTAGGAGCCATGGCTCGTGCCCACGGCGCCTCCCTGCCCCGTGCAGCTGAGTCCCAACGGGGGCCAGGAGGACACGCGGATGAAGAACGTGCCGGTGCCCGTGTACTGCCGCCCTCTGGTGGAGAAGGACCCCACCATGAAGGTGAGCCGGCGAGCACCCCATTCAGGCCGGCTGGGCGGGCTGGAGGCTGGGGAGCGCCGGTGACACCCGACCCCGGTCCTGCCCTTGCAGCTGTGGTGTGCTGCGGGCGTCAACCTGAGCGGGTGGAGGCCCAATGAGGACGATGGTGGGAATGGAGTCAAGCCAGTGCCAGGCCGCGACCCCCTGACCTGCGACCGCGAAGGAGACGGTGAGCCCAAGAGCGCCCACGGGTCTCCCGAGAAGAAGAAGGTGAGTATGGCGGAGGCCACCGGGCATCTCCCTGGCTTAGTCTCAGGACAGCTCAGCCGCAGAGCATGCTGGGAGTGAGACACAGGCCAGCACCCGGAAGCAGGGCAGCACAGGGGCCCCTGGACTTCGGGAAGCAGTGTCTTCCCTCCCCAGAACGGAGCCGCCTTCTGGGTTTTCAGTAGGAGTCTTGGCCCACGTGGCTGGGAATGGGGCTGCAGCTGGGGCGGCCCTCCCCTCCCCTTTCCGAGTGCCATCCAGCAGTCTCGGTCCCCTGGCTGGGAATGGGGCTGGGGTGGGCCCTCTTCCCCTCCCCCTCCCTCATCCCCTCCCCCTCCCTCATCCCCTCCCCCTCCCCTCCTCTCCCTTTCCCTCTCCCCGACCTCCCAAGTGGCCTGGAGTGGCAGAGCTTCCTTCCTAGTGGTCGGAGGCTTAGTTTTATGGCCCAGCTTGGGCCTCTTGGAGCTCAGCGGCTTTCTCTGTGGAGACGAAACCGGGTATGCAAGCGCTTTAGAGTGCAGTCCTGAGTCCACATTGCTCTGGCCCCGGGGAAGGACAGCCATGTCCCCTCAAGCTACAGTCAAGGCTGGATCCTGACAGATTCTGGGAGTCCCATGGCCCCTTGCTGCTGCCGGGTAGACTCAAGCTCGGGCTCTGACCTTGATCCCGTGCCCTGAAACAGGCCAAGGAGCTCTCTGAAATGGACGCCACCTCCAGCCGGGTGTGGATCCTGA
Source organism: Rhinopithecus roxellana (assembly GCF_007565055.1). Taxonomy (NCBI): domain Eukaryota; kingdom Metazoa; phylum Chordata; class Mammalia; order Primates; family Cercopithecidae; genus Rhinopithecus; species Rhinopithecus roxellana. Next base: position 71,407,641 of record NC_044568.1, on the reverse strand, counting down.
CCAGCACCCTGACCACCAGCAAGGTGGTGATCATCGATGCCAACCAGCCGGGCACTGTGGTGGACCAGTTCACCGTCTGCAATGCGCACGTACTGTGTATCTCCAGCATCCCTGGTGAGCGGCTGGAGTGGGCGTTTCCACTTGGGCGCCACTCCCTTTTACTAGCAAGCTAAGTAAAAGCCCTGCCACACAGCACCCACCTTCTCGGGGTGTCCTGTGGACACGGGAACATGGCAGTGGGCAGTGGGAGGGGCAACACCCAGTCAAGTGAGGCCCTGGGCCCTGTTTCTGGGAGGAAGCTCGCAGTGGCCTCGGCCTCTTCTTCCTACGTACTCGGGACCCCACGCTCACCTGGTTAGAGGGTGAGGGGTAGGCATCACCCGCAGCTTGAAGCATCACTCGGGGACCACCGGAAAACATTTCCTCATGCTGAATGTGAAACCTCCAGTTGGGCCGAAATCTCACGGCCTCACCAGGGGCTAAGGGGGTGTGGGTGAGGAGCTTCATGTCACCCCTGTGAGCGGTAACCTTGGTGATGTTCTGGGCCAGCCCCAACACTGGGAGGATGAAGGGGTACTGAGGGCTCTGCCAGGTCTCTGGTGTGAAACCACAGGGCCGTCTGGGTTCTTGAGGGTCTGCCACAGGATCACAAGTTGTTTGCTCCCAAACCAGGGTCTTACTACTCAGCTCCCCTGGCCCAGGGGCCCACCCAACAGAGCAGGCTTGCTGGAGTTCCAGGCCTCCAGGCAGAGGGTCCTGGGTGGACTGTGGGTGGAGCCATGTGTGGAAGCTGGGTCTGCTGGGAGAGTGGAAGGCCAGCTCCCGCTCCCTCTGCCCTTGTATGAGTGCTGGGCATGCCCTTGCAGTAGTGCGTTCCCCAGCACAGGCTGATGGGCCGTCCCTCTCCCCAGCGGCCAGTGACAGCGACTACCCCCCCGGGGAGATGTTCCTGGACAGCGATGTGAACCCAGAGGACCCGGGCGTGGACGGCGTGCTGGCCGGTATCACCCTGGTGGGCTGTGCCACCCGCTGCAATGTGCCACGGAGCAACTGCTCCTCCCGAGGGGACACCCCGGTGCTAGACAAGGGGCAGGGTGAGTCCTGGGCGAGTTTCCCCCATCCCCTCGTTCCCACCTTTCCGCCCAGCCCAAGCTCACCTCTCCTAACACAGGGGAGGTGGCCACCATCGCCAACGGGAAGGTCAACCCGTCCCAGTCCACAGAGGAGGCCACAGAGGCTACGGAGGTGCCAGACCCTGGGCCCAGCGAGCCAGAGACGGCCACCTTGCGGCCCGGGCCTCTCACAGAGCATGTCTTCACTGACCCGGCCCCCACCCCATCCTCTGGCCCCCAGCCTGGCAGGTGAGCAGGAGCGGAGGGGGAGGCTTGCAGAGGTGGGAAGGGCCTAGGGGTCTAGGGGCAGGTGCATGCCCCGTGGCCCCCCTGGAGCCACCGTCCTTCCCACAGTGAGAATGGGCCGGAGCCTGACAGCAGCAGCACGCAACCAGAGCCGGAGCCCAGCGGGGACCCCACAGGAGCAGGCAGCAGTGCTGCACCCACCATGTGGCTGGGAGCCCAGAACGGCTGGTAGGAAGGGCCCAGGGCAAGGTGGAGGGGGGGTCCTAGGTGAGTCCCTCGCCCACTGCCACTTCTTTCTACAGGCTCTACGTGCACTCGGCTGTGGCCAACTGGAAGAAGTGCCTGCACTCCATCAAGCTGAAGGACTCCGTGCTGAGCCTGGTGTGGGTGACCCAGGCTGAGGGCCGGGCGTCACGGGGGAACAGGGCGGAGGGGCCTGCACAGCCTGGCCCAAACCAGGCTCACCACATTCCTGTTTCAGGCACGTCAAAGGCCGTGTGCTGGTGGCTCTGGCGGACGGGACCCTGGCCATCTTCCACCGTGGTGAAGGTGGGGCCTGGCAGCACGGGGTGTGTGGGTGGCAGCTGATGGCCCTGGCAGTGTTTAGCCAAGGGACTCCCGGGGTTCCAGGCCTCTCCTTAGCCTGGCAGTGGGTATCTCAACCCCTGATGTCCTGAGCAGAGGTGGGGCCCGGCCAGGCCTGAGCAGGTGTTTGGGGCTCCCTCCAGATGGCCAGTGGGATCTGAGCAACTATCACCTAATGGACCTGGGCCACCCGCACCACTCCATCCGCTGCATGGCTGTTGTGTACGACCGCGTGTGGTGTGGCTACAAGAACAAGGTGCACGTCATCCAGCCCAAGACCATGCAGATTGAGGCGAGTGCTGGCCAGGGGCCCCAGGGAGGGGAAGAGGCTTCTGCCGGCCAGCAGCTCTCCAGCACTTTCCATACAGAAGTCCAAAAAGCCCTATGTGGGTCCCATCCTCCCTGTACCGCCAATGACTCAGGCTCAAACAGGCGCAAAGCAGGAGATCTGAGGGGGCTATAGGTGGCCCTGGGGCTGTGGCAGGTTTGGGGCTGCCCACTTCCTCTCCTCTCCCCAGCCCTGTTGATGGGCAACCATGACTCCACAGAAGTCATTTGACGCCCACCCGCGGCGGGAGAGCCAGGTGCGGCAGCTGGCGTGGATTGGCGATGGCGTATGGGTGTCCATCCGCCTGGACTCCACCCTGCGGCTCTACCATGCACACACACACCAGCACCTACAGGATGTGGACATCGAGCCCTACGTCAGCAAGATGCTAGGTGAGGTGCCATGCCAGGTGGGGCGGCAGGGGGCTCAAGGCCAGCCGCCCTGACAACTCTCCCCCCACAGGCACCGGCAAACTCGGTTTCTCCTTCGTGCGCATCACAGCCCTGCTTGTCGCGGGCAGCCGGCTCTGGGTGGGCACCGGCAACGGAGTGGTCATCTCCATCCCCCTGACAGAGAGTGAGTGGCATGCACCCCTGCAGGGGCAGTGGTGCTGCCAGAGGTGTCCATGGGTTCCCAGAGGTGGCTCTGCAGGGCCACCTGGGAGGGTGCCTCACTGCCCCTACGCTGACCACTCTCCTCTTCTCCCATGCTCCTCTTGTGTCCCCAGCTGTGGTCCTGCACCGAGGCCAGCTCCTGGGGCTCCGAGGTAAGCCCAGCCACCTCCTCTCCCCCCACAGGAGCCTCTCGCACCCTCCATCTGTATGCGGGCTCAGCGCCTCTGGGTTCTCTCCCTGCAGCCAATAAGACATCCCCCACCTCTGGGGAGGGCGCCCGTCCCGGGGGCATCATCCACGTGTACGGCGATGACAGCAGTGACAGGGCGGCCAGCAGCTTCATCCCCTACTGTTCCATGGCGCAGGCCCAGCTCTGCTTCCACGGGCACCGCGATGCCGTGAAGTTCTTTGTCTCGGTGCCAGGTGAGGCTGGGCCCCTCCTGCTATCCACATCCCCTGCACGCCAGTGGCTGCCGCCTCCCCCAGGAGGCCACTGTCCTCAATCGCTTCTGCCATCCCAGGGAATGTGCTGGCCACCTTGAACGGGAGTGTGCTGGACAGCCCAGCTGAGGGCCCTGGGCCAGCTGCCCCTGCCTCGGAGGCGGAGGGTCAGAAATTGCGGAACGTGCTGGTGCTGAGCGGCGGGGAGGGCTACATCGACTTCCGCATTGGTGAGCGGGGCTTAGGGACGGGACTGAGGTTGGGCGCGGGGGGAGCCTGGCCCTCACTCTGCTGCCTTGCCTGCAGGAGACGGAGAGGACGACGAGACGGAGGAGGGCACAGGGGACATGAGCCAGGTGAAGCCCGTGCTGTCCAAGGCGGAGCGCAGTCACATCATCGTGTGGCAGGTGTCCTACACCCCCGAGTGAGGCCGCTGCCCTGCCTGGCCCGACCTGTACATAGGACCCCCGACCACCTGACCCCCGCCTGCCCTGCGGGGTAGCCAGCCAGGCGCCGCCGCCCCTCTTCTGACCTCTCAACCTGCAGCTTTCACCTGAGTCTGGTCCCCTCCAGCGGGCAGGGAGTGCGGGGATGCCAGTCAGCTGGGAGGAGAAGGGGAGGGTGCTTCCACCCGAGGGGAAGATGCTCTCGGGACAGTTTCCCGGGCAGCTCCTGGCCAGCTTCCAGCCCAGAGTCCTCAAGTCCAGGGCAACTTGGGCCCAGCGCAGGCAGGACCCGAGGTGGCCCTGGCTCCACCCTGGGCCTCCTACTCCCCAGCACCCCTGGAGGAGGCAGGAGCTCCCCACCGCCGAGGCTGCCTGCCCTGGGCCCACCTCTGCATGCTGCTCATGGGGCCACCCTGCCTCCCCGGCCCTCACTCTGCCTGGGGGAGCTGGGCCAGGCACTAGCCTTTGCCCAGGGAGGTGGGCCTCAGGCTGCCCAGGTGCGTGCACCCCAGCTGGCCTTCTCTGGGGCCTCCCCATCCTCAAGCCTCTATCCTCTGTCTGTCCCCACCCCGGCTGTCCCCTGCCCAGGGAGCTGGCATGAAAGCACGAGGCCCAGCTCCCTGGGGCAGCTGCTTGAGAAGAGACTGCTACCCCGTCCTGCCCACACGGGCAGGCTCTGCCTTGGAGGAGTGGGCCTTGGAGTCCTGTCCCTCCCAGAAGCCCCCAGGGTGGGATTTCTCAGGCTGCCAGGGCAGGCCCAGGCCTCAGGAAGAAGGGGAGGCCCCTGGCCTCTCCGGGTTCAGTCCTAGGACGCAGGCTTAGCCTCAGGTTGATGGGGGATAATGTGCTCCCGGGGCCTGCCTCCTGCACAGGGGTCCACGGAGCCCAGCTCCCAGACACGCTACTAAGTGCCTAGGGTTGCCCGCTGTGGCCTGCTCCCCGGGAGCAAGAGGCCACCAAGCAGAGGCCCATGGGGCTGAAGATGGAGCCGCCCCCAGCCGACGCCAAGCCTGTAGCGGGCAGAGGCCACCCTGGACTGCTCTCCCTGTCCAGCTGGGCCTCGCTGGCCTACTCCTACCTTCCAGGCCCACTGCACTCCTGTCTGGGAGGCCCTGATGAGGGCAGCCCAGCCCCCGCACCCACCCCCAACCAGAGAAGCACAGATCTTGGGGAGCTGCCCCATGAGCCCCGCTGGCCACCATGGGCTGCAGCCACTGCGCTGCCGGCTTCTCCCCACCATCCCTGCCACCTCCACTGTGATGTATGTCTGCTCCCTCGTCTGTTCCCCCAGGATCTCGAAGTGACTCGGGCTGAGCAGTGGTGCGGCTGGGGGAGGGGTGACGATTCTCCTCAGGCTTTGGCCCTGCAAGCAAACCCACATATCTGCTCTGTATGTAATAAACGTCTTAACGTCGTAGCTGCCTGTTTCTAAACCCAAACCGACACGAAAACGACTTCACTTTATTATAAAAAGAAACGTTGGACCATGTTGGGTTGGGCACCAGGAGTGTCCTGGCATGTTTCCAGGAGAGCCGCAGGCTCCTGGAGCAGCTCCTCGGGCAGGAAGCCCTGTACGCGGAGAGGCCCGCGCCACTCTCGATGCAACGTCCTGACAGGTGGATGTTCCAAGCGCTGCGGGGTGGGGCCAGAAGCCCGGCCACCTGGGCCCTGGAGGCGGCTGGGGTGTCAGAGCCTCTGCGACGCGCACCTGCCGGGCTACTCATACAGCCAGTGCCCGGCGCTGTCCTCCCAACACAGGAGCTCGTCTGCGCGGAACCAGAGCGCGATCTCGCGGCGGGCACTCTCCACCGAGTCGCTGCCGTGAATCAAGTTCCTGAGCGGAAAAGGCGAGCGTGAGCGCGAGAAGGAGGGCTCCGGCACGGGTCCCACGAGGGCCGAAATGGGGGAGGCCGGACGGGGCTGGGCCCGTCCCCGGGGCGAGCCTTACTTGCCAACCTCGATGCAGAAATCCCCGCGGATGGTGCCGGGCGGGGCGTCGGCCGGGTTCGTGGCCCCGATGAGCGCCCGCGAGCTGCGCACCACGTCCAGCCCCTGCCATACCTGTGCGGGGGGACGGGGGCGGTATCACGCAGGGGTGGGGTCCCGGGGCCGTCCGCCCGCTTCCCGGGCACTCACCATGGCCACCACCGGCCCGGAGGCCATATACTTGACCAGGCGGCCGTAGAACGGGCGTTCACGCAGCTCGGCGTAGTGCTCGCGCAGCAGCTCCTCGGAGGCCTGCGGAAGGGTCACGCCGCCTGCGCCGGCACCCAGGCGTCCCCAGGTCCCCGCCCCCCGTCCCCCCACACCGCGCCCCCGCACGCTCACCGCGCCCCGCGCCCCCACCTGCACCAGCTTCAGCGCCACCAACTTGAAGCCCTTCCTCTCGAAGCGCCGCACGATCTCGCCCACCAGCCGCCGCTGCACGCCGTCCGGCTTCACGGCCAGGAAGGTGCGCTCGTGTGCGCCGATGCAAGCTGCGGGGCAGGCGGGGACGTGGCGTCAGACCGGCCCAGCACCGACCGCCCGTCCCCCGCCCGCGCCGCTCCGCTCACCGGCGGGGAAGAGGTTGGCGAAGATAGTCAGCACCAGGCAGATCATGATGGCGGTGCGGGCGCGGGCTCCGCGGGGCGGGGCGGTGGCGCCCGGGGCGGGGCCTGCGCTTAAAGAGGCCTGGTCCCGGCGCGGCGGCCTCCGCGGACGCACGTAGGGAGGCTGCTTCACTTGCACCCCGAAACCCAGCAGCCGTGGGGGGCCAGAGGGCAGCTGCGGAGGCCAAGTCTCCTCCAGTGGCTCGGGCACTAACTGCATGCCCCACAACCCGCCCAGGTGGTTCCACCCACGCGGCGCCCTGCTCCGCACCGCCCGAGCCCCCGCCCCCCGGCCAGGGCCAAGACCACAACGTCAGGCCTTCTCTCCCCGGTCCTAAAGACAGCGCGCAAAGACACCGCAACCTGGGGTACTTCTTTTCTCTTTATTCCCTTCCATAGCTTCTGCCGGGATCCAGGAAAAGAGAGCACTAATGGGGGAAAGGGAGCTAGCGCTTCCCGCTTTCCCCAGCGTGAGCCTTCGGAGTTCGGTGTGGGGGCAGCAGGGCCAGAGGAAAGACACAGGTGGCGATTTGCCGCAGCCCTCCCCCACTAAAATGCAGATCCTCAGAAAACGTCGCGGAAGGTGACCTCCCAGCTCCGAGGGGCAGACTCGGGTGTAACGCGAAGACGGTTTCTTTCATCAACAGGATCCCCGCTGCCTCGCAGCCCCTCAGGCCACCCGCTGGCGCTGGCATTCTACACGGGGGTGCTCTTGGCCCTTCCTTTGTCCTCCTGTTTTGCAGGGTAGTCCCAGGGCTCCATGCGTGCCCTCTGCAGATTCAGCATGGGCTCCTCGGTGCTCGTGTCTCCATTCTTCCGTCGTTCTGCGAGAATCATGGCCCGGAGGAGCGGCGGGTACGGCACGGAGGCCAGGCTGTCCTCCGGCGCCGGCGTGAACGCGGTGAAGGCCTCCTCCTCGTGCTTGGGCACCAGCCGCCAGTCATGGTACATGACGTGTTCGATCTCCCGCGCCTCGCTCTCCGTCTTCCCTGATGAAGGAAAGGAGGCGTGCTGCACACACATTTGCTGTGCCGTCGGTGGTCGGCATCGAACTGCCGGGCACCCGCTCTCCACCAGCTCTCCCGAGCCTTACCTTTGAAGGTCAGGACGCCCCAGGCCTTCCCGTGGTCCAAGTTCTGCAAAGCCAGAGGGAAGCGAAGTCAGTTCGCAAGGCTCTCGGCCCCCGAGATCAGGAGGTGGGAGCCTCAGACACGCAAACCTGCAGGGAGGAGGGGAGGCGGGGAGACCAGGCGGCTGCAGGGGCGGGGTGCGGACGGGGTGCACGCACCTGCGCCGTGTAGTCGGGCTGCACCCGCGTGAGGCGCCAGTAGCACGGCTCATCGTGCTGCCACAGCCAGGACTTGCGCGTGACCAGGCGGCCCAGGCCGAAGAGCGGGAGGCGGCCGAGCAGCTGCAAGAGGCGGCTCTCGCGGCGCACGTCGGCCCAGGCCCGGACCGGCAGCCGGCGTCCAGAGAACGGCCGCGTCAGGGTCTCGTAGTCCACAGCGTAGAGCTGCGAGTCGCGCGGCCTGTTCAGTTTCTCCCGCAGGGCGCGCACGCGGCGGGCGAGCTCCGCAATCAGCCGCGGACGCACCTTCTTCCGCGCCATGGCGGATCCGCGTCCTCAGCGCTGTGGACGGAAGTTGCCGGAAGAGGCCGGTGTCCCAGGCTAAAGTGTTCGGGCGCGGCCGGAAGCGAAAAAGAAGTCGGTCCGGCCATGGCGCGCGTTGGACCCGGGAGGGCGGGGGTCTCTCGCCAGGGCCGGGGCCGGGGACGGGGCGGGAGCGGTCAGCGGCGACCTCCAACCTGGGAGATCTCAGACTCCGACGCTGAGGGCCCCGCCGGCTCGGAGGCCGCCGCGAGAGCCCGGGACCCAGCAGGGGAGCGCAGGGCGGCTGCCCAGGCGTTGCGGCTGCTACGGCCGGAGCAGGTCCTGAAGCGCCTCGCGGTGTGCGTGGACCCAGGTGCGGCGGAGGGCACGGGCGATGCTCGGGGTAGGAAAGGCCTTTCTCCGCCAGGCGGCGCCCTCCGTCCGACGGGGCGGGGCGCGCACCCCGAGAGGCCTGGGGCCGGGCGCGCTTCCCAGTCGGGGGTTTGTGCCGAATGCAGACTGCCGGGTCCGCGCCCCCGCCCAGGTAGGGCGCTCGCAAGGGTGGAGGGAAGCAGTGACCGTGCTCCTCTCCCCCGGTCCCAGCCATCCTGGAAGACGCTGGTGCCGACGTCCTGATGGAGGCCCTGGAGGCCCTGGGCTGCGAGTGCCGCATCGAGCCCCAGCGCCCGGCCCGCAGCCTGCGGTGGACCCGAGCGAGGCCCGACCCCTGCCCCTGCAGCGTGAGTGGTCGCGGGTTCCCGAGGGCCAGCCCCGAGTTGGCTGTTTTGCTTCCTTGATTTCAGTCCTGGAGCTGTCCCTGAGGCAGCTGCCCCGGGCGGTGCGCGTCTCGCGGATGGTAAACCGCGGATGGGGAACGGAAAGTGGGGGTGCCCAAGCCGTTCTGCTGGTAAAGAGCCGAGCTGGCTGGAAATGGTTCCGTCCGGAGTCAGGCTGTGGTCGGGATTCCTGCCGGCCCCACAGACCTGACCTGCGCTTCTGTAGAGCAGTCCTGTCAGGTCCTGGGCTTGGCTGGGGCCACGGACCGCGTTGCTGCTAGACTGCCCAGGCAGGGCCCCTGGGGCACCCGGGTTGAGACAGGCAGCAGCGCGTCCCCATGTCCCCACAGCTGCCTCCTGAAGTGTGGGCTGCAGATGAACAGGAATTCCTGCTGCTGCTGGAGCCCGAGGAGTTTCTGCAGGGCGTCGCCACACTGACCCAGGTGCTCAGGTGGTGGCAGTAGTCCCTCTCCAGTTAGGAGGGGTGGGTTCCCAGCCGGGAGGCGCCTGCGCTGCCGGTCCCTGCCCTTGTAGACGGGGCTGGAGGGGGCATGGGGCAGGCCAGGATTCCTCTCTGATCCGAAACCCTAGAGGTTTCTAGGGTGAGATGGAGAAAGCTCCTGGGCACCTGTGGAGGCTACAGCTGCTCCTAGAGGGTCCTGAGAAGTGCCAGGAAGCCGGGGTCTGGGCAGTAGGCTGCAGGCGGTCTGTGTTCGTCCTCTGACAGTGGACAGCCCGGCCCCTGCCTGCAAGGAGCAGTGCTCAGGTGCTGTTGCACCAGGCAGTATGGGGATAGGCCAGACCCCTGCCAGGTCCCTGTGTCCAAGGATGAGTCTTTCAAGCCCCTGCTTTGTGCTAAGTTAAAGCTAGGCTGAAATACAGAGGTGGACCAGGATGAGGGGCTCAGTGGAACTAAGATGTGCACAGGCAGCCACTCTAGGGGTCTCCTTAGCCTTCTTGGCCTCGTGGAAGGCACAGAGCTGGTTTTCTCAGAAGGGGTAACAGAACAGAGGCTCCTCTGGGCACCGCTGGCTCTTTCTCAGGCTTGCTGTTCTGCAAACCAGCTGTGGCCTGGTGGCCCATGGCCCTGAGCCGCAGCCTCCCATAAACAACTGTGCCACACGTTCTCATCTTCAGATATCTGGCCCAACTCGCTGGGTGCCCTGGATCTCCCCTGAGACCACCACCCGGTCCCACCTGGCTGTCATCGGGCTGGATGCCTACCTGTGGTACTGCTCACTCTCATGCCCACAGCAGGGCTGGCTGGGACAGGGGTTCAGGGGAGGTGGGCACACTTCTGGGGTTGCTGTGGCACAGCTAATCCCACTTCCCCAGGTGGGCTCTGGCAGAGGCCACGCTCGGGCAGGGCAGGCCCCATGGGGAGCGGGGAGGAATGGTCACCTCTGCTCAGGTCTCGCCAGCACGTTGCCCGGGGGACACAGCAGCCGGAAAGCCCAAAGGTGGCCAGTCCCGAGGTGGCCATCGGCTGGCCGCAGGTGGAAGAGGTGAGGGCCTATCTGAGCTGGGTGAGTCAGGTGGCCTGGGTCCCAGTGATTGGGCTGCTGACTGGGTTTGTTTCCCAGCATGGCACATGGGGCAGCTATCAACTGTGTCCCGGGGAGCCTTCCTCTGGCTCGTGCCCACCGGATTGCCTCCTCCCCAGGCCCTGGTGCTCCTGCAGCTCTGGGTAAACCTGGACGTGCTACTGGTGGCCTCGTGGCAGGAGCTGAGTCAGCACGTGTGCGCCATCACTAAGGCTCTCGCCCAGTGTCCCCTCAAGTGCGTGACACCTGGACTGAAGGGGGCGGGGGCAGGATCACCTCAAGGTGGTGGCGGTGCCTCTCCGGCCTCTGGGGAGCTGCTCAGGTGAGCTTCTAAAAGGCGTCTCCCTGTCTTTCCCCATCCCCAGGCAGTACCGGGAGTCCCAGGCCTTTTCCTTCTGCACAGCAGGGCGCTGGGCAGCCGGCGAGCCGGTGGCAAGAGACGGCACAGGGCTGCGGGGGGCCTGGCGGAGGCAGATCAGGCAGTTTAGTCGAGTCAGCCCAGCCGTGGCCGATGCAGTGGTCACAGCCTTCCCTTCCCCTCGCCTTCTGCAGCAGGTGGGCCCCTCCCTCCTCGAACCCCTCCAGGTGCAGAGGCCCAGTCCCCAGGCACCCTCTCATACCTTTGCCTGCCCTTAGGCGCTCGAGGCCTGCAGCACGGAGCAGGAGCGCATGGGCCTCCTGGCTGACCTCCCTGTGCTGCCCAGTGAAGGTGGGCGTCCCCGCAGGGTGGGGCCTGACCTCTCACGCCGCATCTGCCTCTTCCTGACCACGGCCAACCCTGATCTCCTGCTGGACCTGGGCTCCTGACCACACATGGGACCACTAGGACAGCATGCAGCCTTGGGGACAGACCAGATACCCTGGTGCAGTGGGGGAGGACCCCAGCCATACATGGATCCTCAGCCTGGGTGGGTTCTCAGCCTCTGACTGAGCAGGTCTGACCTCAGGGGGACGGTGGGTGGTTGCAGGGGAAGGTTTAGGTAGCTGGGATGAGAAGAGGGGCTTCTGGCTGGCAGATGACTGGTGGTTCCAGTGCCGAGTCCTGGACACACAGGCCACAGGGGAGCTCAGCAGCAGGGCACACGGCAGGGGCCAGAAGGCAGCACCAGGGCCCCACTGCCACCTGGATGCTTGGGGTGTGGCACCCTCAGCCAGGAGCAGTAGGGGACTCCTGAGGATGTTGGGGGCAGTGAAATCTGGGAGAAGGCCCAGGATTCCCGCAAGCCTGGCCTCTGCATGGATGTTTCAGCTCACGCCACGTGGGTGTTAGACATCAACTCTACATTTATTGCAGTCACTTAAGTCTACGACGGCGGGGCAGCCGCCGACAGCATGCAGAGCAAGTTAGGAAAATCCGAGTCCCTGTGGGAACAGCAATGGCGGGCTCCAGCCAGGCTCTCCTCATAGCCTCCCACAAGACCTGAGGCTCAGGGCAGCTGCTTCCCCACCCAGCACAGCAGCAGAGGGTCCCTAGAGCCTCCACAGAAAGGACTGTCCCAGCCTTGGGAGGCAAGAGATGGCTCCCTCCAGACGGGCCTCATCCAACTCCGCCCTGGAGTGTGGCTGGAAGGAAGGGACAGGAAACGGCTGTCCCAGCCCAAGAACACAGTTTCCACTGGGAAGTTAGATCCGGCGGCATCGCTTCCTCTGGCAGGGCCGGGGCTCGCGACTGCTGGGGCAGGCCGAGGTCGCTGCCTGGGGATCAGACACTGGGGCCTTGCGGCGGCTGCAACTCATGCTCAGGACCCAGCCCAGCTTGTTGTGTAGCACCTGCTTGAGGCCTGGCGGCAGGGGCAGGCCCTCCAGCGTGTCCCCCGAGTCTGGCCGCAGCTGGCGCAGGCGGTGGCAGCAGAGATACTGGAGGGAGGTGGCGCTGGCGCAAGAACGGGTGACCTTCATGCTGCTTCGGGCTGCCGTGGAGCACACCATCGGGTAGAACCTCTTGTTCTGCAGCTTGGTGGCTGCCACGCCTGGAAGGGAGGGGCCTAGCCTGAACCCTGGGCAGGGAAGGGGACATAGCCCCTTCCCTGCCCTAGCTGACATAGCTACCGGGCATAGCCCCTCAGACCACATACTACAGTCACCTGGGTGGCCAGCTGACACAGCTGAGGCAAGGCAGAAGGTGCATGTGCTGGCCCTGCCACTCCAGCCTGGCCTCACTGTCCCAGCCCCTGGGACCCTGGGGCTTCAAGCTTCTAGGAGGAACCCTTTCAGGAAACCTCAGTATCCACTGGGCTGGGGTATGGTGGGCCACCTCCCTCAGAGTGACAGGTGAGAGGAGCTCAAGTCCTGTGGCGGCCTCACCTATGCACTTCCTGTTCTTGAAGAAGGTGAGCGTGCCGTGCCAGGTGTCCAGGTGCACACCGATGATGGAGCCCTGGCCGAACCGCGATGAGAAGCTGGTCTTGTCGCCCTTGTGGTGGAGGAGGCCTGGGGGCAGCCAAGGTTGGAGTGAGCCCAGGAACTCCAGGCTCAGCCCCGCCCCACCTGGGCCTCACGCACCCGTGTAGGAGAGACCCCAGCTGTCCTCATCCCTGCCCAGCAGGCTGCAGAACGTGTGGCGGTATTTGTCCAGGTCCACATCCGATGTCCCGATGCCCACCATCTAGGAACGGGACAGGCAGAGGGCACTCTGGGCCACTGGGGCCAGGCCCCCCAGAAGCACCCTGGGCCAGAGCAACTTACCATGTCGGTGCCATAGACGGGCGAGGTCATCTTGATCTCCCAGAAGTGCTGGCCCTCCCACAGCTCCTTGGTGCCCCGGATGGCCGCTGTGCCACAGCTGTACTCCATGTGGAAGCTGACCTTGCGGTTGTCACAGCTCAGCAGGGTGGCTGACGACTTATTCAAGTCATCCCAGACCCAGTCGAAATCTGTAAGAGAGGCCCAGGCTGGGGCAGCCCTGAGAGCTCCACGGGGCTCTGCCCTGCCCTGCCCACCCCTAGGCCCGCCCGCAGTGCAGTCCCAGCAGGGGCCAGGCCCCATCTCACACTCGTCTTCCTCTCCGCATCGACAGTCTTTGCCCCGGTGGGCCGAGTGCAGGCTGCTACAGAAGGAGGCCTCGCTCTGCCCGGCACAGTCACAGAAGGACTCACCAGTCACAGGCACCGCACTGGGGATGGATGGCGGCAGCGCAGAGTACTCGGGGTCGGAGTCCGAGTCGCTGTGCTGGGAGAGAAGGGCTGGCTGTTCCTGCCTGTCGTCCGCTCTTGCCCTCTCACCCCTGCCCTATGCCAGCCCAGCCTGAGTCTCTTCCTCCCCTTCCCTGAGCCACCCAGGGAAGGATGGGGGTCCAGGCCTCCAGGGACTTCACAGAACCCCAAGTGCACAGCCCAGGCTCCTTCCTAACAGGCTCCAGCTCTGCCCCGTTCTGCACGACCAGGAGGGCCCTGGAGGCCCAGCCACTGAGCAACAGCCAAGGCCATCTGGCCTCCAAGTGGTTTCTAGATGGTGGATGAGCCCTGGCCCGCCCTACCTGCCCAGAGCTGAGACGGTGTGGACACCTTCTTCCCCGCTCGGCCAGCCCTGCAGAGGCCCCAGGCAACGCCACCACCCCCGCACCAGGCCCAGCTGCAGCCACCTGGCCTCAGGGCAGTCCCCACCACACTGTGGCCCAATGACCTTCCTGTTACCTGAGCAGACCCTGCCTCACCACAGGGTCCTATTGCCCAGTGCCCACTACAGGCCCCACCCCTCCTGGCGCCAGCTTCAGCTGTCACCTGAGGCTTCTCCAGCCCCTTCATCCCTGTTCTGTTTTTCTTCTTTTGCTTCACTTGGTCCTAATTCTTGGCCTCCTCCCACCAGAATGTGAGCTCCTTGTGGGAGGCGGGGCCCCTCCCAGCCTCCTCCCTGTCACAGGCTTTGTGGGGGCCACCCAGGGCCTAAATGGACCAGGTGGTCAGCAGGGAGAGTGCTAAGTGACCAGGGGGCCTGTGGCAGAAGCCTTGGGACAGTGAGAGTACAGGTTGGGGGCTGGTCCAGAGAGGTGATGTGACCCCCAGGAGAAGCCACAGGGGACCATGACATGGGCGCCACCAGCTTCCAGGTGAACGTGGACCTATCCAAAGCCAGCTTCAGGGCAGGACACTGTCCCCTCTGGAGGGGACGGCCCCACCCCACAGATAAGGCAGGCCCAGAGGACCCTACCCCACTGCCTAGAAGTGGGGGTCCCCAAAGCCAGGGTAGACCGACTGAGTCAGAAGCCAGGGCACAGAACTGAGCACTTGTGCGGCAGGTCCAGGGCTGGGCTCCCTGGAGAAGGAGACAGACTGAATGCCACTGCCTACCTCCTGCCCACAACAGACTGCAGGCCCATTTGGTGACAGGACAAGCAGCCCGTGTGTCGGACACTGCCCAGCCCGCAGGCACGCCTGCATCCCACAGCCACGAGCCTGTGAGGCTCAGACCATGTGACCTGCAGGAGCTGGAGGCAGGCGGGAAGGCAGGTCAGGGCCTCTCCCTGGCTGGAGCAGGGAGCTCCAGGAGACCCCAGAGCAGCCCCCACCCGGTGGGGAAGACCTGCTTCCCAATTTGCCCCCAAGGCCTAGTGGACCCACCGAGCTCAGGGATTTCTCACTCGGGGGGAGCCCAGCCCCTCCCAGGACACCTGGCTGAGTCTGAACAACTGCAGGGGAGCTGTGACAGCAGAGAGCAGCAGCAGGTCACACAAGCAGCAGCCCCGGAAGGACACGTCCCATGGTGACAGAGGACAAGCAGCATGCGTGTGTCAGACGCTGGCCTATGGACACACCCGCATCCCACAGCCATGACCCTGCGAGGCCAGGACAGACTGCTCCAGGGCACATGACCTGTGGCAGCTATATTTCCCCACTTACGCAAGCTTGGGCCGGGTTGCGTTGGTGGCTCAGTTGTAATCCAGCAACTTTGGGTGCTGAGGCAGGGGGATCACGAGGAGTCGAGATGGAGACCTCCTGGCCAACTGTCACGAAACCAGTCGTCTCTACTAAAACATTACACAAAAATTCGCCAGGCAGGGTGGCGCATTGTTGCCCTGCTATCCCAGTATTTGGTGAGGGTGAGGCGAAGAATTGCTTCGAATCTGGGGAGGTGGAGGTTGCCAGTGAGCCGTCATCAGATTGTTCCACTGCCCCCAGCCTGGGTAACAGAGCCAGCCTCCGTCTCCCCGCAACAAAATAAAAGCTTGGACTAGGCGCAGTGGCTCACGCCTGTAATCCCAGCACTCTGAGAGGCCAAAGTGGAAGGATCACTTCAGCCCAGGAGTTCCAGACCACTCTCAACAACGCATTAAGACCCCATGTCTACACATTAAAAAATGAACCAGGCGGGGTGGTGCATCCTGTGGTCCCAGGTACTCAGGAGGCTGAGGTCGGAGGGTCGCTTGAGCCCAGGAGGTCAAGGCTGCGGTGAGTTATGATCGCGCCACTGCACTCCAGCCTTAGCAAGAGTAAGACCCTGTCTCAAAAAAGAAAAAAAAAAAAGCTTCTACCAATCTCAGTAATATCCTTACTTTGTAGTAAATCTGTCCTGATAATAAGGACAGGCTTTTCCAGGCTTCTCCTCTGGAATAAGACTCCAGCCCTGGATTTCTAATCTGTCAGAGTTGTGCTACAAGACCGTGCTGTCGGAGGAATGTTTTCTTTTTGGTACCGGACTCCAGCTCTCTTGGAAGAGAAATGCGGCTCCCACTACTCAGGAGGGCCCGCGGCGCTGACCTGGCGAACGCATCTTCCGCACTGGTGTGAATTCCGTCCCGCGCAACTTTCACTTTTCTGAACTTAGAGCGCCACTTCCACAAATAACTAAAAACAGGTGATGCAGGCGTCCGTCTTACTTTCATGACTACGCGCGTGTGACCCATTTAAAGACAGGGTCTCGCTCCTGCCCGGGCTGCGGTGCAGCTGCGACCGCGGCCGCGACCTCCAGGGTAGCGGGGCCCACAGGCGCCACCGCGCCCGCCTACAACGCGGTGCTCAACAAAGTTTCCTTTAAAATCTCCCCCAGCTCCACGACTCAGGCCCTCCGAGGTCAAGGACCTTCCGCATCGAATCCAGGGCACGCGGAAAACGACCGTGTTTAGAAAACGCCCGCGCCGCGGCTTCTGGCCTGACCCAGCCATGCTGGCCGGTGATGGTCGCACCGGAGGCGCGCGACGCAGCCAGGCAGCCCTGGGATGGGGTGCGGCGGGGCCCCAGGCGTAGCCCCTTTGTCCCGGTCTCCTCCTGGCCGCCCATCACCGGCTGCCGCCTCCATCCCGCCGCCGCCAGGAGCTCGCGGCCGCCCTGCGCTTCCGCCCGCGGGCCGTCAGCCTCCCATATGGAGCGAAGGGCCTTCCAGCCAATGGGCAGTGCGTGCCACCCTGCGCTCCTCTGATAGGTCTCAGTCTGCTCTCTCGCCATCAGCATGCGGCGCAGGAGCCTCCCTAACTGTTCCCGAGATTCGACGCAGATGACGACGCGGGCACGGACCTACTTTCGTGTCAACGCGGCCTGCGCGACCGCCTCACCCCGGGCCCAATGGGCTCGCGGGCTTTGTCTCCAATCGCTTGCGAACTGGCCAATAGGAACGTTGGATTAGGATTGACAGTTCTCGAAACCTCTCGGCAATAGCTTTGTCTCCCGACTCCCGCCTCCCCCCTGGATGCTCCGAGACAGGTGTGCCCTCCCCTCGCCCCCGGAGCCAATGGGTGCAGGGGGCGGGGATTGTTTACGTCTCGCGCCCGGGCGGAAAGTGGGTCAGGGCCCGGCCAGCGGAGCGCGCTGCGGGGGCTGCAGGTGAGCGGCGGGTCGCGGGCCGCGGTCCCGGGCTCGGGGCGGGCGCGCTGACCTTGCGGGCGCGGCGGTAGCAGCGCGGCCAGGGCACCGCTTTTGTTCCTCTCCTGAGGGCCGTGCCCGAGAGAGGCTTCCCAGGCGC
The DNA here is from genome assembly GCF_007565055.1 of Rhinopithecus roxellana. Lineage (NCBI taxonomy): Eukaryota > Metazoa > Chordata > Mammalia > Primates > Cercopithecidae > Rhinopithecus > Rhinopithecus roxellana. Next base: position 71,390,476 of record NC_044568.1, on the reverse strand, counting down.
CGTCGACTCCGGAACCCGCGCGCCTGCGGGAGGGGACAGGCAGGCCGGGCGGCCCCGGGGAGGGCGGCTCCGGCTGCACCCGCCCTCGCCTGGGGCTGGACAGGGTTCGGCGGTCCGGGCGCCGCCATCCTCCCCGGCCTCCTTGAAACCCCGCCCGGGGCCCAGCGGGCGTTGCCAGCCGCGAGCCCGGCGCAGGGGTCGGCCCTGGAAGGCGAGGCGGAACCCACGGGGAGCAGGGCGGGGACCCCGGAGCTGGCGAGGGAGGGGCCAGGTAAGTGGCCTGGGAAGCGCAGACCTGGCCCTTGCAGCCTTTTGCATTTTATGCCAGAACAGCGGCCAGCGCTGAGCAGGTCTTAAGATTTGTTTCACGAAGAGCCCTGGCGGTAGCGAGCCGAGGGGAAGGCGAGTAGAGCCTTGTGGCCCAGGAGATGGTGGCGGGAGGAGGATGCAGGCGGGTGCGGCGGTCGGGCCGGGCAGGAGGGGAAGGTGTCAGGGAGGGGTGACCACCGTGCTTCTGGCATGAGGAACTGAGAGGCCGGAGATGCCATTTGTCAAACTGGACAACGGAGGAGGAGCGAGTGGAGGTTTGAAGTGCCTGCGAGACAGGCGGGCGGGGCGGCCAGGTTCGTGAGGTGGAGCAGGAGACAGGGTCTGGGATTCGCGTTCCGGAGTCATGGGTGTCTGGGTGGCGTTTCACAGGATCTACCTAGGTTTTATTGAGCTGCTCAGATCCTGGAGTGAGGTACGGGCTCCTGAAGCGTTCTGGAGCCCTGGCTGGGCACCGGCGCGGCCCCTGCAGTCCCCACTTTGAGTGCGTCCGTGGCCCAGCCTGGAAGCTCGGGGCTAGGAGCGCTGTGAGTCTTCCTTTGTCCAGAGCCTGTTTCCTTCTAGATTCTTGCCACCATGGCCAGACGCCCCCGGAACAGCAGGGCCTGGCACTTCGTCCTGAGTGCAGCCCGCCGAGACGCAGATGCCCGGGCTGTGGCTCTAGCAGGCTCCACTAACTGGGGCTACGACTCTGATGGGCAGGTAGGTCCCGGGGACCAGGCGGACGCGGCTGGGCTAAGGTGTGGAGATGCCCTAGGCAGGCAGGCAGGCATTCCCTGAACTGGGAGTCCATTGGAGGGGAAGATGCTTCTGAGGCCAGAGGACCAGGCCAACCCTGGGCCTGTCTGCTGGGCACGCCACATTCAGTGAGACTCTTTAATTTGGCAAAGCACACAGCCAACCTCGGGTGACGGGACCTCAGAACACACTGCATTCTTCACTGTGCTTTCTCCTCTGAAGTCCATGGTCTGTGGAGAGGTTGGCAATTGCTTTTGGTTCATTCAACAGAAATCCTCCAGTCTGGGGCTGGGCACTGTGGCTCACACCCATAAATCCTAGCACTTTGGGAGGCTGAAGCTGGAGGATCACTTGAGCCCAGGAATTTGAGACCTGCCTGGGCAACATGGTGAAACTGTCTCTACAAAAAATTTAAAAATTTGCCAGGCTTGGTGGCACATGCCTATAGTCTCAAACTACTCAGGAGGCTGACGTGGGAGGATTGCTTCAGCCAGGGAGGTCAAGGCTGTAGTGAGCTGTGATCATACCACTGCATTCCAGCCTGGGTGACACAGCTAGACCCTGACTCGAAAAAAAAACAAAACAAACAAAAAAATTCTTTGGTTTACCCAGTCCATTTCTGGAGGTGGCCATCGTTAACTTGCTACGTGTCCTACTGGACGCTGCTTCTGCCAGTGCAAACACATGCTCTTTGTTCACATACATGTGTGTTAAACCAAAACAAAAAACCCTGGTACTTGGAGGTAAAAATTGCTGCACCTGCTTAGGGAGGCCCAGGAGCCTGAAGGTGTTCAGAACAGCTCAGGTGTTTGTCTGTCTGCAGCCCAGGTGATCTGATGTGCCTGTGGGCTTTGCAGGCAGAGCTACCTGCACCCATGGCCCCTGACCCTCACCTTAGCAGACCGTGAGGGCAGCTGCCTGGCCTGATGGGGTGCAGTGAGGCTGGGAGGGGTGGGGGTCCCTGTGGGGGGTGATTTCCCAGTTGGTTTCCTGTTATCTCCCTTGGACCAGAGCAGGAGTGTGGCTGCGCCTTCCTGCCCCACTTCT